>NC_138524.1:30639464-31889464 GCF_000230855.2 Cajanus cajan | reverse complement strand
GGTAGTTTCCCTTTTCACCCAAAAAAAATAAAAAATAAAAATATATACAAAACAAAATACTCAAAGAAAAATATCCAAAAAAAGATATTTATCCAAACCAAGCAATATCATGCATCATCTTAGGAGCATCCCGAAAACATGATAATGCTTAGTTGAATAAACACAATGCATGCATATTCAACGTCATCATCTCATATCATGCATTCTTATCAAAGATCATGGAGGGATCTAGGTTTGCATTTCATACATCCCTCCTAGTAATTCATTAATAAACATTAATAAAAAGAAAGAATTAAATCGATGCGTATGTTCAAAGAATGGATCGCACGCCGTTCGTTATCAAGTGTAAGCCAACAACCGCGCCAAGCGAACACACGTCAACTCCGTTGTTGGTAATCAAGACGAACAAAGGGGAAGGTCCAACACCATTAAGGATCACTGCTCCAAGGCCTTTCCCTTACGAATCGAATAAGGCTGTGCCATGGATATACGACATCCATTCTTCTGCCGACAGCGATATCTCTAACATCGCTGGACTTGGGGGCATGACTAGGAGTGGCAGGATCTACACTCCCGAAGATCTTCATGATAAAGCTCCCAAGAATAAAGGAAAAGAAAAGGAGAAAACCGAGGAAAATAAAGAATCCGAGGAGGAGACAGACGAGCTGTTAAAGTATATCCGACAGAGCGAGTACTCCATCATGGATCAACTTCATAAGACGCCAGCAAAGATTTCTCTGTTGTCGTTGATCCTATGCTCCGAACCGCATCGGCAAGCTCTGTTGAAAGTCTTGAACGAGGCATACGTGTCGCACACTATCTCCCAAGACAAGTTTGAGGGGATTGTTAGTCACATCACGGCTAATGATCACCTCACTTTCACCGATGAAGAAATCCCCGCTGGGGGACCAAATCATAACAAGCCCTTGCACATCTCTGTAAAGTGCAAGGAGTACCACATCGCTAAAGTCTTGGTGGATAACGGATCTTCCTTGAATGTGATGCCAAAAAGAACGTTCGATCAAATGGCAATCAAGGGAGTCCAAATGCGCCCGAGCAACATGATCGTTCGAGCCTTCGACGGTTCTAAAAGAGAAGTGGTGGGAGAAGTCAATCTTCCAATCCAAATTGGACCCACTATCTTTAATGTCGAATTCCAAGTGATGGACATTACTCCCGCATACAGCTGTCTCCTCGGCCGACCTTGGATTCATGATGCAAAAGTTGTTCCTTCTACGCTCCACCAGAAAGTCAAATTCACAGTGGGTGACAAGCTGGTGACTGTACAAGCTGAAGACGATATACTCATCAGTAAGCCATCCACCATACCTTACGTGGATGCAGCGGAGGAAGCTCTAGAAACCGCCTTCCAAGCATTGGAAATTTCCAATGTTGAAACGTTTCCCCGAGAAATGAAGAAGGTAGCCTACATGCTCACCAAGAACGGATACTTGCCTGGACAAGGACTTGGCAAGGATTCCCAAGGAATTCCCGAGCTACCTACTATCAAGGATAATCCGGGGAAACAAGGGTTAGGATACAACCCTAATAAAGATCAAAGGACGAAGAGGAACCAAGATCCTTCTCGACGTTCTTTAAGCCAGATCTTTAGGAAGGCCGGTTCACAAGCGTCAAGGCCGGTCGTCGTCATCAAGTGCTCTTCTCCTTCCGATAGGGATGTATATACCTGATGACTGTTAGAGATTACTCCTCGGGGACAGCCCGACCCCCGAGCCTCGATAGGGCACATGTTTCCATTATGATTATAATAAAATCATTCTTTATTATTTCTTACTGCTTCTCTTCTTGCTTACAATAAATTTCTAAGCCACATTATTTTTTAACCCTGTTTGAATAAACATGAATGAGGTTAAAATCGTCTTAAATAAACCCGCATCATTTTTATGTGGAAGTGTGCGTGACAACTTGGAGCACCTTTCCTTGGCCTCAACAAGTGCCATCATGGATAAAAAAAAGAAATCCTAAAAACAAAAAGCTCGGCAGGAAACCCAAAAAGGGGGCTGCGCAAAAATAAGAGCAAAGAACCCGCTAGGAATCCCACAAAAGGGTGACCTAGGCAAAAGTTAGGGTTACAAAAATAAACAAAAACAAAGGTCCGCTAAGACGCCACAAAAGGGTGTTTTAGGCAAAAAATAAGGACAATCAAAAAAGCAAAAGAAATCCATGATGGTACCATGAGCCGAATTCAAAAAGAAAGGTTCAAGGGAAGCTATCTAAGTTGTCAAATCACAACGTCAATAACAAGACTACCTTAACTTCATAAGTGTTTAATCAAACAAGCCTAAACACATAAGCCTACCTTGGCCAACCATTCTTACAAAAACCATTTTTGAAAAAATAAAAATCCCCTCTAAAACACAAACTTCAGAACAAAAATATCTTTCCTTTCTTTTCTCTCTTGTCCCAAACGATTTTAGGATAATCTAGTGGAAACATGGAGATATAGTGGTCAATAGGAGGGTTGACACGTCTTCTAAAGGAAGGGGAGGATCACTGGGTTGATGACGCCCATCTCGATATCTCACGCATCATTCCTCGGTTACAGAAATCGGCAGCGCACAGCCCGTCTAGAGGAATGGCAAGATCCAAACAAAGAAACGCATCGGTTAATTCTTTTGAAAAAATAAATCAAATAGAATTAGGTGCATCATACCGCATACATGCATACAGATGATAGGTGTACTGGAAGATCACTTATTCTCTGTTTATTGAAAAAACAAAAAAAACAAAAAAAAAAAACAAAAAAAAACAAAGAAACAAAAAATCAAACTTCAGAAAAAAAAAAAATGCGCCCGTACCATGTTCAGTACACCCGTACTAAAATCAGGGTTATGAACAAATTTTCAACTCAATACGAGCGTACTGAAATGGATACGGCCGTATTGGCCATAAAGAAATTTTCAAAGACCTCATCATGAGGCAATCGCATAAAATAGAAAAAATAGGAAAAATTGCTTGTGTATGACAGCAGAAAAATCGACGAAAAGGCAATCTGTACAGAAAAAGCCAAAAAACGACAAAAAAGGCAAAAATGCAGAAAAAGTCAAAATTCGACAAAAAAGGCAAAGATCCCTCATCATACAGAATAACTAAGCCTGGAGAGGCTTGCCGAAATAATACTCCCCAATTGTACAGAATAACTGAGCCTGGAGAGGCTTGCCGAAATAATACTCCCTCACCGTACAGAATAATTGAGCCTGGAGAGGCTTGCCGAAATAATACTCTCTCAGAATAATTGAGCCTGGAGAGGCTTGCCGAAACAATACTCCCTCTTAGAATAATTGAGCCTGGAGAGGCTCGCCGAAATAATACTCTCTCAGAATAACTGAGCCTGGAGAGGCTTACCGAAATAATACTCTCTCAGAATAATTGAGCCTGGAGAGGCTTGCCGAAATAATACTCTCTCAGAATAATTGAGCCTGGAGAGGCTTGCTGAAATAATACTCTCTCAGAATAATTGAGCCTGGAGAGGCTTGCCGAAACAATACTCCCTCTTAGAATAATTGAGCCTGGAGAGGCTCGCCGAAATAATACTCTCTCAGAATAATTGAGCCTGGAGAGGCTCGCAGAAATAATACTCCCCAGAGAAACCTCAGCTTAAGCTCATGGAACAAATCCCCAGCGAGAGCTATCAAAGCAAGATCGTCAAAATCCCCAATGGAAGCGCGATCATCCAAGCAAAATATTCAGTCAAAGGACTTGAAACTTCCTCAGTGGAAGATAGCTCTCTGACTCAAGCGCTGAGTGAGGCTAAGCCTGCAGAGGCTTCCTAAATAATACTCTGGGATACATAAGATCCCCAAATCCCCAGTCGCCTACTCAAGAGGCACCCCTACAAAAGGAGAAAAATAAAAAATATATCAATAAATATTCCCCAAGCGGAATTCGGCATCCAGCCAAACACCGAACATCAAGATGATTTGCCTAACAGAAGAGGCCAGTCAAGAATTGAATGACAGAATCCCCCAGCGGATAACAGCCTACACAGAGGCTACAAAAATCAGAAAATCAAAAGAGTCACCCGAATAAGGATAACCGGGATACTCCACCAACGTCGAAAGGACGTCAGCCAATCATAAGGCATCGTTCACCTCAGGAAGAGCATCTTTGTGTCTACATCCCCACGGGATCAGAAATTCCCCAGCGGGCACCAACTACGCAATGGAAAGTTGGGGCACAAGAACCTATGAGTAACTGCACATCCCCTAGACGGATCCCTGCGTTATCCAGCCCTCAGCGGCACAAAAATCAAAAAACAAACCGTCGAAGCAGCATCGTGGACTGTGGAGACAAAATCATCACAACAGAATCCCCCAGTGGATAACAACCTACACAGAGGCAATAAAACCAGAAAATCAAAAAGAGTCACCCGAATAAGGACAACCGGGATACTCCACTTACGTCAAAAGGACGTCAGCCAAACATAAGGCATCGCTCAACTCAGAGAGAGAGCATCTGTGTCTACACCCCAAGGAGTCAGAAATTCCCCATGGGTACCAACTAAGCAATGCAAGTTGGGGCACAAAAACCTATGAATGACTGCACATCCCCTAGACGGATCCCTGCGTTATCCAGCCCTCAGCGGCACAAAATCAGAAAAACAAACCGTCGAAGCAGCATTGTGGACTGTGGAGACAAACTTATCTCAAAACCCTGGAGAGGGCAAACTCAGCTGCCCATGTTGAGAGGCAAAACCCTGGAGAGGGCAAACTCAGCTGCCCATGTTGAGAGGCAAAACCCTGGAGAGGGCAAACTCAGCTGCCCATGTTGAGAGGCAAAACCCTGGAGAGGGCAAACTCAACTGCCTCATGTTGAGAGGCAGGGCCTGGAGAGGCGATACTCAACTGCCTCATGTTGAGAGGCAGGGCCTGGAGAGGCGATACTCAACTGCCTCATGTTGAGAGGCAGGGCCTGGAGAGGCGATGCTCAACTGCCGAATGTTGAGAGGCAGGGCCTGGAGAGGCGGTACTCAGCTACCGAGGTTGTCAGAAACACTGAGGTATGCATGAGCCTGGAGAGGCGACGACTAATACTCACCCTGGAGAGGGCAAACTCACGCTACCAAAGTGACCAGAAGCACGGAGGTACGCAACCCTGGGGAGGGCAAACCGCAGACCCTGGAGAGGGCAAACTCACGCTACCAAAGTGACTAGAAGCACGGAGGTACGCAACCCTGGGGAGGGCAAACCGCAGACCCTGGAGAGGGCAAACTCAACTGCCTCATGTTGAGAGGCAGGGCCTGGAGAGGCGATACTCAACTGCCTCATGTTGAGAGGCAGGGCCTGGAGAGGCGATACTCAACTGCCTCATGTTGAGAGGCAGGGCCTGGAGAGGCGATACTCAACTGCCGAATGTTGAGAGGCAGGGCCTGGAGAGGCGGTACTCAGCTACCGAGGTTGTCAGAAACACTGAGGTATGCATGAGCCTGGAGAGGCGAGGACTAATACTCAACCTGGAGAGGCTACTCAACAATTTTCCACCGGAAGACGCTACAAGTCAGAAGGATGGCACATCACCCGGACAATTGGGTCAACTCCTTTACTTGTCAGCCGGTACACCAAAAGGCCGTCCGACTAAGTAAAGGGGGGGCAGCTGTAGACCCCTAAAATTGTCCGGGTCGGAAATAAGACTCGAAGACTCTCAAAGATCAAAGGAAAGTCAGCCAGAAGGACTCCCAGAAGACCATAGGATGACTATCTGTAGGTTTAGAGGTCTTAGAGTAGCCAAAAATAAGAAAGTGGGAGGTTTGGAGCTCAATACGGCCTCCTTGGAGTTCAGTACGGCCGTACTGCACATTTTGTACTACAATACGGCCGTACTGAAACCAATACGGCCGTATTGAAGTTTCTGTATTTCAATACGGCCGTACTGAATTCAATACGGCCGTATTGAAGTACAAAAACTCAATACGGGCCGTATTGAACCCAGGGGCCGTACTGCGCCTCATCCCTATAAATAGGACGTCATTCCACACTTTTTCCAGCTATTCTGGACCCCCTGGCTGAGTATTCTTGGGTTTTTGAGCAGTGCTCTGCCCTAGAAATCTCTCTGAAAGCCAATCCGACGAAGTTCTTGAATCATAAGCCATTTGCTTGAGATTCGAACGAGTCGAAGGGAAATCTATTTGATTTCCATAGTAAAAATTTTATTTTAGGGAAAGGAGAAAGCGAGCGTGTAGTGGGAAGGAGCGCCAAAAAGCCTCCTAGTTCTTTTAAATATATAAAAGCACGCTTCAAGAGGTTTTCTTCCAAAACTCGTCTTTTATTGCTTTCTTTATCGCTTTCTGATTGTTGCATTGCATTTTTAAAGCTTTCATCATGTAGATAATTCACTTAATATCGTTCTAATAAATAGGGGTAATTTAATAATTTTAAGCTATTATTCATGAAATAATCTGTCATAGGGAACCCAAAAGGGGCGTTGTGGGGTGCTAACACCTTCCCCGCACGTAACCGACTCCCTTACCCAACTCTGGTTGTAATGGCCTAAGTTGATTTGCGAAATCAATTGCCTTAACTCTTTTTCCAATGTTTTGAGTAAAACATTGGTGGCGACTCCAAGAACCCTTTTTGCGAAAACTATTAATCCATGGAGGGTCCCGCTTGGGATTAACATGGATTGGTGAATCATTTAATAAAATTGTTAGTTCGATAAGGTCTCAGTTTGAGAATAAGTCGTTCTAACAATCCATCATTTTTCAAACTCTTAAAAAGAGTCCGATCATCGTCGCGAATGCCAAGGTCCGTTTCGGCGGGTGGCGACAGGCTCGAAGACGATCAGATACTGTCCTAGTCTCAACCATTAACGATTCCGACAAGGGATCAGTGGATGTTGCTTTTAGGACTCCGCTGGCACCTTATGAGAAATCAAAGTCTTTGGGTTCTGGGGGGAGCCTACGACTTAATTTGACTCAAAACAGGGAAACTTGCCAGGTCTAGACATAGTAAGGATTGACAGATTGAGAGCTCTTTCTTGATTCTATGGGTGGTGGTGCATGGCCGTTCTTAGTTGGTGGAGCAATTTGTATGGTTAATTCCGTTAACAAACGAGACCTCAGCCTGATAAATAGCTATGTGGAGGTAACCCTCCATGACCAACTTCTTAGAGGGACTATCGCCGCTTAGGCCATTGAAGTTTGAGGCAATAACAGGTCTGTGATGCCCTCAGATGTTCTAGGCTGCACATGCACTACACTAATGTATTCAACGAGTCTATAGCCTTGACCGATAGGCCCGGGTAATATTTGAAATTTCATCATGATGGGGATAGATCATTGTAATTTTTGGTCTACAACGAGGAATTCCTAGTAAGCGCGAGTCATTAGCTCGCGTTGACTACGTCCCTGCCCTTTGTACACATCGACCGTCGCTCTTGCCGATTGAATGGTCTGGTGAAGTGTTCAGATTGCGGCGACGTGGGCGGTTCGCTGCCCTTGACATTGTGAGAAGTCCACTGGACCTTATCATTTAAAGGAAGAAGTCGTAACAAGGTTTCTGTAGGTGAACCTACGGAAGGATCATTGTCGATGCCTTAATCAATTTGACCGCTGAATTTGTTTTTCTACTCGGGATTGGCTTGAGGTGTTCATTAACATCTCATCCTTCCCCGTGTTTGGAGGGAGTGGGTTGAGCCATGCTCGGTCGACTTTCTTTGAACAAACCTCAAACCTCGGCGCTTCGTGCGCCAAGGAATAAAAAATTGTTTAGTGTAACGTCGTGGACCCGGAGATGGTGATCTGCAGCATTGTCTCAACACACGATATAAAAGGACTCTCGGAAATGGATATCTCGGCTCTTGCATCGATGAAGAACGTAGCGAAATGCAATACTTGGTGTGAATTGCAAAATCCCGTGAACCATGGAGTTTTTGAACGCAAGTTGCGCCTAAAGCCATTAGGTTGAGGGCACGCCTGCCTGGGTGTCAAAAATCGTTACCCCCTTCTACATGTCTTCTTTTCGATACTGTGTTTGGAGTGCATGATGACTTCCCACGAGCATTGTCTCGTGGTTGGTTGAAAATTGAGTTCACGGTTGAGCGTGCCATGGTATAATGGTGCATGAGTAATGCTCGAGGCCAATCATGTGTGCATCTTTGCAGGTTTGGACTCTTGACCCAATTTGTTTTGTATTTTTGACATCTCTAACGAGACCTCAGGCCAGGCGGGGCTCCCCGCTAAGTTTAAGCATATCAATAAGCGGAGGAAAAGAAACTAACAAGGATTCCCTTAGTAACGACGAGCGAACTGGGAAGAGCCCACCATGAAAATCGGTTGTCTTTGGAATCCAAATTATAGTCTGGAGAAGCGTCCTCAGTGGCATACCGAGCCCAAGTCCCCTAGAAGGGGCGCTAGAGGGTGAGAGCCCCATCGTGCTCGGACCCTGTCACACCATTAGGCACTGTCGACAAGTCGGGTTGTTGGGGGAATGCAACCCCAATCGGGCAGTAAATTCTGTCCAAGGCTAAATACTGGCCAGAGACCGATAGCGAACAATTACCGTGAGGGAAATATGAAAAGGACTTTGAAAAGAGAGTCAAAGAGTGCTTGAAATTGTTGGGAGGGAAGCTGATGGGGGTCGGCGGTATGTCTCAGTCGAATGTGGAATGGTGTTAGCCAATCTGCCGATCGACTCGGGGCATTGGCCGATGCGGATTGTGATGGTGGCCCAAGCCCGGGTTGTCAAAATGCTCGTGGAGATGTTATCGTCATGATTGTGGACGGCAGCATGCGCCTTTGTGGCGTGCTTCGACACTTGCATGCTCCGTGCATCGGCTTGTGGGCTCCCCATTCGGCCCGTCTTGAAACACGAACCAAGGAGTCTGACATGTGTGCGAGTCAACGGGTGAGTAAACCTGTAAGGCACAAGGAAGCTGATTGGTGGGATCCCCTTGTGGGTTGCACCTTCGATCGACCCTGATCTTCTGTGAAGGGTTCGAGTGAGAGCATACCTGTTGGGACCCGAAAGATGGTGAACTATGCCTGAGCGGGGCAAAGCTAGAGGAAACTCTAGGGGAGGCCCGCAACGATATTGACGTGCAAATCATTCTTCTGACTTGGGTATAGGGGCGAAAGACTAATCGAACCGTCTAGTAGCTGGTTCCCTCCGAAGTTTCCCTCAGGATAGTTGGAGCCTACGGGCGAGTTCTATTGGGTAAAGCCAATGATTAGAGGCATCGGGGGCGCAATGCCCTCGACCTATTCTCAAACTTTAAATAGGTAGGACGGTGTGGCTTCTTTGTTGAGCCACTCAACGAAATCGAGAGCTCCAAGTGGTCCATTTTTGGTAAGCAGAATTGGCGATGCGAGATGAACTAGAAGCTGGGTTACGGTGCCCAACTACGCGCTAACCTAGACCCCACAAAGGGTTTTTGGTCGATTAAGACACTAGAACGGTGGTGATGGAAGTCGAAATCCGTTAAGGAGTCTGTAATAACTCACCTGCCGAATCAACTAGCCCCAAAAATGGATGGCGCTAAAGCGCGCGACCTATACCTAGCGGTCGAGGCAAGAGCCAAGCCTCGATGAGTAGGAGGGCGCAGCGTTCGTTGTAAAACCTGGAGCGTTAGCCCGGGCAGAGCGTTCGTCAGTGTAGATCTTGGTGGTAGTAGAAAATATTCAAATGAGAACCTTGAAGGCCTATCGCAACCCGAAAGTTTCTGATCTTGCGACCTATGGTTTAAACATCCTTTTAAAAGTCTCATAATTTAAGGAATGCCCGGACACCAGACTAATCCTTAATTAATGGTTTTGAATATAGGTTCATGGAGTCGCCACCAATATTTTACTCAAAACATTGGAAAAAGAAAAGGTTTTTAAAAGTCCAATAATGGCCTTGATAACCAAAATTGGGTTCGGGGGTCGATTACGTATAGGGAAGGTATTAAGCACTCCTATAGCGCCCTTAATCGGTACCTTATGATGAAGTTAACATGATAAGAATTAATAAATTAAATATTTAATCCCATTTATTAATGATTATTTACATGAAAATTAAATTACACGATGAACCCTAAGATATCTACATGATTGCGTTTATTATAACAATATATGAAATAAAAGAAGAGAAAGATAGAACAAGAGATTGATGAGTAATACCTCGTAGCAAGCTTTATTAGATCTTCAACTATGGAGATTTTAGGTGCTTTGCGACAACACCAAATGAAATCAATATAATTGGTTAACAGTCAATGGTCAATGAGATATGGAATGCAATAAAGATCAGTTATCACAAACACATGACAGCAAATGCACCAAAAACCAAACTCAAGTTATTGTTCCATTGGTTTACTGTTCCATTAGATCTCTATATGCATCAGACTCAACAATATAAATTCTTCCACTGAAAAACGTGCTACACCTGGGGGGCTAATAACAAACACATATACACAACATAACATGTAATGCGACACAAAAACGCAAGAACCAAACTGATACACAAAATTGAGACAAAAACTGATGCACTAAAACTGAAACACTGATACACTAACACACTACACACATAACATGTAAAGAGACTCTAAAACACAAAACACACAACAGAACACAACAAAAGCAAATAACACACAAACACACAGCCTCTAACAGGAACCGATGGTCCCCAGCAACGGCGCCAAATTTGATTGAAGCCGTATCCGGTCAAATAAATACAATTAAATGTAGTACTAGGAAGTGACTCCTTGTCGCCACCCGCCGAAACGGACCTTGGCATTCGCGACGATGGTCGGACTCGTTTTAATGTTTTGAAAAGTGGTGGATTGTTAGAACGACTTATTCTCAAACTGAGACCTTATCGAACTAACAATTTTATTAAATGATTCACCAATCCATATTAATCCCAAGCGGGACCCTCCATGGATTAGTGGTTTTCACAAAAAGAAGGGTTCTTGGAGTCGCCACCAATGTTTTACTCAAAACATTGGAAAAAGGGATAAGGCAATTGATTTTCGCAAATCAACCTTGGCCATTACAACCAGAGTTGGGTAAGGGAGTCGGTTACGTGCGGGGAAGGTGTTAGCACCCCACAACGCCCCTTTCGGGTTCCCTATGACGGATTATTTCATAAATAACAGTGTAAAATTACTAAATTACCCCTATTTATTATAAGCGATTATAAATTAAATATCTACATGATGAATAAATTAAACATGCGATGCAACAATCAGAAAGCAGTAAAAGGAAGGATTTTGAAGAAGAAACCTTTGAAGCGTGCTTTTATATATATTCAAATGTTAGGAGGCTTTTTGCGCTCCCTCCCACTACACGCTCGCTCGCTCCTTCCCTAAAAATTAATCTTTACTATGGAAATCAAAAAGATTTCCCTTCGACTAGTTTGAATTCTCAAGCTAAATGCTCAGAACTCAAGAACTTCGTCGGATCGGCTCTCGGAGAGAATTCTAGGGCAGAACACTGCTCAAAAACCCCAGAATACTCAGCAAGAGGGTCCAGAAGTCTGGAAAAAGTGTGGAATGACGTCCAAATGACGTCCTATTTATAGGGATGAGGCGCAGTACGGCCCCTGGGTTCAATACGGCCCGTATTGAGTTTTTGTACTTCAATACGGCCGTATTGAATTCAGTACGGCCGTATTGAAATACAGAAACTTCAATACGGCCGTATTGGTGTCAGTACGGCCGTATTGTAGTACAAAATGTGCAGTACGGCCGTACTGAATTCCAAGGAGGCCGTATTGAGCTCCAAACCTCCCACTTTCTTATTTTTGGCTACTCTAAGACCTCTAAACCTACAGATAGTCATCCTATGGTCTTCTGGGAGTCCTTCTGGCTGACTTTCCTTTGATCTTTGAGAGTTTTCGAGTCTTATTTCCGACCCGGACAATTTTAGGGGTCTACAGCTGCCCCCCCTTTACTTAGTCAAACGGTTTTTTGGTGTACCGGTTGACAAGTAAAGGAGTTGACCCAACTGTCCGGGGAATAGGCCATCCTTCTGACTTGTAGTGTCTTCCGGTGGAAAATTGTTGAGTAGCCTCTCCAGGTTGAGTATTAGTCGTCGCCTCTCCAGGCTAGCGTGAGTCTTGCCCTCTCCAGGGTGAGTATTAGTCGTCGCCTCTCCAGGCTAGCGTGAGTCTTGCCCTCTCCAGGGTGAGTATTAGTCGTCGCCTCTCCAGGCTAGCGTGAGTCTTGCCCTCTCCAGGGTTTTGCCTCTCAACATGGGCAGCTGAGTTTGCCCTCTCCAGGGTTTTGCCTCTCAACATGGGCAGCTGAGTTTGCCCTCTCCAGGGTTTTGCCTCTCAACATGGGAAGCTGAGTTTGCCCTCTCCAGGGTTTTGAGATAAGTTTGTCTCCACAGTCCACAATGCTGCTTCGACGGTTTGTTTTTCTGATTTTGTGCCGCTGAAGGCTGGATAACGCAGGGATCCGTCTAGGGGATGTGCAGTCATTCATAGGTTTTTGTGCCCCAACTTGCATTGCTTAGTTGGTACCCATGGGGAACTTCTGACTCCTTGGGGTGTAGACACAGATGCTCTCTCTCTGAGTTGAGCGATGCCTTATGTTTGGCTGACGTCCTTTCGACGTTGGTGGAGTATCCCGGTTATCCTTATTCGGGTGACTCTTTTTGATTTTCTGATTTTGTTGCCTCTGTGTAGGCTGTTATCCGCTGGGGGATTTTGTCGTTGATTTTGATTAGCCTCTTCTGTTAGGCGTATCATCTTGATGTTCAGTGATTGGCTGAAAGCCGGATTCCGCTTGGGGAATGATTATTGATCTTTTGGATTTTTGCTTTTTGTAGGGATGCCTCTGAGTAGGCGACTGGGGTTTTTAAGAATCTTATGTATCCCAGAGTATTATTTAGAAAGCCTCTTCAGGCTTAGCTTCACTCATCGCTTGAGTTGGAAAGCTATCTTTCACTGAGGAAATCAAAGTCCTTTGACTTAGATATGCTGTTTGGATGATCAAGCCTCCCTTGGGGAATCTTGCTGATCTTGCTTTGATAGCTTTCACTGGGGAATTTAGTCCGAGCGTGGAAGCTGAGATATCTCTGGGGAGTATTATTTCGGCGAGCCTCTTGTAGACCCCTAAAATTGTCCGGGTCGGAAATAAAGCTTGAAGACTCTCGAAGACTGAAGGAAGATCAGCCAGAAGGACTCCTGGAAGGCCCTAGGAGGGTTCTCTGTAGGTCTAGAGGTCTTAGAGTAGCTTAAAATAAAGAAGTGGAGGGAATGAAGCCCAATACGGCCGTACTAAACTTAATACGGCCGTATTGAAGCTTCAACACGGCCGCAGTGAACTCAATACGGCGTATTGAAGTTTCTGAAACTTCAATACGGCCGTACTGAAATCAATACGGCCGTATTGAAGCTTCAATACGGCCGCAGTGAACTCAATACGCCGTATTGAAGTTCAAAAATTTCAATACGGCCGTATTGGCTCCAGGGCCCGTATTGGGCCTGTTCCCTATAAATATGACGTCAATTGGACGTCATTGGACACTTTGACACTAAGTTTTAACCCTCTTCTTGAGTATTCTGGGTTTTTTTGAGCAGTGCTCTGCCTAGAAATCACTCGAAGAGTTGATCCGGCGAAGTTCTTGAGACACGAGCCATTTGCTTGAGTTTCGAACCTAGTCGAAGGGAAATCCTCCGGATTTCCAAGTCAAAAATTATTTTTTAGGAAGGAGTGAGCGGGCTTGTAGAGCGAGGGAACGCCAAAAAGCTTCCCAGTTTTACTTGATATATAAAAGCACGCTTCAAGAGGTTTCTTTTCTAAAAATCCCTTCTTTTACTGCTTTCTGTGTGTGCATATTAAACTGTCATCATGTAGATAGTTAATTTATAATTGCTTAGAATAAATAGGGGTAATTTAGTAATTTCGTACTATTATTTTTAGATATAATCTGTCATAGGGAACCCGAAAGGGGCGCTGTGGGGTGCTAACACCTTCCCCACACGTAACCGACTCCCTTACCCGACTCTGGTTGTAATGGCCGAAGTCGACTTTTGAATCGATTGCCTTAAACCTCTTTTTCCAATGTTTTGAGTAAAACATTGGTGGCGACTCCATGAACCCTTTTACTACGAAAACCACTAATCCATGGAGGGTCCCGCTTGGGATTAACATGGATTGGTGAGACTTTTAATAAATAAATTGGATAAGATCGACAAGGTCTCAGTTTGAGAACAAGTCGTTCTAATAATCCAATACATTTTCAAAACTAAAATAAAAGCGAGCTCGACCGTCTTCGCGACCGCCGAGGCCCGTTTGGGCCGGTGGCGACAGATGGCGACTCCACTGGGGAAGCTTCGAGAATCAGTCCCATTTAGTGACAGATTGTTTTTAACAAATAATAGTTAAAATTACTTCATTACCCCTCACTTGTATTATAATATGTTTTACCTATGTGGCTTTAAATAACTGTTGTATGTTTAATTTCCGCAATTGTTTGAAATATAAATTGCACACAAACCTTTGCACACAACAGTTCCCTCTATACCCGGGGGCATGAGTGATTAACCATAGGGAGTGGATGTTAGTACGGCCGGTTGTCGAATGGGTCTATAGGTGCCCGTAGACCGTTGTCGGAAAGCATCACTCAAGGTGATAACCATGAACTCGAGTCCGACAGTGCGTTGGAGCTTTCCATCGACTTACGACGAGAGGAATTGGGTCCCTATAATGGGGGCACCTTGGGGGCCTTTGACCAAGTGAGAACAGTTAGAACCTCCTTGAATATGCACTTTTCTGCAGGAGACCCCTACCTCGTGATTCGCTCGTGACTGTTCGTGGATGATTGAATTGTTTGTGCATTTTTATGTGACATTGTATGAGCATACATTGCACTTTTAAACATACAACATTCTTTTTTAAATAATAAGAATAAATAGAAATAAAGATCTTCTAGTACATGGTGTTAACATCTACCTTCATTGCATTCATATAGGTAGTTTCCCTTTTCACCCAAAAAATACAAAAAAGATACAAAATATCCAAAAGAAAAAATATGTATTTATCCAAACCAAGCAATATCATGCATCATCTTAGGGACATCCTAAAAACATGATAATGCTTAGTTGAATAAACACTATGCATGCATATTCAACCTCATCATCTCATATCATGCATATAGATCATGGAGAGATCTAGGAGTCATTCATACATCTCTCCTAGTAATCCATTAATAAACATTAATAAAAAGAAAGAAATAATCGATGCGTATATTCAAAGAATGGATCACACGCCGTTCGTTATCAAGTGTAAGCCAACAACCGCGTCAAGCGAGCACACGTCAACTCCGTTGTTGGTAATCAAGACAAACAAAGGGGAAGGTCCAACACCATTAAGGATCACAGTTCCAAGGCCTTTCCCTTACAAATCAAATAAGGCTGTGCCGTGGATATACGACATCCACTCTTCTGCCGACAGCGATATCTCCAACATCGCTGGACTTGGGGGCATGACTAGGAGTGGTAGGATCTACACTCCCGATGATCTTCATAACAAAGCCCCCAAGAATAAAGAAAAAGAAGAAAAGAAAACCGAGGAAAAAGAATCCGAGGAGGAGACTGACAAGCTGTTAAAATTTATCCGACAGAGCGAGTACTCCATCGTGGATCAACTTCATAAGACGCCAGCAAAGATTACGCTGTTGTCGTTGATCCTAAGCTCCGAACCGCATCGACAAGCTCTGTTGAAAGTCTTGAACGAGGCATACGTGTCGCACACTATCTCCCAAGACAAGTTTGAGGGGATTGTTAGTCACATCAAGGCTAATGATCACCTCACTTTCACCGATGAAGAAATCCCCGCCGAGGGATCAAACCACAACAAGCCCTTGCACATCTCTATAAAGTGCAAGGAGTATCACATCGCTAAAGTCTTGGTAGATAATGGATCTTCCTTGAACGTAATGCCAAAAAGAGCGCTCGAGCAAGTGGCAATCAAGGGAATCCAAATGCGCCCGAGCAACATGATCGTTCGAGCCTTCGATGGATCTAAAAGAGAAGTGGTGGGAGAGATCAATCTTCCAATCCAAATTGGACCCACTATCTTCAACGTCGAATTTCAAGTGATGGACATCACTCCCGCATACAGCTGTCTCCTCGGCCGACCTTGGATTCATGATGCGAAAGCTGTTCCTTCTACGCTCCACCAGAAAGTCAAGATGGGTGACAAGCTGGTGACCGTGCAAGCTGAAGATGACATACTCATCAGCAAGCCATCCACCATACCTTATGTGGATGCAGCAGAGGAAGCTTTGGAAACCGCCTTCCAAGCATTGGAAATTGCCAATGTTGAAACATTTCCCCGAGAAATGAAGAAGGTAGCTCATATGCTCACAAAGAACGGATACTTGCCAGGACAAGGATTAGGCAAGGACTCCCAAGGAATCCCGGAGCTACCCATTATCAAGGACAATCCGGGAAAACAAGGGTTAGGATACAACCCTGTTAAAGATCAAAGAACGAAGAGGAATCAAGATCCTTCTCGACGTTCTTTAAGCCAGATCTTTAGGAAGGCCGGTTCACAAGCGTCAAGGCCGGTCGTCGTCGTCAAAATGTTTTTCTCCTTCCGATAGGGATGTATAGACTCAGTGACTATTAGAGATCACTCCTCGGGGACAGCCCGACCCCCGAGCCTCGATAGGGCACATGTTTCCACTATGATTATAATAAAATCATTCTTCATTATTTCTTATTGCTTCTTTTCTTGCTTGCAATAAAATTCTAAACCACATTATTTAACCCTGTTTGAATGAACATAAGTGAGGTTAAAATCGTCTTAATAATCAATAAACCCGCATCATTTTTATGTGGAAATGTGCACGACAACTTGGAGCACCTTTTCTTGGCCTCAATAAGTGCCGTCATGGATAAAAAGAAATCCATTCAGGACAAAAATCCTAAAAAACAAAAAGCTCAGCAGGAAACCCAAAAAGGGGACTGCACAAAAATAAGAGCAAAAGACCCGCTAGGAATCCCACAAAAGGGTGACCTAGGCAAAAATTAGGGTTACAAAATAATGAACAAAAACAAAAGCCCGCTAAAACTCCACAAATGGGTGTTTTAGGCAAAAGTTAGGGCAATCGAAAAACAGAATAAATCCATGATGGTACCACCAACTGAATTCAACAAGGGGCTCAAGAAAAGCTATCCAAGTTGTCAAAGCACAATCATTAATAACGAAGATGTGCTTAACTTCATAAGTGTTTAATCAAACAAGCCTAAACACTTAAGCCTACTATTGGCCAGCCATTCTTACAAAAACCATTTTTTAAAATAAAAATAAATCCCCTCTAAAACACAAACTTTCGAAAAAATATATCCTTTCCTTCTTTTCTCTCTTGTCCCAAACGATTTTTGAATAATCTAGTGGAAACATGGAGATATAGTGGCCAATAGGAGGGTTGACATATCTTTTAAAGGAAGGGAAGGATCATTTGGTTGATGACACCAAATCCCAATATAACACGCATCATTCCTCGGTTACAGAAATCGGCAGCGCACAGCCCGTCTGGAGGAATGGCAAAATCCAAACGTAAACGCATCGGTTAATTCTTTTGAAAAAATAAATCAAATAGAATTAGGTACATCATACCGCATACATGCATACAGATGATAGGTGTACTGGAAGATCACTTATTCTCTGTTTATTGAAAAAACAAACCAAAAAACAAAAAAACAAAAAATAAACTTCAGAAAAAACAATGCGCCCGTACCATGTTCAGTACACCCGTACTAAAATGGGGGTTATGAACAAAATTCCAACTCAATACGGGCGTACTGAAATGGATACGGCCGTATTGGCCATAAAGAAATTTTCAAAGACCTCTTCATGAGGCAATCACATAAAATAGAAAAAATAGAAAAATTGCTTGTGTATGACAGCAGCAAACAAAATGCAAAGATTCAAAAAATCAACAGCGTCATACAGAATAATTGAGCCTGGAGAGGCTTGCCGAAAGAATACTCTCAGAATAACTGAGCCTGGAGAGGCTTGCCGAAAGAATACTCTCAGAATAACTGAGCCTGGAGAGGCTTGCCGAAAAAATACTCTCAGAATAATTGAGCCTGGAGAGGCTTGCCGAAATAATACTCCTTCAGAATAACTGAGCCTGGAGAGGCTTGTCGAAATAATACTCCTTCAGAATAACTGAGCCTGGAGAGGCTTGCCGAAATAATACTCCTACAAAATAACTGAGCCTGGAGAGGCTTGCCGAAATAATACTCTCTCATAATAACTGAATTTAATTTCTTTAGCACTTTTAATTTCTGTACAGCAAAAGCCAAAAACATAAAAAAGGCAAAATACAGAAAAAGCCAAATCAGAAGAAAAGGCAAAATACAGAAAAGCCGAAAATGAAAAAAGGCAAGGATATAGAAAATCCAACAAACAGTTTGTACAGAATAACTAAGCCTGGAGAGGCTTACCAAAATAATACTCCACAGTACGCAGAATAACTGAGCCTGGAGAGGCTCGCAGAAATAATACTCCCCAGAGAAACCTCAGCTTAAGCTCATGGAACAAATCCCCAGCGAGAGCTATCAAAGCAAGATCGTCAAAATCCCCAATGGAAGCGCGATCATCCAAAGCAAAATATTCAGTCAAAGGACTTAAAACTTCCTCAGTGGAAGATAGCTTTCCAACTCAAGAGCTGAGTGAGGCTAAGCCTGCAGAGGCTTCCTAAATAATACTCTAGGATACATAAGATCCCTAAATCCCCAGTCGCCTACATAAGAGGCACTCCTTCAAAAGGAAAAATCATAAAAAGATCAATAATCATTCCCCAAGTGGAATCTGGATCTCAGCCAATCATTGAACATCAAGGTGATATGCCTAACAGAAGAGGCTAATCAAAATCAACGACAAAATCCCCCAGCGGATAACAGCCTACACAGAGGCAACACAATCAGAAAATCAAAGAGAGAGACCCGAATAAGGACAACCGGGATACTCCACTCACGTCAAAAGGACGTCAGCCAAACATAAGGCATCGCTCAACTCAGAGAGAGAGCATCTGTGTCTACACCCCAAGGAGTCAAAAATTCCCATGAGTACCAACTAAGCAATGCAAGTTGGGACACAAGAACCTATGAATGACTGCACATCCCCTAGACGGATCCCTGCGTTATCCAGCCCTCAGCGGCACAAAATCAGAAAAACAAACCGTCGAAGCAGCATTGTGGACTGTGGAGACAAACTATACTCAACTACCTCATTTTGAGAGGCAAAGTCTGGAGAGACGATACTCAAACGAAGTCTGGAGAGACGGTACTCAAACGAAGTCTGGAGAGACAGTACTCAAACGAAGTCTGGAGAGACGGTACTCAAACGAAGTCTGGAGAGACAGTACTCAAACGAAGTCTGGAGAGACAGTACTCAAACGAAGTCTGGAGAGACGATACTCAAACGAAGTCTGGAGAGACAGTACTCAAACAAAGTCTGGAGAGACGATACTCAAACGAAGTCTGGAGAGACGGTACTCAAACGAAGTCTGGAGAGACGATACTCAAACAAAGTCTGGAGAGACGGTACTCAAACAAAGTCTGGAGAGACGGTACTCAGACAAAGTCTGGAGAGACGGTACTCAGACAAAGTCTGGAGAGACGATACTCAAACAAAGTCTGGAGAGACGATACTCAAACAAAGTCTGGAGAGACGATACTCAAACAAAGTCTGGAGAGACGATACTCAAACAAAGTCTGGAGAGACGATACTCAAACAAAGTCTGGAGAGACAGTACTCAAAGTCTGGAGAGACAGTACTCAAAGTCTGGAGAGACAGTACTCGAAGTCTGGAGAGACAGTACTCAGAGTCTGGAGAGACAGTACTCAGAGTCTGGAGAGACGATACTCAAAGTCTGGAGAGACAGTACTCAAAGTCTGGAGAGACGATACTCAGAATCTGGAGAGACAGTACTCAGAGTCTGGAGAGACGATACTCAAAGTCTGGAGAGACAGTACTCGAAGTCTGGAGAGACAATACTCAAGGTCTGGAGAGACAATACTCAGCCATCAGCGTCGTCAAAGGCACGTTGGTGTTAAACTTAGCTACCGAGGTTGTCAGAAGCGCCGAGGTATGCAACAACCTGGAGAGGCTACTCAACAATTTTCCACCGGAAGACACTACAAGTCAGAAGGTTGGTGTATTACCCGGACAATTGGGTCAACTCCTTTACTTGTCAATCGGTACACCAAAAGGCCGTTTGACTAAGTAAAGGGGGGGCAGCTGTAGACCCCTAAAATTGTCCGGGTCGGAAATAAAGCTTGAAGACTCTCGAAGACTGAAGGAAGATCAGCCAGAAGGACTCCTGGAAGGCCCTAGGAGGGTTCTCTGTAGGTCTAGAGGTCTTAGAGTAGCTTAAAATAAAGAAGTGGAGGGAATGAAGCCCAATACGGCCGTACTAAACTTAATACGGCCGTATTGAAGCTTCAACACGGCCGCAGTGAACTCAATACGGCGTATTGAAGTTTCTGAAACTTCAATACGGCCGTACTGAAATCAATACGGCCGTATTGAAGCTTCAATACGGCCGCAGTGAACTCAATACGCCGTATTGAAGTTCAAAAATTTCAATACGGCCGTATTGACTCCAGGGCCCGTATTGGGCCTGTTCCCTATAAATATGACGTCAATTGGACGTCATTGGACACTTTGACACTAAGTTTTAACCCTCTTCTTGAGTATTCTGGGTTTTTTTGAGCAGTGCTCTGCCTAGAAATCACTCGAAGAGTTGATCCGGCGAAGTTCTTGAGACACGAGCCATTTGCTTGAGTTTCGAACCTAGTCGAAGGGAAATCCTCCGGATTTCCAAGTCAAAAATTATTTTTTAGGAAGGAGTGAGCGGGCTTGTAGAGCGAGGGAACGCCAAAAAGCTTCCCAGTTTTACTTGATATATAAAAGCACGCTTCAAGAGGTTTCTTTTCTAAAAATCCCTTCTTTTACTGCTTTCTGTGTGTGCATATTAAACTGTCATCATGTAGATAGTTAATTTATAATTGCTTAGAATAAATAGGGGTAATTTAGTAATTTCGTACTATTATTTTTAGAAATAATCTGTCATAGGGAACCCGAAAGGGGCGCTGTGGGGTGCTAACACCTTCCCCACACGTAACCGACTCCCTTACCCGACTCTGGTTGTAATGGCCGAAGTCGACTTTTGAATCGATTGCCTTAAACCTCTTTTTCCAATGTTTTGAGTAAAACATTGGTGGCGACTCCATGAACCCTTTTACTACGAAAACCACTAATCCATGGAGGGTCCCGCTTGGGATTAACATGGATTGGTGAGACTTTTAATAAATAAATTGGATAAGATCGACAAGGTCTCAGTTTGAGAACAAGTCGTTCTAATAATCCAATACATTTTCAAAACTAAAATAAAAGCGAGCTCGACCGTCTTCGCGACCGCCGAGGCCCGTTTGGGCCGGTGGCGACACCTCTCCAGGCTCAATTATTCTGAGAGAGTATTATTTCAGCAAGCCTCTCCAGGCTCAATTATTTTGAGAGAGTATTATTTCGGCAAGCCTCTCCAGGCTCAATTATTCTGAGAGAGTATTATTTCGGCAAGCCTCTCCAGGCTCAATTATTCTGTATAATTTTTGGATTTTCTGTTCAGCCCAAGAGTGCAAGTTGAGATGTCTCTTGGGGAGTATTATTTCGGCAAGCCTCTCCAGGCTCAGTTATTTTGTACAATTGGGGAGTATTATTTCGGCAAGCCTCTCCAGGCTTAGTTATTCTGTACAATTGGGGAGTATTATTTCGGCAAGCCTCTCCAGGCTCAGTTATTCTGTACAATGGGGGGTTTTCTGTATTTTGCCTTTTTTTGTTGATTTTTGGCTTTTTCTGTATTTTTGCCTTTTTTCGTTGATTTTTGGCTTTTTCTGTATTTTTTCCTTTTTTGTTGATTTTTGGCTTTTTCTGTACGGAAATTAAAGTGCTAAAGAATTTGGATTCAAAAGTGGGAAATTTCATTTATTAAATAGAATGAAATTTGTACAATGGAAATGAAGAGAAGTGGGGCACAGCCCGATCAATCAAATACATAAAAAGCAAGAAAGATAGCCGGTCTTCACTCCTCTACCGGCGGATCCTGTGGAGGGTCTGGGAAGCGACGGTGCAGCCAGACCGACAGGCTGTCAAACTCCTGTCTAAGGGCGTCGATACTGTGCTGAGCAGTATCGAATCGAGTGTCGATGCTCTGCTGCAAGGCGTCGAAACGAGCATCGAAGTAGGCCCTGTCTTGCTGTGAGGTGCCGGCCTCTGGCTGCGGGTTCACGTCACCTGGGAGCTCGATGTTCTCGAAGAGCTCGCTGAAGGTGTCGCGTGTGGTCGCCCGTACAAATTGCCTCCCTGCCCTAGCAATGATCTTCATGTTGATCAGGGTGGCAGCATTGATGGGCTTGGGCGCCAACTCCCCTACGTCTATGCCATCGGGGCATCCCCAAGTCTCGGCGAGTCGTGAAAGGAACATGGAGACCATGATGTAGCCTCGCCGAGCGTCACTACCCTCTCTTGCCCCCAGATTCTTTATGTGCTCGAGGAAAAAGAATCCGGGGTTGGCTTTCTGTCCAGTGACCATGCAATAGAGAGTGTAGACCCCTAAAATTGTCCGGGTCGGAAATAAAGCTTGAAGACTCTCGAAGACTGAAGGAAGATCAGCCAGAAGGACTCCTGGAATGCCCTAGGAGGGTTCTCTGTAGGTCTAGAGGTCTTAGAATAGCTCAAAATAAGAAAGTGGAGGGAATGAAGCCCAATACGGCCGTACTGAACTTAATACGGCCGTATTGAAGCTTCAATACGGCCGCAGTGAACACAATACGGCCGTATTGAAGTTTCTGAAACTTCAATACGGCCGTACTGAAATCAATACGGCCGTATTGAAGCTTCAATACAGCCGCGGCGAACTCAATACGGCCGTATTGAAATTTCTGAATTTCAATACGGCCGTATTGAACTCAATACGGCCGTATTGAAGTTCAAAAATTTCAATACGGCCGTATTGGCTCCAGGGCCCGTATTGCGCCTGTTCCCTATAAATATGACGTCAATTGGACGTCATTTCACACTTTTGAACATAGTTTTAACCCTCTCCTTGAGTATTCTGGGGTTTTTTGAGCAGTGCTCTCCCTAGAAATCACTTGGAGAGTTGATCCGACGAAGTTCTTGAGCCCCGAGCCATTTTGCTTGAGGATCGAACCTAGTCGAAGGGAAATCCTCCGGATTTCCATAGTTAAAATTTTATAGGAGGGAGCGAGCGGGCTTGTAGAGCGAGGGAACGCCAAAAAGCTTCCCAGTTTTACGAAATATATAAAAAGCACGCTTCAAAGGTTTCTTCTTCAAAATCCTTCCTTTTACTGCTTTCTGTGTGCATATTTAACTGTCATCATGTAGATAGTTAATTTATAATTGCTTAGAATAAATAGGGGTAATTTAGTAATTTTACGCTGTTATTTTAGAAATAATCTGTCATAGGGAACCCGAAAGGGGCGCTGTG
Organism: Cajanus cajan; assembly: GCF_000230855.2. Taxonomy (NCBI): domain Eukaryota; kingdom Viridiplantae; phylum Streptophyta; class Magnoliopsida; order Fabales; family Fabaceae; genus Cajanus; species Cajanus cajan. Next base: position 31,865,997 of record NC_138524.1, on the reverse strand, counting down.
GGGTGCTAACACCTTCCTCACGCGTAACCGACTCCCTTACCCGACTCTGGTTGTAATGGCCGAAGTCGACTTTTGAATCGATTGCCTTATCCCTTTTTCCAATGTTTTGAGTAAAACATTGGTGGCGACTCCACGAACCCTCCGTTTACGAAAACCGCTAATCCATGGAGGGTCCCGCTTGGGATTAACATGGATTGGTGAGCCTTTTAATAAAATTGCTCGTTTGACAAGGTCTCAGTTTGAGAATAAGTCATTCTAGCAATCCATATTTTTAAACAAATAAAAGAGTCTAACCATCCTTCGCGAATGCCGAAAGCCCGTTTCGGGCCGGTGGCGACAGATGGCGACTCCACTGGGGAAGCCTCGAGAGTCAATCCCATTTAGTGACAGATTATTTTAACAAATAATAGTTAAAATTACTTCATTACCCCTTGCTTGTATAATAACATGTTTTATCTATATGGCTTTTAATAACTGTTGTTTGTTTAAATTTTCGCAATTGTTTGAAATAAAAACTGCACACAAACCTTTGCACACAACAGTTCCCTCTATACCCGGGGGCATGAGTGATTAACCATAGGGAGTGGATGTTAGTACGGCCGGTTGTCGAATGGGTCTATAGGTGCCCGTAGACCGTTGTCGGAAAACATCACTCAAGGTGATAACCATGAACTTGAGTCCGACGGTGCGTTGGAACTTTCCATCGACCTACGATGAGAGGAATTGGGTCCCTATAATGGGGGCACCTTGGGGGCCTTTGACCAAGTGAGAACAGTTAGAACCTCCTTGAATATGCACTTTTCTGCAGGAGACCCCTACCTCGTGATTCGCTCGTGACTGTTCGTGGATGAGTGAATTGTTTGTGCATTTTTATGTGACATTGTATGAGCATACATTGCACCTTTTAAACATACAACATTCTTTTAAATAAAAAGAATAAATAGAAATAAAGATCTTCTAGTACATGGTGTTAACATCTACCTTCATTGCATTCATATAGGTAGTTTCCCTTTTCACCCAAAAATACAAAAAGATACAAAATATCCAAAAGGAAAAAATATGTATGTACCCAAACCAAGCAATATCATGCATCATCTTAGGAAAATCCCAAAACATGATAATGCTTAGTTGAATAAACACTATGCATGCATATTCAACATCATCATCTCATATCATGCATAGGAGTCATTCATTTCATACATCCCTCCTAGTAATTCATTAATAAACATAAATAAAAAGAAAGGATTAAATCGATGCGTATGTTCAAAGAATGGATCGCACGCCGTTCGTTATCAAGTGTAAGCCAACAACCGCGCCAAGCGAACACACGTCAACTCCGTTGTTGGTAATCAAGACGAACAAAGGGGAAGGTCCAATACCATTAAGGATCACTGCTCCAAGGCCTTTCCCTTACGAATCGAATAAGGCTGTGCCATGGATATACGACATCCATTCTTCTGCCGACAGCGATATCTCTAACATCGCTGGACTTGGGGGCATGACTAGGAGTGGAAGGATCTACACTCCCGAAGATCTTCACGATAAAGCTCCCAAGAATAAAGGAAAAGAAAAGGAGAAAACCGAGGAAAAAGAATCCGAGGAGGAGACAGACGAGCTGTTAAAGTTTATCCGACAGAGCGAGTACTCCATCGTGGATCAACTTCATAGGACGCCAGCAAAGATTACGCTGTTGTCGTTGATCCTATGCTCCGAACCGCATCGGCAAGCTCTGTTGAAAGTCTTGAACGAGGCATACGTGTCGCACACTATCTCCCAAGACGAGTTTGAGGGGATTGTTAGTCACATCAAGGCTAATGATCACCTCACCTTCATCGATGAAGAAATCCCCGCCGAGGGATCAAACCACAACAAGCCCTTGCACATCTTTGTAAAGTGCAAGGAGTATCACATCGCAAAAGTCTTGGTGGATAATGGATCTTCCTTGAATGTGATTCCAAAAAGAACGTTCGATCAAATGGCAATCAAGGGAGTCCAAATGCGCCCGAGCAACATGATCGTTCGAGCTTTCGACGGCTCTAAAAGAGAAGTGGTGGGAGAAGTCAATCTTCCAACCCAAATTGGACCCACTATCTTCAACGTCGAATTTCAAGTGATGGATATTACTCCTGCATACAGCTGTCTCCTTGGCCGACCTTGGATTCATGATGCGAAAGCTGTACCCTCTACGCTCCACCAGAAAGTCAAGTTCATAATGGGTGACAAACTGGTGACTGTACAAGCTGAAGATGACATATTCATCAGCAAGCCATCCACCATACCTTATGTGGATGCAGCAGAGGAAGCTTTGGAAACCGCCTTCCAAGCATTGGAAATCGCCAATGTTGAAACGTTTCCCCGAGAAATGAAGAAGGTAGCTCATATGCTCACAAAGAACGGATACTTGCCAGGACAAGGATTAGGCAAGGACTCCCAAGGAATCCCGGAGCTACCCATTATCAAGGACAATCCGGGAAAACAAGGGTTAGGATACAACCCTAATAAAGATCAAAGGACGAAGAGGAACCAAGATCCTTCTCAAACGTTCTTTAAGCCAGATCTTTAGGAAGGCCGGTTCACAAGCGTCAAGGCCGGCTGTCGTCATCAAGTGTTGTTCTTCTTCCGACAGGGATGCATAAACTCGATGACTATTAGAGATCACTCCTCGGGGACAGCCCGACCCCCGAGCCTCGATAGGGCACATGTTTCCATTATGATTATAATAAAATCATTCTTTATTCTTTCTTATTGCTTCTTTTCTTGCTTGCAATAAATTTCTAGACCACATTTTTTTAACCCTGTTTGAATAAACATAAATGAGGTTAAAATCATCTTAATAATCAATAAACCCGCATCATTTTTATATGGAAGTGTGTGACAACTTGGAGCACCTTTCCTTGGCCTCAATAAGTGCCATCATGGATAAAAAGAAATCCATTCAGGACAAAAATCCTAAAAAACAAAAAGCTCGGCAGAAAACCCAAAAAGGGGACTGCACAAAATAAGAGCAAAAGACCCGCTAGGAATCCCACAAAAGGGTGACCTAGGCAAAAATTAGGGTTACAAAATAATGAACAAAAACAAAAGCCCGCTAAAACTCCACAAATGGGTGTTTTAGGCAAAAGTTAGGGCCGTCAAAAAAGAAAAAGAACAAAATAAATCCATGATGGTACCATCAATTGAATTCAACAAGGGGCTCAAGAAAAGCTATCCAAGTTGTCAAAACACAATCATTAATAACAAAGATGTGCTTAACCTCATAAGTGTTTAATCAAACTAACCTAAACACTTGAGCCTACCATTGGCCAGCCATTCTTTCAAAATCCATTTTTTAAAAAATAAAATAAATCCCCTCTAAAACACAAACTTTTGAAAATATATCCTTTCCTTCTTTTCTCTCTTGTCCCAACGATTTTTGAATAATCTAGTGGAAACATGGAGATATAGTGGTCAATAGGAGGGTTGACATATCTTCTAAAGGAAGGGAAGAATCATTTGGTTGATGACACCAAAATCAAAATACGCATCATTCCTCGGTTATAGAAGTCGGCAGCGCACAGTCCGTCTTGAGGAATGGCAGAATCCACACAGAAACGCATCGGTTAATTCTTTTGAAAAAATAAATCAAATAGAATTAGGTGCATCATACTGCATACATGCATACAGATGATAGGTGTACTGGAAGATCACTTATTCTCTGTTTATTGAAAAAACAAACAAAAAAACAAACAAACAAAAAAACAAAAAACAAAAATATATAAATTTCAGAAAAAACAATGCGCCCGCACCATGTTCAGTACACCCGTACCAAAATGGGGGTTATGAACAAAAATTTCAACTCAATACGGGCGTACTGAAATGGATACGGCCGTATTGGCTATAAAGAAATTTTCAAAGACCTCGTCATGAGGCAATCACATAAAATAGAAAAAATAGAAAAATTGCTTGTGTATGACAGCAGAAAATTCGACAAAAAAGACAGAGATTCCGCATCATACAGAATAACTGAGCCTGGAGAGGCTTGCCGAAATAATACTCATACGAAATAATTGAGCCTGGAGAGGCTTGCCGAAATAATACTCCCCAAGAGACATCTCGGCTTACACTCTTGGGCTGAACAGAAACCATACAGAATAATTGAGCCTGGAGAGGCTTGCCGAAATAATACTCTCTCATCATAACAGAATAATTGAGCCTGGAGAGGCTTGCCGAAAGAATACTCTCACAAAATAACTGAGCCTGGAGAGGCTTGCTGAAATAATACTCTCACAGAATAACTGAGCCTGGAGAGGCTCGCCGAAATAATACTCTCGCAGAATAATTGAGCCTGGAGAGGCTCGCCGAAATAATACTCTCGCAGAATAATTGAGCCTGGAGAGGCTCGCCGAAATAATACTCTCGCAGAATAATTGAGCCTGGAGAGGCTCGCTGAAATAATACTCTTCTTCATCAAAGAATAATTGAGCCTGGAGAGGCTCGCTGAAATAATACTCTTCTTCATCAAAGAATAATTGAGCCTGGAGAGGCTCGCCAAAATAATACTCCTCAGAGACATTTCTGTACAGAAAAAGCCAAAACCAACAAAAAGGGCAAAAATACAGAAAAAGCCAAAATCAACAAAAAAGGCGAAATACAGAAAAAGCCAAAATCAACAAAAAGGCGAAATACAGAAAAAGCCAAAATCAATAAAAAGGCAAAATATGGAAAAAGCCCAAAAATCGATAAAAGGCAAAATCCGCAAAATTGTACAGAATAATTGAGCCTGGAGAGGCTCGCCGAAATAATACTCTCAGAATAATTGAGCCTGGAGAGGCTTGCTGAAATAATACTCTTTCAGAATAATTGAGCCTGGAGAGGCTCGCCGAAATAATACTCCTTCAGAATAACTGAGCTTGGAGAGGCTCGCCGAAATAATACTCTCAGAATAATTGAGCCTGGAGAGGCTTGCTGAAATAATACTCTTTCAGAATAATTGAGCCTGGAGAGGCTTGCCGAAATAATACTCTCTCAGAATAATTGAGCCTGGAGAGGCTCGCCGAAATAATACTCTCGCAGAATAACCGAGCCTGGAGAGGCTTGCCGAAACAATACTCATCAGTTTGTACAGAATAATTGAGCCTGGAGAGGCTCGCCGAAAGAATACTCTTTCAGAATAATTGAGCCTGGAGAGGCTTGTCGAAACAATACTCATTCAGAATAATTGAGCCTGGAGAGGCTCGCAGAAATAATACTCCCCAGAGAAACCTCAGCTCAAGCTCACGGAAAAATCCCCAGCGAGAGCTATCAAAGCAAAATCGACGCAATCCCCAATGGAAGTGCGATCATCCAAACAGTATATACAAGTCAAAGGACTTAACACTTCCTCAGTGGAAGATAGCTCTCCGACTCAAAGCGCTGAGCGAGGCTAAGCCTGTAGAGGCTTCCCAAATAATACTCTGGGATACACAAGGTCCCCAAATCCCCAATCGCCTACTCAAGAGGCGTTCCTACAAAAAGAAAAAAAATCAAAAAAAATCAATAAATATTCCCCAAGCGGAATCCGGCACTCAGCCGAACATTGAACTTCAAATTCCCAGTCGCCTACCCAAGAGGCACTCCTTCAAAAAGGAAAACCCAAAAAAGAAATCAATAACAATTCCCCAAGCGGAATTTGGCTTTTTCAGCCAATCATCAAACATCAAGATAATTCGCCTACTCAGAGGCACTTCCTTCAAAAAGCAAAAATCATAAAAAGATCAATAAATCATTCCCCAAGTGGAATCTGGCTCTTAGCCAATCATTGAACGTCAAGCTGATACGCCTAACAGAAGAGGCCAATCACAACCAATGACAAAATCCCCTGGCGGATAACAGCCTACACAGAGGCAACAAAATCCAAAAATTAAAAAGAGTTACCCGAATAAGGATAACCGGGATACTCCACCAACGTCCAAAGGACGTCAGCCAATCATAAGGCACTGCTCATCTCAGAAAGAGCATCTTCGTGTCTACACCCCAAGGAAACAGAAATTCCTCAATGGGCGCCAACTACTCAATGGAAAGTTGGGACACAAGAACCTATGAGTAACTGCACATCCCCTAGACGGATCCCTGCGTTATCCAGCCCTCAGTGGCACAAAAATCAAAAACAATCGTCGAAGCAGCATCGTGGACTGTGGAGACAAAATCAACATCCAGAATCCCCAGCGGATAACAGCCTATACAGAGGCAGCAAAAATCAGAAAAAATCAAAAGAGTCACCCGAATAAGGATAAATCGGGATACTCCACCAACGTCAAAGGACGTCAGCCAAACATAAGGCATCGCTCAACTCAGAGAGAGAGCATTTGTGTCTACACCCCAAGGAGTTAGAAATTCCCCATGGGTACCAACTAAGCAATGCAAGTTGGGGCACAAAAACCTATGAATGACTGCACATCCCCTAGACGGATCCCTGCGTTATCCAGCCCTCAGTGGCACAAAAATCAAAAACAACCGTCGAAGCAGCATCGTGGACTGTGGAGACAAAATCATCACAAATCCCTGGAAAGGAGATATTCACGCTACCCCCGTTGTCACAAACACGGAGGTATGCAGCTTCCGGCTCGAGCAATGAGCGAAGCTATCTCTGGAAAGGAGGTACTCACTGCTCACCGTCGTCGCAAGGGTACTTAGCTTCCGGCTCGAACAAAGAGTGAAGCTAAGCCTGGAGAGGCGGTATTCACAGCTTCCAGCTTGGGCAGCAAGCAAAGCAAAGCCTGGAGAGGCGAAACTCACACTGCTCACCGTCGTCGCAAAGGTGCTTAGTTTCCGGCTCGAACAAAGAGCGAGACTAAGCCTGGAGAGGCGAAACTCACACTGCTCACCGTCGTCGCAAAGGTGCTTAGTTTCCGGCTCGAACAAAGAGCGAGACTAAGCCTGGAGAGGCGAAACTCACACTGCTCACCGTCGTCGCAAAGGTGCTTAGTTTCCGGCTCGAACAAAGAGCGAGACTAAGCCTGGAGAGGCGAAACTCACACTGCTACCGTTGTCACAAGGGTACTTAGCTTCCGGCTCGAACAAAGAGTGAAGCTAAGCCTGGAGAGACAACACTCACAGCTTCCAGCTTGGGCAGCAAGCAAAGCAAAACCTGGAGAGGCTACTCGACAATTTTCCACCGGAAGACGCTACAAGTCAGAAGGTTGGCACATCACCCGGACAATTGGGTCAACTCCTTTACTTGTCAATCGGTACACCAAAAGGCCGTTTGACTAAGTAAAGGGGGGGCAGCTGTAGACCCCTAAAATTGTCCGGGTCGGAAATAAAGCTTCAAGACTCTCGAAGACTGAAGGAAGATCAGCCAGAAGGACTCCTGGAAGGCCCTAGGAGGGTTCTCTGTAGGTCTAGAGGTCTTAGAATAGCTCAAAATAAGAAAGTGGAGGGAATGAAGCCCAATACGGCCGTACTGAACTTAATACGGCCGTATTGAAGCTTCAATACGGCCGCAGTGAACACAATACGGCCGTATTGAAGTTTCTGAAACTTCAATACGGCCGTACTGAAATCAATACGGCCGTATTGAAGCTTCAATACAGCCGCGGCGAACTCAATACGGCCGTATTGAAATTTCTGAATTTCAATACGGCCGTATTGAACTCAATACGGCCGTATTGAAGTTCAAAAATTTCAATACGGCCGTATTGGCTCCAGGGCCCGTATTGCGCCTGTTCCCTATAAATATGACGTCAATTGGACGTCATTTCACACTTTTGAACATAGTTTTAACCCTCTCCTTGAGTATTCTGGGGTTTTTTGAGCAGTGCTCTCCCTAGAAATCACTTGGAGAGTTGATCCGACGAAGTTCTTGAGCCCCGAGCCATTTTGCTTGAGGATTGAACCTAGTCGAAGGGAAATCCTCCGGATTTCCATAGTTAAAATTTTATAGGAGGGAGCGAGCGGGCTTGTAGAGCGAGGGAACGCCAAAAAGCTTCCCAGTTTTACGAAATATATAAAAAGCACGCTTCAAAGGTTTCTTCTTCAAAATCCTTCCTTTTACTGCTTTCTGTGTGCATATTTAACTGTCATCATGTAGATAGTTAATTTATAATTGCTTAGAATAAATAGGGGTAATTTAGTAATTTTACGCTGTTATTTTAGAAATAATCTGTCATAGGGAACCCGAAAGGGGCGCTGTGGGGTGCTAACACCTTCCTCACGCGTAACCGACTCCCTTACCCGACTCTGGTTGTAATGGCCGAAGTCGACTTTTGAATCGATTGCCTTATCCCTTTTTCCAATGTTTTGAGTAAAACATTGGTGGCGACTCCACGAACCCTCCGTTTACGAAAACCGCTAATCCATGGAGGGTCCCGCTTGGGATTAACATGGATTGGTGAGCCTTTTAATAAAATTGCTCGTTTGACAAGGTCTCAGTTTGAGAATAAGTCATTCTAGCAATCCATATTTTTAAACAAATAAAAGAGTCTAACCATCCTTCGCGAATGCCGAAAGCCCGTTTCGGGCCGGTGGCGACAGAGAGCCAGTAGATCCTGTCGTGTCACTGACTCTGGGCTCTTTGGTCTGGCATGGATGGAGCCTGTGACCAGTTGTGGCAAATGCGGAGCGCTGTCGGGAGCCGAGTACCCTTCACTCCGGCGTGGTAGTCTATCTGACCCGTAAGCTCTCTCCACATTTCGTTCGTGGTCAGATTATCGGGGCACTCGCAGATGGCGTCCCGATACTCCAGCTGATCGGCTCGCTGGAAGAAGCCAGCCTGGACATTGAATTCGTCCAGCATTAGGGAGCGGTATCCTCCCATCATCCAAAAGTCCACTGAGTAGACCGTCGCACCGTAACTGTTCGTCGACTCTGTCATGCCGACGGTAGCTAGGAACTCCTTCGTTGCCGTCGGATAGATCCTAGGGTGGGGGTCAAGGAGGAACCCCCATCCTATGGCGTTGATGTAGCCAACGACCTCATCCTCCCATTCCATCGCTCGAAGGATGTTGAGGTCGAGCACCCTTGACGGTTGGAATATAAACGACTCAAGGAGCTCCAGCCTTTCTTGATGTCGCGCGGTCATCTCGATTTGCGCGGGGACCCTGTGCCTCTTTCTTGATGATTCGGCCATTTCTCAGAATTTGGGAAGATCTCAGACACACTCACAAAGAAAGTATGCAAAGGAGTGAAGAATGTTGTGCAGAAATGAGAGGGGAAGGGGCCTATTTATAGAAAAATTTACGTCAGTGCGGCCCGTATTGAATTCAATACGGCCGTACTGACTTGGCCGTTAGTGTGCAAAACGGGGGACCAATACGGGCCGTATTGGATTCAATACGCCCGTATTGGTGTGTCTGTTGAGGTCAATACGGGCGTATTTCGTTCAGTACGCCCGTATTGAACTGAAGGGTTGCCCGTAACCCTAATTTCAGTACGGGCGTACTGAACTGGGTACGGGCGTATTGAGCCCTCTTTTTTTTTTTTTTTTTTTTTTTAGATAAACAGAGAATAAGTGATCTTCCATTACACCTATCATCTGTATGCATGTATGCGGTATGATGCACCTAATTCTATTTGATTCATTTTTCAAAAGAATTAACCGATGCGTTTCTCTGTTTGAATTTTGCCATTCCTCCAGACGGGCTGTGCGATGCCGATTTCTGTAACCGAGGAATAATGCGTGTTATATCGAGATTGGTGTCATCAACCAAGTAATCCTTCTCCTCCTTTAGAAGACGTGTCAACCCTCCTATTGACCACTATATCTCCATGTTTCCACTAGATTATCCTAAAATCGTTTGGGACAAGAGAGAAAAGAAAGGAAAGATATTTTTGTTCTGAAGTTTGTGTTTTAGAGGGGATTTATTTTTCAAAAATGGTTTTTGTAAGAATGGTTGGCCAAGGTAGGCTTATGTGTTTAGGCTTGTTTGATTAAACACTTATGAAGTTAAGAAAATCTTGTTATTGACGTTGTGATTTTGACAACTTAGATAGCTTCCCTTGAACCTTTTTTGAATTCGGCTCATGGTACCATCATGGATTTCTTTTGCTTTTTTGATTGTCCTTATTTTTGCCTAAAACACCCTTTTGTGGTGTCTTAGCGGACCTTTGTTTTTGTTTATTTTTGCAACCCTAATTTTTGCCTAGGTCACCCTTTTGTGGGATTCCTAGCGGGTCTTTTGCTCTTATTTTTGCGTAGCCCCCTTTTTGGGTTTCCTGCCGAGCTTCTTTTATTTTAGGATTTCCTTTTTTATCCATGATGGCATTTGTCAAGGCCAAGGAAAGGTGCTCTAAGTTGTCGCACACTTCCACATAAAAATGATGCGGGTTTATTATTATTAAGACGATTTTAACCTCATTCATGTTTATTCAAACAGGGTTAAAAATAATGTGGTTTAGAAATTTATTGTAAGCAAGAAGAGAAGCAATAAGAAATAATAAAGAATGATTTTATTATAATCATAATGGAAACATGTGCCCTATCGAGGCTCGGGGGTCGGGCTGTCCCCGAGGAGTAATCTCTAATAGTCATCAGGTCTATACATCCCTATCGAAAGGAGAAGAGCACTTGATGACGACGACCGGCCTTGACGCTTGTGAACCGGCCTTCCTAAAGATCTGGCTTAAAGAACGTCGAGAAGGATCTTGGTTCCTCTTCGTCCTTTGATCTTTATTAGGGTCGTATCCTAACCCTTGTTTCCCCGGATTATCCTTGATAATAGGTAGCTCGGGAATTCCTTGGGAATCCTTGCCAAGTCCTTGTCCTGGCAAGTATCCGTTCTTGGTGAGCATGAAGGCTACCTTCTTCATTTCTCGGGAAAACGTTTCAACATTGGCAATTTCCAATGCTTGGAAGGCGGTTTCTAAAGCTTCCTCTGCTGCATCCACGTAGGGTATGGCAGATGGCTTGCTGATGAGTATGTCATCTTCAGCTTGTACAGTCACCAGCTTGTCACCCACAATGAATTTGACTTTCTGGTGGAGCGTAGAAGGAACAGCTTTTGCATCATGAATCCAAGGTCGGCCAAGGAGACAGCTGTATGCGGGAGTAATGTCCATCACTTGAAATTCGACGTTGAAGATGGTGGGTCCAATTTGGATTGGAAGATTGACTTCTCCCACCACTTCTCTTTTAGAACCGTCGAAAGCTCGAACGATCATGTTGCTCGGGCGTATTTGGATTCCCTTGATTGCCACTTGATCGAGCGTTCTTTTTGGCATCACATTCAAGGAAGATCCTTTATCCACCAAGACTTTAGCGATGTGATATTCCTTGCACTTGACAGAGATGTGCAAGGGCTTGTTGTGGTTCGGTCCCTCAGCGGGGATCTCTTCATCGGTGAAAGTGAGGTGATCATTAGCCGTGATGTGACTAACAATCCCCTCAAACTTGTCTTGGGAGATAGTGTGCGACACATATGCCTCGTTCAAGACTTTCAACAGAGCTTGTCGATGCGGTTCGGAGCTTAGGATCAACGACAACAGAGTGATCTTTGCTGGCATCCTATGAAGTTGATCCACGATGGAGTACTCGCTCTGTCGGATATACTTTAACAGCTCATCAGTCTCCTCCTCGGATTCTTTATTTTCCTCGGTTTTTTCTTCTTTTTCTTTCCTTTATTCTTGGGAGCTTTATCGTGAAGATCTTCGGGAGTGTAGATCCTGCCACTCCTAGTCATGCCCCCAAGTCCAGCGATGTTAGAGATATCGCTGTCGGCAGAAGAATGGATGTCGTATATCCATGGCACAGCCTTATTCGATTCGTAGGGAAAAGGTCTTGGAGCAGTGATCCTTAACGGTGTCGGACCTTCCCCTTTGTTTGTCTTGATTACCAACAACGGAGTTGACGTGTGTTCGCTTGGCGCGGTTGTTGGCTTGCATTTAATAACAAATGGCGTGCGATCCATTCTGAACATACGCATCGCTTAATCCTTTCTTTTTATTACTTATTATTAATGAATTACTAGGAGGGATGTATGAAATGAAAACCTAGATCCCTCCATGATCTTTGATAAGAATGCATGATATGAGATGATGGCGATGAATATGCATGCATTGTGTTTATTCAACTAAGCATTATCATGTTTTCGGGATGTTCCTAAGATGATGCATGATATTGCTTGGTTTGGATAAATATCTTTTTTTTGGATATTTTTCTTTTGGGTATTTTGTTTTGTATATATATTTTTTTTTATTATTTTTTTTATTTTTTTGGGTGAAAAGGGAAACTACCTACATGAATGTGATGATGGTAGATGTTAACACCATGTAATGGAAGATTCTTATTCCTATTTATTTATTTATTTATTTATTTTTTATTTATTTATTTTTTTTTTTTTTAAAAAGGAATGTTGTATGTTTAAATAATGCAATGTATGCTCAAACAATGTCACATAAACAATGCACAAACAATTCACTCATCCACGAACAGTCACGAGCGAATCACGAGGTAGGGGTATCCTGCAGAAAGGTGCATTTTCAAGGAGGTTCTAACTGTTCTCACCGGTCTGAGGCCCCCAAGGTGCCCCCATTATAGGGACCCAATTCCTCTCGTCGTAAGCTGATGGAAAGTTCCAACGCACTGTCGGACTTGAGTTCATGGTTATCACCTTGAGTGATGTTTTCCGACAACGGTCTGCGGGCACCTATAGACCCATTCGACAACCGGCCGTACTAACATCCACTCCCTATGGCTTTCCACTCATGCCCCCGGGTATAGAGGGAACTGTTGTGTGCAAAGGTTTGTGTACAGTTTGTATTTCAAACAATTGCGAGAATTTAAACATACAACAGTTATTAAAAGCCATATAGATAAAACATATTATCATACAAGCGAGGGGTAATGAAGTAATTTTAAACTATTATTTTAGAAATAATCCATCACTAAATGGGACTGACTCTCGGGGCTTCCCCAGTGGAGTCGCCATCTGTCGCCACCCGCCGAAACAGACCTTGGCATTCGCGACGATGGTCGGACTCGTTTTAATGTTTTGAAAAGTGGTGGATTGTTAGAACGACTTATTCTCAAACTGAGACCTTATCGAACTAACAATTTTATTAAATGATTCACCAATCCATATTAATCCCAAGCGGGACCCTCCATGGATTAGTGGTTTTCACAAAAAGAAGGGTTCTTGGAGTCGCCACCAATGTTTTACTCAAAACATTGGAAAAAGGGATAAGGCAATTGATTTTCGCAAATCAACCTTGGCCATTACAACCAGAGTTGGGTAAGGGAGTCGGTTACGTGCGGGGAAGGTGTTAGCACCCCACAACGCCCCTTTCGGGTTCCCTATGACGGATTATTTCATAAATAACAGTGTAAAATTACTAAATTACCCCTATTTATTATAAGCGATTATAAATTAAATATCTACATGATGAATAAATTAAACATGCGATGCAACAATCAGAAAGAAGTAAAAGGAAGGATTTTGAAGAAGAAACCTTTGAAGCGTGCTTTTATATATATTCAAATGTTAGGAGGCTTTTTGGCGCTCCCTCCCACTACACGCTCGCTCGCTCCTTCCCTAAAAATTAATCTTTACTATGGAAATCAAAAAGATTTCCCTTCGACTAGTTCGAATTCTCAAGCTAAATGCTCAGAACTCAAGAACTTCGTCGGATCGTCTCTCGGAGAGAATTCTAGGGCAGAACACTGCTCAAAAACCCCAGAATACTCAGCAAGAGGGTCCAGAAGTCTGGAAAAAGTGTGGAATGACGTCCAAATGACGTCCTATTTATAGGGATGAGGCGCAGTACGGCCCCTGGGTTCAATACGGCCCGTATTGAGTTTTTGTACTTCAATACGGCCGTATTGAATTCAGTACGGCCGTATTGAAATACAGAAACTTCAATACGGCCGTATTGGTGTCAGTACGGCCGTATTGTAGTACAAAATGTGCAGTACGGCCGTACTGAATTCCAAGGAGGCCGTATTGAGCTCCAAACCTCCCACTTTCTTATTTTTGGCTACTCTAAGACCTCTAAACCTACAGATAGTCATCCTATGGTCTTCTGGGAGTCCTTCTGGCTGACTTTCCTTTGATCTTTGAGAGTCTTCGAGTCTTATTTCCGACCCGGACAATTTTAGGGGTCTACACTCCTAGGTCGTCTCCCAAGGATCGTCTTTTACTGCTAAGGGCATAAACACACGAAGTGGGGGGGTTGGTTCAAAATTTCAGTTTGTAACACAATAAACGCAGATAACACAGCAAGTAAAATAGATTAGCTCCTTGTTCGGATTGCAACTCTTTTATCCCTGGTTCTCAAAAGATTACTCTATGAACCACTTAATCTTTGTTCCATCCGAGTTAACCAACTAAGCGAAGATTAACTCAAGATTTCCCTACACAAATTAAGCAAACGTATACAACATCAACCTCTTCACAGATTAAGCAACTATGGCATTGAGCACAGCCGATTAAGCATGGACACATTGATACAGAGGTTAAATGAAGAAGACAAAGCAGAACAAAGATATACAACCATAACCGAACCTCAAACAGAGATTACAATCTGCAACAAGAAGCCAACCCAGGGGTTTTTAGCCTTCCATTAAAATAGAACAGAAACAGAAACAGAAACGAAAATGCAAGGAAGAGAAGGAAAACGAAAATGCAAGGCAGAGAAGGAAAACAAAAAGAGTAATCTTTATTCTTCAAATGTCAATGTTCAACTTCCATAACCAGAGAAGAGAAAAGCAAAACGAAAATGGCAGCTAAGAGAGAAAAACGTAAAACTGGGTTACAAGAGAGCAAAACGTTCCAGCCAGAACAAGAAAGAAGCCAAAAACGTAAAAAAAAAACCCAAAAAGAAGAGAGCCTCCCACGTAGTCACATCAGACTCTCATGTTAGTGGCTGCCAAGTCAACCCTAACCTAGACCTAAATGACCTAAAATGAAATTGGGCCCCAAACAATTACAAGTCTGACCCAACAACAATAAAATAGACTAAAAACAAAAGATGAATGCTGAGGTGGAAAATGGTGTAGTAGTGACATGGCAGATGACGTGGCAGCTCCACTTGAAGTCCAGAAATTAATTCCAAGCCCAGATAATTATTAAACTGCCCTGAAAATAAAAATTGGAATAATTAGATTCAGAAAATTCAAATTAGTTAAAATATGATTTACTGGTCCAATTAAAGCCCAAATAGAAAATAGTGCAGAATATCAACAATTAAGCACAAATCAGAGATTAAAATAAGTACAGAAAGGTAAGAAAATAAGGGAAAATAATGACTCATCACTTCTCTTCGTCTCTTTGGTGTTGGCGCTTTTGCATTACTTCCCTTGGATAGGTGTACTTGCTCGTATCTTCACCCTTTAGAGAAGTTGAGTATTGGTTGCGTACTCTATTGGGTAACAAGGCTGACAAACTGTACACCTGATCTTCAGTCTTCGAGTAGAAGCTCCATTGTTTCTCTTGTGATATTTTGTCCCTTTATTTATAGCTTGTTTAAGAGGGAGTATTTTCGTAGCCTCTCCAGGCTGGACTAATATTTTAAGGCTTCAGCCAACCTCTTCTAAAGGTAGGTAACCTTCTTTGTTGTTGTAGTATTTTTGTAACCTCTCCAGGCCGTAGTATTTTCATATTCTCTCCAGGCCGTAGTATTTTTGAGGCCTCTCTAGGCCTTAGTATTTTCATAGCCTCTCCAGGCTATAGTATTTTCATAGCCTCTCCAGGCCATAGTATTTTCATAGCCTCTCTAGGCCATAGTATTTTCATTGCCTCTCCAAGCCGTAGTATTTTCATAGCCTCTTCAGACCGTAGAATTTTCATAGCCTCTCTAGGCCGTAGTGTTTAGCCTCTCCAGGCCGTAGTATTTTCATAGCCTCTTCAGGCCGTAGTATTTTCATAGCCTCTTCAAGCCGTAGTATTTTCATAGCCTCTCCAGGCCGTAGTATTTTCATAGCCTCTCTAGGATGTAGTATTTTCATAGCCTCTCCAGGCTGTCTACTGGTGATGATGATGTGATTGCCCCTTTTCTTTGGGAAGGACGTCTAATGAGGACGAGGATTGCTAGTAGGTGGTGCCCTTGTGTTGGCGGGCAAAGGAGTAGATGGTTGTTAAGGATTCTGGTGTTGCCCCTGCCATGTGAGTATTGTGATGCCTCTCCAGGCGTCTTCATATGGGATGTTTTGTAAGAGTTTGGTCTTATCAAGGTGAGTATTGTAATGCCTCTGCAGGCATCTACTTGTAATAGGATTTTTTTCTAAATTTTGTTTTCTTAGCTTCAGATTTTTTGACATGTAAGAAGCTTGCCTTTTTCTATTTTTTTTTTTTTGTAAATACTTCAGCTTTTTCATCATGTATGAAGCTTGCCTTTTTTTTTGTTTTATTTTTTCTAAATGCTTCGGCCTTTGCAACATGTACGAAGCTTGCTTTTTTTATTTTATATTTTGTTGTCATCATTGGTGGAGGGATCACATCCCATGATGATGTTATTTGTTGAATCTTTATTGATGAGTATTATTTTGGAAGTCACTCCTTGCTTTGGTTAGGAAGTCATTCCTGGTCTTGGCATTCTCTTGGATCATCCTTCATTCAATTGAGGAGTAGGGCACGATGGCCTCTTCATGCTTATGGGCTTGCTTATTCGGTCGATTCCATTCTATTCCACTA
Organism: Cajanus cajan; assembly: GCF_000230855.2. Lineage (NCBI taxonomy): Eukaryota > Viridiplantae > Streptophyta > Magnoliopsida > Fabales > Fabaceae > Cajanus > Cajanus cajan. The sequence goes on along the minus strand of NC_138524.1, from coordinate 31,849,417 downwards.
TTGATATGTCTTTTCTTAGTGGGCACATAGAATTACTTGGGGTTGCCATTTGACACCGCTTCAACTTATGCTTAGCTATTGAACTTTTATGAATGCTTTGTCCTGATGACTCCTTATGTCCCATAGCAAGTAGCATACATGGATGCATGGATGCAATGAAAATTCAAGACAGGAATGATTCTTTTATTTATTCCATTTTTTTTGCGTAACGCCCTTCCATATGCCCCTAACTCAAATGCATGTGATGCGGTTTATGCTCATGTGTTTAGTCCTAAACATGCAATTAATTCTTTTTTTTTATGTCGGGAGATTAACCTGTGCGCATTAAGGTTAATGATGACGATTCCTTTTTATCCATGCCATTTTTTATTATTGTTAGTATGTGTTCCTTTGAACCCAAGCTTTTAGTGGCTCATTGATTATCCAGTTGATGTGTAGTCAAGCGTCTCCCAAATCTGTTCGGGGACATCTCAATCTTTCCTCTGTGAATATTCATTGTGCATTCTCTGTGTATATTTTCGGTACCATTTTAATGCCATAAGGGTTAAGAGAAAAGAAAGAAGGGATGTTAGAATGGATTTTTTTTTCCAAAAGGGTTTTTTAGAAGAATGGTTGGCCAAGGTGGGCTTTAGTTTTTATGGCTATTAAACAAAGCATATTTGCTACTAAGAAGCTATCATTGTTGATGGAGTAGTTCCTTCCATGGAAGATGACAATGGTTGAAAGGAGACTCCTTGCCCTTGATCTAGGTTCACCAAGGGGTAGACAAAGGAAGGTTTTTGTGGGACAAAAGGGAGATGGGCGTGAAAGAAGGTGTTGGGCGGAAGCATATGGTGAAAGGTGTTTGGTGCTCACAAGGTTGGCTCACTCCAAGTGAAGGTGGAGGCCACTCTAGGTTTCCTACTCTCCAAGGGTGGAGATAGGAGAGGGTTAGACGAATCCAACCTAGTGACTAAGGAAGAGATGTTGAGGCATAAAATGCTCACTCAAAATCTATATATTCCAAAGTATTTACAAGTGGTGGGGTGTTGGGTATTTATAGGAGGGGAGGCATCTAGGGTTGCATTTGGAGTAGGCAAAATGCATTCCAAATGAAATGCAAATGAACCCCAGATGCAACTTGGTGGCCAAGGATGGAATCTATGGGTTTAGATTGGCTATATCTAGGTGCATGATAAGACCATGCAACCTTTGCCCTCCACTTGGGCCTAAGCCTTTCTAACACCAAAAATAGGTCCAAGGTCACCAAAAAATGCGTCACCTCCTAATGTTAAACCCTAGCCCAAAATTAAAACCCTAATCATCTAGAACACCCCATAATACAAGGGCAAAATGGGAAATACAAAAGAAAATAAATTCTAAGTCCTAAACACCCCAAAATACAAGGGTAAAATTGGAAATACAAGAAAATAAATTCTATGACTAAAATACCCCAAAATACAAGGGTAAAATAGAAAATAAAATAAATGCTAAAAAAAACTTAGGAGCTAAGGTCCAAAAATGGCCTCACTATCCCATTCCTCTTGCCTCCTTTAGTATATCACCTCTTGGTCTTCTCGGCCTTAGTGTTATTCCATCATTCCCTCCCTCTTGAAAAGGATTTGACCTCAAATCAAGAGGTTCTTCATGGTAGACGTCACGACCAACAAAAACATAAAAGTAAGCGTGAGAGGTAATAGTATACGATATAGATGGAAAGTGCATCCTAAGAGGAGTGCCACTAAAAATGCTAAAAAGATTTTCTAAACTAAAAAGACTAGACTCCCTAATGCTAAGGATAGGATCCTCCCCATGATGAAGTCTAGGTGTATAACCAAAACCTAAAAAGGTACAAAGACTAAAACTATAGCACACTAATGTATTAGTCCTAAAAACTAAAATATCTTGTTGGAAGTGCCCAATGTAATGTCCTAGGTATGTATTGGAAAATAAAGAAAACTTAACTAAAAAATTACGTAAACAACTTAGTATTGCATAATTTGTTAGATACATAGGAAAAAAAGGTGTTAAGAGGAGTTTAGAAAACTCATATAATCTAAGTTTGTCTTGTAGAGAAGTATCCAAGTTAAGTTCAAATAAATTTGAACTTCCCTCAAGAGCAAAAATAGAAAATAGGACACCATGAGATGTATCCAACAAATCATACAAATCTAAAGTTGGGTGCTTTATGAGGACAACTAAAGTAGAAAGAGTCTTAAAGAAAGAAGGCTTATCTTCCTTGGGCACCACCAAGGAAGTAGCACAAGAAGTGGGACTAAGTGAAGTCCACTTCTTCTTCACTAAATCTTGAAGTTGAGATTCTTTTTCTTTAAAAAGGATTTGTTTTTTAATCTCCACTTCATGACTAGTGGCAACGTGAGAGAAAGAGTTAAGGTCTTGATGAATAAAGAGAGTTTCTTTTAAATCATTTTCAATGGGAAAGTGACTCTCTTTAAGCATAAGCCCTTTGGAGGAAACATTATCCTCCTTACTCTTCTCCAAGAGTGTTGGTTGTGTCTCATTTTCTAACCACTCTTGAACTTTCTCTATACTTTTCTTTATTTTTTCTTTCTTTTCTCTTTTATTTTCTTTTTCTTTTCTTTTAAGTTCTTCCTCTCTTTTTGTATTTTCTTCCTCATGCATACTCCTAGGAACTCTAACTTCTTTGTCTTTTTGATATCTAGGTGGAACAATCCTAGGGTGGGATCCACGAGTTTCTACCAACTTTGTAAGTAAATTTCTTATTTCGTTATTATTCTTTTCAAACTCTTTTTCTTTTCTTCTCAACTCTTCCTCTCTTTTTATATTTTCCTCTTCTTTTTTTCTTAGGTACTCTTTGAGTTGCCTAATTTCATCCCTAACACTAGACCTAGTACTACAAGAATTATGACCATGGACACTAGAATGATCACTCATCTTTGATCAAGAAAAGGTTTTCACAAATTGTTTTCAAAAAGGTTTGAAAAGGTTTTCACAAAGAGTGAGTGATAAAAGATTTTTCACAAAAAGGTTTTCAAGGTGCAAGATAGGTAGGAAAAGGCCTAAATGTACAAAAAGAACTTTCAAAGGGAGGTGGACTACAAAGAATCACTTAATAACCAAGCCTTATCTAGTAAAAATCACTAAGCCTTTTTCCACTTTTCTTACAAAAACAAGTTGGCACAATCAATAAGGTGAGTGTGTGCACGTTACCCCTAGTAGGCAAAAGCCTTCTAAACAAAAATTGGAGCAAAGATAAAAGCCCTAACAATTATACTACCAAAAACTATAAAGCATGCAAAAGAAAACACTTAAAACATATTCTAGTCGAGGTCCTAGGTGAAGGTTTTCAAATCACCTTCAACTACACGAACTAAAACCAAGTTGAAGAGGTTTATGAATGGCCAAATTACAAACCAAAGGAAAGAAACCAAGGCCCAAAAACACAAGAGGCCGAAAGCAAAGAAATCAAGTAAAGCTTATGAAAACTAAAAGTTTAGGTCTTCAAACTCCTCCACTTGGGTTCCTTCACAAAGAACAAACTTGTTAGTCCTCTCCAAGTGTTTATACACTCCTTTTGTTTTGGTGTATCTTCCTCCAAAGGCTAGGTTTGGATTCGGTTCCCTCCTCCACTCAAATCCACCAAAGGTGTGAAAGTTTGCTAGAGTGGTTCTTCACCTACAAACAAAATGAAACCAACCCAAGAGCAAGAGTCCAAGAAAATAAAACTGAAAAAGCACAATTAGGAAGGCTAAACTCAGAGGGAATTGATGAAGACAAAACAAAAGAGGCCAAAGAAAAGACAAACTAAAATTAAGACTCAATCACAAAAAGGAAGCACACAAAAGAGTAGTCTGAGAAAGGCACTAGAATGGATTAGTGTTTTAGCTCACTTGATTAAGTCTTTTAGAGGATTCGGTCCAGCCAATATTAAGGTCCCAAAATATGGTCAAAATGTCACAAGTCCAACTCCCAAATGCTTAGGTAAAGGGTCCAAGTCCACAAGTCTAGCAACAAGTCCTTTTTGGTCCAATTTTTTTTTTATACTTTTTTTTTGTTCTATTTTTCACGTAAATTTCTTTTAGGCTTCTTGGGTCCAATTTCTTTTCTTTAATGTTCAGCCCATTGTTGCTTAGGTTTTGCACTTGTGGGTGGTGAAAATTAGGTCAAATTTTAGGAGAAGAGATGAAGACAAGTGGCGTGATTTTAGAGGTGTTTAGGGTATCTTTTGAGTGGAAAATGATTTGTACTATCTAGTACAAGTTGTTTGCACAAAATTTTCAGCACACCTCTTAGATTCTTTTAGGCATAGAAAATTGACTAAATCAAGTGAGAATGCAAGGAAAAAGTGGGAGGTTATGCATGTGCAAGGAGATGTTTACACATGGAAAACAAAAATCACATAGAACATGCTAGGACTAGGTAGCATGCATGAATGACTCCTAAAAAGAAAGCTATATGTCACGCCCACTATGTCATGCAATATGGCATATTTTTTTGTTCATGTAATCATGCAAAGTGTTTGGCACATACATGGAATTTTTGTAGACAAAATATAGGAAACATAAGATGACAAAACTTAGGTAGATTTAAAAATCAAAAGCATGTTCATAGCATGTTCTTCATGTTCATGTGAGACTCAAGAAAAATGAAAAGCATGGCAACACCTAATAATGGAAGCTGAAAGTGTTCAAGGAAGGTTCACAAGGAGCAAGAATATGAACCCAAAGCATTCGGCCAAACAAAGAAAGGCAAACAAAACAAGGCAAAACCGAATGCAAAGAAAAATGACAAAAGACTAGGAAGACAATGTTTTTACCCTTGATGATCCTTGGCTCTAGATACCACTTGATGGAGTAGTTCCTTCCATGGAAGATGACAATGGTTGAAAGGAGACTCCTTGCCCTTGATCTAGGTTCACCAAGGGGTAGACAAAGGAAGGTTTTTGTGGGACAAAAGGGAGATGGGCATGAAAGAAGGTGTTGGGCGGAAGCATATGGTGAAAGGTGTTTGGTGCTCACAAGGTTGGCTCACTCCAAGTGAAGGTGGAGGCCACTCTAGGTTTCCTACTCTCCAAGGGTGGAGATAGGAGGGGGTTAGACGAATCCAACCAAGTGACTAAGGAAGAGATGTTGAGGCATAAAATGCTCACTCAAAATCTATATATTCCAAAGTATTTACAAGTGGTGGGGTGTTGGGTATTTATAGGAGGGGAGGCATCTAGGGTTGCATTTGGAGTAGGCAAAATGCATTCCAAATGAAATGCAAATGAACCCTAGATGCAACTTGGTGGCCAAGGATGGAATCTATGGGTTTAGATTGGCTATATCTAGGTGCATGATAAGACCATGCAACCTTTGCCCTCCACTTGGGCCTAAGCCTTTCTAACACCAAAAATAGGTCCAAGGTCACCAAAAAATGCGTCACCTCCTAATGTTAAACCCTAGCCCAAAATTAAAACCCTAATCATCTAGAACACCCCATAATACAAGGGTAAAATGGGAAATACAAAAGAAAATAAATTCTAAGTCCTAAACACCCCAAAATACAAGGGTAAAATTAGAAATACAAGAAAATAAATTCTATGACTAAAATACCCCAAAATACAAGGGTAAAATAGAAAATAAAATAAATGCTAAAAAAAACTTAGGAGCTAAGGTCCAAAAATGGCCTCATTATCCCATTCCTCTTGCCTCCTTTAGTATATCACCTCTTGGTCTTCTCGGCCTTAGTGTTATTCCATCAATTGTGTTTTAGCCATTTTGGAAAGTGGAGTGATGACTTGGGGTTGTGCTTTGTTTAGATGATCCCCTGAGCCGCCTTTCAATTTTCAACTCAGGTCGCTGCTTTGACGTCCTAACTTTTGCCTAGGTTACTTGAGATGTGTTCCTTAGCAGAAATTTTATTTTGATTCTTACTTTTGCCTAGGTTACCCTTTTTGATTGTGGGTTGCCTAGCAGATCTTGCCCTAACTTTTGCGCAGCCCCCTTAGTGGGTTTCCTGCTAGGCTTTCATTTTTGCAGCGTTTGTGTGGGACGCTCTATTTTTATTAAACCCTAGTCATGTATGAATTCCTGATTTTTCCTTTGTTATCCTTTCCAAGCTATTATCGAGTAACATCTTTGTCGCAAATACATTTTGTTTGTTGATGGATAAGGCCTAAAGTGAATATTTAAAGGGAGAAGATAAATGAAAGAATGTCACGACATTAAAACAGTACTTCCAATTTACACGTGCCCCTTTAGCAAAGCTCGAAGCCCGGGCATGCCCCGAGTTCGTGATTCATACACAGAGAGATAGAAGGAGGTTGCCCCCTAGAGAGTCATGGATGACTTGATTACGTCAGAAAAACCCTTCCACTTGCTTGGTGTTTGTAGTTTAGAGTCAAACCTTTATAGATTCTTGCTTTGTATAGGGAATACTCAAGCCGCCTTTCGATTTTCAACTCGATCAAACATTACTTTATATATATATCGTTGGTGGGTTGGTCGTGCCCCCAGGTCACGTGATTTATTATTGGTGGATTTTGATGGTGGTTTGTGTACAGTGGCCACAAGTCTTGTGTGGATTATTGGTACACAAGTGTTGTGTAACGATTGGTGGGTTGATGGTGGCCTCAAGTCATGTGGGTTATTATGGTTGGTGGGTTGGTGGTGCCCCCAAGTCATGTGATTTATTGTTGGTGGATTTTGATGGTGGTTTGTGTACAGTAGCCACAAGTCTTGTGCGGATTATTGGTACAAAAATGTTGCATAACGATTGCTCGGTTGATGGTGGCCCCTAGTCATGTGGGTTATTATGGCTGGTGGGTTGGTGGTGCCCCTAAGTCATGTGATTTATTGTTGGTGTATTTTGATGGTGGTTTGTGTATGGTGCCTCCAAGTCTTGTGAGGATTATTAGTACACAAGTGTTGTGCGTTACTGTTGGTGGGTTAATGGTGCCCCCAAGTCATGTGGGTTATGGTTGGTGGGTTCATGTTGACGCCAAGACTTGTGTGGTAATTCGGGTTGGGTTCACGATAGGCCAAGTCTTGTGTGGTTTTTGGTGGTGGGTTCCATGACGGTGCCTCCAAGTCATGTTTTCATGTTATTGTTGGTGGGTTCGTGGTGCCCGAGTCATCCGTTGGTTGATGGCGCCCAAGTCATGTGGGTTTGTTCGTGGTGGGTTCATGACGGTGCCTGCAAGTCATGTTGGAGTGTTATTGTTGGTGGGTTCATGATGCTCAAGTCATCCGTGGGTTGATGATGGTGCCCCAAGTCATGTGTGTTTATTCGTGGTGGATTCATGATGGTGCCTTCCAACCAAATTGTTAAAAAAGAATGGCACAATCCAAGAGGGGGGGTGAATTGGATTTTATGACCCTTTAAAAAATTTCAGAGTATTTAGGATCTTTATTTCACTTAAACTTTTCTAAGACTGAATTTTCAATGAAGTTTCTTCAAAGACTTGTTTATAGAAGTATGAATGCTATATGCTTTCTTGATTACAAAATAATGAGGTTCAAATGTAATGCTTTAATTCAGATTAAACTGTCAATATTCACACACACATGTTAATCAAGAATTATCTTCTTTAATGTTCAACCAAGATATTACTCAAAGTAAAAGATAAAGGTAGAAGAAGATTGCACAAATCTTTTATACTGGTTCAGCCACTCCACATGTGACCTACATCCAGTCCTTAATCAGCACCTGATCAAGATTTGTTCCACTATCTCAATGAAGAAGGTTTACAAGCACACCACACATGCATATACTTCAACACTAAAGATAACCACTTTCTTGACCCCAAGAAAGCACCCCTTATAGAAACCCACTACAAGAAACCTTACCACTTGAGAAACCCTTCTCAAGATTTTACAAGTATTCACACAGAATAAAGGAACGAATTCACCTGGAATTCAGGAGGAAATCTTAATCTTCCCCTTTCAAGAATGTGATGATGATGATGATCCTCTTTCAAAGTTTTTCACAAACGTTTTTCTTCTTGGATTCACAAAGAAAACTCTCCAAGATTGTCACAAAGACTCCACAAAAATGTTTTTCTAAATTTGATTATCAGTTCTAACTCATGTCTCAAGTTTCTAAAAGTTCAAACTATTTATAAAAGTTTCAGACCCAGATAATCGATTATTTTAAAGAATAATCGATTATTTTGTTCTTCAGGTTTTCTGGAAACCAATCAAGAACAATATAATCGATTATTTTGCTGGATAATCGATTATTCCAGAGAGTTATTTATGGGATAATTGATTATTTGGAAAATAATCGATTATTGCAGCAAGGCATCCTATTTTGCCTGTTGCTGGAATAATCGATTATATTTAATGATAATCGATTATTTTGAGTTAGTTTTCAAAAATTCATTTTAAGTCTCAAAATAACTTTTTAGCCCTTCTTAACTCATCATCATACACTCTCTACTTAGTTTAGATAAAGATTTTGCTTATGCACAAAGCTCACACAACAAATAAACTCATCCAAAACAATTTATATACTAATCCCTATTACATAGCATTTTCTTTGACATTATCTTTGACTTTGTTTTTGTGCTTCTAAGTTGTTGTTGTTTGTTGTTGCCCTTGACACACATTTTGTGATCATCAAAACTCCTTTAAGCTTCAAGCTCCTCCAAGCTCAACAAAAATGAGTCATGACCTATCAGGATTTTAGCCACAAAGGGTCAGAAATTGAGGCACAACCCAACAAAAAATGAGTCATGACTGGACATAAATTTTATCTGCAAATGGTAACAAATTGAGGCACAACCAACCCAAAAATTGAGTCAGGATTGGTCATAATTTTAGCCATGACCGATCAGAAATTGAGCCACGACCCACCAAAAACTAAGTCAAGATCGGCAAGGATTTTAGCCACGCTCGATCAGAAATTGATCCATCCTCGATCAGAAATTGGGTCACCCTCGGTCAGGATTTTAGCCAGGCTCGGTCAGAATTTGAGCCAACCTCGGTCAGAAATTGAGCCAAGCTCGGTCAGGATTTTAGCCAGCCTCGTTCAGAAATTAAATCAGCCTTGGTCAGAAATTGAGCCACTCTCGGTCAAAAATTGAGTCAACCTCGGTCAGAAATTGAGCCACGCTCGGTCATTTTTTGAGTCATGCTCGATCATTTTTTGTGCCACGCTCGATCAGAATTTGAGCCAGCCTCGGTCAGAAATTGAGCCACGCTAGGTCAGAAATTGAGTCACCCTTGGTCAGAATTTGAGCCACGCTCGGTCATAATTTGAGTCACGCTCGGTCATTTTTTGAGCCAGCCTCGGTCAAAAATTGAGTCACGCTCAGTCAGAAATTGAGACACCCTCGGTCAGAAATTTAGTCACCCTCGGTCAGAAATTGAGTCACGACCCACCAGAAATTGAGCCAAGGTTGGTCAAAAATTGAGTCAAAACCCACCAGATTTGCACCACGACCCACCGTGACCGACCACTATGAACCATTCACATTTTTTTAGCACTTCTTGGATCAAAAATCTATTCTAACATGCCTAAATATGTTGGGAAGGTTTGGAGGTGAAAGACCTTCATCCTCCAATTTTACAAATTTTCTGATTTTACCATGTTTTGGTAAAAAAATCATTAAAATTCAATCCCTTGGAGGATGGCTGATATATTTGGAGGATAGGTCAGTTATATTATTATGTGGGTGCATTCAAAAGATCATATCAAAATTCGATGTCTAGATACATTTTTGTATTTTTCTGGATTTACGTATTTCCGTCTCTTAAAAAAATTATTAAAAAATATTCCCTTGGAAAGAAATTCTCCAATGTGGTCAGCACAAAGATATGATTTTTCTAAACAATCCTGTAAAAAATAAGATCAAAATTCGATCTGTAGCTCCCAAAAAGGGACATATGTCTGCCAAGAAAAAAGGTATCTACTTGTACAAAATTAACGAAAGATTGAAGGAGGCTTCTTGTATATCCATGCTCAAGCATGGTGGACATGTTCTCATGTCCTTGGCCTTGCCTTGGCACTCCGGTGCCATTGAAAACATCCACGACTCCATTGAAGCCATCCTTCACCAAGGTAGTGACATCTTCGGTGGCTTCAAGCTTCAATTTGATTCATAAGCCGTGTTGGAAAGGTGACTCCTTAGCCATCAAAATCCTAGAAGAGGCATACCGTGAGGGCCTTGCAAAATGCTCCAGCCATCTACATGGGAAAGTACTTTTGGCTAAAGGCCAAAAACCAATCAAATTAGATGATTTCTTCGTCGAGAGGGAAGGATATGCTTTCTTCGTTATTTTTGAATTTGATAAATTGCCTATGTATTGTTCTCATGCAGGTGCTGGGATGCGCACTCCAAAAATGCCGCAAAGGCCAAGCCATTTGGTGGATAATTCCAACGTAGGCCAACATGGTGAAGCAGTTGATTTAACTGTTAAGCAAACTGCTGATCAGCACCTTGGTGATGCTGAGGTTGGTCCTGCTTCAGCACCTGACACTACAACAAAAATTGTTTTTAACGATTAATGGCAATAATTTAATTGCCGCTATTTAATTATATAATAAAAATATTAATGGCTAATATATAATAGCCACTAAAAGTGTATTTATATTACACTAAAGTTTACTATTAGAGACAATTATTTATTTAAAAAAACTAGTCCCACATCGATTAGAGATAAGATAATTAAATAGTATATAAGTGAATAATAACTATCACCTTATAAGTTAATTTATAGGGTTGAGTTAGACTCTTAATTCACTATAATAAATTAGTATCAAAACACCCACTATTACCAAAATTAAAAAAATAAATTAAAATATATATAAATAGAAGACAACCCTCATCTTACAAAAGTCACCAAATGGATAGAAAGGAGACAATTGAAAAAATAAATTTTAATAGCCTTTAAAATGGCTACTAAAATTGCCACTAAAAAAAATAAATTTTCCCGATAATTTAGTAGGTCTTTACCAGCATTTTATATAAATGCCGGTAATAGTATTAGCGACACTGGATACACCAGCCATTATTTAAATGCTGGTAAAAAAAAAATGACCATTTATATGGTCGCTAAAGAATAAATTAATTGCCACAAAAACCTAATTTTGGTGTAGTGTGATATGGTGCATGTTAGTGCAACTGCTGGTGCATATTTGGCACAGGTTGGTGCAGTCTTTGGTGTAGTTTCTGGTGCAGCTAGTCTAGTTGCTGGTGTAGCACATTTGGCACAGATTGGTGCAGCTGGTGGTGCAGATTTGGTGCAGGTTGGTGCAGTTACTGGTGTAGATTTGACGCAGGTTGGTGCAGTTTCTGGTGCATTTGGCCCAGTTGCTGGTGTAGCACAATTGGCGCAGATTGGTGCAGCTGGTGGTGTAGATTTGGTGCAAGTTGGTGCAGCTGGTGCAGCTACTAAATCAGCTGCTACTGAGGCAGCAACTCATCGTGCTACTCATGGTGTTGCAAATAATTTAGTAAAAGCTGTCACTCCTGCTGTAAAGAAGGCTCATGCTTCAAATGTTGCCGCACCTGTTGCCGCACATACTACTGCTGTAAAGGCTGCACCAAGCCAGTCGGTGCCTCTTGATAATGAAATTGGATCCAAAGCTCTAGCAGGTGATGCAGCTGGTGTTGGTGGAGCAGCTAATTTTGCTGATGCTATTTCGGCCTGTGATGTAGGTGATGATCTTGATGCATCCAAGGAGTCTTTGCTGGAGGGAATGCCATCATTAGAGGATATATCTAATGATCAATATCAGGATGACTTGGATTCGGTTGAAGGATCTGGTGTTGATCATGGAGTTGTTGCGGGGCAGTAAATGTTACCTCTAAAATCAATATGACCACCACTAGCCAGTGTCATTCCAAATGGGACTTTGCAGCAATTGCTGAAGCTGCTTCTGAATCAGAAATGGAACAGGAGGATCTTTTCCCTCATGTGCCTAAAACATAGCCAATGCCCCCAAGTTTAGAGCTTAACTTTGAGACAGTTGTTGAACCAAAATGGTGGGCTGAATATCATCCAGGTGTCCAGCATGATCGACCTTCATATCCTTGAGGCAGCTTGTAGATATGGATCACATAGTCCGAAAAAAGTACAAATTCCTAAGCTCAAAAATGTAGAAAAAAATAAGAGAGACGAGGTAATACTAATGTTGTGGGTGAACGTAGCAACTCATTGTATTTTTTATTGAATAAGAGATGGCCTTTAAATAGGCATTTTACAACGTACTGAACTAACAAGAAGATAATAAAATATCTTATCAAATCAAAACTTATCAAAAAACTATCTTATCTAATCTGAAACAAATAACTCAAAAGATAAATCAAATAATTCCAGATAACTTAAATCGGATATCTCGGATATCTCGGAATCTCTAGAAATTTAAGATTTTCCAACAAAACTCCCCCATAATCTTAAATTTTTTTTTTGTTTTGATGCCTCTTCCACCAGAGCGCGATACTCCTCCGCGTACCATGGCCTCGCGAGCCACATGACGTCCAGCACCCCCGACGCCGTGGTGGCCGATGCCTCTTTTGGGACACAAAAGTACCCGTTGTTCTTTGATCCACCTCTAAACCCAGAAAATACTTCATGATGCCCAAATCGGTCATCTCAAACTCCCTCTTCATCACTTCTTTAAACTCCTCAACTAGCTCAGCTTTGCTTCCCATCTCACTTTTCCCAATTGATCCGATCTCTTCATCCATTTCTTTCTTCCATCTCTCATCAAGTACTGCCTCTTCAAATTTTATGTCTTCTGTTCCTGTCAATAGACATACTACATGTAACTCGTCAGTGGAGTTGTAGATGTCTTGCAAGCTCCGAGTTCTAAGCTGCTCAGGTTCATCATCTTCCTCGGAATGCTCATTGGTCCTATCTGAGCTTCTCCCTATTATCTCCGATCTCTCCCTCTCAGAGTTCGAGCTCCCCGAAGTCTCTTCAGAGTTACTCCAGCTCCACTCGCTTTCCTCATCTACCTGGACATCTCGGCTTACCAGAATTTTTCCTGTAATAGGGTTGTACAATTTGTAGGCTTTTGCCTTTTCATCATACCCGATCAAGATATACTTCTTGCTCCTATCATCAAGCTTCGTTCTGAGCTGAGCTGGAACATGACCGTAAGCAAGGCTTCCGAAAATCTTGAAGTGATGTATACTCGGTTTTTGTCCACTCCATGCTTCTTGAGGTGTCACATCATCCAATTTTGAATGTGGGCACCTGTTCTGTATATATATAGCACACTGCACTGCCTCTGCCCAAAACTTCTCAGGCATATCCTTCCCTTTAAGCATAGCTCGGACCATATCAAGAATAGTCCGATTCTTTCTTTCAGCTACTCCATTTTGTTGTGGTGAATATGGAGCTGTGAGAAGATGCTTTATACCTTGCTCTTCACAGTATTCCATAAACTCTGCCGATGTGAATTCTCCACCTCTGTCCGATCTCAAAGCTTTAATTTGCTTGTTAGTCTCTTTCTCCACCATGACTTTAAACTTCTTAAAAGCTTCAAATGCCTTTGATTTTTCTTGCAAAAAATATACCCAGGTCTTTCAAGAGAAATCATCTATGAAAGAGATGAAATATTTCTTACCACTGAAAGATGCCGGAGAGATTGGTCCACACAAGTCAGTGTGTATCAGCCCAAGTTGCTCCTTTGCTTTGTACTCGGACGAGCTCAAAAAACTTGTTCTTGTATGCTTTCCGAGTACACATGCTTCACAAAACTTCTTGTCAAACTCAACACCACGTAGTCCGTGCACCAACTCCTTCCTTGATAGCTCGGCCAAACCTCCAAAGTTCAAATGCCCAAAACAAAAATGCCACATCATGGCTTCATCCTTCACGTCTAGCTTCAAGCACTTATTTTGAAGGATGTTCAGCTCCAGTTTATACATCCGATTCTTTTTCATCTCTACTCGGGCTATTAAACGATCATGTTTGTCCTTCAAATAAAGCACTCGATCCTTCATCAGAACCGAGTTTCCTTTCTCCATCATCTGCCCCATGCTTAAGATGTTGCTCTTAAGTTCGGGAACGTAGTAGACATTTCTTATTTCTCCAACTCGTCCATCCTTCTGCATAAACTTGATGGTTCCTTGCCCATTTACCGCAACCTTGGAATCATCTCCAAATGACACGAATCCAGCCTTCACCTTGATGAGTTCGTTGAAGAAACTCTCTTCTCCACACATATGATTGCTCGCCCCAATGTCCAAATACCAGACCGAGTTGTTTAAGCAACTCGAATCAAGCTCGTCTTCTGACTTTTCATCTGAGCTTGGAAGCTCAACTACTGATCTCTCCACGCAACTCAAGTTTAGCTCATCCTCGGAGGCACAACTCGGACGTAGCTTGGTCTCCGAGCTCTGCGTCATCATCAAAATTCCTGCTTCCTCGTCCTCTTCTTCTGTGAGAAGATTCTTCTCTTTCTCTTCACTTCGGCTTTTAGCTCGGCAATACTTTGCTATGTGACCGTATTTGCCACAGTTGTAGCAATTTTCCGATCTGCATTCCTTTGCGTAGTGGCCGAGTTTGCCACACTTATAACATTCCACCTCCGACCTCGGCTGACTTCCTTGGCTACGATCACCTCGTCCTTGTCCACCTCCATGATCACCTCGTCCTCTACCTCGTCCTTGATCACCTTGTCCTTTGCCTCGTCCTTGATCACCTCGTCCTTGATCACCTCGTCCTTGTCCACTTGATCTTCGGCCCTGGGTGTTCCGAGTTTCATTCAAATCAAGTTGCGCCTGTAATGCTTGATCAAGTGTATTCTTCATCTTCCTCCTCCTTTGTTCGTGGGCTTCGAGTGACCCAGCGAGCTCTTCCACTGAGAGAACTGACAAGTCCTTTGACTCCTCAATTACGCATGCAATACTCTCGAAATCATCTGTTAATGATCTCAAGATTTTCTCCACAATTCTACTTGCTGGCATTGACTCCCCATTCCTTCCGAGTTGGTTAGCCACCTTCTCCATCTTCAAACACTCAAACTCTCCTCGGAGAGTTTGAAGTCGGATCTGTCTGACACGGTGATTACCTCTGTGTGCAACCTCCAAGATCTTCCATGCTTCCTTTGAAGATGCAGCGTTTGCAATCTTCTCGAAGCCTGACTCATCCACGGCATTGTACAAAAAATACAAAGCCGATTTGTCCTTCACTCGTGTCTTTTCCAATGCGGCAATCTGAGCCACAGATTGGTCTTCGTCCTCCTCGGGTTCTTGAAACCCCTTCTCCACTATATCCCATAGACTTTGGGAACCCAACAGGGTCTTCATCTGTAAACACCAATTATCATAATTGGTTTTCTTTGACAGTTGTGGTACGGTCATTCCATTAACAACCTTTGCCATTACTCTCTCTTTCTTCTCTCTTCCTCCTTCACAGGCGCACACTATTTTCCTCTCACACTCGGCACTCAGAGCATAAAGCTCTGATACCAATTTGTAGAAAAAAATAAGAGAGACGAGGTAATACTAATGTTGTGGGTGAACGTAGCAACTCACTGTATTTTTTATTGAATAAGAGATGGCCTTTAAATAGCCATTTTACAACGTACTGAACTAACAAGAAGATAATAAAATATCTTATCAAATCAAAACTTATCAAAAAACTATCTTATCTAATCTGAAACAAAATAACTCAAAAGATAAATCAAATAATTCTAGATAACTTAAATCGGATATCTCGGATATCTCGGATATCTCGGAATCTCTAGAAATTTAAGATTTTCCAACAAAAAAGCCTCTCCAGATAAGCCTAGGACTCGATCCTGGAGAGCTAAGTCTTCTAAACTATCTTGATGTCATCACAAGTTTGGTTGTATTTGGTAATTGACTATACAGTATACTTTGCGGTTGTACCGAGGCTTAGGCCTATGTTTCATTTATTTTTTCTTTTCTTTACTTTCAATTTATTGTGGGTTTTGGTTTGGTCCCCCACTTGTACTTTTACATTCCTTTATATTTTAGTTCTTGTTAATATGCTGCAGATGAATGGTGTGGACTGAGGTGCTAACCTAGTTAGGATCTCTTGTCCACATAGTCATGCATTAGCATATCCATCTTTTTCACAAAAAATTGTACAAAATTCATTTTTGCATATTAGCCTATTATAAGGGGAGGGTCTGTCTCAATAGAAACCCAGCACACCTTGGCTAGTCTGGGCGAGCCACGGGACCTTCCCCTCACACTCTACGGGCATTCCTAAGCCTGCTTGGTGTTCTCTCGTGGAAAATTTTGAATCAAAATTTTTCATCAATCAAACCGAAAATTTTCGACCGATTTCGGCCGATTTTTTTGAAAGTTTTCAAAAAACTCCAGATTTTTTCTATCATCATTCTAACCCATATTTTGGTCTATCCAGCCTTCGTTGAGCCAAATTTTAGCCATCTTGTCCCACCCGAGGGACGGTTTATCCTCTTTTGAGCTAATTTTTGGTGGGTTTTCCCTTTGTTTTCCATCCTTCACCGAGTTTGCACCAAATATGCCCTACCCTATAACCTGTCCAGCCCATTTTCCCTTTCTTCATCATTCTTGCCCAAAATTGCACCAAACCTAGCCTACTTTCTATCTCGCCCAACTCACCCGAGGGACTTTTTATGTTCTTACGAGCTAATTTTTGGTGGTTTTTCCCTTTATTTACCATCCCTGACCGAATTTGCACCAAATATGGCCTACCCTTTCACTAGTCCTGCCCATTTTCCCTTTGTTCATCATCCTTTCCCAAAATTTCACCAAACCTAGCCTACTTTCTATCACTCCCAACCCCCACGAGGGACGGTTTATTTTCTTTTGAGCTAATTTTTGGTGGGTTTTCCCTTTGTTTACCATCCCTGGTCGAGTTTGTAACAAATATTCCCTACCCTATCACTTGTCTAGCCTATTTTCCCTTTGATCATCATCCTTGCCCGAAATTGCACCAAACCTAGCCTACTTTCTTTCCTGCCCAACCCACCCGAAGGACGGTTTATGCTCTTACGAGCTAATTTTTGGTGGGTTTTCCCTTTGTTCACCATCCTTGCCCGAATTTGCACCAAATATGGCCTACCCTTTCCCTTGTCCATCCCAATTTCATCCTTGGCCAAAATTGCACCAAACCTAACCTAACCTAGCCCAATTTCTTATTTTTGGCTACTCTAAAACCTCTAAACCTACAGATAGTCATCCTATGGTCTTCTGGGAGTCCTTCTGGCTGACTTTCCTTTGATCTTTGAGAGTCTTCGAGTCTTATTTCTGACCCGGACAATTTTAGGGGTCTACAGCTATGAAAATACTACGGCCTGTAGAGGCTATGAAAATACTACGGCCTGTAGAGACTATGAAAGTACTACAGCCTGTAGAGGCTATGAAAATACTACAGCCTGTAGAGGCTATGAAAATACTACGACCTGGAGAGGCTATGAAAATACTACGGCCTGGAGAGGCTATGAAAATAATAAGGCCTGGAGAGGCTATGAAAATACTCCCTCTTAAACAGGCTACAAATAAAGGGACACACCATCACAAGAAAAATAATCGAGCATCTACTCGAAGACTAAAGATCAGGTGTATAGTTTGTCACCCTTGTTACCCCATAGAGTATGCAACCCAACACTTAGCTACTCTAAAAGGTAATGATACAAGCAAATACACCTATCCAAGGGAAGCAACGTAGAAACGTCACACAAAGAGATAAAGAGAATACCCGGACGAAATGTCTACGTCTTTACTTGCCTTTGGAAAAGCAACACATAGCTATTTTAAAGGGAAAGTAAAAAGGGGCAGCTGTAGACACCCAATTTCGTCCGGGGGGCATACAAATGAAGAAATAGACGTCTATTATCAAGGAAAGGAGCTCCCAATCACGGAAATAACAGGACATGACATTAGAAGGCTAAAAGCCTAAATAAGCTGGTTCTAGTAGCCCGGAACGGGATGTTCCAAAACTGGAACGGGATGTTCCAAAACTGGAACGGGCCGTTCCAATTTACAAAAAGGGCCTAAAACCCTAAATTGGAACGGGCCGTTCCAGGCTCTTTAAAAAAGGCTAAAACCCACATTTGGAACGGGTCGTTCCCAAATTGGAACGGGCCGTTCCAAGTAACAAAAAAAGCTTGAATTCTTAATTTGGAACGGGTCGTTCCAGAATGGCAGTTATGTGTTAAACGCACCTCCGGAACGGGCCGTTCCGATTTCAGAACGGGTCGTTCCAATACACTAAATTAACACAACGACCAAATCTAGAACCGGTTGTTCCGATTTTGGAACGGGCCATTCTGGACCCTTTTTGAAGTCTATAAATAGACAGCTTGGGCACAGTTCTCCAGGACCCCAAAAATTTCGTCCAAGACTCCTTAGAGCATGAAATTTCTCTCTCTTTCTCTCCTATTGTATTTCTTGAGATTTGTGAGGCATATTGTAGTGTGAAAGGTTGCCATAAAGCACCTCCTCCATATTTGAAGATTCAATAGAGCTCGTTCAAGAGGTATTTCAATCAATCTTTTTTTATATCTTTTATTTCTTATCTTTATCTCCATTTTTTATTTACAACAAACGCAATCATGTAAATATTTTAGGATTAGTCGTATAATTTAAAATTTCAATATGTAAATAAATATTAATAAAGGGAATTCAATATTTAATTTATTAATTCTTACCATGTTAACTTCATCATAGGGTACCGATTCAGGGCGTTGTAGGGGTGTTTAATACCTTCCCTACACTTACCGACCCCCGAACCCAATTCTGGTTATCAAGGCCATTATTGGATTTTTAAAAACCTTTTCTTTTTCCAATATTTTGAGTAAAATATTGGTGGCGACACCATGAACCTATTTTCAAAACCATTAATTAAGGATTAGTCTGGTGTCTGGGCATTCCTTAATTAATGAAACTTTTAAAAGGATGTCCAAATCATAGGTCGCAAGATCAGAAATTTTCTGGTTGCGACAAAAGGGCATTCGACTATTCCCATTCACTCTATCTACTTTGGCTAATAATCTTCTATATCTGGTCATTGGCCCAAGCTCAGCTCTTGTCTATGAAAGTAAGTTCCTTCTTGGTTTCACATGCCAATTGGCAACTGTTCTATTTCGTATCATCTCGGAAAGATATGAGGTAATTTATTAAAAAAGAAAATTTCATTGCCTTAGTTACTAGGAAAGATCTGATGTGAACAAAAGAAGATCATGGTTGAATGCTCACAAGACATGTGACATTTGTTTAAGTTGAATCGACTGTGAATGAATGGGTTAAGCAAAAAAGGGCATTGATCCAGGATTCGATTCGAGGCTTGACCAATCCGGAAGTTGCTGAAAGAGAAGTAGAAAGGGACATCTTGAACTCAAGGGGAAGGGACACTAACAAGTATTAAAAAAAGACTTTCCACAAGCTCGATCTTCTATTCAAGGATTCTTTTGCCTCACAAGTATCGGGCGATCCCGACCGCATCGATGCGGCTAAACCATCGTTTATCCACAGGTGCTACTTACTTTGAAACAACTTGCAGGGCCCTTAGAAGCTGCATCAGCACTTTTACAAAAAATTGTAGGTCATAGCTAAACAAAAGGAGCATTACTTCGAACCAACAAGAAATAAATCTAATTTGGAGTACTAACCAAAGGAACTTAAGCAGAAACGTAGAAAGACCAAAAACCTAGCCTCTTGCTGAACGAGATTCTCATTCTCTTTTCCAAGCCCGGTTATTGAACCTATGCTCTACTCAATCCCAAGTACCCGTATATGCTACCTTCCTTGATCGACCCAGAATGCACTATCTCTAGCCATGAATTCACTACACGAACATTTTACATATGAAAGATAAACGAGATCCATTGCACAAGTATGCTATTTCAATCAGTCCATGTTATCCGCTACACAGGGTTATTGAATTCCGTTTGATTCAAGACAAGCAGGAACACTTCAAATAGACTACAATGGACATATTCTATTATTCAGAGAGCCACATAGACCCTCAATTTAGTTTAGAAACAAGAAGATTACAACCTAGTAGTAGGTGGAGGCACTAAGTAGCCAAAGGGTATGACGAAAGGCTACAACTATCCATAGGAAGCCTCAGTTAATGGGATGTCTGGTTCCCTTTTAGTGTAGAAAACCTGTTGCTCAATTTGAATTGAGGCTTCCAATCGTCATAGTGAAACTTCTGATTAGCCCTACTCTACTAGATTAGCCATAGGTAATTCGGGTGAAAGACTAAAATTTCTTTATATGTAGAAAGGGCACGACCTTTTAAGAAACAAAGACTATGAGACTATAGATTATCAATCCACTATTACAAGAATGGTATGTGCCTCCATTAGGAAGAGAGAGAGAATGTTTCTCAGTTTCGGTTGAAGTTGGCTTGCTGGATCTTGGAGTTGAACGTGAATAATTTTTATAAATTACCCCCTTGTGTATCCTTCTGTTCCTAAGGGAAATGGCTTACTCATATATATAATATAAAAAAGAAAATTCGCACTTAATCTATTAAGGCCAATCTTCTGATCTTCAACTATTCTCACCCCTCAGAGTCTAAATAAAAGATGTGTATCTTGCTATTGGTATCAATCGGTCCTTTCTTTCTTTTTGGTGGCGGATGCTTAGATTACCCTTTTTCTTCATCTTCTATACCCTTTGGTTGCTTAGGGCGCCCTGAGGGATTTGCCTCTAGGAGAATAGTTATTGATCACATAGCTTGGGTACTAGAAGTTGTTGATCGTATCATTCGGGCAGAGCCTGGGTCCCTTTGTATTATGTATAAGGTTGAGCTACGGAGTCTTTGGTGCGAAGCCTTTTAACGACAATTATAGGGCAGGGCTGCTTGCTGTCGAGTGAGCTCCAATACATAGCTCCTTGGTCAGACCATCAGTCACAACTAGTTGGACCTTCTTAAAGATTCCAACTAGCAGTTGGAATCTTTAAGAAGGTCACACTTGATAAATCACCTTGTTGATCTTGGCAGGAAATTTGAAGAAGAAGAACTAAATTTAAAAGTGCTACAATGCTTAGATAGATCTTGGCAAGAAAAGGTTACTACAATAGAAGAATCAAAGGACTTAACTTCATTAACCCTTGCAACTCTGTTTGGAAAGCTAAGAGAGCATGAGCAAAAGCTGCACATATTTGAGGAAAATGAACAGCAAGACAAAAAGGGTAAAGGAGTGTCTCTAAGAGCCTTAAAATCAGTCAAAGTTAAAGAAGTATGTGAAGACTCAAGCTCCAAAGATTTTGATTCAGAGAACTTCAACTTGCTGGTGAAGAAGTTCAAAAAATTCCTAAGAAAGAAGAGGAGTTCCCCCTACAAGTTCAACAAGAAGGCCAACAAGAAAGAGGAAGGAAGCATATCCTCTTACAATTGTTTTGAGTGTGGAAAACCAGACCACATAAAAGCTGAATGCCCCAACCTTCTAAAGAAGCAACAAGAGGAAAAGAAAAGGAAGAAAAATTACAAAGGAAAAAGAGCCTACATTGCTTGGGAAGATAATGACTCAGGCACAACAAGTGATGAATCTGAATTTGAGGAAAACAACTTATGTTTGACGGCTGGAGCTGATCAGGACACAATAGTAAGTGGTTCTGATCTTGAATCTAATCCGGATTATGATCAACTTCGAGAAGCTTTCATTCAAATTCACGAAGAGGCTGTGAAATTAGATGGTTTAAATTCAAAGCTTAAAAACAAGCTATCATGGTATGAAAATGCTTTAATTAGAGCTGAACAAGAGCTTGAAAATTTCAAAAATGAACATGAAAATATTCAAACAATTTTGAACTTCAATGAAGCTCATTGTGAAACCTCCCCTTCTGCAAAAGTTGATTGTGAAAATTGAAAGGTTTTGGAAAAAGAAAATGTTGATTTGAAAAACACTCTTGAAAAGTTCACAAATGGAAATGCAAATTTGAATATCATTTTGGGAAAGCAAAGACATGTTTTTGATAGAAACGGACTTGGTTTTAATCAAAGCATGAACATGCCATTAAAATCAAAGGAAAGAATTTTTAAGAGGAACCAATATTTTAGAAAATACAAAGGAAATTTCATTAAACAAACTACTTGCTTTTATTGTTGTAAGAAAGGTCATACAATAAGGAATTGCTATTCTAGGAAATATAGTGTTCCAAATGGAGAAATGATTTGGATTAAAAAGAGTCAAAGGCTGAGAACTAACCATCAAGGACCCTTAACATGGGTACCTAAATCAATTTTCTGATTTTGTTGTAGGAATGCTTGAGAGCCAAAAGCTTATTATGGTATCTTGATAGTGGATGCTCAAGGCATATGACTGGAGATCCTTCAAAATTCTCAAGTCTAAAATTAAAGAATGAAGGATTTGTTACTTATGGTGACAACAACAAAGGGAAGATTCTTGGTCATGGAAATATTGGTAACCCTTCCTCCTCAACGTTGATTGAAAATGTTTGCTTGTTGAAGAGCTGAAACATAACTTGCTTAGTATAAGCCAACTTAGTGACAAAGGATTTAAAATTGAATTTTGTAACACTTGTTGTTTAATCTGTGATAAATTGACAAAAGAAATTAGATTCATTGGAAAAAGAATTGATAACATCTACATGCTAGATTTCAAACACTCAATTACAATTTCTAACACCAAGTGTTTAATAACCAAAGAAGACAATATTTGGCTTTGGCATAGAAGAGCTGCACATATACACATGGATCACTTAAACAAACTTAGTAGAAAGGAGTTAGTGATTGGATTACCTAAACTCAAGTTTAGCAGGGACAAACTATGTGATGCTTGTCAAAAGGGTAAGCAAGTGAAGGCTAGCTTTAAAAGCAAAAATCAAATTTCAACTTCTAGACCTTTATAATTAATTCACATGGATTTGTTTGGTCCTTCAAGAACCATGAGTCTAGAAGGGAATTACTATGGGCTAGTTATAGTAGATGACTATTCAAGACTCACTTGGGTTATGTTTCTTGCAAATAAAAGTGAAGCTTTTAATGCTTTTAAGAAATTTGCTAAGCTTGTTCAAAATGAGAAAAACACAAATATCACCTCAATTAGAAGTGATCATAGAGGTGAATTCCAAAACGTTTTGTTCCAAAAAATTTGTGAGGAGCATGGCATTAATCATAATTTTTCAGCACCTAGGACACCTCAACAAAATGGGGTTGTGGAAAGGAAAAATAGGTCTCTTTAGGAATTAGCTAGGACTATGCTGAATGAGACCAAACTACCTAAATATTTTTGGGCTGATGCAATTAACACAGCATGTCATGTGTTAAATAAGGTTCTAATTAGGCCTATTCTAAAGAGAACACCCTATGAGATTTATAATGGAAGGAAGCTTAATATCTCATACTTTAGAGTATTTGGGTGTAAATGTTTTGTGCTGAATAATGGTAAGGAACAACTTCAAAAATTTGATGCTAAAGCTGATGAAGCAATTTTCTTAGGTTATTCTACAAAAAGCAAAGCCTATAGAGTACATAACAAGAGAACTCTAATAGTTGAAGAATTAATACATGTTGTATTTGATGAGACTAACAAGCAAGAAACAAAGCAAACTGAAATAGAGGACGTGACTGATTTGCTTGATCAACCACCATTAGAAAGTGAACCTGGTGAAAAAATTAAAGAGTGTGAAGCAATTGAAACCACCAAAAAGACAAGTGAAAAATTTCCTAAGGAATGGAAAACTTCTAAGGACTTATCAATTGAAAATATAATTGGAAACATTGGTAAATGAGTGTCAACTAGAAGATCCATCAAGAATATTTGTAACACTATGGCTTTTGTTTCACAAGTTGAACCCAAAACAATAGATGAAGCACTACATGATGAACATTGGTTAATAGCTATGCAAGAGGAACTAAACCAATTTGATAGAAATGAAGTTTGGGATTTAGTGCCATTACCAAGTGATTATCCAATTATTGGAACCAAATGGGTTTTTAGGAATAAGCTTGATGAATCTAGAATCATTATAAGAAATAAGGAAAGGCTAGTAGTTAAGGGGTATAATCAAGAAGAGGGATTTGATTATGATGAGACTTTTGCCCTTGTAGCAAGGATAGAAGCCATTAGATTACTTCTTGCTTATGCTTCAATAATGAATTTCAAGCTTTACCAAATGGATGTAAAAATTGCTTTTCTAAATGGTTTAATACAAGAAGAAGTGTATGTGGAGCAACCACCAGGTTTTGTTGATTTTAAGTATCCTAATCATGTGTACAAACTTAAAAAGTCACTCTATGGCTTGAAACAAGCTCCAAGATCATGGTATGACAGGTTGAGAAAATTTTTGATTGAGAATGACTATGTTAGAGGTAAAATAGTTAATACATTGTTTGTGAAGAAATTCAAAAATGATACAATGTATGTTCAAATCTATGTGGATGACATTGCTTTTGGATCTACTAATTCCTCTCTATGCAAAGAATTTGCTAAGACAATGCAAGGTTGTCGCCACCGGCCCGAAACGGGCCTCGGCGGTCGCGAAGACGGTCGAGCTCGCTTTTTATTTTGGTTTTGAAAATGTATTGGATTATTAGAACGACTTGTTCTCAAACTGAGACCTTGTCGATCTTATCCAATTTATTTATTAAAAGTCTCACCAATCCATGTTAATCCCAAGCGGGACCCTCCATGGATTAGTGGTTTTCGTAGTAAAAGGGTTCGTGGAGTCGCCACCAATGTTTTACTCAAAACATTGGAAAAAGGGATAAGGCAATTGATTTTATAAATCAACTTTGGCCATTACAACCAGAGTCGGGTAAGGGAGTCGGTTACGCGTGGGGAAGGTGTTAGCACCCCACAGCGCCCCTTTCGGGTTCCCTATGACAGATTATTTCTAAAATAACAGTGTAAAATTACTAAATTACCCCTATTTATTATAAGCGATTATAAATTAACTATCTACATGATGACAGTTAAATATGCACACAGAAAGCAGTAAAAGGAAGGATTTAAGAAGAAACCTTTGAAGCGTGCTTTTATATATTAAAGTAAAACTGGGAAGCTTTTTGGCGTTCCCTCGCTCTACAAGCCCGCTCGCTCCCTCCTATAAAATTTTAACTATGGAAATCCGGAGGATTTCCCTTCGACTAGGTTCGATCCTCAAGCAAAAATGGCTCGGGGCTCAAGAACTTCGTCGGATCAACTCTCCAAGTGATTTCTAGGGAGAGCACTGCTCAAAAAACCCCAGAATACTCAAGGAGAGGGTTAAAACTGTGTGTGAAAGTGTGTAATGACGTCCAATTGACGTCATATTTATAGGGAACAGGCGCAATACGGTCCCTGGAGCCAATACGGCCGTATTGAAATTTTTGAACTTCAATACGGCCGTATTGAGTTCAATACGGCCCGTATTGAAGTTTTTGAACTTCAATACGGCCGTATTGAATTCAATACGGCCCGTATTGAAGTTTTTGAACTTCAATACGGCCGTATTGAGTTCGCTGCGGCCGTATTGAAGTTTCAAGACTTCAATACGGCCGTATTGAGTTCGCTGCGGCCGTATTGTAGTTCAAAATACTCAATACGACCGTAGTGAACCCCTGAGAGGCCGTATTGGCTTCATTCCTCCCACTTTTCTTATTTTTGGCTATCCTAAGACCTCTAGACCTATAGAGAACCCTCCTTGGGCCTTCTAGGAGTCCTTCTGGATGATCTTCCTTCAGTCTTCGAGGGTCTTCAAGCTTTATTTCCGACCCGGACAATTTTAGGGGTCTACAGCTGCCCCCCCTTTACTTAGTCAAACGGCCTTTTGGTGTACTGATTGACAAGTAAAGGAGTTGACCCAATTGTCCGAGTGATGTGCCAACCTTCTGACTTGTAGCGTCTTCCGGTGGAAAATTGTCGAGTAGCCTCTCCAGGTTTTGCTTTGCTTGCTGCCCAAGCTGGAAGCTGTGAGTGCTGTCTCTCCAGGCTTAGCTTCACTCTTTGTTCGAGCCGGAAGCTAAGTACCCTTGTGACAACGGTAGCAGTGTGAGTTTCGCCTCTCCAGGCTTAGTCTCGCTCTTTGTTCGAGCCGGAAACTAAGCACTTTTGCGACGACGGTGAGTAGTATGAGTTTCGCCTCTCCAGGCTTTGCTTTGCTTGTTGCCCAAGCTGGAAGCTGTGAGTACCGCCTCTCCAGGCTTAGCTTCACTCTTTGTTCGAGCCGGAAGCTAAGTACCCTTGCGACGACGGTGAGCAGTGTGAGTTTCGCCTCTCCAGGCTTAGTCTCGCTCTTTGTTCGAGCCGGAAACTAAGCACCTTTGTGACGACGGTGAGCAGTGTGAGTTTCGCCTCTCCAGGCTTTGCTTTGCTTGCTGCCCAAGCTGGAAGCTGTGAGTACCGCTTCTCCAGGCTTAGCTTCACTCTTTGTTTGAGCCGGAAGCTAAGTACCCTTGTGACGATGGTGAGCAGTGTGAGTTTCGCCTCTCCAGGCTTTGCTTTGCTTGCTGCCCAAGCTGGAAGCTGTGAGTACCGCCTCTCCAGGCTTAGCTTCACTCTTTGTTTGAGCCGGAAGCTAAGTACCCTTGTGACGACGGTGAGCAGTGTGTACCTCCTTTCCAGAGATAGCTTTGCTCATTGCTCGAGCCGGAAGCTGCATACCTCCGTGTTTGTGACAACGGGGTAGCGTGAATATCTCCTTTCCAGAGATAGCTTCGCTCATTGCTCGAGCCGGAAGCTGCATACCTCCGTGTTTGTGACAACGGGGTAGCGTGAATATCTCCTTTCCAGGGATTTGTGATGATTTTGTCTCCACAGTCCACGATGCTGCTTCGACGGTTGTTTTTTGATTTTTGTGCCACTGAGGGCTGGATAACGCAGGGATCCGTCTAGGGGATGTGCAGTTACTCATAGGTTCTTGTGTCCCAACTTTCCATTGCGTAGTTGGTGCCCACTGGGGAATTTCTGATTCCTTAGGGGTGCAGACACGAAGATGCTCTTTCTGAGATGAGCAGTGCCTTATGATTGGCTGACGTCCTTTGGACGTTGGTGGAGTATCCCGGTTATCCTTATTCGGGTATCTCTTTTTGATTTTCTGATTTTTGCTGCCTCCGTGTAGGCTGTTATCCGCTGGGGATTCTGGATGTTGATTTTGTCTCCACAGTCCACGATGCTGCTTCGACGATTGTTTTTGATTTTTGTGCCACTGAGGGCTGGATAACGCAGGGATCCGTCTAGGGGATGTGCAGTCATTCACAGATTTTTGTGCCCCAACTTGCATTGCTTAGTTGGTACCCATGGGGAATTTCTGACTCCTTGGGGTGTAGACACAGATGCTCTTCTTGAATTGAGTGATGCCTTATGTTTGGCTGACGTCCTTTTGACGTAAGTGGAGTATCCCGGTTATCCTTGTTCGGGTAACTCTTTTTAATTTTTGGATTTTGTTGCCTCTGTGTAGGCTGTTATCCGCCAGGGGATTTTGTCATTGGTTGTGATTGGCCTCTTCTGTTAGGCAGATCATCTTGATGTTCAATGATAGGCTGAGAGCCGGATTCCGCTTGGGGAATGATTATTGATCTTTTCGATTTTTGCTTTTTGAAGGAAGTGCCTCTGAGTAGGCGAATTATCTTGATGTTTGATGATTGGCTGAAAAAGCCAAATTCCGCTTGGGGAATTGTTATTGATTTCTTTTTTTGGGTTTTCCTTTTTGAAGGAGTGCCTCTTGAGTAGGCGACTGGGGATTTGAAGTTCAGTGTTCGGCTGAGTGCCGGATTCCGCTTGGGGAATACTTATTGATATTTTTGATTTTTTTCTCTTTTTGCAAGGATGCCTCTGAGTAGGCGATTGGGGAATGAGGGATCTTATGTATCCCAGAGTATTATTTAGGAAGCCTCTGCAGGCTTAGCCTCACTCAACACTTGAGTTGGAGAGCTATCTTCACTGAGGAAGTTTTAGTCCTTTGACTTGGATATTCTGCTCGGGAGATCGTACTTCCATTGGGAATTTTGTCGATTTTGCTTGATAGCTCTTGCTGGGGATTTGTTTTGAGCGCGAGCTGAGGTTTCTCTGGGGGAGTATTATTTCTGCGAGCCTCTCCAGGCTCATTTATTTGGGAGAGTATTGTTTCGGCGAGCCTCTCCAGGCTCAATTATTCTATGGGAGTATTATTTCAGCAAGCCTCTCCAGGCTCAGTTATTCTGTGAGTATTCTTTCGGCAAGCCTCTCCAGGCTCAATTATTTTGAGAGAGTATTATTTCGGCGAGCCTCTCCAGGCTCAGTTATTTTGAGAGAGTATTATTTCGGCGAGCCTCTCCAGGCTCAGTTATTCTGTGCAATCTTTTTGTTGGATTTTCTATATCCTTGCCTTTTTCATTTTCGGCTTTTTCTGTATTTTGCCTTTTCTTCTGATTTGGCTTTTTCTGTATTTTGCCTTTTTTATGTTTTTGGCTTTTGCTGTACAGAATTTAAATTGCTAGAGAATTTAAAATCAAACAGTGGAAATTTTCATTAAATAGAAAATAAGTTTGTACGAGAGAAATCAAAAGAAATCAAAAGATGGGACACAGCCCAAACAAACTAAATACATAAAAATTAAAGGAAGCAATCCGGTCTTCACTCATCGGCCGGCGGATCCTGAGGAGGAGTGGGGTAGTGGCTATGGAGCCAGACTGAGAGGTTGTCAAAACCCTGCACCAAGCTGTCTAGTCGAGTATCGGTACTCTGCTGCCATGTACCGACACTATGCTGAAAAGCATCGAATCGCGTGTCGATGCTCTGCTGAAAAGCATCGAATCGCGTGTTAATGCTTTGCTGCAGTGTGTCGAAGCGAGCGTCAAAGTATCCCCTGTCCGACCGTGATGTGCTAGCCTCTGGCTGCGGGGCGTCGCCTCCCTCAAAGTCGAGGTTGTTGAGGAGGTCGTTGAAGGTCTCGAGGCCATCTACTCGCACAAACCCCCCTCCTGGCGATCTAGCGATGATCTTCATGTTAATCAGGGTAGAGGCACCAATCAACTTCGGCGCCAATGCCCCTGGCTCTGCACCATCGGGACATCCCCATGTCTCCGCCAGCTGTGAGAGGAGTGGGGCAACCAAGATGTACCCCTGTCTGGACTCTCCTCCCTCTCGTACCCCAAGCTTCTTCACGTGCTCGAGGAAGAAATATCCAGGATTGGCCTTCCGGCCGGTGGCCATGCAATATAAGGCCAGCAGATCCGGCCGTGTAATCGACTCCGGACTCTTGGACCTGCCATGAATAGTACTGGTGAGGATCTTGTGACAGATCCTAAGAGCAGTCGGGAGCCGGGAGCCCTTCACCCCTGGATGATAATCCCGTCGGCCAGTGAGCAAACTCCACATCTCAACCGGAGTCCACTGATCAGGCCACTCGCATATGGCATCTCGGAATGCCAGCTGATCAGTGCGGCTGAAAAACCCTGCCTGGACGTTGAATTCGTCCAACGTCAGCGAGCGGTATCCTTCATTCATCCAGAAGTCCACCGCGCAAACATCCTCCCCATAGCTGTTAGTCGACTCCGTGACGCCGACTGTAGCCAAGAACTCATTCGTGGCCGTCAAATATAGCTGGGATGGTGGATTAAGGACAAATCCCCATCCTATGGCGTCGAAGTAGCTCCTGACATCGTTCTCCAAGCCCACTGCTCGGAGAAGCTCAAAGTCGAGCACCCTTGACGGCTCGATGGTGAACGTCTCTATGAGCTCCAGTCGTTGTCTGTGTCGATCTGTCAACTCACGTCTAGGTGGGGCTCTCTGCCTTTTCCTGGATGACTCTGCCATTTTTCTGAAGGGATTTTGGGAGTACACTCACAAGCAAGGATGCAGAGAATGAAGATTGGATGCAAAAAATGAGAGGGGGGAAGGCTTATTTATAGGCAAATTTTCGCCAATACGGCCCGCATTGGATTCAATACGGCCGTATTGGCTTTTCTGTTAGTGTACAAAAATTGCTACCAATACGGACCGTATTGAACTTAATACGGTCGTATTAGCCTTGAATACGGGCGTATTGGATTTTAATACGCCCGTATTGAAGTTAAAACGTTGTGCTTAACGTTAACTTCAATACGGCCGTATCTATACCAATACGGGCGTATTGGACCCTTTTTTTTTTTTTTTTTTTTTTTTTTTTTTTGAATAGAATAAACAGAGAATAAGTGATCTTCTAGTACACCTATCATCTGTATGCATGTATGCAAATATGATGCACCTAATTCTATTTGATTCGTTTTTCAAAAGAATTAATCGATGCGTTCTTTGTTTGAATTTTGCCATTCCTTCTGGACAGACTGTGCTTTGCCGATTTCTGTAACCGAGGAATGATGCGTATTTTGATTTTGGTGTCATCAACCAAATGATTCTTCCCTTCCTTTAAAAGATATGTCAACCCTCCTATTGACCACTATATCTCCATGTTTCCACTAGATTATTCAAAAATCGTTGGGACAAGAGAGAAAAGAAGGAAAGGATATATTTTCAAAAGTTTGTGTTTTAGAGGGGATTATTTTATTTTTGAAAAATGTTTTTTGTAAGAATGGCTGGCCATGGTAGGCTTATTGTGTTTAGGTTTGTTCGATTAAACAGTTATGAGGTTAAGCACGTCTTGGTTATTAACGTTTGTGATTTGACAACTTGGATAGCTTTTCTTGAGCCCCTTGTTGAATTCAATTGATGGTACCATCATGGATTTATTTTGTTTTTCTTTTTTGACGGCCCTAACTTTTGCCTAAAACACCCATTTGTGGAGTTTTAGCGGGTCTTTTGCTCTTATTTTGTAACCCTAACTTTTGCCTAGGTCACCCTTTTGTGGGATTCCTAGCGGGTCTTTTGCTCTTATTTTGTAACCCTAACTTTTGCCTAGGTCACCCTTTTGTGGGATTCCTAGCGGGTCTTTTTGTTCTTATTTTTGCGCGGTCCCCTTTTTGGGTTTCCTGCCGAGCTTATTATCTTTAGGATTTCTTTATCCATGATGGCACTTATTGAGGCCAAGAAAAGGTGCTCCAAGTTGACACACACACTTCCACATAAAAATGATGTGGGTTTATTGATTATTAAGACGATTTTAACCTCACTTATGTTCATTCAAACAGGGTTAAATAATGTGGTTTAGAATTTTATTGCAAGCAAGAAAAGAAGCAATAAGAAATAATGAAGAATGATTTTATTATAATCATAGTGGAAACATGTGCCCTATCGAGGCTCGGGGGTCGGGCTGTCCCCGAGGAGTGATCTCTAATAGTCACTGAGTCTATACATCCCTATCGGAAGGAAAAAAAAACATTTTGACGACGACGACCGGCCTTGACGCTTGTGAACCGGCCTTCCTAAAGATCTGGCTTAAAGAACGTCGAGAAGGATATTGATTCTTCTTCGTTCTTTGATCTTTGTTAGGGTTGTATCTTAACCCTTGTTTCCCCGGATTATCTTTGATAACGGGTAGCTCTGGAATTCCTTGGGAATCCTTGCCAAGTCCTTGTCCAGGCAAGTATCCGTGCTCCGTGAGTATGTAGGCTACCTTCTTCATTTCTCGGGGAAACGTCTCAACATTGGCAATTTCCAATGCTTGGAAGGCGGTTTATAAAGTTTCCTCCGTTGCATCCACATAAGGTATGGTGGATGGCTTGCTGATGAGTATGTCATCTTCAGCTTGTACGGTCACCAGTTTGTCACCCACGATGAACTTGACTTTCTGGTGGAGCGTAGAGGGTACAGCTTTCGCATCATGAATCCAAGGTCGGCCGAGGAGACAGCTGTATGCAGGAGTAATATCCATTACTTGGAATTCGACATTAAAGATAGTGGGCCCAATTTGGATTGGAAGATTGACTTCTCCCACCACTTCTCTTTTAGAGCCGTCGAAAACTCGAACGATCATGTTGCTCGGGCGCATTTGGACTCCCTTGATTGCCATTTGATCGAACGTTCTTTTTGGCATCACATTCAAGGAAGATCCGTTGTCTACCAAGACTTTTGCGATGTGATACTCCTTGCACTTTACAGAGATGTGCAAGGGCTTGTTGTGATTTGATCCCTCGGCGGGGATTTCTTCATCGATGAAGGTGAGGTGATCATTAGCCTTGATGTGACTAACAATCCCCTCAAACTCGTCTTGGGAGATAGTGTGCGACACGTATGCCTCGTTCAAGACTTTCAACAGAGCTTGCCGATGCGGTTCGGAACATAGGATCAACGACAACAGCGTAATCTTTGCTGGCGTCCTATGAAGTTGATCCATGATGGAGTACTCGCTCTGTCGGATAAATTTTAACAGCTTGTCAGTCTCCTCCTCGGATTCTTTTTCCTCGGTTTTCTTTTCTTCTTTTTCTTTATTCTTGGGGGCTTTGTTATGAAGATCATCGGGAGTGTAGATCCTACCACTCCTAGTCATGCCCCCAAGTCCAGCGATGTTGGAGATATCGCTGTCGGCAGAAGAGTGGATGTCGTATATCCACGGCACAGCCTTATTTGATTCGTAGGGGAAAGGCCTTGGAGCGATGATCCTTAATGGTGTCGGACCTTCCCCTTTGTTCGTCTTGATTACCAACAACGGAGTTGACGTGCGCTCGCTTGGCGCGGTTGTTGGCTTACACTTAATAACAAATGGCGTGCGATCCATTTTGAACATACGCATCGATTATTTCTTTCTTTTTATTAATGTTTATTAATGAATTACTAGGAGGGATGTATGAAATGAATGACTCCTAGATCCCTCCATGATCTATATGCATGATATGAGATGATGGAGATGAATATGCATGCATAGTGTTTATTCAACTAAGCATTATCATGTTTTTAGGATATCCCTAAAATGATGCATGATATTGCTTGGTTTGGATAAATAACCCTTTTTTCTCTTTTGGGTATTTTTTATTATTATCATTATTATTTTTTTTGGGTGAAAAGGGAAACTACCTATATGAATGCAATGAAGGTAGATGTTAACACCATGTACTAGAAGATCTTTATTTCTATTTATTCTTTTTATTTAAAAGAATGTTGTATGTTTAAAAGGTGCAATGTATGCTCATACAATGTCACATAAAAATGCACAAACAATTCACTCATCCACGAACAGTCACGAGCGAATCACGAGGTAGGGGTCTCCTGCAGAAAAGTGCATATTCAAGCAGGTTCTAACTGTTCTCACTTGGTTAAGGCCCCCAAGGTGCCCCCATTATAGGGACCCAATTCCTCTCATCGTAGGTCGATGGAAAGCTCCAACGCACCGTCGGACTCAAGTTCATGGTTATCACCTTGAGTGATGTTTTCCGACAACGGTCTACGGGCACCTATAGACCCATTCGACAACCGGCCGTACTAACATCCACTCCCTATGGTTAATCACTCATGCCCCCGGGTATAGAGGGAACTGTTGTGTGCAAAGGTTTGTGTGCAGTTTTTATTTCAAACAATTGCGTAAATTTAAAAATACAACAGTTATTAAAGCCATATAATAAATCATGTTATCATACAAGCAAGGGGTAATAAAGTAATTTTAACTATTATTTGTTAAAATAATCTGTCACTAAATGGGACTGACTCTCGAGGCTTCCCCAGCGGAGTCGCCATCTGTCGCCACCGGCCCGAAACGGGCCTCGGCGGTCGCGAAGACGGTCGAGCTCGCTTTTTATTTTGGTTTTGAAAATGTATTGGATTATTAGAACGACTTGTTCTCAAACTGAGACCTTGTCGATCTTATCCAATTTATTTATTAAAAGTCTCACCAATCCATGTTAATCCCAAGCGGGACCCTCCATGGATTAGTGGTTTTCGTAGTAAAAGGGTTCGTGGAGTCGCCACCAATGTTTTACTCAAAACATTGGAAAAAGGGATAAGGCAATTGATTTTATAAATCAACTTTGGCCATTACAACCAGAGTCGGGTAAGGGAGTCGGTTACGCGTGGGGAAGGTGTTAGCACCCCACAGCGCCCCTTTCGGGTTCCCTATGACAGATTATTTCTAAAATAACAGTGTAAAATTACTAAATTACCCCTATTTATTATAAGCGATTATAAATTAACTATCTACATGATGACAGTTAAATATGCACACAGAAAGCAGTAAAAGGAAGGATTTAAGAAGAAACCTTTGAAGCGTGCTTTTATATATTAAAGTAAAACTGGGAAGCTTTTTGGCGTTCCCTCGCTCTACAAGCCCGCTCGCTCCCTCCTATAAAATTTTAACTATGGAAATCCGGAGGATTTCCCTTCGACTAGGTTCGATCCTCAAGCAAAAATGGCTCGGGGCTCAAGAACTTCGTCGGATCAACTCTCCAAGTGATTTCTAGGGAGAGCACTGCTCAAAAAACCCCAGAATACTCAAGGAGAGGGTTAAAACTGTGTGTGAAAGTGTGTAATGACGTCCAATTGACGTCATATTTATAGGGAACAGGCGCAATACGGTCCCTGGAGCCAATACGGCCGTATTGAAATTTTTGAACTTCAATACGGCCGTATTGAGTTCAATACGGCCCGTATTGAAGTTTTTGAACTTCAATACGGCCGTATTGAATTCAATACGGCCCGTATTGAAGTTTTTGAACTTCAATACGGCCGTATTGAGTTCGCTGCGGCCGTATTGAAGTTTCAAGACTTCAATACGGCCGTATTGAGTTCGCTGCGGCCGTATTGTAGTTCAAAATACTCAATACGACCGTAGTGAACCCCTGAGAGGCCGTATTGGCTTCATTCCTCCCACTTTTCTTATTTTTGGCTATCCTAAGACCTCTAGACCTATAGAGAACCCTCCTTGGGCCTTCTAGGAGTCCTTCTGGATGATCTTCCTTCAGTCTTCGAGGGTCTTCAAGCTTTATTTCCGACCCGGACAATTTTAGGGGTCTACAAAGGTGAATTTGAGGTGTCAATGATGGGAGAGCTTTCATTTTTCTTGGGGTTACAAATCAAACAAATGAGTGATGGAATCTTTATAACTTAAAGCAAATATTGTAATGAACTGTTGAAACAGTTTGGTATGGAAGGGTGTAAGGAGGCTGCAATACCAATATCAAACTCATGCAATCTTGACTTGGATGAGAAAGGGATAGCTATTGACAACTCAAAATATAGAGGTATCATTGGATCACTTTTATATTTGACAGCTAGTAGTAGACCTGATATAATGTTTGTTGTGTGCTTGTGAGCAAGATTTCAGGAAAATCCAAAAGAGTCTCACATGAAATCTTTAAAAAGAATTCTTAAATATCTAAGAGGAACAACTAATGTAGGTTTATGGTATCCAAAAGGAGTCTCACTAAGTCTGATAGGTTATTCGGATTCAGACTATGCTGTGTGTAGACTTGATAGGAAGAGCACAAGTGGTACTTGTCACCTACTTGGAAGTGCACTTGTCTCATGGCATAGTAAAAAGCAAGCATGTGTTGCTTTGAGTACAACTGAGACTGAATATATAGCCGCCGGTAGCTGTTGTGCACAAATCCTCTGGATGAAACAACAACTAAAATATTATGGAACTGAGTTGAACAAAATTCCTTTAATATGTGATAACACAAGTGCAATAAATCTAACCAAAAATCCAATCTTGCACTCTAGAACAAAACACATAGAAATAAGACATCATTTTTTAAGAGATCGTGTTCAAAAGAATGATTATGTTGTAGAGTTTCTTGAAATAAATAAACAATTAGCTGATATAATTACAAAACCTCTACAAAAAGAAAATTTTAATCAATTGAGAATTGAACTTGGAATTATCAATGAGTCTTGTTTGAATTGATAGTCAAAGTGCATTTGAGTGTGATTGTTTGAATAAAACTTGGTTGATGTGTGTATAGAACATTGAAATGTGATGCATAAAAGAGTGGTTTAAGAGTTGAAATGGATTAGAAATGGTTTAAAAGGTTTAAAGTAAGAGAAACAAAACTTCTCTGAAATAATCGATTATTGTAAAATGAAATCGATTATTGTAAGTATGCCTAGGAAAATAATCGATTATTTGGGAAAAAATCAATTATCTAGGAGAAGAGGAATTCCATAAGTTTCTAGAATAATCGATTATTTGAGCAATAATCGATTATCTGGATAACAAGAAAACTTGGAGCCTCTGGAATAATCGATTATTTGGGAAATAATAGATTATCTGGGCAAGTGAGAGGAAATGACCCTCTGGAATAATCGATTATTCCAAAAATAATCGATTATTTAGTGCAGAAAGGGTTTTTCAAGAGATTTTACTAATACAAATAATCGATTATTTGTATAGATAATCGATTATTTGTGTGACCCTTGGTTTTCGAGATGATTTTTGAACAATTTTAGTCGCGCCAACCCCCAACCTCCCACTTTCCTTCATAAGTGGCACCTCTCTTCTACCCAATTCGGTGTCTAGGGCTTTAATAACACCTAACCCTCTTATTCTACAAATAACTCATACATTCTCTCAACTCTCACACAAACCCTAACCCCTTTATCTCACATTCTTCTTCATCTTCTGTTCTCTAACAAAATGATGGAGGGCCACCCTTGGAACTACAAGTTGGACCCATTACTAGGTCCATGGCTAGGAGGATGGAGGAGGATAAATGAGATACCACACCTAGAGCCATACTCATCATGAGTGTGGAATATTGATCCACCTCCTAGGCCCATTTTGGGTAGTGTAGGATTTTATTGTTTTATTCCTATTTTACCCTTGTACTTTGGGGTATTTTAGTCTTAGAAATTATTTAAATTGTATTTCCAATTTTACCCTTGTATTTTGGGGTATCTTAGTCATAGGGTTTATTTTCTTTTGTATTTCTGATTTTACCCTTGTATTATGTGGTGATTTAGATCATAGGATTTTATTTTTGGGCTAAGGTATTTGATCAAGGTGGGAACAAAAACCTAGATGTAATTTTTGTGGCTATTGGACCTATTTTTGGTGTTAGAAAGGCTTAGGCCCAAGTGAAGGGCAAAGGTTGCATGGTCTTATCATGCACCTAGATGTAGCCTAACTAATCCCAAAGATTTCATCCTTGGCCACCAAGTTGCATCTAGGGTTAATTTGCATTTCATTTGGTGTGCATTTGGCTTGTGAATTTCATCCATGCACTCTCCAAATGAAACCCTAGATGCCGCTCACTCCTATAAATACCCTAGGCTATGCATCATGTAAATACTTTGGATTATATGATATTGTGTGAGCATTTTTGCCTTAACATCTCTTCCTTAGTCACTAGGTTACCTTTGGCTAACCTTCTCCTATCTCCAGCATTGGAGAATGAGAAACCTAGAGTGGCCTCCATCTACCTTTGGAGTGAGCCAACCCACCTTGAGCAACCCACACCTTCCGCCTAACCCACCAACATTCTCACGTCCAATACCTTCTCCACCTTAAACACCCCATTTCATATCCTTTGGTGAGCCTAAGATCATTGGGCAAGGTGACCCTCTTCAAGAAGCCATTGTAAACCATGGAAGGGAGGTCCCTATCAAGTGGTATCAGAGCCAAGGTTCATCAAGGGTAATATCTTGTCATTGTTGTCTTCTTGAATTTGTTTTTCTCCTATTCGTTCATTTCTTCTCCTTCTTGTCATTCTTGTGTGGCCAAATAGTTTTGGGTTCATATTTTGTATCTTGTGAACCTTCCTTGAACATTTTAGGTTTCCATTGCTAGGTGATTTCCATGCTTTTCCATTTTTTAGGATTGAGTCTCATATGAACATGCTTTTTGATTTTTGAATCTTTTAAGTTTTGTCAAGTCTTGTTTCCTATATTGTCTACAAAAAATTCCATGTATGTATGCCAAACACCTTGCATGAATACATGAACCAAAAATACCATGTTGCATGATATAAAGTGGGCGTGACATATAGATACCATCTAGGAGTCATTCGTGCATGCTAATTAGTCCTAGCATGTTCCATGTATTTTGCGTATCCATGTGTAAAATGATTCCTTGCACATGCACTTAAATTGCAACCCACTTTTTCCTTGCATTTCCACTTGTTATGGTCTATATTTGATGATTGATAACCCTAAAATAATATAAGAGGTGTGCTGGAAATTTGGTACAAAACAACTTGTCCTAAATAGTACAAAATCAATTCCATTCAAAAGATTCCCTAAAAAACCTCTAAGAACACGCCACTTGTCTCCTTCTATTTCTCCTAAAATTTGACCTAATTTTCCCTCCAACCACAAGTGCAAAACCTAAGAAACAAAATGGGCTAAAGTATTAAAAAAAGAATTTGGACCCAAAGAATATAAAATAAAAAAAATTGACATGAAAAGAAAATAAAGAAAAGAAAGAACAAAAAAAATTTTGACCAAAAAGGACTTGTTGCTAGACTTGTGGACTTGGACCTTTACCTATGTGATGGAAATCTAATCCCCAAGGATCCCTTTGGAAGAGGTAAGACCAAGAAGGGTGAAGGGTGATCCAAGGATGCTCACACTTGAAGACCATTGGGCCTTTAACTAGGTCCATGGTTAGGAGGCTAAAGGAGGCTTCTAGAGAGGAGGTGCTTCTTAGACCTATGCTCAATATGAGTATTGAGTATGATTCCTCTTGTTAGTCTCATAGTCTCTATTGTAAATACATTGTATAGTTTGATTTCTTGTACCTTGTATATAGTAGATACTTGTATAGGTGTATTTTTGCCTTTGTATTTGTGAGGCACTTTATTTCCTTTTTAGTAGCTATTGTATATTGTTTCTAGGGTAGGTTACTTGGGCACTTTGACTCCATTTAACCTAACCTAGAAATACTTTCTTTTCTTAGTTTTCTAGTAGTAGGATTGGGAGTGCCATTAGCAAGCTAGAGAGTGCCATTAGCAAGCTAGAGAGTGTTACTAGCAATTTAGCCAAAAGGTGGTCCTAGGCTAAAATTTACATATTGGACTCATTTTACTCCTAATTTTTCATAGATTTGATTTAGCTAGGTTCCATTCACATTGGATGAACCTAACTAAACCAAATTATCAATTTCAAAACCGGTTGGAGTAAATTAAGTCCAAAGAGCCGCCCACCTAGATGTGTTCACACTTGTGTTCACACTTGGCCAAATAGCTTGGTTCTTCTCAAGCTTGGAAGCTTGAAGCACAAGCTTCTCCTTAGCTAGCTTACCAAGCAAGCTAAGTGAGGAGCTTTCTCTCCAAGCCTCTAGACCATGGGTGGTTAGCTAGACCTTACCATGGTTCCTAGTGAACCATGGTTAAGACTAGCTTACTCTCCAAGCTTCCTACTCCTATATTTTCGTTTTTCCCTCTTTGTAAAACACTTTTGGATGTATTGAGAATTGATTTATGAAAATATTGTTCAGATTACTCTCTCCTAAAAGTCCCTAAACCTCTTTGATATTCATCCAATTCTCTTATCCCTTCATAGAAGAGTGTGGTGAGAATTGAAGTGGCTTATCTCTTCATCAAGGAGTGGCGCCTCTTGGGAGTGTTCTCCACCAAACCGTGGTGGTTCTAAGGTCTCCTCCTCCCTTGGAGACCTTAGCCAAGCCTAGGAAGAATCAAGGAGCCAAAGATCTAGGGAGGAACTTGAAGAGGATTCACATCAATTTGGATTCTCCAAACAAGTTTCCATCACTATGCTTTTGGGAGTTGGACTTAAGACCTTATTGAACCTATTTTGAGAACTTAAGAGTGGCTGGAACGAATCATATAAAAGACTTAATCAAGTGGACTAAAACACTAATCCATTCTAGTGTCATTCTAAGATTACTCTATTGTGTACTTCCTTTTTAATTGTGTCTTCATTTTTAGTTTGTCTTTTCTTTGGCCTCTTTTGTTTTGTCTCAATAATTTCTCTCCGAGTTTAGCCTTTCCTAATTGTGCATTTTTAGTTTTTATTTCTTGGACTCTTGCTCTTTGGGTTGGTTTCATTTTGAATGTAGGTGAATAACCTATCTAGCAAACTAGCAAACCTTTGTTGGATTTGAGTGGAGGAGTGAACCGAATCCAAACCTAGTTCTTTGGAGGGATTTCCACTACACAAAAAAAGTGTTTAAACACTTAGAGAGGACTAACCAAAGTTTTCTCATTGTGAAGGAACCCAATTGGAGGAGTTGAAGACCTAATTTCTTTTTCTTTTCATTCTTGCTTGATTTCTTTTGGACCACTTGTATTTGGGCCTTATTTCTTTATCTTGGTTTGTAATTGGCCATTTTTAAACCTCTTCATTTTGGTTTTAGTTCGTGTAGTTGAAGGTGATTTGAAAACCTTCACCTAGGGACTTCGACTAGTATGTGCTTTAGTTGCTTTCTTTGCATGTTTTAAAGCTTTTGGTAGCATAATTGCTTAGGACTTTATTTTTGTCTCAATTTACGTTTAGAAGGCTTGCTTTTGCTTACTAGGGGGAACGTGCACACACACACTTTATTATTGTGCCAAATTGTTTTGTGAGAAAAGTGTGAAAAGGCTTAGTGATTTTTACTTGATAAGGCTTGGTTATTAAGTGATTCCTAGTAGTCCACCTCCCTTTGATAGTTCACTTTGTACACTTCGGCCTTTTCCTACCTATCTTTCACCTTGAAAACCATTTGTGAAAACCATTTGTGAAAACCTTTTTAAAACTTATTCTTTGTGAAAACAGTTTTCAAACCTTTTTGAAAACAACTTTGTGAAAACTTTTTTGATCAAAGATGAGTGATCATTCTAGTGTACATGGTCATAACTCATGTAGTTCTAGGTCTAGTGTTAGGGATGAACTTAGGAAATTAAAAGAGTACCTAAGAAAAAAAGAAGAGGAAAATATAAAAAGAGAGGAAGAATTAAGAAAAAGAGAAAAAGAATTTGAGAAAAATAATGAAGAAATAAAAAGGTTGCTTACTAGGCTAGTTATGGGAGGAGAGGCTAGTGGTTCAATACCAAGAGTCACTTCTCCTAAGTCCTCAAGGGTAAGGGGCATATGATACCTTCAATTGTTCATGAGGAGGAAGGGCATCATACCCAGCCTCCAAGTGATATCTTCTATAGTAGTCATCACAATGATGATTACTATCAAAGACCCCCAAGGAAACATAGACATAGGGAGTCTTCCAATAGGGAACCCAACATCACTCTTCCCCTATTTCATGGCAAATACAATGTTGAGAATTATTTGGATTGGGAAATGAAGGTTGAACAATTATTTTCTTGCCATGGAATGAGTGAAGAGATAAAGGTTTCTTTAGCAACCCTTAGCTTCCAAGGGCATGCTATGTATTGGTGGACCTCCTTAGAAAAAGAAAGGAGAATAAACCATGAGCACCCAATTCAATATTGGAATGAGCTCCGTAGTGCCTTGAGAAGGAGGCACATTCCTCCATACTATGATCGTGAGCTTATGGACAAGCTACAAAGGTTGAAACAAGGGTCATCTAGTGTGGAAGAGTATAGGCAATCTATGGAGTTACTAATGACGAGGGCTGGGATAAGGGAAGAAGAGAGGACCACCATCTCAAGATTTCAAAGTGGTCTTAACCTTGAAATAAGAGACAAAGTTGAACTCTTACCATATAGAGATTTAAATGAGCTTGTTCAACTTTGTTCTAGAGTGGAATACCAACTTAATAGAAAACCTTTTAGAAAAGACTCCACTCACTCTTATTACAAGAATTTCAAGAAGGAGGTGATGGAAGAACTTTGGAGGAGGCCGGATTGATGTAGCTTCCTTCAAGTCTCTCCCTAGATCTTTGGCTCCTAGAATCCTTCCAATGCTTGTGTAAGGCTCCAATGGAGGGAGGAGCCTCACGGCCACCTTAAGATGGTGGAGAAGCCTCTCAAGAATGCGCCACTCTTGGTGAAGGGATAAGCATTCTTCAACCCGCCACACTTGTCTTTGGAAAAGTGATAAGAGATTGGTTTTGCACAAAGAGGTTTAGGACCTTTGGGGAGGAGAGAATTCTGATCTCTAATCTGAATACTCAATTCTCATTAATGCCAAAAAGTGTCATACAAGTGAAAATTTGAGGCTATATAGGCGTGGCCACCTAGGGGTTAAGCTAGACTAGACCATGGTTCACTAGGAACCATGGTTGGGTCCGTCCAACTTAGGGAGCAAGAAAAGGCTAGACCATGGTTCTCTAGGAACCATGGTTGAGCCTTCCTAAACCGCCCTTGTGTAGGAGAGAAAGGAGGTCCAAGCATTTGGCCAAGTGTGCACCAATGTGAACACAAGGTGTGAACACAAAGGTGTGGACGGTTTTGATTGGTTTCATTTAACTCCACCCGGTTGGAAAATGGTTCATTTGGTTTAGTTAGGTTCAT
The DNA here is from genome assembly GCF_000230855.2 of Cajanus cajan. Classification (NCBI taxonomy): domain Eukaryota; kingdom Viridiplantae; phylum Streptophyta; class Magnoliopsida; order Fabales; family Fabaceae; genus Cajanus; species Cajanus cajan. The sequence continues at coordinate 31,807,394 of NC_138524.1, read as the reverse complement.
TCAATGTGAATGGAACCTAGCTAAATCAAATCTATGAAAAATTAGGAGTTAAATGAGTCCAATATGTAAAACCTTTATCCTAAGACCACATTTGGCTAAAATGCTAGGAGCACACTTTAGTCTACTAATGCCACTCCTATGCCTACTTCTAAAAAGAAAAAAAGGTGCCTCCAAAATACATAGGCAAAACAATCCTATACAAAGTCTACTATATACAATATATACAATGGGACTACTCAAGATACTACTAAGGAGAAAAGTACACAATGCTCATGGTGAGCAAGGGTCTAAGAAGCACCTCCTCCTTAGATGTCTCTTCTAGCTTCCTTACCATGGACCTTGTCAAAGGTCCAATGGCCTTCATGTATTCCTCTTCCTTGGATGGTCCTCCATCATACCCTCCTTCTTGGGAAGGATCTGTCCTCAGATCTACCTCTTCATCATCCATGTTAGCATCCCCTGAAAAAGGCATAAGATCACAAACATTAAATGTATTACTAACACCATAATCAGAAGGTAAATCTATTTTGTAGGCATTTTCATTTATTCTTTGGAGTACTTTGAATGGACCATCTCCTCTCGGACTTAGTTTAGACTTCCTTTGAGTAGGAAATCTTTCCTTTCGCAAATGAAGCCAAACTAAGTCTCCTTCCTCAAAAATAATTTGCTTTCTCCCTTTGTTGTTGTATTCCATATATTTTTGAGTTTGTTTTTCTATGTGGTCTTTAACCTTCTCATGGAGTTTTCTTATAAAATCAGCCTTAGAAACTCCTTCTTTGTGAACATAAGAAGAAGTACTAGGCAAAGGAAGTATATCCAAAGGTGTGAGAGGGTTAAAGCCATAAACAACCTCAAAAGGAGAAAGATTGGTAGTCTTGTGGACTACCCTATTATATGCAAACTCTATATGAGGAAGATGTTCATCCCAAGACTTCTTGTTGTTCTTTAAAATGACCCTTAATAGAGTAGATAAGGATCTATTTACTACTTCAGTTTGCCCATCGGTTTGTGGGTGACAAGTAGTAGAAAATAGAAGTTGAGTTCCTAGTCTTTCCCAAAGTGTTTTCCAAAAGTGACTAAGGAACTTAACATCCCTATCCGAGACTATTGTTTTAGGGATTCCATGTAATCTCACAACTTCTTTAAAGAATAGTCTTGAGATATGGCTAGCATCATCTACCTTGTGGCATGGAATAAAGTGAGCCATCTTTGAAAATCGGTCCACTACCACAAAGATAGAATCATGACCCCTTTGGGTTCTTGGGAGACCAAGTACAAAATCCATGCTAATGTCTTCCCAAGGGGTGCTAGCTATAGGTAGAGGTGTATAGAGTCCATGAGGCATAACTTTTGATTTAGCTTGTAAACAAGCTATGCATTTTGAGCAATGCCTTTGGACGTCTATTCTCATGTGTGGCCAATAAAATTTTTCTTTTACAAAACTTAGAGTTTTATCAACTCCAAAATGCCTCATGAGACCTCCTTCATGACTTTCCTTTACTAAGAGCTTTCGAATGGATCCTTTGGGTATGCAAATCTTTCCCATTTTATACAAGTACCCATCATTGATGTAGAATCCATCAAAGGCCCTTTTAAGACATTGCTTGTAAGTGGACTGAAAATCTAGATCATTTTCATACAATTCCCTAATGTTGTCAAATCCAAGAATTTGGGAACTCAAGGTAGTAAGTAATGTGTATCTTCTAGAAAGGGCATCGGCCACCACATTACTTTTTCCCTTCTTGTACTTGATCACATATGGAAATTGCTCTAAATATTCTACCCACTTAGCATGTCTCTTGTTTAACTTACCTTGCCCTCTCGAATACTTTAGTGACTCATGATCGGTATGAATGATGAAGTCTTTAGTCACTAAGTAATGCTCCCAAGTTTTGAGGGCTCTTATAAGAGCATAGAGCTCTTTATCATAGGTCGGATAATTCAAGGTGGGACCTCTAAGTTTTTCACTAAAATAAGCAATGGGGTGGCCACCTTGAAGTAGGACCGCACCTATCCCTAAACCACTTGCATCACATTCTAGCTCAAAAGTTTGAGAAAAGTTTGGAAGAGCTAGAATAGGTGCATGTGTAAGTTGGTCTTTTAAGTTATGAAAAGCCTTCTCTTGCTTCTCCCCCCATACAAAAGGCACATCCTTCTTGACCAACTCATTAAGAGGAGATGCTATGGTGGAGAAGTCTTTAACAAACCTCCTATAGAAGCTTGCTAACCCATGGAAGCTCCTAATGTCTCCCACATTCTTAGGGGTAGGCCACTCTTGGATGGCTCTAACCTTCTCGGGGTCCACCTTAACCCCCTCCTTGCTAACTATAAACCCTAAGAAATTCACACTTTCTTGGCAAAATATGCATTTTTCTAAGTTAGCATAGAGATGGTTTTCCCTAAGAAGAAGCAAGACATTTCTAAGGTGTCCTAGGTGTTCTTTAAGGCTTTTACTATAGATTAGGATATCATCAAAATAAACAACTACAAATCTACCTATACAATCCCTTAAAATATGGTTCATTAACCTCATAAAGGTGCTAGGAGCATTGGTCAAACCAAAAGGCATGACTAACCATTCATATAATCCAAACTTGGTTTTAAAAGCGGTTTTCCATTCATCTCCTTCCTTGATCCTTATTTGATGATAACCACTCTTAAGATCAATTTTAGAAAATATGAGGGCTCCATGCAACTCATCTAGCATGTCATCTAACCTAGGGATTGGATGCCTATACTTAATAGTTATATTATTTATAGCTCTACAATCCGTGCACATTCTCCAAGTCCCATCTTTCTTTGGAACTAAAAGAACCGGCACAGCACAAGGGCTTAAGCTCTTTTGAACCCATCCCTTCTTCATCAAATCTTCAACTTGGGTCTCTATTTCTTTTGTTTCTTGGGGGTTGGTCCTATAGGCGGGCCTATTGGGTAGGCTTGCCCCGGGAACCAAATCAATTTGATGTTCTATTCCCCTTAAAGGAGGAAGCCCACTTGGAACTTCTTTGGGGAATAGGTCATCAAATTCCTTTAAAAGGTTTTGAACCCCCTTTGGTAGAGACTCAAGTCCAAAATTTGTGGCAGCAAGTGTCTCTTTAGCATAGAGAAGGAAAAGAGGTTGATCAACTAGGAGACATTGTTTAATGGAATGATTTATAGAAAATTGACTCCTAGGAACAACTACCTTGGAAGGGACACTTCCTTCCAACTCTATAACCTTCTCTTCCTCTTGTTCACAACTTAAGAGGTTTTTTTTTTTTTCTCTTTTTTTTCTTCCTCAATTTTCTTTTTCATGGCCACTTGATCTTCTAACACTTGGGAAGGTGTAAGAGGGATCAAGGTATGCTTTTTACCTAGATGGACTAGGCGGATCTTATTGGTGACACCATCATGGATGGCTTGTCTATCATGTTGCCACGGTCTACCAAGTAAAATATGACTTGCATCCATGGGAATGATATCACATAAAATTTCATCTTTGTACTTCCCAATGGAAAAGGGCACATTTACTTGATCTTTGACTTCTATAGGTTCATCCTCATTAAGCCACTGGAGTTTGTAAGATTTAGGATGGGCTATAGTAGTCAAGTTAAGCTTATCAACTAACCTTTGGCTTACAAAATTGTTACAAGAGCCACTATCCACAATGAGAGAACATGTTTTCTTGAAAATCTTACACCTTGAATGAAAGAGATTCTCTCGTTGTGATTGGTCTTGTTCCTTAAGTTGGTTAGTTAACAATCTATGGGCAATTAATAGATCACCCTCACATGGTGCTTCCTCACTAGAACTATGGCTTTCGTCTTCTTCACTTGAGGAGGATGAAGAAGATGAAGTGCTCTCCTCACTTAGGATCTCATTGCCCCTAATGATCATGGTCTTTTTTGTAGGGCATTGGGAAGCTATGTGTCCCCTTCCTAAGCACTTAAAACATTTTATGGAGCTAGTCCTAGTATCATGGGAAGGTGTTTCCTTAGGTTTTTCTTTTAGTGACTTATCCTTTGAATAGGAGGGGGTACCCTCCTTCTTGAAGTCTTTCTTAGGGTAGGGGGTAGTTTCCTTCCTAAAACTAGGTTTTCTCTTTAATTGTTGTTCTACCCTCACACAAAGTTGAACTAGTTCATTTAGGTCTCTATAGGGCAATAGCTCAACTTTATCCCTAATCTCTAGGTTTAAGCCACTTTGAAACCTAGCTATGGTGGTTCTTTCTTCCTCCCTAATTCCCGCTCTCATCATAAGCAACTCCATTTGTTGCCTATATTCCTCAACACTCAAATTTCTTTGTTGGAGTCTTTGGAGCTTGTCCATTAACTCCCTCTCAAAGTATGGAGGAATGTGTCTTCTCATCAAGGCACTCCTTAGCTCATTCCAATATTGGATTGGAGGCTCATGATGAATTTGTTTTTCTCTAACTAGGGAAGTCCACCAATACATGGCATACCCTTGAAAGCTAAGAGTAGCCATGGGAACCTTTCGGTCTTCACCTACATTGTGGCAAGTGAAGAGTTGTTCAACCTTCATCTCCCAATCTAAATAGTCATCCACACTATCCTTGCCATGGAAGGGAGGAAGGTCAAACCTAGGTTCTTTAGGAGTTGTTTCATGCCTAGGCCTATGGTGCCTAGGGGGTCTTTGGTAGTAACCATCATCATGATGACTACTATGCAACCCTTCACTTGTTAGTGAATGTGTGTGCGAGTGATAGCCTTTGGGCCTAGAAGGTCCATGACCCTCATGGCCGTGGGGTTTGCTAGTCTCACCCACAACAAGTTTATTTAACAACTCTCTAATTGTTTCATTGTTTTTTTCATTTTCTAGTTCTTTTTTTCTAATGTACTCCTTAAGTTCCCTAAGTTCTTCCTTAGTACTCTTATGACTCTTAGGGGAGTGATGACCATGCACACTACTATTATGAGAATGATCACTCATTTTTGCAAGGTAAAGGTTTTCACAAGTCTTTGAAAATTGCCAAGTGAGTGATAAAAGTTTTCACAAAAGCTTGTAGTTTTTGGTGTAGTACTAAGTACTTAGAGGTCTAAGTATACAAGTTGCACTATCAAGGGAGGTGAGCTCTAAGGAGCCACTTAATAACCAAGCCTCTTCAAGTGGAAATTACTAAACCCCTTTGTACTTTTCTTACAAAACAAAGTTCCACACAAGACAAGTAAAGTAGTGTGTGTGTGTGCACGAAAGCCCTAGTAGGCAATAGAAGCCTTCTAAACGAACCTAGGAGCTAAACAGTTAAAATGAAAGCAAATAAAGCATATACTAGTCGGTTATCCTAAGGTGAAAGTCCAAGTAGCACCTAAGGATTTTTGGGACACTTTCACCAACCTAGAAATCCGGTTTATGAAAGCTAAAACTAAATCTAGTCGGTTCCTAGTGGAAGCCCAAGGTGGCACTTAAAGCCTTTGGGGACCCTTCCACAAGCACTAACCGAGGCTAATAGAAAATTAAGTAGGACTATTTAGGAGGTGGTGGAGCTTACTTAATGTCCAAACAGCCACCCCTAAATGCAAGTTGAATACAAAGAAAATTGACACAAAACTATTCAAGCTAAGTGATGAAATTACAACTCAAATAAGCAATACAAAACAAAAGTTCTTCTTGGCCACTCTTCCACCAAAATAGCTGGACAGTTTGGGACAGCCTTTAGTCCAGGGATGTGCCCCAAATTGGCTGGAATCAAATCCTTTTCAAGGTCTTACAAACAGCCACAAAATTTCCACTAAGGCCGCCACCAAGAGGCACCAAAGCCGCCACCAAACTCCACTCAAAACCGCCACCACTTTGCACCAAAATGTACCTGAAAATTCCAGCAAGTCTTGGCTGCAAAATGAGCAAACAAGTTAGCCTCCAAAAAGGTGTTTCACTCAGCAGTTTGTACCTCAATCCTCCTACAAGGCTAAGCTCCTTTGAGGTCAACCAATATGCCTCAATTATACCTTCCTTCCAAGTGTAATAGATTGAACAAGGCTTATAGTTTCACCAAGTTTAGAAAGCAACACAAGAGAGGAAAGAAGCCAAAGAAGTAAAACTGAAAAGCACAATTTAGGATAGGCAAAACTCTAATGGGAATTGATGTGACAAACAAAGAGGGCCAAAGAAGACACAAAGCAACAAATAAGGCTAATTTCAAGGCTAGCACTCAAAAGAATTGCCTAAGAATGGCACTAGATTTGATTACAAAAACCAAAATAAAATTTTGTGCAATGCTATGATGATTTAAAAGTTCTTTTCAGCCACTGTACAGAGAAGGAAACCGCATGAAAAATTCACACAAATTCACTAGGCCAAGTGCTACAAAATTGTCAAATTTTCAGCTTGAATTTTTCTAGTTTCTTTTCTTTTGCTTTCTTTTTCTTTTTCTTTTTTTTTTTTGAATTCTTTTTCTTTCTTTTCTTTTCTTTAAACACAGAATATTAAGCACTGGACAGAGGCCAATTACATCAAAAAGGTTTCCAAAACAAGTGGAGAAAAGGAGAGAAAGAAGAGAAGAAAATACAAGTGCACTTTTAGACCAAAATTTTCAGCACTTTTGTGACTAGTTTTTATTCACTTTTGTCACTTCTTTTAGCACACTTAATAGGCGTTTTCTATGCACTTCTTTCTCAATTTTTCTTTAATCAAAGCAAGCACAAGACACACCACAGAATTGCTGGTCATATATTGCTATGAAACTAATAGCAAAGAATTTCACAAAAATGACTCTGGAACATGTTAGGTCTAATAACATGCATAGGAATTAATTGGTGAGCACTCTAAGAATGATTTAATCATGCAACCAGCAATGACACAACTCAAGTTCAGAGATTAATATTTCAAGACTCAAAAAGAAAAAAGGACTACATGGATTTAATGACAAGCAAAGCAACTACACATGACACTAAGACAAAACTAGTAGATTCAAAAAGGAAAAGCATGCATTCTTGTTTCTTTCTTGAACTTTCTTTTTAGACCGAAACTTATAGGGAATTATAAGAACACAAAAACAATCCTAAAGCATGGAGAAAGACATACAAAGATTACCTACAGCACATACCAAGATTGATTCACAAGAATTAGCAAAAATGAATCAAGAAAAACAAGACAATGTGAGTGAATTCTATAGATTTATAAGTGTGACACAAGAATCACTCAAGGCACATACCAAGACTCAAAGAAAAGAAGAAGAAGACAAGGAGAACATAACAAGACTCAAGCAAGATTATGCAAGATACACAAAAAGAAAACAAAGAAGCAAGGGAATTCGGATTACTTGGAGACCTAGCTCTTGATACCAAATGATGGAAGAACTTTGGAGGAGGCCGGATTGATGTAGCTTCCTTCAAGTCTCTCCCTAGATCTTTGGCTCCTAGAATCCTTCCAATGCTTGTGTAAGGCTCCAATGGAGGGAGGAGCCTCACGGCCACCTTAAGATGGTGGAGAAGCCTCTCAAGAATGCGCCACTCTTGGTGAAGGGATAAGCATTCTTCAACCCGCCACACTTGTCTTTGGAAAAGTGATAATAGATTGGTTTTGCACAAAGAGGTTTAGGACCTTTGGGGAGGAGAGAATTCTGATCTCTAATCTGAATACTCAATTCTCATTAATGCCAAAAAGTGTCATACAAGTGAAAATTTGAGGCTATATAGGCGTGGCCACCTAGGGGTTAAGCTAGACTAGACCATGGTTCACTAGGAACCATGGTTGGGTCCGTCCAACTTAGGGAGCAAGAAAAGGCTAGACCATGGTTCTCTAGGAACCATGGTTGAGCCTTCCTAAACCGCCCTTGTGTAGGAGAGAAAGGAGGTCCAAGCATTTGGCCAAGTGTGCACCAATGTGAACACAAGGTGTGAACACAAAGGTGTGGACGGTTTTGATTGGTTTCATTTAACTCCACCCGGTTGGAAAATGGTTCATTTGGTTTAGTTAGGTTCATTCAATGTGAATGGAACCTAGCTAAATCAAATCTATGAAAAATTAGGAGTTAAATGAGTCCAATATGTAAAACCTTTATCCTAAGACCACATTTGGCTAAAATGCTAGGAGCACACTTTAGTCTACTAATGCCACTCCTATGCCTACTTCTAAAAAGAAAAAAAGGTGCCTCCAAAATACATAGGCAAAACAATCCTATACAAAGTCTACTATATACAATATATACAATGGGACTACTCAAGATACTACTAAGGAGAAAAGTACACAATGCTCATGGTGAGCAAGGGTCTAAGAAGCACCTCCTCCTTAGATGTCTCTTCTAGCTTCCTTACCATGGACCTTGTCAAAGGTCCAATGGCCTTCATGTATTCCTCTTCCTTGGATGGTCCTCCATCAGGAGGGCCCCTCTTCCACACCTTTTCCTAATGACAAAAATAAAGAAAAAGAAATACCTTCTCTTAAGGCACCTTCCAAGGACACTAAAACAAGTGACATTAAGTGTTTCAAGTGTCTTGGCCGTGGGCACATTGCTTCCCAATGCCCCACCAAGAAAGCCATGATTTTAAGGGGCCAAGATCACTATAGTAGCCTTAATAAAGCTACTTCCTCATCTTCAAGTGATGAAGAAGAAGTTTTAGCATCTGAGGAAGAAACTTACCCATGTGAAGGAGACTATTAATGGTAAGAAGGCTTCTTGGTAATCAATCTAGTGACTTAGATCAATCCCAAAGAGAGAACTTGTTTCACACAAGATGCAAAGTTTTAGAAAGCACTTGTTCTCTCATTGTGGATAGTGGATCTAGCTGTAATTGTTGTAGTACTAGATTGGTTAACAAGCTAGCCTTAACTACTCTACCTCATCCTAAACCTTACAAGTTGCAATGGATCAATGAGGAAGGAGGGATTGTAGTTGACCAACAAGTAAATATTCCTATCTCCATTGGAAAGTATAAAGATGAAGTTTTATGTGATATAGTGCCATTGGATGCTAGCCATATTTTACTTGGAAGGCCTTGACAATTTGATAAAAAAACCATGCATGATGGCCTCACTAAAAAGATAAGTTTTCATCACCTAGGTAAGAAAATTGTTTTGTGTCCTCTATCACCTTCACAAGTGAATGAGGAGCAAATAAAAATGAAAGCCAAGAGAGAAGAAGAAGAGAAAACAAAAAAAAAAACCAAAGAAAAATCCTCCCTTGAATGAAGAAAAGGAAGAAAAGGTATCAAGCTTAGAGGCTAGTGTCTCCTCTAAGGAAGTTGTGCACAAAAGTCATTTGTCCCTCAAAAATGATATCAAGAAAACTCTTTTGTGTGAACAACTTTTATACCTTCTCTACTTCAAAGAGACATTAACTACCATTAGTCATGAACTATGTTTTGTACCTTAAGGGTTCAACAACTTTTGAAAGAATTTGATGATTTATTTCCTCAAGAAGTTCCAAGTGGGCTTCCGCCTTTGAGAGGAATAGAACATCAAATAGACCTCATACCGGGGGCTAGTCTTCCTAATCGGCCCGCCTATAGGACTAATCCCCAAGAGACCAAAGAGATAGAGTCTCAAGTTGATGACTTGTTGAAGAAGGGTTGGGTTCAAAAGAGCCTTAGCCCTTGTGCCTTCCCCGTTCTTTTAGTGCAAAAAAAAGATAGCAAATGGAGGATGTGCACGGATTGTAGGGCTATCAATAACATTACAATAAAGTATAGGCACCCAATCCCTAGGTTAGATGATATGTTGGACGAACTACATGGAGCCATCATATTCTCCAAAATTGACCTTAAAAGTGGTTATCACCAAATTAGAATTAAAGAAGGTGATGAGTGGAAAACCGCTTTTAAGACCAAATTTGGTTTGTATGAATGGCTAGTGATGCCCTTTGGGCTCACTAATGCTCCTAGCACTTTCATGCATCTAATGAATCATGTTCTTAGGGATTGCATAGGAAAGTTTGTAGTCGTCTACTTTGATGACATTTTAGTGTATAGCAAAACCTTAGATGAACATCTTTGTCATCTAAGGCAAGTCTTAATAATTCTTAGGGACAACCACCTCTATGCCAACTATGAGAAATGTACCTTTTGCAAAAATCAAGTCAAATTCGTGGGCTTCATAGTTGGCAAGGAGGGAGTGCATGTTGACCCCGAGAAAATAAAAGTCATCCAAGATTTGCCCACCCAAAGAGTGTTGGAGAAGTTAGAAGCTTTAATGGTTTAGCAAGCTTCTATAGAAGATTTGTGAAGGACTTCTCCACACTTGCATCCCCTCTTAACGAACTTGTTAAGAAGGATGTTCCTTTCATTTGGGGTGAAGCCCAAGAGAAATCCTTTGAGACTCTCAAAGAACAACTCACCAATGCACCCATTCTTGCCCTTCCAAATTTTGCTCAAACCTTTGAGCTAGAATGTGATGCATCCGGTTTTGGCATAGGTGCCATGCTACTTCAAGGGGGACATCCCATTGCCTATTTTAGTGAAAAACTCCATGGCTCCACCTTGAATTGCCTCACCTATGACAAAGAGTTGTATGCCCTCATTAGAGCCCTCCAAGTTTGGGAGCACTACTTGGTGACTAAGAAATTCATTATTCACACCGATCATGAGTCACTCAAGTACATTAGAGGGAAAGGGAAATTAATAAAAGGCATGCTAAATGGATTGAATATCTTGAACAATTCCTTTATATTATCAAGTACAAGAAAGCGAAGAATAATGTAGTGGCCGATGCTCTCTCTAGAAGGCATACATTACTCTTCTCCTTAGGATCTCAAGTCCTTGGATTTGATAATCTAAAGGAATTGTATGAACTTGATCATGATTTCCATTCCATCTTTTCTAAGGGTCTCCAAAAGCCTTTTGATGGATTTTGCCTACTTGAGGCATACCTTTTTAGGATGGGAAAACTTTGCATACCTCAAGGATCTATTAGGAAGCTTTTGGTCAAGGAAAGTCATGAAGGGGGACTAATGGGCCACTTTGGGGTTGATAAGACCCTAATTCTTTTAAAATCAAAATTTTATTGGCGCCACATGAGAATAGATGTCCAAAGGCATTGTTCTAAATGCATTACTTGTCTCCAAGCCAAATCAAGAGTAATGCCTCATGGACTCTATACACCCCTTCCTATAGCTAGTGTTAGAAAAGAATGGCTCAATCCAAGAGGGGGTGAATTGGATTCTATGACACTTTAAAAATTTTCAGAGTATTTAGGATCTTTATTTCAATTAAACTTTTCTAAAACTGAATTTTCAATGAAGTTTCTTAAAGACTTGTTATAGAAGAATGAATCCTATATGCTTTCTTGATTAACCAATAATGAGGTTCAAAGATGATATCAATATGTAATGCTTTGATTCAGTTCAAACCAATATTATTCATCCACACATGTTAATCAAGAACAATCTTCTTTAATGCACAATCAAGATATTACACAAAGTAAAAGATAAGGGTAAGAAAAGATTGCACAAGACTTTTATCCTGGTTCAGCCACTCCACATGTGACCTACATCCAGTCATCAATCATAACCTGATCAAGATTTGTTCCACTATCTTAATGAAGAAGGTTTACAAGCATACCACACATTCATATACTCCTACATTCAAGATAACCACTTTCTTGACCTCAAGAAAGCACCCCTTGTAGAAATCCACTACAAGAATTCCTTACCACTTGAGAAACCCTCTCAAGATTTACAAGTATTCACAAAGAATTAAGGAACGAATTCACCTGGAATTCAAAAGCAAATCTTAATCTATTCACTTTCAAGAATGTGATGATGATGATGATCTTTTCTCAAAGTTTTTCACAAACATTTTTCTTCTTGGATTCACAAAGAAAATTATCCAAGATTGTCACAAAGACTTCACAAAAATGATTTTCTAATTTTGATTCTCAATTCTAACTCCGTTCTGAAGTTTCAAAATGTTCAAACTATTTATAAAAGTTTCAGAACCAGATAATCGATTATTTTAAAGAATAATCGATTATTTTGTTCTTCATATTTTCTGGAAATCCACCAAAAACAATTTAATCGATTATTTTGCTGGATAATCGATTATTCCAGAGAGTCATTTCTAGGATAATCGATTATTTCACAAATAATCGATTATTGCAGCAAGACATCCCTTTTTTCCTGTTGCTGGAATAATCGATTATATTTAATGATAATCGATTATTTTGAGTTAGTTTTCAAAACTTTGTTTTAAGTCTCAAAGTAACTTCTTAATCCTTTTAACTCATCATCATACACTCCTTAATCAGATTAGATATAGATTTAGCTCATGCACACAACACACACAAAAGATAAACTCAATCAAAACAATTTTATACATAATAAACTACTCCTATTACATAACATCTTCCTTTGACTTTGTTTTTTACTCCTTTGTTGTTGATGTCCTTGGTACACACTTGTTATCATCAAAACTCTTCAAACTTCAGAGGTGATCAATCTCAGGCTCTCCAATCCCAACAGCTAGCTCCCCTTGGGTTGACATTAGTATGGATTTTGTGCTTGGTCTCCCAAGAACCCAAAGGGGATTTGATTCTATCTTTGTGGTAGTGGACCGTTTTAGTAAGATGGCTCATTTCATACCATGCCACAAAGTAGATGATGTTAGCTATATTGCTAAGCTATTTTTCAAGGAAGTGGTCCGTTTGCATGGTCTACCCAAGACTATTGTTTCTGATGGGGATGTGAAGTTCCTAAGTCATTTTTGGAAAGTATTATGGGAAAAACTAGGAACTAAGCTTGTTTATTCCACTACGTGTCACCCATAAACCGATGGGAAAACCAAAGTGGTCAATAGATCCCTATCCACATTGTTAAGGGACATATTGAAAGGAAATAAGAAAACTTGGGATGATTGTCTTCCCCATATATGGTTTGCCTACAATAGAGTAGTCCACAAGACTACTAATCTATCCCCTTTTGAGGTTGTATATGGCTTTAATCCTCTCACCCCTCTTGACTTACTACCCCTTCCTAATCAATCAAAGGTGATCAATCTCAGGCTCTCCAATCCCAACAATCTTCCCCTTTTTGATGATGACAAACCATGCTAAGCATGACAAACCATGCTAAGCTTAAGCAATTTTGTTCATTTTTCTTTTGCCTTTTCTTTCACATTCAAAACCTGCAAAACAACCAAAACAAAACCTTTCTCCCCCTTTGGACATCATCAAAAACAAATCAAGCTATGTATGTCCACAACAAATAGTATGAGCCATATGCATACACCTTATGTGCTTAGAACAATATCAAAACTGATTTTACACATCATAGGTATTGGTCAACAAACAAACTTTGTGAACTATAATATCCAAGTCAGAGTTATTAGATCAGCAACTCAAACATGAATTGGTCAGCCAACATTACAAGTTTCAAACCACAACTCATAATTTTATAATCCAAAAACATTATCAATTTGGCTCACCAAAAATCAAATATCAAAATATCAATGCTCAAGAAAAAATTGAACATCATCATGCTCAAAAACAGAGCATCATAGCATCAACCAACCAAATCAAAATTTGTCACACCATTCAAACCAATATATCAGCAATTTAAACTTCAAATACCATCAGAAATTAAATTGTTCAACAGATTAAAGCATTCAAATTGTTCCGGAATTAAAAATATTACAACCAAATTGAAATTAAAATTCAAAATTAGAATTTAAGCTTCCTAACTAAAACAGAACACTAATCACTCTAAGTCCTCATGTATCCCCAGGTGAGTCTTGAGTCGGTTAACCTCACGGTCAAGGTCATCAAACCTATCAAGAATACTCGAATAAATTGACTCACAGCATCAAGCTTATTAATCATAAGTTGCTCGAATAGAGAGAATGGCTTAGGCTCCGCTTCTTGCTCCTGGTCAGGCTCAGCTTCAACCTGTGGTGGCTGATCCTCATCATGAGATGGAACGCCATCTTCATCGGTCGCCGGTTCAGGAGTTAGAGGTACATCTCCCTTGAATACCCACTTATCTTCCTATTTGAGCATCCCCATGTGATGCAAGGAAGATTTCTCAATCTTATTAGAAGCATGGAGAATAATTTTCTTCTCCCCTGTTAATTCTACCCCTGCATTCTCAAAAATTTTAGACAGCAACAGAGCATACGGAATCGGACCATCCTCTTTCTGTCTTGCCTTCCACATACAATCATTCACCATTGATACCCAATCAATCTTGATTTTCTTTTTAATCACATGCATTAATAAAATGTCATCCCTTGACATTTGGGCATGGTTATGCAAACGTGGTTTTAACATCCAGGCAATAATGAAAGAAATCAAACGGGAATTTTTCTTCATACCTCCCGCCAAAAACTTGTTGTAGTTGGTGCCCTCAGGATTTCTCTGAAAATCTCTAAAGGTCCTCAGCTCCTCAAAATCACCAAAGTTGAAGGGTTGGGGTTTTTCCCTTCCAGTGTCGCTCAGTCCGGCAGCCGCCTTCAAGGTTGGTCCATCAAGCTTTATCAGCTTCCCCTTCACAACTGATTGCATAATTCCTTCATTGCTTGTTGCAAAGCAGAGAAACAGCTTGATCAGCTCAGGGTAGTAGGGTCCCTCCATTTCCAAAAACTTTCCAAGTTCTTGGTGCTCCAGAGGAGTTGGAAAGCTAAACCCTTCATTCTTGAACCACTCCAGCTTAAGGGTCTTGGGAGGGATGATTCTCCGAACCGCATACCACTTGAAATAATACTCTTGGGTCTTCTCATCGAACCACTTGGAGATTAGTTGCCCTGAGGGCAGAGGATGCTTGCTCCCCCTCACTTCAAGCTTCTTGGGTCTTTTGGAAGAAGAAGCCATGAATGGGTCTTGGTGGAGAAGAAGAGAATGAGAGAGATGAGGAGGTTAGGGTTTGAGGGTTTGAGAGAATGTGAGAATGTGAAGAAATGAGAGGTTTTGGGGGTTCTTATGCCCTAGCACGTTTCTGAGTGGGGAGGTTTCCCAACTGAAGAGTTATGGGAAGTTAAGGGTTTGGTGCGCATATAACCGTTCAAAATGCTTCAGGAATGCCTAAGGTCGCCCAGATAATCGATTATTTATACAAATAATCGATTATTTGTATCAGTAAAACCCTTTAAAAACACTATTTTCTATGAATAATCGATTATTTTTAGAATAATCGATTATTCCAAAGGGTGGTTTTTCTTGACTCTGCCCAGATAATCGATTATTTTCAAGATAATCAATTATTTCAGAGGCCTTTCAAATTCCTCTTCCCAGATAATCGATTATTTCCCTAGATAATCGATTATTCCAGAGACTCTTGAGATTCTTCATACCAAATAATCGATTATGGCCCAAATAATCGATTATTACAGAGGCTTTTGGAATTCTTCAACTCCCAGATAATCGATTATTACCCAAATAATCGATTATTATTATGGACTCACTTAAAATAATCGATTATATTTTAAGATAATCGATTATTCTAGAGAACTTTTGCTTCTCAGAAATTTAACCTTTCAAATTACTCCAAGTCTAATTTGCTCCTTGAATACTCTCTTTTATGCATCAATGTTTTATTCTTGTTCCAGACAATAATACAATCACTCTCAAATTACAATCAATTCAAACAAGATTCATTTATTATCCCTAGTTCGATTCTTAATTGGTTAAATCTTTCCCTTGGTAGAGGTTTTGTAAATATGTCAGCTAATTGCTTACTAGTCTCAACAAACTCTACAACACAATCATTCCTTTGGACATGATCTCTCAAAAAGTGGTGTCTTATCTCTATATGTTTTGTCCTAGAGTGCAAAATTGGGTTTTTGGTCAAATTTATTACAGTTGTATTGTCACATCTCAGAGGTATTTTATTTAACTCAGTTCCATAATCTCTTAGTTGTTGCTTCATCCAAGGAATTTAAGCACAACAACTCCCAGCTGCTATATACTCAGCCTCAGCTTTACTTAGTGAAACACAAGCTTGCTTTTTGCTATGTCATGAGACAAGTGCACTACCTAGTAGGTGACAAGTACCACTTGTGCTTTATCTATCTAGTCTACACTCAGCATAGTTTGAATCTGAGTAGCCTATCAGACTTAGTGAGACTCCCTTTGGATACCACAAACCTACATTAGTTGTACCTTTCAAATATTTAAGAATTCTCATTACACTCTTCATGTGAAATTCTTTTGGATTAGCCTGAAATCTTGCACATAAGCACACAGCAAACATTATATCAGGCCTACTAGCTGTCAATTATAAGAGTGATCCAATGATACCTCTGTACTTTGAGTTATCAACAGCTATGCCTTTCTCATCTAAGTCAAGATTGCAAGTGTTTGATATTGGTGTGGCAGCCTCCTTACACCCTTCCATACCAAACTTCTTCAATAGTTCATTGCAATACTTGCTTTGACTTATGAAAATCCGATCACTCATTTGTTTGATTTGCAACCCCAAAAAGAATGTAAGCTCCCCCATCATTGACATTTCAAATTCTCCTTGCATGGTTTTAGAAAATTCTTTGCATAGAGAGACATTGGTAGATCCAAATACAATATCATCCACATAGATTTGGACATACATTGTATCATTTTTAAACTTTTTGACAAACAATGTATTATCTACTTTCCCTCTTACATAGTCATTCTCAATCAAAAATTTGCTCAACCTTTCATACCATGATCTTGGAGCTTGCTTCAAGCCATAAAGTGCCTTTTTAAGTTTGTACACATGATTAGGATTTTGAAAATCCACAAAGCCTGGTGGTTGCTCCACATACACTTCCTCTTGTATCAACCCATTGAGAAAACCACTTTTCACATCCATTTGATAAAGCTTGAAATTCATTATAGAGGAATAAGCAAGAAGTAATCTAATGGCTTTTATCCTTGCTACAGGGGCAAAAGTCTCATCATAGTCAATTCCTTCTTCTTAATTATACCCCTTAGCCACTAGCCTTGCCTTATTTCTTATAATTATCCCAGATTCATCAAGCTTATTTCTAAAAACCCACTTGGTTCCTGTAATTGGATAATCAGTTGGTAATGGCACTAAATGCCATACTTCATTTCTTTCAAACTGATTTAGCTCCTCTTGCATGGCCATTAACCAATGTTCATCTTTAAGTGCTTCATCAATACACTTAGGTTCAACTTGTGACACAAAAGCCATAATATTGCAAATATTCTTAATGGCACTTCTAGTTGAAACACCCTTACCAATATTTCCAATTATGTTATCCATTGATAAGTCCCTAGAAGTTTTCCATTCCTTAGGCATTTGTTCACTTGTATCCTTTTTGTTTTCATGTGATTCACTCTCTTTAGGCTTTTTATTAGTTTCACTCTCCAATAGAGGTTGATCAAGCAAATCAGTCAAGTCTTCAATTTCAGTTTGCCATGTCTCTTGTTTGTTAGACTCATCAAATACAACATGGACAGATTCTTCAACAACTAGAGTTCTCTTGTTATAGATTCTATAGGCTTTGCTATTTGTAGAGTATCCTAAAAGGATTTCCTCATCAGCCTTTACATCAAATTTTCCAAGTTGCTTTTTCCCATTGTTCAGCACAAAGCACTTACACCCAAACACTCTAAAGTATGAAATGTTAGGCTTCCTTCCATTGTAAATTTCATAGGGTGTTTTCTTTAATATAGGTCGGATCAGAACTTTGTTTAACACATGACAAGCTGTGTTAATAGCATCAGCCCAAAAATATTTTGACAATTTTGTCTCATTCAACATAGTCCTAGCTAGTTCTTCAAGGGACCTATTTTTCCTCTCAACAACCCCATTTTGTGGAGGTGTCCTAGGTGCTGAGAAATTATGGTTTATACCATGTTCCTCACAGAATTCTTGGAACAAAATGTTTTGGAATTCACCTCCATGGTCACTTCTTATAGAGGTAATGTTTGAATTCTTTTCATTTTGAACAAGCTTGGAAAATTTTCTAAAGGCATTAAAAGCATCATTTTTATTTGCAAGAAACATAACCCATGTGAATCTTGAGTAGTCATCTACAATAACTAAACCATAGTAGTTTCCACCTAGACTCGTGGTTCTTGAAGGACCAAACAAATCCATGTGAATTAATTGCAAAGGTCTAGTTGTGGAAATCTGATTTTTGCTTTTAAAGCTAACCTTCACTTGCTTGCCCTTTTGACAAGCATCACATAGTTTGTCCTTATTAAGCACTTAGTATTAGAAATTGCTATTGAGTGTTCTAAGTCAAGCATGTATATGTTGTCAATTCTTTTTCCAATGAATCTGATTTCTTTAGTCTTTTTCCAATTTTTAAAACCTCTATCACTAAGTTGACTTATGCGCAGCAAATTATGTTTCAGCCCATCAACAAGCAATACATTTTCAATCAATGTTTGAGAGGAGGAGTTACCAATATTACCATGACCAAGGATTCTCCCTTTGTTGTTGTGTAACATACCCTTCATTCTTCAATTTCAGACTTGAGAATTTTGTAGGATCTCTAGTCATATGCCTTGAGCAGCCACTATCAAGATACCATAGTAAATTCTTGGCCCTCAAGCATTCCTACAACAAAGATTCAGAGAAAAAATTTAGTTACCCATGTGAAGGGTCCTTGTAGGTTAGTTCTCATCCTTTGGCTCTTTTTAATCCAAACCATTTCTCCATTTGGAACTCCGTATTTCCCAGAGTAGCAGTTTCTTATTGTGTGACTTCTTTTACAACAATAATAGCAAGTTGTTTGTCTAGTGAAATTTGTTTTAAATTTTCTGAAATCTTGGTTTTTCTTAAAAGCTTCTTTCTTTGACTTGAATGGCATGCTCATGCTTTGATTAAAACCAAGTCCACTCCTATCAAAAGTGTTTCTTTGATTTCCCAAAAGTATATTTAAATTTGCATTTCCATTTGTGAACTTTGCAAGAGTGGATTTTAAATTAGCATTTTCTTTTTCAAAAGTCTTGCAATTTTCACAAACACCTTTTGCGGAGGAGGAGGTTTCACAATGAGCTTCACTAAAGTTGAAAATAGTTTGAAGATTTTCATGCTCATGTTTCAAATCCTCAAGCTCTTGTTTAGCTTTAATTAAAGCATTCTCATACCATTTCAGCTTGTTTTTAAGCTTTGAATTCAAGGCATCTAATTTTACAGCCTCTTTATGAATTTGTATAAAATCTTCTTGGAGTTGATCATAGTCCAGATTAGATTCAAGGTCAGAATCACTTAAAATTGTGTCTTAGTCAGCTCCAGCCATCAAACACAAGTTGTTCTCTTTAAATTCAGATTCATCACTTGTTGTGCTTGAGTCATTATCTTCCCAAGCAATGTAGGCTCTCTTCCCTTTGCCATTTTTCTTCATTTTCTTCTCCTCTTGTTGCTTCTTCAAGAGGTTTGGACACTCAGCTTTTATATGTCCCGGTTTTCCATACTCAAAGCAATTGAAGGAGGATGTGCTTGCTTCCTCTTTCTTATTAGTCTTTCTATTGAAATTGTAGGGGGAATTCCTCTTTTTCCTTAAGAATTTTCTGAACTTCTTCACCAGAAAGTTGAAGTTCTCAGTTTTGAAATCATCGGAGCTTGACTCTTCACACACCTCTTTGCCTTTGGCAGATTGCAAGGCCTTTAATGGCACTCCTTTGCCCTTCTTGTCCTACTGTTCATTTTCTTCAAATATGTGCAGCTTTTGCTCATGCTCTCTTAGCTTCCCAAAGAGAGTAGCAAGTGTCAAGGAGGTCAAATCCTTTGATTCTTCTATGGCTGTCACCTTTGCTTGCCATGATCTGTCCAAGCATTGCAGCACTTTCAAATTTAGCTCTTCTTTTTCAAATTTCCTGCCAAGGTCAACAAGGTGATTTATCAAGTGTGTAAATCTCTTTTGAAAATCAGAAATAGATTCACCATTGTTCATTCTAAACAACTCATATTCTCTTATGAGAGTATGCTTTCTAGATCTCTTTATATCACTTGTTCCTTCATGAGTGACTTGCAAAGTATCCCACATTTCTTTAGCAAATTTGCATTGTGATATTCTAAAAAAACTCATCAATAGACAATGCAGATGTAATAATGTTTTTGGCTCTATAGTCATATTGGGCTCTTTTCTTTTCATCATCACTCCACTCACTCCAATGTTTTTCTCTCTTCTCATCATCATCTTTTGTCATAGGGATATAGGGTCCATTTTCTATTGCATCCCATACAACAATATCAATTGCTTCATTGAAAATTCTCATCCTAATTTTACAGTAGACATAGTATTCACCATTGAAAATAGGAGGTCTACGAATAGACACACCTTCCCCATAGGGTAGGTTGCTATTGGCCATTTTTGAATTCTTGAATAACTCTCAAGAACCTTGCTCTAGATACCAATTGTTAGAAAAGAATGGCTCAATCCAAGAGGGGGGAGAATTGGATTCTATGACACTTTAAAAATTTTCAGAGTATTTAGGATCTTTATTTCAATTAAACTTTTCTAAAACTGAATTTTCAATGAAGTTTCTTAAAGACTTGTTACAGAAGAATGAATCCTATATGATTTCTTGATTAACCAATAATGAGGTTCAAAGATGATATCAATATGTAATGCTTTGATTCAGTTCAAACCAATATTGTTCATGTTCACATGTTAATCAAGAACAATCTTCTTTAACGCACAATCAAGATATTACACAAAGTAAAAGATAAGGGTAAGAGAAGATTGCACAAGTTTTTTATCCTGGTTCAGCCACTCCACATGTGACCTACATCCAGTCCTCAATCATAACCTGATCAAGATTTGTTCCACTATCTTAATGAAGAAGGTTTACAAGCATACCACACATGCATATACTCCTACATTCAAGATAACCACTTTCTTGACCTCAAGAAAGCACCCCTTGTAGAAATCCACTACAAGAATTCCTTACCACTTGAGAAACCCTCTCAAGATTTACAAGTATTCACAAAGAATTAAGGAACGAATTCACCTGGAATTCAAAAGAAAATTTTAATCTCTTCCCTTTCAAGAATGTGATGATGATGATGATCTTTTCTCAAAGTTTTTCACAAATGTTTTTCTTCTTGGATTCACAAAGAAAACTATCCAAGATTGTCACAAAGACTTCACAAAAATGCTTTTCTAATTTTGATTCTCAATTCTAACTCCATTCTGAAGTTTCAAAATGTTCAAACTATTTATAAAAGTTTCAGAACCAGATAATCGATTATTTTAAAGAATAATCGATTATTTTGTTCTTCAGATTTTCTGGAAATCCACCAAAAACAATTTAATCGATTATTTTGCTAGATAATCGATTATTCCAGAGAGTCATTTCTGGGATAATCGATTATTTCACAAATAATCGATTATTGCAGCAAGGCATCCATTTTTGCCTGTTGTTAGAATAATCGATTATATTTAATGATAATCGATTATTTTGAGTTAGTTTTAAAAACTTTGTTTTAAGTCTCAAAATAACTTCTTAATCCTTTTAACTCATCATCATACACTCCTTAATCAGATTAGATATAGATTTAGCTCATGCACACAGCACACACAAAAGATAAACTCAATCAAAACAATTTTATACATTATAAACTACTCCTATTACATAGCATCTTCCTTTGACTTTGTTTTTGACTCCTTTGTTGTTGATGTCCTTGGTACACACTTGTTATCATAAAAACCCTTCAAACTTCAGAGGTGATCAATCTCAGGCTCTCCAATCCCAACATCTAGCTCCCCTTGGGTTGACATTAGTATGGATTTTGTGCTTGGTCTCCCAAGAACCCAAAGGGGATTTGATTCTATCTTTGTGGTAGTGGACCGTTTTAGTAAGATGGCTTATTTCATACCATGCCACAAAGTAGATGATGTTAGCTATATTGCTAAGCTATTTTTCAAAGAAGTGGTCCGTTTCCATGGTCTACCCAAGACTATTGTGTCTGATGGGGATACGAAGTTCCTAAGTCATTTTTGGAAAGTATTATGGGAAAAACTAGGAACTAAGCTTGTCTATTCCACTACGTGTCACCCATAAACCGATGGGCAAACCGAAGTGGTCAATAGATCCATATCCACATTGTTAAGGGACATATTGAAAGGAAATAAGAAAACTTGGGATGATTGTCTTCCCCATATATGGTTTGCCTAAAATAGAGTAGTCCACAATACTACTAATCTATCCCCTTTTGAGGTTGTATATGGCTTTAATCCTCTCACCCCTCTTGACTTACTAGCCCTCCCTAATACTACTTCTTTGTTTCACAAAGAAGGCGTATCAAGGGCTGATTTTATAAAGAAATACCATGAGAAAGTCAAGAGCCAAATTGAGAAACAAACCCAAAAATATGCCAAATATAACAACAAAGGGAGGAAAAAGGTGACTTTTGAAGATGGGGATTAGGTTTGGCTTCATTTGAGAAAGGAAAGATTCCCTACTCAAAGGATGTCAAAACTCGACCTTAGGGGAGATGGACCTTTCCAAGTTCTCCAAAAGATTAATGACAATGCATATATTTTAGATCTCCCATCTGACTATGGCGTTAGTTCCTCATATAATGTTTGTGATCTTACACCTTTTCTAGGAATTAATGACATAGATGAACTACAAGATTTGAGGTCAAATCCTCTTCAAGAAGGAAGGGATGGTGGAGGGCCACCCCTGGAACTACAAGTTGGACCCATTACTAGGTCCATGGGTAGGAAGATGGAGGAGGATAAAGGAAATACCACACCTAGAGCCATACTCATCATGAGTGTGGAATATTGATCCACCTCCTAGGCCCATTTTGAGTAGTGTAGGATTTTATTGTTTTATTCCTATTTTACCCTTGTACTTTGGGGTATTTTAGTCTTAGAATTTATTTAAATTGTATTTCCAATTTTAGCCTTGTATTTTGGGGTATCTTAGTCATAGGTTTTATTTTCTTTTGTATTTCCCATTTTACCCTTGTATTATGGGGTGCTTTAGATCATAGGATTTTATTTTTGGGCTAAGGTATTTGATTAGGGTGGGAACAAAAACCTAGACGTAATTTTTGTGGCTATTAGACCTATTTTTGGTGTTATAAAGGCTTAAGCCCAAGTGGAGGGCAAAGGTTGCATGGTCTTATCATGCACCTAGATGTAGCCTAAATAATCCCAAAGATTCCATCCTTGGCCATCAAGTTGCATCTAGGGTTAATTTGCATTTCATTTGTTGTGCATTTGGCTTGTGAATTTCAGCCATGCACTCTCCAAATGCAACCCTAGATGCCTCCCACACCTATAAATACCTAGGCTATGCATCATGTAAATACTTTGGATTATATGATATTGAGTGAGCATTTTTGCCTCAATATCTCTTCCTTAGTCACTAGGTTACCTTTCGCTAACCTTCTCTTATCTCCACCGTTGGAGAGTGAGAAACCTAGAGTGGCCTCCATCTACCTTTGGAGTGAGCCAACCCACCTTGAGCAACCCACACCTTCCGCCTAACCCACCAACATTCTCACGTCCAAAACCTTCTACACCTTAAACACCCCATTTCCTATCCTTTGGTGAGCCTAAGATCATTGGGCAAGGTGACCCTCTTCAAGACGCCATTGTTAACCATGGAAGGGAGGTCCCCATCAAGTGGTATCAGAGCCAAGGTTCATCAAGGTAATATCTTGTCATTGTTGTCTTCTTGATTTTCTTTTTTTCCTATTCGGTCATTTCTTCTCCTTCTTGTCATTCTTGTGTGGCTGAATAGTTTTGGGTTCATATTTTGGATGCTTAAGCCTAGACTTCATAACCATGCTCAAATTTCTAGAGATGATATTTTGCTTATGCATGTCATTAAGAAAAAGATAAAGATAGATTGGGTGTCTGTTGTGAACGATTGTATCTGGAAGGCGAGGAGAAAGGGGGACGGTCCAATACCATATGCTTTATTGCTATCTAGTATTTTTTGAGAAAGCTGGTGTGGATCTTAAAGGGGAGAAAAAGTTAATTCTCCATGCCTCAAACAAGATTGAAAAATTTTATTTGCATCATATGGGGATGTTAAAACAAGAAGATAAATGGGTATTCAAAGGTGATGTTCCTTCAACATCGGAACTGGTACCAGATGAAGATGGTGTTCCATCTCATGATGAGGAACAGCCACCGCAAGTGGAGATTGAACCTGAACGAGAGCAAGAATCGAAGCCTAAAGGAAGCACGAGTCATATTATTCTGGCATTCTTGATCGGTTTGATAACCTTGATCATGAGATTGCAAGGATTAAGGCTCAGCTTGGAATGCAAGAGGACACAGATTTATGCGTTTAGGAGCTTTAGTGTTCTGTTTTAAAAGTTTTAGTTTTTAAACTTCTGGTTTAAATTTCAATTGGGTTGTAATCATTTTAATTTCTGAACAATTTGCTTATTTTGGTTTGAACAATTTCAATTCTGGTGCAATATCAATTTAATTGAGGTTATATTGTGTTTAGTATGATTTGGTTATTGTAACATTCATTTGGATGTTTGATAATCCTATATTCTGGTTTGAACATTAATATGTGATAGTATTGTTGCATATATGTTGATGTTTGCTGGTATATTTGAGATGATGCTGAGTATAGCTGATGTATCATGTGGAATCATTGATGTATGAAGTACATATGTGTTCATAATGTATCAAAATCTCTGATACAAATTCTGGTATTAATTTGGATTAATTGGAACAATGCCAATGGTGATATTGCTTGACTAATTTCTTGGTGTTAAGATAGTCTTGTGGCATTGATTTTGAGAAAATGACTCTTGTGCATAAATCTATACATGTGCAATCTGCAAATTTTTTTTCTTTTTTCTACATCTGGACATATATATATATATATATATATATATATATATATATATATATATATATATATATATATATATATATATATATACTTGTTTGTTTTTTATGTTGTCTAAAGGGGGAGAAAGGTTTGAGTTTGTTTTGCATGACTAAGAATGAACAAGGCATGATAGGCTCATATCTAAAAATGTGAAATGCTGGTTTGCAAAACATAATGGCTTGTATTGTTTGTCATCATCAAAAAGGGGAAGATTGTTGAGATTCATGGAGTCGTGAATCAACTCAGATTTGGAGTATGAAAGTTTTGATGATAAAAAATGGTGGATTCTGAGAATCAAAGCTAACCATGGACATCAACAAGTCAAAAACAAGTCAAGAAGAAGATATGACTATTATAATGTGTAATAGGAATAGTTTATAAGTTCCTATGAGTTGTATTGGTTTGATTAAATTATTTTTCATGTGTGTGCTCTTTATGCATGAGTTAGTTTTAATCTAAATTGACTGAGAGTGAGTATGATGATGATTTAAAATACTTGGAAATAATTTATGAAGTATAAAATTGATTTTTTGAGAACTAACTCAAAATAATCGATCATCATTAAATGAAATCAATTATTCCAGCAACAGGTGAAAAGAGCCTTGCTGTAATAATCGATTATTTGTGAAATAATCGATTATTCCAAGAAGCACTCTCTGGAATAATCGATTATCCTGCAAAATAATTAATTATTCTATTCTTGAGTGGTTTCTAGAAATCATGAAGAATAAAATAATCAATTATCTGGTTCTGAAATTTTTATAAATAGCTTTCACACTTTGAAACTTCAGAATAGAGAATGAATTGAGAATCAAAAAGAGAAAAACCATATTGTGAAGTCTTTGTGACCTTCTTGGAGTGTTTTCTTTGTGAAACCAAGAAGTAAAACATTTTGGAATGCTTTGAAAGAGATCATCATCATCATTACATTCTTGGGAGAGGAAGATTAAGATTTGCTTTTGGAATTCATAGTCTGATTTGTTCAGCTTCCAGGTGAATTTGTTCCTTTAATTCTTTGTGAAAAGTGTAAGGGAAATCTTGAGTAGGTGTCTCAAGTGGTAAGGAATTCTTGTAGTGGGTTTCTACAAAAAGTGCTTTCTTGGGGCAAAAAAGTGGTTATCGTGAAAGTAGGAGTATATGCATGTGTTGTATGCTTGTAAAACTTCTTCATTGAGATAGTGGGACAAATCTTGATCAAGTTATGATTGAGGACTGGATGTAGGTCACATGTGGAGTGCCTGAACCAGGATAAAAGACTTGTGCATTCTTCTCTCTCACTCTTATCTTTTACTTTGAGCAAAATCTTGGTTGAGTGCTAAAGTGAATAATCTTGATTAATATGTTTGTATGCACAACATTGCTTTAAACTGAATCAAAGTGTTGCATATTAAGTGTTCTTAACATTGAGCTTTATCGAGACTAATCAAGAAAGCATATAGGACTCATTCCCATTAGCAAGTCTTTCAAGGAACTTCTTTGAGAAATCATATTAGAAAAGTTTAAGTTGAAATAAAGATCCTTAGAACTCTGAAAATTGTTTTAGTGTCATAGAATCCAATTCACCCCCCTCTTGGATTGAGCCATTCTTTTCTAACAACTTCTTCCTCTTCTACTTCAAGTAGTGAGGATGAAGCCATAGATTTGGAAGAAGAAATCTTCCATTGTAGTGAATACTTACCCATGGTTAGGAGGCTTCTTAAAAAGAAAACTAATAACATTCACCAATCTCAAAGGGAGAACTTATTTCACACAAGATGCAAAGTTTTAGAAAATACTTGTTCTCTCATCGTAGATAGTGGGTCTAGTTGAAATTGTTGTAGCACTAGATTGGTTGAAAAGTTAGCCTTAACTACAATACCCCATCCTAAGCCTTATAAATTGCATTGGATTGATGAGGAAGCAAGAATTGTAGTCAACCAACAAGCAATCATACCAATCTCCATTTTAAAATATAAAGATGAAGTTTTGTGTGATATAGTGCCATTGGAGGCTAGTCATGTTTTGCTTGGTAAGCCTTGGCAATTTGATAAGAAAACCATCCATGATGTCCTTACCAATGACATAAGTTTCCAACACTTGGGAAGAAAAATTGTTTTGTGTCCTCTACCACCTTCTCAAGTGAGTGAGGATCAAATCAAGATGAAAACTAAGAGGGAAGGAGAGGAAACACAAAGAAAACAAAAACAAAAACAAAATATAAAAAAAAAAAAAAAGGTCATCCTTCAGGGACTAAAGAAAAGGAAAAAGAAATATCAAGTTTAGAGGCAAGTGTCCCCTCTAAAGAAGTTGTTCACAAGAGTCACTTATCTCTCAAAAATAATATTAAGAAAACACTCTTGCTTTAGCAACCTTTATACCTTCTTTGTTTCAAAGAGACACTCACTACCACTAGTCGTGAACATGAGTCTCTACCTCAAGAGGTCCAAACACTTTTGCAAGAATTTGATGACCTATTCCCCCAAGAGATTCCAAGTGGAATTCCACCTTTGAGGGGAATATAACATCAAATAGACCACATTCCAAGTGCAAGTCTACCAAATAGGCCCGCCTATAGGACTAACCCCTAAGAGACTAAAGAGATAGAAACTCAAGTTGAGGACTTGTTGAAGAAGGGTTGGGTTCAAAAGAGCCTTAGCCTTTGTGTTGTTCCCGTTCTTTTGGTAACTAAGAAGGATGGCAAATGGAGGATGTCCATGGATTGTACAGCCATCAATAACATCACCATAAAATATAGGCACCCAATCCCTAGGCTAGATGATGTTAGATGAATTATATGGGGGCCATCATATTCTCCAAAATTTATCTTAAGAGTGGTTATCACCAAATTAGAATCAAAAAGGGTGATGAATGGAAAACCACTTTTAAAGCCAAGTTTGGTTTGTATGAATGGTTAGTTATGCCTTTTGGTCTAAACAATGCCCCTAAAACCTTCATGAGTCTCATGAATCATGTAAGAGAAGTGTTAATAATTTTTAGGGACAACCACCTCTATGCCAACTTAGAGAAATGCACCTTTTGAAAAGAAAATGTGAACTTTTTAGGTTTTATAGTTGGCAAAGAGGGAGTGCAAGTTGACCTTGAGAAAACAAAAGCCATCCAAGATTGGCCCACCCCAAAAAGTGTTGGAGATGTTAGGAGCTTCCATGGTTTAGCAAGCTTCTATAGAAGATTTTTCAAAGACTTCTCCACACTTGCATCCCCTCTTATTGAGCTTGTTAAGAAGGATGTTCCTTTCATTTGGGGTGAAGCCTAAGAAAAACCTTTCTATGATCTTAAGGAAGAGCTCACCCAAGCACCCATTCTAGCTCTCCCAAACTTTGCTCAAACTTTTGAGCTAAAATGTGATGCATTTGGTTTTGGCAAAGGTGGCGTGTTGCTTCAAGGAGGCCACCTCATTGCTTACTTTGGTGAAAAACTTCACGGGGCCACCTTGAATTATCCCACCTATGACGAGGTAATTTATGCCCTTATTAGAGCCCTCCAAGTTTGGGAGCATTACTTAGTGACTAGAGAGTTTATCATATACACCGATCATGACTAACTTAAGTACATTAGAGGGCAAGGGAAGATGAACAAAAGACATGCCAAGTGATTTGAATACCATGAGCAATTCCCTTACATTATCAAATATTAGAAAGGAAAGAATAATGTAGTGGTGGATGCTTTATCTCGAAGAAACTCATTATTCTTCTCCTTGGGGTCTCAAATTCTTGGATTTGATAATATAAAGGAGTTGTATGAGAATGATCAAGATTTCCAACACACCTTCACCAAATGCCTCCAAAAGCCTTTTTATGGGTTCTATCTTCTTGAGGGGTACCTTTTTCAAATGGGAAGACTTTGTATACCCCAAGCATCCACTAGAAAGCTTTTGCTTAAGGAAAGTTATGAGGGAGGTCTCATGGGCCATTTTGGGGTTGATAAAACCCTAAGTCTTTTAAAATATAAATTTTATTGGCCACACATGAGAGTGGATATTCAAAGGTATTTCTCCAAGCGTATCACTTGTCTTCAAGAAAATTCAAGAGTGATGCCTCATGGACTCTACACCCCTCTTCCCATAGATAGATCCCCTTGGGTTGACATTAGTATGGATTTCGTACTTGGTCTCCCAAGGACCCAAAGGAGATTTGATTCTATCTTTGTTGTAGTGGATCGTTTTAGCAAAATGGCCCATTTTATACCATGCCACAAAGTAAATGATGCTAGATATATTGCTAAAATTTTCTTCAAAGAGGTGGTCCGTTTGCATGGGTTACCCAAGACTATTGTGTTCGATAGGGATGTTAATTTCCTTAGTCATTTTTGGAAAATTCTTTAGGAAAAACTAGTAACAAAACTTGTCTATTCCACTACTTGTCACCCAAAAATCGATGGGCAAACTGAAGTAGTGAATAGATCC
The DNA here is from genome assembly GCF_000230855.2 of Cajanus cajan. Classification (NCBI taxonomy): domain Eukaryota; kingdom Viridiplantae; phylum Streptophyta; class Magnoliopsida; order Fabales; family Fabaceae; genus Cajanus; species Cajanus cajan. Next base: position 31,778,299 of record NC_138524.1, on the reverse strand, counting down.
CTATCCACATTGTTAAGGGTCATTCTCAAGGGGAACAAGAAAAAATGAGATGAATGCCTCCCCCCACATAGAGTATGCCTACAATAGAATAGTCCACAAGACTACTAACTTATCTCCGTTTGAGGTTGCATATGGCTTCAATCCTCTTACCCATCTTCACTTACTCCCTCTCCCTAATACTACTTCCTTGTATCACAAAGAAGGAGTATCTAGGGCTGACTTTATAATAAAATACCATGAGAAAGTCAAGAGCCAAATTGAAAACAAATTGAAAAATATATGCCAAATACAACAACAAAGGGAGGAAAAAAGTGACCTTTGAAGTTAGGGATTGGGTTTGGCTTCACTTGAGGGATGATAGATTCCCTACTCAAAGGAAGTCCAAACTGAGCCCTAGGGGAGATGGTCCTTTCCAAGTCCTTAAGAGGATTAATTCCAATGCATACATCCTAGACCTTCCCTCCAAATATGAAGTTAGTTCCTTTTTAAATGTTTGTGATCTTACACCTTTTGTAGGGACTTATGACATGGATGAGGTTGAAGATTTGAGGTCAAATCCTTCTCAAGAAGGAGGGGCTGATGGAGGACCATCCTTCAGACATCATATAGGGCCTATCACAAGGTCCATGGCTAGGAGAGTAGAGGAAGATGAATAACACACCACACTAAAAGCCATGATCATCATGTGTCTGGATTTTGGGCCCTCTCCTTAGTTTGTTGCTTACCTTTCCTATTTTTCCCTTGTATTTTGGGGTATATTAGATATTAGGATTATATTTTGTATTTTTATTTAGCCTTTGTATTATGGGGCAAAATTAATCTTAGGATTTATTTAGGGACTTAACATTGACTTGTGAGGTCAAAAGTCCATTTCTTTGTTTTTCTAGGACTAAGGGTACTTTAGTGTTTTTGGAGAGATGAGAGCCATTTCATTTGGGCTGCATCTAGGGTTCTTTTAGGGTGCATTTGGGCTTGAAATTTTCAGCCAAATGCTCCCAAGAAACCCTAGATGCTATCCTCTATCTATAAGTACTCTATGTTGAGATTCATGGATGATGAATCAAATTTGGCTCTAAAGTTCTGAGAGTTTTGATGATAACAAAGGACACAAGCTAATAACAAAGGACAATCTAACCAATAAAGGAAGTCATGAAGATCATGAAAGACTATAATATGTAATAAAAGTAGCTTATATGTTCTTATATGGTGTGTTTCCTTGTTGAGTTTATTTTGCATGTGTATGCTTTGTGCATAAGTTAATCTTAATCTAAATTGACTAAGAGTGAGTATGATGATGATTCAAATAACTTGGAAAGTTTTCTAAAGTGTGAAATCGAGTTTTTGAAAACTAACTCAAAATAATCGATTATTATTAAATATAATTCATTATTCCAGCAAGAGGTTCAAGGAACCTTACTGTAATAATCGATTATCTAAGAAATAATCGATTATTCCAGAAAGTACTCTCCAGAATAATCGATTATCCTGCAAAATAATTGATTAGTTTATTCTTGAGTGATTTCTAGAATTCATGAAGAACAAAATAATCGATTATCCTTAACAATAATCGATTATCTAGGTCTGGAAAACTTTATACCAGCCCAATGGATTAATTTTAAGGATTCAGGTAGCGTTAACCATATCTACCTGTAGACCCCTAAAATTGTCCGGGTCGGAAATAAGACTCGAAGACTCTCAAAGATCAAAGGAAAGTCAGCCAGAAGGACTCCCAGAAGACCATAGGATGACTATCTGTAGGTTTAGAGGTCTTAGAGTAGCCAAAAATAAGAAAGTGGGAGGTTTGGAGCTCAATACGGCCTCCTTGGAGTTCAGTACGGCCGTACTGCACATTTTGTACTACAATACGGCCGTACTGAAACCAATACGACCGTATTGAAGTTTCTGTATTTCAATACGGCCGTACTGAATTCAATACGGCCGTATTGAAGTACAAAAACTCAATACGGGCCGTATTGAACCCAGGGGCCGTACTGCGCCTCATCCCTATAAATAGGACGTCATTTGGACGTCATTCCACACTTTTTCCAGCTATTCTGGACCCCCTGGCTGAGTATTCTTGGGTTTTTGAGCAGTGCTCTGCCCTAGAAATCTCTCTGAAAGCCAATCCGACGAAGTTCTTGAATCATAAGCCATTTGCTTGAGATTCGAACGAGTCGAAGGGAAATCTATTTGACTTCCATAGTAAAAATTTTATTTTAGGGAAAGGAGAAAGCGAGCGTGTAGTGGGAAGGAGCGCCAAAAAGCCTCCTAGTTCTTTTAAATATATAAAAGCACGCTTCAAGAGGTTTTCTTCCAAAACTCGTCTTTTATTGCTTTCTTTATCGCTTTCTGATTGTTGCATATTTAAATTCGTCATCATGTAGATATTTAATTTATAATCGCTTATAATAAATAGGGGTAATTTAGTAATTTTACACTGTTATTTATGAAATAATCCGTCATAGGGAACCCGAAAGGGGCGTTGTGGGGTGCTAACACCTTCCCCGCACGTAACCGACTCCCTTACCCAACTCTGGTTGTAATGGCCAAGGTTGATTTGCGAAAATCAATTGCCTTATCCCTTTTTCCAATGTTTTGAGTAAAACATTGGTGGCGACTCCAAGAACCCTTCTTTTTGTGAAAACCACTAATCCATGGAGGGTCCCGCTTGGGATTAATATGGATTGGTGAATCATTTAATAAAATTGTTAGTTCGATAAGGTCTCAGTTTGAGAATAAGTCGTTCTAACAATCCACCACTTTTCAAACTCTTAAAAAGAGTCCGACCATCGTCGCGAATGCCAAGGTCCGTTTCGGCGGGTGGCGACAGATGGCGACTCCGCTGGGGAAGCCTCGAGAGTCAGTCCCATTTAGTGATGGATTATTTCAAAATAATAGTTTAAAATTACTTTATTACCCCTCACTTGTATGATAACATGTTTATCTATTTGGCTTTAATAACTGTTGTATTTTTAAATTTACGCAATTGTTTGAAATACAAACTGCACACAAACCTTTGCACACAACAGTTCCCTCTATACCCGGGGGCATGAGTGGAAAGCCATAGGGAGTGGATGTTAGTACGGCCGGTTGTCGAATGGGTCTATAGGTGCCCGTAGACCGTTGTCGGAAAACATCACTCAAGGTGATAACCATGAACTCAAGTCCGACAGTGCGTTGGAACTTTCCATCGACTTACGACGAGAGGAATTGGGTCCCTATAATGGGGGCACCTTGGGGGCCTCAGACCAGTGAGAACAGTTAGAACCTCCTTGAATATGCACTTTTCTGCAGGATACCCCTACCTCGTGATTCGCTCGTGACTGTTCGTGGATGAGTGAATTGTTTGTGCATTGTTTATGTGACATTGTTTGAGCATACATTGCATTCTTTAAACATACAACATTCCTTTTTAAAATAAGAATAAATAGGAATAAGAATCTTCCATTACATGGTGTTAACATCTACCATCATCACATTCATATAGGTAGTTTCCATTTTCACCCAAAAAAATAAAAAATAAAAAAATATACAAAACAAAATACCCGAAAAAAGAAAAAAGGGGTTATTTATCCAAACCAAGCAATATCATGCATCATCTTAGGGACATCCCGAAAACATGATAATGCTTAGTTGAATAAACACAATGCATGCATATTCATCGCCATCATCTCATATCATGCATTCTTATCAAAGATCATGGAGGGATCTAGGTTTGCATTTCATACATCCCTCCTAGTAATTCATTAATAAACATTAATAAAAAGAAAGAATTAAATCGATGCGTATGTTCAAAGAATGGATCGCACGCCGTTCGTTATCAAGTGTAAGCCAACAACCGCGCCAAGCGAACACACGTCAACTCCGTTGTTGGTAATCAAGACGAACAAAGGGGAAGGTCCAACACCATTAAGGATCACTGCTCCAAGGCCTTTCCCTTACGAATCGAATAAGGCTGTGCCATGGATATACGACATCCATTCTTCTGCCGACAGCGATATCTCTAACATCGCTGGACTTGGGGGCATGACTAGGAGTGGCAGGATCTACACTCCCGAAGATCTTCATGATAAAGCTCCCAAGAATAAAGGAAAAGAAAAGGAGAAAACCGAGGAAAATAAAGAATCCGAGGAGGAGACAGACGAGCTGTTAAAGTATATCCGACAGAGCGAGTACTCCATCATGGATCAACTTCATAAGACGCCAGCAAAGATTTCTCTGTTGTCGTTGATCCTATGCTCCGAACCGCATCGGCAAGCTCTGTTGAAAGTCTTGAACGAGGCATATGTGTCGCACACTATCTCCCAAGACAAGTTTGAGGGGATTGTTAGTCACATCACGGCTAGTGATCACCTCTCTTTCACCGATGAAGAAATCCCCGCTGAGGGACCAAGCCACAATAAGCCCTTGCACATCTCTGTAAAGTGCAAGGAGTACCACATCGCTAAAGTCTTGGTGGATAACGGATCTTCCTTGAATGTGATGCCAAAAAGAACGTTCGATCAAATGGCAATCAAGGGAGTCCAAATGCGCCCGAGCAACACGATCGTCCGAGCTTTCGACGGTTCTAAAAGAGAAGTGGTGGGAGAAGTCAATCTTCCAATCCAAATTGGACCCACCATCTTCAACGTCGAATTTCAAGTGATGGACATTACTCCCGCATACAGCTGTCTCCTCGGCCGACCTTGGATTCATGATGCAAAAGCTATTCCTTCTACGCTCCACCAGAAAGTCAAATTCATTGTGGGTGACAAGCTGGTGACTGTACAAGCTGAAGACGATATACTCATCAGCAAGCCATCCACCATACCTTACGTGGATGCAGCGGAGGAAGCTCTAGAAACCGCCTTCCAAGCATTGGAGATTGCCAATGTTGAAACGTTTCCCCGAGAAACGAAGAAGGTAGCCTACATGCTCACAAAGCACGAATACTTGCCTAGACAGGGACTTGGCAAGGATTCCCAAGGAATTCCCGAGCTACCCATCATTAAGGAGAATCCGGGGAAACAAGGGTTAGGATACAACCCTAATAAAGATCAAAGGACGAAGAGGAATCAAGATCCTTCTCGACGTTCTTTAAACCAGATCTTTAGGAAGGCCGGTTCACAAGTGTCAAGGCCGATCGTCGTCATCAAGTGCTCTTCTTCTTCCGATAGGGATGTATAGACCTGATGACTGTTAGAGATCACTCCTCGGGGACAGCCCGACCCCCGAGCCTCGATAGGGCACATGTTTCCATTATGATTATAATAAAATCATTCTTTATCATTTCTTACTGCTTCTCTTCTTGCTTACAATAAACTTCTAGGCCGCATTATTTAACCCTGTTTGAATAAGCATAAATGAGGTTAAAATTGTCTTAATAATAATAAACCCGCATCATTTTTATGTGGAAATGTGCGACAACTTAGAGCACCTTTCCTTGGCCTCGACAAATGCCATCATGGATAAAAAAGGAAATCCTAAAAACAAAAAGCTCGGCAGGAAACCCAAAAGAGGGACTGCGCAAAAATAAGAGCAAAGAACCCGCTAGGAATCCCACAAAAGGGTGACCTAGGCAAAAATTAGGGTTGCAAAAATAAACCAAAACAAAGGTCCGCTGAGACGCCACAAAAAAGGCGTTTTAGGCAAAAATAAGGACAATCAAAAAACGAAAATAAATCCATGATGGTACCATGAGCCGAATTCAAAAAAGGTTCAAGGGAAGCTATCTAAGTTGTCAAATCACAACGTCAATAACAAGATTTTCTTAACTTCATAAGTGTTTAATCAAACAAGCCTAAACACATAAGCCTACCTTGGCCAACCATTCTTACAAAAACCATTTTTGAAAAATAAATCCTCTCTAAAACACAAACTTCTAAACAAAAATATCTTTCCTTTCTTTTCTCTCTTGTCCCAAACGATTTTAGGATAATCTAGTGGAAACATGGAGATATAGTGGTCAATAGGAGGGTTGACATGTCTTCTAAAGGAAGGGAAGAATCACTGGGTTGATGACGCCCATCTCGATATCTCACGCATCATTCCTCGGTTACAGAAATCGGCAGCGCACAGCCCGTCTAGAGGAATGGCAAGATCCAAACAAAGAAACGCATCGGTTAATTCTTTTGAAAAAATAAATCAAATAGAATTAGGTGCATCATACCGCATACATGCATACAGATGATAGGTGTACTAGAAGATCACTTATTCTCTGTTTATTAAAAAAACAAAAAAAAAAAAAAACAAAAAAAAAAAAAAAAAACAAAGAAACAAAAAATCAAACTTCAAAAAAAAAAAAAAAAAAAAAAAAAAAATGCGCCCGTACCATGTTCAGTACACCCGTACTAAAATCAGGGTTATGAACAAATTTTCAACTCAATACGAGCGTACTGAAATGGATACGGCCGTATTGGCCATAAAGAAATTTTCAAAGACCTCATCATGAGGCAATCGCATAAAATAGAAAAAATAGGAAAAATTGCTTGTGTATGACAGCAGAAAAATCGACGAAAAGGCAATCTGTACAGAAAAAGCCAAAAAACGACAAAAAAGGCAAAAATACAGAAAAAGTCAAAATTCGACAAAAAAGGCAAAGATCCCACATCATACAGAATAACTGAGCCTGGAGAGGCTTGCCGAAATAATACTCGTACAGAATAACTGAGCCTGGAGAGGCTTGCCGAAATAATACTCGTACAGAATAACTGAGCCTGGAGAGGCTTGCCGAAATAATACTCATACAGAATAATTGAGCCTGGAGAGGCTTGCCGAAATAATACTCCCCAAGAGACATCTCAACTTGCACTCTTGGGCTGAACAGAAAATCCAAAAATTATACAGGATAATTGAGCCTGGAGAGGCTTGCCGAAATAATACTCTCTCAGAATAATTGAGCCTGGAGAGGCTTGCCGAAATAATACTCCCACAGAATAATTGAGCCTGGAGAGGCTTGCTGAAATAATACTCTCTCAGAATAATTGAGCCTGGAGAGGCTTGCCGAAACAATACTCCCTCTTAGAATAATTGAGCCTGGAGAGGCTCGCAGAAATAATACTCCCCAGAGAAACCTCAGCTTAAGCTCATGGAACAAATCCCCAGCGAGAGCTATCAAAGCAAGATCGTCAAAATCCCCAATGGAAGCGCGATCATCCAAGCAAAATATTCAGTCAAAGGACTTGAAACTTCCTCAGTGGAAGATAGCTCTCTGACTCAAGCGCTGAGTGAGGCTAAGCCTGCAGAGGCTTCCTAAATAATACTCTGGGATACATAAGATCCCCAAATCCCCAGTCGCCTACTCAAGAGGCACCCCTACAAAAGGAGAAAAATAAAAAATATATCAATAAATATTCCCCAAGCGGAATTCGGCATCCAGCCAAACACCGAACATCAAGATGATTTGCCTAACAGAAGAGGCCAGTCAAGAATTGAATGACAGATCCCTGCGTTATCCAGCCCTCAGTGGCACAAAAATCAAAAAACAACCGTCGAAGCAGCATCGTGGACTGTGGAGACAAAATCATCACAACAGAATCCCCCAGTGGATAACAGCCTACACAGAGGCAATAAAACCAGAAAATCAAAAAGAGTCACCCGAATAAGGACAACCGGGATACTCCACTTACGTCAAAAGGACGTCAGCCAAACATAAGGCATCGCTCAACTCAGAGAGAGAGCATCTGTGTCTACACCCCAAGGAGTCAGAAATTCCCCATGGGTACCAACTAAGCAATGCAAGTTGGGGCACAAAAACCTATGAATGACTGCACATCCCCTAGACGGATCCCTGCGTTATCCAGCCCTCAGCGGCACAAAATCAGAAAAACAAACCGTCGAAGCAGCATTGTGGACTGTGGAGACAAACTTATCTCAAAACCCTGGAGAGGGCAAACTCAACTGCCTCATGTTGAGAGGCAGGGCCTGGAGAGGCGATACTCAACTGCCTCATGTTGAGAGGCAGGGCCTGGAGAGGCGATACTCAACTGCCTCATGTTGAGAGGCAGGGCCTGGAGAGGCGATACTCAACTGCCGCATGTTGAGAGGCAGGGCCTGGAGAGGCGATACTCAACTGCCGAATGTTGAGAGGCAGGGCCTGGAGAGGCGGTACTCAGCTACCGAGGTTGTCAGAAACACTGAGGTATGCATGAGCCTGGAGAGGCGACGACTAATACTCACCCTGGAGAGGGCAAACTCACGCTACCAAAGTGACCAGAAGCACGGAGGTACGCAACCCTGGGGAGGGCAAACCGCAGACCCTGGAGAGGGCAAACTCACGCTACCAAAGTGACTAGAAGCACGGAGGTACGCAACCCTGGAGAGGGCAAACTCAACTGCCTCATGTTGAGAGGCAGGGCCTGGAGAGGCGATACTCAACTGCCTCATGTTGAGAGGCAGGGCCTGGAGAGGCGATACTCAACTGCCGAATGTTGAGAGGCAGGGCCTGGAGAGGCGGTACTCAGCTACCGAGGTTGTCAGAAACACTGAGGTATGCATGAGCCTGGAGAGGCGACGACTAATACTCAACCTGGAGAGGCTACTCAACAATTTTCCACCGGAAGACGTTACAAGTCAGAAGGATGGCACATCACCCGGACAATTGGGTCAACTCCTTTACTTGTCAGCCGGTACACCAAAAGGCCGTCCGACTAAGTAAAGGGGGGCAGCTGTAGACCCCTAAAATTGTCCGGGTCGGAAATAAGACTCGAAGACTCTCAAAGATCAAAGGAAAGTCAGCCAGAAGGACTCCCAGAAGACCATAGGATGACTATCTGTAGGTTTAGAGGTCTTAGAGTAGCCAAAAATAAGAAAGTGGGAGGTTTGGAGCTCAATACGGCCTCCTTGGAGTTCAGTACGGCCGTACTGCACATTTTGTACTACAATACGGCCGTACTGAAACCAATACGGCCGTATTGAAGTTTCTGTATTTCAATACGGCCGTACTGAATTCAATACGGCCGTATTGAAGTACAAAAACTCAATACGGGTCGTATTGAACCCAGGGGCCGTACTGCGCCTCATCCCTATAAATAGGACGTCATTTGGACGTCATTCCACACTTTTTCCAGCTATTCTGGACCCCCTGGCTGAGTATTCTTGGGTTTTTGAGCAGTGCTCTGCCCTAGAAATCTCTCTGAAAGCCAATCCGACGAAGTTCTTGAATCATAAGCCATTTGCTTGAGATTCGAACGAGTCGAAGGGAAATCTATTTGATTTCCATAGTAAAAATTTTATTTTAGGGAAAGGAGAAAGCGAGCGTGTAGTGGGAAGGAGCGCCAAAAAGCCTCCTAGTTCTTTTAAATATATAAAAGCACGCTTCAAGAGGTTTTCTTCCAAAACTCGTCTTTTATTGCTTTCTTTATCGCTTTCTGATTGTTGCATATTTAAATTCGTCATCATGTAGATATTTAATTTATAATCGCTTATAATAAATAGGGGTAATTTAGTAATTTTACACTGTTATTTATGAAATAATCCGTCATAGGGAACCCGAAAGGGGCGTTGTGGGGTGCTAACACCTTCCCCGCACGTAACCGACTCCCTTACCCAACTCTGGTTGTAATGGCCAAGGTTGATTTGCGAAAATCAATTGCCTTATCCCTTTTTCCAATGTTTTGAGTAAAACATTGGTGGCGACTCCAAGAACCCTTCTTTTTGTGAAAACCACTAATCCATGGAGGGTCCCGCTTGGGATTAATATGGATTGGTGAATCATTTAATAAAATTGTTAGTTCGATAAGGTCTCAGTTTGAGAATAAGTCGTTCTAACAATCCACCACTTTTCAAACTCTTAAAAAGAGTCCGACCATCGTCGCGAATGCCAAGGTCCATTTTGGCGGGTGGCGACACTACCTCATTTGCGTTCTGAAGGGTTAGGAAAAAAAAAGGAGAAACAAAGAGCTCTAAGGAAGAGTACTCAGGAACGACCTTAGATCACACCTTTGTCTTATGCTCATCCAGGTAAGGGGGGAGTGAGAAACCTCGCTCTGGGTGTGGGATTGTATGCTGGGTAGTGGGATTGGCCCCCAATCCTGTGTTTGCTGTATTTTTATTTATGCTCATGTATGAGGGGTTTCTCCCAATTGTATCTTTTTTGCTTATTATTTTTCTTATATGCAATTAATTGTATGACTTGAGATCTCTATGGGTTCCTATGGGAAACCCTATGAGAAAACGGGCAAAATATGAATGTTTTCTATTTAGCCTTCTAATTACTTTGTTGTGTTTCTTGTTGGATGTGATGCATGAGTATGTGGTTAATTTTGAAAATAAATATGTTTTAATATGATCTAGAGTGCTCTATGGGTTCCTGCGGGAAACCCTATGAGAAATAGGCAAAATATGAAATATTTTCTGTTTTGATTTCTGATTTTTCTGTTATATTCCTTGTTTGATGAGATGTAAAAATATGTATTTAATTTTATAAATAAACGAGTTTTGATATAAATTAAAGTGCTCTGTGGAGGCTTTGTGAATATGATGATGTAAAGTGAAATGTGATTGAGACATGGGATATGAAATGTGATAATGAAATATGATGACGAAATGCGATGATGTGATATGACCATGGGAAATGATAATGTGATATGAGAATGCATAGAGTCTTGATTGACATGCATCATTTGCATAAGTGTTTTAAGGGTACGATATGGAATACACCGCCAGAGAAGGCCCCCTAGTGTAAAAGCTTTGGGGATTAGTCCTTGGGGATAGCTCGGTTTGGAAGTCCCAGTCTCGCCTATTGTGTGCATGGGATGTATCTTGCGCAGCTTAGCTATCCTGACGAGACTTTGGTAGTATATCCTTCTAGTGAGAGTGCGCAGAGGGTGTGACCCGGCATGTACTCCTAGACTACTCTTCGTGTATTGCTAGCGGCAATATGCCATGTGATGTTTTACTGGCGCCACATGCATGATAATATGTAGTCCGTGTCCATGCATATGCATTCTTAATGTTATATGATAAAGTGATGGTTTATGTCTTGGATGAGTGTGATGTTATTATTAATTTATCTATGTTATACTTATTTTGTTTGTGTTTGGCTATTCGGCGTATATTTCTACACTGTGAGCCAGAGTGAGATGTTTCTCACTCCCTTTTCTCGTGTTGTTCTGTTTTGACTGTTATACAGATGATCATCAGCGTGAGGCTGAGGATGTTGGTGATGAAGCTTAGGCTTCTATGTTGGGTTTTGCTCTGATAGGACATGTGACATCGGGACATAGATAGAATTAGTTTAAAGATGTTCTTATTAAATTATTTTAGAAAATTCAGTTTTATTTCTTTGTAATTTTACCGGCATGTTATTTGGATTAAGTTTATGAATATGAACTCTTTACCCTTACGTGGCTGGAAATTAGATTTTTATTGATGAAAAATTCTATTTTTTTTATAATTACTGTATATGTATGTTGGGGTAGAGGGTGTCACAATTTGCTTGCATGGTTAAAACTAATTAAAAGTGAATATTGTCATTGCATACATGTTATTGTGAGAGCTGGTTCAATAAAGATTAACCAAGAACTCATATAGAAGTCATTCGCATATACAAGTGATTCAATATACTTGTTTGAAAAGTGTCTTTGAAAAGTTTCAATGAAATAAAGATCCTTAAACTCTGAAAAAAAATTTAAGTGTCATTGAGTCCAATTCACCCTCCTTTTGGATTGAGCCATTATTTTCTATCAATTGGTATCTAGAGCAAGGTTCTTGAGTGTTAATCAAGATTTCAAAAATGGCCAACAGTAACCTACCTTATGGTGAGGGAGTTTATATTCATAGACCTCCTATTTTCAATGGAGAAATTTATGTCTATTGGAAAATTATAATGAGAATTTTCATTGAAGAAATTGACATTTCTATATGGGATGCAATTGAAAATGGACCCTATATTCCTATGACTTAGGATAGTGAGGGGAGGAGAGAAAAACATTGGAGTGAGTGGAGTGATAATGAGAAAAAGAGAGCTCAATATGATTATAGAGCAATAAACATTATAACATCTGCATTGTCTATTGATGAGTTTTTTTATAATTTCTCAATGAAAATCATCTAAAGAAATGTAGGACACACTACAAGTTACTCATGAAGGAACAAGTGATGTAAAAAGATCAAGGAAACATACTCTCATAAGAGAATATGAATTGTTAAGAATGAATCATGGTGAATCAATTTCTGATTTTCAAAAATGCTTTACACATTTGATAAATCACCTTATTTATCTTGGTAGGAAATTTGAGGAAGAAGAATTAAACTTGAAGGTTCTACAATGCTTGGACAGAACTTGGCAAGCTAAGGTTACTGCTATAGAAGAATCAAAGGACCTAACCTCATTAACACTTGCAACTTTCTTTGGAAAGCTAAAAGAACGTAAGCAAAAGCTGCACATATTTGATGAAAATGAATTGCAAGATAAAAAGGGAAAAGGAGTATCTCTTAGAGCCTTAAAATCATTCAAGGGCAAAGCCAAATGTGAAGATTCAAGCTTTGAAGATTTTGGTTCAGAGAATTTCAATTTGCTGGTGAAAAAGTTCAGCAAGTTTCTAAGAAGGAAAAAGAGATCTCCATTCAAGTTCAACAAGAGGGCAACTAAGAAAGATGAAGGGAGCACATCTTCTTATACTTGCTTTGAATATGGAAAATCTAGCCATATAAAAGTTGAATTCCACAATCTCCTAAAGAAGTAACAAGAGGAGAAGAAAGGAAAGAAAAATAGAAAAGGAAAAAGAGCCTACATAGCTTGCAAAAATAATGATCCGAGTTCAACAAACAGTGAATCTGAATCTAAGGAAGTCAACCTATGTTTGATGGCTAGAGTTGATCAAGATAACATTGTAAGTGATTCTAATCTTGAGTCTAATCCTGATTATGATCAACTTAAACAAGCTTTTACTCAAATTCACAATGAAGTTGTGAAATTAGATGCTTTAAACACTAAGTTGAAAAGCAAATTGTCATGGTATGAAAATGCTTTGATTAAAGCTGAACAAGAGCTTGAAAACTTGAAAATTGAACATCAAAATTTGCAAACAATTTTGAATTTCAATAAAGCTCATTGTGAAACCTCCTCTTCTTCAAAAGCTGAATGTGAAAGTTGCAAAGTTTTAAAAAGAGAAAATGCATATTTGAAAAATTCTCTTGCAAAATTCAAAAATGGAAATGCAAATTTGAATATTATTTTGGGAAATCAAAGACATGCTTTTGATAGAAGTGGACTTGGTTATAATCAAAGCAAGAACATGCCATCAAAAACAAAGGAAAATGTTTTCAAATGAAACCAATCTTCTAGAAAATACAAAGGCAATTTCATGAAACAAATTACTTGTTTTTATTGTTGTAAGAAAGGACATACAATGAGAAATTGCTATTCCCAAAAATATGGTGTTCCTAATGGTCAAATGATTTGGATTATAAAAGGCCAAAGGCTGGGAACTAACCATCAAGGACCCTTCACATGGGTACCTAAATCAATTTTTTGACTTTGTTAAAGGAATGCTTAAAAGCCAAAAGTTTTCTATGGTATCTTGATAGTGACTGCTCAAGACACATGACTGGAGATCCTTCAAAATTTTCAAGTCTAAAACTAAAGCATGAAGGATTTGTTACATATGGTGACAACAACAAAAGGAAGATTCTAGGTTGTGGAAATGTTGGTAACTCTTCCTCCTCAACATTGATTGAAAATGTGTTGCTTGTTCAAGGGTTGAAACAATTTGCTAAGCATAAGGCAACTAAGTGATAAGGGATACAAAATTGAATTTGATAATTCTTGTTGTTTGATTTGTGATAAATTGAATAAAGAAATTAGATTCATTGGAAAAAGAATTGATAACATTTAGATGTTAGACTTAGAGCATTCAATCATAATTTCTAACACAAAATGCTTCATCACTAAGGAAGACAATGTTTGGCTTTGGCATAAAAGAGTTGCACACATAAATACGAATAATTTAAACAAACTATATAAAAAAGAGCTAGTAATTGGATTACCTTAACTCAAGTTCAGCAAGGATAAACTATGTGATGCTTGTCAAAAGCGCAAGTAAGTGAAGGCTAGTTTTAAAAGCAAAAATTTGATTTCAACATCTAGGCCTTTGCAACTAATTCACATGGATTTATTTGGTCCTTCAAGAACAATGAGTCTAGGAGGGAATTACTATGGGCTGATTATGGTGGATGACTATTCAAGGTTTACTTGGGTAATGTTTCTTGCTACTAAAAGTGATGCCTTCAATGCTTTTAAGAAATTTTCTACGCTTGTCCAAAATGAGAAGAACACAAACATCACCTCAATTAGGAGTGATCATGGAGGAGAATTGATGGAAAACTTGCTGAGAAACCGGATTGATGTTGATTCCTCTTCAATTTCCTCCCTAGACCTTTGGCTCCTTGATTCTTCTTAAGCTTCTCCAAGGTCTCCAATGGAGGAAAAGACCTTGGAAGCACCGCGGTTTGGTGTAGAACCCTCTCAAAAGACGCCACTCCTTGGGGAAGAGATAAGTCTCTTCAATTCTCACCACACTTTTCTATGGAAGGGATAAGAGAATTGGATGAATATCAAAGAGGTTAAAGACTTTTGGAAGAGAGAATTTTCGTGCAAATTCTGATCTCTCTCTAAAATATCATCAAAAGTGATTACAAAAGTAAGAAAAAGGTTTATATAGGGTGGGGGAAACTTACGGTGCAAGCTAGGCTAACTACGGTTCAAGAGAACCATGGTTAGCTTAGCTTGACTATCCTAGATGGTTTAGGAGGCTTGTGGAGCAAGCTTCTAACTTAGAATCTTGGGAAGTAAGCTAAGTTAGAAGCTTGTAGCACAAGCTTCCCAAGTGTACAAGTCAACTAAGCAATTCGGTCAAAGTAAGACAAGCTAGGCCGCCCACTTGTTTTTCCATATTTAATCCAATCCAAAAACTTGGAGTTGGTTTAGTTAGGTTCACCATATGATGGTGAGACCTAGCTAAATCAATTCCTTGGAAAATATGGAGCAAAAAAAGCCCAATATGTAAAATTTGGCCTAGGCCCAATTCTGGCCCAATTACTAGTTGCACCTACACACCTTGTTATTTGTCACCCCACTTCTACTACTGAAAAATACAAAAATGAATGACCCTTAATACAAGGTCAAGTGGAGCAAAAGTCTCCAAGTAACATACCCTAAATTCCTAAAGGATAACCTAAAATAAAAGAAAGAAAGTGCCTCACAAATACAAAGGCAAAATACACCTATACAAGTATCTACTATATACAAGGTACAAGAAATCAAACTATACAATGTATGTATAATAGAGACTATGAGAATAAAAAGAGGAATCATACTCAATACTCATATTGAGCATAGGTGATGGAGGCCCATGGGCCAAAGGACCAACTACTAGGGCTATGGCCAAGAGGATGCATGAAGAATGGGCCAATGCTCAAGAAAAGCCCATAGTACTCTTTAGTTGGGCTTTAACTCAAGCCCAAGTAGAATAGGTTGTAGTATAGGTTTGGGCCTTTGGGCTTGTATTGTATTTTTGGGCCTTGTATTTTGGCCACCTAGATTAGGAATTTCATTTCATTGCCAAGTGAATTTAGGGTTAATCTAGGTTAGCATGTACATTTCAATTTGCATGTAATTAGTATTCCATTTAGTAGGCATTTCGGCCATGTGCACTCATGCACATGGTGTGACCAAAATGATTCCTAAATGAATACCAAATTACATGTAGATGTGAGGTGCACATGGTGGTGACCGGATTTGGCACCAAAATTTGAATTTAAACATTCAAATTTTGGCGCCTAAGGTTAGTTAAACCATGGTATGGTTTAACTTATCCTTGGTTCAAGCCAAACTTGCTCACTACACTTCCTGCCCTATAAATTCACCTTGGCCGGACTTGTTAGCCACTTTTGGAAATATATGAGAATTCATTCTTCCAAATTCTCTCCCACCGAAAGTCACTTCTAGGAGCCTTTCTCCTTCTCTACCTGAGCTTCTCTCTTTATAGAGCTAGCCTAGCTTAGCTTCTAATAGGAATTGGAAGTTCACTCTCGACTACACTTGCTTCTCCTTCTTGCATTCTAATCCTTGCATCCATCACAAGGAGTCGAGGAGAAGTTTGAAGCATTCATGGAGCTTTCTCACTTGAAGGTTCCATCAAGTGGTATCTAGAGCCCGGTTCATCAAGAGATAAGTCCTCCATCTTTTGGTGATTGGTTGTTTTTGTGGTCCGTTCAAATTTTGTGTCATTTGTCTTGATTGAAGTTTCCTTTCCTAGATCTGATTTTCTTGTGACTTAAAATTGAGAGATCTAGTTTCGGTTGCTTTTATGATTCATAATTGCTTTTGATCTTATTGCTATCCTATGAATCAAGAGCCATGGTTGTCTTCAAGGGTGACTGGTTTCTTCTCTTGTGTCTCTAAAAATTGTTTTCCTTGTCATGTCTATGTCTACTTACATGTCTTGATGTTATTTTTGCTATTATTTTCTCAAAACTTGTTTGAAATATTGTGTTCTATTTGAGTGGTTCATTACTTGTTCGTTAGCCTCATCGTTCTCCTTTAGTTTTCTCTTAAAATAGGTTCTTTTGTGCTTTTCTCTATATTATCTTGGCTGGAAATTTTTGTTTCAAGAACATGATGAACATGTTGAACACTACATGAACTCTAGTTTGATCTTTTTTCATCCAAGTTTTGTCAAAGTTTATGTGTCCCACTTTTTTTCTTTCTCTTTAAAAGAGTGTGAAACATAAACTTTTGTAATGATTTCGTTTAGTACTTATGGAAGTGTCTTGAATACCCCCAAGTGAAGTTAGTGGAAATACACACAGAAGGGGGGGTTGAATATGTGTGTTTGTGTGAACAAGGTGTAGACCCCTTAAATTGTCCGGGTCGGAAATAAAACTCGAAGACCCTCAAAGATCGAAGGAAAGTCAGCCAGAAGGACTCCTAGAAGACCATAGGATGGCTATCTGTAGGTTTAGAGGTCTTAGAGTAGCTTAAAATAAGGAAGTGGAGGGAATGAAGCCCAATACGGCCGTACTAAACTTAATACGGCCGTATTGAAGCTTCAACACGGCCGCAGTGAACTCAATACGGCGTATTGAAGTTTCTGAAACTTCAATACGGCCGTACTGAAATCAATACGGCCGTATTGAAGCTTCAATACGGCCGCAGTGAACTCAATACGACGTATTGAAGTTTCTGAAACTTCAATACGGCCGTACTGAAATCAATACGGCCGTATTGAAGCTTCAATACAGCCGCAGTGAACTCAATACGGGCGCATTGAAATTTCTGAATTTCAATACGGCCGTATTGAACTCAATACGACCGTATTGAAGTTCAAAAATTTCAATACGGCCGTATTGATTCTGTAGCCCGTATTGCGCCTGTTCCCTATAAATATGACGTCAATTGGACGTCATTTGACACTTTTACACACAGTTTTAACCCTCTCCTTGAGTATTCTGGGGTTTTTGAGCAGTGTTCTGCCCTAGAAATCACTTGGAGAGTTGATCCGACGAAGTTCTTGAGCCCCGAGCCATTTTGCTTGAGGATCGAACCTAGTCGAAGGGAAATCCTCCGGATTTCCATAGTTAAAATTTTATAGGAAGGGAGCGAGCGGGCTTGTAGAGCGAGGGAACGCCAAAAAGCTTCCCAGTTTTACGAAATATATAAAAAGCACGCTTCAAAGGTTTCTTCTTCAAAATCCTTCCTTTTACTGCTTTCTGTGTGCATATTTAACTGTCATCATGTAGATAGTTAATTTATAATCGCTTATAATAAATAGGGGTAATTTAGTAATTTTATATTGTTATTTTAGAAATAATCTGTCATAGGGAACCCGAAAGGGGCGCTGTGGGGTGCTAACACCTTCCTCACGCGTAACCGACTCCCTTACCCGACTCTGGTTGTAATGGCCGAAGTCGATTTTTGAATCGATTGCCTTATCCCTTTTTCCAATGTTTTGAGTAAAACATTGGTGGCGACTCCAAAGAACCCTCCTTTTACGAAAACCGCTAATCCATGGAGGGTCCCGCTTGGGATTAACATGGATTGGTGAGACTTTTAATAAATAAATTGGATAAGATCGACAAGGTCTCAGTTTGAGAACAAGTCGTTCTAATAATCCAATACATTTTCAAAACTAAAATAAAAGCGAGCTCGACCGTCTTCGCGACCGCCGAGGCCCGTTCGGGCCGGTGGCGACAGATGGCGACTCCACTGGGGAAGCTTCGAGAGTCAGTCCCATTTAGTGACAGATTATTTTTAACAAATAATAGTTAAAAATTACTTTATTACCCCTCACTTGTATGATAACATGTTTATCTTTTTGGCTTTAATAACTGTTGTATTTTTAAATTTACGCAATTGTTTGAAATAAAAACTGCACACAAACCTTTGCACACAACAGTTCCCTCTATACCCGGGGGCATGAGTGATTAACCATAGGGAGTGGATGTTAGTACGGCCGGTTGTCGAATGGGTCTATAGGTGCCCGTAGACCGTTGTCGGAAAACATCACTCAAGGTGATAACCATGAACTTGAGTCCGACGGTACGTTGGAGCTTTCCATCGACCTACGATGAGAGGAATTGGGTCCCTATAATGGGGGCACCTTGGGGGCCTTGGACTGGTGAGAACAGTTAAAACCTACCTTAAATATGCACCATTTCTGCAGGATACCCCTACCTCGTGATTCGCTCGTGACTGTTCGTGGATGAGTGAATTGTTTGTGTAAATGTTTATGTGCAATTGTTTGTGCATTAATAAATAACCTCGTGATAAGGTCTAAAGAATAATCCCCATGCATGAAAAAACCATGACATGAGAGGAAAGACCATGTGTGAAAATATAATAAAAGTGAGGAGCATGTGCATCATTACCAATAAAGATATCATGCATCCTCATAAACCATGCATTCTAGGTTCACCAATACCTCTTGACATGAGTAAAAGAGACCCATAATTATCGAGATTCTCCGTTGAGGAGAGATCATAAGTCAAGGAGGGTAGTAACACTCTGTTTTAAAAAGGCAGCGCCTTAAAAATGGAGGGTTATCAAGCTCATGTCAAGAGCGTATTCATGAATAAACTAATTAGATTAAAAAATTCATTTTTAGAAAGTGGCTGGTCATCTCTCTGTCCTCACACGCGCAAAGAAGATCAAGAAAATGGAAGCATTGGAGGAGCAAAACAAAAAGCTCACAACCGAGCTTTCACAACTTAAAGACCAAATGGCGCAAATGATGGAACTCATGCGTCATCACAACATCCATGGATCTCATCACAGTGATCATGGGTCCCATCATGAGGGAGAGGAGGAAGAGCATGAAGAAGATCCTCCACACGCTATACCTATAGGGGCTGGAATTGTAATCAAAGAGCCCGAGGTTTCAAAAGAACAATTCCACGCCCTAGAGGATCGGTTGAGGGCTATGGAGGGGCATGATTTTGACATCAAAGATGCCGCCGACATGTGCTTAGTGAGGGACATTCAATTCCCTCCTAAATTTAAAGTGCCGGATTTCCCAAAGTACGTGGGATCGACTTGCCCCAAAAGTCATCTCACCATGTACTGTCGCAAGATGGCTGCATATGCCACAAATGAAAAACTCTTGATCCACTGCTTTCAAGAGAGCTTGGCTGAAACTGCACTCAACTGGTATATGCAGCTAAATGGAAATCTAGTACATACATGGAGGCAGTTGGCCGACGCCTTTCTCAAGCGCTATAAATACAACATCGACCTAACACCCGATAGGTCCGATCTTCAAGCCTTGAGTAAAAAGAACGATGAATCCTTCAAGGCGTACGCCCAACGTTGGAGGGAGTTGGCGGCACAGATAGAGCCCCCGCTGTCGGATAAGGAGACGGTGTCCTTATTCATCAACTCGTTGACTGGTCCCTATTACGATAAAATGATAGGGAACACAACGACACTCTTCTCGGACATCATCACCATTGGAGAAAGGGTGGAACAAGGACTTAAAAGTGGGAAGCTGGCTAAGCCTTCCCAACCATATGAAGCTAAGAAGGCCTTCGGGAAGAAGAAAGAAGGAGGAGTCAACGCTGTAACCATTTCTCCATCTTCTTCCGCTTCGAAGTCAGGCAAATCGCAAAACAACTCTGTGAAGAAGTTTGATAAACTTCCGACCACTTATAGCGATCTCCTGCCGAAGCTAGTAGAGGCGCGTCTTATAGCTTACATTCCACCAAAGAAAGTGAATCCACCTTACCCCGATTGGTACAATCCACAAGACAAATGTCTATACCATTCGGGGGCACCAGGGCATTCAACGGAGAACTGCAGAGCTCTCAAGTATAAGGTCCAAGACCTTATCGATGCTGGGTGGGTCACTTTCGATTCGACGGCGCCCGACGTAAGCAAGAATCCTCTACCGCAGCAGGAGTAGAGAGAAGGGGAAGCCATGATAGGGCCCCTCCATATTTTTTCTTTTAGGGACTCATGATCAGTACCCGAGATCATGAGGACCTTTTCATGTAAATAAAGGGTTTTGTACAGTTTTACATACATATATCAATAAAGAGGCATCTTTCATACATTATTCTCTCATTTTGTTCTATTCTCTCTCTCTCATTAATATTAAACTCTAAACCTAAACAGAACCAATAAATAATTATGTCTGTGATTGCTCGTTCTGACCGGGATCCGAAAGCCGAGGATGAATGGGTTGAGTTGGACAGTGATGAGGAGACCATCTCTCCGGATCTGCAAAGACTGCTAGATCAAGAAGCTCGTCTACTCCAACCATATCAAGAGAAATTGGAGACCGTAAATTTGGGGCAGGGTCAAGAGTTGCAAGAGGTCAACATTGGGACCCATATCAGTGATGAAATAAAGGCACAATTGATCCAACTATTGAGGGAATACAAGGACGTATTTGCATGGTCGTACCATGATATGCCCGGTTTGGACTCCAACATCGTCGAACACAAGTTGCCATTAAAAGAGGGGTTTCGACCCATTAAGCAAAAGCTTCGACGAATCAAGCCCGAATGGTCCTTAAAGATTAAGGAGGAGGTAGAAAAACAATTGGACGCGGGATTCTTGGTTGTATCCCAGTATCCCGAATGGCTGGCTAACATTGTGCCGGTCATCAAAAAGAATGGGAAGGTTAGAGTGTGTGTTGATTATAGGGATTTGAATCGTGCCAGTCCAAAGGACGATTTTCCCTTGCCACACATCGATACACTTGTGGATCACACTGCCACAAACACACTCTATTCCTTTATGGATGGATACTCGGGGTATAATCAAATCAAGATGAATATAGAAGACCGCGAGAAAACTTCTTTCATTACACCCTGGGGCACTTTCTGCTACAGGGTGATGCCTTTTGGACTTAAAAATGCGGGTGCCACCTACCAACGAGCGATGGTGACGCTATTCCACGATATGATCCACAAAGAAATTGAAGTATACGTGGATGACATGATCGCAAAGTCAAAAGACGAGATGGACCACATCCAATATTTGAGAAAATTATTCAATCGGCTTCGTAAGTATCAGCTTAAGCTAAACCCGGCTAAGTGTACTTTCGGAGTTCGGTCGGGTAAGCTTCTCGGGTTCATCGTCAGTGAAAAAGGCATAGAGGTGGACCCCGATAAAGTAAAGGCAATAATGGAAATGCCTCCTCCTAAAACTGAGAAAGAAATAAGAGGATTCCTTGGCAGGGTGAACTATGTCGCAAGGTTCATCGCACAGTTGACTGACACGTGCAAGCCAATATTCAAGCTGTTGCGCAAAAATCATTCCGAATCTTGGGATGAGAATTGTCAACAAGCTTTCGATAAGATCAAACAGTGCTTGGCCAATCCACCAGTGTTGGTGCCACCTGTCGAGGGAAGACCATTAATCCTCTATCTAACGGTGCTTGATGAGTCCATGGGAGCTGTGCTAGGACAACAAGATGAAACAAAGAAGAAAGAACAAGCCATCTACTACCTGAGCAAAAAGTTCCTTGATTATGAAACCCGCTACACGCCACTAGAAAAGACGTGCTGTGCGTTAGCATGGGCAACACAACGGCTCAGGCAGTATATGATTAGGCATACTACTTGGTTGGTTTCCAAAATGGACCCAATTAAGTACGTGTTCGACAAACCGATAATCACTGGGAAGATTGCCCGATGGCAAGTGCAATTATCAGAATTTGACATCATACATGTCACACAAAAGGCCATCAAGGGTAGTACCCTAGCTGATTACCTAGCACACGGGCCGACCAATGACTATCAATCCCTTCAGGATGATTTCCCCGATGAGGATATAATGCATTTACAACATGAAGATCCTAAGGATGATACGTGGACCATGTATTTTGATGGAGCCTCCAACATGCTTGGACAGGGGATTGGAACAGTATTAATCTCCCCACAAGGAAAGCATATCCCCTTAACGGCAAGACTCAACTTCGACTGTACAAATAACATGGCCGAATACGAGGCTTGCGCGTTAGGAATCCAAGCAGCAATCAACAATGGTATCCTAAAGCTCAAAGTATTTGGAGATTCGGCTTTAGTCATCCACCAACTGCGAGGTGAATGGGAAGTCCGAAATCCTAAGCTGATACCATATGTTGAGCATATCAAAGACCTGACACAATTCTTTCAAAATGTCGTCTTTGAATATATCCCAAGGGAGGAAAATCAGTTCGCTGACGCCCTTGCTACACTATCATCGATGTTCGCCTTGGATAAGGAGCATGAAATGCCCATCATCAATATCCGGCGGCACGATAAGCAAGCGTTCTGCCTACTGATAGATGAAGCTGTTGACGATCATCCATGGTTCCATGACATCAAACAATATCTGTCAAAAGGGGAATATCCTGATATGGCTAGCGATAATGATAAAAAGCATATTCGAAGAAGGGCCATGGGATTTCTGTTGATTGGAGAAACCCTCTACAAAAAGAATTATGACTCGGTCTTGTTGAGGTGCATAGACCAAGTCGAAGCTCAAAATGTAATCAAAGAAATACATGAGGGGGTTTTCGGTACCCATATTCCCGGGCCTGCAATGGCTAAGAAAATCCTCAGAGCAGGATATTATTGGTCGACCATTGAAAGGGATTGTTACCAATACGTCCGGAAATGCCACAAGTGTCAAGCATACACCGACAACATTCATGTCCCACCAACGCCACTCAATGTGTTGGCTTCACCGTGGCCATTCGCAATGTGGGGCATGGATGTTATTGGACCCATCGAGCCAAAGGCATCCAATGGACATAGGTTCATCCTTGTGGCCATTGACTATTTCACCAAATGGGTAGAAGCAGCATCGTATGCTCATGTGACCCGAAAGGTGGTAACATCCTTCATCAGAAAGAATATCATATGCAGATACGGTATTCCCGACAAAATCATCACTGATAATGGATCCAATTTGAACAATAAGATGGTGGAAGAACTGTGCAAAGAGTTCAAAATTCAGCATCACAACTCTTCCCCATATCGACCAAAGATGAATGGGGCAGTCGAGGCAGCCAATAAGAATATCAAGAAGATAGTACAAAAGATGGTTGTCTCATTCAAAGACTGGCATGAGATGCTACCCTTCGCTCTCCATGGTTATAGGACTTCAGTACGTACATCCACAGGAGCTACTCCATTCTCCCTTGTTTATGGAATGGAGGCAGTTCTGCCGGTTGAAGTCGAGATACCTTCTCTGAGAGTAATCATGGAAGCAAAACTTTCCGAGGCAGAATGGGTTCAAAGTCGATACGACCAATTGAACCTTATCGAAGAAAAACGACTGAACGCCATATGCCATGGTCAAGCCTACCAAAGGAAGATCAAAAAGGCTTTTGACAAGAAAGTCCATCCTCGAATCTACCATGAGGGAGAGCTGGTGATGAAGAAATTGCTACCAGCTCAAAAGGACAAAATCGGAAAGTGGGCCCCAAATTACGAAGGACCATACGTCGTGAAGCGAGCCTTCTCCGGAGGAGCATTGATTCTCACAGACATGGACGGAGAAGAACTTCGATACCCAGTCAACGCTGACGTGGTAAAGAAGTATTATGCTTGAAGACGTTGCTTGCATAAGCCCGCTAGGATGAAAACCCGAAAAAGGGCATCCTAGGCAAAAGTTAGGGCAAAACAAAAACCCCGCCAGTACAAGGGTACTAGGCAAAACAAAGGCAAAATTATCCCCGCTAGGATACGTCCTAGGCAAAAGTTAGGGGCAAAAGAATAAGATGTAAAAGCAAAGCAAGCAACGGTCACTTGAATCGAAAACCAAAAGGCGGTTCAAGTGATTATCTTCTAGAAGCGAGCGTCTTGCAGCATCTACACTCCTGGCTCAGGCATCTCACCCGAAGCGATTAAGGGAACGGGAAGAACGACAATTACAGATATAATTGTTTAAGCCAAAAATGTATAGCCTACCTTGGCCAGCCATTCTTCAGAAATTTCCTTCTGTATATCTTTCTGTAAAAACACTTGTGAATATCAATAAAAATATCTATTCATTTCTTTTCTCTCTTGACCATGTGATTATGCCTCTAAATTGATGTTTCAAAAATTGTACGAAACTCTCTTAATAATCGGTCAAATAAAGAAAATTGGAGGGGTTCCTATAAAATCCATAAATCTCCTGCATAAAGGCTCATAAAAATACTCCCTCGCGTCAATGACGGAAAGTCCTCCAAGAAGAAGAGGATAGGGAGAGCCACTCACTTTTCTAAATAAATGAACAAAAATAAAAAATTGTATTGCATTTGTGCATCACACACACATTAGTTGCACATTCAAAGACCTTATCATGAGGCAACCGCATAAAATAGAAAAATAGAAAATTGCTTGTGTATGACAGCAGCAAACAAAATGCAAAGATTCAGAAAATCAACAGCGTCATACAGAATAACTGAGCCTGGAGAGGCTTGCCGAAAGAATACTCACAGAATAACTGAGCCTGGAGAGGCTTGCCGAAATAATACTCCCGCAGAATAACCGAGCCTGGAGAGGCTTGCCGAAACAATACTCAACAGTTTGTACAGAATAATTGAGCCTGGAGAGGCTTGTCGAAATAATACTCCTTCAGAATAATTGAGCCTGGAGAGGCTCGCCGAAATAATACTCTCTCAAAATAACTGAGCCTGGAGAGGCTTGCCGAAATAATACTCATGCAGAATAATTGAGCCTGGAGAGGCTCGCCGAAATAATACTCTCTCAAAATAACTGAGCCTGGAGAGGCTCGCCGAAATAATACTCTCTTAAAATAATTGAGCCTGGAGAGGCTCGCCGAAATAATACTCTCTCAGAATAACTGAGACATTTCTATACAGAAAAAGCCAAAACCAACAAAAAAGGCAAAAATACAGAAATCAACAAAAATACAGAAAAAGCCAAAACCAACAAAAAAGGCAAAAATACAGAAATCAACAAAAATACAGAAAAAGCCGAACTCAACAAAAAAGGCAAAAAACACAGAAAAAGCCAAAATCAACAAAAAGGCAAAATACAGAAAATCCAACAAATTATACAAAATAACTGAGCCTGGAGAGGCTTGCCAAAATAATACTCTCCAAAAGACATCTCAGCTTGCATTCTTGGGCTGAACAAGAAAAGCAACTCATCGTACAGAATAACTGAGCCTGGAGAGGCTTGCCGAAATAATACTCCTTCAGAATAACTGAGCCTGGAGAGGCTTGCCGAAATAATACTCCTTCATCATAACTGAGCCTGGAGAGGCTTGCAGAAATAATACTCCCTCAGAATAACTAAAGCCTGGAGAGGCTTGCAGAAATAATACTCCCCAACTGTACAGAATAAATGAGCCTGGAGAGGCTCGCAGAAATAATACTCCCCAGAGAAACCCCAACTCAAGCTCACGGAACAAATCCCCAGCGAGAGCTATCAAAACAAAATCGACAAAATTCCCAATGGAAGCACGATCGCCCAAGCAGTATATCTAGTCAAAGGACTTAAAACTTCCTCAGTGGAAGATAGCTCTCTGACTCAAGCGCTGAGTGAGGCTAAGCCTGCAGAGGCTTCCTAAATAATACTCTGGGATACATAAGATCCCACATTCCCCAGTCGCCTACTCATAGGCATCCCTGCAAAAGGAGAAAAATCAAAAAAAAAACATCAATAACCATTCCCCAAGCGGAATTTGGCACTCAGCCGAACACTGAACTTCAAATCCCCAGTCGCCTACTCAAGAGGCACCCCTTCAAAAAGAGAAAAAATCAAAAGATCAATAACCATTCCCCAAGAGGAATTCGGCATTCAGCCAATCATCAAACATCAAGATAATTCGCCTATTCAGAGGCACTCTTTCAAAAAAGAGAAAAAATCGAAAATATCAATAATCATTCCCCAAGCGGAATCCGGCTCTCAGCCTATCATTGAACATCAAGATGATCTGCCTAACAGAAGAGGCCAATCACAACCAATGACAAAATCCCCTGGCGGATAACAGCCTACACAGAGGCAACAAAATCCAAAAATTAAAAAGAGTTACCCGAATAAGGATAACCGGGATACTCCACCAACGTCCAAAGGACGTCAGCCAATCATAAGGCACTGCTCATCTCAGAAAGAGCATCTTTGTGTCTGCACCCCAAAGGAATCAGAAATTCCCCAGTGGGCACCAACTACGCAATGGAAAGTTGGGACACAAGAACCTATGAGTAACTGCACATCCCCTAGACGGATCCCTGCGTTATCCAGCCCTCAGTGGCACAAAAATCAAAAAAACAACCGTCGAAGCAGCATCGTGGACTGTGGAGACAAAATCATCACAAATCCCTGGAAAGGAGATATTCACGCTACCCCGTCGTCACAAACACGGAGGTATGCAGCTTCCGGCTCGAGCAATGAGCGAAGCTATCTCTGGAAAGGAGGTACTCACTACTCACCGTCGTCACAAGGGTACTTAGCTTCCGGCTCGAACAAAGAGTGAAGCTAAGCCTGGAGAGGCGGTACTCACAGCTTCCAGCTTGGGCAACAAGCAAAGCAAAGCCTGGAGAGGCGAAACTCACACTGCTCACTGTCGTCGCAAAGGTGCTTAGTTTCCGGCTCGAACAAAGAGCGAGACTAAGCCTGGAGAGGCGAAACTCACACTGCTCACCGTCGTCACAAAGGTGCTTAGTTTCCGGCTCGAACAAAGAGCGAGACTAAGCCTGGAGAGGCGAAACTCACACTGCTCACCGTCGTCACAAAGGTGCTTAGTTTCCGGCTCGAACAAAGAGCGAGACTAAGCCTGGAGAGGCGAAACTCACACTGCTACCGTTGTCACAAGGGTACTTAGCTTCCGGCTCGAACAAAGAGTGAAGCTAAGCCTGGAGAGACAGCACTCACAGCTTCCAGCTTGGGCAGCAAGCAAAGCAAAACCTGGAGAGGCTACTCGACAATTTTCCACCGGAAGACGCTACAAGTCAGAAGGTTGGCACATCACCCGGACAATTGGGTCAACTCCTTTACTTGTCATCCGGTACACCAAAAGACCGTTTGACTAAGTAAAGGGGGGGCAGCTGTAGACCCCTTAAATTGTCCGGGTCGGAAATAAAACTCGAAGACCCTCAAAGATCGAAGGAAAGTCAGCCAGAAGGACTCCTAGAAGACCATAGGATGGCTATCTGTAGGTTTAGAGGTCTTAGAGTAGCTTAAAATAAGGAAGTGGAGGGAATGAAGCCCAATATGGCCGTACTAAACTTAATACGGCCGTATTGAAGCTTCAACACGGCCGCAGTGAACTCAATACGGCGTATTGAAGTTTCTGAAACTTCAATACGGCCGTACTGAAATCAATACGGCCGTATTGAAGCTTCAATACGGCCGCAGTGAACTCAATACGACGTATTGAAGTTTCTGAAACTTCAATACGGCCGTACTGAAATCAATACGGCCGTATTGAAGCTTCAATACAGCCGCAGTGAACTCAATACGGGCGCATTGAAATTTCTGAATTTCAATACGGCCGTATTGAACTCAATACGACCGTATTGAAGTTCAAAAATTTCAATACGGCCGTATTGATTCTGTAGCCCGTATTGCGCCTGTTCCCTATAAATATGACGTCAATTGGACGTCATTTGACACTTTTACACACAGTTTTAACCCTCTCCTTGAGTATTCTGGGGTTTTTGAGCAGTGTTCTGCCCTAGAAATCACTTGGAGAGTTGATCCGACGAAGTTCTTGAGCCCCGAGCCATTTTGCTTGAGGATCGAACCTAGTCGAAGGGAAATCCTCCAGATTTCCATAGTTAAAATTTTATAGGAAGGGAGCGAGCGGGCTTGTAGAGCGAGGGAACGCCAAAAAGCTTCCCAGTTTTACGAAATATATAAAAAGCACGCTTCAAAGGTTTCTTCTTCAAAATCCTTCCTTTTACTGCTTTCTGTGTGCATATTTAACTGTCATCATGTAGATAGTTAATTTATAATCGCTTATAATAAATAGGGGTAATTTAGTAATTTTATATTGTTATTTTAGAAATAATCTGTCATAGGGAACCCGAAAGGGGCGCTGTGGGGTGCTAACACCTTCCTCACGCGTAACCGACTCCCTTACCCGACTCTGGTTGTAATGGCCGAAGTCGATTTTTGAATCGATTGCCTTATCCCTTTTTCCAATGTTTTGAGTAAAACATTGGTGGCGACTCCAAAGAACCCTCCTTTTACGAAAACCGCTAATCCATGGAGGGTCCCGCTTGGGATTAACATGGATTGGTGAGACTTTTAATAAATAAATTGGATAAGATCGACAAGGTCTCAGTTTGAGAACAAGTCGTTCTAATAATCCAATACATTTTCAAAACTAAAATAAAAGCGAGCTCGACCGTCTTCGCGACCGCCGAGGCCCGTTCGGGCCGGTGGCGACACAAGGAATTTTAGAAACGTTTTCGCAAGAGTGATGTTCTTCGTCCAGTGCACTTTTGAATAACAGACGGTTATGCCGATTTTCTTTAATACAGAATTACTGCGTCTGAAATATTTATTGTCTACTGTAGGAAAATATTTCATAATAATGATTAAGTTTCTTGTATTTTCCTTTTCAAGATAGTTTCATTTAAGAATAAGAAGCAAATGAAACTTCTAGTATAATATGTTTGTTAAACAAAATTTGCGTCTTCGTCTGAAAATTTGTTTTAACAAGAATTATACAGTAGATAAAGTTTTCAACAAGATTTGTCAATTAAGAAGTGTTTGCGTCTGAAGAATAAATAAAATAGTGCAATCATTTTTATACTGGTTCGCTCAATCTAAGCTACGTCCAATCTCCTTCAGCTTGAAGGGTTCCACTAGATATGATGAAGTACATAAGTATTGTTGACCACTTCTGGCCCATTGACTTCACCCATCAACACTAGTATATTCTTCTCAGCCTCTTCAGGCTAGCAGTGAGTATTATGAACCACCCAGGTTAGAACCACTCCTATTCCAAGTATTCTCGACCACTCTTGGCCCGTCGACTTCACTCACCAACGCTAGTATTCTTAAACCACTTAGGGTTCTCCAAGTATTCTCGACCACTCCTGGCCTGTCGGCTTCACTCACGAACGCTAGTATTCTTAAACCACTCCTAGTTCTCCAAGTATTCTCGACTACTCCTGGCCCATTAGCTTCACTCATCAACGCTAGTATTTTCTTCTCAGCCACTTCTGGCTAACAGTGAGTATTCTTTGACAAGCCCCTCCGGGCTTTACAAGTATTCTTTTCCTAGCCTTTTCAGGCTTTGTGAATGATAGATGTGTAGTCGGGTTCAAGTGTTTTTGGGTTACTCTCACCGAGAGGATACATATATGATCTACACTCACTAAGGTTTTTCTTTCTAAGATGTACACATTTAGACTTCCTTAGTTTACTGAGACGAATACATTAATTTATTTTTCACTCTATGCGCATTGTCTCTGGCTTCGTTGAACCATGGGCTGGATATTATTCTTTGTTATCCTTGCACCATTTCGGACTAAACAACCAACGTCTAAGGTTTGAAGTTGAGGCTTATATAGTCTTGTGATTTCTGCCCATTGCTACTTCCCGTTAAAGCAAATATAGTCGTTTATGACTAGTTTGATCTTTGCATTTAATGCTTTGATTCTTGCATTAAATGTGGCTTCCTGTTCATCGATAATGTGTGAAGTTTTCTTGCTCAGTTAGTAGTTGTATCTGAATGTAGCAGAGTCCTAGGAAACTTCTGTCCTTTTCTGACCCTATAGCTGTGGAGCTTTTGTCCTTGCCTAAAAAAGTGATGTACTTTTTTCTGACATATGCATGATTTAGCGTTTAAGGATGTTTTTCTTCTTTCTTCTTTTCTTTTAATAATTCAAATGACCTTGTGTGTTCTTCTATGAGTGTAGACGACATTCAAATTCTCCTTTGAGGCTTGATTTCTCAGATGATTGCGTGACATTCTTCGTCTACGTCTAGTAGTCGCTATTTAGTTTAATACTTCGACCTATGTGTGATCATTATCATTTTGACTTTTTCTTTCATCTTGGTCAACCTTGCATATGGTCAGTGTACCTAATGTACCTGTATAAGGATACACCAATAGTCTTCATGTGTTCTGAAGGCCGAACGAACGCTCCTATCCAATATGAGAGAAAGGGTTTGTACCTGCAAAAGGCACTCCAACGCTCAAGTCAGCACGGGCACAGAAATCTAGGGTAATTAATAAACAGTGACGTTACCTTTTGACCTGAGCTATTTATACTGACTTTTATGGGCCTTGAGCCTTATGGGCCCTATGGCGTATTTACCGTATTAGGGTTTAGGGTTTAGGGTTTAATCAAGTAATTATCCCCTAAGCCTAGATTAAGTGTTAAGTGATGATGGGCTGATTTAGGTGGCCGATTGGCGTTCGGCTACCTGATTCTTCCATTCGGTGGCCGATGTAGGAATGACCAAACGTCCCTACCTGTACAGTCAGACTTTCCATTTCTTCTGGAGTTTCTTCTTAGTCATTTGACCATCTTCCGTTTGAGTCTTGCTGCCTTAGATTGTGCTTGACATGGTCTTGTTCCTGATTTGGCTCGTTGAGTGCTTATGTTGGCCTTTCATTTTGTAGCGTTTGATGCTTATGCCTCTTCGTCATTTTACCTGTTCTTATGTCTTTCTAAAACACTAACTCACTTGTTAGAGATAACAACATATATTATATAGGGGTGGCTAACCATACATGTATAGGAGACAAATTCACATGGAATTCAACAAACTTTTAGAACATGTCATGAACTAAATAACATGCATGAATGACCTCTAAGAACATGCAAAATGTTTGGCCAGCCACTTAGGAGAGGAAACATGCATCATTCATTTCCATATTACATGCATCAAGTGAAGGTATCATGCATATACTTGGTATTTGGGTGAAAAAGTGAGAGAAACACAAACTTGAGACAAAACTTGGACAAATAAAGATTAAAATGGGGTTCATAAAGTTTTCATCATGTTCTTGACAAAATTTTCCAGCAAAGGTGAAAATGGAGAAAAGCACACAAGAACCTATTTTAAAGGAAACCTAGAGCACAACAAAGGAAGACTCATGAACGAAAAATGAACCACTCAACAAGAAGACAACATTTTAAGCAATATTTTAGAGGATAACATCAAGACATATGAGAAGACATAGACATGACAAGAAACATTTAGAAGACACAAAAGAGAAGAGACAAGTTACCCTTGAAGACAACCATGGCTCTTGATACCACATGATGAAACCAACTTCTCCATGAGAGTTAGTGGTTGATTCCCTCTCTTCTCCAAGGTTGATATGATGTGAAGGATGATCTCTTCAAGGGTATGGAAGTGGAGGATTTTGTGTTTGGGAAGGTGAAGGGTGATGCACAAAATGAAGGAGAGAAATGGATGGTGTTTGGTGGTGTAGCTCCTTTAGGCTAGCTCACTTCACTTAGGATGATGAAGGCCAACCAAGGAAGACCGGTTCCTTATTGGAAGACTCCCTTGGTCTTTGTGTTCTTGGTGGCCTTTGATAGTAGTCATCATTGTGATGACTACTATAATGGCTATCACTTAGGGGGTTTGTAGGGTGTTGACTACCCTCACTTTCACTTCTAGGGATGCTTACCCTTGGGTTGGATTCCCCAACTCCCCCTCCCATGACTAGTTTTGCTAACATCTCTTTTATTTCCTTATTGTTTTTCTCATTTTCTCTCTCTTTTCTCTTATATTCTTCCTCTCTTTTTGCATTTTGTTCTTCTTTTCTTTTTATATACTCCCTAAGTTCTCTAAGCTCATCCCTAAGACTATGTCTACTACTATGAGTATTTTGACCCCTTACACTTGAATGATCACTCATCTTTGATCAAGCAAGGTTTTCACAAAGAGGTTCTTGAAAATATTTTCACAAAGAGTGAGTGATAAAAGGTTTTCACAAAATCTTTTGAGTGCAAGAGTAGTGATAGGAGGTAAAAATACAAAATAAAATCCTAATATCTAATGTACCCCAAAATACAAGGGCAAAATGGGAAAAGGAAGCAACAAATTAAGGAGATGGCTAAAATTCCACACATATGATGATCATGGCCTTTGGTGTGGTGTGTTCTTCATCTTCCTCTACTCTCCTAGCCATGGACCTTGTGATAGGCCCTATATGATGCTTCAAGGATGGTCCTCCATCAATAAGAGAGGTAGGTCGAATTGACCTAGTGACTAAGGAGAGGATTTGAGGCAAAAATGCTCACTCAAATTCATATATTCCAAAGTATTTACATGATGCATAGCCTAGGGTATTTATAGGAGTGGGAGGCATCTAGGTTTGCATTTGGAGAGTGCATGGACGAAATTCACAAGCCAAATGCACACCAAATGAAATGCAAATGAACCCTAGATGCAACTTGGTGGCCAAGGATGGAATCTTTGGGATTAGTTAGGCTACATCTAGGTGCATGATAAGACCATGCAACCTTTGCCCTCCACTTGGGCCTAACCCTTTCTAACACCAAAAATAGGTCCAAGAGCCACAAAAAATATGTCTAGGTTTTGTTCCCGCCCTAATCAAATACCTTAGCCCAAAAATAAAAACCTATGATCTAAAGCACCCCATAATACAAGGGTAAAATGGGAAATATAAAAGAAAATAAATCCTATGACTAAAATACCCCAAAATACAAGGGTAAAATTGGAAATACAAGTAAAATAGATCCTATGTCTAAGATATCCCAAAATACATGGGTAAAAATGGAAAATCAAAGACAAGGGAAAAATAGGCATAAAGATAAATTCTAGGCTATCAAAGCTTAGGAGAGTGATTAGTGTATTTTAATCTTGAGAAGCATGTCTTCTAAGGTTTTGACTTCCCTATCCTATTCCACTCTCCTAGCCATTGGCCTAGTGATGGGTCCCACATGAAGCTCCATGGATGGTCCT
Organism: Cajanus cajan; assembly: GCF_000230855.2. Lineage (NCBI taxonomy): Eukaryota > Viridiplantae > Streptophyta > Magnoliopsida > Fabales > Fabaceae > Cajanus > Cajanus cajan. The sequence goes on along the minus strand of NC_138524.1, from coordinate 31,744,972 downwards.
CCATCAATAAAAGCCATCCAAGATTGGCCACCCCAAAAATTGTGGGAGATGTGAGGAGCTTCCATGGTTTAGCAAGCTTCTATAGAAGATTTGTCAAAGACATCTCCACACTTGCATCCCCTCTTAATGAGCTTGTTAAGAATGTTGTTCCTTTCATTTGGCGTGAAGCGCAAGAAAAATCTTTCCATGATCTTAAGGAAAAGCTCACCGATGCACCTATTCTAGCTCTCCCAGACTTTGTGATGGAAGACTTGCTTTGGAACCGGATTGATGTTGATTCCTCTTCAAGCTTCTCCCTAGATTTTTGGCTCCTTGATTCTTCACAAGCTTTTCCAAGGCTTCCAATGAAGGAGAAGCCTTGGATTTCACCAAGGTTTGGTGAAGAACACCCTTCAAGAGGCGCCACTCCTTGGAAGAGAGTTAAGCCTCTACAATCCTCACCACACTCTTCTAAGAAAAGGATAAGAGGATTAGATGAATACCAAAGAGGTTGAGACTTTTAGAAGAGAGAAATTGGCTTAACAACTTCAGAGTTCACTCTATATTTCATCAAAAGTGATTACAAAACTAAGAAAAAGGTTTATATAGGGTGGGAGAAATTATGGTGCAAGCTAGGCTAACCATGGTTCAAGAGAACCATTGTTAGCTTATCTTGACCATCTGATCGATGTCGTACTCGGTCAAATAAATGCAATTAAAATGCAATACTAGGAAGTGACTCCTAGGTCGTCTCCCAAGGACCAGTTCTTTCTATCAAAGGCTTAAACATGCAGTGGGGGGGTTTGAGCATATTATCGAAATTAAATAAAACACATAGCAGATATGAATTAATTGCAGTAATTAAAATAGGTCAGACCCTTGAACATAATGCACCTCTGATATCCTCAGTTCACAACAAATAATCTGTCCGAACTTAATCCTGTTCAGTCCAGATTAACCAACTAAGCGAAGATTAACCTGAGACCTCACTACACAAATTAAGCAAATGTGAACCTTGTCAGACCTCCTTCCTCAGGATTAAGCAACTTGAGATACTGAACACAAACAACCCAGAGTCATTAAGCATGACTTAGATGTTGAATGCCTCAGAACATAGACCTCATAAGGGAGAATCAAGCAGAGCAAAAATGCAACGCACAGAGAACCTCCATCAGACGGTTGCAATCTTCCAAGGGCCCAACCTTGGGGTTTTAGCCCTCCATAAAATCAAAACGCAACAGCAAAGACATAATGCTAAACATCAAAGTGAATAGAATAGTGCAGAATGAAAATGGTAGAAAAATGGGAAAACTGGAAAAAAATGAAAAATGGAGGATAGAAAATGAATAGAACAGTAATCAACTCAGAACAGAAAAATGAACATGCACAAGAACAATAAGAACGTAAATTAAAACAAAGCAATGAAGATGAAATGAAACTGTATAGATGAATACGTAATACTCAGTCTGATTATGTTCTGTCTCACAAGGAAGAAGAAGAAAAACCAGAGAAAAACTAGGCTGAAACACCAAAACAAAAATAATGGAGGCTGCTCCCTTGCATGGCAGCAATGCCTAGGTTAAGTCTGACCTAGAATGACTAATGGGCCCCCAACAATACAAGTCTGACCCAACTACAATAAAATAGAATAAAAACTAAAAATAAATGTTGAGGTGGAAAATGGTGCAGCAACGGTGACATGGCAGATGACGTGGCAGCTCCTCTTGAAGTCCAAAAATTAATTCCAAGCCCAAATAATTATTAAACTGCCCTGAAAATAAAATTTGGCATAATTAGATTCAGAAAATTCAAATTAGTTAAAGTATGAATTACCAGTCCAATTAAAGCCCAAATAGAAAACAGTGCAGAATATCAACAATTAAGCACAAATCATAGATTAAAATAAGTACAGAAATGTAAGAAAATAAGGGAAAATAATGACTCATCACCATCCTAGATGGTTTAGGAGGCTTGTGGAGCAAGATTCTAACTTAGAAGCTTGGGAAGCAAGCTAAGTTAGTAGCTTGTAGCACAAGTTTCCCAAGTGTACAAGGCAACTAAGCAATTCAGCCAAAGGAAGACAAGTTAGGCGGCCCACTTGTTTTTCCATATTTAATCCAATCCAAAAACTTGGAACTGGTTTAGCTAGGTTCACCATATGATGGTGAGACCTGCCTAAATCAATTCCTTGGAAAATATGGAGCAAAACAAGCCCAATATGTGTAGCATCCCAAAAATTTCCGATCTTGCGACCTATGGTTTAGACATCCTTTTGAAAATATCATCAATTAAGGATGCCCGAACACCAGACTAATCCTTGATTAATGGTCTTGAAAATAGGTTCATGGAGTCACCACCAATGTTTTACTCAAAATATTAGGAAAATAAAAGGTTTTTAAAGATCCAATAATGGCCTTGATAACAAGAATTGGGTTTGGGGGTCGATTACGTGTAGGGAAGGTATTAAGCACCCCTACAACGCCCTTATAATCGGTACCCTTACAATGAAGTTAGCATGGTAAGAATTAATAATTTAAATATTTAATCCCCTTTATGAATTACTATTTACATACTTGAAATTTAAATTAAACGAGCTCTATTGAATCTACAAATATGGAGATCTTTAGGTGCTTTGTGGCAACCTTTCACACTACAATATGCCTCCCAAATCTCAAGAAATACAATATGAGAGAGACAGAAAAAAAAAATTTCGAGCTCTAAGGAGTCTTGGATGAAATTTTGTGGCCATGAGAACTATGCCCGAGTCTGCTATTTATAGACATCAAAAAATTGCCAGAACGGCCCGTTCCAGATTTGGAACGGCTCGTTCTGGATCTGTACATTATGTGTTAATTTTGTATCTTGGAACGACCTGTTCTAAATTCAGAACAGCCCGTTCTGAAACCAGAACGGCCCGTTCTAGAGGTGAGTTTAACACATAACTACCTATGCTGGAACGACCCGTTCCAAACTAAGGTTTTTAGGCCTTTTTTGTAACTTGGAACGGCCCATTCTAGTTTAGGAATGGCCCGTTCCAGTTTTGGGAACGACAGGTTCCAATTCAAGAACGGCCTGTTCCAACTTGGGAACAACCCGATCCGATGTTGGAACAGCCCATTCTGGGCTACTAAAATTAGCTTATTTGGGCTTTAGTCCTTCTGATGGCATGTCCTATTGTTTCCATGCTTCGGGAGCTCTTTTCCTTAATAATAGACGTCCATTTCATTGCTTTTGTGAGTCCGGACAAAATTGGGTGTCTACAGCCACCCCTCTTTACTTTTCCTTTGGAATAGCTATGTGTTGCTTTTCCAAAGGCAAGTAAAGACATAGACATTTCGTTTGGGTCTTCTCTCCGTCTCTTTGTATTGGTGCTTCTGCGTTGCTTCCCTTAGATAGGTGTATTTGCTTGTATCCTCGCCCTTTAGAGAAGCTGAGTGTTGGGTTGCATACTCTATCGGGTAGCAAGGGTGAAAAATTATGCACCTGATATTCGGTCTTTGAGTAGATGCTCCATGCCATTTTCTCTAATTGCTTCTCTTGTGATAGTGAGGTGGAGATTTGGATCTTCGGCCTGTTGATGTTGAGTATTGTTGTGTCAGCCTCTCCAGGCCGCTTGCTGATGTTGCGAGTATTGTTTTGCCGACCTCTCCAAGATGCCTGCTAATGTTATGAGTATTGTTGTGCCGGCCTCTCCAGGTTGCCTGCTGATGTTGTGAGTATTGTTGTGCTGACCTCTCTAGGCTGCCTGCTAATGTTGTGAGTATTATTGTGTTGGCCTCTCTAGACCGCCTGTTAATGTTGTAAGTATTGTTGTGTCGTCCTCTCCAGGCTGCCTACTGATGTTGTGAGTATTGTTGTGCCGACCTCTCCAAGTTGTTTGCTGATGTGAGTATTGTTGTGTCGGCCTCTCCAGGCTGCCTGCTGATGTTGTGAGTATTGTTATGCCAGCCTCTCCAGGACGCCTGCTGATGTTGTGAGTATTATTGTGCCGGCCTCTCCAGGCTTCCTGCTGATGTTGTGAGTATTGTTATGCCGGCCTCTCCAAGATGCCTATTGATGCTAAGTATTGTTATGCCTAGCCTCTCTAGGCTAGCTATTGATGGAGAGTATTATTATACCGACCTCTACAGGCTGGCTGCTGATGGTGAGTATTGTTATGTCGGTCTTTCTAGGTTGGCTGCTGATGGTGAGTATTGTTATGCTGGCCTCTATAGGCTAGCTGTTGATATTATGATTTGATTGCCGCCTTTTCTTTGGCGAGGACGTTTGATGAAGACGAGGATTGTTGGTAGGTGGTGCCCTTGTGCTGGTAGGCAGAGGAGTAGATGGGTGACAGGGATTCTAGTGTTGCCCCTGCCATGTGAGTATTGTGATGCCTCTCCAGGCATCTATTATGGGGTCCTTTCGGTTCGTTGATGACTGATTTTTTATGCTTTCCTGATTGATGATTGTTGATGCCCCTAGTTTGGGCTGCTTTTGCCTTTTGTCAGGATGCAAAAAATGCGGGATGCTTATTCATGCAAGATTTTTATTTATTTATTTTTTAATAATCCCCCTTGGATAAACAAAAATTTTTAAGTGTGTGAAATGCTTTTGCATGCGTGCAATGCATGTTTTGATTTTAGTTTGATTTTTAGAAGGTGGCTCTTTTTTTCTCTTCTCATGAAGAGACTGCTTCGATTGATGCACAACTTTAGTTGTATTGGCCATTTGATGTATCGAACCATCTTGGGGCTCCCTCTTTTTATGCTTATAGACCTTAACTTTTGCCTAGGATGTATCCTAGCAGGTATTTTTGCTCTTTTTATTTGTCCTAATTTTTTCCTGGGACACCCTTTACGGGTTTTCATCCCAGAGGGTCATTTTCATATTTTATTGAAATGTTCAATTTTGACAACCATCAACAATATACTTCATTATGATTGGACAAGACAGAAAGGACGGGAAAAGATGATTTAGAATGGGTGGTTGAGGTAGGTCAGTGTTTAAGTTTTTTTTAAACAAACATTTCCTTGGATGATTATTATAATCATTCTCCTAATTATCTTGGACTACATGTCTAAGTCTTGGGCAAAGTCTTCGTATTTCGGCCTCTTATAGAAGTATTCAAGTCGCCTTTTGGATTCCAGCTTGGAGAGTCGTCACTTTCTATTTTTCTTTTTAGGTGGCCATGAGACTTTTCTTAGTCTTCTTTTTGTTGGTCCATTGCTTTTTAAGTGCAGGATATTTTTCCATCATATGTTCAGGTTTCTTACACTTATAGCAAATGATCACTTTATTGTTTCCTTGAACAGGTTTCTTGTATCTATCCTTTTTTATGTGGAAACTCTTCAATTTTCCTTTCTTTTTGAGAAATTTCTTAAACTTTTTGGGCATGAGAGATATATCATCACCCATGGAGTTTTCAAAACTATCATCTGAGTTGTTGTGCTCAGACTCAACCTTAATAACTTTGCCTTTATCTTTCTTCTTACTGGTTTCATCGATCCTTAAAGAAACATAATCATTTGCCTTGAGATGATCCTTATTGTTCAAATGGACTTCATGAACTCTTAAAGCTCCTAAAATTTCATCCAAAGTGAAAGTCTTGAGATCGTGAGCCTTTGATATGGTGATGGACTTAGGTTCCCAAATCTTTGGAAGGCTATCTAAGATCTTGAGATTGTTATGAGCTTTGAAAAACTTGGTTCCCAAAGATTTTAACCCACTAAGAATAATTTGGAATCTTCCAAACATTTCATCATTCACCTTCATAGAGAACAACTCATAGTTTCTTTGAGGAGTAACAACTCCTCTAAGCCTAACATCTTCAGTACCCTCGTGAGTTACCCTAATGGTTTCCCATATTTCTTTGGCAGTTTTGCAGCTATAGAATTTGTTGTATTTTGTTTTGGAGAAAAAGAAAGCTAAGATATATCTTAAGTTTGTGTTGAGTTGTAGGATGTTGTAGTCTTCCTACATATATTCACTCTCTACCTTAATTAGTAACTGCAACATCACCTCTTATGATGATCTTCCAAAGATGATATTGGGTGGACTTAATGAACATCTCCATCTTATCCTTTTAATATGGATAGTCTTTATTAAAGGCTAGAGACATTGTAAGAGAAGCTCCTTCAGATAGGTACTAACCTTTATTTGTTTGTTCCCATCATAGGATCTTTTCCTTAAGCATGGTTAGATGCTCAACCCTGTCAAAACTTGACCTTGATACCAAACTGTAGAGAGAGAGAGAGACTAGAACAGGGTTGAGTAGCATCAATAAAAAATCTCACTTTTTTCTTTAAACAGTGAAATGGTATTATAATTGTAAAAGTGGGGACAATGAGACACTATACTAGTTCATCTCAACGACTAAGACTATGTCTAGTTCTTGATCAACCTGATCAAATTCCACTATCTTTTACAAAGATACAAGTATTCTTTCACAAGTCACTCCTACCTCAACCTAAGTATTCTTTGACTTGCCTCTTCAAGCAATTATCAAAGTATTCTTTGAACACAAAGTCTCTTCAAGTTTCAAACAATTAAGTATTTTTTTACAATCAAGTCTCTCTAGGCTCAAAATAATAACACTAAAGCTAGGTGAAATAACAAAGTTGTTTTCATCTTACTATAAAGAAGTGACACAACCAAATAAGTACAAATCTTATTAATAGAAAGAATGAATGTAATTTTTGCAATGTGTTGTCACTACTTTCTGAAACTTCAGGCTTCTTTATAGGTGTTTCATAAAGATGACTGTTGCAAATTTTTTAACATCTCTCACAAGCTTGCTTCGTCTGTCTTCATCTTTGTTTCTTGTGGTATATGTTTGTTGGTGCATTAAATGTGTTTCACCAAATTGTCATTTTTTATCTGATCAAAGAAACTACTCATCACCTTTTTTTTTTAGTTAATTGTGAGTACCAAAAAAGTTTTATCAATTTAGTCTATTAAGGAATCATGTGAACAAAGATGACTATACATAAATGATATAAATTCAAGACATATGCCTTACACATGAAGTGTTTTGTTTGGGATTTAATGTCAAGATAACCAATTGTCTAAAACAAATCAGCTTATTAATTTGTTTTATTACTAGATCTAAAACCTTTTCACTCAAAAAATATCTATGTATTATCATTAAAACTTGAAATTCTGAGAAATTTAATATCATTTTTTGACCTAACACTTTATCCTATAATGATATCTAGACTACCACAACATTTATTAAAAAAAAAAAAAAAAAACCAGTTCAGTTTAATTTTTCTAACTCCCCAAGTCAATATGAGGATGCTACAAAAATTAACAATCAACTTTTCACCGAGGATATAAATAATACAGTTCTCTCACCTATAAATGTTTCTTGTCATTCTTAACAAATGTTGTATAAATGCATATTACTTGTCTTTTTCCCAAGTATAAAATTATTTCGGCATATTTTTAATGTTGAAAAAATATTTTATCTATTTCAAGTAATTTAATTTTTTTCTTAATTCTGCTCAATTTTAAACAATTTTCGGAAACGATTATAATATTACTCGATGATGATGTCATACAAAAACCACATTATATCAGCAATTATTTTAAAATAACACGTAATATGACTATTAACACGTAATTTAACCATATTTTAAACATAACCCACCATCCTAAACGGTGACGTCTTTTAAAAAAACTAATGTTTTAAAAGAACAAGAACTAAACCAAATGAATTCACATTTTAAGAATTAAAAACATAAAATTGTTATATATATATATATATATATATATATATATATTTCACATTTTTTAATAACTAAAATTTATTTTTAAAAAAAACATAAATAGTTGTTATTTCTAAGTAAACTCATTGAAGCATATGTGCTGACATCTTCCTAGTGCATCTTATAATGCTACTCTTAAAGCCATTGGTATGTAATCTGCTCTTGACAGAAATGATGGGCATTGCTTTCCAGCATAGCTATATTTTTTTTCTTGTGTTTTCTTTTTATTTCGTAAAAAAAAAAAAAAGAATCAACTCATTAAATAAAAATTGAGAAGTACTAAATTTTGTAATTTTAAATAAATTTCAAATAATAATAATATATTAAAAAGTGAATGTTATAGAGCATGCTAACATCCCTCATTAAGAAGCATATTTATCCTTTATGAAATTACAACAATTCTCATTCATTTTAAGCTTCAACAGAAATAGGGATAAATCATTTGAGGCTTTCGACCTCGTATGATCACTACATTACAGTAAAAAGAAATTCATACTAATATTATAGTAATTTAAGCCATTCATATCGTTGAAAACAAAAAAAGCCCAACACGTTGAAAGAAATCAAGTGATAGAAACCTCTTTCAAACGATTAAAATAGTGTGGTATAAAAATTTGTAAAAAATTAAATTATTTCTATAATCAATTATTCAATCAATTATATGAATAATTGATTATTGTTATTATAATTTATTATAATCAAAATATAATTGTTTGGATAAGCTTATTATAATACGATTTTAATAAGTGTGACTTCATTTTAAATAACAAAATAATTAGTTTTATGTAGTAAATAAATTTAAAGAATAAAAAATTTGTTAAAAAATAATTAACTCCAAATTCCAACTTCACAAAAACAGTTTATTTTTCAAGGAAAAAAAACTATTACAAATTTAAGATGGTGTTTCAACCATTCAGCTTATTTTACAAACAATTTTTTTTCTTGAAAAAATTGCTGAAAGTAAGAAATTTAATCTTTCCCAACCATGTGTGTACACTTACCTTTTTCACTCAAGGGAAAGGCCAAAAGTATACCAAGAAGGAACCTTCCTATGTTTCTCAAATTGTTTGAAATTAACTAGGACGTATATATTGCACACTATTTGTCATAAAATACAAGATATTCCAATTCTCATGCAGAGGACGACAAAACAATAAAAGAATTTGTGGGGTATTGGACAATAATAACACCTAACATATGAATAGTTATTATTAGCATGTGTGAGTAACATTGATGTACAAAATTACAACCGCCACTGTAGTTTGTATAATGGAGAAAGGCATACAAATCTGGGAATATCAAGTACAATTACTTGCTTTGCTCAGTGCCCTCCAGGGTTCCTATTCCATGACAAATAAGAGGGATCTCCAAGTTGCCTAAAGAAAGAGACAGATATATTAGGAGCTAATAATATTAAAAATTATATGAATCATGGACAAGCAATAAACTACTTTACAATTTCAATGGATATACAGTTGAATCTACTAGGAATTAGGAATATAAGTATAGAAAGGGCAAAACATGCATCATGTACAACAAGAACTAAGCCAACCTCTTGATATTTTGGCTTTTGCTATTTATATATACAAGTTTCTAATCAAAATTTTCATGACTAGTTTCTAAACTAAATGAATGCAGTAATTCAGAGGTTTTTACCTACCCTACTAGTGCAGGAAACAATACCGTTTTGTTTGTCTTTCTTCCATCTTTGTATGCCAAAGATGTAAACTTTCACTCACATATCAAGAAGTTCTTATACATAGAATTAACTAAAGCAATATGTAGCTTCTAATCAAATTTACTGATGAGGTGCTAATCAATACTACGTTGGTAAGTAAAAAAGTCATGGAATGAGAGAACTTAAGTCCGATATGCCAATGTGTGCAAAAGGTGAGTGCATTCAACACCATTCTGGTCAAATATAACTAAGGTCCTATCTGGATAAATTTTTCTAAAAGAACTCTTAAGAGAAAATAAATATGAACAAATATTGAAATAAATTTTTCCCTATGTTAAAACTTAAAACTAGCTTATGCACAAGATAAAAATAAAATTTTAGAGAAGTTCAAAGGAGAGAACTTTTATAAATTAGCTTACACATAAACTAATTTTAGCTTATGGAGAAGCTTATTTCATTTTTTATTCCTATTTTTCCCCCTTAAAATGCTTATGGAGAAGTTCACATAAACAGACCATAAGCAACAAAATAGAAAATCCCATTATGATGTGTCACAAACAGTCTGTCTCTTAAACGGACTTGAAGGTAGAAAGATATAAAGGAATTTTTTATTTTTTATTTTTTACCTTGGCTTGATGAGATAAATGATGGTAAAGGCCAGAACCAAAAAGAAGCTCAATCCTCCAACAGTGAGATACGCAATGCCAAGGAAGTCATTCTTGCCACCTAGCCAGCTAGTGGTCGACAGAACAAGCTTCTTCTTGCCACTAAAACTATATGTGTTGTAGTTATTTCCCAAATTCACCTGTATGACATCGCCTTTCTCCAGATCTACCTCAATCTTACCATACAACTTCCTAAAAGTTGGCAAAGCAGCAGTTCGCATCCAAACAATAAGATCCTCCTGCTCACTCAACTGTTCCATAAAACTCAAAAAGTGAGCAACTTATCTCATTGAAGCAAGTGAATAAAGAATGTCTAAAATATCATGAGATGGACGATGGAATATATTCGAAAACATAAAAATGAAAGAAAAAGCAATGAAGAAATAAATGCATGTAAATAAATGCTTCCATATGATTGATATATTCCAAATGCACAACTCAGGATGCCATTTTGTTGACTACTCAATAGCTGATTCATCATTTGTTTGTTCAAAGTCATGAACGAGAAGTTCATTCTCACCACAAGGTGCATAGAGTTTTTTTTTTTTTTTAAACAAGTTTTTGGAGTGCTAAGTATCGCTATAGGATAGTGAAAACCCAACAAAGTGCCTAGAGTTACACTATTATTCCCATTATCCTCTACTCTGATCTGAACATATCTCGAAATTTAACAACTTAATTAAATTTGGACAAGGACATTGGACTGATGAAATAACATGCCCAATAATTTTCTACAGCTATAACTCTAAACTAAGAATTCTGGATACCAAAAATGTCAACAACTTGATTCTCATAGCAATAAAAAGATATTGATGAGGTTTTCAATTATATATATTTACTTTTACACTTTGGATATTTTAAAAATAAGTAAATTATTATTACATCCAAGACTTTCCTGTCTTCAGATTCAATAGCTGAGTAGTTTCAAACAGCTGTATGCAACTCAAAGGGTTAGGATATAGAATAAAGGGAATTAAAGTTGTTATTAATTAGAAGGATATCATTTTGTTATTAATTAGAAGATATCATTGGCCTGGCCAATGATATCCTTCTAATTAATAACAACTTTAATTCCCTTTATTCTATATCCTAACAAATAGAATTATCAATTATCAAATATTTAACATTCTAACCAGATAGTTTTATTCCAAACTGTATCATGTTAACTATAATGATAGGTTTTAAAAACCAAAAAGTGGTTTAGCTCAGTTTTTAGTAAAGAAAAAAAAATCAAAAATACAAAACCTATGTGCACAGTATGTACCAATCATTAGACTGTCTGAAGTAATTTAGTATAAAAATATTAATAAATAATAATGAATAATACGTTGCAAGCACAAATATATTAATATTTAAACAGTGGCTCAATTTAGACTTACTGGAATGTTTACATCAAGATGACCACCGCCTATTATAGAACCATTCTGAAAATTTTTTGGAAAAACATCACTTCCAAATTTGTGCTCCCTGTCACTCTTCCATGAAATGCCTTTCTTGTTCACTGTCAAATTATTGCTGTTGCGCGAGAAGCTGTATGTATCGTTGAACAAGCTCCAAGCAATAAGACCACAAGGCACTATTGGCATTCCATTAGCATCATCTTCAGGCTCACAACCACTCACCGAGTTTGCTTTTCCAGAATCCCTCAGTTGGTCATCATTTCGGCTTTTAACATACCTAAATTACAAAAAAAAAAAAAAAAAAAAAAAAAAGGAACATATTTATAAATTTCAAACAATTATATAAAATGAACTATATGCATTAGATTCCACTATCAACCAAGCAAACATTTTGAGACTGGATATTATTGAAGGAACCAGTCACCCAAAGACATTGAACTGACAGACTACTATAGATACATAAAATAAAAAATTTTAAAAAGGAAAACTATTTTGGATATAAGATGAACATATAAAAAATTATTCATAATTTCAAATCACTCTCCTAAAACTTCATGTAATACAACGGGATCACTTTTGTGTCTGATGTAATTCCGTAAACATCTTCAAGTTAGAAACTTAGACATAACTAATAATTTATAATTGTAATTTGTTAAAATATTTTTGGCATTTTACACTATAGCTTTTAAGTAAAATTCATGTCAGTTGCTAAACTAGTTACTTTCTACTTTCATTGTAAAACTGTAGCAGACTAGCTGGAAAGCATGACAGCTAAACAAAGCAGTGCAGTGGAACTCAACATTTGATAGTAACTTGAAATTTCCCAATGAAATAGAATAGTTGTTATGTTAGATAGTTGGCAGCCAACATAAAACATTGTTGAATCGTTGAGTTATGGCATGTATCGACAATAAAATTGTCATTGTCCAATGGTGTTAATTGATCCTTGTCCTTGTCACTTCATACCAATTTCCTCATGGGTGATAAACATGAAATTCAGAAAGAGAATAAAAAAAAATATAAAAAAAAAGGATAAAAGCTGCTTGATTAACAAGAAATAAAGTATGTACCGCCGATGATTCTGGTAAAAGTTGTCAAGCTGGTAGTAAACATAGATAGGAGACTTCATGCGCTTCTCCACCTATTCACAAGAGGAATGTTTATTAAGAAAACAATCATCAAAAATTGAAATCCATAATTCATCAATTATAGTAACATAAACAGAATAATTACGGTTAAACATCAGAGAAATCAGTGTCAAGGAATCTTACATGTAGTTCTCTTTTGCATGGCTTTTCTCCTGGAGTCTGAATGTATGCCACCTTGTCTGTCACATTTGAAGGTATACACTCTGCATCATACCTATCAATTATTTCAACAACCTGATAGATAGATAATTAAAAAATATATAAATCAAAGTCAGCACTCAGCATTATTGAACTGCAGAACTGGTAAGCAAAATTTGAAAAGCATTGCACTCAAGCATACATCATGTGAAGCAATTAACGAAGCAACTCCAATGGGAACGAACACGATGGTGACAATCAAGAATGCTGAAATCACCTGCAGCAAAAGTAATACGCCATGTAAATATATACTTCTAAAAACATATAGAGAGAATCACTTCAAACATATTTATTACAAACTAGTTTTTGTAAGATTGAGTTAAACTTCAATCCACTTTCTTGAGAACATCCAAACAGGTAGACTTACTGCTCTTGGTGTGAGAATAGGCTTGCACGCTGGAAGTTCTTGTTGTGTAAACTTTGAGTCTAAAGGACATAAAAAATTTCAAAGAGAACTTTAGTAACAAAAGTTGTGCGTAATTAGAAACAAAGAAGACACAAACACAATTGTTGTTAAATCAAAACACTCTCTAACTTCAAAAGCAAAAGAAAAAACCCTCAACTAGCTGAACAATAAATATCCATGTCAAAACCATTCATTTCCTTACACAAGCCCCAAAAAATCAAAAGGGGTTGACATATTTATCATAACAAAGTCTTCTAAATTCTTGAAACACAGCTACAGAAAAGGGGTCTTAGAAAAAAAGAAAAAAAAAATCCCCCAACAAAACCATTAACCCTGCCCTAACAAAAACCAAAATTCACGTGACAAACAGAAGCAAATCAGCGAACAAAAGAAAAATCCAAAAGAGAAATTGATAAGAAAAGAGAATCATTACACTTGGGTTTCTTGCTTTGTCTTCTGGTGGTTGATGGATCACTGGATCCAGCGGTAGACGTTGCCATGGCCAAAGAACCAATCCAATTCAATTAAAAACTTGACCTTTTCCGAAAAAGCTAGAAGACCCAGAAGAGAATTGAGCCAAAGAAGAAGAAGAAGAAGGAATCAACAAATGAAAAAATGAAACTTGAGAGAGAGAGAAGGTTGAATATAATTGTAGAGAAAGAGGGGACCGGTTACCGGTTGGATGGGTGGCTATGGGAATTGACTTTTATGGAAGAAGGAAGGAGGGAGGAGGGTTCTATTGGCGGGGGCGGCCGGTGACCCTTTCTCCCTCTCTCTCCCTCTTCAAAGACAGAACAGAGAAAGGAGAGAGAGAGAGAGAGGGACCAAAGACCAGTCAAACAAAATACAAACACAAATCACACGCTTTCATTGAATTCAACTTCTTATGTTAATGTTTTTTTTTTTTTTTCTTTTTCTTTCTAATTTTGGTTTTTCAAACTTCCAGAATGCTGACACCGGACCTGGCTGAAACTTCGATGTGTAGAAAATTAGTAGCCAAGTTCTTCAATTATTTAAACATAATAATAAATAATAAATTATATAGAAACGTCAATGTTTCGTGAGTCTACACGTTCCCTTACTTTTTCTGTTCATGTATTAACCTTCTTAATTATTTAAAAGATATTTCGTAAATACTTTTAAAAATCAGGTTAAAAACGATACATTGTGACTTCTACAAGAGAGCGTAAACGTTGAAAAAAAAACAAAAGATATATTATCTAATTTTATAAAAGCTTAATAAAGGTAGGTGTAATATATTCTTAAAAACAATTAAATAATTTTTAAACTAATTTAGTTATTTAAAACATTTAAAAAACTAAAATTAAATAATTTCAACAGATTAAAATCATTATGGTTAACTTAGTTATGAAGACCAACCTTGACCATTGATGAAATGATCACCTAAAATTCCATTGCTGAAGAGACACCAAAATAAAAAATTATTCAATTTATATTTGTTCTGCTATAGAGAATGTATAGAGTTTTGTCTAAGCATTCAACTAAAGTTATATCATTTAAAAGTGTAATTTGTCCTTTATTCTAGGATTAAGATTTTTATACTTGACTATTATGGGTTTATAAACTCTAGGAATTTTGGGATTTGATAAGGTAGTTTCTTATTAGTATGCGATCTTGATTAATAAAGATAAAATTTTGTCCTAAATATGGATCTCAGGTTGAATTTTTGTCGACATCCCTTGAAGGGTTGGGTTACTCGATCTATTAGGAGTATGATTGATAGAGTACTCGGCCAAACTCTCTCAACATGATCCTCTCGGTTAGAACCTCTTGGCTAAAACCTCTCAGCCAAACCCTCTCAACCTGACCCTCTTGATCAAAACCGTTTAGCAAAAACATGGGAGTGTACACTTACCCACCAGTCTCAAGCATGAAAAACGTAGAGACTAAGTTGTAACACTCAATCTGATCCTCTCAGCCTAACCTCTCGGCTAACACCTCTTGATCCAACCATCTCGGCTTGATCCTCTCGATCAGAACCTCTCAACCAAAACCTCTCAACAAAAAGTCAAGAAGGTACAATATTATATAAAAATAAAAATTTACATAATTAAATTATATTGAAAATAAATTAAGAACAATGTTAAGTCAAAAGACAATGTTAGGCTCCCTTGGTCTTAAGTTTTGTTGTTAACAAACATAGAAGTTTTTTATCAATAGTACAAAGTTTTAGAAATGACTAAGATGAATCTTTCTCTAAGACGAAATTCACCTAGTAAGATGAATCTTTCTATAAGACAATATGTTCATTAAGACGAATCTATTAAAGAATAAGACGAATCCTTAGTCATTAAAAGAGATATGCATTAAATCCTTATTATTTATGATCTCTAAACCAAATACTAACTACATCTAAACAATTCCTTAGCAGATCATTTTTAAAAAGGCTTCATTGGTACCACTGTTCTACAAAAAGGAAAGAAATACATGTTTTGTTTTAGAAAAGGACAAACAAATTTCTACAACCATGAAAAGTTATAACCAAAAGGTCTTTCACCACTACAATGTCCTAACACATGCATGGTTCTACCTACTTGGTGCCAAAAGGTGATAAGTAGCTTCCTTGATCAGATAAGAAATGACAATTTGGTGAAAGCATTTAATGTAAGCATTTATTACACCAACGAACACTTCTCTCCTAGAAGAAAATTGTGAAGACAAACGAAGCAAGTCATGAGAGATAAGTTCAAAAACTAGCAATGGTCATCTTCATCGAAGCTATATAAAAGGAAGCTTGAAGTTTAGTGTAACGACCCGCCGTGGTCTCTACACTTAATGGAATCGCACTAAATGGAAACTAAGATAATTAATAAAATTGGATAACTCATAAATACAAAACATGAACAAATATATATATATATATAAAATAATAAAGTTTTTAAGTATTAGTATTTATACAGTTATCCAAAACTACTATCTCCTAGTGCCGGTCAAGCACAAAATTGTTACCCAAGATGGTAACTCTGACACTAGGTACCAAAAAAATCCACTTCTAGCAACAGTCAACAGCTCCAACCTAGCCCTGATCTGCTCCCATACACCGTATGTCCATCCACATGGAAACAGAAGGGTAAGCTAGAATTCAATAAACAACCATACAAGTATAGGAAAAAACACTATACTACCCATTCATCCAATCATCATCACAAATGACCATATTGTTCAACATAAAAACACATCTCATTCATACAACTTAGAAACAACTTTAATATAACAACAACAACAATAATATACAACTTAATATTTAAATGCGTCGTCACGCATATACAACTGGGGGATCTCCAACAACTGAGGTTGAGCAGTATAGGTGGCATAAACCCTACCGAATCCAGCATTTGACCTGTCTCAACCAAGTCAGGTATAGAACAGCTTTAGGAACTCCGAAGAGAACCAGGTATAGACAACAATAGTTGATTTCTTAGGTGTGCCACTTAGACTCGAAGGTCCAGTACTACTGTCAGGACAGAAGGGTTTGGGTATGAGCCTACCACGGCCTTGGCTAGATACCTTACTCAACTTGGTCAATCAACCATGACATGGATTGACTATTTCCATGTCGCCCACACAGTACTAAGGGATTCAACTTTAAAACAACTTTCAACTTTAAAACAACTTTCAACTTTTAAAACAATTTTCAACTTATCACCTTAGTACTATGTATCTCAACATCTGGCCGCTTGTAATCAGTATAGCTCGGCCTGGCCCCTATACCGTGGTCGCTTTGTACACGTGTACCTCGACCTTGCCCACACACGGGATCAACTAAGTCCTAGAGGAGAACAATACAACATCCACTCCAAGGGATAACTTCCCAAGGAGGGTTTTTCAACAAATTGGGCTCTTAGAGCACCACAACTATCTCGATCCACACAATGGGATGAGCAACTTCGAAAACATCTCCCCTAGTCCTAGTGATCATCATCACAACTTAATCAACTTAACAACTTAAACAACATACAACTTTTCAACAATAGACAACATACAACTTTACAGCAACTTACAGCAATAAACATCTTAACCACAATAGACAACTTACAACATACAAACAACTTAATTAAACAATTGTAGTCATTATAATATCAAATTGATGCAACTTAACAACTTTGTAAACAACTGCAGCAATATATCACCTATTTAAAATTCATCTATCATGTCAACTGACACATAAACAACATAAATCAACTTAAGCACTCAACAACTCAACTATTTCAACAAAAGAACACCACGCATAAAACTTCCCTGACTCTCCTGAAATTAAACAACCTACATTCTAGCTTCCCTCACCTGAAGATTGGCTCAGATAGCCAAAAACTAAACAAAAGTAGAATTTCCCTTCGAGGCTCAACTCAGAACTTCAATCCACCCAAATTAAGCTTTCTAATCTGAATTTCAAGAAATGACAGAAGGCATTAGTGGCCTAGAGGAGAAAAGGAGTCATATTGAGAAATTTGGGAGAGAAAAGAGCTCACAGACCCAAAGACCTTCTCTCTAAAACTTCTCTCTAAAAACTCACGTTCTCCTCAAGGCCCTCAACCCCTATTTATAGACTTTCCAGAAAGGCCAGAACGGCCTGTACCGAAACCGGAACGGCTCGTTCTGTACTACTTCATCAAGTGCAAAAACCTCATGCAGAACGGCCCGTTTCTAAATCAAAACGGCTCGTTCTGGGACTCATCCAGAACGGCCCGTTCTACATCCAGAACGCCCCGTACTCCAACCAGAATGGTCCGTTCTCCAACCAGAACGACCCGTTTTGGAATTTGGAACGGCCCGTTCTCCCTCCAGAACGACCCGTTCCCAACTACGTTTTACAGGTTAATTTAATAGCTTGGAACGGCCCGTTCCAGATTGGGAACGTCCCGTTCCAGATTGGGAACGACCCGTTCTAGGCTACTAAATTAGCCACAATTTTTTTTAACAATGTTACAATACTCCCCAACAAATAGGAATTTTCGTCCCCGAAAATAGGCTTACCTGAAAAGAGGAATGGATACTGTTCCTTGAACCAGCTCTCTACCTCCCAGGTTGCCTCACCAGTAGCTGCATCCCAAAGAATCTTCACTAAGCTAATGGACTTGCCACGAAGCTCCTTCAACTTGTGATCAATCACAGCTACCGGTCTCTTCTCATAGGTTAAGTTCTCTCTAACCTGCATCTCATCCATCTCTACCATGTGACTCGGGTCTCTGATGTACTTCCTCAACTGTGAAACGTAAAACACATCATGCAGGTTGGACAAAACCGGAGGTAACGCCAACTGATAAGCTACAGGACCTACACGACGAAGGATCTGGTAAGGACCAATGAATCTCGGTGTAAGTTTCTTGGCCCTTACAGCCCTTCCCACTCCAGTAGTGGGTGTCACCTTGAGAAACACGTGCTCTCCCTCCTCAAACTCTAGAGGTCTCATCCTCCTATCAGCATAAGACTTCTGTCGACTCTGGGTAGCCCTCAACCTCTCCTAAATCTGTCTCACCATCTCAGTAGTCTGAAGAACTAACTCTGGACCAACCACTACTGACTCACCCTCTTGATACCAGCATAATGGAGTCCTACACCTCCTGCCATACAAAGCCTCAAAAGGTGCCATGCCAATACTAGCATAATAATTGTTATTGTAGGTAAACTCTACCAATGGCAATACCTCCTCCCAACTACCCAGATGATCCAACACACAAGCTCTCAAAAGATCCTCCAGTGATTGAATTGTCCTCTCCGACTAACCATCTGTCTGTGGATGATAGGCGGAACTCAACCTCAACCTCATCCCCAACGCCTGATGTAGAGTCTGCCAAAACCTTGAAGTAAACCTTGGATCTTAATCAGAAATAATACTGGAAGGAACTCCATGCAACCGTACTATCTCTCTGATATACAATTGTGCAAGCCTCTCCAAGGACCACCTCTTGTTAATGGGAAGAAAGTGCGCACACTTTGTCAACCTATCAATAATCACCCAGATAGTATCACTGTTCCTAGCTGTCCTAGGCAACCCAACCACAAAGTCCATTGTGACATTATCCCACTTCCATTCAGGAATCTCCATCAACTGCAAAACCCCTCCGGGTCTCTGATGCTCAATCTTCGCCTTCTGACAAGTCAGACAAGCAGCTACAAACTCTACTATCTCCTTCTTCATTCCAGGCCACCAGAAACTTTTCTTGATGTCTTGATACATCTTAGTCATACCAGGATGTATGCTAAGACGACTCATGTGTCCCTCCTCTAGAACAACTCTCCTAAACTCTAAATCACAAGGTAGACAAATCCGACCTCTAAATCTGAGAATTCCATCTATACCAAGCTCAAAACCAGCTGTCCTCTCAGTACCAAGTAATCCCAAAGTCCTCAACAACTCTGGGTCCTGTAACTGTTTAGTTCCCACCTGCTTCAAGAACTCATTAGTTATGGTGATCATACCACAACTAATGTGATCCTGAACAACCTCCACCTCTAGTCTCAAATCTCTGAGCTTCTCAATCAACTCCAACTCCCTAATCATCATAGCCGACATGTGAATGGATTTCCTACTCAATGCATCGGCTACCACATTTGCCTTTCCAGGATGATACATCAACTGGAAATTGAAGTCCTTTAGAAATTCCATCCACCTCCTCTGCCTCATATTCAACGTTTTCTGATCAAACAGATATTTCAACCTCTTGTGATCACTGTATACACTGAATCTCATGCCATACAGATAATGCCTCCACGACTTCAAGGCAAACACCACAGCTGCAAGCTCCAAATCATGAGTAGGATAATTTCTCTCATGGGTCTTTAGTTGCCTCGAAGCATATGCCACTACTCTCCCTCCCTGCATCAACACACAACCTAACCCCTGGTGAGAAGCATCACAAAACACATCAAAATGCTCACCAGTGTCAGGTAATACCAAGACTGGAGAAGTAGTCAACCGTCTCTTCAACTCCTGAAAACTCTGCTCACAATCATTTGTCCACACAAAAGGCTGATCCTTTCGGGTCAGTTGAGTCAAAGGCATTACTATTCGAGAGAAACCCTCTATGAATCTCCGATAGTAACCTGCTAACCCAACAAAACTCCTAATCTCCGTAGCAGTCCTCGGACGCTCCCACTGAATCACAGCCTCCACCTTGGCTGGATCTACTGCAATCCCGTCTGCTGATATTACATGCCCCAAAAATCTCACCTCGGACAACCAAAACTCACACTTAGACAGTTTGGCATACAACTGTCTCTCCCTCAACACCTCCAAAACCGATCTCAAATGCTCACGGTGATCCTCCAATGATCTAGAATACACCAAAATATCATCAATGAAGACCACCACAAATCTGTCCAAGAACGGTCTAAAGATCTTGTTCATATAATCCATGAACACTGCTAGAGCATTAGTGACACCAAAAGGCATCACCACATACTCATAGTGACCATACCTAGTCCTGAAAGCAGTCTTCGGTATTTCACTCTCTTTCACCCTGATCTGGTGGTATCCATATCTCAAATCAATCTTTGAAAACACTGAAGCTCACCTCAGCTGATCCATCAAATCATCAATCCTTGGAAGTGGATACTTATTCTTTATCGTTAACTTATTCAGCTGTCGATAATCAACACACAAACGGGCCCCACCACCCTTCTTCTTCACTAACAGTACCGGGGCACCCCAAGGAGAAACACTAGGCCTCACCATCTGTTTCTCCAACAAATCCTTAATCAGTTTCTTCAGCTCTACCAACTCAACTGGAGCCATCCTATAAGGAGCCACTGATACCGGTCCTGCACCGGGTACTAAATCAATGCTAAACTCAACATCACGCTTAGGTGGCAATCCCGACACATCATCTAGAAACACCTCAGGAAATTCACTAACAATCTCAATCCCAGCGATAGCTCTCTCTATCTCAATACTCAAAGCTGCAAACAACATGAAGCACTCAACTCCATCCCTCATCAACTGCTCAGCCTGACTCGCTGATACTAACACCTCATCCTCCAACTGAGGAAATACGAACTCTCTCTGAGCACAATCTATAAGGATGTGATGGGCATATAACCAATCCATCCCTAGGATTATATCGATATCCACCATGGGCAACACAATTAGGTTCACTCAGAACCTCCTACCAGACACCTCTATCGGGCATCTCACACACATCTCCGACATCACCATAGAAACTAAAGCCGGAGTAGACACAGACAAATCAACATGCAATGCAGACACTGACAAACCCAATCTCTCCACACAATCAACAGATATAAATGAATGTGTAGCACCAGAATCAAACAAGATAGAAACCTCTGTACCTGCAGCTCTGCCCTTCCCCTTCACCAAGTCTGGTGAGGTGGAAGCCTCTGCTCCTATCAAAGCAAAAACTCACCCTGCTGCTTTAGGTCGCTCCACCCTCTGAGAACCTCTAGACTAACTTGCCCCAACTGGGCAATCCTTGGCCAAATGGCCAAACTGACTGCATCTAAAACACCTGGGTTGTGTAGAAGGACAGTCTCTGACAATATGTGGCCCACCACACCGATAACATCTAACAGCCTGAGCTCCACCCTGAGGAGTAGCAGGATGAGGTCCCCTACTAACAGCTCCTCTTTGAGACTGTACAGGTCTGTCATAGGGTCCCCTTTGATGGCCTCCCCTCTTGGACCCAGATGATCCCTCCTGGACTCTAGCAGCCTTACCGCTGCTACCACTACCCTCCAATCTCTCAACAATTTTTTCCTTCTCAACCAAGGCAGGAAACTCCACTATGGACATCGGGACTATGACTCTCTTCAGCTCATGCCTCAATCCCTCTGCAAACTTCCTACATCTCCAAGCCTCAGATATGGCCTGAGAGTAGAAACGAGCTAAATGCTCAAACCTCATAGCATATTTAGAAACAGACAAGCTCCCTTGATGTAGTTTCATGAACTCCACCTCCTTAGCGTATCTAACGCTGTCTGGGAAATATTTCTCCAAAAAGACCCTCATAAAGCAATCCCAATCAATAAGTACACCCCTGCTCTCTAACATCTGCCTGGTGCCTCTCCACCAGTACTCAGCCTCGCCCCCGAGCATGTAAACTGCATAAGCAAACTTCCTCTCCTCAGAAGATCCCAGAACACTGAAGATCTTCTCCATCTCACTCAACCACTGATCTGCCACATCAGGATCTGAATCCCCCTTGAACTGAGGAGGATGACATCCCCTGAACTCTGCTAAATCTCTCCCTTCCTAAGAGACCACCGGTCTAGCTGCCTCAGCCGCAACTCTATCTGCCTCCATTTGAGCAAAGTGAGCACTCTGTTGCTGCATCTCCATGGCCATCATCTCCATGGCCCTAGCAATCTAATCATACTAGGGTCTCGCCATACCACAAGAATTCAAACATCCTATTAGTAACATAATACCTCCACAAACCACCAAAGGCTAGCACATATCAGAGATATGACACAACAGAAACCTAGTAGGATCACTCCCCACAGAGTATCATAAAAGACTCGACCGACTCTGATACCATAAAAGTGTAACGACCCGCCGTGGTCTCTACACTTAATGGAATCGCACTAAATGGAAACTAAGATAATTAATAAAATTGGATAACTCATAAATACAAAACATGAACAAATATATATATATAAAATAATAAAGTTTTTAAGTATTAGTATTTATACAGTTATCCAAAACTACTATCTCCTAGTGCCGGTCAAGCACAAAATTGTTACCCAAGATTGTAACTCTGACACTAGGTACCAAAAAAATCCACTTCTAGCAGCAGTCAACAACTCCAACCTAGCCCTGATCTGCTCCCATACACCGTATGATCATAGCAGTCCATCCACATGGAAACAAAAAGGTAAGCTAGAATTCAATAAACAACCATACAAGTATAGGAAAAAACACTATACTACCCATTCATCCAATCATCATTACAAATGACCATACTGTTCAACATAAAAACACATCTCATTCATACAACTTAGAAACAACTTTAATATAACAACAACAACAATAATACACAACTTAATATTTAAATGCGTCGTCACGTATATACAACTGGGAGATCTCCAACAACTAAGGTTGAGCAGTCTAGGTGGCATAAACCCTACCGAATCCAGCGTTTGACCTATCTCAACCAGGTCAGGTATAGAACAGCTTTAGGAACTCCGAAGAGAACCAGGTATAGACAATAATAGTTGATTTCTCAGGTGTGCCACTTAGACTCGGAGGTCCAGTACTACTGTCAGGACAGAAGGGTTTGGGTATGAGCCTACCACGGCCTTGGCTAGCTTCACCAATCCACATGTGGAGTTAGCCCACCCACTGTCCTCCAAGTACCACGCACCCTCCAGTATCTAGTCAAAGACTGCATCTCTAACTAGATACCTTACTCAAATTGGTCATTCAACCATGACATGGATCGACTATTTCCATGTCGCCCACACAGTACTAAGGGATTCAACTTTAAAACAACTTTCAACTTTTAAACAACTTTCAACTTTTAAAACAACTTTCAACTTATCACCTTAGTACTATGTATCTCAACATCTGGCCGCTTGTAATCAGTATAGCTCGGCTTGACCCCTATACCGTGGTCGCTTTGTACACGTGTGCCTCGACCTTGCCCACACATGGGATCAACTAAGTCCTAGAGGAGAACAATACAACATCCACTCCAAGGGACAACTTCCCAAGGAGGGTTTTTCAACAAATTGGGCTCTTAAAGCACCACAACTATCTCAATCCACACAATGGGATGAGCAACGTTGAAAACATCTCCCCAGGTCCTAGTGATCATCATCACAACTTAATCAACTTAACAACTTAAACAACATACAACTTTTCAACAATAGACAACATACAACTCTACAGAAACTTACAACAATAAACATCTTAACCACAATAGACAACTTACAACATACAAACAACTTAATTAAACAATTGTATTCATTACAATATCAAATTGATGCAACTTAACAACTCTATAAACAACTGCAGCAATATATCACCTATTTAAAATTCATCTATCATGTCAACTGACACATAAACAACATAAATCAACTTAAGCACTCAACAACTCAACTATTTCAACAAAAGAACACCACGCATAAAACTTCCCTAACTCTCCTGAAATTAAACAACCTACATTCTAGCTTCCCTTACCTGAAGATTGGCTCAGATAGCCAAAAACTAAACAAAAGTAGAATTTCCCTTCGAGGCTCAACTCAGAACTTCAATCCACCCAAATTAAGCTTTCTAATCCGAGTTTCAAGAAATGACAGAAGGCATTAGTGGTCTAGAGGAGAAAAGGAATCATATTGAGAAATTTGGGAGAGAAAAGAGCTCATAGACCCAAAGACCTTCTCTCTAAAACTTCTCTCTAAAAACTCGCGTTCTCCTCAAGGCCCTCAACCCCTATTTATAGACTTTCCAGAAAGGCCAGAACGGCCTGTACCAAAATCGGAACGACCCGTTCTGTACTGCTTCATCAAGTGCAAAAACCTCATGCAAAACGGCCCGTTTTGAAATCAGAACGGCCCATTCTGGGACTCATCCAGAATGGCCCGTTCTGCATCCAGAACGCCTCGTGCTCTAACCAGAACGGCCCGTTCTCCAACCAGAACGGCCCGTTTTGGAATTTGGAACGGACCGTTCTCCATCCAGAACGGCCCGTTCCCAATTACATTTTATAGGTTAATTTAATAGCTTGGAACGGCCCGTTCTGGGCTACTAAATTAGCCACAATTTTTTTTAACAATGTTACATTTAGAAAGAAATGAGATCGATCATTGTAAAAATTTCATTGTTTCTTTCTTTAAAAAGCCTTTGTACTTAATTTGTTGTATCACGTCTTGATGGAAGATGAAACAACTTTGTAAACCTTAGTAACTCTAAGTTATTGGGTTTGGGCCTAAAGAGACCTGTTTGTAAAAGAATACTTGTTGTGTAAGATTGGAGAGACTTGACCGTAAAAGAATAATTGATGTTGAAGTCTGGAAAGGCTTTGTGTGAAAAGAATACTTGGATAGATTGCCTAAAGAGGCAATTCAAAGAATACCTAGGGTTAAGTGGCTTGGTAAAGACTACTTATATCTTTGATAAGATAGTGAAACTCGATTTGGTTGGATCAAGAACTAGATGTAGTCTTGGTGGTTGAGTGTGAAAAGTGGGAGTATGAGTAACATTATTCAACCCCCCCCCCCCTTTTAGTGTTCTTTTTTTCTCCATAACCAATTAATAAAAAAAAATTGATTTTTCCACAAGTCAACAAAATCTATCCATAATTTTAGGAAAATAAATCAATAATATTTTATGTAAAGATAAAAGTGTAATGTATTATTGACTTATTTCTTTTTTTTTTTTCTTGGTGTGAACTTTTATAAGTTTTAAGATAAAATCATAAATAATAATATACCTACATAGGATACATGGTGAGGTGGTTGTTCATTATTGTTGTTATACTGATAAGGAGGTCATTCATACATTCTTGAAGTATGAGAAATTCCTTGATTTATGGGATCACAAGGGGTCCTACCTTGTGTGGGCTAAGGCATGCTTGAACGATGGGGGGTCGAGGTCGAATTTTGTGGTTTTGGAGAAATTCGTTGGCCAAATGAATTTCTTTTACGTGTAGGATTGTTGGTTTTGGGACTTGAAGGTGTGGTTACCCTTTGAAAACTTCCAAATGGGGGTTCTATGCATGTTGAATGTGGCACCGACCCAACTGCATTCAAACAGTTGGGCTGTTATGCAAACATTTCGTAAATTATGCATGTTGTACCATATGGTTGACACCTCTAGCGTTCTATCACTTTTATACTTGTTATTTGAGCATGAAGACTATGTGGGTATCACTATCAAGAATAAAGTGGTTCTTGCTAAGGGTGTATGTGTCGTCCTATAAGAACTTTAAAGTTAGATATTTCAAGATGTTGATTCGATTGAATGGTTGAAAGTGCTTTTGCGATGATAGAGGCAAAGGATTATTTCCCTTTCATTAGACTTAAACATTGAAGTGCTACAAAGCTTTTGATGTGACCAACCTATCAGCTAAAGAGAGATTGGTCGTAGATTTTTTAATCAAATCCCTTGGGAGCTCCATACTCAACACCTTGTCGAGTTACTTGAGTCTACTCAAATTGAGCATGACTTGTTAGGTAAGATTTCTTTCTTAGCATATAACCATATTGATTTTGACTAGGTATTTTACAAGAATCATGATGAGTAGTAGGAGCTCTAAGTTGGATGCGATCAAATTGCTAGCAGGTCGAGTGAGAGGTGTGACACCCAAAATCATATTATTAGTATATTTGAATTTTCCACATTTAATTTATTTAAATATGGTAATTTCTATGAAAAAAATTTAATAACAAAATTTCTGAAAAATATGTATAAATGCAATGATATTTAAATCAGTGCTTACTAAAACATAAACTATAATTATTTTAATTACACTTTCCAAAATATAGTGATAGATTGAATCTTTATCGAAGAAATAAGCGTAATTTAAAGAGTATGACAATTTTTAAGAAAGGATATAACTTTACACGCAAGAACCTAAAGCAATTCGTATCTTTATTGAAGTTTAGTGGAAAACACACAAAAGGGGGGTTGAATGTGTGTGAACGAAGGATTTTAAAAAACGTTTTCGCAAAGGTGCTACTTTCCGTCAGAAAATACTATTTCAATTACGTAAGGAAATTGCAAGATTGGTTAAAAAAACTTTGCGTCTGAAGATCTATCGTCTATTTGAAAATGGTTTTCTTAGTCAAACAAATATAAGTTCATCTAAATAATGTTTAGAAAATAGATGGTAGTAGACGAAGTTTTTCAGAGTGATAAGTCTATGTGAGTAAAGCAGCGTTTCTAAATCAAAAGACAATGAACATAGTTTTTATACTAGTTCACTCGTTTTGAGCTACGTCCAGTCTTCTTCAACTGAAGGGTTCCACTAATCACAACGGATTACAAGTATTTTTAACCTCTTCTGGTTCATCAACCTCACTTGCTGATGCTAGTATTCTTAAACCACTTCTGGTTGCCCAAGTATTCTGAACCACTCCTGACTCTTCAACTTCACTTGCTAACGCTAATATTCTTAAACCACTTCTAGTTGCCCAGGTATTCTCAACCACTCTTGGTTCGTTAACTTCACTTGCTGACGCTAGTATTCTTAAACCACTTCTAGTTCTACAAGTATTCTTTTGTTATCCTTTTCAGGCTTTATAGACAATAGTTGTTTTGAGTGTGTTTGTAACTCTCACAAAGAGAATGAAATGGTTTCAACACTCACTAAGGTTTTCAACCCTAGTTTTACAAGAATGTGTTTAAAGTGTATATGTAACTCTCACAGAGAGGATAAAATGATTTCTACACTCACTAAGATAAACTATCTTAGTTTTACATGGATATTCAACTTTTGCACAAGAAGAGAGGTAAGATTGTTTTGACACTTGTTTTGGCTTATTGCTTGTTGCTTCTCTTCTTCTTCTTTTCTTCTCAGGTCTTGCTACTTATAGCCTTGTGATAGATATGCTCGTTATTTGAATTTGAATGTTTCCATTGAGGCAGAGCTTTTCATTGGTGTAGATAAACGTTTGTTCATGGCAACACATATCTTTTTCATTTAATGTGATTGATTTTGCATTAAATACTTTGCTTGCTTAATCTGTGTTATGTGAAGTCCTTTGCATAATTTGTATCCTTTTACTTCTGACTTCAATCATGACCTAGGTATGTTTTTCCTTTTGTCATCATTGTAGCTGCGAAGGCGTTGCCTTTCTCTGAAACGTAGGTGTACTTGCCCCGACACACGCAGCTTTGACTTGTGAATTCTCTCTCTTGCATTTTTCTTCTTTCTTTTTATCTTTGATAACTCCGTGCGCTTTTCTTATGAATGGAAATGATGTTTGATCTTCCTCGTTGTGACTAATGGACTCTAGATGCTTTTCATCATGCTTCATTTGTGACTAGTGGACTCTAGATGCTTCATTTACTAAGAACTTATAATAACTAAAATGTACATGGCTTCTAGCTTCACGGGCTTTCTCATAGTTGTAATGAAACTCAACAAGACAAAGGATCCTCTAGGGTGTCATGATCTCCTGAAATATGGTTTGTAAGGGTGAGTTTCCCTCACTGCCTCAAATCCCTAAAAAAAATGCAAGCATACAATAATACATCATAAAGCAAAAAAAAGAACAATCACGTAATAATTTCTTGTGGTTTTCTAACAAATTACTCTCAAATGTCTTAAATGAAACACTAGCACACTAATCTCCATACAGGCCTAATCATTGCCACCAAAAACTACCTTGGTCATGATGGTCTTACGCACATGTGGATGATTGTCAGTTGGTCAAAACTCTAGACAAATATAATGTCAATCCATACGATCCCTTGGCTAAAAGTACAATTTCACATCTCCATAAGAATGGATCATGTGGCTTGTGATTTTTAACACGTCAAATTTACATCAAATGCCTATTGAATTCACCATTTTCCAACTCCCTGAGGTCACCATGCCTCCTTTGTCCTGTACCCTAGTGTATCTCTATAACCATCCACACATCCACCTAACATTTACCTCATCGATCACAATAGAACCTAGCTTTTTGACTTATTCTTAATTTCTCATGTCAGGAACATGAAACCATTTCCACAAACAACACAAAATATTTCTTGCATATTAGCATTGATAGGTAATAAAAAATATCCACATAAATACACAAACAACATAATGGTTGTAGACTCATATATCTTGGAAAATGCAAACAAATGATGATTCATATCAACCATTTCATAAAAAAATCATCCCAATTAATATGTCGAAGGTTGGACATCCTCGAACTCATCCAAACTGCACAACTCAGTATATAGATATAGCAAATAAATTCACACACCATAGTTAAGTTGTTGAAGCTTACACTCTCAGACTCTTATCAATTGAAAACTATCCTAGGTTCGAAAGTAAATACTTTATATCACAATCATCAATTTCAAATTATAAAATAAAATATATTGTGGTTCTTCAAACTATACAAAACATAGAAAATTCATAAATTCACCATTTTATCACTTGGTATGTATTATTTCAATTCTTCTATAGGAAAAAATTAAAATAAACCTTAATACTTTCTCAAATGTTATCCATGCTCTAAATTCATTTTTTATGTCAAAATAGAAAAATTAAATTATCTTAGAAACCAACCACGGAAAACAAAACAGGAAGTGCTTCAAAGGTGTCAAAGCTTGATTATAAGTGCTAAATTGCTCATAAATCAATTTTTCAAAAAATAAATGTGTAAACGTTCATTTTCAAACTTGGTAAGAATATTTTAAATACTAAAAACTATTAAAACAAGGTTATCATCCCCAAAAATTACATCATTTTTGTGTTTAAGAAATAATATTTTACAAAAGTTTTCAAAACTTGTTTTAATCATATATTTTGCTAGAAAACTCTATTTTGAGGGATTCTTGAATCAAACCCTACATTTTTACACCCAAAGAATCCATTTTTAACATAAAAAAATATTCAAATAAGCTTCATAATGTCGCCACCCCGCCGAAACGGACCTTGGCATTCGCGACGATGGTTGGACTCTTTTTAAGTTTTGAAAAATGATGGATTGTTAGAACGACTTATTCTCAAACTGAGACCTCATCGAACTAACAATTTTATTAAATGATTCACCAATCCATGTTAATCCCAAGCGGGACCCCCCATGGATTAGTGGTTTTCACAAAAAGAAGGGTTCTTGGAGTCGCCACCAATGTTTTACTCAAAACATTGGAAAAAGGGATAAGGCAATTGATTTTCGCAAATCAACCTTGGCCATTACAACCAGAGTTGGGTAAGGGAGTCGGTTACGTGCGGGGAAGGTGTTAGCACCCCACAACGCCCCTTTCGGGTTCCCTATGACGGATTATTTCATAAATAACAGTGTAAAATTACTAAATTACCCCTATTTATTAGAAACGATTATAAGCGGAATATTTACAGGATGAAAATTCTAAATATGCAATGCAACAATCAGAAAGCAGTAAAAGGAAGGATTTTGAAAAAGAAACCTTTGAAGCGTGCTTTTATATATTTAAACAGACGTTAGGAGGCTTTTTGGCGCTCCTTCCCACTACACGCTTGCTCGCTCCTTCCCTAAAAATTAATTTTTACTATGGAAATTGAAAAGATTTCCCTTCGACTAGTTCGAATCCTCAAGCTAAATGCTCAGAACTCAAGAACTTCGTCGGATCGGCTCTCGGAGAGACTTCTAGGGCAGAACACTGCTCAAAAACCCCAGAATGCTCAACAAGAGGGTCCAAGAATCTGGAAAAAGTGTCCAAATGTGTGGAATGACGTCCAAATGACGTCCTATATATAGGAGTGAGGCGCAGTACGGCCTCTGACATCAATACGGCCCGTACTGAAGTTTTGAACTACAGTACGGCCGTATTGAATTCAGTACGGCCGTACTGAAGTTCAAAAACTTCAGTACGGCCGTATTGGTTTCAGTACAGCCGTATTGTAGTTCAAATTGTTCAGTACGGCCGTACTGAACTTCTAGGAGGCCGTATTGAGCTCCAATCCTCCCACATCCTTATTTTAAGCTACTCTAAGACTTCTAAACCTATGAAGAATCATCCTAGGGTCTTCCAGGGTCTTCCAGGAGTCATTTCGGCTGACTTTCCTTCGGTCTTCGAGAGTCTTCGAGTCTTATTTCCGACCCGGACAATTTTAGGGGTCTACAGCTGCCCCCCCTTTACTTAGTCAAACAGCTTTTTGGTGTACCGGTTGACAAGTAAAGGAGTTGACCCAATTGTCCGGGGAATAAGCCATCCTTCCGACTTGTAGTGTCTTCCGGTGGAAAATTGTTGAGTAGCCTCTCCAGGTTGAGTATTAGTCGTCGCCTCTCCAGGCTCGTGCATACCTCAGTGTTTCTGACAACCTCGGTAGCTGAGTACCGCCTCTCCAGGCTCTGCCTCCGTGTTTCTGACGACGTTAGCAGTTGCACACCTCCGTGTTTCTGACGACGTTAGTGGCTGAGTACCGCCTCTCCAGGCTCTGCCTCTGTGTTTCTGACGACATTGGCAGTTGCATACCTCCGTTGTTTCTGACGAAGGGGTAGCTGAGTACCCGCCTCTCCAGGCTCTGTCTCGGTGTTTCTGACAACCTTGACAGTTGCATACCTCCGTTGTTTCTGACGACGGGGTAGCTGAGTACCGCCTCTCCAGGCTCTGCCTCGGTGTTTCTGACAACCTTGGAAGCTGAGTTTGCCCTCTCCAGGGTCTGCGGTTTGCCCTCCCCAGGGTTGCATGCCTCCGTGTTTTTGACGACGGGGTAGCTGAGTACCGCCTCTCCAGGCTCTGTCTCGGTGTTTCTGACAACCTTGACAGCTGAGTTTGCCCTCTCCAGGGTCTGCGGTTTGCCCTCCCCAGGGTTGCGTACCTCCGTGCTTCTGGTCACTTTGGTAGCGTGAGTTTTCCCTCTCCAGGGTCTGCAGTTTGCCCTCCCCAGGGTCTGCCTCCGTGTTTCTGACGACGTTGGCAGTGTGAGTTTGCCCTCTCCAGGGATTTGTGATGATTTTGTCTCCACAGTCCACGATGCTGCTTCGACGATTATTTTTGATTTTTGTGCCACTGAGGGCTGGATAACGCAGGGATTCGTCTAGGGGATGTGCAGTTACTCATAGGTTCTTGTGTCCGAACTTTCCATTGCGTAGTTGGTGCCCACTGGGTAATTTCTGATTCCTTGGGGGTGCAGACACAAAGATGCTCTTTCTGATGTGAGCGGTGCCTTATGGTTGGCTGACGTCCTTTCGACGGTGGTGGAGTATCCCGGTTATCCTTATTCGGGTGACTCTTTTTGATTTTCTGGTTTTATTGCCTTTGCGTAGGCTGTTATCTGCTGGGGGATTCTATTGTGATGATTTTGTCTCCACAGTCCACGATGCTGCTTCGACGGTTGTTTTTGATTTTGATGCCGCTGAGGGCTGGATAACGCAGGGATCCGTCTAGGGGATGTGCAGTTACTCATAGGTTCTTGTGTCCCAACTCTCTATTGCGTAGTTGGTACCCACTGGGGAAATTCTGATTCCTTGGGGATGCAGACACAAAGATGCTCTTTCTGAGGTGAGCGATGCCTTATGATTGGTTGACGTCCTTTCGACGTTGGTAGAGTATCCCGGTTATCCTTATTCGGGTGACTCTTTTTGATTTTCTTGGTTTTGTTGCCTCTGCGTAGGCTGTTATCCGCTGAGGGATTCTGTTGTGATGATTTTGTCTCCACAGTCCACGATGCTGCTTCGACGGTTGTTTTTTGATTTTGGTGCCGCTGAGGGCTGGATAACGCAGGGATCCGTCTAGGGGATGTGCAGTTACTCATAGGTTCTTGTGCCCCAACTTTCCATTGCGTAGTTGGTGCCCACTGGGAAATTCTGATTCCGTGGGGATGCAGACACAAAGATGCTCTTCCTGAGGTGAGCGATGCCTTATGATTGGCTGACGTCCTTTCGACGTTGGTGGAGTATCCCGGTTATCCTTATTCGGGTGACTCTTTTGATTTTCTGATTTTGTTGCCTCTGCGTAGGTTGTTATCCGCTGGGGGATTCTGTCGTATTGATCTTGATTGGCCTCTTCTGTTAGGCGGATCATCTTGACGTTCAATGATTGGCTGAATGCCGAATTCCGCTTGGGGAATGATTATTGATCTTTTTTGGATTTTCTCTTTTTGAAGGAGTGCCTCTGAGTAGGCGAATTATCTTGATGTTTGGTGTTCGGTTGAGTGCCGGATTCCGCTTGGGGAATGGTTATTGATCTTTTCGGATTTTTTTTTTTTTTTTTTTTTTTTGAAGGAGTGCCTCTGAGTAGGCGAATTATCTTGATGTTTGGTGTTCGGCTGAGTGTCGGATTCCGCTTGGGGAATGGTTGTTGATGTTTTTGATTTTTTTCTTTTTTTGAAGGAGTGCCTCTAAGTAGGCGAATGGGGATTGAAGATCTTATGTATCCCAAAGTATTATTTAGAAAGCCTCTTCAGGCTTAGTTTCACTCGTCGCTCGAGTTGGAAAGCTATCTTCCACTGAGGAAGTCAAAGTCCTTTGACTCGGATATTCTGTTCGGATGATCATA
This sequence comes from Cajanus cajan, assembly GCF_000230855.2. Lineage (NCBI taxonomy): Eukaryota > Viridiplantae > Streptophyta > Magnoliopsida > Fabales > Fabaceae > Cajanus > Cajanus cajan. The sequence continues at coordinate 31,711,628 of NC_138524.1, read as the reverse complement.
CTTCCATTGGGGAATCTTGCTGATCTTGCGCTGATAGCTTTCACTGGGAGTTCGGCCCAAGAGTGCAAGCTGAGATGTCTCTGGGGAGTATTATTTCGGCAAGCCTCTCCAGGCTCAGTTATTCTGTACGATTGGGGAGTATTATTTCGGCAAGCCTCTCCAGGCTCAGTTATTCTGTATGATGAGGGAGTATTATTTCGGCAAGCCTCTCCAGGCTCATTTATTCTGTATGATGAGGGAGTATTATTTCGGCAAGCCTCTCCAGGCTCAGTTATTCTGTACGATGCGGTTGATTTTCTGAATTTTTGCCTTTTTTGTCGTTTTTTGGCTTTTTCTGTTGACTGCTATCATACACAAGCAATTTTTTTCTATTTTTCTATTTTATGCGATTGCCTCATGATAAGGTCTTTAAATGTGCAACTAAAGGCCAATACGGCTGTATCCATTTCAGTACGCCTGTATTGAGTTAAAAATTTGTTCATAACCCTAATTTTAGTACGGGCGTACTGAACATGGTACGGGCGCATTGTTTTTTCTGAAGCTTGATTTTTTTTGATTTTTGGTTTTTTCAATAAACAGAGAATAAGTGATCTTCCAGTACACCTATCATCTGTATGCATGTATGCGGTATGATGCACCTAATTCTATTTGATTTATTTTTTCAAAAGAATTAACCGATGCGTTTCTTTGCTTGGATTTTGCCATTCCTCTAGACGGGCTGTGCGCTGCCGATTTCTGTAACCGAGGAATGATGCGTGTTATATCGAGATTGGTGTCATCAACCAAGTGATCCTTCCCTTCCTTTAGAAGACATGTCAACCCTCCTATTGACCACTATATCTCCATGTTTCCACTAGATTATTCTAAAATCGTTTGGGACAAGAGAAAAGAAGGGAAAGATATTTTTGTTCAAAAGTTTGTGTTTTAGAGGGGATTATTTATTGTTTTGAAAGCGGTTTTTGTAAGAATGGCTGGCCAAGGTAGGCTCATGTGTTTAGGCTTGTTTGATTAAACACTTATGAAGTTAAGAAAGTCTTGTTATTTGACGTTGTGATTTGACAACTTAGATAGCTTTCCTTGAACCTTTCTTTTTGAATTCGGTTCATGGTACCATCATGGGTTTCTTTTGCTTTTTTGATTGTCCTTATTTTTGCCTAAAACACCCCTTTGTGGCGTCTTAGCGGACCTTTGTTTTTGTTCATTTTTGTAACCCTAACTTTTGCCTAGGTCACCCTTTCGTGGGATTCCTAGCGGGTTCTTTGCTCTTATTTTTGCGCAGCCCCCTTTTTGGGTTTCCTCCCGAGCTTTTTTGTTTTTAGGATTTCTTTTTTTTATCCATGATGGCACTTGTCGAGGCCAAGGAAAGGTGCTCCAAGTTGTCATACACACTTCCACATAAAAATGATGCGGGTTTATTGTTATTAAGACAATTTTAACCTCATTCATGCTTGTCGCCACCCGCCGAAACGGACCTTGGCATTCGCGACGATGGTCGGACTCTTTTTAAGAGTTTGAAAAATGATGGATTGTTAGAACGACTTATTCTCAAACTGAGACCTTGTCGAACTAACAATTTTATTAAAATGGTTCACCAATCCATGTTAACCCCAAGCGGGACCCTCCATGGATTAGTGGTTTTCGCAAAAAGGGTTCTTGGAGTCGCCACCAATGTTTTACTCAAAACATTGGAAAAAGAGTTAAGGCAATTGATTTCGCAAATCAACTTAGGCCATTACAACCAGAGTTGGGTAAGGGAGTCGGTTACGTGCGGGGAAGGTGTTAGCACCCCACAACGCCCCTTTCGGGTTCCCTATGACAGATTATTTCATGAATAATAGCTTAAAATTATTAAATTACCCCTATTTATTAGAACGATATTAAGTGAATTATCTACATGATGAAAGCTTTAAACATGCAATGCAACAATCAGAAAGCGATAAAGAAAGCAATAAAAGACGAGTTTTGGAAGAAAACCTCTTGAAGCGTGCTTTTATATATTTAAAAGAACTAGGAGGCTTTTTGGCGCTCCTTCCCACTACACGCTCGCTTTCTCCTTTCCCTAAAATAAAATTTTTACTATGGAAATCAAATAGATTTCCCTTCGACTCGTTCGAATCTCAAGCAAATGGCTTATGATTCAAGAACTTCGTCGGATTGGCTTTCAGAGAGATTTCTAGGGCAGAGCACTGCTCAAAAACCCAAGAATACTCAGCCAGGGGGTCCAGAATAGCTGGAAAAGTGTGGAATGACGTCCAAATGACGTCCTATTTATAGGGATGAGGCGCAGTATGGCCCCTGGGTTCAATACGGCCCGTATTGAGTTTTTGTACTTCAATACGGCCGTATTGAATTCAGTACGGCCGTATTGAAATACAGAAACTTCAATACGGCCGTATTGGTTTCAGTACGGCCGTATTGTAGTACAAAATGTGCAGTACGGCCGTACTGAACTCCAAGGAGGCCGTATTGAGCTCCAAACCTCCCACTTTCTTATTTTTGGCTACTCTAAGACCTCTAAACCTACAGATAGTCATCCTATGGTCTTCTAGGAGTCCTTCTGGCTGACTTTCCTTTGATCTTTGAGAGTCTTTGAGTCTTATTTCTGACCCGGACAATTTTAGGGGTCTACAGCTGCCCCCCCTTTACTTAGTCAAACGGCTTTTTAGTATACCGGTTGACAAGTAAAGGAGTTGACCCAATTGTCCGGGGAATAAGCCATCCTTCCGACTTGTAGTGTCTTCCGGTGGAAAATTGTTGAGTAGCCTCTCCAGGTTGAGTATTAGTCGTCGCCTCTCCAGGCTATACCAGAGTGTTCTTGACAACCTCACTGGCAGTTGCATACCTCCGTGTTCTTGACAACCTCGGGGTAGCCGAGTACCGCCTCTCCAGGCTATACCAGAGTGTTCTTGACAACCTCACTGGCAGTTGCATACCTCCGTGTTCTTGACAACCTTGGGGTAGCGTGAGTTTGCCCTCTCCAGGGATTAGTGATGGTTTTGTCTCCACAGTCCACGATGCTGCTTCGACGATTGTTTTTGATTTTTGTGCCACTAGGGGCTGGATAACGCAGGGATCCGTCTAGGGGATGTGCAGTTACTCATAGGTTCTTGTGTCCCAACTTTCCATTGCATAGTTGGTGTCCACTGGGGAATTTCTGATTCCTTGGGGGTGCAGACACAAAGATGCTCTTTCTGAGATGAGCGATGCCTTATGATTGGCTGACGTCCTTTCGACGTTGGTGGAGTATCCCGGTTATCCTTATTCGGGTGACTCTTTTGATTTTTCTGATTTTGTTGCCTCTGCGTAGGCTGTTATCCGCTGGGGATTCTGTTGTGATGATTTTGATTGGCCTCTTCTGTTAGGCGGATCATCTTGACGTACAATGATTGGCTCAATGCCGAATTCCGCTTGGGGAATGATTATTGATCTTTTTTTGATTTTTCTCTTTTTGAAGGGGTGCCTCTAAGTAGGCGAATGATCTTGATGTTCGGTGTTCGGCTGAGTGCCGGATTCCGCTTGGGGAATGGTTATTGATGTTTTTGATTTTTTTTTGCTTTTTGAAGGGGTGCCTCTGAGTAGGCGAATGGGGATTGAAGATCTTATGTATCCCAGAGTATTATTTAGAAAGCCTCTGCAGGCTTAGCTTCACTCGTCGCTCGAGTTGGAGAGCTATCTTCCACTGAGGAAGTTTCAAGTCCTTTGACTGAATATTTTGCTTGGATGATCGCACTTCCATTGGGGATTTTGACGATCTTGCTTTGATAGCTCTCGCTGGGGATTTGTTCCATGAGCTTAAGCTGAGGTTTCTCTGGGGAGTATTATTTCTGCGAGCCTCTCCAGGCTCAGTTATTCTGTACAATGAGGGAGTATTATTTCCGCAAGCCTCTCCAGGCTCAATTATTCTGTGGGATTTTCTGTATTTTGCCTTTTTTGTCGTTTTTTTGGCTTTTTCTGTATTTTGCCTTTTGTTGACTTTGGCTTTTTCTGTACAGAAATTAAAAGTGCTAAAGAATTTGAATTCAAAAGTGGGAAATTTCATTTATTAAATAGAATGAAATTTGTACAATGGAAATGAAGAGAAGTGGGGCACAGCCCGATCAATCAAATACATAAAAAGCAAGAAAGATAGCCGGTCTTCACTCCTCTACCGGCGGATCCTGTGGAGGGTCTGGGAAGCGACGGTGCAGCCAGACCGACAGGCTGTCAAACTCCTGTCTAAGGGCGTCGATACTGTGCTGAGCAGTATCGAATCGAGTGTCGATGCTCTGCTGCAAGGCGTCGAAACGAGCATCGAAGTAGGCCCTGTCTTGCTGTGAGGTGCCGGCCTCTGGCTGCGGGTCCACGTCACCTGGGAGCTCGATGTTCTCGAAGAGCTCGCTGAAGGTGTCGCGTGTGGTCGCCCGTACAAATTGCCTCCCTGCCTTGGCAATGATCTTCATGTTGATCAGGGTGGCAGCATTGATGGGCTTGGGCGCCAACTCCCCTGCGTCTATGCCATCGGGGCATCCCCAAGTCTCAGCGAGTCGTGAAAGGAACGTGGAGACCATGATGTAGCCTCGCCGAGCGTCACTACCCTCTCTTGCCCCCAGATTCTTTATGTGCTCGAGGAAAAAGAATCCGGGGTTGGCTTTCTGTCCAGTGACCATGCAATAGAGAGCCAGTAGATCCTGTCGTGTCACTGACTCTGGGCTCTTTGGTCTGGCATGGATGGAGCCTGTGACCAGCTTGTGGCAAATGCGGAGCGCTGTCGGGAGCCGAGTACCCTTCACTCCGGCGTGGTAGTCTATCTGACCCGTAAGCTCTCTCCACATTTCGTTCGTGGTCAGATTATCGGGGCACTCGCAGATGGCGTCCCGATACTCCAGCTGATCGGCTCGCTGGAAGAAGCCAGCCTGGACATTGAATTCGTCCAGCGTTAGGGAGCGGTATCCTCCCATCATCCAAAAGTCCACTGAGTAGACCGTCGCACCGTAACTGTTCGTCGACTCTGTCATGCCGACGGTAGCTAGGAACTCCTTCGTTGCCGTCGGATAGATCCTAGGGTGGGGGTCAAGGAGGAACCCCCATCCTATGGCGTTGATGTAGCCAACGACCTCATCCTCCCATTCCATCGCTCGAAGGATGTTGAGGTCGAGCACCCTTGACGGTTGGAATATAAACGACTCAAGGAGCTCCAGCCTTTCTTGATGACGCGCGGTCATCTCGATTTGCGCGGGGACCCTGTGCCTCTTTCTTGATGATTCGGCCATTTCTCAGAATTTGGGAAGATCTCAGACACACTCACAAAGAAAGTATGCAAAGGAGTGAAGAATGTTGTGCAGAAATGAGAGGGGAAGGGGCCTATTTATAGAAAAATTTACGTCAGTACGGCCCGTATTGAATTCAATACGGCCGTACTGACTTGGCCGTTAGTGTGCAAAACGGGGGACCAATACGGGCCGTATTGGATTCAATACGCCCGTATTGGTGTGTCTGTTGAGGTCAATACGGGCGTATTTCGTTCAGTATGCCCGTATTGAACTGAAGGGTTGCCCGTAACCCTAATTTCAGTACGGGCGTACTGAACTGGGTACGGGCGTATTGAGTTTTTTTTTTTTTTTTTTTTTTTTTTTTTTTTTTTAGATAAACAGAGAATAAGTGATCTTCCATTACACCTATCATCTGTATGCATGTATGCGGTATGATGCACCTAATTCTATTTGATTCATTTTTCAAAAGAATTAACCGATGCGTTTCTCTGTTTGAATTTTGCCATTCCTCCAGACGGGCTGTGCGATGCCGATTTCTGTAACCGAGGAATAATGCGTGTTATATCGAGATTGGTGTCATCAACCAAGTAATCCTTCTCCTCCTTTAGAAGACGTGTCAACCCTCCTATTGACCACTATATCTCCATGTTTCCACTAGATTATCCTAAAATCGTTTGGGACAAGAGAGAAAAGAAAGGAAAGATATTTTTGTTCTGAATTTTGTGTTTTAGAGGGGATTTATTTTTCAAAAATGGTTTTTGTAAGAATGGTTGGCCAAGGTAGGCTTATGTGTTTAGGTTTGTTTGATTAAACACTTATGAGGTTAAGAAAATCTTGTTATTCACGTTGTGATTTTGACAACTTAGATAGCTTCCCTTGAACCTTTTTCGGCTCATGGTACCATCATGGATTTCTTTTGCTTTTTTGATTGTCCTTATTTTTTTGCCTAAAACACCCTTTTGTGGCGTCTCAGCGGACCTTTATTTTTGTTTATTTTTTTGAAACCCTAATTTTTGCCTAGGTCACCCTTTTGTGGGATTCCTAGCGGGTTCTTTGCTCTTATTTTTGCGCAGCCCCCTTTTTGGGTTTCCTGCCGAGCTTTTTGTTTTTAGGATTTCTTTTTTATCCATGATGGCACCTATCGAGGCCAAGGAAAGGTGCTCCAAGTTGTCACGCACACTTCCACATAAAAATGATGCGGGTTTATTGTTATTAAGATGATTTTAACCTCATTCATGTTTATTCAAACAGGGTTAAAAATAATGCGGTTTAGAAATTTATTATAAGCAAGAAAAGAAGCAGTAAGAAATGATAAAGAATGATTTTATTATAATCATAATGGAAACATGTGCCCTATCGAGGCTCGGGGGTCGGGCTGTCCCCGAGGAGTAATCTCTAACAGTCATCAGGTCTATACATCCCTATCGGAAGGAGAAGAGCACTTGATGACGACGACCGGCCTTAACGCTTGTGAACCGGCCTTCCTAAAGATCTGGCTTAAAGAACGTCGAGAAGGATCTTGGTTCCTCTTCGTCCTTTGATCTTTATTAGGGTTGTATCCTAACCCTTGTTCCCCCGGATTATCCTTGATAATAGGTAGCTCGGGAATTCCTTGGGAATCCTTGCCAAGTCCTTATCCTGGCAAGTATCCGTTCTTGGTGAGCATGGAGGCTACCTTCTTCATTTCTCGGGGAAATGTTTCGACATTGGCAATCTCCAATGCTTGGAAGGCGGTTTCTAAAGCTTCCTCTGCTGCATCCACGTAAGGTATGGTGGATGGCTTACTGATGAGTATGTCATCTTCAGCTTGTACAGTCACCAGCTTGTCACCCACTATTAATTTGACTTTCTGGTGGGGCGTAGAAGGAACAGCTTTTGCATCATGAATCCAAGGTCGGCCGAGGAGACAGCTGTATGCGGGAGTAATGTCCATCACTTGAAATTCGACGTTGAAGATGGTGGGTCCAATTTGGATTGGAAGATTGACTTCTCCCACCACTTCTCTTTTAGAACCGTCGAAAGCTCGAACGATCATGTTGCTCGGGCGCATTTGGATTTCCTTGATTGCCACTTGCTCGAGCGTTCTTTTTGGCATCACATTCAAGGAAGATCCGTTATCCACCAAGACTTTAGCGATGTGGTACTCCTTGCACTTTACAGAGATGTGCAAGGGCTTGTTGTAGTTCGGTCCCTCAGCGGGGATTTCTTCATCGGTGAAAGTGAGGTGATCATTAGCCGTGATGTGACTAACAATCCCCTCAAATTTGTCTTGGGAGATAGTGTGCGACACGTATGCCTCGTTCAAGACTTTCAACAGAGCTTGCCGATGCGGTTCGGAGCATAGGATCAACGACAACAGAGAAATCTTTGCTGGCGTCTTATGAAGTTAATCCATGATGGAGTACTCGCTCTGTCGGATATACTTTAACAGCTCGTCTGTCTCCTCCTCGGATTCTTTATTTTCCTCGGTTTTCTCCTTTTCTTTTCCTTTATTCTTGGGAGCTTTATCATGAAGATCTTCGAGAGTGTAGATCCTGCCACTCCTAGTCATGCCCCCAAGTCCAGCGATGTTAGAGATATCGCTGTCGGCAGAAGAATGGATGTCGTATATCCATGGCACAGCCTTATTCGATTCGTAAGGGAAAGGCCTTGGAGCAGTGATCCTTAATGGTGTTGGACCTTCCCCTTTGTTCGTCTTGATTACCAACAACGGAGTTGACGTGTGTTCGCTTGGCGCGGTTGTTGGCTTACACTTGATAACGAACGGTGTGCGATCCATTCTTTGAACATACGCATCGATTTAATTCTTTCTTTTTATTAATGTTTATTAATGAATTACTAGGAGGGATGTATGAAATGCAAACCTAGATCCCTCCATGATCTTTGATAAGAATGCATGATATGAGATGATGACGTTGAATATGCATGCATTGTGTTTATTCAACTAAGCATTATCATGTTTTCGGGATGCTCCTAAGATGATGCATGATATTGCTTGGTTTGGATAAATATCTTTTTTTTTGGATATTTTTCTTTGAGTATTTTTGTTTTGTATATATTTTTATTTTTTATTTTTTTGGGTGAAAAGGGAAACTACCTACATGAATGTGATGATGGTAGATGTTAACACCATGTAATGGAAGATTCTTATTCCTATTTATTCTTATTTTAAAAAGGAATGTTGTATGTTTAAGGAATGCAATGTATGCTCAAACAATGTCACATAAACAATGCACAAACAATTCACTCATCCACGAACAGTCACGAGCGAATCACGAGGTAGGGGTATCCTGCAGAAAAGTGCATATTCAAGGAGGTTCTAACTGTTCTCACTGGTCTGAGGCCCCCAAGGTGCCCCCATTATAGGGACCCAATTCCTCTCGTCGTAAGTCGATGGAAAGTTCCAACGCACTGTCGGACTTGAGTTCATGGTTATCACCTTGAGTGATGTTTTCCGACAACGGTCTACGGGCACCTATAGACCCATTCGACAACCGGCCGTACTAACATCCACTCCCTATGGCTTTCCACTCATGCCCCCGGGTATAGAGGGAACTGTTGTGTGCAAAGGTTTGTGTGCAGTTTGTATTTCAAACAATTGCGTAAATTTAAAAATACAACAGTTATTAAAGCCAAATAGATAAACATGTTATCATACAAGTGAGGGGTAATAAAGTAATTTTAAACTATTATTTTGAAATAATCCATCACTAAATGGGACTGACTCTCGAGGCTTCCCCAGTGGAGTCGCCATCTGTCGCCACCCGCCGAAACGGACCTTGGCATTCGCGACGATGGTCGGACTCTTTTTAAGAGTTTGAAAAATGATGGATTGTTAGAACGACTTATTCTCAAACTGAGACCTTGTCGAACTAACAATTTTATTAAAATGGTTCACCAATCCATGTTAACCCCAAGCGGGACCCTCCATGGATTAGTGGTTTTCGCAAAAAGGGTTCTTGGAGTCGCCACCAATGTTTTACTCAAAACATTGGAAAAAGAGTTAAGGCAATTGATTTCGCAAATCAACTTAGGCCATTACAACCAGAGTTGGCTAAGGGAGTCGGTTACGTGCGGGGAAGGTGTTAGCACCCCACAACGCCCCTTTCGGGTTCCCTATGACAGATTATTTCATGAATAATAGCTTAAAATTATTAAATTACCCCTATTTATTAGAACGATATTAAGTGAATTATCTACATGATGAAAGCTTTAAACATGCAATGCAACAATCAGAAAGCGATAAAGAAAGCAATAAAAGACGAGTTTTGGAAGAAAACCTCTTGAAGCGTGCTTTTATATATTTAAAAGAACTAGGAGGCTTTTTGGCGCTCCTTCCCACTACACGCTCGCTTTCTCCTTTCCCTAAAATAAAATTTTTACTATGGAAATCAAATAGATTTCCCTTCGACTCGTTCGAATCTCAAGCAAATGGCTTATGATTCAAGAACTTCGTCGGATTGGCTTTCAGAGAGATTTCTAGGGCAGAGCACTGCTCAAAAACCCAAGAATACTCAGCCAGGGGGTCCAGAATAGCTGGAAAAGTGTGGAATGACGTCCAAATGACGTCCTATTTATAGGGATGAGGCGCAGTACGGCCCCTGGGTTCAATACGGCCCGTATTGAGTTTTTGTACTTCAATACGGCCGTATTGAAATACAGAAACTTCAATACGGCCGTATTGGTTTCAGTACGGCCGTATTGTAGTACAAAATGTGCAGTACGGCCGTACTGAACTCCAAGGAGGCCGTATTGAGCTCCAAACCTCCCACTTTCTTATTTTTGGCTACTCTAAGACCTCTAAACCTACAGATAGTCATCCTATGGTCTTCTGGGAGTCCTTCTGGCTGACTTTCCTTTGATCTTTGAGAGTCTTCGAGTCTTATTTCCGACCCGGACAATTTTAGGGGTCTACAATGCTTATTCAAACAGGGTTAAAATAATGTGGTCTAGAGATTTATTGCAAGCAAGAAAAGAAGAAATAAGAAATAATAAAGAATGATTTTATTATAATCATAATGGAAACATGTGCCCTATCGAGGCTCGGTGGTCGGGCTGTCCCCGAGGAGTAATCTCTAATAGTCATCAGGTCTATACATCCCTATCGGAAGGAGAAGGGCACTTGATGACGACGACCGGCCTTGACGCTTGTGAACCGGCCTTCCTAAAGATCTGGCTTAAAGAACGTCGAGAAGGATCTTTGTTCCTCTTCGTCTTTTGATCTTTATTAGGGTCGTATCCTAATCCTTGTTTCCCCGGATTATCCTTGATAATGGGTAGCTCGGGAATCCCTTGGGAATCCTTGCCAAGTCCTTGTCCAGGCAAGTATCCATTCTTGGTGAGCATGTAGGCTACCTTCTTCATTTCTCGGGGAAACGTTTCAACATTGGCAATCTCCAATGCTTGGAAGGCGGTCTCTAGAGCATCCTCTGCTGCATCCACGTAAGGTATGGCAGATGGCTTGCTGATGAGTATGTCATCTTCAGCTTGTACGGTCACCAGCTTGTCATCCACTATGAATTTGACTTTCTGGTGGAGCGTAGAGGGAACAGCTTTCGCATCATGAATCCAAGGTCGGCCGAGGAGACAGCTGTATGCGGGAGTAATGTCCATCACGTGAAGTTGATCCACGATGGAGTACTCGCTCTGTCGGATATATTTTAATAGCTCATCAGTCTCCTCCTCGGATTCTTTATTTTCCTCGGTTTTCTCTTCTTTTTCTTTCCCTTTAATCTTGGGAGCTTTGTCATGAAGATCTTCGGGAGTGTAGATCCTGCCACTCCTAGTCATGCCCCCAAGTCCAGCGATGTTAGAGATATCGCTGTCGGCAGAAGAATGGATGTCGTATATCCATGGCACATCCTTATTTGATTCGTAGGGAAAAGGTCTTGGAGCAGTGATCTTTAACGGTGTCGGACCTTCCCCTTTATTCGTCTTGATTACCAACAACGGAGTTGATGTGCGTTCGCTTGGCGCGGTTGTTGGCTTACACTTAATAACAAATGGCGTGCGATCCATTTTGAACATACGCATCGATTAATTCTTTCTTTTTATTAATGTTTATTATTGAATTACTAGGAGAGATGTATGCAATGCACTCCCCTAGATCCCTCCATGATTTTCGATAAGAATGCATGATATGAGATGATGGCGTTGAATGTGAATGCATTGTGTTTATTCAACTAAGCATTATCATGTTTTTAGGATGTTCCTAAGATGATGCATGATTTTGCTTGGTTTGGATAAATAATCTTTTCTTTTTTGGGTATTTTGTTTTTTTGTATATATTTTTTGTATTTTTTGGGGTGAAAATGGAAACTACCTACATGAATGTGATGAAGGTAGATGTTAACACCATGTAATGGAAGATTCTTATTCCTATTTATTCTTATTTTAAAAGGGAATGTTGTATGTTTAAAGAATGCAATGTATGCTCAAACAATGTCACATAAACAATGCACAAACAATTCACTCATCCACGAACAGTCACGAGCGAATCACGAGGTAGGGGTATCCTGCAGAAAAGTGCATATTCAAGGAGGTTCTAACTGTTCTCACCGGTCTGAGGCCCCCAAGGTGCCCCCATTATAGGGACCCAATTCCTCTCGTCGTAAGTCGATGGAAAGCTCCAACGCACTGTCGGACTCGAGTTCATGGTTTTCACCTTGAGTGATGTTTTCCGACAACGGTCTACGGGCACCTATAGACCCATTCGACAACCGGCCGTACTAAGATCCACTCCCTATGGCTTTCCACTCATGCCCCCGGGTATAGAGGGAACTGTTGTGTGCAAAGGTTTGTGTGCAGTTTTTATTTCAAACAATTGCAAAAATTTAAACATTCAACAGTTATTAAAAGCCACATAGATAAAACATATTATCATACAAGCGAGGGGTAATGAAGTAAATTTAAACTATTATTTTAGAAATAATCCATCACTAAACGGGACTGACTCTCGAGAAATCCCCAGTGGAGTCGCCATCTGTCGCCACCCGCCGAAACGGACCTTGGCATTCGCGACGATGGTTGGACTCTTTTTAAGTTTTGAAAAATGATGGATTGTTAGAACGACTTATTCTCAAACTGAGACCTCATCGAACTAACAATTTTATTAAATGATTCACCAATCCATGTTAATCCCAAGCGGGACCCTCCATGGATTAGTGGTTTTCACAAAAAGAAGGGTTCTTGGAGTCGCCACCAATGTTTTACTCAAAACATTGGAAAAAGGGATAAGGCAATTGATTTTCGCAAATCAACCTTGGCCATTACAACCAGAGTTGGGTAAGGGAGTCGGTTACGTGCGGGGAAGGTGTTAGCACCCCACAACGCCCCTTTCGGGTTCCCTATGACGGATTCTTTCATAAATAACAGTGTAAAATTACTAAATTACCCCTATTTATTAGAAACGATTATAAGCGGAATATTTACATGATGAAAATTCTAAATATGCAATGCAACAATCAGAAAGCAGTAAAAGGAAGGATTTTGAAAAAGAAACCTTTGAAGCGTGCTTTTATATATTTAAACAGACGTTAGGAGGCTTTTTGGCGCTCCTTCCCACTACACGCTTGCTCGCTCCTTCCCTAAAAATTAATTTTTACTATGGAAATCGAAAATATTTCCCTTCGACTAGTTCGAATCCTCAAGCTAAATGCTCAGAACTCAAGAACTTCGTCGGATCGGCTCTCGGAGAGACTTCTAGGGCAGAACACTGCTCAAAAACCCCAGAATGCTCAACAAGAGGGTCCAAGAATCTGGAAAAAGTGTCCAAATGTGTGGAATGACGTCCAATTGACGTCCTATATATAGGAGTGAGGCGCAGTACGGCCTCTGACATCAATACGGCCCGTACTGAAGTTTTGAACTACAGTACGGCCGTATTGAATTCAGTACGGCCGTACTGAAGTTCAAAAACTTCAGTACGGCCGTATTGGTTTCAGTACGGCCGTATTGTAGTTCAAATTGTTCAGTACGGTCGTACTGAACTTCTAGGAGGCCGTATTGAGCTCCAATCCTCCCACATCCTTATTTTAAGCTACTCTAAGACTTCTAAACCTATGAAGAATCATCCTAGGGTCTTCCAGGAGTCCTTTCGGCTGACTTTCCTTCGGTCTTCGAGAGTCTTCGAGTCTTATTTCCGACCCGGACAATTTTAGGGGTCTACACATAATATAACATAATAAAACAAGGCAATACGAAAATCCTAGATAGATTTGCAAGTTTAACTAACCATACAACAAGCAATAGTTCAAAGGTTGGGATCAACTTCCTTTGTCTCAAAGAAGCTTTTCTCAAGATGAAATGAATTAAACAAGCTTCTACACAATTTGTCCTAAGGAGAAAAAGCTTTAGGTAAGTTAAAAGAGAAATAGAAGAATAAAATCAAAGGAAGATGAAGTGTGAAGCTCAAGAACTAAGTTGTTTACCTTGGGTTAGAGTAAAACAAAAAGAAGAGCTCTAGAGAAGAATGAGAAATGGAGAAGATTAAGAGAAAATATTTTTCTCCTTCCTTGGAGCTATTGAACATAAGTGAGAATGGAAAGGTGAGTGAATTTAAATTTTGGCTTCTAAAAAAATATCTTAACTGAAGAGATAAGCCTGGGTCATATGAATAAATAGTAATATTCTCTCTATCTCTCTTTCTCTCTCACTCTCACTTTTTCTTTTTTCTTTTTTCCTTCTTAGAATAACATAGCCATTTTAAAATAAATAAAGGAAGGAAAAAAGTTAAATTGATAATTAACTAGTAGTCAAAATAAATATAGATCTAAAGCTTCCTTTGGTTGAACATAAGGCAAAGAAGATAACTTTTCATCATCATAAGAGGAAAAGTGGTGACAAGACCCAATCGAAGCCAAGCAAAAAAATACAAATAACAAACTTTACATGATCATTCATTGTCAACCTCGGTTATTCCTGCTCCAATATTTGGGGTGAACTTCTTGGCCTCAAAGGTTGACTTTGTCGAGATAATGAAGCAAGAGGTGTTGCCTTTTGGAAGCTAAAAGTACCTAGATCACTTGGAGTCTGATGTCAAGTGGAAGTACTATTTTAAGTTATAGGCTTGGGTTTTGGTGATTTCCTAAAAATTGGTTTTCGGGTTAAGCATTGAGTCCTAAGACATTAGAGGAAGCTAGAGGATTTAGAGAAGGCATTGGTGGAAGTCTTGGTTGTGAATGTTGAATTAGATCATAAGTGCAATAAGTATGGGACTAAGTTGCATCGCTTGTGTCGAGTTAATGACACCTTGACTCTAGATTTGCAAAAGGTTGAGGGGGCTAGGAAAAGGAGGCCAAGGAAGCTACTCATGCTCGGGGTGCCTTTGTTGCTTACAAGGTTGAGGCTAAAGGAGAAATTTGGATCAACATGACACGGGCTGATGGAAATCTTAAGGAGATGCTTGATTGATGAAGCTTCTCCTTCAAGTTTCTTCCTAGATCTTTGACTTCTTGACACTCCTCAAACATCTTCAAGGTCTCAAATGGAGGAGGAAACTGATGGCATCCTTGCTTCCATTGAAGAATAGATGATGAACAACAATAAGGCATGCTTTGAACTCCTTGGATCAAGTCTTTCAAGGGCGTCTTTGATGGAGGAAGGGGCAGAAATGGAAGTTGTGGGTGAGGTGTTTGATGAAATGATTGAGAGGTGCACTCTAGGGTTGACTCACTTCATGATGATGAAGGCCACTTCTAGGGTTGTTTCTCTCAAGGTGGAGATGGTAGGGTGATGGCCGAAAATAGCTAAGGGGACTAAGGAAAATATAAAAGGCTCAAAGGCTCTCTCTATATTCAATTTCCAAAGTGTGTACAAGGTGCTAGATTATAGGTATTTATAGGAGTGGAAGGCATCTAGGGTTGAATTTGGAGAGTGCATGGCCGAAAATGCAAGGCCAAATGCACACCAAATGAAACCCAAATTAACCCTAAATGCAACTTGGTGGCCAAGGATGGAATCTTTGGGTTTAGTTAGGCTACATCTAGGTGCATGATAAAACCATGCAACCTTTGCCCTCCACTTGGGCCTAAGCCTTCCTAAGTCCAAAAATAATAATCACCAAAAATGCGTCTAGCCCTTTTATCACCCTAATCAAATACCTTAGCCCAAAAATAAAATCCTATGATCTAAAGCACCCCATAATACAAGGGTAAAATTGGAAATACAAGTGAAAATAAATTCTAGGTCCTAAACACCCCAAAATACAAGGGTAAAATGAGAAATACAAGTAAAATAAATCCTATGTCTAAGATACCCAAAATACAAGGGTGAAAATGGGAAAATTAAAGACAAGGGTAAAATAGGAATAAAAATAAAGTCTATGCCAACAAGGCTTAGGAGGATGATCAATATGAGAAACATGTCTTTAGGGGTATTAGCTCCCCTATCCTTTTCCAATCTCCTAGCCATGGGCCTAGTGATGGGTCCCACATGAAGCTCCAAGGATGGTCTTCCATCATCCCCTCCTTCTTGAGAAGGATTTGACCTCAAATCTTTAAGCTCATCCAATCCATTGGTCCCTTCAAAAGATGTGAGACCACAATTAGGGAAATAAACTAATGAAACTTAGTTATGCAATCCTTAAGTACACAATTTGTTGAATGAAAGTGTTAGGGGTATTTGAGGAAGCAAAAAGGCTTCACCAACCAAGCACTTAGGCAAATTTGAAAAATTTAGTGACCCCATGCCATTCATTGATCAAACCATCTAGCTTAGGGATTGGGTGCCTATACTTTATTTATTGATGGCTTTCTAAAATTGGTGCACATCCTCTATTGCCATCTTTCTTTGGCACCAAAAGAATGAGGATGGCATAAGGGTTAAGGTTCTCTTGAACCTAACCCTTCTTTTTCTTCAAAGGGAGAATTCTTTTCTTTTCTTTTCTTTTTCTTTTTTTTTTTGCTTTTTTCCTCTTCATCTTTCTTAGCTTTTAATTTGAGTTGGTCCTCATTCACTTGAAAAGGTGATAGAGGACACCACACAAATTTCTTACCCAAGTGTTGGAAACTTATTTTATTTGTGAGGCCATCATGGATTGTTTTCTTGTCAAATTGCCATGGCCTCCCAAGCAAGATATGACTAACCACCAATGGCACTATGTCACACAAAACTTATTCTTTATATTTGCCAATGGAGATTGGTATGCTTGCTTGTTGGTTAACTACAATACCTCTTTCCTCATTGATCCATTGCATTTTATAAGGTTTAGGATGAGGTTTTGTAGTTATGGCTAGCTTATCAACCAATCTAGTACTACAACAATTGGAAGTAGACCCACTATCTACAATGAGAGAACAAGTGTTTTCTAGAACCTTGCACTTTGTTTGAAACAAGTTCTCTCTTTGAGATTGGTCAATTTCACTATATTGATTGTTAAGGAGCCTTCTAACCAATAATAAGTCTCATTCACAAGGAAATATTTCTTCCTCGGAATCTATGGCTTCTTCTTCACTACTAGAGGAAGATGAAGTAGCTTCATCAAGGCTACTATAGTGATCTTGGGCTTTTAAAATCATAATTTTCTTTGTAGGACATTGAGAAGAAATATGTCCTCTTCCAAGACACTTGAAACACTTGATTTCACTTGACTTAGATTCTTTGGAAGGTGCTTTGAAATATGATTTTTCTTTTTATTTTTCTTTTTCTTTTTCTTCTTTGGGATAAGGTAGGGAAGAGAGGCCCTCCTTCTTAAAACTCTCGGAATAAGAGGGAGTGGAGTCTTTTCGAAAAGATTTTTGCTTAAGTTGATTCTCCACCCTTGAGCAAAGTTGAACAAGTTTATTCAAATCTCTATAAGGAAAAAGTTCAACTTTGTCTCTTATCTCAAGATTAAGACAACTTTGAAATCTAGAAATGTTGGTCCTCTCATCCCCCTAATCCCATCCCTCATAATTAGCAACTCCATAGTTTGCCTGTATTCTTCCACACTAGATGACCCTTGTTTTAATCTTTGAAGTTTATCCATAAGTTCTCGGTCATAGTATGGAGGAATATGCCTCCTTCTCAAGGCACTACGGAGCTCATTCCAATATTGGATTGGGGGCTCATGATTTATTCTCCTTTCTTTTTCTAAGGAGGTCCACCAATACATGGCATGCCCTTGGAAGCTAATGGTTGCCAAAGAAACCTTCCTTTCTTCACTCACTCCATGGCAAGAAAATAATTGTTCAACTTTCATTTCCCAATCCAAATAGGTTTCAACATTGTCTTTGCCATGGAATGGGGAAGAGTGATGTTTGGTTCCTTATTGGAAGACTCCCTATGTCTATGTTGTCTTGGGGGTCTTTGATAGTAATCATCATTGTGATGTCTACTATAAAAGCTCTCACTTGGAGGTTGGGTATGATGCCCTTCCTCCTCATGTATGCTTGTAGGCATGTGGACCCCTTTGCCTTTTGAGGATTTAGGAGAAGAGACTCTTGGTCTTGAGCCACTAGCCTCTCCTCCCACAACGAACCTAGAAAGCAACCTTTTTATTTCTTCATTGTTTTTCTCATTTTCTTTTTCTCTTCTTCTCAATTCTTCCTCTCTTTTTATATTTTCTTCCTTTTTTTTCTCATGTATTCTTTTAATTGTCTAAGCTCATCCCTAACACTAGACCTAGTACTACAAGAATTATGACCATGTACACTAGAATGATCACTCATCTTTGATCAAGAAAAAGGTTTTCACAAATATGTTTCAAAAAGGTTGGTAAAAAGGTTTTCACAAAGAATGAGTGATGAAAAGATTTTCACAAAAGGTTTTCAAGGTGCAAGATTGGTATGAAAAGGCCTAAGTGTACAAATTGAACTATAAAGGGAGGTGAACTACTAAGAATCACTTAAAAACCAAGCCTTTTCAAGTAAGAATCACTAAGCCCTTTCACACTTTTCTTACAAAAACAACTTGCAAAAGAATTAAGTGTGTGGTGTGCACGGCCCCCTAGTAAGCAAATTGAAGCCTTCTAAACGAAACAAATAGACAAAGTAAAGTCCTAGGCAAATATACTATAAAAGCTTTAAAGCATATAAAGGAAAGCACTTAAAGCATATGCTAGTCGGATTCCTATGTGAAGGTTTTCAAATCACCTTCAAACTACACGAAATTAATACCAAATTTGAAGAGGTTTAAAATGGACAATTACAACCAAAAATGAAAGAAAGCAAAGGCCAAAATACAAAAAGGCCAAAAATTAAACAAGAAAGAACAAGTAAGAAAAGGAATATTTTGAGTCTTCAAGTCTTCAAATCTCCACCCCTTCACATGGAACACCCAAGGTTAGCCTTTCAATGGTTTTTGCACTCTCTTGATTTATTGTAATCCTCCAAATCTCCTTGAACTCAAATCGGACAGCCCCTCTACTCAATCCACCAAGAAAGTGTGTGGTGTTTAGAAGCTTTCCTCACCTAGGTCAAGAAGAAACCAAAACCCAAGAGTACAAGAGGCCAAGAAAGAAAAAATAAAAAGGCACAATTAAAAAGGCTAAACTCAAGTGGATTTGTTGAGACAAAATTAAGAGTAGAAGGAAAGACTCAAAAACTAAAATTAAGGCACATTACCAAAAGCAAGCACACAAAAGAGTAAATCCTAGAATGACACTAGAATAGAATTTAACAAGTAGGCTAAAAATTGAATGATGCACTTAATATGTTTGATTTAATGTTTCATACAGCCATACAATAGTTTGTTCAAAGGTCTAAGAATAACTCCATTGCTAAGGTAGGAAAATTTTGTCCCAAAGTCCACAAGTCTAGCAAGGTTCCCTTTTTCTTGTTTTTGTTTCTTTTGTTTCTTTTTGGGTTTGTCCAAGTCTCGATTTTGATGTTTCAAGTCCAGCCACTTTTCCCTTTTTCTTTTTTTTTTGAATTTTGATACTATTATCCTTCCTTTGCTTGGGTTTTAAACTTGTGTCTAACAAATGGTTTAGCAATAATTTTTAGGAGTATTCTTGTTAATATTTTGTGATGGCTTAATGAGACAAGATTTGAGTGTTTTCTTAAAGTTTTAGTGTGCAAATGTACAACAGCAAAATATGCACATCAAAGTCATATTTTCACACTCAAATCATCAAACAACATATAGGCATGTAAGTGCACTAGGAGATAGTCAAGAATGGCCGAAAATTTTAAAGCAAGAATGTGTAAAGGATATAATCACACATGATATTTTAGTGATATGGAACATGCTAGAACCAATTAACATGCATGATTGACTCTCTAAAGCACATATAAGTCACGACCAATTCATCAAACATATGGCATGCATGTCATTTTTTTCTCATTTCAATGGTTAAGCATAAAACTTGGAATTTATTTCAAGGTAGTTCAAAGGAGACAAGCTTATGACAAAATCGGATGGATTAAAAAAATTAAAATATCAATATATCATGCAGCCCAAAATTTCCAGCAACTCAAAAATTTAAAGAAAAAGGCAAGAACCTAAATAAGAAAGCCTAAAATGCCAAGATGATTCACAAGGAAGATATGGTATGAATCAATACAAGAAAGGAGATTTATGGATCATCAAAATATGGCAATTATGATGATTCATTTAAGCACACTTAGAAGACAATCAAGGAGGACATGACATGACCTAATATATGTAGAGACAAAGAGAATGTTACCCTTGAAGAACCAAGGCTCTAGATACCACTTGATGGCATCCTTGCTTCCATTGAAGAAGAGATGATGAACAATAGCAAAGGATGCTTTGAACTCCTTGGATCAAGTCCTTCAAGGGCGTCTTTGATGGAGGAAGGGGAGGAAATGGAAGTTGTGGGTGAGGTGTTTGATGATATGATTGAGAGGTGAACTCTAGGGATGGCTCACTTCATGGTGATGAAGGTCACATCTAGGGTCTCAAGGTGGAGATGGTAGGGTGATGGCCGAAAATAGCCAAGAGGACTAAGGAAAATATAAAGGCTCAAAGGCTCTCTCTATATTCAATTTCCAAAGTGTGTACAAGGTGCTAGACTATGAGTATTTATAGGAGTGGAAGGCATCTAGGGTTGCATTTGGAGAATGCATGGCCGAAAATGCAAGGCCAAATGCACACCAAATGAAACCCAAATTAACCCTAAATGCAACTTGGTGGCCAAGGACGGAATCTTTGGGTTTAGTTAGGCTACATCTAGGTGCATCATAATACCATGCAACCTTTGCCCTCCACTTGGGCCTAAGCCTTCCTAAGTCCAAAAATAGGTCCAATAATCACCAAAAATGTGTCTAGCCCTTTTCTCACCCTAATCAAATACCTTAGCCCAAAAATAAAATCCTATGATCTAAAACACCCTATAATACAAGGGTAAAATGGGAAATACAAGTGAAAATAAATTCTAGGTCCTAAACACCCCAAATTACAAGGGTAAAATGGGAAATACAAGTAAAATAAATCCTATGTCTAAGATACCCAAAAATACAAGGGTGAAAATGGGAAAATTAAAGACAAGGGTAAAATAGGAATAAAAATAAAGTTTATGCCAACAAGGCTTAGGAGGATGATCAATATGAGAAATATGTCTTTAGGGGTATTAGCTCCCCTATCCTTTTCCAATCTCCTAGCCATGGGCCTAGTGATAAGTCTCACATGAAGCTCCAAGGATGGTCTTCCATCATAAACCTTTAGACTCACCTACAGAGGTGAAAAACTCTCTTCAAGTGGTTTCACTTCAATGTAGAAGATAAACCACTTCAAATCTCACCACACTCTTAGGAAGAGGATAAGAGAATTGGAAGTGTAATATCATAAATTTGTAACTATTTATCTATATAATTTCTATAAATTATTACACATATTAAACATTATGTAAGTTACTGTGAATGAAATTTATGTAGCATTATCTAATAAGATTTTCTAAATTCAATAATATGTATTTTATGGTCTAATTTGACTATTTCTCGGATAGCGTTGAGAGCATGCAGTATAATCTGAGAAATTAAATTTAAGAAAATTTAAGTAATCTGTAACTTAAATAATATTTTATTGAGTGTAGATTAAGAATAAATACAGTTAAGAAAGAAAATCTATAAATTAAAATTTATAGAAATTCTCTAAGGATTTAACTTGAGAAAATTATTTTTCTAAAACCTTAAGCTAGAAAATTATGGAAAAATGTTCAAAAGGATATAAATAATTTTCTCATCAATATAGTATGCTTAGAATAATTAATAAAAATGTATAGTTAGGTGAAATTAAAATACAAGCCTTAACTAATCAAATTATGACACATAAGCAAATTCTAATTTAATTAATTAATATTAATTAGCATAATTAAGAGATGATCAAGAGACAAAATTTTATATTTTTAATGGTGAAGATTCTAATGATGATATTAGTTTCTCAAAATTATAATTAATTCGTAAGATACTTTAATAATTCTACAATGTTCTAGAAAGTTCTACAAAACTCTCCAAAGTAGATACCTAATTACCAAATGATTAAATGGTTTGGAAGCTTAACTATTAAGATATTCAAATAATTTTAGAAATTTCTATAAAATTATACAAAATAGAAATATAGAATGGATTAGATGCTTAACCATTAAGATATTTAAATATATCTAAAAAAATTCTTGGATGATCTACGAAATTCTACAAAAAAGAAAAGGGCACATAATCACCATATGATTAAATTGAATTGAAAACTTAATCATTAAGTGATAGAAATCTAATCCCCAAGGCTCCCTTTGGAAGAGGTAAGACCAAGAAGGGTGAAGGTTGATCCAAGGAAGCTCACACTTGAAGACCATTGGGCCTTTAACTAGGTCCATGGTTAGGAGGCTAGAGGAGGCTTCTAGAGAGGAGGTGCTTCTTAGATGATGGATTCCTCCTTCCATGAATGACGTAGGGATTGAAGGGAGAAAGCCTTGGCCCTTGATCTAGGTTCAACAAGGTAGACAAAAGGAAGGTGTATGGTGAAGAAAAGGAAGTTGGCGTGAAAATGATGGTGTTTGGGCGGAAGCACTTAGGGTGGTGGTGTTTGGGTGCTCAAAGTTGGCTTACTCCAAGGTAGGTGGAGGCCACTCTAGGTTTCCTACTCTCCAAGGGTGGAGATAGGAGGGGGATAGCCGAAACTTACCCTAGGGACTAAGGATGAGACGTTGAGGCATAAGAATGCTCACTCAAAATCTATATAATCCAAAGTATTTACAAGTGGTGGGGTGTTGGGTATTTATAGGAGGGGAGGCATCTAGGGTTGCATTTGGAGCAATGCATGGCCGAAATTCACAAGGCAAATGCACTCCAAATGCAATGCCAAATGAACCCTAGATGCTACTTGGTGGCCAAGGATGGAATCTAAGGGGTTAGATTGGCTACAACTAGGTGCATGATAAGTCCATGCAACCTTTGCCCTCCACTTGGGCCTAAGCCTTTCTAACACCAAAAATATGTCCAAGACTCACCAAAAATGCGTCACCTCCTCACTAAAACACCCTAGCCCAAAATTAAAACCCTAATCATCTAAAGCACCCCATAATACAAGGGTAAAATGGGAAATACAAAGAAAATAAATCCTATGACTAAAATACCCCAAAATACAAGGGTAAAATTGGAAAATAAAATAATCCTATACTAATCAAATTGGCCATAGCCATGAACCATGTGATGGGTCTCACATGAAGTGAAGTACCAAGGATGGTCCTCCATCATTAGACCTATGCTCAATATGAGTATTGAGTATGATTCCTCTTTTTCGTCTCATAGTCTCTATTGTACATACATTGTATAGTTTGATTTCTTGTACCTTGTATATAGTAGATACTTGCATAGGTGTATTTTTTCCTTTGTATTTGTGAGGCACTTTATTTCCTTTTATTAGCTATTGTATATTGTTTCTAGGGTAGGTTATTTGGGCACTTTGACTCCATTTAACCTAATCTAGAAATATACTCTTTTCTTATTTTTCTAGTAGTAGGATTGTAGACCCCTAAAATTGTCCGGGTCGGAAATAAGACTCAAAGACTCTCGAAGACCGAAGGAAAGTCAGCCGGAAGGACTCCTGGAAGACCCTAGGATGATTCTTTGTAGGTCTAGAAGTCTTAGAGTAGCTTAGAATAAGGGTGTGTGAGGATTGGAGCTCAATACACCCTCCTAGAGGTTCAGTACGGCCGTACTGAGCCATTTAAACTACAATACGGCCGTAATGAAATCAATACGGCCGTACTGAAGTTTTTGAACTTCAGTACGGCCGTACCAAATTCAATACGGCCGTACTGTAGTTCAAAAACTCAGTACAGGCCGTATTGACCCCCTAGGCCGTACTGCGCCTCAATCCTATAAATAGGACGTCATTGGCTCGTCCTTCCACACATTTGGAGCATTTCTCCACCCTCTCGCTGAGTATTCTGGGGTTTTTGAGCTATTCTCTGCCCTAGAAATCTCTCCGGGAGCTGATCCGACTAAGTTCTTGAGTTCATGAGCCTTTAGCTTGAGACTCGAACAAGTCGAAGGGAAATCTCTTTGATTTCCATAGTAAATATTATTTTTAGGGAAAGAAGCGAGCGAACGTGTAGTGGGAAAGAGCGCCAAAAAGCCTCCTAACTCTTTTTTTTGAGTATATAAAAGCCCGCTTCGAAGGTTTCTTTCCAAATCCTTTCTTTTACCGCTTTTTTGATTGTTGCATTGCACGTTTAAAGCTTTCATCATGTAGATAGTTTACTTATAATCATTCTAATAAATAGGGTAGTTTAGTAATTTTACGCTATTATTTATGAAATAATCCGTCATAGGGAACCCGAAAGGGGCGTTGTGGGGTGCTAACACCTTCCCCACACGTAATCGACTCCCTTACCCAACTCTGGTTGTAATGGCCAAAGTTGATTTGCGAAAATCAATTGCCTTATGTCTTTTTCCAATGTTTTGAGTAAAACATTGGTGGCGACTCCAAGAACCCCTTTTTGCGAAAACCACTAATCCATGGAGGGTCTCGTTTGGGATTAACATGGATTGGTGAGAATCATTTAACAAAATTGTTAGTTCGATGAGGTCTCAGTTTGAGAATAAGTCGTCCTAACAATCCATCATTTTTCAAAACTAAAAGAAGAGTCCGACCATCGTCGCGAATGCCAACGTCCGTTTCGGCGGGTGGCGACAGATGGCGACTCTACTGGGGAAGCCTCGAGAGTCAGTCCCATTTAGTGATGGATTATTTCTAAAATGATAGTTTAAAATTACTTCATTACCCCTCGCTTGTATGATAATATGTTTTTCCTAATTGGCTTTAATAACTGTTGGATGTTTAAATTTTCGCAATTGTTTGAAATATAAACTGCACACGAACCTTTGCACACAACAGTTCCCTCTATACCCGGGGGCATGAGTGGAAAGCCATAGGGAGTGGATGTTAGTACGGCCGGTTGTCGAATGGGTCTATAGGTGCCCGTAGACCGTTGTCGGAAAACATCACTCAAGGTGAAAACCATGAACTCAAGTCCGACAGTGCGTTGGAGCTTTCCATCGACTTACGACGAGAGGGATTGGGTCCCTATAATGGGGGCACCTTGGGGGCCTTAGACCGGTGAGAACAGTTAGAACCTCCTTGAATATGCACTTGTCTGCAGGATACCCCTACCTCGTGATTCGCTCGTGACTGTTCGTGGATGAGTGAATTGTTTGTGCATTGTTTATGTGACATTGTTTGAGCATACATTGCATTCTTTAAACATACAACATTCCCCTTTTAAAATAAGAATAAATAGGAATAAGAATATTCCATTACATGGTGTTAACATCTACCCTCATCACATTCATGTAGGTAGTTTCCCTTTTCACCCAAAAATACAAAAAAACAAAATACCCAAAAAAGAAGAAGGGTTATTTATCCAAACCAAGCAATACCATGCATCATCTTAGGAGCATCTTGAAAACATGATAATGCTTAGTTGAATAAACACAATGCATGCATATTCAACGCCATCATCTCACATCATGCATTCTTATTGAAGATCATGGAGGGATCTAGGGGAGTGCAAGGGCAGTTGAAGAAAGTGGACTTCTTGTTATACCGTGCCGAGAGGTTGGACCATCTCTGTTCTTTGATGCCACAAGAGGCTCGTGTTGAGTTCGAAAAATCATATGGACGAGTCCTCGATCTGATGAAGATATGTGTGGATCCGGCCTTTCTGAGAGCATTGGTTCACTTTTGGAGTCTCGATCTGCATTGCTTCGAGTTCCCCCAGTTTGACTTAGTTCCTACTCTCGAGGAGTACGAGCTCATGCTGCGATGGCCCAAATCAGCAGGGGTCTATGTTTTTCATGGTAATTATGTGGCCGTGGAGAGGGTCGCTACTCAAGTCAAACTACCATCACGATCATCTGCCTTAGTGGGGAACGGCAATATCAAAGGTTGGAAGCTCGCTATGATTGAGGATCACCTTTCTTCCTTAGCTGGTGAGGGAGATTGGTTAGCTTTCAACAAGACTCTAGCGTTAGCCGTGTTTGGGACAGTCCTATTCCCCTTTCACGCTAACACAGTGGACCATGCCGCTATGGATGCTTTCTTCGCATGGGACGTGCACATGAAGAGTCCCGTGCCTGCCATTCTTGCCGACACCTTGCTTTCTGTCAACATATCTCAGCAGAAGCAAGGGAAAATTATCCGATGCTGCACCTCCTTGTTATATGTGTGGAGCATCACACACTTCTACGCCTCTAGTCACATGGGGACTTTCCCCGATCCGTTGAGGAGCTTTTCGAAGATCCCCGTACGCCGCCGTTATGCTTCCGAATGGAAGGAAGAGATGGAACAGTGGAGCATTGAGCACTTCACATGGGTTTGTCCTTGGTTCCGTCCGAGTAACGTATTGATGAGATGCGGCAGTTACCCAAGCGTACCTTTGATGGGCCTCAGAGGTTGCATAGCTTATTCACCTAGATTGGCTATGAGGCAACTTATGAGGACTCAGATTGTTCCTACTAAAGAGGAGCTTGGAGGATTGTGTTTCTCCTTTGATTCCGAGCATCAAAGGGACATGCACGCTGTCGTTAGAGCGTTGTAGACCCCTAAAATTGTCCGGGTCGGAAATAAGACTCGAAGACTCTCGAAGACCGAAGGAAAGTCAGCCGAAAGGACTCCTGGAAGACCCTAGGATGATTCTTCATAGGTTTAGAAGTCTTAGAGTAGCTTAAAATAAGGATGTGGGAGGATTGGAGCTCAATACGGCCTCCTAGAAGTTCAGTACGGCCGTACTGAACAATTTGAACTACAATACGGCCGTACTGAAACCAATACGGCCGTACTGAAGTTTTTGAACTTCAGTACGGCCGTACTGAATTCAATACGGCCGTACTGTAGTTCAAAACTTCAGTACGGGCCGTATTGATGTCAGAGGCCGTACTGCGCCTCACTCCTATATATAGGACGTTATTTGGACGTCATTCCACACATTTGGACACTTTTTCCAGACTTCTGGACCTTCTGGCTGAGTATTCTAGGGTTTTTGAGCAGTGTTCTGCCCTAGAAATCTCTCCGAGAGCCGATCCGACGAAGTTCTTGAGTTCTGAGCATTTAGCTTGAGGATTCGAACTAGTCGAAGGGAAATCTCTTTGATTTCCGGAGTAAAAATTATTTTTAGGGAAGGAACGAGCGAGCGTGTAGTGGGAAGGAGCGCCAAAAAGCCTCCTAATTTCTGTTTAAATATATAAAAGCACGCTTCAAAGGTTTCTTTTCCAAATCCCTTCTTTTACCGCTTTCTGATTGTTGCATTGCATATTTAGAATTTTCATCATGTAAATATTCCGCTTATAATCGTTTCTAATAAATAGGGGTAATTTAGTAATTTTACACTGTTATTTATGAAATAATCCGTCATAGGGAACCCGAAAGGGGCGTTGTGGGGTGCTAACACCTTCCCCGCACGTAACCGACTCCCTTACCCAACTCTGGTTGTAATGGCCAAGGTTGATTTGCGAAAATCAATTGCCTTATCCCTTTTTCCAATGTTTTGAGTAAAACATTGGTGGCGACTCCAAGAACCCTTCTTTTTGCGAAAACCACTAATCCATGGAGGGTCCCGCTTGGGATTAACATGGATTGGTGAATCATTTAATAAAATTGTTAGTTCGATGAGGTCTCAGTTTGAGAATAAGTCGTTCTAACAATCCATCATTTTTCAAAACTTAAAAAGAGTCCAACCATCGTCGCGAATGCCAAGGTCCGTTTCGGCGGGTGGCGACAGATGGCGACTCCATTGGGGAAGCCTCGAGAGTCAGTCCCATTTAGTGATGGATTGTTTCTAAAATAATAGTTTAAAATTACTTCATTACCCATCGCTTGTATGATAAAATGTTTTACCTAATTGGCTTTAACAACTATTGAATGTTTAAATTTTCGCAATTGTTTGAAATATAAACTGCACACAAACCTTTGCACACAACAGTTCCCTCTATACCCGGGGGCATGAGTGGAAAGCCATAGGGAGTGGATGTTAGTACGGCCGGTTGTCGAATGGGTCTATAGGTGCCCGTAGACCGTTATCGGAAAACATCACTCAAGGTGATAACCATGAACTCGAATCCGACAGTGCGTTGGAACCTTCCATCGACTTACGACGAGAGGGATTGGGTCCCTATAATGGGGGCACCTTGGGGGCCTCAGACCGGTGAGAACAGTTAGAACCTCCTTGAATATGCACTTTTCTGCAGGATACCCCTACCTCGTGATTCGCTCGTGACTGTTCGTGGATGAGTGAATTGTTTGTGCATTGTTTATGTGACATTGTTTGAGCATACATTGCATTCTTTAAACATACAACATTCCCCTTTTAAAATAAGAATAAATAGGAATAAGAATCTTCCATTACATGGTGTTAACATCTACCCTCATCACATTCATGTAGGTAGTTTCCCTTTTCACCCAAAAATACAAAAAAACAAAATACCCAAAAAAGAAGAAGGGTTATTTATCCAAACCAAGCAATACCATGCATCATCTTAGGAGCATCTTGAAAACATGATAATGCTTAGTTGAATAAACACAATGCATGCATATTCAACGCCATCATCTCACATCATGCATTCTTATTGAAGATCATGGAGGGATCTAGGGGAGTGCAAGGGCAGTTGAAGAAAGTGGACTTCTTGTTATACCGTGCCGAGAGGTTGGACCATCTCTGTTCTTTGATGCCACAAGAGGCTCGTGTTGAGTTCGAAAAATCATATGGACGAGTCCTCGATCTGATGAAGATATGTGTGGATCCGGCCTTTCTGAGAGCATTGGTTCACTTTTGGAGTCTCGATCTGCATTGCTTCGAGTTCCCCCAGTTTGACTTAGTTCCTACTCTCGAGGAGTACGAGCTCATGCTGCGATGGCCCAAATCAGCAGGGGTCTATGTTTTTCATGGTAATTATGTGGCCGTGGAGAGGGTCGCTACTCAAGTCAAACTACCATCACGATCATCTGCCTTAGTAGGGAACGGCAGTATCAAAGGTTGGAAGCTCGCTATGATTGAGGATCACCTTTCTTCCTTAGCTGGTGAGGGAGATTGGTTAGCTTTCAACAAGACTCTAGCGTTAGCCGTGTTTGGGACAGTCCTATTCCCCTTTCACGCTAACACAGTGGACCATGCCGCTATGGATGCTTTCTTCGCATGGGACGTGCACATGAAGAGTCCCGTGCCTGCCATTCTTGCCGACACCTTGCTTTCTGTCAACATATCTCAGCAGAAGCAAGGGAAAATTATCCGATGCTGCACCTCCTTGTTATATGTGTGGAGCATCACACACTTCTACGCCTCTAGTCACATGGGGACTTTCCCCGATCCGTTGAGGAGCTTTTCGAAGATCCCCGTACGCCGCCGTTATGCTTCCGAATGGAAGGAAGAGATGGAACAGTGGAGCATTGAGCACTTCACATGGGTTTGTCCTTGGTTCCGTCCGAGTAACGTATTGATGAGATGCGGCAGTTACCCAAGCGTACCTTTGATGGGCCTCAGAGGTTGCATAGCTTATTCACCTCGATTGGCTATGAGGCAACTTATGAGGACTCAGATTGTTCCTACTAAAGAGGAGCTTGGAGGATTGTGTTTCTCCTTTGATTCCGAGCATCAAAGGGACATGCACGCTGTCGTTAGAGTGTTGTAGACCCCTAAAATTGTCCGGGTCGGAAATAAGACTCGAAGACTCTCGAAGACCGAAGGAAAGTCAGCCGAAAGGACTCCTGGAAGACCCTAGGATGATTCTTCATAGGTTTAGAAGTCTTAGAGTAGCTTAAAATAAGGATGTGGGAGGATTGGAGCTCAATACGGCCTCCTAGAAGTTCAGTACGGCCGTACTGAACAATTTGAACTACAATACGGCCGTACTGAAACCAATACGGCCGTACTGAAGTTTTTGAACTTCAGTACGGCCGTACTGAATTCAATACGGCCGTACTGTAGTTCAAAACTTCAGTACGGGCCGTATTGATGTCAGAGGCCGTACTGCGCCTCACTCCTATATATAGGACGTTATTTGGACGTCATTCCACACATTTGGACACTTTTTCCAGACTTCTGGACCCTCTGGCTGAGTATTCTAGGGTTTTTGAGCAGTGTTCTGCCCTAGAAATCTCTCCGAGAGCCGATCCGACGAAGTTCTTGAGTTCTGAGCATTTAGCTTGAGGATTCGAACTAGTCGAAGGGAAATCTCTTTGATTTCCGGAGTAAAAATTATTTTTAGGGAAGGAACGAGCGAGCGTGTAGTGGGAAGGAGCGCCAAAAAGCCTCCTAATTTCTGTTTAAATATATAAAAGCACGCTTCAAAGGTTTCTTTTCCAAATCCCTTCTTTTACCGCTTTCTGATTGTTGCATTGCATATTTAGAATTTTCATCATGTAAATATTTCGCTTATAATCGTTTCTAATAAATAGGGGTAATTTAGTAATTTTACACTGTTATTTATGAAATAATCCGTCATAGGGAACCCGAAAGGGGCGTTGTGGGGTGCTAACACCTTCCCCGCACGTAACCGACTCCCTTACCCAACTCTGGTTGTAATGGCCAAGGTTGATTTGCGAAAATCAATTGGCTTATCCCTTTTTCCAATGTTTTGAGTAAAACATTGGTGGCGACTCCAAGAACCCTTCTTTTTGCGAAAACCACTAATCCATGGAGGGTCCCGCTTGGGATTAACATGGATTGGTGAATCATTTAATAAAATTGTTAGTTCGATGAGGTCTCAGTTTGAGAATAAGTCGTTCTAACAATCCATCATTTTTCAAAACTTAAAAAGAGTCCAACCATCGTCGCGAATGCCAAGGTCCGTTTCGGCGGGTGGCGACAGATGGCAACTCCACTGGGGAAGCCTCGAGAGTCAGTCCCATTTAGTGATGGATTGTTTCTAAAATAATAGTTTAAAATTACTTCATTACCCCTCGCTTGTATGATAAAATGTTTTACCTAATTGGCTTTAATAACTGTTGAATGTTTAAATTTTCGCAATTGTTTGAAATATAAACTGCACACAAACCTTTGCACACAACAGTTCCCTCTATACCCGGGGGCATGAGTGGAAAGCCATAGGGAGTGGATGTTAGTACGGCCGGTTGTCGAATGGGTCTATAGGTGCCCGTAGACCGTTATCGGAAAACATCACTCAAGGTGATAACCATGAACTCGAATCCGACAGTGCATTGGAACTTTCCATCGACTTACGACGAGAGGGATTGGGTCTCTATAATGGGGGCACCTTGGGGGCCTCAGACCGGTGAGAACAGTTAGAACCTCCTTGAATATGCACTTTTCTGCAGGATACCCCTACCTCGTGATTCGCTCGTGACTGTTCGTGGATGAGTGAATTGTTTGTGCATCGTTTATGTGACATTGTTTGAGCATACATTGCATTCTTTAAACATACAACATTCCCTTTTAAAATAAGAATAAATAGGAATAAGAATCTTCCATTACATGGTGTTAACATCTACCTTCATCACATTCGTATAGGTAGTTTCCCTTTTCACCCAAAAAAATACAAAAAACAAAATACCCAAAAAAAGAAAAAAAGTTATTCATCCAAACCAAGCAATTATCATGCATCATCTTAGGGACATCCTAAAAACATGATAATGCTTAGTTGAATAAACACAATGCATGCATATTCATCGCCATCATCTCATATCATGCATTCTTATCAAAGATCATGGAGGGATCTAGGTTTGCATTTCATACATCCCTCCTAGTAATTCATTAATAATAGTAATAAAAAGAAAGGATTAAGCGATGCGTATGTTCAGAATGGATCGCACGCTATTTGTTATTAAGTGTAAGCCAACAACCGCGCCAAGCGAACGCACATCAACTCCGTTGTTGGTAATCAAGACGAATAAAGGGGAAGGTCCGACACCGTTAAGGATCACTGCTCCAAGACCTTTCCCCTACGAATCGAATATGGCTGTGCCATGGATATACGACATCCATTCTTCTGCCGACAGCGATATCTCTAACATCGCTGGACTTGGGGGCATGACTAGGAGTGGCAGGATCTACACTCCCGAAGATCTTTATGACAAAGCTCCCAAGAATAAAGGGAAAGAAAAAGAAGAGAAAACCGAGGAAAATAAAGAATCCGAGGAGGAGACTGATGAGCTGTTAAAATATATCCGACAGAGCGAGTACTCCATCATGGATCAACTTCATAAGACGCCAGCAAAGATTACTCTGTTGTCGTTGATCCTATGCTCCGAACCGCATCGGCAAGCTCTGTTGAAAGTCTTGAACGAGGCATACGTGTCGCACACTATCTCCCAAGACAAGTTTGAGGGGATTGTTAGTCACATCACGGCTAATGATCACCTCACTTTCACCGATGAAGAATTCCCCGCTGAGGGACCGAACCACAACAAGCCCTTGCACATCTCTGTAAAGTGCAAGGAATATCACATCGCTAAAGTCTTGGTGGATAATGGATCTTCCTTGAATGTGATGCCAAAAAGAACGTTTGATCAAATGGCAATCAAGGGAATCCAAATGCGCCCGAGCAATATGATCATCCGAGCTTTCGACGGTTCTAAAAGAGAAGTGGTGGGAGAAGTCAATCTTCCAATCCAAATTGGACCCACCATCTTCAACGTCGAATTTCAAGTGATGGACATTACTCCCGCATACAGCTGTCGCCTCGGCCGACCTTGGATTCATGATGCGAAAGCTGTTCCATCTACGCTCCACCAGAAAGTCAAATTCATAGTGGATGACAAGCTGGTGACCGTACAAGCTGAAGATGACATACTCATCAGCAAGCCATCTGCCATACCTTACGTGGATGCAGCAGAGGAAGCTCTAGAGACCGCCTTCCAAGCATTGGAGATCGCCAATGTCGAAACGTTTCCCCGAGAGATGAAGAAGGTAGGCTACATGCTCACCAAGAACGGATACTTGCCTGGACAAGGGTTAGGATACAACCCTAATAAAGATCAAAGGACGAAGAGGAACCAAGATCCTTCTCAATGTTCTTTAAGCCAGATCTTTAGGAAGGCCGATTCACAAGCGTCAAGGCCGGTCGTCGTCATCAAGTGCTCTTCTTCTTCCGATAGGGATGTATAGACCTGATGACTGTTAGAGATCACTCCTCGGGGACAACCCGACCCCCGAGCCTCGATAGGGCACATGTTTCCATTATGATTATAATAAAATCATTCTTTATTCTTTCTTATTACTTCTTTTCTTGCTTGCAATAAATTTCTAGACCGCATTATTTTTAACCCTGTTTGAATAAGCATAAATGAGGTTAAAATCGTCTTAATAACAATAAACCCGCATCATTTTTATGTGGAAGTGTGTGACAACTTGGAGCACCTTTCCTTGGCCTCGACAGGTGCCATCATGGATAAAAAAAGAAATCCTAAAAAACAAAAAGCTCGGCAGGAAACCCAAAAAGGGGGGCTGCGCAAAAATAAGAGCAAAGAACCCGCTAGGAATCCCACAAAAGAGTGACCTAGGCAAAAATTAGGGTTGCAAAAATAAACAAAAACAAAGGTCCGCTAAGACGCCACAAAGGGGTGTTTTAGGCAAAAATAAGGACAATCAAAAAAGCAAAAGAAACCCATGATGGTACCATGAACCGAATTCAAAAAGAAAGGTTCAAGGAAAGCTATCTAAAGTTGTCAAATCACAACGTCAAATAACAAGACTTTCTTAACTTCATAAGTGTTTAATCAAACAAGCCTAAACACATGAGCCTACCTTGGCCAGCCATTCTTACAAAAACCATTTTCAAAATAATAATAATCCCCTCTAAAACACAAACTTTTGAACAAAAAGAATATCTTTCCTTTCTTTTCTCTTGTCCCAAACGATTTTAGAATAATCTAGTGGAAACATGGAGATATAGTGGTCAATAGGAGGGTTGACATGTCTTCTAAAGGAAGGGAAGGATCACTTGGTTGATGACACCAATCTCGATATAACACGCATCATTCCTCGGTTTCAGAAATCGGCAGCGCACAGCCCGTCTAGAGGAATGGCAAAATCCAAGCAAAGAAACGCATCGGTTAATTCTTTTGAAAAAATAAATCAAATAGAATTAGGTGCATCATACCGCATACATGCATACAGATGATAGGTGTACTGGAAGATCACTTATTCTCTGTTTATTGAAAAAATCAAAAATAAAAAAAAATCAAACTTCAGAAAAAACAATGCGCCCGTACCATGTTCAGTATGCCCGTACTAAAATTAGGGTTATGAACAAATTTTTAACTCAATACAGGCGTACTGAAATGGATACAGCCGTATTGGCCTTTAGTTGCACATTTAAAGACCTTATCATGAGGCAATCGCATAAAATAGAAAAATAGAAAAAAATTGCTTGTGTATGACAGTAGTCAACAGAAAAAGCCAAAAAACGACAAAAAAGGCAAAAATTCAGAAAATCAACCGCATCATACAGAATAACTGAGCCTGGAGAGGCTTGCCGAAATAATACTCCCTCATCATACAGAATAACTGAGCCTGGAGAGGCTTGCCGAAATAATACTCCCTCATCATACAGAATAACTGAGCCTGGAGAGGCTTGCCGAAATAATACTCCCCAATCGTACAGAATAACTGAGCCTGGAGAGGCTTGCCGAAATAATACTCCCCAATCGTACAGAATAACTGAGCCTGGAGAGGCTTGCCGAAATAATACTCCCCAGAGACATCTCAGCTCACACTCTTGGACCAAATCCCCAGTAAGAGCTATCAAAGCAAGATCAGTAAGATCCCCCAATGGAAGCAATGATCATCCAAACGAAATATCCGAGTCAAAGGACTCAGACTTCCTCAGTGGAAGATAGCTTTCCAACTCGAGCGACGAGTGAAGCTAAGCCTGAAGAGGCTTTCTAAATAATACTCTGGGATACATAAGATCTTCAATCCCCATTCGCCTACTCAGAGGCACTCCTTCAAAAAAAAAAAAGAAAAAAATAAAAAACATCAACAACCATTCCCCAAGCGGAATCCGGCACTCAGCCGAACACCAAACATCAAGATAATTCGCCTACTCAGAGGCACTCCTTCAAAAAAAAGAAAATCCGAACAGATCAATAACCATTCCCCAAGCGGAATTCGGCACTCAGCCGAACACCAAACATCAAGATAATTCGCCTACTCAGAGGCACTCCTTCAAAAAGAGAAAATCCAAAAAAGATCAATAATCATTCCCCAAGCGGAATTCGGCATTCAGCCAATCACCGAACGTCAAGATAATCCGCCTAACAGAAGAGGCCAATCAAGATCAATACGACAGAATCCCCCAGCGGATAACAGCCTACGCAGAGGCAACAAAATCAGAAAATCAAAAGAGTCACCCGAATAAGGATAACCGGGATACTCCACCAACGTCGAAAGGACGTCAGCCAATCATAAGGCATCGCTCACCTCAGGAAGAGCATCTTTGTGTCTGCATCCCCACGGAATCAGAATTTCCCAGTGGGCACCAACTACGCAATGGAAAGTTGGGGCACAAGAACCTATGAGTAACTGCACATCCCCTAGACAGATCCCTGCGTTATCCAGCCCTCAGCGGCACCAAAATCAAAAAACAACCGTCGAAGCAGCATCGTGGACTGTGGAGACAAAATCATCACAATAGAATCCCCCAGCGGATAACAGCCTACGTAGAGGCAATAAAACCAGAAAATCAAACAGAGTCACCCGAATAAGGATAACCGGGATACTCCACCACCGTCGAAAGGACATCAGCCAACCATAAGGCACCGCTCACATCCGAAAAAGCATCTTTGTGTCTGCACCCCCAAGGAATCAGAAATTCCCCAGTGGGCACCAACTACGCAATGGAAAGTTGGGACACAAGAACCTATGAGTAACTGCACATCCCCTAGACGGATCCCTGCGTTATCCAGCCCTCAGTGGCACAAAAATCAAAAACAATCGTCGAAGCAGCATCGTGGACTGTGGAGACAAAATCATCACAAATCCCTGGAGAGGGCAAACTCACACTGCCAACGTCGTCAGAAACACGGAGGCAGACCCTGGGGAGGGCAAACCGCAGACCCTGGAGAGGGCAAACTCACGCTACCAAAGTGACCAGAAGCACGGAGGTACGCAACCCTGGGGAGGGCAAACCGCAGACCCTAGAGAGGGCAAACTCAGCTGTCAAGGTTGTCAGAAACACCGAGACAGAGCCTGGAGAGGCGGTACTCAGCTACCCCGTCGTCAGAAACACGGAGGTATGCAACCCTGGGGAGGGCAAACCGCAGACCCTGGAGAGGGCAAACTCAGCTGCCAAGGTTGTTAGAAACACCGAGGCAGAGCCTGGAGAGGCGGTACTCAGCTACCCCGTCGTCAGAAACAACGGAGGTATGCAACTGTCAAGGTTGTCAGAAACACCGAGACAGAGCCTGGAGAGGCGGTACTCAGCTACCCCGTCGTCAGAAACAACGGAGGTATGCAACTGCCAATGTCGTCAGAAACACAGAGGCAGAGCCTGGAGAGGCGGTACTCAGCCACCAACGTCGTTAGAAACACGGAGGTGTGCAACTGCTAACGTCGTCAGAAACACGGAGGCAGAGCCTGGAGAGGCGGTACTCAGCTACCGAGGTTGTCAGAAACACCGAGGTATGCACGAGCCTGGAGAGGCGACGACTAATACTCAACCTGGAGAGGCTACTCAACAATTTTCCACCGGAAGACACTACAAGTCGGAAGGATGGCTTATTCCCTGGACAATTGGGTCAACTCCTTTACTTGTCAACCGGTACACCAAAAAGCCGTTTGACTAAGTAAAGGGGGGGCAGCTGTAGACCCCTAAAATTGTCCGGGTCGGAAATAAGACTCGAAGACTCTCGAAGACCGAAGGAAAGTCAGCCGAAAGGACTCCTGGAAGACCCTAGGATGATTCTTCATAGGTTTAGAAGTCTTAGAGTAGCTTAAAATAAGGATGTGGGACGATTGGAGCTCAATACGGCCTCCTAGAAGTTCAGTACGGCCGTACTGAACAATTTGAACTACAATACGGCCGTACTGAAACCAATACGGCCGTACTGTAGTTCAAAACTTCAGTACGGGCCGTATTGATGTCAGAGGTCGTACTGCGCCTCACTCCTATATATAGGACGTCATTTGGACGTCATTCCACACATTTGGACACTTTTTCCAGACTTCTGGACCCTCTGGCTGAGTATTCTAGGGTTTTTGAGCAGTGTTCTGCCCTAGAAATCTCTCCGAGAGCCGATCCGACGAAGTTCTTGAGTTCTGAGCATTTAGCTTGAGGATTCGAACTAGTCGAAGGGAAATCTCTTTGATTTCCGGAGTAAAAATTATTTTTAGGGAAGGAACGAGCGAGCGTGTAGTGGGAAGGAGCGCCAAAAAGCCTCCTAATTTCTGTTTAAATATATAAAAGCACGCTTCAAAGGTTTCTTTTCCAAATCCCTTCTTTTACCGCTTTCTGATTGTTGCATTGCATATTTAGAATTTTCATCATGTAAATATTCCGCTTATAATCGTTTCTAATAAATAGGGGTAATTTAGTAATTTTACACTGTTATTTATGAAATAATCCGTCATAAGGAACCCGAAAGGGGCGTTGTGGGGTGCTAACACCTTCCCCGCACGTAACCGACTCCCTTACCCAACTCTGGTTGTAATGGCCAAGGTTGATTTGCGAAAATCAATTGGCTTATCCCTTTTTCCAATGTTTTGAGTAAAACATTGGTGGCGACTCCAAGAACCCTTCTTTTTGCGAAAACCACTAATCCATGGAGGGTCCCGCTTGGGATTAACATGGATTGGTGAATCATTTAATAAAATTGTTAGTTCGATGAGGTCTCAGTTTGAGAATAAGTCGTTCTAACAATCCATCATTTTTCAAAACTTAAAAAGAGTCCAACCATCGTCGCGAATGCCAAGGTCCGTTTCGGCGGGTGGCGACAAGCGTGGGAGAGACCAATCTACGAGGGAGATCGAGAGCTTGGAAAGCCTCGGGTATCCGTCTCCACCGACTACGAGACTTGGAGGAGCGAGAGGGGAGTGCCCCAACCATCCACCTCTTGCGCAATCGTAGTCACGAGGAGGTTGCTGCAAGAACAAGTCGATGCCTTGACCAAGAAGCTGGAAATCATGGGAGCTCAGATGAGAGTTCTTGAGGAGAAAAGCGAAGAATCCAGTTTCGCCATTGACGGTCTACAAAGGCAGTGCAAGAAAAAAGACCATGAGATAGAGCGGCTCAAGGACGAGTGTGCTAACCTTAATGAGAAGGCTATTCGGGCATCCAAAATGCCAAAGGTCGAACCGAGTAGTCAACTCCGAGATGTCAACGCAAAGATAGCACGCCTTGAAGCCGAGTACACAAGGCAGGCACAGTTGATCAAGGATATGCAAGATGATCTACTCTTGACTCGATCCGATGCGCAGCAATGGAGGGAAGTTGCTCAACAACAAACCGCAAGCCTTTCCGATTTTCGCAAGAAGGAAAGGGAAGGATTAGCACATATGGCTAAGCTCCGAGAGGAGAAGGATCGAGCCGAAGACGAGCTTAATGAGATGCAAGCCATGATCAACTACCATATTCAAAAGGCGAAGGACGCTCAAAAGATTAGTGATAATATGAGCCAAGCGGTCCATACGCAAGCCGAAGCAATGGCCCGTCATGTAGAGGAAGCCGAAGTTGAATGGAGAAGAAACATGAACCCGCATGTGGGTTTCTATCGGCTTTTCTCATTTTGTAAAAATTTGCTTCGAAGCATTGTATAATGAGTTGTACACTTTCTTTGATTAATAAATCGAATTTTTGAGATCTATGAAATCTTTCAATTGACTTTGCATTTCATAGTCATTCATTTGCATACATCTCTCCTAGTAATTCATTAATAACATTAATAAAAAAAAAGGATTAATCGATGCGTATGTTCAGAATGGATCGCACGCCGTTTGTTATTAAGTGTAAGCCAACAACCGCGCCAAGCGAACGCACATCAACTCCGTTGTTGGTAATCAAGACAAATAAAGGGGAAGGTCCGACACCGTTGAAGATCACTGCTCCAAGACCTTTCCCCTACGAATCGAATAAAGCTGTGCCATGGATACGACATCCATTCTTCTGCCGACAGCGATATCTCTAACATCGCTGGACTTGGGGGCATGACTAGGAGTGGCAGGATCTACACTCCCGAAGATCTTCATGATAAAGCTCCCAAGAATAAAGGAAAGGAAAAAGAAAAAGAGAAAACCAAGGAAAATAAAGAATCCGAGGAGGAGACTGACGAGCTGTTAAAATATATCCGACAGAGCGAGTACTCCATCGTGGATCAACTTCATAGGACGCCAGCAAAGATTACTCTATTGTCGTTGATCCTAAGCTCCGAACCGCATCGGCAAGCTCTGTTGAAAGTCTTGAACGAGGCGTACATGTCGCACACTATCTCCCAAGACAAGTTTGAGGGGATTGTTAGTCACATCATGATGGAAGTGAGAAGGAAAAGTGATGGATGTACTCCTCCTTAACTCCTCCTAGCCACGGATCTTCTTCAAAGGAGATGTAGACCGAATGGATTGAAGCTCAAAATAGAAGATAACTTGCGGATTAGGATGAAGGAAGTATCCAAGCTCAAGAACTCAAAGGATTGCACACTTCAAAGAGAAGGAAAAATTAGGGTTTCCTAAGGTGTTTGAAGGCATTCTCTTAAGGTTCTCTCTTGGAAGATTTTCGGTGACTCTTGAGGGAATAAGCTGAAATCAAAGTTCAGAAATTCTCATATATCAAAAGTGATTACAATGTGTAGGAGAAAAACTTTAAGTAGGGACGGTTTTGGCACCTAGACTAAACTACACAAGTTGGCGCCTAAAATTTGAATTCAAATTGGAAATTTGAATTCAAATTTTGGTGCACATGGGTGTGGCCGTGAGTTTAGGTATCTAATGTGCATGTAGGTCTGATTTGAGAGTCATTTAGGGTTAATTTGAGTGTCACATGTTCAGCCACCAATTGGTGCAAAACATGTGACTCAAATGTAACTTAAATGGCTTCCAAATTAAACCTAATTTAACCTAGTTAACCTACTTTAGTATTTCTTGTATTTTCCTAATCTAATGACCTAAATACAATGGTCAAACAAATACAATGGAAAGGAAAAATTACAAGAATGAAAATGAGCCCAATATTGGGTACCAAAAGCCCAAAGGCCCATGAAGCCCAAAACTAGGCCCAACAAGCCTAAAACCTAAAATGCTACTCTATGTGGTCCAAAATACAAGACCAAAATATATGATACCTATACTAACATGATGTATACAAAACATATGAAAATAGCTATAACAAAATATGGCCCATGAAAAGTTCAACTTGGGCCTTCCTAGGCCCAATGGGCCCGATGGGCCCTGACAGGCCCAAACCTTCATGTCTAGCCAACTCCTCTTGGATCTTTGAGTATGTCACCTCTTGCACTCCAAAGCATGATTCCATCACATCACGGCTAATGATCACCTCACTTTCACCGATGAAGAAATCCCCGCTGAGGGACCGAATCACAACAAGCCCTTGCACATCTCTGGAAAGTGCAAGGAATATCACATCGCTAAAGTCTTGGTGGATAGTGGATCTTCCTTGAATGTGATGCCAAAAAGAACGTTTGATCAAGTGGCAATCAAGGGAATCCAAATGCGCCCGAGCAACATGATCGTCCGAGCTTTCGACGGTTCTAAAAGAGAAGTGGTGGGAGAAATCAATCTTCCAATCCAAATTGGACCCACCATCTTTAATGTCGAATTTCAAGTGATGGACATTACTCCCGCGTACAGCTGTCTCCTCGGCCGACCTTGGATTCATGATGCGAAAGCTGTTCCCTCTACGCTCCACTAGAAAGTCAAATTCATAGTGGGTGACAAGCTGGTGACCGTAC
This sequence comes from Cajanus cajan, assembly GCF_000230855.2. NCBI lineage: Eukaryota > Viridiplantae > Streptophyta > Magnoliopsida > Fabales > Fabaceae > Cajanus > Cajanus cajan. The sequence goes on along the minus strand of NC_138524.1, from coordinate 31,671,093 downwards.
AAGCCGAAGATGACATACTCATCAGCAAGCCATCTGCCATACCTTACGTGGATGCAGCAGAGGAAGCTCTAGAGACCGCCTTCCAAGCATTGGAGATTGCCAATGTCGAAACATTTCCCCGAGAAATGAAGAAGGTAGCCTACATGCTCACCAAGAACGGATACTTGCCTGGACAAGGACTTGGCAAGGATTCCCAAGGAATTCCCGAGCTACCCATTATTAAGGATAATCCGGGGAAACAAGGGTTAGGATACAAACTAATAAAGATCAAAGGACGAAGAGGAACCAAGATCCTTCTCGACGTTCTTTAAGCCAGATCTTTAGGAAGGTCGGTTCACAAGCGTCAAGGCCGGTCGTCGTCATCAAGTGCTCTTCTTCTTCCGATAGGGATGTATAGACCTGATGACTGTTAGAGATCACTCCTCGGGGACAGCCCGACCCCCGAGCCTCGATAGGGCACATGTTTCCGCTAGAATTATAATAAAATCGTTCTTTATTAGTTCTTATTGCTTCTTTTCTTGCTTGCAATAAATTTCTAGACCACATTATGTTTAACCCTGTTTGAATAAGCATGAATGAGGTTAAAATCGTCTTAATAACAATAAACCCGCATCATTTTTATGTGGAAGTGTGTGTGACAACTTGGAGCACCTTTCCTTGGCCTCGACAAGTGCCATCATGGATAAAAAAGAAATCCTTTAAGGACAAAATCCTAAAAACAAAAAAGCTCGGCAGGAAACCCAAAAAGGGGGCTGCGTAAAAATAAGAGCAAAGAACCCGCTAGGAATCCCACGAAAGGGTGACCTAGGCAAAAATTAGGGTTGCAAAAATGAACAAAAACAAAGGTCCGCTGAGACGCCACAAAGGGGTGTTTTAGGAAAAAATAAGGACAATCAAAAAGCAAAAGAAACCCATGATGGTACCATGAGCTGAATTCAAAAAGAAAGGTTCAAGGGAAACTATCTAAGTTGTCGAATCACAACGTCAATAACAAGACTTTCTTAACTTCATAAGTGTTTAATCAAACAAGCCTAAACACATGAGCCTACCTTGGCCAGCCATTCTTACAAAAACCGTTTTCAAAACAATAATAATCCCCTCTAAAACACAAACTTTTGAACAAAAATATCTTTCCTTTCTTTTCTCTTGTCCCAAACGATTTTAGAATAATCTAGTGGAAACATGGAGATATAGTGGTCAATAGGAAGGTTGATACGTCTTCTAAAGGAAGGGAAGGATCACTGGGTTGATGACACCAATCTCGATATAACACGCATCATTCCTCGGTTACAGAAATCGGCAGCGCACAACCCGTCTAGAGGAATGGCAAAAAATCCAAGCAAAGAAACGCATCGGTTAATTCTTTTGAAAAATAAATCAAATAGAATTAGGTGCATCATACCGCATACATGCATACAGATGATAGGTGTACTGGAAGATCACTTATTCTCTGTTTATTCCAAAAAAAAAAAAAAAAAATTGTACGAAATTCCTTTAATAATCGGTCAATAAAGAAAGTTAGAGGGGTTCCTATAAAATCCGTAATCTCCTGCGTAAGAGGCTCACAGAAATCCACCCTCACGTCGACGACAGAAATTCCTCCAAGAAGAGGAGGATAGGGAGAGCCATTCATTTTTCTAAAAAAACATCAACGAAATGATTAAACTTGCATTTTACGCATCACACACACATTAGTTGCACATTCAAAGACCTTATCATGAGGCAGTCGCATAAAATAGAAAAATAGGAAAAATTTCTTGTGTATGACAGCAGCCAACAGAAAAAGCCGAAAAATCGACAAAAAGGCAAAAATTCAGAAAATCCAACAAATCGTAGAGAATAACTGAGCTTGGAGAGGCTTGCCCAAAAAATACTCCCCAGAGACATCTCAGCTTGCACTTTTGGGCCGAATTCCCAGTGAAAGCTATCAGAGCAAGATCAGCAAGATTTCCCAATGGAAGCATGATCATCCAAACAAAATATCCGAGTCAAAGGACTTAGATTTCCTCAGTGGAAGATAGCTTTCCAACTCGAGCAACGAGTGAAGCTAAGCCTGAAGAGGCTTTCTAAATAATACTCTGGGATACATAAGATCCTCAATCCCCATTCGCCTACTCAGAGGCACTCCTTCAAAAAGAGAAAATCCGAAAAGATCAATAATCATTCCCCAAGCGGAATTCGGTATTCAGCTAAACACCGAACGTCAAGATAATCCGCCTAACAGAAGAGGCCAATCAAGATCAATACGACAGAATCCCCCAGCGGATAACAGCCTACGCAGAGGCAACAAAACCAGAAAATCAAAAGAGTCACCCGAATAAGGATAACCGGGATACTCCACCAACGTCGAAAGGACGTCAGCCAATCATAAGGCATCGCTCACCTCAGAAAGAGCATCTTTGTGTCTGCATCCCCAAGGAATCAGAATTTCCCCAGTGGGCACCAACTACGCAATGGAAAGTTGGGACACAAGAACCTATGAGTAACTGCACATCCCCTAGACGGATCCCTGCGTTATCCAGCCCTCAGCGGCACCAAAATCAAAAACAACCGTCGAAGCAGCATCGTGGACTGTGGAGACAGAATCATCAAAAATCCCTGGAGAGGGAAAACTCACGCTACCAAAGTGACCAGAAGCACGGAGGTATGCAACCCTGGAGAGGGCAAACTCACGCTACCGAGGTCGTCAGAAACACCGAGGTATGCACGAGCCTGGAGAGGCGACGACTAATACTCAACTACCGACGTCGTCAGAAACACTGAGGTATGCAGCTGCCAACGTCGTCAGAAACACGGAGGCATGCAGACCCTGGAGAGGGCAAACTCACGCTACCGAGGTCGTCAGAAACACCGAGGTATGCACGAGCCTGGAGAGGCGACGACTAATACTCAGCTACCGACGTCATCAAAAACACGGAGGTATGCAGCTGCCAACGTCGTCAGAAACACGGAGGCATGCAGACCCTGGAGAGGGCAAACTCACGCTACCGAGGTCGTTAGAAACACCAAGGTATGCACGAGCCTGGAGAGGCGACGACTAATACTCAGCTACCGACGTCGTCAGAAACACGGAGGTATGCAGCTACCAACGTCGTCAGAAACAGGGAGGCATGCAGACCCTGGAGAGGGCAAACTCACGCTACCGAGGTCGTCAGAAACACCGAGGTATGCATGAGCCTGGAGAGGCGACGACTAATACTCAGCTACCGACGTCGTCAGAAACACGGAGGTATGCAGCTGCCAACGTCGTCAGAAACACGGAGGCATGCAGACCCTGGAGAGGGCAAACTCACGCTACCGAGGTCGTCAGAAACACCGAGGTATGCACGAGCCTGGAGAGGCGACGACTAATACTCAGCTACCGACGTCGTCAGAAACACGGAGGTATGCAGCTGCCAACGTCGTCAGAAACACGGAGGCATGCAAACCCTGGAGAGGGCAAACTCACGCTACCGAGGTCGTCAGAAACACCGAGGTATGCACGAGCCTGGAGAGGCGACGACTAATACTCAGCTACCGACGTCGTCAGAAACACGGAGGTATGCAGCTGCCAACGTCGTCAGAAACACGGAGGCATGCAGACCCTGGAGAGGGCAAACTCACGCTACCAAGGTCGTCAGAAACACCGAGGTATGCACGAGCTTGGAGAGGCGACGACTGATACTCACCCTGGAGAGGACAAACTCAACCTGGAGACGCTACTCAACAATTTTCTCACCTGAAGACACTACAAGTCGGAAGGATGGCTTACTCCCCGGACAATTGGGTCAACTCCTTTACTTGTCAACCGGTTCACCAAAAAAAGCCGTTCGACTAAGTAAAGGGGGGGCAGCTGTAAACCCATAAAATTGTCCGGGTCGGAAATAAGACTCAAAGACTCTTGAAGACCGAAGGAAAGTCAGCCGGAAGGACTCCTGGAAGACCCTAGGATGATTCTTTGTAGGTCTAGAAGTCTTAGAGTAGCTTAGAATAAGGGTGTGTGAGGATTGGAGCTCAATACACCCTCCTAGAGGTTCAGTACGGCCGTACTGAGCCATTTAAACTACAATACGGCCGTAATGAAATCAATACGGCCGTACTGAAGTTTTTGAACTTCAGTACGGCCGTACCAAATTCAATACGGCCGTACTGTAGTTCAAAAACTCAGTACGGGCCGTATTGACTCCTTAGGCCGTACTGCGCCTCAATCGTATAAATAGGACGTCATTGGCTCGTCCTTCCACACATTTGGAGCATTTCTCCACCCTCTGGCTGAGTATTCTTGGGTTTTTGAGCTATTCTCTGCCCTAGAAATCTCTCCGAAAGCTGATCCGACTAAGTTCTTGAGTTCATGAGCCTTTAGCTTGAGACTCGAACAAGTCGAAGGGAAATCTCTTTGATTTCCATAGTAAATATTATTTTAGGGAAAGGAGCGAGCGAACGTGTAGTGGGAAGGAGCGCCAAAAAGCCTCCTAACTCCTTTTTGAGTATATAAAAGCCCGCTTCGAAGGTTTCTTTCCAAATCCTTTTTTTATCGCTTTTTGATTGTTGCATTGCACGTTTAAAGCTTTCATCATGTAGATAGTTTACTTATAATCGTTCTAATAAATAGGGGTAGTTTAGTAATTTTACGCTTTTATTTATGAAATAATCCGTCATAGGGAACCCGAAAGGGGCGTTGTGGGGTGCTAACACCTTCCCCACACGTAATCGACTCCCTTACCCAACTCTGGTTGTAATGGCCAAAGTTGATTTGCGAAAATCAATTGCCTTATGTCTTTTTCCAATGTTTTGAGTAAAACATTGGTGGCGACTCCAAGAACCCCTTTTTTGCGAAAACCACTAATCCATGGAGGGTCCCGTTTGGGATTAACATGGGTTGGTGAGAATCATTTAACAAAATTGTTAGACCGATGAGGTCTCAGTTTGAGAATAAGTCGTTCTAACAATCCATCATTTTTCAAAACTAAAAGAAGAGTCCGACCATCGTCGCGAATGCCAACGTCCGTTTCGGCGGGTGGCGACAAGGATTAGGAGTGGCATTAGCAAGCTAAAGAGTGTAACTAGCAAGCTAGAGAGTGTTACTAGCAATTGGACCTAGAGATGGGCCTAGGAAAAATTTTACATATTAGACTCATTTTACTCCTAATTTTTCATAGATTTGATTTAGCTAGGTTTCATTCACATTGGATGAACCTAACTAAACCAAATCAACATTTTGCAAAAACCAGTTGGAGTAAAATAAAGTCCATGAGCCACCCACCTTGATTTGTGTTCACATTGCTTGTTCACACTCAAGCTTAGAAGCTTGCAGCACAAGCTTCTCCTTAGCTTTCTTACCAAGCAAGCTAAGTGAGTAGCTTGCTCTCCAAGTCTCTAGACAATGGATGGTTAGCTAGACCTTACCATGGTTCCTAGTGAACCATGGTTAAGGCTAGCTTGCTCTCCAAGCTTCCTACTCCTATATTTTCGTTTTTCCTTCATTGTAAAACACTTTTGGATGTATTGAGATTTCATTTCTGAAATATTGTTCAGATTTCTCTCTTCTAAAAGTCCCTAAACCTCTTTGATATTCATCCAATTCTCTTATCCCTTCACTAGAAGAGTGTGGTGAGAATTGAAGAGGCTTATCTCTTCATCAAGGAGTGACGCCTCTTGGGAGAGTTCTCCACCAAACCGTGGTGGTTCTAAGGTCTCCTCCTCCATTGGAGACCTTAGCAAAGCTTAGGAAGAATCAAGGAGCCAAAGATCTAGGGAGGAACTTGAAGAGGATTCACATCAATCCGGATTCTCCAAACAAGTTTCCATCATTTGGTATCAAGAGCTAGGTCTCCTTGGTAAATTCGTTCCTAAGCTTCTTGTCTTGTTTTGTTCGGTTCAAATCATGTTAATATGTGTCTAAACTGTTCCTACATGTATTTCCTTTTATTGTCTTGTGTTTGTGTGCCTTGAGTGGTTCTTGTGTCACATCTATAAATCTATAGAACACACTCAGTTTGTCTTGCTTGTTTTTGGTTCATCTTCTAAATTCTTGGGAATCAATCTTTGTGTGTGCCTTAGGTATTATTTTTATGTCTTTTTAAATGTTTTAGGGTTGCTTTTATCTTCCTTTGGACTCCTATAAATTCGGACTAAAAAGAAACTCCTAAAAAGAAACAAGAATACAAACATTTTTCATTTCTTAATCTACTAGTTTTGTCTTAGAGTCATGTGTAGTTGTTTTACTTGTCATTAAATCCTTGTTGTGCCTTTTTATTTTTGAATCTAAATGTGTTAACCTCTGTTCATATATGGTGTCATTGCTGGTTGAACATTATTAAATCTTAGTGTGCTCATAAAATGATTCCAATGCATGTTATTAGACCTAACATGTTCTAAATTCAATTTTTTGTGAACTTCAATTGCTATTTGTTTCTTAGAAATTTTTGACCAGAAATTCCTTGTGTGTCTTGTGATTGTTTTGAAAAAATAAAACACAGTTAGAAGTTTATTGAAAACAAAAATCAATGTGTACAAAAGATAAGAACAAACTAGTATCAAAACTAGTAACATTTTTGTGTTGAAAATTTTGACTAGTACACTTACACTTCTACTCTTCTTATTTCTCTTTTCTCCACCACTTGGAAACCTCTTTATTAATTGTGTGGCCTCTGTTTTAAGTGCTTACTCTCTGTATTCAAAGAAAAGAAAGAAAGAAAAGAGACAAAAATATAAGAAAAAGAAAAGAAAACAAAAGAGAAAAACCTAGAAAAAGCAAAGTGAAAACAAAACATTATTAGTAGCACTTGGCCTTGAAATTTTGTGTAATTTTTCTTGAGGTTTGCTTGCTGTCCAGTGGTTGGAAAAATACTTTGAAACACTCAAAACAATTGCACAAATTTTGTTTTGGTTTTTGTAATCCATTCTAGTGCCATTCCTAGGACTAATCTTTTGTGTGCTAGCTTTTGAAATTAGCCTTTAATTGTTGCTTTGTGTCTTCTTGGCTCTCTTTGTTTTGTCACATTAATTCCTACAAGAGTGTAGCCTCTTCTAAATTGTGCTTTTCAATTTTCATTTCTTGGCCTCTACTCTCTCTTGATTGGTTGTTAAGCCTTGGTGAGACATAATACATTTCAAGCCATTACACTTGGAAGGAAAGGCTAATTGAGACATATTGGATAATCTCAAAGGGGTCTACACTTGAAGGAGATTGAGGTACAAATAACTTGAGTGAAACACCTTGGAAAGGCTCACTTGTTTGTTCTTTTTGCAGCCAAAACTTGTTTTGATTTTTAGGTCAAAGTTAGAGACGGATTTTGGAAGCAAATTAGTGACGGATTTGGAGAACTTGGTGACGGATTTGGAACACTTAGAGAAGGATTGGTGGAGACCAATTTGGGACGTTTCACTTGACTCCAAGGCTGTCCAAGCTTGCCTCCAAACACCCTTGGTGGAAGTTCTTCAAGCATCCTTGATTAGTTTTGTTTCCATTGTGTTGTAACTCCTTAACCCTACCTTGGGTTAACTTTTAGTTTCCTTTGTTAAAACAAACCTACATTTAGGAGTGGTTGTTTGGGAAATTGTTTAAGTCCCACCACTTCCTAAATAGTCTGAAATAAAGATTCCTAGACACGTTTAGTACTTGTGGAAGGGTCCCCAAAGGCTTCAAGTGCCATTTGGGCTTCCACTAGGATACGCCTAGTTTACTTGCTTTCATAATACGTTTAGGACTTGTGGAAGTGTCCCAAAAGGCTTCAAGTGTCACTTGGACTTCCACCCAAGGACCCTACGACTAGTATATGCTCTACTTGCTTTCCTTTTACTTGTTTAATTTCTAAGTTCGTTTAGAAGGCTTCCTTTGCCTACTAGGGGTTTCGTGCACACACACACAACTACTTGACTTGCTTGTGTGAAAAATTTGTTTTCAAAGAAAGGTATAAGGGGGTTTAGTAATTTCCACTTGAAAAGGCTTGGTTATTAAGTGGCTCCTTGTAGCTCACCTCCCTTGATAGTGCAACTTGTATACTTAGACCTCCAAGTACTTAGTATTGCACCAAAAAGAGAAAATCTTTTGTGAAAATCTTTATCACTCACTTTGCAAAATTCTTTAAAGATTTGTGAAAACCTTTCTCTTGCAAAAATGAGTGATCATTCTCATGAAAGTAGTGTGCATGGTCATCATTCTCCTAGGAGTCATAAAAGCACTAAAGATGAACTTAGAGAACTTAGGAATTATATTAGGAAAAAAGAGATAGAAAATGAAAAAAATAATGAAACAATAAGAGAGTTGTTGAGTAAGCTTGTGGTGGGGGGTGAGACTAGCAAACCCCATGCCAATGAGGGTCATGGGCCTTCTAAGCCCAAAAGACATGATGGTGAAGGGCCTTCTAGGTCCCATAGGCATAAACATGAAGAAGGATCATCTAGGTCCAATAGTCACCATTCACACACTCACCCATCCTCAAGTGAAGGGTTTTATAGTAGTCACCATGATGATGGCTACTATCAAAGATCCCTTAGGCAACATAGGCCTAGGCATGAAACAACCTATTCTAGAGAACCTAGGTTTGACCTTCCTCCCTTCCATGGAAAAGACAATGTTGATGATTATCTAGATTGGGAGATGAAGGTTGAATAACTCTTCACTTGCCACAATGTGAGTGAAGAGAAAAGAGTTCCTATGGCCACCCTTAGTTTTCAAGGGAGTGTCATGCATTGGTGGACTTCCCTAATGAGAGAAAAACAAATTATGAGAGAGCCCTCCATTAAATATTGGAATGAACTTAGGAGTGCCTTAAGGAGAAGGCACATTCCTCCTTATTTTGAGAGGGAGTTAATGGACAAGCTCCAAAGACTCCAACAAAGGAACCTTAGTGTGGAGGAATATAGGCAAAAAATGAAGTTGGTTATGCTAAGGGCTGGAATTAGGGAAGAAGAGAGAACCACCATTGCTAGGTTCCAAAGTGGTCTTAACCTAGAAATTAGGGACAAGGTTGAACTACTACCCTATAGAGACCTTAATGAATTAGTTCAACTTTGTGTGAGGGTAGAACAACAACTTAGGAGAAATCCTAGCCTTAGGAAGGAATCTACCTCATACCCTAGGAAGGACTTCAAGAAGGAGGGTCAATCCTCCTATTCAAAGGATAGACCACTAGAAAAAGAAAAACAAAAACAAAAACCTTCCGATGAACCTAGAACTAGTTCCATTAAGTGCTTTAAGTGCTTAGGGAGGGGACACATAGCTTCCCAATGCCCAACAAAAAAGACCATGATCATTAGGGGCAATGAGATCCTAAGTGAAGAAAGCACTTCATCTTCTTCATCATCCTCAAGTGAAGAAGATGCTAGTCTTAGTTCTAGCGAGGAAGCACCATGTGAAGGTGACCTATTCATTGCTCAAAGGTTACTTACCAACCAACCCAATAACCAATCACAAAGAGAGAACCTTTTCCATTCTAGATGCAAAATTTTTAAGAAAACTTGTTCTCTTATTGTTGATAGTGGATCTTGTAATAACTTTGTAAGCCAAAGGTTGGTTGATAAGCTTAACCTAACTACTATAGCCCATCCTAAATCTTATAAACTTCAATGGCTTAATGAGGATGGACCTATAGAAGTTAAGGACCAAGTAAATGTTCCTTTCTCCATTGGAAAATATAAAGATGAAATTTTATGTGATATAATTCCAATGGATGCAAGCCACATTTTACTTGGAAGGCCTTGGCAACATGATAGGAAGGCCATTCATGATGGTGTTACAAACAAAATTCGCCTAGTCCACCTAGGCAAGAAACACACCTTGACTCCTCTTTCACCTTCACAAGTGTTGGAGGATCAAGTATTTATGAAATCTAAAAAAAGAAAAGAGGAGAAAAAAAAGGTTCTAGAGTTGGAGGGTAGTATCTCCTCCAAGGAAGTTGTTCCTAGAAGTCAATTTTTAATAAAACATTCTATCAAGAAATGTCTTCTAGTTGAACAACCTCTTCACCTTCTTAATATGATAGCAAACTTAGGAGAAGTGATGGATGATCTTCTCCACGGATTTGCTTAGGCCGGATCTTCTTCAATGGAGACTTGATTCTTCAACTCAAGAACGCTTAGAAGCTAAGAACTCACGGATGAACTCAACCTAGAACTAGGAGGGAAGCATCCAAGCTCAAGCATCAATGGAGAGCACACTTCAAAGAGAAGGATTCTAAGGTGAAATCCTAAGGTTTTGAAGATGAACTCTAAGGGACTTTTGAGAGAGGAAACTCGGCCAATGGCTCACAAATTTCAATTATGATCAAAAAAGTGAATACAAATTGTTTTAGGAGGGATCATATAGGTCACCGAATTTTGGGAAGCCACTTGGCGCCACATGATAGGTCACATGTTGGCGCCAAGATTTGAATTCAAATTCAAATTTGAATTCAAACCTTGTGTCACATGTGCATAACCGGTCATGTGTAGCTAAATGCAAATTAAGTTGAATTTAGTATGTATTTAGGGTTGCATTTCGGTGTCACACTTGTGTAGCCAAGGTGGTGCCAAAAGTGTGACCTAAATGCAACTTAAATCCATCCTAAATTTAACCTAATTTGTCCTAACTCAAATGAACTACTAATCCTCCTTAATCCCTAATCTAATGACCAAAATACAATGGTCTAGTGAATACAATGAATAGGAAAAAATACAAGAAGGAGAATGAGCCCAATATTGGGTATCAAAAGCCCAAAGCCCAAGAAGCCCAAAATTAAGTCCAATACACCTAAACCCTAATCTATGGTCAAAATACAAGACCAACAACAAAGTAAATTCCTATGCTAAGAAAATACATTCAAACATGGTGTCAAAGTCCAAGTGAGAAGCACCCTAGGCCCACCAAGCCCATTGGGCCCACTAAGCTCTGAAGCAGTCAAATCTTCAAGTAACCTCCTGGCCATTGCTCTAGTGGTTGGGCCTTTAGCCCATGCTCTTCCATCATTCCCTCCCTCTTGAGAAGGATTCGTCCTCGAATCTGAAGACTCTTCCTCATCATCACTAGCACCTACAAAAGGTTTAAGATCACTAACATTAAAAGTGGTGTTGACTCCATAATCAGAGGGTAAATCAAGTCTATAAGCGTTATCATTGATACGCTGTAAGACCTGAAAGGGACCATCTCCTCTAGGACTGAGTTTGGACTTCCTTTGATTTGGAAAACGTTCTTTTCTTAAGTGAAGCCAAACCCAATCACCTTCCTCGAAGATCATCGACTTCTTGCCTTTACTTCCTTGTTTTGTATATTTCTCATTTTGATTTTGAATATGAGTTTTAATCCTTTCATGAAGTTTCTTGACAAAATCAGCTCTTGAAGCCCCTTCCTTATGAATGAAATGTTCAACATTAGGAAGAGGTATCAAGTCTAAAGGAGTTAAAGGATTAAACCCATACACAGCCTCAAAAGGAGAAATATTGGTAGTTTTGTGAACTACCCTATTGTAGGCAAATTCGATGTGGGGCAAAAACTCATCCCAAGATTTGTGATTACCTTTTAGGACTGCCCTAAGCATAGTAGACAGAGATCTATTCACTACCTCAGTTTGGCCATCTGTTTGAGGATGACAAGTAGTTGAAAAGAGGAGTTTGGTTCCTAGTCTTGACCATAAGACACGCCAAAAGTGGCTTAGGAACTTTGTATCTCTATCTGAAACTATGGTCCTAGGAAGTCCATGAAGTTTAACCACATCTCTAAAGAAGAGTTTTGCAATGTTGCTTGCATCATCTACTTTGTGGCATGGAATAAAATGAGCCATTTTACTAAAACGATCCACTACCACAAAAATAGAATCCATTCCCCTTTGGGTTCTAGGCAAACCTAGCACAAAATCCATGCTAATATCTACCCAAGGAGAAGAAGCAACAGACAAAGGTGTGTATGTACCATGAGGCATTACTTTAGACTTAGCTTGTAAAAAAGCTAAACATCTAAAACAGTGCCTTTGTACATCTTTTCGCATATGGGGCCAATAAAATTTCTCTTTTAACATACTAAGGGTTTTATCAACACCAAAGTGCCCCATAAGCCCACCTTCATGACTTTCTTTAATTAATAGTTTCCTAATGGATCCTTGGGGTATACATAATCTTCCTTCTTTGTACAAATACCCCTCAGCCATATAGAAACCATCAAAAGCTTTTTGTTGACATTTTTTATAATTATCACCAAACTCAAGATCTTCCTCATACAATTCCCTAATATTATCAAATCCAAGAATTTGAGTACCTAGAGACACAAGCAAAGTATGTCTTCTAGATAAAGCATCAGCTACAACATTTGATTTGCCTTTCTTGAATTTAATTATATATGGAAATTGTTCAAGGAACTCTAACCATTTGGCATGCCTCTTATTTAACTTACCTTGCCCTCTTAAATATTTAAGTGACTCATGGTCACTATGAATGACAAACTCTTTGGACACAAGATAGTGTTCCCAAGTTTGTAAAGCTCTAACCAATGCATACAACTCCTTGTCATAGGTTGGGTAATTGAGAGAGGCACCTTTTAGTTTTTCACTAAAATAGGCAATGGGGTGTCCTCCTTGCTATAACACAGCTCCTATGCCAACTCCTGATGCATCACATTCTAGCTCAAAAGTCTTTTCAAAATTTGGTAGAGCTAAAATGGGTGCATTAGTAAGTTGATCTTTAAGTAATTGAAATGCTTGGTCATGCTTTGAAGTCCAATCAAATAAAATATCCTTTTTGACTAGCTCATTCAAGGGTGAAGCAATGCTAGAGAAGTTAGGCACAAATCTTCTATAAAAACTTGCTAATCCATGAAAACTCCTAACTTCACTAACATTTTTAGGCTTGGGCCACTCTTGAATGGCTTTGATTTTCTCGGGGTCCACTTGAACCCCATTTTTGCTTACAATGAACCCTAGGAAAACCACATGATCCACACAAAAAGTACATTTTTCAAGATTTGCAAATAATTGGTTTTCCCTAAGGATCATCATAACTTCTCTAAGATGTCCTAAGTGATCATCTTGAGAACTACTATAGATTAATATATCATCAAAATAAACAACAACAAATTTTCCTATACACTCTCTTAAGACATGATTCATAAGCCTCATGAATGTACTTGGTGCATTAGTTAAACCAAAAGGCATAACTAGCCACTCATACAATCCAAATTTGGTTTTAAAAGCAGTTTTCCACTCATCACCCTTTTTAATTCTTATTTGGTGATAACCACTTTTAAGATCAATTTTAGAAAATATAGTAGCACCATGTAATTCATCAAGCATATCATCAAGTCTAGGGATTGGGTGCCTGTACTTGATTGTGATATTGTTAATGGCCCTACAATCACAACACATTCTCCATTTTCCATCTTTCTTGGGCACTAACAATACAGGCACAACACAGGGACTCAAACTCTTTTGTACCCACCCTTTATTCAATAATTCATGGACTTGGTTCTCTATCTCTTTAGTTTCTTGAGGGTTTGTCCTATAGGCTGGTCTATTGGGTAGACTAGCCCCAGGCACAAAATCAATTTGATGTTCTATACCCCTAAAAGGAGGAAGGCTTTTTGGACCTTCACTAGGGAATATATCATCAAATTCTTTTAATAAATGAGAAACTTGAGGAGGTAAAGAACTAAGTTCAATGTTTAAATTATGACACTGAAGCACACTTTTACAAAGAAGAAGGTAAGAAGGCTTTTCAACAATTAAGGTTTGTTTTAAATTTTCTTGTTGAATTTCTTCTAAAGATTTCTCTTCCTTCTTCTTTGAAGACTTATGCTTCTTTTCCTTTTTGTTTTTTTTTTAATCAAGTTTTTTTTTTCTTCTTCTCTTTTCAATTTCATTTGTACTTGATCCTCTATCACTTGTGAAGGAGACAAAGGATGAAGTACAAATTTCTTTTCTTTGTGGGTGAAAGTGATTTCATTGGTAAGGCCATTATGCATGGTTTTCTTGTCAAATTGCCATGGCCTTCCCAACAAAATATGGCAAGCTTCCATTGGAACTATGTCACAAACCACTTGATCTTCATAGTTACCAATAGAGAACTTGACTTTCACTTGATTATTAACATTAATATCCCCATCTTTATTAATCCAATGAAGTTGATATGGTTTCGGATGGGGAATAATAGTAAGACCAAGCTTCTCCACCAACCTTGTACTACAACAATTACAACAAGACCCACTATCCACAATGAGAGAACAAGCATTATTAAGAATTTTACACCTTGTGTGAAAAATGTTCTCTCTTTGTGAAAGGTGAGACTCATGAAGTTGGTTTCCTAGAAGCCTTCTAATCATTAGAAGTTGACCATCACAAGGATATGCACTTTCAATGGGATGGCCTTCCTCACTTGATTCACTGTCACTTGAAGTAGTGGAACTAGATTCATCAACACTACTATAAATGTCTTGCCCCTTCAAAATCATCACTTTTTTAGTTGGGCATTGAGAGGCTATATGTCCTCTCCCAAGACATTTAAAGCATTTGATATCACTAGTTTTGCTACTAGAAGTGACAATATTTTTATTTTTCTCATTTTATTTTTCTTTTTCTTTGCTAAATTTCTTAGAGGTATCAAATTGACCCTCCCTCTTGTAGTCTTTTTTAACATAAGGGCTAGATTGAGTTTTTCCTTTAAAAGAAGATTTTCTCAAATTTTGTTGTTCCACCCTTATACAAAGTTGGACCAAATCATCAAGGTCCCTATAAGGGAGTAACTCAACTCTATCTCTTATGTCAAAATTAAGACCACTTAGAAATCTAACAATGGTCAATCTTTCTTCTTCCCTTATCCCAGCCCTCATGAGATATAACTCCATTTTTTGCCTATACTCCTCAACACTCATACCCTTTTGTTGGAGTCTTTGGAGCTTATCCATAAGCTCCCTACTATAATAAGAAGGTATGTGTCTTCTTCTCATAGAACTCCTCAACTCATTCCAATAAGTGATGGGAGGATCATTGTGAAGTCTTCTCTCTCTTTCCAAGGATGTCCACCAATACATGGCTTGTCCTTGAAAAGCTAGGGTGGCTAAAGGAACTTTTCTTTCCTCACCTACTTGATGACAAGTGAAGATTTGCTCCACTTTCATCTCCCAATCTAAGTAGGTGTCCACATTATCTTTTCCATGAAAGTAAGGGAGATCAACCCTGTCGCCACCCGCCGAAACGGACCTTGGCATTCGCGACGATGGTTTGACTCTTTTTAAGTTTTGAAAAATGGTGGATTGTTAGAACGACTTATTCTCAAACTGAGACCTCATCGAGCTAACAATTTTGTTTAAATGACTCTCACCAATCCATGTTAATCCCAAGCGGGACCCTCCATGGATTAGTGGTTTTCGCAAAAAGAAGGGGTTCTTGGAGTCGCCACCAAAGTTTTACTCAAAACATTGGAAAAAGATATAAGGCAATTGATTTTCGCAAATCAACTTCGGCCATTACAACCAGAGTTGGGTAAGGGAGTCGGTTACGTGTGAGGAAGGTGTTAGCACCCCACAACGCCCCTTTCGGGTTCCCTATGACAGATTATTTCATAAATAATAGCGTAAAGTTACTAAATTACCCCCATTTATTAGAAACGATTATAAGTAAAATATTTACATGATGAAAGCTCTAAATATGCAATGCAACAATCAAAAAGCAATAAAAGCGGTAAAAGAAGGGATTTGGAAAGAAACCTTCGAAGCGGGCTTTTATATATTCAAAACGAAGTTTAGGAGGCTTTTTGGCGCTCCTTCCCACTACACGTCCGCTCGCTCCTTTCCCTAAAGATAATTTTTAATATGGAAATCAAAGAGATTTCCCTTCGACTTGTTCGAGTCTCAAGCTAATGGCTCATGACTCAAGAACTTCGTCGGATTGGCTCTCGGAGAGACTTCTAGAGCAGAGAATAGCTCAAAAACCCAAGAATACTCAGCACGAGGGTCCAGAAGTGTGGAAAAAGTGTGGGAGGACGTGCCAATGACGTCCTATTTATAGGATTGAGGCGCAGTACGGCCTAGGGGGTCAATACGGCCCGTACTGAGTTTTTGAACTACAGTACGGCCGTATTGAATTTGGTACGGCCCGTACTGAAGTTTTTGAACTACAGTACGACCGTATTGAATTTGGTACAGCCGTACTGAAGTTCAAAAACTTCAGTACGGCCGTATTGATTTCACTACGGCCGTATTGTAGTTCAAATGGCTCAGTACGGCCGTACTGAACCTCTAGGAGGGTGTATTGAGCTCCAATCCTCGCACACCCTTATTCTAAGCTACTCTAAGACTTCTAGACCTACAAAGAATCATCCTAGGGTCTTCCAGGAGTCCTTCCGACTGACTTTCCTTCGGTCTTTGAGAGTCTTTGAGCTTTATTTCCGACCCGGACAATTTTAGGGGTCTACAGCTGCCCCCCCTTTACTTAGTCGAACGGCTTTTTGGTGTACCGGTTGACAAGTAAAGGAGTTGACCCAATTGTCCGGGGAGTAAGCCATCCTTCCGACTTGTAGTGTCTTCCGGTGAGAAAATTGTTGAGTGGCCTCTCCAGGTTGAGTATTAGTCGCCTCTCCAGGCTCGTGCATACCTCGGTGTTTCTGACAACCTCGGTAGCGTGAGTTTGCCCTCTCCAGGGTCTGCATGCCTCCGTGTTTCTGACGACGTCGGTAGCTGAGTATTGGTCGTCGCCTCTCCAGGCTCGTGCATACCTCGGTGTTTCTGACAACCTCGGTACCAGCATACCTCCGTGTTTCTGACGACGGGGTAGCTGAGTATTAGTCGTCGCCTCTCCAGGCTCGTGCATACCTCGGTGTTTCTGACAACCTCGGTAGCTGCATACCTCCGTGTTTCTGACGAAGGGGTAGCTGAGTATTAGTCGTCGCCTCTCCAGGCTCGTGCATACCTCGGTGTTTCTGACAACCTCGGTAGCTGCATACCTCCGTGTTTCTGACGACGGGGTAGCTGAGTATTAGTCGTCGCCTCTCCAGGCTCGTGCATACCTCGGTGTTTCTGACAACCTCGGTAGCTGCATACCTCCGTGTTTTTGACGACGGGGTAGCTGAGTATTAGTCGTCGCCTCTCTAGGCTCGTTGCATACCTCGGTGTTTTTGACAACCTTGGTTGCGTGAGTTTGCCCTCTCCAGGGTGTGCATGCCTCCATGTTTCTGACGATGTTGGCAGCTGCATACCTCCGTGTTTCTGACGACGGGGTAGCTGAGTATTAGTCATCGCCTCTCCAGGCTCGTGCATACCTTGGTGTTTCTGACAACCTCGGAAGCTGCATACCTCCGTGTTTCTGACGACGGGGTAGCTGAGTATTAGTCGTCGCCTCTCCAGGCTCGTTGCATACCTCAGTGTTTCTGATCACTTTGGCAGCTTGAGTTTGCCCTCTCCAGGGTCTGCGGTTTGCCCTCCCCAGGGTTGCATACCTCCGTGCTTCTGGTCACTTTGGTAGCGTGAGTTTGCCCTCTCTAGGGATTTGTGATGATTTTGTCTCCACAGTCCACGATGCTGCTTCGACGGTTGTTATTTTTGATTTTGGTGCCGCTGAGGGCTGGATAACGCAGGGATCCGTCTAGGGGATGTGCAGTTACTCATAGGTTCTTGTGTCCCAACTTTCCATTGCGTAGTTGGTGCCCAATGGGGAAATTCTGATTCCTTGGGGATGCAGACACAAAGATGCTCTTTCTGAGGTGAGCGGTGCCTTATGATTGGCTGTCGTCCTTTCGACGTTGGTGGAGTATCCCGATTATCCTTATTCGGATGACTTTTTGATTTTTGGTTTTGTTGCCTCTGCGTAGGCTGTTATCCGCTGGGGGATTTTGTCGTATTGATTTTGATTAGCCTCTTCTGTTAGGCGGATTATCTTGGCGTTCAGTGTTTAGTTGAATACCGAATTCCTCTTGGGGAATGGGTATTGATCTTTTTGGATTTTCTCTTTTTGAAGGAGTGCCTCTGAGTAGGCGAATGGGAATTGAAGATCTTATGTATCCCAGAGTATTATTCAGAAAGCCTCTGCAGGCTTAGCTTCACTCATTGCTTGAGTTGGAAAGCTATCTTCCACTGAGGAAGTCTGAGCCCTTTGACTCAGATATTTTGCTTGGATGATCATGCTTCCATTGGGGAATCTTGCTAATCTTGCTCTGATAGCTTTCACTGGGAATGCCCAAGAGTGTAAGCTGAGATGTCTCTGGGGAGTATTATTTCGGCAAGCCTCTCCAGGCTCAATTATTCTGTATATTTGTTGGATTTTCTGAATTTTGCCTTTTTTTGTCGATTTTGGCTTTTTCTGTTAGCTGCTGTCATACACAAGAAATTTTTTTCCTATCTTTCTATTTTATGCAACTGCCTCATGATAAGGTCTTTGAATGTGCAGTTAGTATGTGTGATGCACAAAATGCAAGTTTAATTATTTTTGTTAATGTTTTTAGAAAAATGAATGGCTGTCGCCACCCGCCGAAACGGACATTGGCATTCGCGATGATGGTTGGACTTTTTTTAAGTTTTGAAAAATGATGGATTGTTAGAACGACTTATTCTCAAACTGAGACCTCATCGAACTAACAATTTTATTAAATGATTCACCAATCCATGTTAATCTCAAGCGGGACCCTCCATGGATTAGTGGTTTTCACAAAAAGAAGGGTTCTTGGAGTCGCCACCAATGTTTTACTCAAAACATTGGAAAAAGATATAAGGCAATTGATTTTCGCAAATCAACTTTGGCCATTACAACCAGAGTCGGGTAAGGGAGTCGGTTACGTGCGAGGAAGGTGTTAGCACCCCACAACGCCCCTTTCGGGTTCCCTATGACGGATTATTTCATGAATAATAGTGTAAAGTTACTAAATTACCCCTATTTATTAGAAACGATTATGAATAAAATATTTACATGATGAAAGCTTAAACGTGCAATGCAACAATCAAAAAGCGGTAAATGAAAGCGGTAAAAGAAAGGATTTGGAAAGAAACCTTTGAAGCGTGCTTTTATAGATTCAAAAAGGAATTAGGAGGCTTTTTGGCGCTCCTTCCCACTACACGTTCGCTCGCTCCTTTCCCTAAAAATAATGTTTACTATGGAAATCAAAGAGATTTCCCTTCGACTTGTTCGAGTCTCAAGCTAATGGCTCATGACTCAAGAACTTCGTCGGATTGGCTCTCGGAGAGACTTCTAGGGTAGAGAATAGCTCAAAAACCCAAGAATACTCAGCACGAGGGTCCAGAAGTCTGCAAAAAAGTGTGGGAGGACGTGCCAATGACGTCCTATTTATAGGATTGAGGCGCAATACGGCCTGGGAGGTCAATACGGCCCGTACTGGGTTTTTGAACTACAGTACGGCCGTATTGAATTTGGTACGGCCGTACTGAAGTTCAAAAACTTCAGAACGGCCGTATTGATTTCACTACGGCCCGTACTGAGTTTTTTGAACTACAGTACGGCCGTATTGAATTTGGTACGGCCGTACTGAAGTTCAAAAACTTCAGTACGGCCGTAGTGAACCTCTAGGAGGGTGTATTGAGCTCCAATCCTCGCACACCCTTATTCTAAGCTACTGTAAGACTTCTAGACCTACAAAGAATCATCCTAGGGTCTTCCAGGAGTCCTTCCGGCTGACTTTCCTTCGGTCTTCGAGAGTCTTTGAGTCTTATTTCCGACCCGAACAATTTTAGGGGTCTACAGCTGCCCCCCCTTTACTTAGTCAAACGGCTTTTTGGTGTACCGGTTGACAAGTAAAGGAGTTGACCCAATTGTCCGGGGAACAGGCCACCCTTCCGACTTGTAGTGTCTTCAGGTGGGAAAACTGTTGAGTAGCCTCTCCAGGTTGAGTATTAGTCGTCGCGTCTCCAGGCTCGTTGCATACCTCGGTGTTTC
This sequence comes from Cajanus cajan, assembly GCF_000230855.2. Taxonomy (NCBI): domain Eukaryota; kingdom Viridiplantae; phylum Streptophyta; class Magnoliopsida; order Fabales; family Fabaceae; genus Cajanus; species Cajanus cajan. The sequence goes on along the minus strand of NC_138524.1, from coordinate 31,651,276 downwards.
TAACAACCTCGGTAGCGTGAGTTTGCCCTCTCCAGGGTCTGCATGCCTCCATGTTTCTGACGATGTTGGCAGCTGCATACCTCCGTGTTTCTGACGACGGGGCAGCTGAGTACCGCCTCTCCAGGCTCGTGCATACCTCGGTGTTTCTAACAACCTCGGTAGCTGCATACCTCCGTGTTTCTGACGAAGGGGTAGCTGAGTATTAGTCGTCGCCTCTCCAGGCTCGTGCATACCTCGGTGTTTCTGACAACCTCGGTAGCTGCATACCTCCGTGTTTCTGACGACGGGGTAGCTGAGTACCGCCTCTCCAGGCTCGTGCATACCTCGGTGTTTCTGACAACCTCGGTAGCTGCATACCTCCGTGTTTCTGACGACGGGGTAGCTGAGTATTAGTCGTCGCCTCTCCAGGCTCGTGCATACCTCGGTGTTTCTGACAACCTCGGTAGCGTGAGTTTGCCCTCTCCAGGGTCTGCGGTTTGCCCTCCCCAGGATTGCATACCTCCGTGCTTCTGGTCACTTTGGTAGCGTGAGTTTGCCCTCTCCAGGGATTTGTGATGATTTTGTCTCCACAGTCCACGATGCTGCTAAGACGGTTGTTTTTGATTTTTGTGCCGCTGAGGGCTGGATAGCGCAGGGATCCGTCTAGGGGATGTGCAGTTACTCATAGGTTCTTGTGTCCCAACTTTCCATTGCGTAGTTGGTGCCCACTGGGAAAATTCTGATTCCTTGGGGATGTAGACACAAAGATGCTCTTTCTGATGTGAGCGGTGCCTTATGGTTGGCTGACGTCTTTTCGACGGTGGTGGAGTATCCCGGTTATCCTTATTCGGGTGACTCTTTTTGATTTTCTGGTTTTATTGCCTCTGCGTAGGCTGTTATCCGTTAGGGGATTCTATTGTGATGATTTTGTCTCCACAGTCCACGATGCTGCTTCGACGGTTGTTTTTGATTTTGATGCCGCTGAGGGCTGGATAACGCAGGGATCCGTCTAGGGGATGTGCAGTTACTCATAGGTTCTTGTGTCCCAACTTTCCATTGCGTAGTTGGTGCCCATTGGGGAAATTCTGATTCCTTGGGGATGCAGACACAAAGATGCTCTTTCTGAGGTGAGCGGTGCCTTATGGTTGGTTGACGTCCTTTCGACGGTGGTGGAGTATCCCGGTTATCCTTATTCGGGTGACTCTTTTGATTTTCTGGTTTTGTTGCCTCTGCGTAGGCTGTTATCCGCTGGGGGATTCTGTTGTGATGATCTTGATTGGCCTCTTCTGTTTAGGCGGATTATCTTGACGTTCGGTGTTTGGTTGAATACCGAATTCCGCTTGGGGAATGGGTATTGATCTTTTTGGATTTTCCCTTTTTTTTTTTTTTTTTTTGAGGAGTGCCTCTGAGTAGGCGAATGAGGATTGATGATCTTATGTATCCCAGAGTATTATTTAGAAAGCCTCTGCAGGCTTAGCTTCACTCGTCGCTCGAGTTGGAAAGCTATCTTCCATTGAGGAAGTCTGAGTCCTTTGACTCGGATATTTTGTTTGGATGATCATGCTTCCATTGGGGAATCTTGCTGATCTTGCTCTGATAGCTTTCACTGGGAATTCAGCCCAAGAGTGCAAGCTGAGATGTCTTTGGGGAGTATTATTTCGGCAAGCCTCTCCAGGCTCAGTTATTCTGTATGATTGTTGGATTTTCTCTTTTTGAAGGATTGCCTCTGAGTAGGCGAATGGGGATTGAGGATCTTATGTATCCCAAAGTATTATTTAGAAAGCCTCTTCAGGCTTAGCTTCACTCGTCGCTCGAGTTGGAAAGCTATCTTCCACTGAGGAAGTCTAAGTCCTTTGACTCTGATATTTTGTTTGGATGATCATGCTTCCATTGGGGAATCTTGCTGATCTTGCTCTGATAGCTTTCACTGGGAATTCGGCCCAAGAGTGCAAGCTGAGATGTCTCTGGGGAGTATTATTTCGGCAAGCCTCTCCAGGCTCAGTTGTTCTGTATGATTGTTGGATTTTCTGAATTTTTTGCCTTTTTTTGTCGATTTTTGGCTTTTTCTGTACGGAGGGATCTCAAACACACTCACAGATAAAGTATGCAGAGGAATGAAGATGTTGTGATGAATGAGAGGAGGAGGGACGTATTTATAGAAAAAAGTACGGCCCATGCTGAATTCAGTACGGCCGTACTGATCTTATTGTTGATGTACAAAAGAATGGGCCAATACGGGCCGTATTGAATTCAATACGCCCGTATTGGTGTGGACGTTATGGCCAATACGGCCGTATTCATTTCAGTACGCCCGTATTGAGTTGAAAATTTGTTCATAACCCTAATTTTAGTACGGGTGTACTGAACATGGTACAGGCGCTTTGTTTTTTCTGAAGTTTATATGTTTTTTGCTTTTTTTGTTTTTTTGTTTTTTGTTTGTTTTTTCAATAAACAGAGAATAAGTGATCTTCCAGTACACCTATCATCTGTATGCATGTATGCGGTATGATGCACCTAATTCTATTTGATTTATTTTTCAAAAGAATTAACCGATGCGTTTCTTTGCTTGGATTTTTGCCATTCCTCTAGACGGGCTGTGCGCTGCCAATTTCTGTAACCGAGGAATGATGCGTGTTATATCGAGATTGGTGTCATCGACCCAGTGATCATTCCCTTCCTTTAGAAGATGTATTAACCTTCCTATTGACCACTATATCTCCATGTTTCCACTAGATTATTCTAAAATCGTTTGGGACAAGAGAAAAGAAAGGAAAGATATTTTTGTTCAAAAGTTTGTGTTTTAGAGGGGATTATTTATTGTTTTGAAAGCGGTTTTTGTAAGAATGGCTGGCCAAGGTAGGCTCGTGTGTTTAGGCTTTGTTTGATTAAACACTTATGAAGTTAAGAAAGTTATGTTATTGACGTTGTGATTCGACAACTTAGATAGTTTCCCTTGAACCTTTCTTTTTGGATTCAGCTCATGGTACCATCATGGATTTCTTTTCGCTTTTTGATTGTCCTTATTTTTTCCTAAAACGCCCTTTTGTGGCGTCTTAGCGGACCTTTGTTTTTGTTTATTTTCGCAACCCTAACTTTTGCCTAGGTCACCCTTTCGTGGGATTCCTAGCGGGTCTTTTGCTCTTATTTTTGCGCAGCCCCCTTTTTGGGTTTCCTGCCGAGCCTTTTTGTTTTTATGATTTTTGTTTTTAAAGGATTTCTTTTTTATCCATGATGGCACTTATCGAGGCCAAGGAAAGGTGCTCCAAGTTGTCACACACACTTCCACATAAAAATGATGTGGGTTTATTGTTATTAAGACAATTTTAACCTCATTCATGCTTATTCAAACAGGGTTAAAATAATGTGGTCTAGAAATTTATTGCAAGCAAGAAAAGAAGCAATAAGAAATAATAAAGAATGATTTTATTATAATTCTAGCGGAAACATGTGCCCTATCGAGGCTCGGGGGTCGGGCTGTCCCCGAGGAGTGATCTCTAATAGTCATCAGGTCTATACATCCCTATCAAAAAAAGAAGAACACTTGATGACGACGACCGGCCTTGACGCTTGTGAACCGGCCCTCCTAAAGATCTGGCTTAAAGAACGTCGAGAAGGATCTTTGTTCCTCTTCGTCCTTTGATCTTTATTAGGGTTGTATCCTAACCCTTGTTTCCCCGGATCATCCTTAATAATGGGTAGCTCGTGAACTCCTTGGGAAACCTTGTTTTCCTCGGTTTTCTCTTTTCCTTTTTCTTTATTCTTGGGAGCCTTATCATGAAGATCTTCGGGAGTGTAGATCCTGCCACTCCTAGTCATGCCCCCAAGTCCAGCGATGTTAGAGATATCGATGTCGGCAGAAGAATGGATGTCGTATATCCATGGCACAGCCTTATTCGATTCGTAGGGAAAAGGTCTTGGAGCAGTGATCCTTAACGGTGTCGGACCTTCCCCTTTATTCGTCTTGATTACCAACAACGGAGTTGATGTGCGTTCGCTTGGCGCGGTTGTTGGCTTACATTTGATAACGAACGGCGTGCGATCCATTCTGAACATACGCATCGATTAATCCTTTCTTTTTATTAATGTTATTAATAAAGTACTAGGAGGGATGTATGCGAATGAATGACTATGAAATGCAAAGGCAATTGAAAGATTCCATAGATCTCAAAAATTCAATTTATTAATCAAGGAAAGTGTACAACTTGTTATACAATGCTTTGAAGCAATTTTTTACAAAATGAGAAGAGCCGATAGAAACCCACAGGCGGGTTCATGTTTCTTCTCCATTCATCTTCGGCTTCCTCTACATGACGGGCCATTGCCTCAACTTGCGTATGGACTGCTTGGCTCATATCATCACTAATCTTTTGAGCGTCCTTCGCCTTTTGAATGTGGTAGTTGATCATGGCTTGCAGCTCATTAAGCTCGTCTTCGGCTCGATCCTTCTCCTCTTGGAGCTTAGCCATATGTGCTAGTCCTTCCTTTTCCTTCTTGCGAAAATCGGAAAGGCTTGCGGTTTGTTGTTGAGCAACTTCCCGCCATTGCTGTGCATCGGATCGAGTCAAGAGTAAGTCATCCTGCATGTACTTGATCAACTGTGCCTGCCTTGCGTACTCGGCTTCAAGGTGTGCTATCTTTGCGTCAACATCTCGGAGTTGACTACTCGGTTCGATTTTTGGCATTTTGGATGCCCGAATAGCCTTCTCATTAAGGTTAGCACACTCATCCTTGAGCCGCTCTATCTCGTGGTCTTTTTTCTTGCATTGCCTTTGTAGACCGTCAATGGCGAAACTGGATTCTTCGTTTTTCTCTTCAAGAACTCTCATCTGAGCTCCCATGATTTCCAGCTTCTTGGTCAAGGCATCGACTTGTTCTTGCAACACCCTCCTTGTGACTGTGGTTGCGCAAGAGGTGGATGGTTGGGGCACACCCTTCTCACTCCTCCAAATCTCGTAGTCGGTGGAGACGGATACCCGAGGCTTTCCAAGCTCTCGATCTCCCTCATAGATTAGTTTCTCCCACGCTCTAATGACAGCGTGCATGTCCCTCTGATGCTCGGAATCAAAGGAGAAACACAATCCTCCAAGCTCCTCTTTGGTAGGAACAATCTGAGTCCTCATAAGTTGCCTCATAGCCAATCTAGGTGAGTAGGCTATGCAACCTCTGAGGCCCATCAAAGGTATACTTGGGTAGCTGCCGCATTTCATCAATATGTTGCTCGGACGGAACCAAGGACAAACCCATGTGAAGTGCTCAATGCTCCACTGTTCCATCTCTTCCTTCCATTCGGAAGCATAACGGCGGCATACGGGGATCTTCGAAAAACTCCTCAACGGATCGGGCAAAGTCCCCATGTGACTAGAGGCGTAGAAGTGTGTGATGCTCCACACATATAACAAGGAGGTGCAGCATCGGATAATCTTCCCTTGCTTTTGCTGAGATATGTTGACAGAAAGCAAGGTGTCGGCAAGAATGGCAGGCACGAGACTCTTCATGTGCACGTCCCAGGCGAAGAAAGCGTCCATAGCGGCATGGTCCACTGTGTTAGCGTGAAAGGGGAAAAGGACTGTCCCAAACACGGCTAACGCTAGAGTCTTGTTGAAAGCTAACCAATCTCCCTCACCAGCTAAGGAAGAAAGGTGATCCTCAATCATAGCGAGCTTCCAACCTTTGATACTGTCGTTCCCCGCTAAGGCAGATGATCGTGATGGTAGTTTGACTTGAGTAGCGACCCTCTCCACGGCCACATAATTACCATGAAAAACATAGACCCCTGCTGATTTGGGCCATCGCAACATGAGCTCGTACTCCTCGAGAGTAGGAACTAAGTCAAACTGGGGGAACTCGAAACAATGCAGATCAAGACTCCAAAAGTGAACCAATGCTCTCAGAAAGGCCGGATCCACACATATCTTCATCAAATCGAGGACTCGTCCATATGATTTTTCGAACTCAACACGAGCCTCACGTGGCATCAAAGAACAGAGGTGGTCCAACCTCTCGGCACGGTACAATAAGAAGTCCACTTTCTTCAACTGCCCTTGCATTCCCCTAGATCCCTCCATGATCTACGATAAAAATGCATGATATGAGATGATGGCGTTGAATATGCATGCATTGTGTTTATTCAACTAAGCATTATCATGTTTTCAAGATGTTCCTAAGATGATGCATGATATTGCTTGGTTTGGATAAATAACCTTTTTTCTTTTTTTGGGTATTTTGTTTTTTGTATTTTTTTGGGTGAAAATGGAAACTACCTATATGAATGTGATGAAGGTAGATGTTAACACCATGTAATGGAAGATTCTTATTCCTATTTATTCTTATTTTAGAAGGGAATTTTGTATGTTTAAAGAATGCAATGTATGCTCAAACAATGTCACATAAACAATGCACAAACAATTCACTCATCCACGAACAGTCACGAGCGAATCACGAGGTAGGTGTATCCTGCAGAAAAGTGCATATTCAAGGAGGTTCTAACTGTTCTCACCGGTCCAAGGCCCCCAAGGTGCCCCCATTATAGGGACCCAATTCCTCTCGTCGTAAGTCGATGGAAAGCTCCAACGCACTGTCGGACTTGAGTTCATGGTTATCACCTTGAGTGATGTTTTCCGACAATGGTCTACGGGCACCTATAGACACATTCGACAACCGGCCGTACTAACATCCACTCCCTATGGCTTTCCACTCATGCCCCCGGGTATAGAGGGAACTGTTGTGTGCAAAGGTTTGTGTGCAGTTTATATTTCAAACAATTGCGAAAATTTAAACACCCAACAATTATTAAAGCCAATTAGGTAAAACATTTTATCATACAAGCGAGGGGTAATGAAGTAATTTTAAATTATCATTTTAGAAATAATCCATCACTAAATGGGACTGACTCTCGAGGCTTCCCCAGTGGAGTCGCCATCTGTCGCCACCCGCCGAAACGGACATTGGCATTCGCGACGATGGTTGGACTTTTTTTAAGTTTTGAAAAATGATGGATTGTTAGAACGACTTATTCTCAAACTGAGACCTCATCGAACTAACAATTTTATTAAATGATTCACCAATCCATGTTAATCTCAAGCGGGACCCTCCATGGATTAGTGGTTTTCACAAAAAGAAGGGTTCTTGGAGTCGCCACCAATGTTTTACTCAAAACATTGGAAAAAGATATAAGGCAATTGATTTTCGCAAATCAACTTTGGCCATTACAACCAGAGTCGGGTAAGGGAGTCGGTTACGTGCGAGGAAGGTGTTAGCACCCCACAACGCCCCTTTCGGGTTCCCTATGACGGATTATTTCATGAATAATAGTGTAAAGTTACTAAATTACCCCTATTTATTAGAAACGATTATGAATAAAATATTTACATGATGAAAGCTTAAACGTGCAATGCAACAATCAAAAAGCGGTAAATGAAAGCGGTAAAAGAAAGGATTTGGAAAGAAACCTTTGAAGCGTGCTTTTATAGATTCAAAAAGGAATTAGGAGGCTTTTTGGCGCTCCTTCCCACTACACGTTCGCTCGCTCCTTTCCCTAAAAATAATGTTTACTATGGAAATCAAAGAGATTTCCCTTCGACTTGTTCGAGTCTCAAGCTAATGGCTCATGACTCAAGAACTTCGTCGGATTGGCTCTCGGAGAGACTTCTAGGGCAGAGAATAGCTCAAAAACCCAAGAATACTCAGCACGAGGGTCCAGAAGTCTGCAAAAAAGTGTGGGAGGACGTGCCAATGACGTCCTATTTATAGGATTGAGGCGCAATACGGCCTGGGAGGTCAATACGGCCCGTACTGGGTTTTTGAACTACAGTACGGCCGTATTGAATTTGGTACGGCCGTACTGAAGTTCAAAAACTTCAGTACGGCCGTATTGATTTCACTACGGCCCGTACTGAGTTTTTTGAACTACAGTACGGCCGTATTGAATTTGGTACGGCCGTACTGAAGTTCAAAAACTTCAGTACGGCCGTATTGAGTTCACTACGGCCGTATTGCAGTTCAAATGGCTCAGTACGGCCGTACTGAACCTCTGGGAGCGTGTATTGAGCTCCAATCCTCGCACACCCTTATTCTAAGCTACTCTAAGACTTCTAGACCTACAAAGAATCATCCTAGGGTCTTCCAGGAGTCCTTCCGGCTGACTTTCCTTCGGTCTTCGAGAGTCTTTGAGTCTTATTTCCGACCCGGACAATTTTAGGGGTCTACAATGGCTCTCCCTATCCTCCTCTTTTTGAAGGAATTTCTGTCGTGAGGGAGGATTTCTTGTGAGCCTCTTACGCAGGAGATTACGGATTTTATAGGAAACCCCTCCAATTTTCTTTATTGACCAATTATTAAAAGGAATTTCGTACAATTTTTAAGAAACACCAATTTAGACGCATAATCACATGGTCAAGAGAAGAGAAATGAATAGATATTTTATTGATATTCACAAATGTTTTTACAGAAAGATGTACAAAAGGAATTTCTGAAGAATAGCTGGCCAGGGTAGGCTATATACATTGGGCTTAACAATCATATCTGTAATTGTTACTCTTACGTTCCCCTAATTGCTTCGGATGAGATGCCTGAGCCAGGAGTGTAGATACTGTAAGACGCTTGCTTCTAGAAGATAATCACTTGAACCGCCTTTCGGTTTTCGATTCAAGTGATCGTTGCTTGCTTTGTTTTTGTATCTTATTCTTTTGCCCCTAATTTTTGCCTAGGACGTATCCTAGCGGGGATAAATTCGGCTTTGTTTTGCCTAGTACCCTTGTACTGGCGGGCTTTTTATTTTGTCCTAACTTTTGCCTAGGACGCCCTTTTCGGGTTTTCATCCTAGCGGGTCTATGCAAGCAACGTCTTCAAGCATAATACTTCTTTACCACGTCAGCGTTGACTGGGTATCGAAGTTCTTCTCCATCCATGTCCGTGAGGATCAATGCTCCTCCTGAGAAGGCTCGCTTCACCACGTATGGTCCTTCGTAATTCGGGGCCCACTTTCCGATTTTGTCCTTTTGAGCTGGTAGCAACTTCTTCATTACCAGCTCTCCCTCATGGTAGACTCGAGGGTGGACTTTCTTGTCAAAAGCCTTTTTGATCTTCCTCTGATAGGCTTGACCATGGCATATGGCGTTCAGCCGTTTCTCTTCGATAAGGTTCAACTGGTCGTATCGGCTTTGAACCCATTCCGCCTCGGAAAGTTTTGCTTCCATGACTACCCTTAGAGAAGGTATCTCGACTTCGACAGGTAGAACTGCCTCCATCCCATAGACAAGGGAGAATGGAGTATCCCCTGTAGATGTGCGTACCGAAGTCCTATAACCATGAAGGGCGAAGGGTAACATCTCATGCCAGTCTTTAAATGAGACAACCATCTTTTGCACAATTTTCTTGATGTTTTTATTGGCTGCCTCGACTGCCCCATTCATCTTTGGCCGATATGGGGAAGAGTTGTGGTGTTGGATCTTGAATTCTTGGCACAGTTCTTCCACCATTTTGTTGTTCAAATTAGATCCATTATCAGTGATGATTTTATCGGGAATACCGTATCTGCATATAATGTTCTTCTTGATGAAGGATGTTACCACCTTTCGGGGTCACATGAGCATACGATGCCGCTTCTACCCATTTGGTGAAGTAGTCAATGGCCACAAGGATGAATCTATGTCCATTGGATGCTTTCGGCTCGATGGGTCCAATAACATCCATGCCCCACATTGCGAATGGCCAAGGTGAAGCCAGTACGTTGAGTGGAGTCGGTGGGACATGAATGTTGTCGGCGTATGCTTGACACTTATGGCATTTTCGCACGTACTGGTAACAATCCCTTTCCATGGTCGACCAATAGTATCCCGCCCTGAGGATCTTTTTAGCCATTGCAGGCCCAGGGATATGGGTACCGAAAACCCCCTCATGTACTTCTTTGATCATATTTTGAGCTTCGACTTGGTCTATACATCTCAACAAGACCGAGTCATAATTTTTCTTGTAGAGGGTTTCACCGACTAGCAAAAATCCCATGGCCCTTCTTCGGATATGCTTCTTGTCATTGTCGTTGGCCGCATCAGGATATTCCCCTTTTGTTAAATATTGCTTGATATCATAGAACCATGGACAATCATCGACAGCTTCATCTATCAGAAGGCAGAACGCTTGCTTATCGTGTCGCCGGATATTGATGATGGGCATTTCATGCTCCTTATCCAAGGCGAACATTGACGAGAGTGTAGCAAGAGCGTCGGCAAACTGATTCTCCTCCCTTGGAATGTATTCAAAGACGACACTTTGGAAGAAATGTGTCAAATCTTTGATGTGTTCAACATATGGTATCAGTTTAGGGTTTCGGACTTCCCAATCACCTCGTAGTTGATAGATGACTAGGGCCGAATCACCAAACACTTTGAGTTTTAGGATACCATTGTTGATGGCTGCTTGGATTCCCAACGCGCAAGCCTCGTATTCAGCCATGTTGTTTGTACAATCGAAGTTGAGTCTTGCCGTTACGGGAATGTATTTTCCTTGTGGAGAGATTAGCACTGTGCCAATCCCTCGTCCAAGCATGTTGGAGGCTCCATCAAAATACATGGTCCACGCATCATCTTTAGGCTCTTCATGTTGTAGATTCATTATATCCTCATCGGGGAAATTATCCTGAAGGGATTGGTAGTCGTTGGTCGGCCCGTGTGCTAGGTAATCAGCTAGGGTACTGCCCTTGATGGCCTTTTGTGTGACATGTATGATGTCAAATTCTGATAACTATACTTGCCATCGGGCAATCTTCCCAGTGATTATTGGTTTTTCGAACACGTACTTAATTGGATCCATTTTGGAAACCAACCAAGTAGTATGCCTAATCATATACTGCCTGAGCCGTTGTGTTGCCCATGCTAACGCACAGCACGTCTTTTCTAACGGCGTGTAGCGGGTCTCATAGTCGAGAAATTTCTTGCTCAGGTAGTAGATGGCTCGTTCTTTCTTTCCCGTTTCGTCTTGTTGTCCTAGCACACCTCCCATGGACTCATCAAGCACGGATAAGTAGAGGATTAATGGTCTTCCCTCGACAGGTGGCACCAATACTGGTGGATTGGCCAAGCACTGTTTGATCTTATCAAAAGCTTGTTGACAATCCTCATCCCAAGATTCGGAATGATTCTTGCGCAATAGCCTGAATATTGGTTTGCACGTGTCAGTCAACTGTGCGATGAACCTTGCGACATAGTTCACCCTGCCGAGGAATCCTCTTATCTCTTTCTCGGTTTTAGGAGGAGGCATTTCCATTATTGCCTTCACTTTATCGGGGTCCACCTCTATGCCTTTTTTACTGACGATGAACCCGAGAAGCTTACCCGACCGAACTCCGAAAGTACACTTAGCCGGATTTAGCTTAAGCTGATACTTGCGAAGCCGGTTGAATAATTTTCTCAAATATTGGATATGGTCCATTTCGTCCTTCGACTTTGTGATCATGTCGTCCACGTATACTTCGATTTCTTTGTGGATCATGTCGTGGAATAACATCACCATCGCTCGTTGGTAGGTGGCACCCGCATTTTTGAGTCCAAAAGGCATCACCCTGTAGCAGAAAGTGCCCCAGGGTGTAATGAAGGAAGTTTTCTCGCGGTCTTCCTCATTCATCTTGATTTGGTTGTACCCAGAGTACCCATCCATAAAGGAATAGAGTGTGTTCGTGGCTGTATGATCCACCAGTGTATCGATGTGAGGTAAGGGAAAATCGTCCTTTGGACTGGCACGATTCAGATCCCTGTAGTCAACACAAACTCTAACCTTTCCATTCTTTTTAATGACTGGCACGATGTTAGCCAGCCATTCGGGATACTGAGATACAACCAAGAATCCCGCATCTAATTGCTTTTCTACCTCCTCCTTGATCTTTAAAGACCACTCGGGCTTGATTCGTCGGAGCTTTTGTTTGACGGGTCGAAACCCTTCTTTCAACGGTAACTTGTGCTCGACGATGTTAGAGTCCAAACCGGGCATATCATGATACGACCATGCAAATACGTCCTTATATTCCCTTAACAATTGGATCAATTGCGCCCTTATTTCATCACTGATATGGGTCCCAATGTTGACCTCTTTTATCTCTTGGCCCTGCCCCAAATTCACGGTCTCCAATTTCTCTTGGTACGGTTGGAGTAGACGAGCTTCTTGGTCTAGCAGTCTTTGCTGATCCGGAGAGATGGTCTCCTCATCACTGTCCAACTCAACCCATTCATCCTCAACTTTCGGATCCCGGTCGGAGCGAACAATCACAGACATAATTGTTTTATCGGTTCTGTTTTTGGTTTAGAATTATTAATGTTAATGAGAGAAAGAGAGAAAAGAATAAATGAGAGAATGATGTGTGAAAAATGCCTCTTTATTGATATGTATGAAAAACTGTACAAGAAAAACCCTTATTTACATGAAAAAGATCTCATGATCTCGGGTACTGATCATGAGTCCCAAAAAGAAAAGAAAAATGTGGAGGGGCCCTATCGTGGCTTGCTCTTCTCTCTACTCCTGCTTCGGCAGAGGATTCTTGCTCACGTCGGGCGCTGTCGAATCAAAAGTGATCCACCCGGCATCAATAAGGTCTTGGACCTTATATTTGAGAGCTCTACAGTTCTCCGTTGAATGCCCCGGTGCCCCCGAATGGTATAGACATTTGTCTTGCGGATTGTACCAATCGGGGTAAGGTGGATCAATTTTCCTTGGTGGAATGTAAGCTAGAAGATGAGCTTGCACTAGCTTGGGTAGGAGGTCGCTATATGTGGTCGGAAGTTTATCAAACTTCTTCACAGGGTTGTACTGCGACTTTCCCGACTTCGAAGCGGAGGAAGATGAAGAAATAGTTACGGCGTTGACTCCTCCTTCTTTCTTCTTCCCATAGGTCTTCTTAGCTTCAAATGATTGGGAAGGCCCAGCTAGCTTCCCACTTTTCAGCCCTTGTTCCACTCTTTCTCCAATGGTGATGATGTCCGAGAAGAGCGTTGTCGTGTTCCCTATCATCTTGTCATAATAGGGACCAATCAACGAGTTTATAAATAGGGACACCGTCTCCTTATCCGACAGCGGGGGCTCTATTTGTGCTGCCAATTCCCTCCATCGTTGGGCGTACGCCTTAAAGGATTCATCATTTTTCTTACTCAAGGCTTGAAGATCGGACCTATCGGGTGTTAGGTCGATGTTATACTTGTAGCGCTTGAGAAATGCGTCAGCCAACTGTTTCCATGTACGCACCTGATTCCCATCCAGCTGCATATACCAGTTGAGTGCGATGTTAGCTAAGCTCTCTTGGAAACAATGGATTAAGAGCTTTTCATTAGTGGCATATGCAGCCATCTTTCGACAATACATGGTGAGATGACTTTTGGGGCAAGTCGATCCCACATATTTTGGGAAATCGGGCACTTTGAATTTGGGAGGGAATTGGATGTCCCTTACTAAGCACATGTCGGCGGCATCCTTGATATCAAAATCATGCCCCTCCATAGCCCTCAGCCGGTCCTCGAGAGCGTGAAATTGTTCCTTTGAAATCTCGGGCTCCCTAACTGTAACCCCCGCCCCAAGGGGTACAACTTGCGGAGGCTCATGCTCTTGCTCCTCCTCATGATGGGACTCATGGTCACTGTGTTGAGTCCCATGCATATTTTGATGACGCATGAGTTCCATCATTTGCGCCATTTGCTCCTTGAGTTGTGAGAGCTCGGTTGTAAGCTTCCTGTTTTGTTCCTCCAACGCGTCCATTTTCTTGAGTTTTTGCGCGCGCGTGAGGACAGAGAGATGACCAGCCACTTTCTAAAATGAATGCTTAATCTAATTAGTTTATTTATGGAATGAATACACTCTTGACATGAGCTTGATAACCTTCCATCTTTAAGGCGCTGCCTTTTTAAGACGGAGGTTTACCACCCTCCTTGACTTATGATCTCTCCCCAACGGAGAATCTCAATAGTCATGGGTCTCTTTCACTCATGTCAAGGGGTATTGGTGAGCCTAAAATGAATGGTTATGAGGATGCATGATGTCTTATTGGTAATGATGCACATGTTCCTCACTTTTATTATATTTTCACAAATGGTCTTTCCTCTCATGTCATGAGATTTTCATGCATGGGGGTTATTCTTAGACCTTATTACGAGGTTTATTATTAATGCACAAACAATGTCACATAGACCTATACACAAACAATTCACTCATCCACGAACAGTCACGAGCGAATCACGAGGTAGGGGTATCCTGCAGAAAAGTGCATATTCAAGGAGGTTCTAACTGTTCTCACCGGTCCAAGGCCCCCAAGGTTCCCCCATTATAGGGACCCAATTCCTCTCGTCGTAAGTCGATGGAAAGCTCCAACGCACTGTCGGACTTGAGTTCATGGTTTTCACCTTGAGTGATGTTTTCCGACAACGGTCTACGGGCACCTATAGACCCATTCGAAAACCGGCCGTACTAGCATCCACTCCCTATGGCTTCCACTCATGCCCCCGGGTATAGAGGGAACTGTTGTGTGCAAAGGTTTATGTGCAGTTTATATTTCAAACAATTGCGAAAATTTAAACACGCAACAGTTATTAAAGCCAGCTAGATAAAACATGTTATCATACAAGTGAGGGGTAATGAAGTAATTTTAATATTATTTTAGAAACAATCCATCACTAAATGGGACTGACTCTCGAGGCTTCCCTAGTGGAGTCGCCATCTGTCGCCACCCGCCGAACGGACCTTGGCATTCGCGACGATGGTTGGACTCTTTTTAAGTTTTGAAAAATGGTGGATTGTTAGAACGACTTATTCTCAAACTGAGACCTCATCGAGCTAACAATTTTGTTTAAATGACTCTCACCAATCCATGTTAATCCCAAGCGGGACCCTCCATGGATTAGTGGTTTTCGCAAAAAGAAGGGGTTCTTGGAGTCGCCACCAATGTTTTACTCAAAACATTGGAAAAAGATATAAGGCAATTGATTTTCGCAAATCAACTTCGGCCATTACAACCAGAGTTGGGTAAGGGAGTCGGTTACGTGTGAGGAAGGTGTTAGCACCCCACAACGCCCCTTTCGGGTTCCCTATGACAGATTATTTCATAAATAATAGCGTAAAGTTACTAAATTACCCCCATTTATTAGAAACGATTATAAGTAAAATATTTACATGATGAAAGCTCTAAACATGCAATGTAACAATCAAAAAGCAATAAAAGCGGTAAAAGAAGGGATTTGGAAAGAAACCTTCGAAGCGGGCTTTTATATATTCAAAACGAAGTTTAGGAGGCTTTTTGGCGCTCCTTCCCACTACACGTCCGCTCGCTCCTTTCCCTAAAGATAATTTTTACTATGGAAATCAAAGAGATTTCCCTTCGACTTGTTCGAGTCTCAAGCTAATGGCTCATGACTCAAGAACTTCGTCGGATTGGCTCTCGGAGAGACTTCTAGGGCAGAGAATAGCTCAAAAACCCAAGAATACTCAGCACGAGGGTCCAGAAGTGTGGAAAAAGTGTGGGAGGACGTGCCAATGACGTCCTATTTATAGGATTGAGGCGTAGTACGGCCTAGGGGGTCAATGCGGCCCGTACTGAGTTTTTGAACTACAGTACGGCCGTATTGAATTTGGTACGGCCCGTACTGAAGTTTTTGAACTACAGTACGGCCGTATTGAATTTGGTACGGCCGTACTGAAGTTCAAAAACTTCAGTACGGCCGTATTGATTTCACTACGGCCGTATTGTAGTTCAAATGCTCAGTACAGCCGTACTGAACCTCTAGGAGGGTGTATTGAGCTCCAATCCTCGTACACCCTTATTCTAAGCTACTCTAAGACTTCTAGACCTACAAAGAATCATCCTAGGGTCTTCCAGGAGTCCTTCCGGCTGACTTTCCTTCGGTCTTTGAGAGTCTTTGAGCTTTATTTCCGACCCGGACAATTTTAGGGGTCTACAAACCCTTGATTCCCTCACTTTGTGTTCTTTAATGACTCTCCTAGGATGAGGTTGGTAGTATGCATCCATGTTCAAACTACCATCATATTCTTGGCTTTGAGAATCATTGGAGCTCTTGGTTGAGCTCCTAGAAGAACCTTTTGGACTTTTGTTTTTATTCAATCTTTTCAAAAGTTTTTCTTCTCGTTGCTTAATCTTTTGAATCTCTTGTTCTAAAGCCATGATTTGTACTTCCTTTTCAAGTTTTTCTTTTTGTTTTTGAAGTATTTCATCATGCTTCCAAAGTTTTAGTGCCTCAACCTCCTTGACAATTCTTTTAAAACTTTTAGGAGATTCAAAGTCACTACTACTTTGAGAATGTTGACTCATGATTAAGCAATAAGATTTTATATGCTATGCAAAAAGTTATAAAATGTTTTTGGTATTTTCTAGGAATGAAAATAACACTTGGAAGTCTAAGTGTACAAGTTTCACTATCAAGGGAGGTGAGCTACAAAGAGCCACTTAATAACCAAGCCTTTTCAAGTGGAAATCACTAAACTCCTTTGTGGTACTTCCAATTCCCCAAAACTTTTCACAAAAATTTTGAATGCTTTTTCACAATTTGTTTGTTTTTGAGACTAAACTAAACGTGACCAAGTAAAACTACACAAGTCTAGTCGTTTTAAGGCAGCAAATAAACAAAATTAAAGTTCAAACACTTGAAAGAAGCAAGGATAATCAACTAGTCGGTTTGCCCTAGGTGGAAGCTTGAAACATATGAAATTTTCAAGCCACTTCCACTAGTACTACACGTGAGAAAGCTAACAAGGAGTTAGATATACCTGACCAGCTTCTTAATACTCCCTCCAAGCTTTACAAATTGATTTTAAAATACAAGAGAGATTGCAAAATTTAAACTAGCCTAGAAAGCAATAAATGGGGGTTTTGGTGACCAATTTAGTGACGGATTGTTGTGCAAATTTTCCAACACTTAATCAAGTGTTTAATCCGCCACTAATCCTTCAATATGATGCTACTGGACCTGCAAAAGAAACACAACAAAGAGGTTAATGGTGGCTGCCTCACAAGGTGAAAGGAATGGTCACTCAAGTGAAGGAAGTTTAGGAGAAGTTTTGGTCACTAAATTAGGTCAAATTTTTAGGTCTTAGTGTCCAAACTTTTCCTACTCTTTGTTGAGCAATGCTTGATCCTTGAGCAAGGATTTGAGGCCACTTCCAGCACAGGGAAATTATTGAAAGAAAACTAGACAAGCAATAAAGCACAATTTGGAAAGCTTATACCAAAAGTTAAGAGTAATATGTATATATGACAAGACTCAAAGAGGTTCAACAAGTAAAACTGGAAAATAAGACTCCAAATAAAGCTAGCACTCAGTTAGGAATGTTCCTAGATAGGTACTAGAGTAGATGAACAAAACAAAAAAAATTTGAAAGCAATTGGATAAGTATAGCACAAGTAGTAGTCAAAATAAATAACAAGGAATCAAGTGATTTTTCACCAATGTACACCTCTCGGATTTTTTCACTTTAAAATGCTTTCTCTAATTTTTTTTTTAACTCTTTCTTTTTCTATATTCAAGTTAAGAGTCCAGAGAGTATATTTGCCTTTTGTTTCAAATTTTTATAAGATTCCAAGCTATAGAAACCGTGACTACAAGTTAGACAAAAATTCAAGTGAAAACAAGGAAACTAGTGCACTAGTTTTTAGGTTTTGTCTTGGATTCTTTTGTACACTTTTCTTCTTTGAATCTTTGTAATTTTCTTTTGATTTAGGCTCTGTTTTTGTCTCTGTTTTCAGCCTATTTACTTTTTAAAATTTGAATCCAAAAGATAGTGCACTAGAAGTAAGATTAAGCACTTGAAATTTTGAGTCACAAAATTTTTTTATAAGATTTTTCAATGGAAATGTGATTTGAAAACTTAAGACACAATGGAAACCTAACTCTAAAGAAACTTACTAGAACTAATAGCAAGTTATGAACACAATAAGGTAAAAGAAAAAGCACATATAGGAGGCAAGAACAATAAGCAAACCGAGAGCAACAAATTGATGAACAAGACACAAAGAAATTTAGGTCAACATGTTATTCAAGGAATTTTAAGACATATAAAGACTACACAAACACACTAAGACAAAACATGGATTAAAAACCAAAATCTAAATGCAATGCATGCAGTCCAATCATGGACACATATTAGGAATGGAGAGACTCAAAATTAAAATCAAAAACAAGCACAAGCTAATAGGTCCTAAACATGTTGATTGTGGAAGAAATCAAAAACAATCAAACAATGGATCTATGGAACAATTTTCTTCAAAACAAATAGATCCGAATTGAAAACTCAAGAGGACAAACAAGAGTACACAAACAACAAAACAAACGGACACAAAAACAAGAGAACTTATCTCCTTGAAGACCTTGCTCTTGATACCAAAAATGATAGCAAACTTAGGAGAAGTGATGGATGATCTTCTCCACGGATTTGCTTAGGCCGGATCTTCTTCAATGGAGACTTGATTCTTCAACTCAAGAACGCTTAGAAGCTAAGAACTCACGGATGAACTCAACCTAGAACTAGGAGGGAAGCATCCAAGCTCAAGCATCAATGGAGAGCACACTTCAAAGAGAAGGATTCTAAGGTGAAATCCTAAGGTTTTGAAGATGAACTCTAAGGGACTTTTGAGAGAGGAAACTCGGCCAATGGCTCACAAATTTCAATTATGATCAAAAAAGTGAATACAAATTGTTTTAGGAGGGATCATATAGGTCACCGAATTTTGGGAAGCCACTTGGCGCCACATGATAGGTCACATGTTGGCTCCAAGATTTGAATTCAAATTCAAATTTGAATTCAAACCTTGTGTCACATGTGCATAACCGTTCATGTGTAGCTAAATGCAAATTAAGTTGAATTTAGTATGTATTTAGGGTTGCATTTCGGTGTCACACTTGTGTAGCCAAGGTGGTGCCAAAAGTGTGACCTAAATGCAACTTAAATCCATCCTAAATTTAACCTAATTTGTCCTAACTCAAATGAACTACTAATCCTCCTTAATCCCTAATCTAATGACCAAAATACAATGGTCTAGTGAATACAATGAATAGGAAAAAATACAAGAAGGAGAATGAGCCCAATATTGGGTATCAAAAGCCCAAAGCCCAAGAAGCCCAAAATTAAGTCCAATACACCTAAACCCTAATCTATGGTCAAAATACAAGACCAACAACAAAGTAAATTCCTATGCTAAGAAAATACATTCAAACATGGTGTTCATTCAATCAAAGTCCAAGTGAGAAGCACCCTAGGCCCACCAAGCCCATTGGGCCCACTAAGCTCTGAAGCAGTCAAATCTTCAAGTAACCTCCTGGCCATTGCTCTAGTGGTTGGGCCTTTAGCCCATGCTCTTCCATCATAATACTAAAAAGACACTACTCTTGGAAAAGAGTAAGGAGGATAGTGTCTCCTCCAAAAATCTTGTGCAAAAGGAAAGTCACTTTTTAATTCAAAATGATTGCAAAAAGACTTTTCTTCTTCACAAAGATTTTAACTCTTTTTCTACTGCTGCCACAACCTTAGAGCTTAAGATCCATAACCTAAACATTTTTGAAAATAAAGGATCTCAAGTTCTTAGTCTTATGAAGAAGGAGTGGACTTCACCCAGTTCTACTTCTTATGCTACTACTTTGGTGGTGCCCAAAGTAGACAACCATTGTCTATTTAGGACTTCTCTTACTTTAGTTGTTCTAATAGAGCACCCAACCTTCGGTTGATATTGTTTATTAGATACATCTCATGGTGTCTTATTTTCTATTTTTGATCTTAAGGGAAGTTCAAACTTCTTTAAACTTAACTTTACTACTTCCCTTCAAGACCAAATTAGATTCTATGACTTTTCTAAACTCTTTACACCCTCTTCCATGATGTATCTAACATTTAATATGATCAAGGGTTTCTAGGTAGTTTCCTTATTATATTCACCTTGTTTTCTTGTAGAAGCCTAGGTTACTACATAGGGTACTTTAGGCAAGATATCTTAGTATGTAGGTCTACTTCATTAGTTTCTTATAGTTTTAGTACTTTCACATTTTTAGGATTTAGTTTTACACTTAGAGTACACTATAGTGAGGATCCTATTCTTATGATTAGAGAACCCATCCTTCCTAGTCTAAGAACCCTTGTTAGGACTATAGAAGGGATTCCTCATAGGGTGCACTTTCCACATGTATTATATGCATATATCATTACTAAAACTTTGTTTCTTATTTTTGTAGGTGTTGCTATCCTTGTGGAAGGACCATGGGATTTGAGGACAAATCCTTTAGAAGGGGGAGGGTATGATGGAAATCTAATCCCCAAGGATCCCTTTGAAAGAGGTAAGACCAAGAAGGGTGAAGGTTGATCCAAGGAAGTTCACACTTGAAGACCATTGGGCCTTTAACTAGGTCCATGGTTAGGAGGCTAGAGGAGGCTTCTAAAGAGGAGGTTCTTCTTAGACCTATGCTCAATATGAGTATTGAGTATGATTCCTCTTTTTAGTCTCATAGTCTCTATTGTACATACATTGTATAGTTTTATTTCTTGTACCTTGTATATAGTAGATACTTGTATAGGTGTATTTTTGCCTTTGTATTTGTGAGGCACTTTATTTCCTTTTATTAGCTATTGTATATTGTTTCTAGGGTAGGTTACTTGGGCACTTTGACTCCATTTAACCTAATCTAGAAATATACTCTTTTCTTATTTTTCTAGTAGTAGGATTGGGAGTGGCATTAGCAAGCTAGAGAGTGTAACTAGCAAGCTAGAGAGTGTTACTAGCAATTGGACCTAGAGATGGGCCTAGGCAAAATTTTACATATTAGACTCATTTTACTCCTAATTTTTCATAGATTTGATTTAGCTAGGTTTCATTCACATTGGATGAACCTAACTAAACCAAATCAACATTTTTCAAAACCAGTTGGAGTAAAATAAAGTCCATGAGCCACCCACCTTGATTTGTGTTCACATTGCTTGTACACACTCAAGCTTAGAAGCTTGAAGCACAAGTTTCTCCTTAGCTTGCTTACCAAGCAAGCTAAGTGAGTAGCTTGCTCTCCAAGTCTCTAGACCATGGATGGTTAGCTAGACCTTACCATGGTTCCTAGTGAACCATGGTTAAGGCTAGCTTGCTCTCCAAGCTTTCTACTCCTATATTTTCGTTTTTCCTTCATTGTAAAACACTTTTGGATGTATTGAGATTTCATTTCTGAAATATTGTTCAGATTTCTCTCTTCTAAAAGTCCCTAATTAAACCTCTTTGATATTCATCCAATTCTCTTATCCCTTCACTAGAAGAGTGTGGTGAGAATTGAAGAGGCTTATCTCTTCATCAAGGAGTGGCGCCTCTTGGGAGAGTTCTCCACCAAACCGTGGTGGTTCTAAGGTCTCCTCCTCCATTGGAGACCTTAGCAAAGCTTAGGAAGAATCAAGGAGCCGAAGATCTAGGGAGGAACTTGAAGAGGATTCACATCAATCCGGATTCTCCAAACAAGTTTCCATCATTAAGATAACTAAATAACTCTACAAAATTCTAGAAAGTGGACATCTCATCACCATATTATTAAATAAATTGGAAACTTAATCATTAAGATACTTAAATAATTCAAATAAGTTCTATAAATATCTACAACATGGACAACTAATCACAATGTTATTAAAAATTTTAGGAAATATCAAGAAATATCTACAAATCTAGAAGATTTGAGAATGGAGGTGGAGACTAGTATAAATAGGTGAAACCACCCCCAAAAAGCTCACAAAACAACCTTTCACAACAAGACATAAACCAAGCCAAAGAAACACCCAAAAATACTCCACCTTTGCCATAACCAAGGAGGAAAACAAGGAGTAAACAACTAAAATTTCAAGAAAAGTGGAAGAAAGGAAGAAAAAGAAGTAGGAAAAAATAAAGAAATCAAGGAAATTAGGAGAAAACTAGCAAGCTTGGAGAAATAGGTATGGGTTAGATGTTTAATTTTATTCTTGTCTATATAGTTGTAGAATAAGTATTGATCCTTACTTATAAGTTTTGATGCATGGAACCTTAGGTTAGTTGATATGGTTTTTTTATTGTACTTATTAATCAATTTGATGTTTTAAGGTTGAATCTTGAAATGGTTGATTGTTTATGATTGGATGTTACTATTGAAATTGTATTTGAAAAGTTTGATTGAGAATAACTTTTGAAGTGATAGATTAATAGTGATGCATATTGCATATTGCATAATATGGTTTTGTGTTAAAATATTTTCGGGGAAAAAGAAAATAATTTTAAAAAATTGATAAATGAATTTTATATCAAGGATATTTGATAGAAAAAGAATGTTTTGAAATTTTGAAATGATGCTTTTTATGTGAATTCTTTTCTTTATGTTTACTATCCGAGAGATTGGTGGCAAGAGATTGATTGTGTTAGTGGGTACTGTCAAGGATAGTTGGTATTACGAGATGCATAAAGGAAAGTATAGAGTGAGAGAGTGCTTGATATGGTTGTAAAAGTTTGACTGAGGTATTTATTTTATGCTACCAATGTCATAAGATAGTAAATGGGGTTTCAGTAGAATGAGTAAGACGGGACCTTTGGTTTAGGGGGATAGACCTTTGGTCTAGGGAATGTTTGGCCATAGGCAACACCATAGATGGTCAGTCTTTATTTGATTCTATGTCATGGTAGTCTGTTAGGTGCACTAACACTCTGACTACTATCTACTTGTTTGCATTTAGTGGGGCATTGCCGAATCACTAGACAGAGTGATGTTAAGATCTAGCTTCACTAAACACTCAAAAGGAAAAATCTCCATGGAGTATTGAGTCAAAATGATTTTTAAAAGTATATTTTCAGTCAAAATCTGCATGTCATAAGAATATTGCATTATTTGGACTATTATTAATGAAAAATCTTATCAATTTGTTGTGTGTATTGATAATTGTATGAACTTATTATGCACTTGTATGATTTGAGATGTGAATGAAATTAAATGTCTAATCCCATAAATATTTTTAAACCCAGATATTGGAGATCTCATAATGCAAAAAAAATGGATGTGCAGTTAGAAGGTCAAATGCAAAAATCTAGAGCATAGGATGGGGGATTTTATTTTATTAAGTTGTGATATTTTCATATGAACAAAAATGGTTTGTAATATCTAGTGACTTTTATTGAATAAAATTGTATCTAGATAAATGTCTTCATTTGTTTTAGTATCTTTTCTACATATTATCCATAATAATATAAATATTAGTAACCATAGATAATTAGTTATGATTATCATATGTAATCTAGAAAGGGGGTTACAAGAGGCAAATCAAAGAGAGAATTTAGAATTTTGAAATAAAGAATTTAGAGAGAAATTCTCGGCCAAAATATGAATATACATCAAAAATCCCTACAAAATGGACAAAACTACATTATATAGAGTTTAGTTGGCTTATGGTGCAAGCTAGACTAACCATGGTTAAGTGTAACCATGGTTAGCTATCTTGTACTTAATCTAACTAACTCTAGTTAAATGTCTACAAGTCTAGTTAGTTGTCTAGAAGCTTATGGAGCAAGTTAAGCTAATCCTAGTTTAAGAGTAACCTAGTTAAGCTTAAGTTAACTCCAACTACCTAACCTAATCATTACAACTACTAGACAAATGATTACTTTTAACAAGTTTGTTGAGATGACACTATCAAAGCCATGTAACTTAATTTGTAGCTTAGATGGCAAGCTCGACATGGTTTGGATGTCCAAACCACTTGCTATTTGGGCTTGGATGGCCCAAACCCTTTTTTATGACCTATAGGTGTGGACGTCCAAACCACTTGCATGAGCAAGTGGACGTCCACACCTATAGGTCATAAAAAAGGGTTTGGGCCATCCAAGCCCAAATAAGTCTAGCAAGACTTTACTAGTTTTACTTTTCCTAATCTACTAATTACACCTTCAAGTAATACAAGGACAAAATTACCTACACTACTTGACCCAAAATACAAGGCCAAAAATATCCTAATACAATAACTACTAAAATGAATTTACAGGCAAGAAAAATTGTATAACAACAATAGGAGTCCTTTAAGGTAGGATAGGCCTCCAAAGGTAGGGTACCCTACAAAATAAGGGTAAGTACCCGATAATTCTTAAACACAACTTTATCAACCTTCACCCTTCTTGGACTTATCTTTTACAAATGGATTCTTGGGAAGTAGGTTTCCATCACGAGCTTTCATCATGTCATTTGCCAAGAAAGATATTTTCATGAGATTCCAAAGGAATTCGATTTTGATGTAACCAAAGATTATTTCCAAGGGAGCTTCATAAGTTATGCAGACTTCCCACCAGGTAGGAAGCTTGATGCCAATTCTCCTTTGCACTCCGAGGACAATCCTAACAAAGATGTCGAGATTGCTTATAATGATGAAGATAAGCATGATGATGGAGACAAAGGTGGAGAGGTTCCCAGGGAGGAACCAATTGAATATGGCAATGCTACTAGGGGTGCCTAGTCAGTTTGTATATGTTTCTTTTCTTGAAGCTTTTGCATCACTTTAAAACATTTTGTTAGGTTTGTAAGTTAGGTCGATAGTTCCTTAAATGAATGAAGATGGTATTTTATTTTGAAGTAATTGTATATGCTAACAAAAGTCTCATGAAAATGTTTATGTTTAGTTGTTAAAGGGTGAAATGCATAGATCACTAAAAATCATCAAAGTAATCACCTATAATTGCCTAATGCACATAATTTACCAAGACTAAAATTGAAAAATGCAAATAATCTTCAATCTTGACAGTTGAAGAATATGTCAGCTTAGGTGTTCAATCATTAAAGGCCAAGTGAAAGCATATGATTGAAAGGGTGTAACATTATTACAAAACGCCCAAGGTACATTCTTATCAGGGTGGACACTCAAGAGGATAACCTTGTAAAGATGTTATTGTTAACCGCCTAAGGTATGTCCTTAGTCAAGGGGGGTACTTGGGAGGAAACCTTATAGAAATAATAAAGTTATTAATGCCTAAGTTATGTCCTTGGCTGAGAGGGAAACCTTATGAGAATAGTGAAGTTATTAATGACTAAGGTATGTTCTTGGTCAAGGGGGGGTACTTGGGAGGGAAACCTTATGAAAATAATGGTTATTAATGCCTAAGGTATGTCCTTGGCTAAGAGGGGTACTCGGGAGGGGGAAACCTTATGAAAATTAGTTGAGTCAAAGCTGAATGTGCACACAAAATGATGATAATGTTTTTCTCATTAATTTTATAGTGTCTCGTTAAAAACCTCCTCGATCGAAAAACCCTTTTTTTGGAAAAAAGAAGAAGAGAGGAACTAATCAAGAAAAAGAGTACACTAATTACATGGGTAGTGCATAACTATAATACATTTTCAAGTGTGTGGAGATCCAAGTTGATGGAGGACCATCCTTGAAGCCACATGTGGGACCCATCACTAGGTCCATGGCTAGGAGAGTAAAATAAGAGGAGGAAGTTCACACACCTAGAGACACTCTCCTCATGGTCATAGAGTATTGATTGCTCTCCTAAGCCTTATTAGTATAGGATTTATTTTATTTTTATTTTTCCCTTGTCTTTAATTTCCTATTTTACCTTTCTGTTTTGGGTGCCTTAGACATAGGATTTACTTTTGCATGTATTTCCTATTTTTACCCTTGCATTTTGGGGTACCTTAGAATCTAGGATTTATCTTTGCATTCCTAATGTTGCCCTTGTATTATAGGGTACTTAGTTATTAGGTCGTGGGCTACTAAGGGTATTATAAGAGGTGTGGTGCATAGGAGGATCTTTTGGGCTAAGTGAAGCATTAGCTCAAGTGGGAGGGCACCTAGGTTGCATACTCCTACCATGCACCTAGTTATAGCTAAACTTGACTAAAAAAGATGTTCCCTTGGTAAAACATGTGTGACACATGTAGTGATCATTAGGGTTGCATTTCTTTCTCATTTTTAGGTGGAAATGATAACCCAATGATGACCTAACTGTCACTCCCTCTAGGGTTACATCATCCATCACTTATAAATACCCTAGGTCATACTACTTGTAGTGATTTTAGATTTATATGATATTGAGAGAGCCTTTGTTCCTTAGTATCCTACCCATTGTCCCTTTAGTCTACTCAGCCAAATTCCTTTCATCTTCACCATGACTGTTACTCACCTTTAGGAGTGGCCTTCATCCATCTATGTGTAGACCCCTAAAATTGTCCGGGTCGGAAATAAGACTCGAAGACTCTCGAAGACCGAAGGAATGTCAGCCGAAAGGACTCCTGGAAGACCCTGGAAGACCCTAGGATGATTCTTCATAGGTTTAGAAGTCTTAGAGTAGTTTAAAATAAGGATGTGGGAGGATTGGAGCTCAATACGGCCTCCTAGAAGTTCAGTACGGCCGTACTGAACAATTTGAACTACAATACGGCCGTACTGAAACCAATACGGCCGTACTGAAGTTTTTGAACTTCAGTACGGCCGTACTGAATTCAATACGGCCGTACTGTAGTTCAAAACTTCAGTACGGGCCGTATTGATGTCAGAGGCCGTACTGCGCCTCACTCCTATATATAGGACGTCATTTGGACGTCATTCCACACATTTGGACACTTTTTCCAGACTTTTGGACCCTCTTGTTGAGTATTCTGGGGTTTTTGAGCAGTGTTCTGCCCTAGAAGTCTCTCCGAGAGCCGATCCGACAAAGTTCTTGAGTTCTGAGCATTTAGCTTGAGGATTCGAACTAGTCGAAGGGAAATCTTTTTGATTTCCATAGTAAAAATTAATCTTTAGGGAAGGAGCGAGCAAGCGTGTAGTGGGAAGGAGCGCCAAAAAGCCTCCTAACGTCTGTTTGAATATATAAAAGCACGCTTCAAAGGTTTCTTTTTCAAATCCTTCCTTTTATTGCTTTCTGATTGTTGCATTGCATTTTTCATCATGTAGATATCTCGTTTATAGTCGTTTCTAATAAATAGGGGTAATTTAGTAATTTTACACTGTTATTTATAAAATAATCCGTCATAGGGAACCCGAAAGGGGCGTTGTGGGGTGCTAACACCTTCCTCGCACGTAACCGACTCCCTTACCCGACTCTGGTTGTAATGGCCAAAGTTGATTTATGAAATCAATTGCCTTATATCTTTTTCCAATGTTTTGAGTAAAACATTGGTGGCGACTCCAAGAACCCTTCTTTTGCGAAAACCACTAATCCATGGAGGGTCCCGCTTGGGATTAACATGGATTGGTGAATCATTTAATAAAATTGTTAGTTCGATGAGGTCTCAGTTTGAGAATAAGTCGTTCTAACAGTCCATCATTTTTCAAACCTTTAAAAAGAGTCCAACCATCGTCGCGAATGCCAATGTCCGTTTCGGCGGGTGGCGACAGATGGCGACTCCACTGGGGAAGCCTCGAGAGTCAGTCCCATTTAGTGATGAATTGTTTCTAAAATAATAGTTTAAAATTACTTCATTACCCCTCACTTGTATGATAACATGTTTTATCTAGCTGGCTTTAATAACTGTTGCGTGTTTAAATTTTCGCAATTGTTTGAAATATAAACTGCACACAAACCTTTGCACACAACAGTTCCCTCTATACCCGGGGGCATGAGTGGAAAGCCATAGGGAGTGGATGTTAGTACGGCCGGTTGTCGAATGGGTCTATAGGTGCCCGTAGACCGTTGTCGGAAAACATCACTCAAGGTGATAACCATGAACTCGAGTCCGACAGTGCGTTGGAGCTTTCCATCGACTTACGACGAAAGGAATTGGGTCCCTATAATGGGGGCACCTTGGGGGCCTTGGACCGGTGAGAACAGTTAGAACCTCCTTGAATATGCACTTTTCTGCAGGATACCCCTACCTCGTGATTCGCTCGTGACCGTTCGTGGATGAGTGAATTGTTTGTGCATTGTTTATGTGACATTGTTTGAGTATACATTGCATTATTTAAACATACAACATTCCTTTTTAAAATAAGAATAAATAGGAATAAGAATCTTTCATTACATGGTGTTAACATCTACCTTCATCACATTCATATAGGTAGTTTCCCTTTTCACCCAAAAAATACAAAAAACAAAATATCCAAAAAAAGATATTTATCCAAACCAAGCAATATCATGCATCATCTTAGGAGCATCCCGAAAACATGATAATGCTTAGTTGAATAAACACAATGCATGCATATTCAACGCCATCATCTCATATCATGCATTCTTATCGAAGATCATGGAGGGATCTAGGTTTGCATTTCATACATCCCTCCTAGTAATTCATTAATAAACATTAATAAAAAGAAAGGATTAATCGATGCGTATGTTCAGAATGGATCGCACGCCGTTTGTTATTAAGTGCAAACCAACAACCGCGCCAAGCGAACACACATCAACTCCGTTGTTGGTAATCAAGACGAATAAAGGGGAAGGTCCGACACCGTTAAGGATCACTGCTCCAAGACCTTTCCCCTACGAATCAAATAAGGTTGTGCCGTGGATATACGACATCCATTCTTCTGCCGACAACGATATCTCTAACATCGCTGGACTTGGGGGCATGACTAGGAGTGGCAGGATCTATACTCCCGAAGATCTTCATGACAAAGCTCCCAAGAATAAAGGAAAAGAAAAAGAGAAAACCGAGGAAAATAAAGAATCCGAGGAGGAGACAGACGAGCTGTTAAAATATATCCGACAGAGCGAGTACTCCATCGTGGATCAACTTCATAAGACGCCAGCAAAGATTACTCTGTTGTCGTTGATCCTATGCTCCGAACCGCATCGGCAAGCTCTGTTGAAAGTCTTGAACGAGGCATACGTGTCGCACACTATCTCCCAAGACAAATTTGAGGGGATTGTTAGTCACATCACGGCTAATGATCACCTCACTTTCACCGATGAAGAAATCCCCGCTGAGGGACCGAACCACAACAAACCCTTGCACATCTCTGTAAAGTGCAAGGAATACCACATCGCTAAAGTCTTGGTGGATAACGGATCTTCCTTGAATGTGATGCCAAAAAGAACGTTCGATCAAATGGCAATCAAGGGAGTCCAAATGCGCCCGAGCAACATGATCGTTCGAGCTTTCGACGGTTCTAAAAGAGAAGTGGTGGGAGAAATCAACCTTCCAATCCAAATTGGACCCACCATCTTCAATGTCGAATTTCAAGTGATGGATATTACTCCCGCATACAGCTGTCTCCTCGGCCGACCTTGGATACATGATGCGAAAGCTGTTCCCTCTATGCTCCACCAAAAAGTCAAATTCATAGTGGGTGACAAGCTGGTGACTGTACAAGCTGAAGATGACATACTCATCAGCAAGCCATCTGCCATACCTTATGTGGATGCAGCAGAGGAAGCTCTAGAGACCGCCTTCCAAGCATTGGAGATTGCCAATGTCGAAACGTTTTCCCGAGAAATGAAGAAGGTAGCCTACATGCTCACCAAGAATGGATACTTGCCTGGACAAGGACTTGGCAAGGATTCCCAAGGGATTCCCGAGCTACCCATTATCAAGGATAATCCGGGGAAACAAGGGTTAGGATACGACCCTAATAAAGATCAAAAGACGAAGAGGAACAAAGATCCTTCTCGACGTTCTTTAAGCCAGATCTTTAGGAAGGCCGGTTCACAAGCGTTAAGGCCGGTCGTCGTCGTCAAGTGTTTTTCTCCTTCCGATAGGGATGTATAGACCTGATGACTATTAGAGATTACTCCTCGGGGACAGCCCGACCCCCGAGCCTCGATAGGGCACATGTTTCCATTATGATTATAATAAAATCATTCTTTATTCTTTCTTATTGCTTCTTTTCTTGCTTGCAATAAATTTCTAGACCGCATTATTTTTAACCCTGTTTGAATAAGCATAAATGAGGTTAAAATCGTCTTAATAACAATAAACCCGCATCATTTTTATGTGGAAGTGTGTGACAACTTGGAGCACCTTTCCTTGGCCTCGACAGGTGCCATCATGGATAAAAAAAGAAATCCTAAAAACAAAAAGCTCGGCAGGAAACCCAAAAAGGGGGCTGCGCAAAAATAAGAGCAAAGAACCCGCTAGGAATCCCACAAAAAGGTGACCTAGGCAAAAGTTAGGGTTGCAAAAAAGAACAAAAACAAAGGTCCGCTGAGACGCCACAAAAGGGTGTTTTAGGCAAAAAATAAGGACAATCAAAAAAGCAAAAGAAATCCATGATGGTACCATGAGCCGAATTCAAAAAGAAAGGTTCAAGGGAAGCTATCTAAGTTGTCAAATCACAACGTCAATAACAAGACTTCCTTAACTTCATAAGTGTTTAATCAAACAAGCCTAAACACATAAGCCTACCTTGGCCAGCCATTCTTACAAAAACCATTTTCGAAAAAATAATCCCCTCTAAAACACAAACTTCTGAACAAAAAATATCTTTCCTTTCTTTTCTCTCTTGTCCCAAACGATTTTAGAATAATCTAGTGGAAACATGGAGATATAGTGGTCAATAGGAAGGTTAATACATCTTCTAAAGGAAGGGAATGATCACTGGGTCGATGACACCAATCTCGATATAACACGCATCATTCCTCGGTTACATAAATCGGCAGCGCACAGCCCGTCTAGAGGAATGGCAAAATCCAAGCAAAGAAACGCATCGATTAATTCTTTTGAAAAATAAATCAAATAGAATTAGGTGCATCATACCGCATACATGCATACAGATGATAGGTGTACTGGAAGATCACTTATTCTCTGTTTATTGAAAAAACAAACAAAAAACAAAAAAACAAAAAACAAAAAATATAAACTTCAGAAAAAACAATGCGCCCGTACCATGTTCAGTACACCCGTACTAAAATCAGGGTTATGAACAAATTTTCAACTCAATACGGGCGTACCGAAATGAATACGGAAGCATTGGCCATAACGTCCACACCAATACGGGCGTATTGAATTCAATACGGTCCGTATTGGCCCATTCTCATTCATCACAACATCTTCATTCCTCTGCATACTTCATCTGTGAGTGTGTTTGAGATCCTTCCGTACAGAAAAAGCCAAAAATCAACAAAAAAGGAAAAAATACAGAAAAAGCCGAAATCAACAAAAAAGGCAAAAATACAGAAAAAGCCGAAATCAACAAAAAAAGCAGAAATTCAGAAAAATCAATCGCATCATACAGAATAACTGAGCCTGGAGAGGCTTGCCGAAATAATACTCCCCAATCGTACAGAATAACTGAGCCTGGAGAGGCTTGCCGAAATAATACTCCCCAGAGACATCTCAGCTTGCACTCTTGGGCCGAACTCCCAGTGAAAGCTATCAGCGCAAGATCAGCAAGATTCCCCAATGGAAGCATGATCATCCGAACAGAATATCCGAGTCAAAGGACTTTGACTTCCTCAGTGGAAGATAGCTTTCCAACTCGAGCGACGAGTGAAGCTAAGCCTGAAGAGGCTTTCTAAATAATACTCTGGGATACATAAAATCTTCAATCCCCATTCGCCTACTCAGAGGCACTCCTTCAAAAAAATAAAAAAATCAAAAACATCAACAACCATTCCCCAAGCGGAATCCGACACTCAGCCGAACACCAAACATCAAGATAATTCGCCTACTCAGAGGCACTCCTTCAAAAAAAAGAAAATCCGAAAAGATCAATAACCATTCCCCAAGCGGAATCCGGCACTTATCCGAACACCAAACATCAAGATAATTCGCCTACTCAGAGGCACTCCTTCAAAAAGAGAAAATCCAAAAAAGATCAATAATCATTCCCCAAACGGAATTCGGCATTCAGCCAAAAACCGAACGTCAAGATAATCCGCCTAACAGAAGAGGCCAATCAAGATCAAAACGACAGAATCCCCCAGCGGATAACAGCCTACGCAGAGGCAACAAAACCAGAAAATCAAAAGAGTCACCCGAATAAGGATAACCGGGATACTCCACCAACGCCGAAAGGACGTCAGCCAATCATAAGGCATCGCTCACCTCAGGAAGAGCATCTTTGTGTCTGCATCCCCACGGAATCAGAATTTCCCAGTGGGCACCAACTACGCAATGGAAAGTTGGGACACAAGAACCTATGAGTAACTGCACATCCCCTAGACGGATCCCTGCGCTATCCAGCCCTTAGCGGCACCAAAATCAAAAACAACCGTCGAAGCAGCATCGTGGACTGTGGAGACAAAATCATCACAATAGAATCCCCCAGCGGATAACAGCCTACGCAGAGGCAATAAAACCAGAAAATCAAAAAGAGTTACCCGAATAAGGATAACCGGGATACTCCACCACCGTCGAAAGGACGTCAGCCAACCATAAGGCACCGCTCACATCAGAAAGAGCATCTTTGTGTCTGCACCCCCAAGGAATCAGAAATTCCCCAGTGGGCACCAACTACGCAATGGAAAGTTGGGACACAAGAACCTATGAGTAACTGCACATCCCCTAGACGGATCCCTGCGTTATCCAGCCCTCAGTGGCACAAAAATCAAAAACAATCGTCGAAGCAGAATCGTGGACTGTGGAGACAAAATCATCACAAATCCCTGGAGAGGGCAAACTCACACTGCCAACGTCGTCAGAAACACGGAGGCAGACCCTGGGGAGGGCAAACCGCAGACCCTGGAGAGGGCAAACTCACGCTACCAAAGTGACTAGAAGCACGGAGGTACGCAACCCTGGGGAGGGCAAACCGCAGACCCTGGAGAGGGCAAACTCAGCTATCAAGGTTGTCAGAAACACCGAGACAGAGCCTGGAGAGGCGGTACTCAGCTACCCCGTCGTTAGAAACACGGAGGTATGCAACCCTGGGGAGGGCAAACCGCAGACCGTGGAGAGGGCAAACTCAGCTGCCAAGGTTGTCAGAAACACCGAGGCAGAGCCTGGAGAGGCGGTACTCAGCTACCCCGTCGTCAGAAACAACGGAGGTATGCAACTGTCAAGGTTGTCAAAAACACCGAGACAGAGCCTGGAGAGGCGGTACTCAGCTACCCCGTCGTCAGAAACAACGGAGGTATGCAACTGCCAATTTCGTCAGAAACACAGAGGCAGAGCCTGGAGAGGCGGTACTCAGCCACCAACGTCGTCAGAAACACGGAGGTGTGCAACTGCTAACGTCGTCAGAAACACGGAGGCAGAGCCTGGAGAGGCGGTACTCAGCTACCGAGGTTGTCAGAAACACCGAGGTATGCACGAGCCTGGAGAGGCGACGACTAATACTCAACCTGGAGAGGCTACTCAACAATTTTCCACCGGAAGACACTACAAGTCGGAAGGATGGCTTATTCCCCAGACAATTGGGTCAACTCCTTTACTTGTCAACCGGTACACCAAAAAGCCGTTTGACTAAGTAAAGGGGGGGCAGCTGTAGACCCCTAAAATTGTCCGGGTCGGAAATAAGACTCGAAGACCGAAGGAAAGTCAGCCGAAAGGACTCCTGGAAGACCCTGGAAGACCCTAGGATGATTCTTCATAGGTTAAAATAAGGATGTGGGAGGATTGGAGCTCAATACGGCCTCCTAGAAGTTCAGTACGCCCGTACTGAACAATTTGAACTACAATACGGCCGTACTGAAACCAATACGGCCGTACTGAAGTTTTTGAACTTCAGTACGGCCGTACTGAATTCAATACGGCCGTACTGAATTCAATACGGCCGTACTGTAGTTCAAAACTTCAGTACGGGCCGTATTGATGTCAGAGGCCGTACTGCGCCTCACTCCTATATATAGGACGTCATTTGGACGTCATTCCACACATTTGGACACTTTTTCCAGACTTTTGGACCCTCTTGTTGAGTATTCTGGGGTTTTTGAGCAGTGTTCTGCCCTAGAAGTCTCTCCGAGAGCCGATCCGACAAAGTTCTTGAGTTCTGAGCATTTAGCTTGAGGATTCGAACTAGTCGAAGGGAAATATTTTTGATTTCCATAGTAAAAATTAATCTTTAGGGAAGGAGCGAGCAAGCGTGTAGTGGGAAGGAGCGCCAAAAAGCCTCCTAACGTCTG
Organism: Cajanus cajan; assembly: GCF_000230855.2. Lineage (NCBI taxonomy): Eukaryota > Viridiplantae > Streptophyta > Magnoliopsida > Fabales > Fabaceae > Cajanus > Cajanus cajan. The sequence goes on along the minus strand of NC_138524.1, from coordinate 31,617,360 downwards.
TTTGAATATATAAAAGCACGCTTCAAAGGTTTCTTTTTCAAATCCTTCCTTTTATTGCTTTCTGATTGTTGCATTGCATTTTTCATCATGTAGATATCTCGTTTATAGTCGTTTCTAATAAATAGGGGTAATTTAGTAATTTTACACTGTTATTTATAAAATAATCCGTCATAGGGAACCCGAAAGGGGCGTTGTGGGGTGCTAACACCTTCCTCGCACGTAACCGACTCCCTTACCCGACTCTGGTTGTAATGGCCAAAGTTGATTTATGAAATCAATTGCCTTATATCTTTTTCCAATGTTTTGAGTAAAACATTGGTGGCGACTCCAAGAACCCTTCTTTTGCGAAAACCACTAATCCATGGAGGGTCCCGCCTGGGATTAACATGGATTGGTGAATCATTTAATAAAATTGTTAGTTCGATGAGGTCTCAGTTTGAGAATAAGTCGTTCTAACAATCCATCATTTTTTAAACCTTTAAAAAGAGTCCAACCATCGTCGCGAATGCCAATGTCCGTTTCGGCGGGTGGCGACACTATGAAGTGAGCCAAAACCCTAGAGTACCATAAATCATTTTTTCAAACACCTTACCTCCATGTTCATATTCGATCATCACCATCATCAAGACTAGAAGACTTGAAGTTCCTTGATCCAAGGAGTCTGGATTCTTCCCTATGAAGCTAATTCTCCCATCAATGCAAGGAGGAAATACATCACAAGTTCTTGGGATTACTTTCCTAGAGTGTTGTTCCAACTTGTAGGCACCATTTTGCAAATTTTGGCCGATTCAAAAAGGGTTATCCCAATTGGATGCTAATTTTCCATCCCTTGTGATGGAAATCTAATCCCCAAGGATCCCTTTGGAAGAGGTAAGACCAAGAAAGGTGAAGGTTGATCCAAGGAGTCTCACACTTGAAGACCATTGGGCCTTTAACTAGGTCCATGGTTAGGAGGCTAGAGGAGGCTGCTACAGAGGAAGTGCTTCTTAGACCTATGCTCAATATGAGTATTGAGTATGATTCCTCTTTTTAGTCTCATAGTATCTATTGTACATACATTGTATAGTTTGATTTCTTGTACCTTGTATATAGTAGATACTTGTATAGGTGTATTTTGCCTTAGTATTTGTGAGACACTTTATTTCTTTTATTTTAGGTTATCCTTTAGGAATTTAGGGTATGTTACTTGGAGACTTTTGCTAAATTTGACCTTGTATTAAGGGTCATTAATTTTTGTATTTTTCAGTAATAGAAGTGGGGTGACAAATAGCAAAGACTGTAGGTGCAACTAGTAATTGGGCCAGAATTGGGCCTAGGCCAAATTTTACATATTGGGCTTGTTTTGCTCCATATTTTCCAAGAAATTGATTTAGCTAGGTCTCACCATCATATGGTGAACCTAACTAAACCAACTCCAAGTGTTTGGATTGGATTAAATATGGAAAAACAAGTGGGCCGCCTAGCTTGCCTTCCTTTGGCTGAAATTGCTTAGTTGCTTGTACACTTGGGAATCTTGTGCTACAAGTTTCTAACTTAGCTTGCTTCCCAAGCTTCTAAGTTGGAAGCTTGCTCCACAAGCCTCCTAAACCGTCTAGGATGGTCAAGCTAAGCTAACCATGGTTCTCTTAAACCATAGTTTGCCTAGCTTGCACCACAAGTTTCTCCCACCATATATTAACCTTTTTCTTACCTTTGTAATCACTTTTGATGATATTTTTGAGTGAGATCAGAATTTGCACGAAAATTATCTCTTTCAAAAGTCTTTAACCTCTTTGATATTCATCAAATTCTCTTATCCCTTCCATAGAAGAGTGTGGTGAGAATTGAAGAGACTTATCTCTTCACCAAGGAGTGGCGTCTTTTGAGAGGGTTCTACACCAAACCATGGTGCTTCCAAGGTATTTTTCTCCATTGGAGACCTTGGATAAGCTTAAGAAGAATCAAGGAGCCAAATATCTAGGGAGGAACTTGAAGAGGAATCAACATCAATCCGATTTCTCAACAAGTTTTCCATCATTTGGTATTAAGAGCTAGGTCTCCTTGGTAAATTCGTTCTTGAGCTTTATTCTTTCAATTTGTTCGGTCAAAAACATGCTATATTGTGTCTAATGTCTTCCTACATGTATTTCCTTTTATTTTCTTGAGTTTGTGTGCCTTGAGTGGTTCTTGTGTCACATTAATAAATCTATAGAACACACTCACTTTGTCTTACTTGTTTTTTATTCATGTTTTAAATTCTTGTGAATCAATCTTTGTGTGTGCCTTAGGTATTCTTTGTATGTCTTTTTAATGTTTTAGGTTTGCTTTTATATTCCATTGGACTCCTATTATATTCGATCTAAAAAGAAACTCCTAAAAAGAAACAAGAATACAAGCATTTTTCATTTCTTAATCTTCTAGTTTTGTCTTAGAGTCATGTGTAGTTGTTTTGCTTGTCATTAAATCCTTTGTGTGCCTTTTTATTTTTGAATCTATATGCATTGATCTCTGTTCTTGTATGGTGTCATTGCTGGCTGAACATTAATAAATCTTAGAGTGCTCATAAAATGATTCCAATGCATGTTATTAGTCCTAACATGTTCTAGAGTCAATTTTTGTGAACTTCAATTGCTATTAGTTTCTTAGCAATTTGTGGCCAGAAATTCCTTGTGATTTCTTGTGTTTTTTTTGAAAAAGAAAACAGAGTTATAAATGTATTAAAAAAGAAAATTAAAGTGTACAAAAAAGAAGAACAAACTAGTACCAAAACTAGTGACATTTTGTGATTGAAATTTTTAACTAGTACACTTACACTTCTTACTCTTCTTTTCTCCACCACTTGGAAACCTCTTTGTTATTGTTTGGCCTCTGTTTTTAAGTGCTCATACTTTTTATTAAAATGAAAAGGAAAAGAAAGAGACAAAAAGACAAGAAAAAGAAAAGAAAACAAAAGAGAAAAACCTAGAAAAAGAAAAGTGAAACAAGAAACTATTAGGAGCACTTGGCCTTAAATTTTTGTGTGATTTTTCTTGAGGTTTTCTTGCTGTCCAGTGGCTGGAAAAAGACTTTTAATTGCTCAAAATATTAGCACAATTTTTGTTTTGGTTTTATAATCCATTCTAGAGCCATTCCTAGGATTATTCCTTTGAGTGCTAGTGTTGAAATAAAACCTTTAATTGTTGCTTTGTGTCTTTCTTGGTTCTCTTTGGTTTTGTCATATTACTTCCTATTAGAGTGTTGCCTATCCTAATTGTGCATTTTCAGTTTTGATTTCTTTGGCCTCTACTTTCTCTTGGTGATTGTTAAGCCTTGGTGGGAGATAACTCTTTTTCAAGCCATTACACTTGGAAAGAAAGGCTAATTGAGACATATTGGAAGTGTTTATGATATTACTGGTGCTATTATCATCGTGTTGTAGCTTATTCATGGCTTCGAACACTCTAGGCATTTATTCTTTGAGTTGCGCGAGTTCCTAGTTAAGAGCACAATTCCTTTCTTCTAGGGATTTCATAACTCTTCCTCTTTGATCCCTTGTAAGCACGGAGTGTTGAAAAGCCACCTTCTAGGGGGACAACGATAATTTCCTATTAGGCTATTGAATGAGAATGCATGAATGAGGTCCCTAACAGAGACTTGGTAACTCATCCTTGTTGGGAGGTGAGTTATCGGTGTTCCATTTTATAATATTTTATGATGTGACAAAGGTCACACTTATCTAGTTTGCTAGTCCTTGTTAGGGATCCCCGAGTAATCTTAGGAAAGAATGTACATGGTATGCATGTCCCTCTCTTCCTTTTTTTTTGTTTTCTATTTTTTGTTTTGTTTTGTTTTGTTTACTATGCTCCTTACATGAAGATGTTTCAAAATGTATTCTTTACTTTAAAGGGATTATTTAAAGCATGAACAAACGAATTAAACAAATAAAAATGTAACAAACAAATGCTCACACAAGGTACATTCACGAATAGTCACGTGCAAATCCTTCTCAGTATGTGGTCCCTGTCAAAGAAGGTGCATTATATAGGATGGTTCTAAATTCACTGGTCTTTACAGGCTCCAAAGGTGCGCCCATTATAGGGGCCTAGTACCTCTGTCAACGTTAACTAACAAACTCTAAGGTTTGACGCAGTATTTCAGGCTAGAATAATCGGTTATCACCTTGAGTGTGATTTTCGAAAAAGCTTGCAGGCTCTAAGGCCATTCTTGGGCCAGTCATATGTGATGGAATAATACTAAGACCAAGAAAACCAAGAGGTGACATATTGAAGGAGGCAAGAGGAATGGGTTAGTGATGAAAAACCATAAAGAGGAATAAGCCCACTTTTGGGCCTTAGCTAGGTTTTTATGACATTTGTCTTTGTTTTCCAATTTTTACCCTTGTATTTTGGGGTATTTTAGTCATAGAATTTATTTTACTTGTATTTCCAATTTTACCCTTGTATTTTGGGGTATTTAGGACTTAGAATTTATTTTCTTTGTATTTCCCATTTTACCCTTGTATTATGGGGTGCTTTAGATGATTAGGGTTTTTAATTTTGGGCTAGGGTGTTAATTAGAGGGTGACACATATTTTTGGTGCCTATTGGGTCTATTTTTGGTGTTAGAAAAGCTTAGGCCCAAGTGGAGGGCAAAGGTTGCATGGTCTTATCATGCACCTAGATATAGCCAATCTAAACCCAAAGATTCCATCCTTGGCCACCAAGTTGCATCTAGGGTTCATTTGCATTTCATTTGGAATGCATTTGCCTACTCCAAATGCAACCCTAGATGCCTCCCCTCCTATAAATACCCAATGCACCACACCTTGTAAATACTTTGGATTATATGAATTTGAGAGAGCACATTTTGCCTCAAATCCTTATCCTTAGTCCCTAGGGTTGCTTCGGCTAGCCTACCTCCATTCTCCACCCTTGGAGAGTGAAACCTAGAGTGGCCTCCAACTACTTTGGAGTGAGCCAACTTTGAGCCACCAAACACCTTCACCAAACTTGCTTCCGCCAAACACCATCCATTTTCACACTATCATCCTTTTCTTCCCCAAGCACCTTCCTTTGTCTACCTTGTTGAACCTAGATCAAGGGCCAAGGCTTCCTCTCTACATTCCTTACGTCATTCATGGAAGGAGGAACCCATCAAGTGGTATCAAGAGCCTGGTTCATCAAGGGTAACATCTAGTCCTTTTGTTTGTCTCCTTGTTATTTTTTCTATTCGGTCATTTCTTGCTTCCTTGCTTCTCTTGTGTGGCCGAATAGTTTAGGTTCATTTTCTCATTCCTTGTGAACCTTCCTTATCATTTTAGGTTTCCATTTTAGGGCTGCCATGCTTTTCACTTTCTTGAGTCTCATATGAACATGAAGAACATGCATTTTGATTTTTAAATCCACCTAAAGTTTTGTCATTTTTTGTTTCCTATATTTTGTCAACATATTTTCCATGTATGTGCCCAAACACTTTGCATGAAACACATGAAAAAAATATGCCATATTGCATTACAAAGTGGGCGTGACATATATTAATTCTTTTTAGGAGTCATTCATGCATGCTACCTAGTTCTAGCATGTTCTATGTGATTGTTGATTTCCAAGTGTGAACCGCCCATTTTTCCTTGCTTTCTTACTTGATTAAGTCACCTTTCTATGCCTAAAAGGAACCCTAAAAGAATCTAAGTGGTGGCTGAAAATTTTGTGCAAACAACTTGTACTAACTAGTACAATCCATTTCTACTAAAAAGATTCCTTAAGGAACCATTAAGAAACCGCCACTTGTCATTGTCCCTTTCTCCTAAATTTTTTTAACCTAATTTTTGACCAACCACAAGTGCAAAACCTAAGCAACATTGGGCTTAAATTAACAAAAAAATTCGGACCCAAGACATATTAAAAAAAAAAAAAAAGAATTGCCGTGAGCAACAAAAAAAAAAAAAAAAAGAACAAAATCAAAGAACAAAAAAATTCTTGGACCAAAAAGGGACTTGTTGCTAGACTTGTGGACTTGGACAATACCTAAGCATTTGGGAGTTGGACTTATGACAATTTGACCACATTTTGGGACTTTTCCTTTGGCTGGACCGAAAACCATAAAGGACTTAATCAAGTGGACTAAACACTAAACTCATTCTAGTGCTTTCTAGGAATACTCTTTGTGTGCTTCCCTTTATTTGATTGAGTCTTAATTTTTTGCTTGTCTTTCTTGGCCTCTTTTGTTTGTCTCCATCAATTCTCTTTGAGTTTAGCCTTTCCTAATTGTGTTTTTCAGTTTTTATTTCTTGGACTCTTGCTTTGGGTTGGTTTCATTTTAATTGTAGGAAAAGACCCACTCTAGTCAATCTTCACACCTTTGGTGGATTTGAGTGGAGGGGTGAACCGAATCCAAGCCTAGCCTTTGGAGGGACTTACACCACACATAAAGGAGTAAACAAACACTTGGAGAGGTCTAACACGTTTGTTCATTGTGAAGGAACCCATTTGGAGGAGTTTGAAGACTTAAACTCTTGTTTTGCTTAATCTTTGCTTAATTTTTTCTCTCTCGGCCTCTTTGTTGTTTTTGGCCTTAGTTTCATTATTTTGGTTTGTAATTTGGCCATTTTTAAACCTCTTTAACTTGGTTTTAGTTCGTGTAGTTGAAGGTGATTTGAAAACCTTCACCTAGGACCTCGACTAGAACATGTTTTAAGTGCTTTCCTTTTGCATGTTTTAGAGTTTTTGGTAGTATAATTGTTTAGGCTTTTATCTTTGTCTCCAAATCCGTTTAGAAGGCTCTTGCCTACTAGGGGTAACGTGCACACACTCACTTATTGTTTTTGCCAACTTGTTTTTGTGAGAAAAGTGGAAAGGGCTTTGTGATTTTTACTTGAGAAGGCTTGGTTTTTAAGTGATTCTTTGTAGTCCACCTCCCTTTGAAAGTTCAATTTGTACACTTAGGCCTTTTCTACCTATCTTGCACTTGAAAACCTTTTTGAAAACCTTTTATCACTCACTCTTTGTGAAAACCTTTTTTTTACCAACCTTTTGAAAACAAATTTGTGAAAACCTTTTCTTGATCAAAGATGAGTGATCATTCTAGTGTCCATGGTCATAATTCTCGTAGTACTAGGTCTAGTGTTAGGGATGAACTTAGGGAATTAAAAGAGTACCTAAGAAAAAATATAAAAAAAGAGGAAGAATTAAGACAAAAAGAAAAAGAGTTTGAAAAGAATAATGAGGAAATAAGAAATTTACTTGCAAACTTAGTTGAGAGGAGAGAAACTAGTGGGTCCAAAACTAGGGTTGTCTCAACTAGGTATCAAAATCAAGAAAAGAAAATAGAAAAGAAAGAAAAAATAAAGAAAAGTATAGAAAAAGTTCAAGAGTGGTTAGAAAATGAAAAACACCAACCAACACTCTTAGAGAAGAGTAAGGAGGATAATTTTTCTTCCAAAGGGCTTATGCTTGAAGAGAGTCACTTTCCCATTGAAAATGATTTAACAAAGACTTTCTTCATTCATCAAGACCTTAACTCTTTCTCTCACGTTGCCACTAGTCATGAAGTGGAGATTCAAAACCAACTTCTTTTTAATGAAAAAGAATCTCAACTTCAAGATTTAGTGAAGAAGAAGTGGACTTCACTTAGTTCCACTTCTTGTGCTACTTCCTTGGTGGTGCCCAAGGTAGATAGCCTTCCTTTGTGTAGGACTTTTCCTACCTTAGTTGTGTCAATAACGCACCCAATTTATGGAATATATTATTTGTTGGATATAACATATGAACCTTCAAGGTTCCTTGTGACAAATTCTTTTCATAACTATCCAACAAATAATAAAATCCAAAATTGCTTAGGAAATTTTCTAGTTGTATTTCCTTTGTTTTCTAGGACATGCCTAGGTTACCACATAGGGTACTTTAGGCAAGATATTCTAGTTTTTAGGACTAGTGCTTTAGTATGCTATAGTGTTAGTCTTTTTAACTTTTTAGGCTTTAGTCATACACCTAGACTTCCTCATGGGGAGGACCCTATCCTTAGCATTAGGGAGTCTAGTCCTTTTAGCTTAGACAATCTTTTTAGCATGTTTAGTAGCACTCCTCTTAGGATGCACTTTCCATTTCTACCATATACTGTCACCTTTAATTCCTATTTTTATGTTTTTGTTGGTCAAGAAGCCCACCATGAAGAACCTTTTGATTTGAGGTCAAATCCTTTTCAAGAGGGAGGGGATGATGGAATAATACTAAGACCAAGAAAACCAAGAGGTGACATATTGAAGGAGGCAAGAGGAATGGGTTAGTGATGAAAAACCATAAAGAGGAATAAGCCCACTTTTGGGCCTTAGCTAGGTTTTTATGACATTTGTCTTTGTTTTCCAATTTTTACCCTTGTATTTTGGGGTATTTTAGTCATAGAATTTATTTTACTTGTATTTCCAATTTTACCCTTGTATTTTGGGGTATTTAGGACTTAGAATTTATTTTCTTTGTATTTCCCATTTTACCCTTGTATTATGGGGTGCTTTAGATGATTAGGGTTTTTAATTTTGGGCTAGGGTGTTAATTAGAGGGTGACACATATTTTTGGTGCCTATTGGGTCTATTTTTGGTGTTAGAAAGGCTTAGGCCCAAGTGGAGGGCAAAGGTTGCATGGTCTTATCATGCACCTAGATATAGCCAATCTAAACCCAAAGATTCCATCCTTGGCCACCAAGTTGCATCTAGGGTTCATTTGCATTTCATTTGGAATGCATTTGCCTACTCCAAATGCAACCCTAGATGCCTCCCCTCCTATAAATACCCAATGCACCACACCTTGTAAATACTTTGGATTATATGAATTTGAGAGAGCACATTTTGCCTCAAATCCTTATCCTTAGTCCCTAGGGTTGCTTCGGCTAGCCTACCTCCATTCTCCACCCTTGGAGAGTGAAACCTAGAGTGGCCTCCAACTACTTTGGAGTGAGCCAACTTTGAGCCACCAAACACCTTCACCAAACTTGCTTCCGCCAAACACCATCCATTTTCACACTATCATCCTTTTCTTCCCCAAGCACCTTCCTTTGTCTACCTTGTTGAACCTAGATCAAGGGCCAAGGCTTCCTCTCTACATTCCTTACGTCATTCATGGAAGGAGGAACCCATCAATATGTCAACCACTCTCTATGTTTACACGCTCATGCCCTCGAGTGTAGAGGAAACTGTTGTGTGTAAGGTTTTGTGTACAGTTGTTATTTCAAACATGTGCGAAATTTAAACAGACAAACAAATATCAAAGCCAAACATGTAAAACAAACAAAGTAGAGGAGAAAATATACTTGAACTATTATTATTATTTTGTTAATTTCATCATTTATTTGGGTCTGACCCTTTTCAAGCTTTCCTAGTGGAGTCACTATTTATTGGAACCCAAAAAATTCTAATCTTGCCCACAGATGGTTTGGACTTCCTTTTTCAAAATCTCATCATTTAGGGAATGCTCAGACACCAGACTAATCTCTAACCAATGGTTTTTGAAAAATATCGAAGGAGTCACCACCGATATTTTACTCAAAATATAAGAAAAAGAAAAGATTTTGAAATTACAATAAAGGCCTTCATAGCCAGAATTAGGTTTGGGAGTCGATTACGTGTAAGGAAGGTGTTAGACACTCTACACCGCCCTAAATCGATACCCTATGATGATATTAACATAATAATAAATAATATTTTAAATAGCTTATCCCCTTTTATTGTTTAATATTATTTACATAACAAAAAAATTACCTATTATCTACATGATTATTTATTGACATATAAGAATTATAAATAAAATAAAATAAAATAAAATAATTAATGAAACAATAAATAAAACAATAAACAAAATAATAAATAAAAACAATAAATAAAAGAGAAGAATTTAGAACCTCTGAAGCAAGCCTTTTATAACGGAATCTTTCCAAATGCGTGCGGGGTGCATTTTGACAGCTTTTTGCTCTATAAAAACCTCACTATCACTTAGAGATATATATAGAGAGGGGGGAAGCTATGAAGCTTTTTGGTTGCCTCATCTTTTGGCCATAAGGTTTCTTATATAGCCAACTAGGAGGTAGAAGTATAAGAGAGTTATCCGATGTGGGACTAAATTTTATAAAAATACAATATTTTTCTAGGCACAATGCAAGACCTTTAGAGAACCCGTTAACTGTTGGATTATGCTGGTGTTTTTATGGTATCCTCACAATATTGTTCTTAAATTTTAATGATTCGATTGTTGAAATTAGGTCTGTAGTAAGAGATACTATCATAGCAAAAACGTTGTTTGGTATAAGACTCTTATTTTCCATCTGTAATGCGAGGCCTTTAGAGAATTTATTAACCGTTGGATCATGCTGAAAATTTGATGATATATTTTTAATATATTGATATTTAAATTCAACGATCGGATCATCAAAATTAGGTCTTTAGAAAGATCTACTATCAGAATAAAAATGCTGCCAAACGCAAAATTTCTAGAAAGGGGACGGGCCGTTCTGATTTCAGAATGAGTCGTTCCAACACTGGGAACGAACCGTTCCAATTTGGGAACATCCATTTGTGCCCTAGATTAGTACTTTTGAGTTTTCTAGGCCTTCTAGAGCCATCTTGGCCCGTTTAGGTGCTCTATTGGGCCCTTAGGGGTTGTTCACATGCTACTCTTTCCAACTGTAGTGCAAGGCCTCTAGAGAATTCGCTAATCGTTGAATCATGCTAAAATTTTGATTATATCTTCTCAATATATTGATATTTAACTTTAATGGTCTGATCATCAAAAATTAGGTTTGTAACGAGAGATATTAACAAAACAAAAATGTTGCCCAACGCGTCAGACCCTCAAGGGAAGTTTGTCTCGCTTTAATAGACCTTTGTCCTTAGGTTGGGTACCCTGGACGAAATTGGGTGTCTACACTAAGGTCCTTCCAAGATTATTTTGACCCCACGTGCTTTGAAATTGATGTCAATTTCTGGGAGTTTGATCGATCATCTTGTGATCCTTCCCACTAGTTCGGGTTTTTTTGAGTTCTTTTGATATCAAGCAGTCTGTCCATACCAAGATTAGATGGCTCTAGAAGTATTTCCATAGCCGCTTAGCCACATGGATCAATCCTAGCAGTAGTTTCTCAATAAGTTGGTACCGTGTCTCTGCATTGTGCAACATGCGACTAATGAAGTAAATAGGGACTTGTTCCTTAGCCCTTTCCTAAACTAAGACCGCATTGATCACTTCCTTTGACACAACAAGGTAGACTATGAGTACCTTCTTGGGGTCCGGCTTTTACAAAATGGGTAGGGTGGTTAGTGTTTTCTTGAGTTCTTCAAGGGCGTTTTCACATTCATCATTCCATCGAAAGGTGATGGCTCTCTTCAATAAGCACGTCATAGGTTTGGTCTTTTCGGCCAAACGTGGTAAAAAGTGGGAGAGGGACACAAGTCTTCCTGACAAGCACTACAATTCCTTGATTATTTTTGGACTTTTCATTTCTATCACAACTTAACATTTATCTGGGTTTGCTCTTATGCCTCTTGATGAAACCATGAATGTTAGGAATTTTCCTCTTTGGACACCGAAGACGCATTTTTCTATGTTTAATCGCATGTTATGTTTTCGCATTTCCTAAAAACAATTTGCAAAGTCCTCTAGGTGTTTGGTTATTGTGTTGGATTTGAAAACCATGTCATCCACATAGATCTCAAATTTCCTCCCAATCTACTTTTGAAACACTTTGTCCATGAGCCTTTTATATCTTGTGCATGTGTTCTTCAAGCTGAAGGGTATGAACTTGTAACAAAAGTTAGCGAATTTGGTTATGAAGGCTATTTTTTCTTCATCTCATTGATACACTTTTATTTGATTATAGCTGGAGTATGCATCTAGGAAGCTGAATAACTGGTGTCTGATAGTGCCATCAACTAGACTATCAATGTTTGGTAGTGAATAGGCATCATTCATGCACATTTTGTTGAGATCTATGTAATTGGTACACATTCTTCATTTTCCATTTGAGTTTTTCAGCATTACCACTTTAGTGAGCCATGTGGTGTATGTTACTTCTCAAATAAAGCCAGCATTAAGCATTTTGTTAACTTCGATTTCTACTACCTTTCTTCTCTCCTCTCCCATTTTCATTTTTTTTCTTGTTAGTATTCAAAGGGTGTAGGAATAATATCTCAAATCCAAAGGAAGACAAGAACTTGAAGCTTCTGCCCCTTTTGCTCTACCAACAGGTTTCTTCAATGTCTCATTTTTCATCTGATATTCGTCACTTCTTGCATGGTATTAGGGCTCTATGAGCTCTTTCATCTATATGTATTTCTCTACTCTCCATTATAGCTTATGCATGTCCTGAGGGGTTTTTTCCACAAACTATTAACAAAGAGTCTTGGCTTTAACGGTGTGTTCAATCAATCAATTGCCACTACTAGATTGGGGCTCTTGATTTCCATTGCCACTTTATTAAAATGATCAGGATTTGAGGGATTCTCTCTTATCTTGCTAAATGCGAGTGAGAGCCAAAAAGGTTAATTGATAGGGTTTGCCTATGGTGAACTATACTGTGAATATGAAAGCCAAGATGTCAAATGAATTTACTGACCTTAAGGTTAATAATGTGATCCAACTAAGGGATCATCCTTTGAGTGAGGTTGGGAAAATGCAATAAAGGGCCATGTCTTCTTGGGTAAAGAGAGTGACTTGAGTTAGGAATACATAGGTGTTCATTTGGGTTGCTAGATCTATCATACTTTTCTAAGGGAAGACTCTTCCAATTCTCCATTAGCGGAGCCTTCATTATCTTTTTGGTAAAGGGGTATCTAATGGGTTCGACTAAAACATCTATCCATGCTTAACTTGGAGTCTGGAATGGAGGAGGTGGTGGAGGATGTGTTGGGATTTAGGTTGGTACATGGTATGAGGATGCTACGTGTGGGGTTGGTCCCAAGGGTTTCTATGTTTAAGCTTGGCTCCTTGTGTAAGTTTTTTCACGTCTAAGGGTTGATAGCTCTTGGGCATCTTTCTCTTACATCTGGCGCAATGTTGCCATCTCCTCTCTTGGCTGGGTGTTAGTAGCCGTGGGTTATGCATATAGTCAACATTGAAGGTTATGCATATAGTTGAGGGCGAGGGTTATGCATATAGTCAAGATTGAGGCTTGCCAAGTACAACTTGAAGAGTATAGTTGAGGCTTATCCCTATCCTTTTCCTAAGTGCCTAGGGTGGCAATAATCGAAAATCAAGGCTTATGCCTAGCTAATCTTAAGTGACTAGGGTTGCACTAGCTAAAGGATGAGTCAATGCATCTTAGTTTACATGCTTATGAAAGTCTTTGGTGACCTTGATGGGCTTTTGATATAAATAATTACCTTTAACTTTCTAATTTTACCTTTATATGTAAGTTCTTTAATTCTCTTTCTAATTTTGTAAATTGTGACTTATCTTATCTTGCTGAAATCTCAAAATAAAATGGTGAATTTTCACCTCTCTATCACAACCTTCTTTATGATGTGTCACCATTGTTGATCCATTTTTTCGTTGTGTAATGATCTCTTAGGATAACTCATTATCTCATATGAATGTAATTTTAGTCTTTTTTCAACAGCTGTGTATTTTTTTGTTTTTGTGTTTACACCTATGTTTGGAAACTGAAATCATAAGTAATATTAAATAATTATGAGGACGTTATTTTTTTGCTTCATCACGGGCAACAAAAAACTCAAGCCCAATACTAATTGAGATTAAAGTAACATACAAAAATCTTAAGTTCGAACTTTATTATCATCTTTAATAAAAAAAATATCAATGTATTCTTAATTTTTAAGATGTATTTAAAAGAGTACACAACCAATTTGGTCCCTAAAAGATGGTAGAGGTGACCAATAGGTTCTTGGAAGATGTTTTGTAGCATTTGGGTCCCTAAATTTTAACTTTCTTTTGCGAATTAGTCATTTCATTATACTCAGTTACTAACTTTATTAGTCTGTTAGGTCAAAATACGATCGTAGATCCTCAGACTATAAGTTTTAATAATAACAAATTTAGAAATTTTCCAAGAGAGAAGATTTGTAGATCATATTATATGATGAATAACGAAAAGATAATTATTTATTATGACATTTAAGTCTCTTAGATGAATCACTTCGTTTGTAAGCAACTTTCTAACTATTAATGGTTTTATGAGAGGTAAGGTTGACACAGCCTTATTTAGAAAAGAATCTGGCATAGACTTTATAGTAGTATTGATGGAAAATTCCAAGGAGAGACTAGATTGGTGTAGAAGTAGCACATCGTCTACATTAAACCGAAAACCTAGATGGTACAGTTTGCCACCTTTGTCTCCTAATGGAACATGCAACTCAACACTCAAGCGCTCCAAAAGGGCAAGCATACAGGTAAACCCATCTACCCGAAGAAAATAATGTGGAAGCACCTACTGTCAAAGAAAAAGAGAAGACCCAGATCTTCACCTCACTATCATGAAGAAGAAAATAGAGGAAACGACATGCAGCATCTACATGAAGACAGAAGATCAGGTGGTACAGTTTGCCATCCTTGATTACCTAACAGATTACATAACCCGACACTCAGTTACTCTGAGGAACAGGGATACAGGCAAACCTATCTATTTGAAGGAAACAATGTGGAAGCGCCTAAACAAAGAGACAAAGAGAAGACCCGGATGAAATGTCTACGTCTTTACCTGCCTTTGGAAAAGCAACACATAGCTATCTAAAAGGACAAGTAAAGAGGGGCATCTGTATACATCTAATTTCATCCAAGGACACAAAAACAAAGAAATGGACTTTTAACATTAAGAAAAGGAGTTCTTGAAAGCTCGAAAATGACATCAGAGCAGTCAAGCATGACGTTAGAAGGCCCAAAAAGGGTGAATTAGGAGCCCGGAACAGGCTGTTCCCAATCTTGAACAAGCCATTCCAAACTGCTCAAAAGGCCTAGAAATCCTATGTCGAAATGGGCTATTCCTAGGCTGGAATGGATCGTTTTGACATAGGTTGTTATGAGTAAAATTCAAATCTGGAGCGGGTCGTTCTGATTTCAGAACAGGCCATTCTAGATTCAAATTTTACCCTTAACAAACTAATCCGAAACGGGTCGTTCCAGTGATCGGAATGGATCGTTCCGTTACTTTGACGTCTATAAATACAAAAGTCGAGCACTACTCTTGGGATCGGAAAAAATTGCCTTCTGCAACCCTATACAATTCAAATTTCTCTATCTCTTTTTCTCTTTGTATTTCGTGAGAGTTGTTAGCCACATTGTAGTGTGTAATGCAACCAAAAAATGCCTCAAGTATTCCGTATTTGAAGAAAACTTTATGAAACCCCGCTCAAGAGGTATTTCCACCAATCTTATTCTTCATCCTCTACTTCTTTTATTGTAAAATATTGTTATAACTAATAAAAGCAACCATGTAGATGTCTTAGGGTAAATCGCATAATTTAAATTTAGGCATGTAAATAACCATTAATAAAGGGAACCAAATATTTAAACTATTATTTTCTATTGCGCTATTTTCATCATAAGGATACTGATATAGGGTATTGTAGGATGTCTAACACCTTCTCTAAATGTAACCAACCCCAAGCCCAATTCTGGTTATAAAGGCCAAGTTGGCATTTTTCGAAAAATCTTTCTTTTTTTGATGTTTTGAGTAAAACATTGGTGGTGACTCCTACGAACCATTTTCCAAAATCATTAGTTAGGGATTAGTCCGATATTTGGGCATTCCCTAAATGGTGAGATTTTTCAAAAGGAGTTCTAAACCATCTGTGAGCAAGATTGGAATTTTTCAGGTTCCGATAATAACAACTAGCTAACTAATGATAAGTTTGTTGAGATGTCACTATCAAAGCCATGTGACTTATTTAATAGCTTGGATGGTCACTTTGACTAGGTTTGGATGTCCAAACCACTTACCTAAGAAAGTTGATGTCTAACCCTATGGTCTAGGAAATGTTTGGGCTAGCCAAACCAAATAAGTCTATGGCTTAAGCTAGTTACACTTCCTCTAAACTACTAATTACACCTTTAAAGAAAAATTATACAAGGACAAAATTCCCTATACTAAAAATAACCTATACAATCATTACTAAGATAAACCTCCAAAAGTAGGATACCCTACAAAATAAGGGTAAATGCCCTATAATTTTTCAAACCATCTTTGTCATCCTTCACCCTTCTTGGTCTTATCTCTTCCAAAGGGATCCTTTGGAAGTAGGTTTCCATCAAGTACAAATCTATGTTGATGGCATTATATTTTGTGCTACTAATTATGGAGAAAATAAAGACAATAGAATAAGGGTTGAATAATGTCAATTAAAAGCTCAACACTTTTTTGAAACAAAAAATTAGTATCAAGACCTTAAAAGTGCAGATGAAAAGTTAAGTAAGAAGAACACATTTTTATATTAGTTTGTCTCAACCACCAAGACTACATCTAGTTTTTTTATCAATTTGATCAAGTTCCATTATCTATTACAAAGATACAAATATTCTTTCACAAGCCACTTCTAGCTCAACCTAAGTGTTATTTGACTTGTCTCTTCAAGAAATTACCCAAGTATTCTTTCAATATAAAGCCTCTCTAGGCTTCAACAATCAAATATTCATTTACAGTAAAGCCTCTTTTAGGCTTAACGTAATAATACAAAGTTAAACTAGGAAAATAACTATTGTTTCATCTTACTATCAAGACATGATACAACCAATTAAATACAAAGCTTTTTATAGAAATAATGAATTTATCTTTTTACAATAATTGTCTCTACACTTTTTAAGTCTTCAAGCTTCTTTATATAGATGTTTCATGAAGATGACTGTTGCAAATTCTTGAGCATCTCTCACAGGCTTGCTTTGTTTGTCTTCCTTATGGAGAGAAGTGTCCATTGGTTCATTAGATGTGTTTCGCCAAATTGCCACTTCTTATCTGATTAAGAAAACTACTTATCACCTTTTAGGTGCCAAAAGAGAGGAATTATGTATATGTCAGTCAAAAACAAATTTCTCTAAGATTTTGTGTGCTTCGAGGGATATGCTAGTCCCTTTATAATGCAAAGGATGGTTGTGTTCCTTTGTGATATGTGAGTACTAAAAATGCTCTTTGTTCCTTTCAATTTGTTAAGGAATAACATAGACAAGGATGATTTAGTTACCAAACATCATAAATGATATAAATATAAAGCTTTTGTCTTATAGATGAAGTGCTTGTTTGAGAGGATTAATATCATAATAATTGATTGCTTTATTACTATTTGTCTTATAGTATAATCTAAAAAACTTTTCTCTTAAAAAATATCTGAGTTTCTTATCATTAAAACTTATATATAGCTTAAGGGATTTAAGATCATTTTTTGACTTCGTCATTTGACCTGATAGTCTCCCCTTTTTTGATAGTCACAAACACATTTTTGGAAAAGAAAAAAAAATAAATGAATCAGATGATCTAGTCGATTTCATTTTTTAGACGAATGTGACTTATCAAAGTATATGTATCTTATTCGAAGTAATTATTCCAATATATGTTCAGATAGATTATAAGTTCATTTTAATATAGTCTTTCAGAGCTTAGAACATTTTACATGTAAGAGCATATTCTGTTTTTGTTAGAGCAAACCATTCGAGCATTTTTATCAGAGCAAATCATTCATGCATTTTTATCGGAGTAATATATGTCAAAGCATATCATGCATAACTATTAGAGTAATATATCCAAGAATGTGTATACTAGAAAGATGATATGATAATTCATACGATTAAATAAGCTCCCTTAAGATGAGGCAAAATGTTTGAAAAGTGCAAATTTTAAAAAAATCTAAAATACTTCAAAAACTAAAACTAATATTTTACTCCCCTTTTTAGACCAACAAAAGTCAAGACCAAAGCAACATTAATCCAAGGGCTCCTCGTCAAAGCTGATTTACAACTTAAGCTTGGCAAGTAGCTTCTAATACATCCTATTAGAGCAAGGTTGTTGATGAAGGGATTCTTAAAGTGTTGATGCTATGTTGTTGACCATCATTCGTAGTTCTAGGTTGGAGTCAGGAACAACATGAGATGAAGATGGAAACCAAGACGCTTCTAGGGTAGGTAGAGGAGAAACAATAGAGGTAGAGACAAGGGCAATATATGTATAAATAAAACAAATATCTACAAGTAAATGTGTAATAATATGAAAATTAAAAGGAGAAGAATAGACAAAAGGGTGACATGGTTGGTAAAAGCATTATGTGTAGATGGGCTAGTGTTTGGCAGAGGTGGAGTCTACAAGATTCCAAAACCCATGGTGATGATAAGTAATATTTGTTTGTAATCGAGACATTAGACTAATGACATTGACATAACACAGATACTTGACATCCTTGATATAGTTGGCCTTGCGCTCTTTCCTTATATAGATAGAGTGTTGCACAACCTTAAGTTTGGAATCATCATGGAAGAATTTTGTCCAAGGTTGAATATAGCATGTCATTAGGGTCCACAATCATGAAAAGAAGGTTGTGAAGAGTTCCTTCATAGCCTAACTCCATGGCACCCTAAAATGGAAAGCACCTTGAAGCTCATAACGTTGTTGATTGATTGTAGACCCCTTAAATTGTCCGGGTCGGAAATAAAGCTTGAAGACTCTCGAAGACTGAAGGAAGATCAGCCAGAAGGACTCCTGGAAGGCCCTAGGAGGGTTCTCTGTAGGTCTAGAGGTCTTAGAATAGCTCAAAATAAGAAAGTGGAGGGAATGAAGCCCAATACGGCCGTACTGAACTTAATACGGCCGTATTGAAGCTTCAATACGGCCGCAGTGAACTCAATACGGCCGTATTGAAGTTTCTGAAACTTCAATACGGCCGTACTGAAATCAATACGGCCGTATTGAAGCTTCAATACAGCCGCAGTGAACTCAATACGGCCGTATTGAAATTTCTGAATTTCAATACGGCCGTATTGAACTCAATACGGCCGTATTGAAGTTCAAAAATTTCAATACGGCCGTATTGGCTCCAGGGCCCGTATTGGGCCTGTTCCCTATAAATATGACGTCAATTGGACGTCATTTGACACTTTCACACACAGTTTTAACCCTCTTCTTGAGTATTCTGGGTTTTTTTGAGCAGTGCTCTGCCTAGAAATCACTCGGAGAGTTGATCCGACGAAGTTCTTGAGCCCCGAGCCATTTTGCTTGAGGATCGAACCTAGTCGAAGGGAAATCCTCCGGATTTCCATAGTCAAAATTTTATAGGAGGGAGCGAGCGGGCTTGTAGAGCGAGGGAACGCCAAAAAGCTTCCCAGTTTTACGAAATATATAAAAAGCACGCTTCAAAGGTTTCTTCTTCAAAATCCTTCCTTTTACTGCTTTCTGTG
The DNA here is from genome assembly GCF_000230855.2 of Cajanus cajan. Classification (NCBI taxonomy): domain Eukaryota; kingdom Viridiplantae; phylum Streptophyta; class Magnoliopsida; order Fabales; family Fabaceae; genus Cajanus; species Cajanus cajan. The sequence continues at coordinate 31,598,037 of NC_138524.1, read as the reverse complement.
TGCATATTTAAACTGTCATCATGTAGATAGTTAATTTATAATTGCTTAGAATAAATAGGGGTAATTTAGTAATTTTACGCTGTTATTTTAGAAATAATCTGTCATAGGGAACCCGAAAGGGGCGCTGTGGGGTGCTAACACCTTCCCCACGCGTAACCGACTCCCTTACCCAACTCTGGTTGTAATGGCCAAAGTTGATTTATAAAATCAATTGCCTTATCCCTTTTTCCAATGTTTTGAGTAAAACATTGGTGGCGACTCCATGAACCCTTCCTTTTTACGAAAACCACTAATCCATGGAGGGTCCCGCTTGGGATTAACATGGATTGGTGAGCCTTTTAATAAATAAATTGGATAAGATCGACAAGGTCTCAGTTTGAGAACAAGTCGTTCTAATAATCCAATACATTTTCAAAACCAAAATAAAAAGCGAGCTCGACCGTCTTCGCGACCGCCGAGGCCCGTTTGGGCCGGTGGCGACAGATGGCGACTCCACTGGGGAATTCTCGAGAGTCAGTCCCATTTAGTGACAGATTATTTTTAACAAATAATAGTTAAAATTACTTTATTACCCCTTGCTTGTATGATAACATGATTTATTATATGGCTTTAATAACTGTTGTATTTTTAAATTTACGCAATTGTTTGAAATAAAAACTGCACACAAACCTTTGCACACAACAGTTCCCTCTATACCCGGGGGCATGAGTGATTAACCATAGGGAGTGGATGTTAGTACGGCCGGTTGTCGAATGGGTCTATAGGTGCCCGTAGACCGTTGTCGGAAAACATCACTCAAGGTGATAACCATGAACTTGAGTCCGACGGTGCGTTGGAGCTTTCCATCGACCTACGATGAGAGGAATTGGGTCCCTATAATGGGGGCACCTTGGGGGCCTTGGACTGGTGAGAACAGTTAGAACCTACCTTGAATATGCACCTTTCTGCAGGATACCCCTACCTCGTGATTCGCTCGTGACTGTTCGTGGATGAGTGAATTGTTTGTGTAAATGTTTATGTGCAATTGTTTGTGCATTAATAAATAACCTCGTGATAAGGTCTAAAGAATAATCCCCATGCATAAAAAAACATGACATGAGAGGAAAGACCATATGTGAAAATATAATAAAAGTGAGGAGCATGTGCATCATTACCAATAAAGATGTCATGCATCCTCATAAACCATTGCATTCTAGGTTCACCAATACCTCTTGACATGAGTAAAAGAGACCCATAATTATCGAGTTTCTCCGTTGTGGAGGGATCATAAGTCAAGGAGGGTGGTAACACTCCGTTTTAAAAAGGCAGCGCCTTAAAAATGGAGGGTTATCAAACTCATGTAAAGAGCGTATTCATCCCATAAATAAACTAATTAGATTAAAACATTTTAGAAAGTGGCTGGTCATCTCTCTGTCCTCACACGCGCAAAGAAGATCAAGAAAATGGAAGCATTGGAGGAGTAAAACAAAAAGCTCACAACCGAGCTTTCACAACTTAAAGACCAAATGGCGCAAATGATGGAACTCATGCGTCATCACAACATCCATGGATCTCATCACAGTGATCATGGGTCCCATCATGAGGGAGAGGAGGAAGAGCATGAAGAAGATCCTCCACACGCTGTACCCCTTGGGGCTGGAATTATGATTAAAGAGCCCGAAGTATCAAAGGAACAATTCCACGCCCTCGAGGATCGGCTAAGGGCTATGGAGGGGCATGATTTTGACATCAAAGATGCCGCCGACATGTGCTTAGTGAGGGACATTCAATTCCCTCCTAAATTTAAAGTGCCGGATTTCCCAAAGTACGTGGGATCGACTTGCCCCAAAAGTCATCTCACCATGTACTGTCGCAAGATGGCTGCATATGCCACAAATGAAAAACTCTTGATCCACTACTTTCAAGAGAGCTTGGCTGAAACTGCACTCAACTGGTATATGCAGCTAAATGGAAATCTAGTACATACATGGAGGCAGTTGGCCGACGCCTTTCTCAAGCGCTATAAATACAACATCGACCTAACACCCGATAGGTCCGATCTTCAAGCCTTGAGTAAAAAGAACGATGAATCCTTCAAGGCGTACGCCCAACGTTGGAGGGAGTTGGCGGCACAGATAGAGCCCCCGCTGTCGGATAAGGAGACGGTGTCCTTATTCATCAACTCGTTGACTGGTCCCTATTACGATAAAATGATAGGGAACACAACGACACTCTTCTCGGACATCATCACCATTGGAGAAAGGGTGGAACAAGGACTTAAAAGTGGGAAGCTGGCTAAGCCTTCCCAACCATATGAAGCTAAGAAGGCCTTCGGGAAGAAGAAAGAAGGAGGAGTCAACGCTGTAACCATTTCTCCATCTTCTTCCGCTTCGAAGTCAGGCAAATCGCAAAACAACTCTGTGAAGAAGTTTGATAAACTTCCGACCACTTATAGCGATCTCCTGCCGAAGCTAGTAGAGGCGCGTCTTATAGCTTACATTCCACCAAAGAAAGTGAATCCACCTTACCCCGATTGGTACAATCCACAAGACAAATGTCTATACCATTCGGGGGCACCAGGGCATTCAACGGAGAACTGCAGAGCTCTCAAGTATAAGGTCCAAGACCTTATCGATGCTGGGTGGGTCACTTTCGATTCGACGGCGCCCGACGTAAGCAAGAATCCTCTACCGCAGCAGGAGTAGAGAGAAGGGCAAGCCATGATAGGGCCCCTCCATATTTTTTCTTTTAGGGACTCATGATCAGTACCCGAGATCATGAGGACCTTTTCATGTAAATAAAGGGTTTTGTACAGTTTTACATACATATATCAATAAAGAGGCATCTTTCACACATTATTCTCTCATTTTGTTCTATTCTCTCTCTCTCATTAATATTAATAAACTCTAAACCTAAACAGAACCAATAAATAATTATGTCTGTGATTGCTCGTTCTGACTGGGATCCGAAAGCCGAGGATGAATGGGTTGAGTTGGACAGTGATGAGGAGACCATCTCTCCGGATCTGCAAAGACTGTTAGATCAAGAAGCTCGTCTACTCCAACCATATCAAGAGAAATTGGAGACCGTAAATTTGGGGCAGGGTCAAAAGTTGCAAGAGGTCAACATTGGGACCCGTATCAGTGATGAAATAAAAGCACAATTGATCCAACTATTGAGGGAATACAAGGACGTATTTGCATGGTCGTACCATGATATGCCCGGTTTGGACTCCAACATCGTCGAACACAAGTTGCCATTAAAAGAGGGGTTTCGACCCATTAAGCAAAAGCTTCGACGAATCAAGCCCGAATGGTCCTTAAAGATTAAGGAGGAGGTAGAAAAACAATTGGACGCGGGATTCTTGGTTGTATCCCAGTATCCCGAATGGCTGGCTAACATTGTGCCAGTCATCAAAAAGAATGGGAAGGTTAGAGTGTGTGTTGATTATAGGGATTTGAATCGTGCCAGTCCAAAGGACGATTTTCCCTTGCCCCACATCGATACACTTGTGGATCACACCGCCACAAACACACTCTATTCCTTTATGGATGGATACTCGGGGTATAATCAAATCAAGATGAATATAGAAGACCGCGAGAAAACTTCTTTCATTACACCCTGGGGCACTTTCTGCTACAGGGTGATGCCTTTTGGACTTAAAAATGCGGGTGCCACCTACCAACGAGCGATGGTGACGCTATTCCACGATATGATCCACAAAGAAATTGAAGTATACGTGGATGACATGATCGCAAAGTCAAAAGACGAGATGGACCACATCCAATATTTGAGAAAATTATTCAATCGGCTTCGTAAGTATCAGCTTAAGCTAAACCCGGCTAAGTGTACTTTCGGAGTTCGGTCGGGTAAGCTTCTCGGGTTCATCGTCAGTGAAAAAGGCATAGAGGTGGACCCCGATAAAGTAAAGGCAATAATGGAAATGCCTCCTCCTAAAACTGAGAAAGAAATTAGAGGATTCCTCGGCAGGGTGAACTACGTCGCAAGGTTCATCGCACAGTTGACTGACACGTGCAAGCCAATATTCAAGCTGTTGCGCAAAAATCATTCCGAATCTTGGGATGAGAATTGTCAACAAGCTTTCGATAAGATCAAACAGTGCTTGGCCAATCCACCAGTGTTGGTGCCACCTGTCGAGGGAAGACCATTAATCCTCTATCTAACGGTACTTGATGAGTCCATGGGAGCTGTGCTAGGACAACAAGATGAAACAAAGAAGAAAGAACAAGCCATCTACTACCTGAGCAAAAAGTTCCTTGATTATGAAACCCGCTACACGCCACTAGAAAAGACGTGCTGTGCGTTAGCATGGGCAACACAACGGCTCAGGCAGTATATGATTAGGCATACTACTTGGTTGGTTTCCAAAATGGACCCAATTAAGTACGTGTTCGACAAACCGATAATCACTGGGAAGATTGCCCGATGGCAAGTGCAATTATCAGAATTTGACATCATACATGTCACACAAAGGGCCATCAAGGGTAGTACCCTAGCTGATTACCTAGCACACGGGCCGACCAATGACTATCAATCCCTTCAGGATGATTTCCCCGATGAGGATATAATGCATTTACAACATGAAGATCCTAAGGATGATACGTGGACCATGTATTTTGATGGAGCCTCCAACATGCTTGGACAGGGGATTGGAACAGTATTAATCTCCCCACAAGGAAAGCATATCCCCTTAACGGCAAGACTCAACTTCGACTGTACAAATAACATGGCCGAATACCAGGCTTGCGCGTTAGGAATCCAAGCAGCAATCAACAATGGTATCCTAAAGCTCAAAGTATTTGGAGATTCGGCTTTAGTCATCCACCAACTGCGAGGTGAATGGGAAGTCCGAAATCCTAAGCTGATACCATATGTTGAGCATATCAAAGACCTGACACAATTCTTTCAAAATGTCGTCTTTGAATATATCCCAAGGGAGGAAAATCAGTTCGCTGACGCCCTTGCTACACTATCATCGATGTTCGCCTTGGATAAGGAGCATGAAATGCCCATCATCAATATCCGGCGGCACGATAAGCAAGCGTTCTGCCTACTGATAGATGAAGCTGTTGACGATCATCCATGGTTCCATGACATCAAACAATATCTGTCAAAAGGGGAATATCCTGATATGGCTAGCGATAATGATAAAAAGCATATTCGAAGAAGGGCCATGGGATTTCTGTTGATTGGAGGAACCCTCTACAAAAAGAATTATGACTCGGTCTTGTTGAGGTGCATAGACCAAGTCGAAGCTCAAAACGTAATCAAAGAAATACATGAGGGGGTTTTCGGTACCCATATTCCCGGGCCTGCAATGGCTAAGAAAATCCTCAGAGCAGGATATTATTGGTCGACCATTGAAAGGGATTGTTACCAATACGTCCGGAAATGCCACAAGTGTCAAGCATACGCCGACAACATTCATGTCCCACCAACGCCACTCAATGTGTTGGCTTCACCATGGCCATTCGCAATGTGGGGCATGGATGTTATTGGACCCATCGAGCCAAAGGCATCCAATGGACATAGGTTCATCCTTGTGGCCATTGACTATTTCACCAAATGGGTAGAAGCGGCATCGTATGCTCATGTGACCCGAAAGGTGGTAACATCCTTCATCAGAAAGAATATCATATGCAGATACGGTATTCCCGACAAAATCATCACTGATAATGGATCCAATTTGAACAATAAGATGGTGGAAGAACTGTGCAAAGAGTTCAAAATTCAGCATCACAACTCTTCCCCATATCGACCAAAGATGAATGGGGCAGTCGAGGCAGCCAATAAGAATATCAAGAAGATAGTACAAAAGATGGTTGTCTCATTCAAAGACTGGCATGAGATGCTACCCTTCGCTCTCCATGGTTATAGGACTTCAGTACGTACATCCACAGGAGCTACTCCATTCTCCCTTGTTTATGGAATGGAGGCAGTTCTGCCGGTTGAAGTCGAGATACCTTCTCTGAGAGTAATCATGGAAGCAAAACTTTCCGAGGCAGAATGGGTTCAAAGTCGATACGACCAATTGAACCTTATCGAAGAAAAACGACTGAACGCCATATGCCATGGTCAAGCCTACCAAAGGAAGATCAAAAAGGCTTTCGACAAGAAAGTCCATCCTCGAATCTACCATGAGGGAGAGCTGGTGATGAAGAAATTGCTACCAGCTCAAAAGGACAAAATCGGAAAGTGGGCCCCAAATTACGAAGGACCATACGTCGTGAAGCGAGCCTTCTCCGGAGGAGCATTGATTCTCACAGACATGGACGGAGAAGAACTTCGATACCCAGTCAACGCTGACGTGGTAAAGAAGTATTATGCTTGAAGATGTTGCTTGCATAAGCCCGCTAGGATGAAAACCCGAAAAAGGGCATCCTAGGCAAAAGTTAGGGCAAAACAAAAAGCCCGCCAGTACAAGGGTACTAGGCAAAACAAAGGCAAAATTATCCCCGCTAGGATACGTCCTAGGCAAAAGTTAGGGGCAAAAGAATAAGATGTAAAAGCAAAGCAAGCAACGGTCACTTGAATCGAAAACCAAAAGGCGGTTCAAGTGATTATCTTCTAGAAGCGAGCGTCTTGCAGCATCTACACTCCTGGCTCAGGCATCTCACCCGAAGCGATTAAGGGAACGGGAAGAGCGACAATTACAGATATAATTGTTTAAGCCAAAAATGTATAGCCTACCTTGGCCAGCCATTCTTCAGAAATTTCCTTCTGTATATCTTTCTGTAAAAACACTTGTGAATATCAATAAAAATATCTATTCATTTCTTTTCTCTCTTGACCATGTGATTATGCCTCTAAATTGATGTTTCAAAAATTGTACGAAACTCTCTTAATAATCGGTCAAATAAAGAAAATTGGAGGGGTTCCTATAAAATCCATAAATCTCCTGCATAAAGGCTCATAAAAATACTCCCTCGCGTCAATGACAGAAAGTCCTCCAAGAAGAAGAGGATAGGGAGAGCCACTCACTTTTCTAAATAAATGAACAAAAATAAAAAATTGTATTGCATGCATCACACATATTAGTTGCACATTCAAAGACCTTATCATGAGGCAACCGCATAAAATAGAAAAAATAGAAAATTGCTTGTGTATGACAGCAGCAAACAAAATGCAAAGATTCAGAAAATCAACAGCGTCATACAGAATAACTGAGCCTGGAGAGGCTTGCCGAAAGAATACTCTCAGAACAACTGAGCCTGGAGAGGCTTGCCGAAAGAATACTCTCAGAATAACTGAGCCTGGAGAGGCTTGTCGAAATAATACTCCTTCAGAATAACTGAGCCTGGAGAGGCTTGTCGAAATAATACTCTCTCAAAATAACTGAGCCTGGAGAGGCTCGCCGAAATAATACTCTCTCATAATAACTGAATTTAATTTCTTTAGCACTTTTAATTTCTGTACAGCAAAAGCCAAAAACATAAAAAGGCAAAATACAGAAAAAGCCAAATCAGAAGAAAAGGCAAAATACAGAAAAAGCCGAAAATGAAAAAGGCAAGGATATAGAAAATCCAACAAAAAGCATCGCACAGAATAATAAAGCCTGGAGAGGCTTGCAGAAATAATACTCCCCAACTGTACAGAATAAATGAGCCTGGAGAGGCTCGCAGAAATAATACTCCCCTAGAGAAACCTCAGCTCGCGCTCAAAACAAATCCCCAGCGAGAACTATCAAAGCAAAATCGACAAAATTCCCAATGGAAGTACGATCTCCCGAGCAGAATATCCAAGTCAAAGGACTAAAACTTCCTCAGTGAAGATAGCTCTCCAACTCAAGTGTTGAGTGAGGCTAAGCCTGCAGAGGCTTCCTAAATAATACTCTGGGATACATAAGATCCCTCATTCCCCAATCGCCTACTCAGAGGCATCCCTGCAAAAGGAGAAAAAATCAAAAATATCAATAAGTATTCCCCAAGCGGAATCTGGCACTCAGCCGAACACTGAACTTCAAATCCCCAGTCGCCTACATAAGAGGCACTCCTTCAAAAGGAAAAAACATAAAAAGATCAATAATCATTCCCCAAGTGGAATCTGGCTCTCAGCCAATCATTGAACATCAAGGTGATATGCCTAACAGAAGAGGCTAATCAAAATCAACGACAAAATCCCCTAGTGGATAACAACCTACACAGAGGCAACAAAATCCAAAAATTAAAAAGAGTTACCCGAACAAGGATAACCGGGATACTCCACCAACGTCGAAAGGACGTCAGCCAATCATAAGGCACCGCTCACATCAGAAAGAGCATCTTTGTGTCTGCATCCCAAAGGAATCAGAAATTCCCCAGTGGGCACCAACTACGCAATGAAAAGTTGGGACACAAGAACCTGTGAATGACTGCACATCCCCTAGACGGATCCCTGCGTTATCCAGCCCTCAGTGGCACAAAAATCAAAAACAATCGTCGAAGCAGCATCGTGGACTGTGGAGACAAAATCAACATCCAGAATCCCCAGCGGATAACAGCCTACACGGAGGCAGCAAAAATCAGAAAATCAAAAAGAGATACCCGAACAAGGATAACCGGGATACTCCACCAACGTCGAAAGGACGTCAGCCAATCATAAGGCACCGCTCACATCAGAAAGAGCATCTTTGTGTCTGCACCCCAAAGGAATCAGAAATTCCCCAGTGGGCACCAACTACGCAATGGAAAGTTGGGACACAAGAACCTATGAGTAACTGCACATCCCCTAGACGGATCCCTGCGTTATCCAGCCCTCAGTGGCACAAAAATCAAAAACAACCGTTGAAGCAGCATCGTGGACTGTGGAGACAAAATCATCACAAATCCCTGGAAAGGAGATATTCACGCTACCCCGTTGTCACAAACACGGAGGTATGCAGCTTCCGGCTCGAGCAATGAGCGAAGCTATCTCTGGAAAGGAGGTACACACTGCTCACCGTCGTCACAAGGGTACTTAGCTTCCGGCTCAAACAAAGAGTGAAGCTAAGCCTGGAGAGGCGGTACTCACAGCTTCCAGCTTGGGCAACAAGCAAAGCAAAGCCTGGAAAGGCAAAACTCACACTGCTCACTGTCGTCGCAAAGGTGCTTAGTTTCCGGCTCGAACAAAGAGCGAGACTAAGCCTGGAGAGGCAAAACTCACACTGCTCACCGTCGTCACAAAGGTGCTTAGTTTCCGGCTCGAACAAAGAGCGAGACTAAGCCTGGAGAGGCGAAACTCACACTGCTACCGTTGTCACAAGGGTACTTAGCTTCCGGCTCGAACAAAGAGTGAAGCTAAGCCTGGAGAGACAGCACTCACAGCTTCCAGCTTGGGCAGCAAGCAAAGCAAAACCTGGAGAGGCTACTCGACAATTTTCCACCGGAAGACGCTACAAGTCAGAAGGTTGGCACATCACCCGGACAATTGGGTCAACTCCTTTACTTGTCAGCCGGTACACCAAAAGACCGTTTGACTAAGTAAAGGGGGGGCAGCTGTAGACCCCTTAAATTGTCCGGGTCGGAAATAAAGCTTGAAGACTCTCGAAGACTGAAGGAAGATCAGCCAGAAGGACTCCTGGAAGGCCCTAGGAGGGTTCTCTGTAGGTCTAGAGGTCTTAGAATAGCTCAAAATAAGAAAGTGGAGGGAATGAAGCCCAATACGGCCGTACTGAACTTAATACGGCCGTATTGAAGCTTCAATACGGCCGCAGTGAACTCAATACGGCCGTATTGAAGTTTCTGAAACTTCAATACGGCCGTACTGAAATCAATACGGCCGTATTGAAGCTTCAATACAGCCGCAGTGAACTCAATACGGCCGTATTGAAATTTCTGAATTTCAATACGGCCGTATTGAACTCAATACGGCCGTATTGAAGTTCAAAAATTTCAATACGGCCGTATTGGCTCCAGGGCCCGTATTGGGCCTGTTCCCTATAAATATGACGTCAATTGGACGTCATTTGACACTTTCACACACAGTTTTAACCCTCTTCTTGAGTATTCTGGGTTTTTTTGAGCAGTGCTCTGCCTAGAAATCACTCGGAGAGTTGATCCGACGAAGTTCTTGAGCCCCGAGCCATTTTGCTTGAGGATCGAACCTAGTCGAAGGGAAATCCTCCGGATTTCCATAGTCAAAATTTTATAGGAGGGAGTGAGCGGGCTTGTAGAGCGAGGGAACGCCAAAAAGCTTCCCAGTTTTACGAAATATATAAAAAGCACGCTTCAAAGGTTTCTTCTTCAAAATCCTTCCTTTTACTGCTTTCTGTGTGCATATTTAAACTGTCATCATGTAGATAGTTAATTTATAATTGCTTAGAATAAATAGGGGTAATTTAGTAATTTTACGCTGTTATTTTAGAAATAATCTGTCATAGGGAACCCGAAAGGGGCGCTGTGGGGTGCTAACACCTTCCCCACGCGTAACCGACTCCCTTACCCAACTCTGGTTGTAATGGCCAAAGTTGATTTATAAAATCAATTGCCTTATCCCTTTTTCCAATGTTTTGAGTAAAACATTGGTGGCGACTCCATGAACCCTTCCTTGTTACGAAAACCACTAATCCATGGAGGGTCCCGCTTGGGATTAACATGGATTGGTGAGCCTTTTAATAAATAAATTGGATAAGATCGACAAGGTCTCAGTTTGAGAACAAGTCGTTCTAATAATCCAATACATTTTCAAAACCAAAATAAAAAGCGAGCTCGACCGTCTTCGCGACCGCCGAGGCCCGTTTGGGCCGGTGGCGACATTGATGAGTTCCCTAGTTTTTGCATCCAGGTGATGCTAACCATATAAATCAAGGGGCAAAACTTTAGTCACTTCTAGAGTCTTAGGATAGAAGACAACGGGGTGCTCCTCCCTACAACATAGACATAGGAGGGTAGTCAGCATCATCCTTTTCTTTGTAAGTGCCTCCCAAAAATGATCATCTAGTTTGTCTATAAATCCCTCAGAGACAAAATTGGATGTCTCTATATTCTCACTTGGTGGGATGGTCAAGCCAAAATCCTTTGGCCGTTTTAAGTTTGGTTTTATGGAGGAGGTATCTATACTTACATGTATAGCCTCTATTACAAAAACTTCAAGAGACAAATGTGCAATGTCACTAGCCATTCTAAAGGTCTTTTCAATAAGTGGCGAGACCACTTTAGCTCTTACAAAATGTTCCCCACACAGAACAAATGGATCAACAGATAATGTAATGAATGTTGATTAAGGGGTGGCTTAAGCAAATGCTTCATTTGTAAGAGTCTCAACCTTAGACGTTCTTGTGTGGGTTAGTCGAAGACTTTCTTTTACATTAAACTATACAGTCAATAGGTCGAAATCTCTCCTTAACAATAGACACTTTTATTTATGTTGGTCAAAGACTTTGGTCAACAACCAATGGATTTTTTTTTTTTTGGATAGAAACTTTCCAAGAGGCATGTGGATAGACATACAACTATTTTTGCTATGTTAGTAGAGAGACAAAGATTGTCTTGAAGCATTATGTATTCATTAGTGGCCAACTCAACTTGTTTCTTCTTCTACTATTGTGCTTTGAGTTGAGACAAGCATTAAGCTCTCTTTAGGCTCTTTGCTTTCTCATGCTTTGTCTTGGGCTCAGGTAGCCCATGCACAAAGACGTTGCTTTTTTGGACTGTTAAAGTTGTGGAGTCTTGGCTTGGGTTGTAGGTGGGTGAGATGAGGTGGGTTGAGGATGAAAAAGAAAAAAGGAGAGAAGGGCTTATCATTTGAGTCAAATGAAGAGTCATGGACGATGATTTATGGGTGAGTTTTTTTTTTTGTGATGGAAGAGGTATTGATGTTTGAGTAGGAGAAGGGTCATGAAAAGAATGCTACTAGTAGCAAGTTTCTTGAGTGGGGGCTTAACACCATGTTAATTTTTCACTTTACATGCCTTTCTTTTTAGCCTTAGAAGGTGAGAAATCCCCATTTGCTTGAGGGTGGTGAGGTTGATTTCTATCACTCTTTTTTCTTGGTCAAAACTAATGGTGTCAATGCCAACAGTCTCAATAACTCTTGTAAAGAGCATCCATAGGGAGTGAATGCTCTCTTGCTTGTTTCCTTGTCCCTCTGGTTGAGACAAAAATTCTAGTGGTTGAAAACCAATTAGGTAGATTGACAACAACTTCTAGACATAGATGATAGAGGTAGAATCTATCAATGTTAGAAACATTATCTCTAGAGCCAAACTGAGGGATGAACATGTTGAAAAATAGATTATATGAAAACCTACACAAAGGCTTCATATTTGCAGCATAGAGGAACTTCTTCAACTCTATCTTGTCTGAATGAGGCTTTGATGGGTAGAGCGTAGCATCCACAGTTTCCTTCATGATGACTTGCTCTTAGTCATCGAATTAGGTCATTCTAACCTCCTTGCAACTAAAAAAGGTAGAAATCGAGGTTGGAGTGATCATAATCTCCATTTCATCCTCTAGTTCAATAATGGCATTACCATAAGCCATTATAGACGCTGAAAAGTATACATGAGTGCGTGTGATACCAATTGCACCAAAGCTTTGTGAAGCTAGACAATCTAGCCTTGTCTAGGTAATGCTTCACAAGGTAGCCATCGACAACTAGTTAATTCAAGTCGATAAACTTCCTAGGGAGGAAGGAGGACTTAGGGTATTCCCTCATAAGCACTTTTGTTTTGCAAGAGGTTTGTGTTTTAGGTGCCAATTATGAGAAAAGTTGAGAAAGAGTTTCAAAGAAATGGTTTTAGGGTTCTTTTGAGAGAAATAGATAAGTGTGTCGAGAGTGGAGTGGTTAAGTGTTTTGAAGGTAATGGTTAAAGGGCGGTTAATGGCAGGTTTGATGCAACAACATCTCTGATCATCCCACTGTTTAGCTCATGCTTTATCTATTCCTCATTTTGTAATAATTTGAAAAGCATTAATGATCATTAACTGTAAATTATACCTTCTTAGATGAAAAATAATACATTAGAGTAGATATATGAATAAAATAATGTGATAGATTAATGAGTTAGACAAACCATGCGTATACACGTCACCATAAGATGATGTATGACAAATGAAACATGTAAAATGAAATGACTATAAGACCATGTAGAAAAATGCTTAGTTTGATATGCATGTTAGATGAAGATTGATGGAGGACCACCCTTGGAGTTTCATATTGGACTCATTACTAGGTCCATGGTTAGGAGAATGGAGGAAGATGAAGGAGACACCATACCTAGAGCCATACTCATCATGAGTGTGGAGTATTAATCCATCTCCTAGGCCCATTTTGAGTAGTATAGGACTTTATTGCTTTATTTCCTTTTTTATCCTTGTATTTTGGGGTACTTTAGATAATAGGATTTTATTATGTATTTCCATTTAGCCTTTGTATTATGGGGGCAAATTAGTTTAGGATTTATTTTTGGGCTTAAACCTTGATTTGTGAGGTCAAAAGTCCACTTTTTCTATTTTTAGGTCAAAGGGTATTTTGGTCTTTTGGTAGGAAGGAACCCACACATCATCTAGGGTTCATTTAGGTTTCATTTGGGCTGCATTTGGGCTACATTACACGGCCATGTAACCCTAAATGCAACCCTAGATGCCTTCCCACTCCTATAAGTACCCTTAGCCTAGCACCTTGTACACACTTTGGATTATATGAATTTGAGAGAGCATTTTGCCTCAAATCCTTTCCTTAGTCACTTGGTCTCCACGGCCTACCTCTCCTATCTCTCCCTAGAGTGAGTTTAGTGTTCCCTTGATTGGCCTTCACCTCCGCTTGGTGAAGAGAGCCAACTAGAACACCCTTGAGTGGCCTCGTTCTTGCTCTTGGTTGGTTTGTTGTCTTTGGGTGTAGGTGAAGCACTACCTCAAAACCCCTTAGCAAAATTCTTTGGGGCATTGAGAGGAGATTAAATCCGTGAAGTTCCCAAGTACCTTGGAAAGGTTACCATACTTCAAGGAGTGTAAACACTAAAGGAGAGGACTAACCAAGTTTGTTCTTTATGAAGGAAGCCAGATTGGAGGAGTTGAAGACCTATAATTTTCTTTCTTTCTTACTTGTTCCTTTTGCTCAATTTTTGGCCTCTTGTATTTTGGGCCTTGTTTTTCATTATTTTGGGTTGTAATTGGCCATTTTTAAACCTCTTCATTTTTTTTGGTAGTTTCGTGTAGATTGAAGGTGATTTGAAAACCTTCACCTAGGAAATCCGACTAGTATATGTTTAAGTGCTTTCCTTTGCATGCTTTATAACCTTTGTAGTATAATTGCCTAGGACTTATTTTATCTAGTTATTGTGTTTAGAAGGCTTCATTTTGCCTACTAGGGGGTCCTGCACACCACACACTTTAGTCTTGTGCAAAATTGTTTCTTGTGAGAAAAGTGTGAAAAGGCTTAGTGATTTTTACTTGAAAAGACTTGGTTTTTAAGTGATTCTTAGTAGTCCACCTCCCTTGATAGTTCACTTTGTACACTTAGGCCTTTTCATACCAATCTTGCACCTTGAAAACCTTTTTGTCAAAACCTTTTTATCACTCATTCTTTGTGAAAACGTTTTCACCAACCTTTTTGAAAACAAATTTGTGAAAACCTTTTTGATCAAAGATGAGTGATCATTCTAGTGTACATGGTCATAATTCTTGTAGTACTAGGTCTAGTGTTAGGGATGAACTTAGGGAATTAAAAGAGTACCTAAGAAAAAAAGAAGAGGAAAATATAAAAAGAGAGGAAGAGTTAAGAAAAAGAGAAAAAGAAAATGAGAAAAATAATGAAGAAATAAAAAGGTTGCTTCATACTATGACCGTAGTGCCTTGAGGAGGAGGCATATTCCTTCATACTATGACCGTGAGCTTGTGGACAAGCTAAAAAGATTGAAACAAGGGTCATCTAGTATGGAAGAATATAGACAATCTATGGAGTTACTAATGATGAGGGTTGGGATAAGGGAAGAAGAGAGGACCACCATCTCAAGGTTTCAAAGTGGTCTTAACCTTTAAATAAGAGACAAAGTTGAACTCTTACCATATAGAGATTTGAATGAGCTTGTTCAACTTTGTTCTAGAGTGGAACATCAACTTAAGAGAAAAACTTTTAGAAAAGACTCCACTCTCTCTTATTCTAAGAGTTTCAAGAAGGAGGGCCCCTTTTCCAAACCTTTTCCTAATGAAAAAGAAAAAGAAAAAGAAAAAGATAAAACCTCTCATAGGACATCTTCCAAAGAAACTAAGACAAGTGACATCAAGTGCTTTAAGTGTCTTGGTTGAGGGCACATTGCCTCTTAATGCCCAACAAAGAAAGCCATGATTTTAAGGGGCCAAGACCACTATAGTAGCCTTGATGAAGCTACTTCTTCTTCTTCAAGTGATGAGGAAGAAATCTTAGAGTCCGAGGAAGAAAGCTACCCTTGTGAAGGAGACTTGTTAATGGTTAGGAGGCTTCTTGGAAACCAATTTAGTGATCTAGATCAATCCCAAAGAGAGAACTTGTTTCATGGAAGGTGCAAAGTTTTAGAAAATACTTGTTCTCTCATTGTGGATAGTGGATCTAGTTGTAATTGTTGTAGCACTAGATTAGTGGATAAGTTACCCTTAACTACTATACCCCATCCAAAACCTTAAAAATTACAATGGATCAATGAGGAGGGAGGTATTGTATTTAATCAACAAGTGAATATACCTATCTCCATTGGCAAATACAAAGATGAATTTTTATGTGACATAGTGTCATTGGATGCTAGTCATATTCTACTTGGAAGGCCTTGGCAATTTGACAAAAAGACTATTCATGATGGCCTTACCAACAAAATAAGTTTCCATCACTTAGGCAAGAAAATTGTGTTGTGCCCTCTATCACCTTCTCTAGTGAGTGAGGACCAACTCAAAATGAAAGTCAAAAGAGATGATGAAGATATAAAAAAGGAGAAAACAAAAGAAAGAAAACAAAGACCTTCCCCTAAAGAATAAAGAAAGGGAAGAGAAGGTACCAAGTTTAGAGGCAAGTGTACCCTCTAAAGAAGTTGTTCACAAAAGTCATTTATCCCTTAAGAATGACATTAAGAAAACACTTTTGATTGAACAACCTTTGTACCTTCTCTACTTCAAAGAGTCTCTACCTCAAGAGGTTCAAAAACTTTTGAAAGAGTTTGATGAACTATTTCCTCAAGAAGTTCCAAGTGGACTTCCACCTTTAAGAGGGATAGAACATCAAATAGACCTCATATCGGGTGCTAGTCTTCCAAATAGGCCCGCCTATAGGACTAACCCTCAAGAGACCAAAGAGATAGAGTCTCAAGTTGATGACTTGTTGAAGAAGGGTTGGGTTCAAAAGAGCCTTAGCCCTTGTGCCATCCCCGTTCTTTTGGTGCCCAAGAAAGATGGCAAATGGAGGATGTGCACCGATTGTAGGCTATCAATAACGTTACAATAAAGTATAGGCGCCCAATCCTTAGGGTAGATGATATGTTGGATGAATTGCATGGAGCCATCATATTTTCCAAGATTGACCTTAAAAGTGGTTATCACCAAATTCGAATTAAAGAAGGTGATTAGTGGAAAACCGCTTTTAAGACCAAATTTGGTTTGTATGAATGGCTATTGATGCCCTTTGGCCTCACTAATGCCCCTAGCACTTTCATGCGTCTAATGAATCATGTTCTTAGGGATTGCATAGGAAAGTTTGTAGTAGTTTACTTTGATGACATACTTGTATATAGCAAGACCTTAGATGAACATCTTGGACATCTAAGAGAAGTCTTAATAATTCTTAGGGATAACCACCTCTACGCCAACTTTGAGAATTGTACCTTTTGTCAAAATCAAGTCAATTTCTTGGGATTCATAGTTGGCAAAGATGAAGTGCATGTTGACCTTAAGAAAATAAAAGCCATCCAAGATTGGCCCACCCCAAAAAATGTTGGAGAAGTTAGAAGTTTTCATGGTTTAGCAAGCTTCTATAGAAGATTTGTGAAGGACTTCTCCACACTTGCATCCCCTCTTAACGAACTTGTTAAGAAGGATGTACCTTTCATTTGGGGTGAAGCCCAAGAACAAGCCTTCCAAACTCTAAAAGAAAAACTCACCATTGTACCCATTCTAGCCCTTCCAAATTTTTCTCAAACCTTTGAGATAGAATGTGATGCATCCATTTTTGGCATAGGTGTCGTGCTACTTCAAGGGGGACATCCCATTGCCTATTTTAGTGAAAAACTTCATGGGGCCACCTTGAATTACCCCGCCTATGACAAAGAGTTGTATGCCCTTATTAGAGCCCTCTAAGTTTGGGAGCACTACTTGGTGACTAAGGAATTCATTATTCATATCGATCATGAGTCACTCAAGTACATTAGAGGGAAATGGAAATTAAACAAAAGGCATGCTAGGTGGGTTGAATTTCTTGAACAATTCCCTTATATTATCAAGTACAAAAAAGGAAAGAATAATGTAGTGGCCGATGCTCTTTCTAGGAGACACACACTACTCTTCTCCTTAGGGTCTCAAATCCTTGGATTTGATAATCTAAAGGAATTGTATGAACTTGATCAAGATTTCCAATCCATCTTTTCCAAATGCCTCCAAAATCCTTTTGATGGATTTTACTTGCTTGAGGGATATCTTTTTAGGATGGGAAAACTTTGCATACCTCAAGGATCCATTAGGAAGCTTCTGGTCAAGGAAAGTCATGGAGGGGGACTTATGGGCCACTTTGGGGTTGATAAAACTCTGAGTCTTTTAAAATCAAAACTTTATTGGCCACACATGAGAATAGACGTACAAAGGCATTGTTCTAAGTGTATTACTTGTCTCCAAGCCAAATCTAGAGTAATGCCTCATGGACTCTATACACCCCTTCCTATAGCTAGCTCCCCTTGGGCTGACATTAGTATGGATTTTGTGCTTGGTCTCCCAAGAACCCAAAGGGGCTTTGATTCTATCTTTGTGGTAGTGGACCATTTTAGTAAGATGGCTCATTTCATACCATGCCACAAAGTAGATGATGTTAGCTATATTGCTAAGCTTTTCTTCAAGGAAGTGGTTCGTTTGCATGGTCTACCCAAGACTATTGTGTCCGATAGGGATGCGAAGTTCTTAAGTCACTTTTGGAAAATATTATGGGAAAAACTAGGAACCAAGCTTGTCTATTCCACTACGCGTCACCCACAAACCGATGGGCAAACCGAAGTAGTGAATAGATCCCTATCCACATTTTTAAGGGTTATATTGAAAGGAAATAAGAAAACTTGGGATTATTGTCTCCCCCACATAGAGTTTGCCTACAATAGGATAGTTCACAAAACTACTAATCTATCCATTTTTGAGGTTGTATATGGCTTTAACCCTTTCACCCCTCTTGACTTACTACCACTCCCTAATACTACTTCTTTGTTTCATAAAGAAAGAGTATCAAAGGCTGATTTTATAAAGAAATACCATGAGAAAGTCAAGAGCCAAATTGAGAAACAAACCCAAAAGTATTCCAAATATAACAACAAAGGGAGGAAAAAGGTGACTTTTGAGGTTGGGGATTGGGTTTGGCTTCATTTGAGAACGGATAGATTCCCTACTCAAAGGATGTCCAAACTCAACCCTAGGTGAGATGGACCTTTCCAAGTTCTCCAAAAAATTAATGACAATGCATACATTTTAGATCTTCCCTCCGACTATGGAGTTAGTTCCTCATTTAATGTTTGTGATCTTACACCTTTTCTAAGAACTAATGATATGGATAATCTTGAAGATTTGAGGACAAATCCTTCTCAAGAAGGAGGGGATGATGGAGGACCACCCTTGGAGTTTCATATTGGACCCATTACTAGGTCCATGGCTAGGAGAATGGAGGAAGGTGAAGGAGACACCATACCTAGAGCCATACTCATCATGAGTGTGGAGTATTGATCCATCTCCTAGGCCCATTTTGAGTAGTATAGCACTTTATTACTTTATTTCCTTTTTTACCCTTGTATTTTGGGGTATTTTAGATAATAGGATTTTATTATTTATTTTCATTTATCCTTTGTATTATGGGGCAAATTAGTTTAGGATTTATTTTTGGGCTTAAACCTTGACTTGTGAGGTCAAAAGTCCACTTTTTCTATTTTTAGGTCAAAGTGAATTTTGGTCTTTTGGTAGGAAGTAACCCACACATCATCTAGGGTTCATTTAGGTTGCATTTGGGCTGCATTACATGGCCATGTAACCGTAAATGCAACCCTAGATGCCTTCCCACTCCTATAAGTACCCTTAGCCTAGCACCTTGTACACATTTTGGATTATATGAATTTGAGAGAGCATTTTGCCTCAAATCCTTTCCTTAGTCACTTGGTCTCCACGGCCTACCTCTCCTATCTCCTCCTTAGAGTGAGTTTACGGTTCCCTTGAGTGGCCTTCACCTCCACTTGGTGAAGAGAGCCAACTAGAACACCCAAAAACACCATCCTCCCTTCATTTCTCCTATTCACCTAAGCCCCCATCATTCACGCCCACCATCATTTAACCTCACCCTTGAAGGAACGTCCACCCTCTAAGGTCACCATCTTGGCCTTGACAAGGAGCTCCTCTTCACCATTGACATTTTGATCATCCCCTTGGTGGAAGGAGTCCATCAAAGATGATGTCTAATGAATCTAAAATATTCTTTAGCTAAAGCCTTAGTAAAGATTTCAGTCAGATATCTTATTTTTATGTGCTTAACTTTAGAATATTGTATGAAATGTTTAGACAAATTAATAATACTAATGTTGTCTCAAAATACAAATATATTATGTTATAAACTAGAATAATCTTCTATTCCATACTTTATATAAAGGCATGTCGCCACCGGCCCAAACGGGCCTCGGCGGTCGCGAAGACGGTCGAGCTCGCTTTTTATTTTGGTTTTGAAAATGTATTGGATTACTAGAACGACTTATTCTCAAACTGAGACCTTGTCGATCTTATCCAATTTATTTATTAAAAGTCTCACCAATCCATGTTAATCCCAAGCGGGACCCTCCATGGATTAGCGGTTTTCGTAAAAGGAGGGTTCGTGGAGTCGCCACCAATGTTTTACTCAAAACATTGGAAAAAGGGATAAAGCAATCGATTCAAAAATCGACTTCGGCCATTACAACCAGAGTCGGGTAAGGGAGTCGGTTACGCGTGAGGAAGGTGTTAGCACCCCACAGCGCCCCTTTCGGGTTCCCTATGACAGATTATTTCTAAAATAACAATATAAAATTACTAAATTACCCCTATTTATTCTAAGCAATTATAAATTAACTATCTACATGATGACAATTAAATATGCACACAGAAAGCAGTAAAAGAAGGGATTTTTAGAAAAGAAACCTCTTGAAGCGTGCTTTTTATATATCAAGTAAAACTGGGAAGCTTTTTGGCGTTCCCTCGCTCTACAAGCCCGCTCATTCCTTCCTAAAAATAATTTTTGACTTGGAAATCCGGAGGATTTCCCTTCGACTAGGTTCGATCCTCAAGCAAAATGGCTCGGGGCTCAAGAACTTCGTCGGATCAACTCTCCGAGTGATTTCTAGGGCAGAACACTGCTCAAAAACCCCAGAATACTCAAGGAGAGGGTTAAAACTGTGTGTGAAAGTGTCAAATGACGTCCAATTGACGTCATATTTATAGGGAACAGGCGCAATACGGGCTACAGAATCAATACGGCCGTATTGAAATTTTTGAACTTCAATACGGCCGTATTGAATTCAATACGGCCGTATTGAAATTCAGAAATTTCAATGCACCCGTATTGAGTTCACTGCGGCTGTATTGAAGCTTCAATACGGCCGTATTGATTTCAGTACGGCCGTATTGAAGTTTCAGAAACTTCAATACGCCGTATTGAGTTCACTGCGGCCGTATTGAAGCTTCAATACGGCCGTATTAAGTTTAGTACGGCCGTATTGGGCTTCATTCCCTCCACTTTCTTATTTTGAGCTATTCTAAGACCTCTAGACCTACAGAGAACCCTCCTAGGGCCTTCCAGGAGTCCTTCTGGCTGATCTTCCTTCAGTCTTCGAGAGTCTTCAAGCTTTATTTCCGACCCGGACAATTTTAGGGGTCTACAGCTGCCCCCCCTTTACTTGGTCAAACGGCCTTTTAGTTTACCGATTGACCAGTAAAGGAGTTGACCTAATTGTCCGGGGAATACCATCCTTCCGACTTGTAGCGTCTTCCGGTGGAAAATCGTTGAGTAGCCTCTCCAGGTTGATGCATACCTCGGCGCTTCTGACATCCTCGGTAGCTGAGTTTACCCTCTCCAGGGTCAACTTCACTCGACGCCCGAGCCGGAAGTTGAACACCAACGCACCTCTGATGACGCTGATGGTTGAGTACCGTCTCTCCAGACTTTGCCACTTAACATGCGGCAGGTGAGTACCGTCTCTCCAGACTTTGCCACTCAACATGTGGCTGATGAGTACCGTCTCTCCAGACTTTGCCACTTAACATGCGGCAGGTGAGTACCGTCTCTCCAGACTTTGCCACTCAACATGTGGCTGGTGAGTACCGTCTCTCCAGACTTTGCCATTTAACATGCGGCAGGTGAGTACCGTCTCTCCAGACTTTGCCACTTAACATGCGGCAGGTGAGTACCGTCTCTCCAGACTTTGCCACTTAACATGCGGCAGGTGAGTACCGTCTCTCCAGACTTTGCCACTCAACATGTGGCTGCCTCTTAACATGAAGCGGTTGAATTGAGTTTGTCTCCACAGTCCACGATGCTGCTTCGACGGTTTGCTTTTCTGATTTTGTGCCGCTGAGGGCTGGATAACGCAGGGATCCGTCTAGGGGATGTGCAGTCATTCATAGGTTCTTGTGCCCCAACTTGCTTTGCTTAGTTGGTACCCATGGGGAATTTCTGACTCCTTGGGGTGTAGACACAGATGCTCTCTCTTTGAGTTGAGCGATGCCTTATGCTTGGCTGTCGTCCTTTCGACGTAAGTGGAGTATCCCGGTTGTCCTTATTCGGGTGTCTCTTTTGATTTTCTGATCTTTGTAGCCTCTGTGTAGGCTGTTATCCACTAGGGGATCCTGTCATTCATTTCTTGACTGGCCTCTTCTGTTAGGCAGATAATCTTGATGTTCGATGTTTGGCTGGGCGCCAAATTCCGCTTGGGGAATTTTATTAATCTTTTTGATTTTCTTCTCCTTTTGTAGGGATGCCTCTTGAGTAGGCGATCGTCCACTGGGGATTGATTTTGATTGGCCTCTTCTGTTAGGCGGATTTTCTCAATGTTCATTGTCTGGCTGATAGCCGAATTCCACTTGGGGAATAGTTTATTGATCTTTTGATTTTTGCTTTTTGAAGGGGTGCCTCTTGAGTAGGCAATTGGGAATTTGGGGATCTTATTTATCCCAGAGTATTATTTAGGAAGCCTCTGCAGGCTTAGCCTCACTCAACACTTGAGTTGGAGAGCTATCTTCACTGAGGAAGTTTTAAAGTCCTTTGACTTGGATATTCTTCTTGGGCGATCGTGTTTCCATTAGGGACTTTAACGATCTTGCTTGATAGCTCTTGCTGGGGATTTTGAGTCCAAGAGCGTGAGTTGAGGTTTCTCTGGGGAGTATTATTTCTGCGAGCCTCTCCAGGCTCAATTATTCTGTATGATGAATTGGTTTTTTATTCAGCCCGAGAATGCGAGCTGAGGCGTCTTTTGGAGAGTATTATTTCGGCAAGCCTCTCCAGGCTCAATTATTCTGTATGGTCAGAGAGTATTATTTCGGCGAGCCTCTCCAGGCTCAATTATTCTGAGGGAGTATTGTTTCGGCGAGCCTCTCCAGGCTCAGTTATTCTGTGCAATCTTTTTGTTGGATTTTCTATATCCTTGCCTTTTTCATTTTCGGCTTTTTCTGTATTTTGCCTTTTCTTCTGATTTGGCTTTTTCTGTATTTTGCCTTTTTTATGTTTTTGGCTTTTGCTGTACAGAATTTAAATTGCTAGAGAATTTAAAATCAAACAGTGGAAATTTTCATTAAATAGAAAATAAGTTTGTACGAGAGAAATCAAAAGAAATCAAAAGATGGGACACAGCCCAAACAAACTAAATACATAAAAATTAAAGGAAGCAATCCGGTCTTCACTCATCGGCCGGCGGATCCTGAGGAGGAGTGGGGTAGTGGCTATGGAGCCAGACTGAGAGGTTGTCGAAACCCTGCACCAAGCTGTCTAGTCGAGTATCGGTACTCTGCTGCCATGTACCGACACTATGCTGAAAAGCATCGAATCGCGTGTCGATGCTCTGCTGAAAAGCATCGAATCGCGTGTTAATGCTTTGCTGCAGTGTGTCGAAGCGGGCGTCAAAGTATCCCCTGTCCGACCGTGATGTGCTAGCCTCTGGCTGCGGGGCGTCGCCTCCCTCAAAGTCGAGGTTGTTGAGGAGGTCGTTGAAGGTCTCGAGGCCATCTACTCGCACAAACCCCCCTCCTGGCGATCTAGCGATGATCTTCATGTTAATCAGGGTAGAGGCACCAATCAGCTTCGGCGCCAATGCCCCTGGCTCTGCACCATCGGGACATCCCCATGTCTCCGCCAGCTGTGAGAGGAGTGGGGCAACCAAGATGTACCCCTGTCTGGACTCTCCTCCCTCTCGTACCCCAAGCTTCTTCACGTGCTCGAGGAAGAAATATCCAGGATTGGCCTTCCGGCCGGTGGCCATGCAATATAAGGCCAGCAGATCCGGCCGTGTAATCGACTCCGGACTCTTGGACCTGCCATGAATAGTACTGGTGAGGATCTTGTGACAGATCCTAAGAGCAGTCGGGAGCCGGGAGCCCTTCACCCCTGGATGATAATCCCGTCGGCCAGTGAGCAAACTCCACATCTCAACCGGAGTCCACCGATCAGGCCACTCGCATATGGCATCTCGGAATGCCAGCTGATCAGTGCGGCTGAAAAACCCTGCCTGGACGTTGAACTCGTCCAACGTCAGCGAGCGGTATCCTTCATTCATCCAGAAATCCACCGCGCAAACATCTTCCCCATAGCTGTTAGTCGACTCCGTGACGCCGACTGTAGCCAAGAACTCCTTCGTGGCCGTCAAATATAACTGGGATGGTGGATTAAGAACAGATCCCCATCCTATGGCGTCGAAGTAGTTCCTGACATCATTCTCCAAGCCCACTGCTCGGAGAAGCTCAAAGTCGAGCACCCTTGACGGCTCGATGGTGAACGTCTCTATAAGCTGTAGCCGGTCCCGGTGTCGATCTGTCATTACACGTCTGGCCGGGGCTCTCTGCCTTTTGCAAGAAGATTCTGCCATTTCTGATAATCTTTGTAGGAATGCACTCACAAGCAAGGAATGTGGAGAATGAAGAAAGGTATGCAAAATGAGGGAGGGGGAGGTCTTATTTATAGGCAAAATTCCGCCAATACGGCCCGTATTGGATTCAATACGGCCGTATTGGCCTTTCCGTTGATGTACAAAGTTTACAATCAATACGGACCGTATTGGATTCAATACGACCGTATTGGGGTTCAGTACGGGCGTACTGGATTTTAATACGCCCGTATTGGAGTTGAAACGTTGTTCTTAACGTTAACTCCAATACGACCGTATTAATACCAATACGGGCGTATTGGATTTTTCTGATTTTTCTGATTTTTTTTTTTTTTTTTTTTTTTTTTTTTTTTAAGATATAAACAGAGAATAAGTGATTTTCTAGTACACCTATCATCTGTATGCATGTATGCAAATGAGATGCACCTAATTCTATTTGATTCAGTTTTTCAAAAGAATTAATCGATGCGTTTTTTGTTTGGATCTTACCATTCCTCCAGACAGACTGTGCTTTGCCGATTTCTGTAACCGAGGAACGATGCGTATTTGATTTTTGGTGTTATCAACCAAATGATTCTCCCTTCCTTTAGAAGATGTGTCAACCCTCCTATTGACCACTATATCTCCATGTTTCCACTTAGATTATTCAAAAATCTTTGGGACAAGGGAGAAGAGAAGGAAAGGATATATGTTTTCAAAAGTTTGTGTTTTAGAGGGGATTATTTTATTTTCAAAAAATGGATTTTGAAAGAATGGCTGGCCAATGGTAGGCTCAAGTGTTTAGGTTAGTTTGATTAAACACTTATGAGGTTAAGCACATCTTTGTTATTAATGATTGTGTTTTGACAACTTGGATAGCTCTTCTTGAACCCCTTGTTGAATTCCATTGATGATACCATCATGGATTTATTTTGTTCTTTTTCTTTTTGATGGCCCTTACTTTTGCCTAAAACACCCATTTGTGGTGTCTTAGCGGGCTTTTGTTTTTGTTCATTATTTTGTAACCCTAATTTTTGCCTAGGTCACCCTTTTGTGGGATTCCTAGCGGGTCTTATGCTCTTATTTTTGCGCAGCCCTCTTTTTGGGTTTCCTGCCGAGCTTCTTTTATATTTTTAGGATTTCTTTTTATCCACGATGGCACTTATTGAAGCCAAGAAAAGGTGCTCCAAGTTGTCGTGCACACTTCCACGCAAAATGATGTGGGTTTATTGATTATTAAGACGATTTTAACCTCTCTTATGTTCATTCAAACAGGGTTAAATAATGTGGTTTAGAATTTTATTGCAAGCAAGAAAAGAAGCAATAAGAAATAATGAAGAATGATTTTATTATAATCATAGTGGAAACATGTGCCCTATCGAGGCTCGGGGGTCGGGCTGTCCCCGAGGAGTGATCTCTAATAGTCACTGAATTTACACATCCCTATTAGAAGGAAAAGGACACTTGATGACGACAGCTGGCCTTGACGTTTGTGAACCAGCCTTCCTAAAGATCTGGCTTAAAGAACATTGAGAAGGATCTTGATTCCTCTTCGTTCTTTGATCTTTGCTAGGGTTGTATCCTAACCCTTGTTTCCCCGGATTGTCCTTGATAATGGGTAGCTCCGGGATTCCTTGGGAGTCCTTGCCTAATCCTTGTCCTGGCAAGTATCCGTTCTTTGTGAGCATATGAGCTATCTTCTTCATTTCTCGGGGAAATGTCTCAACATTGGCGATTTCCAATGCTTGGAAGGCGGTTTCCAAAGCTTCCTCTGTTGCATCCACATAAGGTATGTTGGATGGCTTGCTGATGAGTATGTCATCTTCAGCTTGCACGGTCACCAGTTTGTCACCCACTATGAACTTGACTTTCTGGTGGAGCGTAGAGGGTACAACTTTCGCATCATGAATCCAAGGTCGGCCGAGGAGACAGCTGTATGCAGGAGTAATATCCATCACTTGAAATTCGACGTTGAAGATAGCGGGTCCAATTTGGATTGGAAGATTGATTTCTCCCACTACTTCTCTTTTAGATCCGTCGAAAGCTCGAACTATCATGTTGCTCGGGCGCATTTGGACTCCCTTGATTGCCACTTGATCGAGCGTTCTTTTTGGCATCACGTTCAAGGAAGATCCATTATCTACCAAGACTTTAGCGATGTGATACTCCTTGCACTTTACAGAGATGTGCAAGGGCTTGTTGTGGTTTGGTCCCTCAGCGGGGATCTCTTCATCTGTGAAGGTGAGGTGATCATTAGCCGTGATGTGACCAACAATTCCCTCAAATTTGTCTTGGGATATGGAATGCGACACATATGCTTCGTTCAAGACTTTCAACAAAGCTTGTCGATGCGGTTCAGAGCTTAGGATCAACGACAGCAGAGTAATCTTCGCTGGCGTCCTGTGAAGTTGATCCACGATGGAGTACTCGCTTTGTCGGATGTACTTCAAAAGCTCGTCTGTCTCCTCCTCGGATTCTTTTTCCTCGGTTTTCTTTTCTTCTTTTTCTTTATTCTTGGGGGCTTTATCATGAAGATCTTCGGGAGTGTAGATCCTGCCACTCCTAGTCATGCCCCCAAGTCCAGCGATATTAGAGATATCACTGTCGGCAGAAGTATGGATGTCGTATATCCATGGCACAGCCTTATTCGATTCGTAAGGGAATGGTCTTGGTGCGACAATCCTTAAGGGCGTGGGACCTTCCCCTTTTTCTGTTTTGATTACCAACAACGGCGTCGTCGTGTGTTCGCTTTGCGCAGTTGTTGGTTTGCATTTTATCACAAATGGCGTGCGATCCATTCTGAACATACGCATCGATTAATTCTTTCTTTTTATTAATCTTTATTATTAATTACCAAGAGAGATAAATGCAAAATGAATGACTAATGAGATGCAAAGGCAATAAATCTCAAAAATACGATTTTATTCATTAAAGAAAGTGTACAACTTTTATACAATGCTTTGAAGCAATTTTTTACAATAAGAGAAAAGCCGGTAAAAACCCACAGGCGGGTTCATATTTCTTTGCCATTCATCTTCGGCTTCCTCGACATGACGACCCATTGCTTTAATCTGCGTATGGACCGCTTGGCTCATATCGTCACTGATTTTCTGAGCCTCCTTCGCTTTCTGAGTATAGTAGTTGATCATGGCCTGTAGTTCATTAAGCTCGTCTTCGGCTCGATCCTTCTCCTCTTGGAGTTTGGCCATTTGTGCCAATCCTTCCCTTTCCTTTCTGCGGAAATCAGAAAGGTTTGCGGCTTGTCGTTGAGCGACTTCCTGCCATTGCTGTGCGTCGGATCGAGTCAGAAACAAATCATCTTGCATGTCCTTGATCAACTGTGCCTGCTTTGCATGCTCGGCTTCAAGGCGTGCTATCTTCATATTGACTTCTTGGAGTTGACTACTCGGTTCAACCTTTGGCATTTTGGATGCCCGAGTAGTCTCCTCGTTGAGGTTAGCACACTCATCCTTGAGCCGCTCTATCTCATGGTCTTTCTTCTTGCATTGCCTTTGAAGACCATCAATGGTGAAACTGGATTCTTCGTTTTTCTCTTCAAGAACTCTCATCTGAGCTCCCATGATTTCCAGTTTCTTGGTCAAGGCGTCGACCTGTTCTTGCAACACCCTCCTTGTAGTCGTGGTTGCACAAGAGGTGGATGGTTGTGACACCCCCCTCTCATTCCTCCATTTCTCATAATCAATAGAGACGGATACCCGAGGCTTTCCAAGCTCGAGATCTCCCTCATAGGTTGGTCTCTCCCACGCTCTTATAACAGCGTGCATATCTCTCTGATGCTCGGGATCGAAAGAGAAACACAACCCTCCCAGTTCCTCTATGGTAGGAATGATTTGGGTCCTCATTAATTGCCTCATAACCAATTTAGGTGAGTAGGTTATGCAACCTCTGAGGCCCATCAACGGTATGCTCGAATAACTGCCGCATCTTGTCAATACATGGCTCGGACGGAACCAAGGGCAAACCCACGTGAAGTGCTCGATACTCCACTGTTCCATCTCATCCTTCCACTCGGAAGCATATCGGCGGCAGACGGGGATCTTTGAGAAGCTTCTCAACGGATCGGGCAAAGCCCCCATGTGACTAGAGGCGTAGAAATGTGTGATGCCCCACACATATAACAAGGAGGTGCAGCATCGGATGATCTTCCCTTGCTTCTGTTGAGATAGATGAACAGACAGCAAGGTCTCGGCAAGAATAGCGGGCACGGGACTCTTCATATGCACGTCCCAAGCAAAGAAAGCGTCCATCGCAGCATGGTCCACTGTGTTAGCGTGAAAGGGGAATAGGATCGTCCCAAACACGGCTAACGCAAGAGTCTTGTTGAAAGCTAACCAATCTCCCTCAACAGCCAAGGAAGAAAGGTGGTCTTCGATCATAGCAAGCTTCCAACCCTTGATACTGCCGTTCCCTACTAAGGCAGCTGATCGTAGTGGTAGTTTGACCTGAGTGGCTACTCTTTCTACGGCCACATGATTCCCTTGAAAAAGGTAAACCCCAGCTGATTTAGGCCACCGTAACATGAGCTCGTACTCCTCTAGAGTAGGAACCAGGTCAAACTGGGGGAACTCAAAACAGTGCAGATCGGGACTCCAGAAGTGAACCAATGCCCTCAGAAAAGCTGGATCCACACAAATCCTCATCAAATCGAGAACTCGCCCATAAGATTTCTCAAACTCGACGCGAGCCTCTCTTGACATTAAGGTACAGAGGTGATCCAACCTCTCAGCATGGTATAATAGGAAGTCCACTTTCTTTAATGGCCTTTGCACCTCCCTAGACCTCTCCATAATCTACAATACAATGCATGATATGAGATGATGGCGATGGATATGCATGCATAGTGTTTATTCAACTAAGCATTATCATGTTTTCGGGATATTCCTAAGATGATGCATGATATTGCTTGGTTTGGATAAATACGTATTTTTTCTTTTTGAGTATTTTATATTTTTGTATATTTTGGGTGAAAAGGGAAACTACCTATATGAATGCAATGGAGGCAGATGTTAACACCATGTACTAGAAAATCTTTATTTCTATTTATTCTTATTATTATTTTTTTTTTTATTGTAAACAAGAATGTTGTATGTTTAAAAGGTGCAAATATATGCTCATACAATGTCACATAAAGAATGCACACACAATTCACTCATCCACGAACAGTCACGAGCGAATCACGAGGTAGGGGTATCCTGCAGAAAGGTGCATATTCAAGGTAGGTTCTAACTGTTCTCACCAGTCCAAGGCCCCCAAGGTGCCCCCATTATAGGGACCCAATTCCTCTCATCGTAGGTCGATGGAAAGCTCCAACGCACCGTCGGACTCAAGTTCATGGTTATCACCTTGAGTGATGTTTTCCGACAACGGTCTACGGGCACCTATAGACCCATTCGACAACCGGCCGTACTAACATCCACTCCCTATGGTTAATCACTCATGCCCCCGGGTATAGAGGGAACTGTTGTGTGCAAAGGTTTGTGTGCAGTTTTTATTTCAAACAATTGCGTAAATTTAAAAATACAACAGTTATTAAAGCCAAATAGATAAACATGTTATCATACAAGGAAGGGGTAATAAAGTAATTTTAACTATTATTTGTTAAAAACAATCTGTCACTAAATGGGACTGACTCTCGAAGCTTCCCCAGCGGAGTCGCCATCTGTCGCCACCGGCCCAAACGGGCCTCGGCGGTCGCGAAGACGGTCGAGCTCGCTTTTTATTTTGGTTTTGAAAATGTATTGGATTACTAGAACGACTTATTCTCAAACTGAGACCTTGTCGATCTTATCCAATTTATTTATTAAAAGTCTCACCAATCCATGTTAATCCCAAGCGGGACCCTCCATGGATTAGCGGTTTTCGTAAAAGGAGGGTTCGTGGAGTCGCCACCAATGTTTTACTCAAAACATTGGAAAAAGGGATAAAGCAATCGATTCAAAAATCGACTTCGGCCATTACAACCAGAGTCGGGTAAGGGAGTCGGTTACGCGTGAGGAAGGTGTTAGCACCCCACAGCGCCCCTTTCGGGTTCCCTATGACAGATTATTTCTAAAATAACAATATAAAATTACTAAATTACCCCTATTTATTCTAAGCAATTATAAATTAACTATCTACATGATGACAATTAAATATGCACACAGAAAGCAGTAAAAGAAGGGATTTTTAGAAAAGAAACCTCTTGAAGCGTGCTTTTTATATATCAAGTAAAACTGGGAAGCTTTTTGGCGTTCCCTCGCTCTACAAGCCCGCTCACTCCTTCCTAAAAATAATTTTTGACTTGGAAATCCGGAGGATTTCCCTTCGACTAGGTTCGATCCTCAAGCAAAATGGCTCGGGGCTCAAGAACTTCGTCGGATCAACTCTCCGAGTGATTTCTAGGGCAGAACACTGCTCAAAAACCCCAGAATACTCAAGGAGAGGGTTAAAACTGTGTGTGAAAGTGTCAAATGACGTCCAATTGACGTCATATTTATAGGGAACAGGCGCAATACGGGCTACAGAATCAATACGGCCGTATTGAAATTTTTGAACTTCAATACGGCCGTATTGAATTCAATACGGCCGTATTGAAATTCAGAAATTTCAATGCACCCGTATTGAGTTCACTGCGGCTGTATTGAAGCTTCAATACGGCCGTATTGATTTCAGTACGGCCGTATTGAAGTTTCAGAAACTTCAATACACCGTATTGAGTTCACTGCGGCCGTATTGAAGCTTCAATACGGCCGTATTAAGTTTAGTACGGCCGTATTGGGCTTCATTCCCTCCACTTTCTTATTTTGAGCTATTCTAAGACCTCTAGACCTACAGAGAACCCTCCTAGGGCCTTCCAGGAGTCCTTCTGGCTGATCTTCCTTCAGTCTTCGAGAGTCTTCAAGCTTTATTTCCGACCCGGACAATTTTAGGGGTCTACAAGGCATGGCAGCCTAACTCAAAGAATAAGGACGAGCATCAAGATTTACATGGGAATGTTTGCCACTTACCACACCAATTACTAAGTTTCACCTATTGCGATTAACTTATGCTAGAACCTTGTAAACTAGGGCTAGTATCTGCACCAACACTTTTTCGATTCAATTTGGCATCATGATAGTACCAACAAGCACCACGAAAGTGATAAAATTCAAGTTTATCTCCTGAACTTGGCTTACAAAGTAATAAGAATAAACACCAATCAATTTTCACATATAGGAAACCAAACAACTAGATCACAGATATATAATTCATGAATTTTTTTTTCCTATCATATAGGATACAAATCAAAATTAACCATCTCCCACACAAACACATACACATGTTGGACTCGTCATTATCATGGGGGACGTCAAACAATATCTTTGAGTATCAATTTTAATTTTTTAATTGCTCTTCGACATATTATTAGCGTCACATAAAAAGCAAATTCAAATCCGAAAATTACAACTGAAAAAGAACTTTTATCATTGATTATTTTTAACTTTTAAAATTAGTTTATTTCTCAATTTTAAAAGAATCAATTTATAAATCTTAAATTTAAAAATCGGTTGGTAGTTAATTTTAAAAATAGACTTTTAAAATAGGTTACTATAAAAGTCTTAACTTTTTTAGAATTGGTTATCATATAAATTTTAAAAGTATATTTTTAAATTCAAAATTAGATATTATGTAACCAATTTTAAAAATTTTACATTTTTTTTAAAATAACAAATTTATTTTTAGAATTGTTTCAAAATAAAACTTGTTAATAAAATAATATCAAACAGTTCATATATAGATTTAGTCAATTAATAAGTTCTTAAAAAATTAAATAATGTAATACTTATGAACATAATAAATTATAATGCATATTTATGAATATAATAAATTAAATAAACATAAAAAAAATAATATTATATTTACATCCTAAACTACAAATATATTTAGATAAAATAACACGACTGCTACAAAAACATTCGTTGCAATAATTATGTCGGAACCAGTAAAGATGCTAGCACAACACACATTCTCATAGAGGAAAAACATAAAGTTTATAATATAAATATATATTGGGGTATAAACATTAAAAAGATAGAAGACATATAAATCAGCTAATTAAAACTTTTAAAAATTAGACTATTGGATAAGATTGACAAGTTCGCCCTAACCAGTAATACCCACCGTCTGGACGTGGCTGATTTAATCCTTTATCTAATTAAACATTATGCTTGCTAAGTTACTGATAAAGGCAATTATATTAACTTATCTTCGCTAGTTTAAAAATTACTAGTAATATTTTCGGTTAATATGAAATAATAGATTAATTTTACAATTGTGGTTAACTAATGTATGAATATATAATTTAAAATAATCATGAGTAAGAGGCAGGGTTAGACAGGTACGGTGCAGGTTTTTTTTTTTTTTTTTTTTTTTGCAAGTCAAGTTAAGGTTTTAATCCTTAAAGGGGCCATGCGTGGTTGGCTTATGAATAATCAGTCCTTGCAGCCCAGCCCAATGCCAAGCCTAGCATAGAATGGGATCATATATAATTCTAAGTTGCGATTTCGGTTGGGGTTACTGCAATTGTGGTCATTGTGACTATTGCGATATAGATTGCAGTGGTTGTGGTATATTTATATGAAATATAAATAAATAATTTTATAATAATAAAAATTAATCAAACATCTTTTTATTAATTTTTATTTTAAATCTCTTTTTCTCTTTCCTAAAATGGATCATACACCTTTTAATACTCCAATTCAACAAGCAATCAGATCAATTAGAATTGAGAAATAAAAAAATCAAACTCAACAATGTATTTTCCTAAATTCTCAATTCAAGAAACATTTGATTTCAGCCAACATATTAGAAAATGGGACCCCAAGAATCACCAACACAGTTTTCCCCAAATCAACTTCTCATAGAAATATCTAAATTCAAAACCCTTCCCTCTTTAACCAACCTATTACTTAACAGAATGCAACTCAATATGACACTAAGTCAAGCTTCTCTTACCTCGAAGACATGTTCAACCTGGGAAGAGGGAAAATAAAAGTGAAACCCACTTCGATCAATACTTTGGACTTCTCTCTTGGCTTTTCCATGGTGATTCTCACTCTATTGACAATATCCACAATCTTAACACACAACAATGACATGAAGGGAGGAACAAAGGCATGAAAGGAGGAAGCTCTCTGACACTTTGTGTTCCAATTCTGTATTGTACAAGGTGATGGTAGAGGCATGGTTAAGGGTCTTACCACTAGAGTAATGACTAGAAAGATGTAAAAGGATTGAGTCTGTACAAAGTTTAGTGGGTCTAAGCTCATCTTGAGTTATAGGCTACTACGTGATTAAGCAAAATATTTTATATTTCATATTTTTGTACTTTTCTTTAGGTATTGTATTTTGGGCCTAGTAGTTTAACTTGTTGGGTCTTGTATTATAATAGGATCTTGGGGTTTTTTTTGTTGGGCCTAGGAGTTATTTCATTCATTTGGGCCATAGAATTACATTTGAATTTAAATTTGATAACCATGTGGCTGACCATGTGGAGGCGCACATGGGCTACACAAATTCAAACTCAAATGCACTTTATATGGCATGCAAGAACAAATAAACTTCATTAGATCTACTTGCACATGGAGTAGCTAGGTTCATGCACCAATTTGAATTTCAAATTCAAATTGGCGCATCTAGTAACCTTGATTAGGTTACTATGGTTCATTTTGGACCTTAGGTTACTCTAGTTTTCTTCATAAGCTACCTAGATCTATTTAAGGCCCATTGTTTGTATATTCGATCACTTTTGAGATATTAGAGCATTCATATTTAGAATTCTCTCTTCTTAATCTCTTGAGTCACTTAAGAGAAACTCTCTCCTTATACACTTCCATCAAGAAAATCTTCATTGTGCCTACTATTTCCTTTGCTTGCTTTTCCCTTCCTTTGGAGAGCTTGCACACCAATCAGTTGCTACTCTTTATCATTGATGTGTCTATATATCTTGTTGAATTGGACATAGAAGATCAAAGGAGGTCCTAGGAACTCCATAGAGGAAATTGGCTTCTAATCCTCCATGGAGTTCCATCACAAGGGATGGGGATGGAGGGTTTATGGTGGTGAAAGGAGGAGGAGAAGGGAGGAGGTAAAGATGAGAGGAGATGGGCATGGGGAGGAGGAAGATTCTTAGGATTTTTCTTTCTTTTATTTCTCTCTTTCAATTTCTTCTTTTGTTACTTCTAACTTTTTATTTTACTTATACTAAAACTCTAACCTTTCTCTTTTACTAACCCTTGTAACACATTTCTTTCTTAAAACATTTTTTTTCCAAATTTACCATGGTTTTGAAAAATTAGACCGAATTAGCCGATAAAACCAGTTTAATCAAGAACTAGTCCTCAACCAGTTCGGTTGGTCCTCAAAATTGTTGGGCAGCAAATTGTTCAAAAATCAGTAGAACCAATCCAAAATCAATAAAAGAATCTATCAAACTGGATTAAACCTATTCAATTACATTATTTTTAAAATTTAATTTAAAATATTTTTAATAAAATACATATTTTAAATATAAATTTGAATAACTTATTTTTAATACTTATCTTATAAATATAATTTAGTCATTTATGTTAATTTTTAATTTTTAACATCTTTATTGTTTTACAATTTATATTATATTAATTTGATACCTTTTATTCTAAATGCGAACTTCTTATTATTAATGGAAATTATTCTATTTTATTTAAATTTAGACTTAAATATTATATTATATTTTGTTTAGAACTTAAATATTATATCACATTAAATGTTGAGAGTTGATAAGTAATATTTTATTTTAATTTTATTGTTATAAAATTATGATATTATATTTATTTAATGTTATTTTTATATTGATAATAATAATTATAATTATATTATAAATACCAGATTGATCATAGTTCAATTACGATTCAACCCTTAAGCCTTGAACTAGTACTTATATTAATTCAATGATCGATCCAATTTTAAAAATATTATTATTCATAACATATTAATACAACATATTATAAAACATAATTAACTAAGCATCTCCTAATATTAAATAAACACTAAATATGTATAAAACAAGCACAATGGAAAACATAGTGTAACAATTTTCCTATTTTGAATAATTATTTTGATACTTTTATGACATTAATTCTTATTAAATTTATTTTGAATTAATAAATATCCAAAATTTATAAAAATTATATGTTCACATATTTCACCTAAGAAAACTATGAACATCGTTATAGTTATATTCAGACTTCAAACCAATACCAGTTTAACTTTGTTTAGTGTTTAGGGTTTTGGTCATTTTGCACAATAATTAGAGACGTTTTGGTTATTTTGCACAAGAATTTCAAAACATTCTCAGAAATTTTACAAAATTATATTTTAACATATATGACATGTTTCTAAGTTCATAATAACATTTTATGGCCTCCCCAATCTTTTCTTCATGCCAACAATTAAAATAAAAAAAATGGATACAAAGTGATGGAGGATCATCAAAGGAGACTACATACTTGAAGACCATTGGGCCTTTAACTAGGTCCATGGTTAGGATGCTAGAGGAAGTTTCTACAAAGGAGATGCTTATTAGATCTATGCTCTTCATGAGCATTGAGTATGATTCTTCTTTTTAGTCCCTTAGTTTCCATTATATATATACCTTGTATGATACTTATACATAGTAGTTACTTGTATAGGTGTATTTTGCCTTTGTATTTGTGAGACACTTTCTTTCTTTTCTTATAGGATATCCCTTTAGGATTTTAGGGTATGTTACTTGGAGACTTTTGCTTCATTTGACCTTGTATTAAAAGGTTATTGTTTTTCATATTTTTAGTAGTAGAAGTGGGGTGACAAATACTAAGGGTAGTCCCTTAATAAGGTTGGGAAACATAAAGATGAAGTTTTATGTGATGTACTTCCAATGGATGCAAGCCACATTTTATTTGGTAGACCTTGGCAACATGATAGGAAAGTCATTCATGATGGTGTCACCAACAAAATTCGCCTAGCCTAGCTAGGAAAGAAACATACTTTGACTCCTCTTACACCATCACAAGTGTTGGAGGATCAAATATTTATGAAAAATAAGTTTGAGGAAGAAAAAAAAAGTAGAAAAAAACCTCCTAAGTCTTGAAAAGGATGAAGAGAAGGTCATAGAGTTGGAAGGTAGTGTCCCTTCCAAGGAAGTTGTTCCTAGAAGTCAATTTTCAATAAACCATTCAATAAAACAATGTCTTCTAGTTGAACAATCTCTTTACCTTCTCTATGTTAAAGAGACATTTGCTGCCACAATTTTTGAACTTAAGTCTCTACCTAAGAGGGTTCAAACTCTTTTAAATGAATTTGATGACCTATTTCCCAAAGAATTTCCAAGTGGACTTCCTCTTTTAAGGGGAATAAAACATCAAATTGACTTAGTCCCCGAGGCTAGCTTACTCAATAGGCTAGCTTACTCAATAATATTACTGTAAAATATAGACATCCAATCCCTAGACTAGATGACATGCTAGATGAGTTGCATGGAGCACCCATATTTTCTAAGATTGATCTTAAAAGTGATTATCACCAAATAAGGATTAAAGAAGGAGATGAATGAAAAACTATTTTTAAGACCAAGTTTGGATTATATGAGTGGCTAGTCATGCAATTTGGCTTGACCAATGCTCCTAGAACATTTATGAGATTAGTGAACCATGTCTTAAGGGATTGTATAGGTAGGTTTGTAGTTGTTTATTTTGATGATATCCTTATCTATAGTAAAAGCCTTAAGGACCATCTAGAACACCTTAGAAATATCTTACTCATTCTTAGGGACAACCATCTATATGCTAACTTAGAGAAGTGTACCTTTTTCCAAGAAAATGTGAACTTATTAGGTTTTATAGTTGGCAAAGAAGGGGTTAAGGTTGATCCCGAAAAAGTCAAGGCCATTCAAAAGAGCCTACCCCTAAGAGTGTGGGAGACATTAAGAGTTTCCATGGCTTAGCAAACTTCTATAGGAGGTTTGTTAAGGACTTCTCCACCATTGCATCTCCTCTTAATGATTTGGTCAAGAAGGATGTGTCTTTTATATGGGGGGAGAAGCAAGAAAAGGCTTTTCATAATTTAAAAGACCAACTCATACATGCACCCATTCTAGCTCTTCCAAACTTTTCTCAAACTTTTGAGCTAGAATGTGATGCAAGTGGCATAGACATAGGTGCGGTTTTACTTCAAGGTAGCCACCCCATTACATACTTTCGTGAAAAACTTAGTGGTCCCACCTTGAATTATCCCACCTATGATAAAGAGCTTTATGTTCTAATTAGGACCCTCAAAACTTGGGAACATTACTTAGTGACTAAATATTTTACCATACACACTGATCATGAGTCACTTAAGTATTTGAGGAGCCAAGGTAAATTAAACAAAAGGCACGCTAAGTGGGTAGAATATTTAGAGCAATTCCTATATGTTATTAAATACAAGAAGGGGAAAAGTAATGTGGTGGCTGATGCACTGATGGAATAGACTTGGTGAAGTGATTGTTGTTCTTCCTCAAGCTCCATCCAACGCCAATATAGCTATTAGAGCTTCATCAATGTTGATAATGGCGGAAGCAAAACAAGCTCCAAAGCTTGTAGAAGTCACTCTTGTTGGTTCGGTTCTTCTCAAAGGAGAAGAAGAAGAGAGAAACCAAGGCACAATGGAGAAAGTGCTTTGTGAAGGTTCCTAAGGGAGAGAGTTTCTCCACAGGTTTAGGCTCTTGGAAGAGAGAATTTTGAGAGAAAATTCTTATTCATAACATCCAAAAGTGAGTACAAGTTTTAGGTTTAGACTTATATAGGAGTAGATAGCTTGTAGAGGAAGCTAAAGCTTAACCATGGTTCAAGTGAACCATGGTAGGCTTAGCTTGACCGTCCACTCTAGTTTAGGAGACTTATGGAGCAAGCTTCTACCTTAGCTTGCTTGGGAAGCAAGCTAAGTTAGAAGCTTGTAGCACAAGCTTCCCAAAGACACCAAGGTTGGAAGCAAGTTGGGCCAAGGAAGGAAGTTAGGTGGCCTTGGGCTTGTTTGCTCACTTAATCCGTTTCAAAAATTGTTGATTTGGTTTAATTAGGTCCATCCAAAAATGGTGAAACCTAGCTAAATCAAATCCTTGAAAAATATGGAGCAAAACAAGTCCAATATGTAAAATTTTGTCTAGGCTCAATTCTGGCCCAATTGCTAAACACACCATCATGCCTTGCTATTTGCCACCCCACTTCTACTACTGAAAAATGTAAAAATGGTGACCTTTTATACAAGGTCAAATAGAGTAAAATTCTCCAAAGAACCTAATCTAAATTCACTATACAATGATCTATAAAAATGAAATAAAGTGCCTCACAAATACAAAGGCAAAAAGAGACCTATACAATGAAAACTATGTACAAACTATATACAAAAGAACTATACCATCTCTTCAAGATAGGGTGGTCCAAATGAAGAGTACCTTGGGCTTAGAAAGCCCATTAGTCTTCAAGTTATCAAATCCCTCCTGTATGCTCTTAGCCATAGCTCTAGTAATTAGGCCCTTGGCCTATGGTCCATCATCACTTAATCCATTTCAAAAATTGTTTATTTAGTTTAGTTAGGTCCATCCAAAAATGGTGAGACCTAGCTAAATAAAATCCTTGAAAAATATGGAGCAAAACAAGTCCAATATATAAAATTTTGCCTAGGCCCAATTGCTAAACACACCCTCATGCCTTACTATTTGCCACCCCACTTCTACTACTAAAAAATGTAAAAATGGTGACCTTTAGTACAAGGTAAAATGGAGTAAAAGTCTCCAAAGAACCTACTCTAATTTCACTATACAATGATCTATAAAAATGAAATAAAGTGTCTCACAAATACAAAGGCCAAAGAAGACCTATACAATGAAAACTATGTACAAACTATATACAAAAGAACTATGCCATCTCTTCAAAATAGGGTGGTCCAAATGAAGAGTACCTTGGGCTTAGAAAGCCCATTAGTCTTCAAGCTATCTAATCCCTCCTATATGTTCCTGGCCATAGCTCTAGTAATTGGACCTTTGGCCCATGGTCCATCAAGAAGATACACATTACTTACATTTTTAAGTTCCCAAATTCTTGGACTTGATAACATTAAGGAATTGTATGAACAAGATCTAGATTTTCAATCCACTTATGAAAAATGTCTTAAGAAAAGTCATGAGGGAGGTCTCATGGGCCATTTTGGAGTTGATAAAACTCTAAGTTTTATAAAAGAAAGATTTTATTGGTCGTACATAAGAGTAGATGTTTAAAGGTATTGCTCTAAATTCACAGCTTGTTTACAAGCTAAATCTAAAGTTATGCCTCATGGACTCTACACACCTCTACCTATAGCTAGCACCCCTTGGGTTGACATAAGCATGGATTTTATACTTGGTCTCCCAAGAACCCAAAAGGGACATGATTCTATCTTTGTAGTAGTGGACCGATTTTAAAAAATGGCTCGCTTTATTCCATGTCACAAGGTAGATGATGCTAGCCATATCTCGAGACTCTTATTTAAAAAAGTTGTTATTAGATTACATGGAATCCCTAAAACAATAGTTTCGGATAGGGATGTTAAGTTCCTTAGTCATTTTTGGAAAACACTTTGGGAAATGCTAGGAACTCAATTTCTATTTTTTACTACTTGTCACCCACAAACCAATGGGCAAACATAATTAGCAAATAGATCTCTATCCACACTATTATGGGTAATCTTAAAAAAAAAAAAATTCTTGGGATGAACATCTTCCTCATATAGAATTTGCATATAATAGGGTAGTTCACAAAACTACCAATCTTTCTCCTTTTGAGATTGCATAGGGCTTTAACCCTCTCACTCCTTTTAATATACTTCTATTGCCTAGTACTTCTTCTTATTTTCATAAAGAAGGAGTATCTAAGGCTGATTTTATAAAGAAACTCCATGAGAAGGTTAAAAGCAAAATTGAAAAACAAACTCAAAAATATATTGAATACAACAACAAAGGGAGAAAGAAACTTATATTTGAGGAAGGAGACTTAGTTTGGCTTTATTTAAGAAAAGATAGATTTCCTACACAAAGAAAGTCCATGTTGAGATTCATGGAGTAGTGAATCAACTCAGCCCTAAAGTATGAGAGTTTTGATTATAACAAATGATGGATTCTAAGAGTTGAAGCTGACCAAGGACACAAACCAGTCAAGAAAGGAAGATATGAATATCATGATGTGTAATAGGAGTAGCTCATGAGTTCTTATGTGTTGTATTTCTTTGATTAGTTTATTTTGCATGTGTATGCTTTGTGCATGAGTTAATCTTAATCTAAATTGATTGAGAGTGAGTGTGATGATGATTTAAAATACTTGGAAAGATTTTTGAAGTATAAAATTGAGTTTTTGAAAGCTAACTCAAAATAATCGATTATCAGTAAGTGTAATCGATTATTCCAGCAACAAGTGAAAAAAGTCTTGCTATAATAATTGATTATCTGTGAAATAATCGATAATTCCAGGAAGTACTCTATGGAATAATCGATTATCCTGCAAAATAATTGATTATTCTGTTTTTGAGTGGTTTCAAGAAATCATGAACAACAAAATAATCGATTATCCTTTAAAATAATCGATTATCTGGATTTGAAAACTTTATAAATAGCTTTCACACTTTGAAACTTAAAGAAGTGAGATGAACTGAAAACAAAAGAGAGAAAAACTGATATTGTGAAGTCTTTGTGACCTTCTTGGAGTGTTTTCTTTGTGAAACCAAGAAGAGAAACATTTTGTGAAATGCTTTGAAAGAGATCATCATCATCACTACATTCTTGGGAGAGAAAGGATTAAGATTTGTTTGGAATTCATAGTCTGATTTGTTCAGCTTCCAGGTGAATTCGTTCCTTTAATTCTTTGTGTAATGTGTAAGGGAAATCTTGAGTAGGTGTCTCAAGTGGTAAGGAATTCTTGTAGTGGGTTTCTACAAGAAGTGCTTTCTTGGGGGCAAGAAAGTGGTTATCTTGAATGTAGGAGTATATGCATGTGTGATATGCTTGTAAAACTTCTTCATTAAGATAGTGGAACAAATATTGATTAGGTTATGATTGAGGACTGGATGTAGGTCACTTGTGAAGTGGTTGAACCAAGATAAAATACTTGTGCTTTCTTCTCTCACCCTTCTCTCTTACATTGAGAAAAATCTTAATTGAGTGATAAAATAGCTGATCTTGATTAATATGTTTGTATGCTTAACATTGCTT
This sequence comes from Cajanus cajan, assembly GCF_000230855.2. Lineage (NCBI taxonomy): Eukaryota > Viridiplantae > Streptophyta > Magnoliopsida > Fabales > Fabaceae > Cajanus > Cajanus cajan. The sequence continues at coordinate 31,556,575 of NC_138524.1, read as the reverse complement.
TAAACTGAATCAAAGTATTGCATATTAGTTGTTCTTAAAACTGGAGTTAATCAAGATTAATCAAGAAAGCATATAGGACTCATTCCCATTGGCAAGTCTTTCAAGAAACTTCTTTGAGAATTCATATTAGAAAAGTTTAAGTTGAAATAAAGATCCTTAAAACTCTGAAAAAATCATTAAGTGTCATAGAATCCAATTCACCCCTATCTTGGATTGAGCCATTCTTTTCTAATAGTCCAAACTAAGTCCAGGAGGAGATGATCCATTCCAAGTCCTCCAAAGGATCAATGACAATGCATATAAGTTAGATTTGCCTTTTGATTATGGTGTTAGTAATACATTTAATGTTTGTGATCTTATGCCTTATACAGGAGATGCTAACACTGATGATGAGGAGGTAGATTTGAGGACAGATCCTTCCCAAGAAGGAGGGTATGATGGAGGACCATCCAAGGAGACTACACACTTGAAGACCATTAGGCCTTTAACTAGGTCCATGGTTAGGAGGCTAGAGGAGACTTCTACAAAGGAGGTGCTTATTAGACCTATGCTCTTCATGAGCATTGAGTATGATTCCTCTTTTTAGTCCCTTAGTTTCCATTGTATATACCTTGTATGATACTTGTACATAGTAGTTACTTGTATAGGTATATTTTGCCTTTTTATTTGTGAGACACTTTATTTATTTTCTTATAGGATATCCCTTTGGGATTTTAGGGTATGTTACTTGGAGACTTTTGCTCCATTTGACCTTGTATTAAGGGTCACTATTTTTCATATTTTTAGTAGTAGAAGTGTGGTGACAAATAGTAAGTTATGTAGGTGTAACTAGTAATTAGGCCTTTGTGGGCCTAGGCTAAACCAATTCCAAGAGTTTTGAATTAGATTAAGTGAAGGAAACAAGCCTTGGCCGCCTAGCTCCCTTCCTTGGCCGAAGTTACTTGGCTTCTCCTACACACTTGGATAGCTTGGGCTACAAGCTTCTAGCTTAGCTTGCTCCCCAAGCTTCTAAGTTAGAAGCTTGTTCCACAAGCCTCCTAGTTGATTAGATTGGTTAGCTTGAGTGAAAGAAGGCTAACGATGGTTCTCCTTGAACCATAATTAGCTTAGCTTGCACCACAAGTCACTCCCTCACTATATAAGTCTTTTCCTTCACATTGTAAACACTTTTGATGCTATTATAGAGAGATTTTCGAAATTTTTTCAAAACTTTCTCTCTTCCAAAAGTCTTAACCTCTTTGATTTCAATCCATTTCTCTTATCCTTTTCATACAAAAGTGTGGTGAGATTTAAAGTGGCTAATCTTCCTCCAAGGTGTGGTGCCACTTGAGAGTGTTCCTCACCATTATTGGTGAATTCCGAAGCTTCATCAACCATTGGAGGCTTTGGAGAAGCTTAAAGAGAACCAAGGAGCTAAAGGTATAGGGAGAAGTTTGAAGAGGAATCAACTCTAATCTAGTTCCAAGATAAGTTTCCATCACAAAGTCATTATTTGGCATTTTTTTTGAGTCTGGCTCAATATAATTAGTAAAAATTACAATTAAGCAAAACTCAAAACTCTGATTGCAACGGAGGGCAGAAAAAAATTAAGATTCACTCTAAAGTTTTCTTATAAATTTTGGAAACTAAAGAAAAATAAATGTAATTTTAAAAGTTGAAGTGTTACATTTTCATTCAAATTGTTTTTAATACAAGATTCACCAATTTTAGAATTATAATTATATTTTATTTAAGTTTATAATTCTTTGTATAACCTTGTTGATCAAGCATATAGAATCTTATCAAACACTTGTGTATTCTCACTACTAGAATTTCTCTTATTACATAAGACTTTTTCGGCGAATTTTTCATAAAAATTCGCAGGAAACGTTGTTCTTACAAATTTTTCTGCGAAATTTTATCTGCAGGTAATACCTTCGTGGATAATATGTTTTTGCGAATTTTAAAATTCGCAATAAATTTTCTGGCGAGATTTCTTGCAAAAAAATTCGCAGAAAAGTTTCTTGCGAATTTTTTTGCAAGAAATTCTGCAAGAATATTTTTTACAAAAAAAATTAAAGAAATTACTATAAATTCTATCAGTAATTCTTCAACTTTCAAATGCTCACAATAAATTCATCCGAAGCATTTGTTTCCATGCCTCCAACATGTGATACATAATCTTTTAAGAGTTAATCACCTATATACTGTCAGTGTAAAGTTTTTTTTACACTAACAACCAATTATAATGTTTAATTGTGCCATGTCACTATTAAAAGCGTATAGGTGATTAACTCATCTTTTAAATTCTAGGATTGTAGATTATAAGCCTAACACTCAATCATACAAATTAACTTGTAAGGTAAGTGTTGCCCAACTTATATACTCTTTAATTGTTTTATTTTCAATCAATGTGGGACTTGAAGTTTTTTTAAAATATTAAACTTATAAATTTAAATATTTTTTGATTTTTCCTGCGGATTAAAATTGGCAGAAAAATTCGCAAGAAAAATTACCTGCAAAATTTTTCTACCATTTAATAAATATTACTTGCAAATTTATTTTTGCAAGAAAATCTGCAAGAATCAAAATAAAATTCGTACAATATTTTCTGCAAATTTTTACTATGGAAATTTTTTTTATGATCATTAAGTTGTAGCAAAATTTGCAAAAATTTCTTGTATATTATTTTTCACAAAAAAATTTGTAAGAAATATCTGTAAATTATTTTTCGCAAATAAATTCACAAAAAAATTTCTGCGAATATTATTTTGCAGGAAAATTTGCAGAAAAATGACACTTTTTTAGTAGTGTCTACAACGATGACATTATCAAAAATAAAAGCAAAAATCTAGCAACTATATTGATCTTTTAATTTTCGTCCTTGTTTTTCTTAGAATTTTAATTTTCATCATTCACACCTCATTTCTAACACCCAAGAGGCCAAGACGTTAAAATGAATATGGAATTAAAATAATTGTTTTAATTAGACACATTAAACTATAATTATCATATAGCACTCCTAATTGTCGTAAAAAAATATAGCATCTTTAAAATTTTTCAATGGCAAAACAATCGTTTTGTTAGTAAGATTGATAAAAGCTTTGGGACCTACGAGTTTACCTTCAAAAGGAATATATTCGAACGAACGAATATATTCATTTATAAGTGGGAAAATAGAAAGAATATATTCATCTATAGCCCACAAAAGATGCGTGAAACAAAAGCAAACATGGCCTTTTACACATAAAACAGAACCTTCGTTTTTCTTTTCCTAAGCACTGCCAACGAAAAGTGAATCTCCGTACTTCGTTTGCATATCAATAAGCCATAGCCACTCTCATAATAGTTAGGGTGTGTTTGTTTTAAACAAGGTTTTTTCACTTTCAAAGATAGAAATGTAGAAGAAAGAAGAGAGATGGATAGACGTTCATTTAGATCAAATGTAATAACAAACATATACTTAAAGACATGTCTACACACAAAAAAAAAAAAAAAAAAAAAAAACTTCTATACAGTGACATATATTTTATAATAATAAAATATTTATTTTTAAAAACTACACTATAAATATATTATATATCAGTATATTATTAAAAAAAATGTAGGTTTAAACTATAATGAAATACAATATATATTATTAAATCTCATTTAAAATTAATACTTAAATTGTGTATAATTATATGTCAAATAAATTTATATTTATATATTTTGTATCTTCTTGTAGTATAAATAAATAGATGATTTAAATTAATCAAATATTTAGAAATAATAGAGTGTCTAAATTAAACGAATAAGATTTTTATAATGACTGAAACTCCAAATAATAATATCTTGAAAATTTTAAAATATAACTGGATGATGACAATTTTTTTAACTTTTGGAAGATGCAAGACTTAGGTGCAATATTGAAGCCAAGCAAATTTCGAAAATTCATCACAGAAACGAATTGTGGAAGAAGATCACAGAAGTTTAAAACTTCTGAAGACGAAGTTGTTGTAATAAAAAAAAAAAAAATACATGTAGATACACACGTAAAGGGTGTTAGAATATCGGGTGAAAGTGGAAAATATATGTAAGATATTAACCATTGAACTTCTAAGAAAGACTGAAATATTTTAGATAAAACTATATATTTTTAAACGTTATCACTAACTTAAGAGTTTGATTTCTGTGCAAATATTAGTGCAGTATTTTTTTAGGTTTAAATATATTTTTAAGTCTCCATTTTATGAATAAATTTTTATATTTTATTTTTGTAAAATAAATATTTTTGATTATCATAAAAAGAATTAATTCTTATTTTTATTCTTGTAAAATTATTTTTTTATTTGTATTTTTCTCGAATCTAAAATTATTATTATTTTTCTTAATAATGATTTTAAAGTATACTAATAATATTTATCATTAATATAATATCATTAACAGTTGTGGATTACACTTGAAATGATTACTTAACATTTTAATGTAAAAAAAGTAATTAAAAATAATTATATAATAATTAAGACAAAAAATTAATTTTAAATTTTAGAGAAATAAAAAGTAAAGAAACTTTTTTATTAAAAACAAAATGAAAACTTACTTATTTTGTATAGGCTAAAAACAAATTTAAATCTCTTTTAATATTATTAATCAAGTAATGTCATTATATTAAAAAATTAACAAACTTATTATATTCATGATTAAATAGCATAAAAATTATTTGCACCATAATACATACATTATGTTAACTATAAAATTAGCATATTACTTTATTTAATAAACATTTTTATTATAGTTTTCATACAAAAATTACTGCCTTACTTCCTGCACATAGTCTTAGAATGTTAGCAACATGAATGAAGAGTAATAAAGTTACAAATCACTGTTGAATTACTAAATCTATATCCCATAAGTCCATTTTTTTTTATTCATACTGACTTCTTGGATACACATTTTCTAAAATTTAATTTTCTAAATGCCTACTGACCCACAAAGCAAAATGACATTTCGCAACTGGGATTCTGCCTTAATTAGTTTTTATTTTTTATTTCTTTTAAAATAGTAATACATGTATAATAAAATTATACAATTATATAGTCCCAACACAAATCTCAACAACCTAACAACCAACATAAGGTACAATCCATTTCCACAAAATCCAACATCTAAAGAACATCCAAAAGTTTGAAACCAACAACTAGCAAACACATGCAATATACTGTACCGGGAATAGGCCGAATACCTCCTCAGGCCGAGCACCTCCTCAGGCCGAGTACCCCTCAGGCCAATAAATAGGCCGAGTACCCCCACTACAAGAATTTCACGGATTAGCGAGGGAATTTAGCGAAGGATATAAATCCAAGCTATTTCCTCGCTAATTTGCGAGGGACTAGCGAGGAATACAGTTCCTCTCTAATCCCTCGCTAATTAGCGAGGAAATAGCTCGGATTTATATCCCTCGCTAAATTCCCTCGCTAACTAGGATCATTTTGCCACCAACCTTTATCTCCTCGCAAATCTGTCGCTAAAGCTAGTGCTTATGTAGCGAGGAACTTAGGCCCTCGCAAATGCCTCGCTAAATTACTAGCCAAAATATAAAAACAAATTTTTCATTTAGCGAGGGAGTTTTCTTGTCGCAAATCCCTCGCTAATGAGTTATAAGTATAACCATCGCAAAAAAGTAAGAATTTAAAATTTCTCATATTTTTTTTATTTTACTTATATATATTTTATCTTATTTGTTATCTCTTCATTTTTTAATTATTGAATATTTAAAAATATTTTTAAAATTATTAAATATTATCTAACATTATCTATTAAATAAAACTATTGATTAAAAGATAAAGTATACAAATTTTTAAAAATTCTGTTTAGCGAGGGATTTGCGAGGGATCTTTCCCTCTCTAATTCGCAATTTTCTTGTAGTGCCCCCTCAGGCCGAGTACCCCTCAGGCCAACAAATAGGCCGAGTACCACACTTAGGCTGAGTACCCGCCTCAGGCCGAGTACCCCTCAGGCCAACAAATGGGCCAAATACCCCCTCAGGCCGAGTACTCCCCAAGCCAACAAATAGGCCGAGTACCCCCCAGGCCAACAAATAGGCCGAGTACCCCACTTAGGCCGAGTACCCCCCTCAGGCCGAGTACCCCTCAGGCCAACAAATGGGCAGAATACCCCCTCAGGCTGAGTACCCATCAAGCCAACAAATAGGCTGAGTACCCCACTTAGGCCGAGTACTTCCCTCAGGCCAAGTACCCCCCTCAGGCCAACAAATAGGCCGAGTACCCCCCTTAGGCCGAGTACCCCCCTCAGGTCGAGTACCCATCAGGCCAATGAATAGGCCGAGTACCCCTCCTCAGGCCGAGTACCCATCAGGCCAATGAATAGGCCGAACGCCCCTTCGGCCAATGAACAGGCCAAACACCCCTTTGGCCAAGGAAAAGACCGAATACCCCTCCGTCCAAGGGGAAGGCCGAATACCCCTTCGGCCAATGAACATGCCGAATACCCCCTCGGTCAATGAACATACCGAATGGGTATTCAGCTATAACGAATTTCCATGAGAAAAAGGAAAACAGGTATTAATTACATTAAATGTTGAGATTGGGGGAGATTGAGATTGTTGAGATCACCTCTGGAGATTAAAGGTTTTGATGATAACAAATGTGTGGAACAAAGCTGACCAAGGACATCAACAACTTAGAAGTCAAAAACAAAGTCAAAGGAAAATGTTATGTAATAAGAGTAGCTTATAAATTGCTTTGATTGAGTTCATTTTTTGTGTGTTCTTTGTGCATGAGCTAATCTTTGTCTAATCTGATTAGGGGTGTGTATGATGATGAGTTTAAAAGGTTAAAAAGTTATTTTGAGACTTAAAATAGAGTTTTGAAAACTAACTCAAAATAATCGATTATCATTAAATATAATCGATTATTCCAGCAACAGGTAAAAAGGATACCTTGTTGCAATAATCGATTATTTGTGAAATAATCGATTATCCCAGAAATGACTCTTTGGAATAATCGATTATCCAGCAAAATAATCGATTAAATTGTTCTTGGTTGATTTCCAGAAATCATGAAGAAAAAAATAATCGATTATTCTTTAAAATAATCGATTATCTAGTTCTGAAAAACTTATAAATAGTCTGACCATTTTGAAAATTCATAACAAAATTAGTATTGAGAATCAAAATTAGAAAAACGTGTTTGTGAAGTCTTTGTGACAATCTTGGGGAGTTTTCTTTGTGAAACCAAGAAGAAAAACGTTTTTGAAATGCTTTGAGAAAAGATCATCATCATCATCACATTCTTGAAAGGAAAAAGATTAAGATTTGGTTCTGAATTCCAGGTGAATTCGTTCCTTAATTCTTTGTGAATATTTGTAAATCTTGAGTAGGTTTCTCAAGTGGTAAGGAATTCTTGTAGTGGGTTTCTACAAGGGGTGCTTTCTTGGGGTCAAGAAATTGGTTATCTTGAATGTAGGAGTATATGCATGTGTGGTATGCTTGTAAAATTTCTTCATTAAGATAGTGGAACAAATCTTGATCAGGTTATGATTGAGGACTGGATGTAGGTCACATGTGGAGTGGCTGAACCAGGATAAAAGACTTGTGCAATCTTCTCTTACCCTTATCTCTTACTTTGTGTAATATCTTGGTTGTATATTGAAAAGATTGTTCTTGATTAACATGTTTGCATGAGCAACATTGGTTTGAACTGAATCAAAGTATTACATATTGTTCTTAACTTTGAATCTCATAATTGGTTAATCAAGAAAGCATATAAGATTCATTCTTCATTAACAAGTCTTTAAGAAACTTATTTGAAAATTCATTTTAGAAAAGTTTGAATTGAAATAAAGATCCTAAAAACTCTGAAAATTTTTAAAGTGTCATAGAATCCAATTCACCCCCCCTCTTGGATTGAGCCATTCTTTTCTAACAATTGGTATCTAGAGCAAGGTTTTTGAGTGTTATTCAAGATTTCAAAAATGGCCTATAGCAACCTACCCTATGGTGAGGGTTTGTCCATTCATCGACCTCCTGTTTTCAATGGTGAAAACTATGTCTACTGGAAAATTAGGATGAGAATTTTCATTGAAGCAATTGACATTGCTGTGTGGGATGCAATTGAAAATGGACCCTATATCCCTATGACCAAAGATGATGATGAGAAGAGAGAAAAACATTGGAGTGAAAACATCATTACATCTGCATTGTCTATTGATGAATTCTTTAGAATATCACAATGCAAATCTGCAAAAGAAATGTGGGATACTTTGCAAGTCACTCATGAAGGAACAAGTGATGTAAAGAGATCTAGAAAGCATACTCTCATAAGAGAATATGAATTGTTGAGAATGAACAATGGTGAATCTATTTCTTGTGACACCCTTACTACCCCAACACACATGTATTGTAATAATGAAAACTTAACAAAAACAATTTCCATTTTCGGTAAAAGGGTTCACATGAGAATCTTCAAAATTATTCTTCAACAACCACGACAATAAAAATGAAACGTGAGAGTTTACAAATGATTTTCAAAAATAATATTTACAATTCTAATTCCATATAACAATCTATGTCCTAAAGAAAATCCTCTGCCCCGATGTCACAATATCAGAGCATACCCACAACTCAACCGTTAGCATTCTAGATGCCACTCGTAGCCGGATCTTCCTCGCCTAAAATATCCACAAATCGCACGGTGAGAAAAGAAAACATCTACATATATAACACATAAGAAAACACAACATATTATCTCATTATAACTTAATATTCATAAATATTTCAACATATCGTATTTCAATCAATCATGCATCGTCATCACATCATAATTCTCAATCACACCAATCATCACAAATCTTGCACTTCACACTATGCCAAGGTCACGCTACCCATTTAACAATCTCAGGCCGTGCTCACCCCTGATATAACACTGTGCCAAGGTCACGTTATCCCTATTCCAGGGCCGTGCTCACCCTTGACATGTTAACCAAGGTCACGATACCCACGTAACAATCCAAAGCCGTGCTCACCCCTGATATAACACTGTGCCAAGGTCACGTTACCCCTAATCTAGGACCGTGCTCACCCCTGACATGTTAACCAAGGTCACGATACTCATGTAACAATCCAGAGTTGTGCTCACCCCTGATATAACACTGTGCCAAGGTCACGTTACCCCTAACCTAGGGTCGTGCTCACCCCTGACATGTTAACCAAGGTCACGATACTCATGTAACAATCTCGGGTCGTGCTCACCCCTGGTCATAGGTGTGAAGCACCACAATCACATATCATTCACATCCACATTCACATCCACATCCACATCCACATCTCAATTCCACAATACACACAATCCACACAAAATGGTGATTCACATACCCCTCAAGTAATTCATCATCTAGATCATCAAATAATATAACAATAACATTCATAAACTAATATAACAAACAAACAACAGAATTATCAATTTAATATAATTTTAACCTAAACAGTAAAATCCCCAATTGTTCCAAAACCTAACTCACAGGCACTTTTCTACAATTTCGTTCTCCCTCTCAAATCATCATTCTTACAAATTATTAGCATATCTATAATCCTCAACACATACATAATCTAATGGGATCCTCAATTTCTCAAACAGAAATCATCCAATTTTTCACAACCTAACTTACAGGCATTTTTCTATAATTTTGTTCTCTCTCCCAGAGCATCATTTTTACAAGTTAAACATATATTCGTAATCCTAAATATATATAGAATCACATAAGATAATTAATCTTCCAAACAGAAATAATTATAAAATTATTCATAACCCTAAGGGCTCTTCCTCTACTTAATTCCCTCATGTAACTCTACATATAAATAATCTCCTTTTCCCTCGTACCTGGATAAATAGGAACTCAGGCAGAACCTCCTCCTCTTTTTCCTTAAACAAGGATCGGAACTAAAAATGGGGCAGAACCTCATCCCCTGAGTTCCTCTTGGTCTTCAGAGAGAAGAAGAGGAACGAAAGAGAGAACAGAAGAGAAGAGAGAGTGAGAATGAGAGGTGTGTAGAAATGAGAGGATTTGAGGCCTATTTATAGGATTTTTCGCCCACCTACCACTACGGCCCGTTCCAAAATCGGAACGGCCCGTTTTGGGCCCTTCAAATCTACGCAAATTTTTGAACTGGAACGGCCCGTTCCAAAACCAGAACGGCCCGCTCCCAATCCCAGCAGAACGGCCCGTTCTCCCTCCGGAACGGCCCGTTCTCCAAATCGGAACGGCCCGTTCTCCCTCCAGAACGGCCCGTTCTGCTTCTCAAATTTTGGGCCTTTAACTTATTCCAGAACGGCCCATTTCACTTTTGAAACGGCCCGTTCTGGGCAACAAATTGGGCCTACAGCCCATTGAAAATTGGGCTGTTACAATACTTCCCTCCTTTATGAAATTTCGTCCCCGAAATTTTTGCAATGGTAGACTCCTCGCTTCTTACTTTGTAATTATTATGCAACCTCACTACCTTATTGATATACAACTCTATCAATTTCACCAAAAGATATCTAAGGGCACAACAAGTAAACTTGGCAAGCCTATCCACTAAAACACAAATAGAATCAACCTTTTAAGCATCTCAGACGAACCTACAATTAAGGCCTATCTACTCATCATCTCACTTCCAAAATGGGACGTCTGAGTGCTACAAAATTCCTAAAGACTTCTAGCATACTAAACACAAGTATACAATTTCTCTACTCCTTTCTTCACCTTAGGTCACTTCACTTCCGCTGCGCTATTCAGATACATCCTCCTAAGGTCCCGACACATCTCATTAGCTCCTAAATATATATAATAAGAGTACTGTTACGTCCTTCCTCTAAAATTATCTTCCTTAATTCAAGGTTACCCAAGTTTGTTCTTGCACCTCAAAACAACGTCGATTTCTACTCATAAATGGTTATCTATACTTCTACCAATCTTCTCCACTTGGTTCCCTAAGAAAGGATCTGACTCCTAGGCTTCTCTAATCTCATCCATTAATTCACTAGTCACTTTCAACACAATCAACTCAATGCTCCTAAGGATAATCTCATACACCAAGCATAAGTCTTTAAATTCTTCAATCAAATCCAACCCTTAAATCATCATAAATGATATACTAGAGGTCATCATAATCAAGGCATCTGCCACAATATTGGTTTTACTTCTATGATCATCTTTAAAGATTAAGCACCTAAGCGTAAGTTCACTAGGTATACATATCAGATCTCTAATTTCACCAGTCCATCTACACCCAAGTCAAACTCTTATTCATCACCTTATCCTATAGCCTCATATCTTGTCACCAAAATTAATCAATTAATTATACGTCTCTAATTTCCTTCAACAATTCACTCGTTACTCAAGTTATACCTAGTTTCATACTACTCGGAGTAATCTCATAAGTCAAACTTAAATCTTTAATTTCAGCCAAAAAGATCCATCTCTCTAATCATAAAGAAAAAAAATAATGTAGAGGGTTCCTACTCAAAGCATCAACCATCACATTGACTTTATGCAAATAACAACTAAGATTGAAATCCTAGTCCACAAAAATTCCAACTATCTCTTTTGTCTCATATTCAAGTCCTTCGGGTCAAACAAAATTTGAGGCTCTAATGATCACTAAATACCTCCAACTTAGACTCATATAGGTAGTGTCTCCAAATCTTAGTGTAAATATCACGATTGCTCACTCAATGTCATGGGTAAGGTAATTCCTCTCATGAATTTTCAATTGCTTAGAAACATAAGCTATTACCTTTCCTCCTTGCATCTACACTACCTCCAAATTCATCTTAGGAACATCACGGTATACCACATAAGACTTACTAAAATCCGGTAACATTATCCAATCTTTCCTTAAGAGTTTGAAACATACTCTCACATTTATTATCCCATACAAAGGCAACTCTTTCCTAGTCAATCTAGTCAAATAGTAAGCAACCTAGAGAAGTAAGCGACGAAATGCTTTGGGGAGTTGAAAATAAGCATAGGTCCGGGGATCCTCGATATAGGCTAACCTTTTGAACTACTGTTGAATTCATGGGTAGGCAAAAGACAACTTAGTGAATTGAAATATCTTAGTAGCTAGAAGAAAAGAAAGCAAAAGCGATTCCTGTAGTAGCGACGAGAGAAACGAGAGCAGCCTAAACTGTGAACGGCTATCTTAAAAATTTACTCAATAAATTTCCTATAAACTATCCCAATAAAACTTCTAACCTCACAAATTGACTTTTGATATCTCCCACTTAAGCACAACTTCTACCATAGGTAGATCTATGTTATATCCGCGCAAGAAATTACAAGGCCTAAATCTATCTTGGATATATCTTCAAAATTAACTCTAATATGATGATATCACATCTTAAGGTCAATCTTACTAAACACACAACCATTCACTAATTAATCCATAAGGTCATCTACCCTCATATCCACATACATGCATATCATATTAGAATACCTATTTAAACCTTCATATATATATCCTTCCCAATCATATATATAAATCTATCACTATTTTACACCATATAACAAGTGCATGAACTTAACTTTACCACATAGCATCATAAAACCTTGGACAACCTTACAATCCACATGACAACACCTCAGAACATCATAACAAAATCATTTTTATCCTTGCATTGCCTAGTAACTCAAAAACATCATGATAGCATACATATCCCATCAATAACTGTCAAGGAAAATGATACCTAGAGAGTTACACTTGTCCAACGATCTCAATCCTATCTTAAAAGGAAGATAAAAGAATAAGCTATAACTCTTATGAAGACATGAGATTCTGAATAGATCCTCTTCCCAGCTAACAATTCAAAAATCACAACAGATATATTTAACGCTTATAACTAGCCTCTGATTACCAAAACAACTATAACTGGAGTTCTAAACCTTCATTTTACCTGATTCCAGTGCCATTGAAAAGATCACATCCAAGACTACAACTTCCATGAAGACCACAAAATCCAAATCTATCAATACGGTACTCCTACTAGCATAACAAAACTACAGTGAAAACATCTCCTACACTAGACAACAATAGTGCACTAACATCCCACAGAATACCTCAACCCTTCAAAACTTACTTCTTTCTACCTTAAACTCATATCCAAGCTTCCAACTACAATCCCTAAACGAAAATAATTCACCTATTCCACAAAAGACTTAGAGCTGAAATCAAATCCTCATGCAACCTAACCCCTAACAAGATTAATATGCAAGCATCAAAACTTAAGAAAATCACCAACACTTTGACCTTTCATCAAGAACACTCAAAGTTCTAATGCTTGTAGACCCCTAAAATTGTCCAGGTCGGAAATAAGACTCGAAGACTCTCAAAGACCGAAGGAAAGTCAGCCAGAAGGACTCCTGGAAGACCCTAGGATGATTACTCATAGGTTTAGAAGTCTTAGAGTAGCTTAAAATAAAGATGTGGGAGGATTGAAGCTCAATACGGCCTCCTAGAAGTTCAGTACGGCTGTACTGAACAATTTGAACTACAATACGGCCGTACTGAAACCAATACGGCCATACTGAAGTTTTTGAACTTCAGTACGGCCGTACTCAAACCAATACGGCCGTACGGCCGTACTGAATTCAATACGGCCGTACTGTAGTTCAAATCTTCAGTACGGGCCGTATTGATGTCAGAGGCCGTACTGCGCCTCACTCCTATATATAGGACGTCATTTGGACGTCATTGCACACTTTTCCACACTTCTTGGACTCTCTTCTTGAGTATTCTGGGGTTTTTGAGCAGTGTTCTGCCCTAGGAATCTCTCCGAGAGCCGATCCGACGAAGTTCTTGAGTTCTGAGCATTTAGCTTGAGAATTCGAACTAGTCGAAGGGAAATCTTTTTGATTTCCATAGTAAAAATTAATTTTTAGGGAAGGAGCGAGCGAGCGTGTAGTGGGAGGGAGCGCCAAAAAGCCTCCTAACATTTGAATATATAAAAGCACGCTTCAAAGGTTTCTTCTTCAAAATCCTTCCTTTTACTGCTTTCTGATTGTTGCATCGCATGTTTAATTTATTCATCATGTAGATATCTTATTCATAGCCGTTTATAATAAATAGGGGTAATTTAGTAATTTTACACTATTATTAATGAAATAATCTGTCATAGGGAACCCGAAAGGGGCGTTGTGGGGTGCTAACACCTTCCCCGCACGTAACCGACTCCCTTACCCAACTCTGGTTGTAATGGCCAAGGTTGATTTGCGAAAATCAATTGCCTTATCCCTTTTTCCAATGTTTTGAGTAAAACATTGGTGGCGACTCCAAGAACCCTACTTTGCGAAAACCACTAATCCATGGAGGGTCTCGCTTGAGATTAACATGGATTGGTGAATCATTTAATAAAATTGTTAGTTCGATGAGGTCTCAGTTTGAGAATAAGTCGTGCTAACAATCCATCATTTTTCCAAAACTTTAAAAAGAGTCCGACCATCGTCGCGAATGCCAAGGTCCGTTTCGGCGGGTGGCGACAGATGGCGACTCCACTGGGGAAGCCTCGAGAGTCAATCCCATTTAGTGATGGATTCTTTTCAAAATAATAGTTTAAAATTACTTTATTACCCCTCACTTGTATGATAACATGTTTATCTATTTGGCTTTAATAATTGTTGAATGTTTAAATTTTTGCAATTGTTTGAAATAAAAACTGCACACAAACCTTTGCACACAACAGTTCCCTCTATACCCGGGGGCATGAGTGGAAAGCCATAGGGAGTGGATGTTAGTACGACCGGTTGTCGAATGGGTCTATAGGTGCCCGTAGACCGTTGTCGGAAAACATCACTCAAGGTGATAACCATGAACTCAAGTCCGACAGTGCGTTGGAACTTTCCATCGACTTACGACGAGAGGAATTGGGTCCCTATAATGGGGGCACCTTGGGGGCCTCAGACCAGTAAGAACAGTTAGAACCTCCTTGAATATGCACTTTTCTGCAGGATACCCCTACCTCGTGATTCACTCGTGACTGTTCGTGGATGAGTGAATTGTGTGTGCATTGTTTATGTGACATTGTTTGAGCATACATTGCATTCTTTAAACATACAACATTCCCTTTTTAAAATAAGAATAAATAGGAATAAAAATCTTCCATTACATGGTGTTAACATCTACCTTCATCACATTCATATAGGTAGTTTCCCTTTTCACCCAAAAAATGCAAAAAACAAAATACCCAAAAGAAAAAATAAAGAAAAATGATATTTACCCAAAACCAAGCAATATCATGCATCATCTTAGGGACATCCCGAAAACATGATAATGCTTAGTTCAATAAACACAATGCATGCATATTCAACCTCATCATCTTATATCATGCATTTTTTTCGTAGATCATGGAGGGATCTAGGGAGATGCAAGGGCAGTTGAAGAAAGTGGATTTCTTATTATACCGTGCTGAGAGGTTGGATCACCTCTGTACTTTGATGCCACGCGAGGCTCGTGTTGAATTTGAGAAATCTTATGGACGAGTCCTCGACTTAATGAAGATATGTGTGGATCCATCTTTTCTGAGAGCATTGGTTCACTTCTGGAGTCTCGATCTGCATTGTTTCGAGTTCCCCCAGTTTGACTTGGTTCCTACTCTCGAGGAGTACGAGCTCATGCTACGATGGCCCAAATCAGCAGGGGTCTATATCTTTCATGGCAATCATGTGGCCGTGGAGAGGGTCGTTACCCAAGTCAAACTGCCATCACGATTATCTGCCTTAGTGGGGAACGGCAGTATCAAGGGTTGGAAGCTCGCCATGATTGAAGACCACCTTTCTTCCTTAGCTGGTGAGGGAGATTGGTTAGCTTTCAATAAGACTCTAGCGTTAGCCGTGTTTGGGACCATCTTATTTCCATTTCACGCTAACACAGTGGACCATGCTGCTATGGACGCTTTCTTCGCATGGGACATGCACATGAAGAGTCCCGTGTCTGCCATTCTTGCCGACACCTTGCTTTCTGTCCACCTGTCTCGGCAGAAGCAAGGGAAGATCATCCGATGCTGCACCTCTTTGTTGTACGTATGGGGCATCACACACTTCTATGCCTCCAGTCATATGGGAACTTTGCCCGATCCATTGAGGAGTTTTTCAAAGATCCCCGCACGCCGCTGTTATGCTTCCGAATGGAAGGAAGAGATGGAACAGTGGAGCGTTGAGCACTTCACATGGGTTTGTCCTTGGTTCCGTCCGAGCAACATATTGATAAAATGCGGCAGCTATCCAAGCATACCATTGATGGGCCTCAGAGGTTGCATAGCCTACTCACCTAGATTGGTTATGAGGCAACTTATGAGGACTCAGATAGTTCCTACTAAAAAGGAGCTTGGAGGATTGTGTTTCTTTTTCGATTCCGAGCATCAGAGGGAAATGCACGCTGTCATTAGAGCGTGGGAGAGACCAATCTATGAGGGAGATCGAGAGCTTGGAAAGCCTCGGGTAACCGTTTCCACAGACTACGAGGTTTGGAGGAGCGAGAGGGAGGTACCCCAACCATCCACCTCTTGCGCAACCACAGTCGCAAGGAAGTTGCAGCAAGAACAAGTCGACGCCTTGACCAAGAAACTGGAAATCATGGAAGCTCAGATAAGAGTTCTTGAAGAGAAAAATGAAGAATCTAGTTTTATCATTGATGGTCTACAAAGGCAATGCAAGAAGAAAGACCACGAGATAGAGCGGCTCAAGGATGAGTGTGCTAACCTCAATGAGGAGGCTATTCGGGCATCCAAAAAGCCGAAGGTTGAACCGAATAGTCAACTCCGAGATGTCAATGCAAAGATAGCACACCTTGAAGCTGAATACTCAAGGCAGGCACAGTTGATCAAGGACATGCAAGACGATCTGCTCTTGACTCGATCCGATGCGCAACAATGGCGGGAAGTTGCTCAACAACAAACCGCAAGCCTTTCCGATTTTCGTAAAAAGGGAAGGGAAGGATTAGCACAGATGGCTAAGCTCCGAGAAGAGAAAGATCGAGCCGAAGACGAGCTCAATGAGCTGCAGGCCATGATCAACTATCACATTCAAAAGGCGAAGGACGCTCAAAAGACTAGCGATGATATGAGCCAAGCAGTCCATACGCAAGTTGAAGCAATGGCTCGCCATGTAGAGGAAGCCGAAGACGAATGGAGAAGAAACATGAACCCGCCTGTGGGTTTCTATCGGCTTTTCTCATTTTGTAAAAAATTGCTTCAAAGCATTGTATAATAAGTTGTACACTTTCTTTGATTAATAAAATCGAATTTTTGAGATTTATTGCCTTTGCATTTCATAGTCATTCATTTGCATATATCTCTCCCGGTAATTTCATAATAAACATTAATAAAAAGAAAGAATTAACCGATGCGTATGTTCAGAATGGATCGCACGCCATTTGTTATTAAGTGTAAGCCAACAACCGCGCTAAGCGAACACACGTCAACTCCGTTGTTGGTAATCAAGACAAACAAGGGGGAAGGTCCAACACCATTAAGGATCACTACTCCAAGGCCTTTTCCCTATGAATCAAATAAGGCTGTGCCATGGATATACGACATCCATTCTTCTGCCGACAGCGATATCTCCAACATCGCTGGACTTGGGGGCATGACTAGGAGTGGCAGGATCTACACTCCCGAAGATCTTCATGATAAAGCTCCCAAGAATAAAGGAAAAGAAAAAGAAAAAGAAAAAACCGAGGAAAACGAAGAATCCGAGGAGGAGACAGACGAGCTGTTAAAATATATCCGACAGAGCGAGTACTCCATCGTGGATCAACTTCATAAGACGCCAGCAAAGATTACTCTGTTGTCGTTGATCCTAAGCTCCGAACCGCATCGGCAAGCTCTGTTGAAAGTCTTGAACGAGGCATATGTGTCGCACACTATCTCCCAAGACAAGTTTGAGGGGATTGTTAGTCACATCACGGCTAGTGATCACCTCTCTTTCACCGATGAAGAGATCCCCGCTGAGGGACCGAATCACAATAAGCCCTTGCACATCTCTGTAAAGTGCAAGGAGTATCACATCGCTAAAGTCTTGGTGGATAATGGATCTTCCTTGAACGTAATGCCAAAAAGAACGCTCGATCAAGTGGCAATCAAGGGAATCCAGATGCGCCCGAGCAACATGATCGTCCGAGCTTTCGACGGTTCTAAAAGAGAAGTGGTGGGAGAAATCAATCTTCCAATCCAAATTGGACCCACCATCTTCAATGTCGAATTTCAAGTGATGGATATTAGTCCCGCATACAGCTGTCTCCTCGGCCGACCTTGGATTCATGATGCGAAAGCTGTTCCCTCTACGCTCCACCAGAAAGTCAAATTCATAGTGGGTGACAAGCTGGTGACTGTACAAGCTGAAGATGACATACTCATCAGCAAGCCATCCACCATACCTTACGTGGATGCAGCAGAGGAAGCTCTAGAAACCGCCTTCCAAGCATTGGAGATTGCCAATGTCGAAACGTTTCCCCGAGAAATGAAGAAGGTAGCCTCCATGCTCACCAAGAACGGATACTTGCCGGGACAAGGACTTGGCAAGGATTCCCAAGGAATTCCCGAGCTACCTACTATCAAGGATAATCCGGGGAAACAAGGGTTAGGATACAACCCTAATAAAGATCAAAGGATGAAGAGGAACTAAGATCCTTCTCGACGTTCTTTAAGCCAGATCTTTAGGAAGGCCGGTTCACAAGCATCAAGGCCGGTCGTCGTCATCAAGTGCTCTTCTCCTTCCGATAGGGATGTATAGACCTGATGACTATTAGAGATTACTCCTCGGGGACAGCCCGACCCCCGAGCCTCGATAGGGCACATGTTTCCTCTAGAATTATAATAAAATCATTCTTTATTATTTCTTATTGCTTCTTTTCTTGCTTGCAATAAATTTCTAGACCACATTATTTTAACCCTGTTTGAATAAGCATGAATGAGGTTAAAATTGTCTTAATAACAATAAACCCGCATCATTTTTATGTGGAAGTGTGTATGACAACTTGGAGCACCTTTCCTTGGCCTCGACAAGTGCCATCATGGATAAAAAAGAAATCCTTTAAAAACAAAAATCATAAAAACAAAAAGCTCGGCAGGAAACCCAAAAAGGGGGCTGCGCAAAAATAAGAGCAAAGAACCCGCTAGGAATCCCACGAAAGGGTGACCTAGGCAAAAGTTAGGGTTGCAAAAATGAACAAAAACAAAGGTCCGCTGAGACGCCACAAAAGGGTGTTTTAGGCAAAAAATAAGGACAATCAAAAAAGCAAAAGAAATCCATGATGGTACCATGAGCCGAATTCAAAAAGAAAGGTTCAAGGGAAGCTATCTAAGTTGTCAAATCATAACATCAATAAACAAGATTTTCTTAACTTCATAAGTGTTTAATCAAACAAGCCTAAACACGTAAGCCTACCTTGGCCAGCCATTCTTACAAAAACCATTTTTGAAATAATAATCCCCTCTAAAACACAAACTTCTGAACAAAAAATATCTTTCCTTTCTTTTCTCTCTTGTCCCAAACGATTTTAGAATAATCTAGTGGAAACATGGAGATATAGTGGTCAATAGGAGGGTTGACATGTCTTCTAAAGGAAGGGGAGGATCACTGGGTTGATGACGCCCATCTCAATATAACACGCATCATTCCTCGGTTACAGAAATCGGCAACGCACAGCCCGTCTAGAGGAATGGCAAAAATCCAAACAGAGAAACGCATCGGTTAATTCTTTTGAAAAATGAATCAAATAGAATTAGGTGCATCATACCGCATACATGCATACAGATGATAGGTGTAATGGAAGATCACTTATTCTCTGTTTATTCAAAAAAAAAAAAAAAAAAATTACGGACAACCCTTCAGTTCAATACGGGCGTACTGAACGAAATACGCCCGTATTGACCTCAACAGACACACCAATACGGGCGTATTGAATCCAATACGGCCCGTATTGGTCCCCCGTTTTGCACACTAACGGCCAAGTCAGTACGGCCGTATTGAATTCAATACGGGCCGTACTGACGTAAATTTTTCTATAAATAGGCCCCTTCCCCTGTCATTTCTGCACAGCATTCTTCACTCCTTTGCATACTTTCTTTGTGAGTGTGTCTGAGATCTTCCCAAATTCTGAGAAATGGCCGAATCATCAAGAAAGAGGCACAGGGTCCCCGCGCAAATCGAGATGACCGCGCGACATCAAGAAAGGCTGGAGCTCCTTGAGTCGTTTATATTCCAACCGTCAAGGGTGCTCGACCTCAACATCCTTCGAGCGATGGAATGGGAGGATGAGGTCGTTGGCTACATCAACGCCATAGGATGGGGGTTCCTCCTTAACCCCCACCCTAGGATCTATCCGACGGCAACGAAGGAGTTCCTAGCTACCGTCGGCATGACAGAGTCGACGAACAGTTACGGTGCGACGGTCTACTCAGTGGACTTTTGGATGATGGGAGGATACCGCTCCCTAACGCTGGACGAATTCAACGTCCAGGCTGGCTTCTTCCAGCGAGCCGATCAGCTGGAGTATCGGGACGCCATCTGCGAGTGCCCCGATAATCTGACCACGAACGAAATGTGGAGAGAACTTACGGGTCAGATAGACTACCACGCCGGAGTGAAGGGTACTCGGCTCCCGACAGCGCTCCGCATCTGCCACAAGCTAGTCACAGGCTCCATCCATGCCAGACCAAAGAGCCCAGAGTCAGTGACACGACAGGATCTACTGGCTCTCTATTGCATGGTCACTGGACAGAAGGCCAACCCCGGATTCTTTTTCCTCGAGCACATAAAGAATCTGGGGGCAAGAGAGGGTAGTGACGCTCGGCGAGGCTACATCATGGTCTCCACGTTCCTTTCACGACTCGCCGAGACTTGGGGATGCCCCGATGGCATAGACGCAGGGGAGTTGGCGCCCAAGCCCATCAATGCTGCCACCCTGATCAACATGAAGATCATTGCCAGGGCAGGGAGGCAATTTGTACGGGCGACCACACACGACACCTTCAGCGAGCTCTTCGAGAACATCGAGCTCCCAGGTGACGCGGACCCGCAGCCAGAGGCCGGCACCTCACAGCAGGACAGGGCCTACTTCGATGCTCGTTTCGACGCCTTGCAGCAGAGCATCGACACTCGATTCGATACTGCTCAGCACAGTATCGACGCCCTTAGACAAGAGTTTGACAGCCTGTCGGTCTGGCTGCACCGTCGCTTCCCAGACCCTCCACAGGATCCGCCGGTAGAGGAGTGAAGACCGGCTATCTTTCTTGCTTTTTATGTATTTGATTGATCGGGCTGTGCCCCACTTCTCTTCATTTCCATTGTACAAATTTCATTCTATTTAATAAATGAAATTTCCCACTTTTGAATCCAAATTCTTTAGCACTTTAATTTCCGTACAGAAAAAGCCAAAAATAAAAAAAAAAGGCAAAAATACAGAAAAAGCCGAAATCAACAAAAAAGGCAGAAATTCAGAAAAACAATAAATCGTACAGAATAACTGAGCCTGGAGAGGCTTGCCGAAATAATACTCCCCCATCGTACAGAATAACTGAGCCTGGAGAGGCTTGCCGAAATAATACTCCCTCATTGTACAGAATAACTGAGCCTGGAGAGGCTTGCCGAAATAATACTCCCTCATCATACAGAATAACTGAGCCTGGAGAGGCTTGCCGAAATAATACTCCCCAAGAGACATCTCAACTTGCACTCTTGGGCTGAACAGAAAATCCAAAAATTATACAGAATAATTGAGCCTGGAGAGGCTTGCCGAAATAATACTCCCCAGAGACTTCTCAGCTCACACTCTTGGACCAAATCCCCAGTAAGAGCTATCAAAGCAAGATCAATAAGATCCCCCAATGGAAGCAATGATCATCCAAACGAAATATCCGAGTCAAAGGACTCAGACTTCCTCAGTGGAAGATAGCTTTCCAACTCAAGCGAAGAGTGAAGCTAAGCCTGCAGAGGCTTTCTAAATAATACTCTGGGATACATAAAATCCTCAATTCACATTCGCCTACTCAGAGGCACTCCTCCAAAAAAGGAAAATCCAAAACATCAATAACCATTCCCCAAGCGGAGTTCGGCATCGAGCCAATCATTAAACGTCAAGATGATCCGCCTAACAGAAGAGGCCAATCAAAATCAGCGACAGAATCCCCCAGCGGATAACAGCCTACACAGAGGCAACAAAATTGAAAAATCAAAAGAGTCACCCGAATAAGGATAACCGGGATACTCCACCAACGTCGAAAGGACGTCAGCCAATCATAAGGCACCGCTCACTTCGAAAAGAGCATCTTCGTGTCTTCATCCCCAAGGAATCAGAAATTCCCCAGTGGGTACCAACTACGCAATGAAAAGTTGGGACACAAGAACCTATGAGTAACTGCACATCCGCTAGACGGATCCCTGCGTTATCCAGCCCTCAGTGGCACAAAAATAAAAAATAATCGTCGAAGCAGCATCGTGGACTGTGGAAACAAAATCATCACAAATCCCTGGAGAGGGCAAACTCACACTGCCAACGACGTCAGAAACACGGAGGCAGACCCTGGAGAGGGCAAACTCACGCTACCAAAGTGACTAGAAGCACGGAGGTACGCAACCCTGGAGAGGGCTAACTCACGCTACCGAGGTTGTCAGAAACACCAAGGTAGAGCCTGGAGAGGCGGTACTCACGCTACCAAAGTGACCAGAAGCACGGAAGTATGCAGCTTCCGGCTCGAGCGACGAGTGAAGCTGACCCTGGAGAGGGCAAACTCACGCTACCGAGGTCGTCAGAAACACCAAGGTAGAGCCTGGAGAGGCGGTACTCACACTACCCCCGTCGTCAGAAACACGGAGGTATGCAACTTCCAGCTCGGGCGTCGAGTGAAGTTGACCCTGGAGAGGGCAAACTCACGCTACCGAGGTCGTCAGAAACACCAAGGTAGAGCCTGGAGAGGCGGTACTCACACTACCCCGTCGTCAGAAACACGGAGGTATGCAACTTCCAGCTCGGGCGTCGAGTGAAGTTGACCCTGGAGAGGGCAAACTCACGCTACCGAGGTCGTCAGAAACACCAAGGTAGAGCCTGGAGAGGTGGTACTCACACTACCCCGTCGTCAGAAACACGGAGGTATGCAACTTCCAGCTCGGGCGTCGAGTGAAGTTGAGCCTGGAGAGGCGGTACTCACGCTACCAAGGTTGTCAGAAACACCGAGGTATGCAACGAGCCTGGAGAGGCGAAGACTAATACTCAGCTACCCCGTCGTCAGAAACAACGGAGGTATGCAACTGTCAAGGTTGTCAGAAACACCGAGACAGAGCCTGGAGAGGCGGTACTCAGCTACCGAGGTTGTCAGAAATACTGAGGTATGCACGAGCCTGGAGAGGCGACGACTAATACTCAACCTGGAGAGGCTACTCAACAATTTTCCACCGGAAGACACTACAAGTCGGAAGGATGGCTTATTCCCCGGACAATTGGGTCAACTCCTTTACTTGTCAAACGATACACCAAAAAGCTGTTTGACTAAGTAAAGGGGGGGCAGCTGTAGACCCCTAAAATTGTCCAGGTCGGAAATAAGACTCGAAGACTCTCGAAGACCGAAGGAAAGTCAGCCAGAAGGACTCCTGGAAGACCCTAGGATGATTACTCGTAGGTTTAGAAGTCTTAGAGTAGCTTAAAATAAAGATGTGGGAGGATTGAAGCTCAATACGGCCTCCTAGAAGTTCAGTACGGCCGTACTGAACAATTTGAACTACAATACGGCCGTACTGAAACCAATACGGCCATACTGAAGTTTTTGAACTTCAGTACGGCCGTACTCAAACCAATACGGCCGTACTGAAGTTTTTGAAACTTCAGTACGGCCGTACTGAATTCAATACGGCCGTACTGTAGTTCAAATCTTCAGTACGGGCCGTATTGATGTCAGAGGCCGTACTGCGCCTCACTCCTATATATAGGACGTCATTTGGACATCATTGCACACTTTTCTACACTTCTTGGACTCTCTTCTTGAGTATTCTGGGGTTTTTGAGCAGTGTTCTGCCCTAGGAATCTCTCCGAGAGCCGATCCGACGAAGTTCTTGAGTTCTGAGCATTTAGCTTGAGAATTCGAACTAGTCGAAGGGAAATCTTTTTGATTTCCATAGTAAAAATTAATTTTTAGGGAAGGAGCGAGCGAGCGTGTAGTGGGAGGGAGCGCCAAAAAGCCTCCTAACATTTGAATATATAAAAGCACGCTTCAAAGGTTCTCTTCTTCAAAATCCTTCCTTTTACTGGTTTCTGATTGTTGCATCGCATGTTTAATTTATTCATCATGTAGATATCTTATTCATAGCCGTTTATAATAAATAGGGGTAATTTAGTAATTTTACACTATTATTAATGAAATAATCTGTCATAGGGAACCCGAAAGGGGCGTTGTGGGGTGCTAACACCTTCCCCGCACGTAACCGACTCCCTTACCCAACTCTGGTTGTAATGGCCAAGGTTGATTTGCGAAAATCAATTGCCTTATCCCTTTTTCCAATGTTTTGAGTAAAACATTGGTGGCGACTCCAAGAACCCTACTTTGCGAAAACCACTAATCCATGGAGGGTCTCGCTTGAGATTAACATGGATTGGTGAATCATTTAATAAAATTGTTAGTTCGATGAGGTCTCAGTTTGAGAATAAGTCGTGCTAACAATCCATCATTTTTCCAAAACTTTAAAAAGAGTCCGACCATCGTCGCGAATGCCAAGGTCCGTTTCGGCGGGTGGCGACAATGCTCGACACATAACCTCTTGGATTCAATCACTACCACTATAGCTTTCAGAAAAGCCACCAATCGTAAACTCTTAATACATTCGATAAGTCAATTTTTGACCCACATCCAAGCTTCGAATAGTTCTAGTTGGTTAGCAAGATACTTCGTCTACTACCACTACTTGCACCTATGCTCGCAACACGAGCGATGCCACCCAACCACTATTTCTTACATAAGAAATAAGTATCAAAATAATTAAGCAATCATGAGATTAAGAAAGAGCAATCAAAAATAGCATCATCAAGTTATATCATGTCTATCAGACAAATCCTGAGAACACAATGCACACAAATAAATAACAACAACATAATCAATCATCACATTAGCACATCAATAAGCTTCACACTCAATGCATTCCATCATTCATCTACCAAACAAGCATAGTAGACTCGCAACTCACGGCCGATTGGATCGACCTGCTCTGATACCACTAAATGTGACACCCTTACTACCCCAACACACATGTATTGTAATAATGAAAACTTAACAAAAACAATTTCCATTTTCGGTAAAAGGGTTCACATGAGAATCTTCAAAATTATTCTTCAACAACCACGACAATAAAAATGAAACGTGAGAGTTTACAAATGATTTTCAAAAATAATATTTACAATTCTAATTCCATATAACAATCTATGTCCTAAAGAAAATCCTCTGCCCCGTGTCGCCACCCGCCGAAACGGACCTTGGCATTCGCGACGATGGTCGGACTCTTTTTAAGTTTTGAAAAGTGGTGGATTGTTAGAACGACTTATTCTCAAACTGAGACCTCATCGAACTAACAATTTTATTAAATGATTCACCAATCCATATTAATCCCAAGCGGGACCCTCCATGGATTAGTGGTTTTCACAAAAAGAAGGGTTCTTGGAGTCGCCACCAATGTTTTACTCAAAACATTGGAAAAAGATATAAGGCAATTGATTTCATAAATCAACTTTGGCCATTACAACCAGAGTCGGGTAAGGGAGTCGGTTACGTGCGGGGAAGGTGTTAGCACCCCACAACGCCCCTTTCGGGTTCCCTATGACGGATTATTTCATAAATAACAGTGTAAAATTACTAAATTACCCCTATTTATTATAAACGGCTATGAATAAGATATCTACATGATGAATAAATTAAACATGCGATGCAACAATCAGAAAGCAGTAAAAGGAAGGATTTTGAAGAAGAAACCTTTGAAGCGTGCTTTTATATATTCAAATGTTAGGAGGCTTTTTGGCGCTCCCTCCCACTACACGCTCGCTCGCTCCTTCCCTAAAAATTAATCTTTACTATGGAAATCAAAAAGATTTCCCTTCGACTAGTTCGAATTCTCAAGCTAAATGCTCAGAACTCAAGAACTTCGTCGGATCGGCTCTCGGAGAGAATTCTAGGGCAGAACACTGCTCAAAAACCCCAGAATACTCAAGAAGAGAGTCCAAGAAGTGTGGAAAAGTGTGGAATGACGTCCAAATGACGTCCTATATATAGGAGTGAGGCGCAGTACGGCCTCTGACATCAATACGGCCCGTACTGAAGATTTGAACTACAGTACGGCCGTATTGAATTCAGTACGGCCGTACTGAAGTTTCAAAAACTTCAGTACGGCCGTATTGGTTTCAGTACGGCCGCACTGAAGTTCAAAAACTTCAGTATGGCCGTATTGGTTTCAGTACGGCCGTATTGTAGTTCAAATTGTTCAGTACGGCCGTACTGAACTTCTAGGAGGCCGTATTGAGCTTCAATCCTCCCACATCCTTATTTTAAGCTACTCTAAGACCTCTAAACCTACAGATAATCATCCTAGGGTCTTCCAGGAGTCCTTCTGGCTGACTTTCCTTCGGTCTTCGAGAGTCTTCGAGTCTTATTTCCGACCCGGACAATTTTAGGGGTCTACACCCCGATGTCACAATATCAGAGCATACCCACAACTCAACCGTTAGCATTCTAGATGCCACTCGTAGCCGGATCTTCCTCGCCTAAAATATCCACAAATCGCACGGTGAGAAAAGAAAACATCTATATATATAACACATAAGAAAACACAACATATTATCTCATTATAACTTAATATTCATAAATATTTCAACATATCGTATTTCAATCAATCATGCATCATCATCACATCATAATTCTCAATCACACCAATCATCACAAATCTTGCACTTCACACTATGCCAAGGTCACGCTACCCATTTAACAATCTCAGGCCGTGCTCACCCCTGATATAACACTGTGCCAAGGTTACGTTATCCCTATTCCAGGGCCGTGCTCACCCTTGACATGTTAACCAAGGTCACGATACCCACGTAACAATTCAGAGTCATGCTCACCCCTGATATAACACTGTGCCAAGGTCACGTTACCCCTAATCTATGGTCGTGCTCACCCCTGACATGTTAACCAAGGTCACGATACTCATGTAACAATCTCGGGTCGTGCTCACCCCTGGTCATAGGTGTGAAGAACCACAATCACATCTCATTCACATCCACATTCACATCCACATCCACATCCACATCTCAATTCCACAATACACACACAATCCACACAAAATGGTGATTCACATACCCCTCAAGTAATTCATCATCTAGATCATCAAATAATATAACAATAACATTCATAAACTAATATAACAAACAAACAACAGAATTATCAATTTAATATAATTTTAACGTAAACAGTAAAATCCTCAATTGTTCCAAAACCTAACTCACAGGCACTTTTCTACAATTTTGTTCTCCCTCTCAAATCATCATTCTTACAAATTATTAGCATATCTATAATCCTCAACACATACAGAATCTAATGGGATCCTCAATTTCTCAAACAGAAATCATCCAATTTTTCACAACCTAACTTACAGGCATTTTTCTATAATTTTGTTCTCTCTCCCAGAGCATCATTTTTACAAGTTAAACATATATTCGTAATCCTAAATATATATAGAATCACATAAGATAATTAATCTTCCAAACAGAAATAATTATAAAATTATTCATAACCCTAAGGGCTCTTCCTCTACTCAATTCCCTCATGTAACTCTACATATAAATAATCTCCTTTTTCCCCGTACCTGGATAAATAGGAACTCAGGCAGAACCTCCTCATCTTTTTCCTTAAACAAGGATCGGAACTAAAACTGGGGCAGAACCTCATCCTCTGAGTTCCTCTTGGTCTTCAGAGAGAAGAAGAGGAACGAAAGAGAGAACAGAAGAGAAGAGAGAGTGAGAATGAGAGGTGTGTAGAAATGAGAGGATTTGAGGCCTATTTATAGGAATTTTCGCCCACCTACCACTACGGCCCGTTCCAAAATCGGAATGGCCCGTTCTGGGCCCTTCAAATCTACGCAAATTTTTGAACTGGAACGGCCCGTTCCAAAACAGAACGGCCCGTTCCCAATCCCAGCAGAATGGCCCGTTCTCCCTCCGAAACGGCCCGTTCTCCAAATCGGAACGGCCCGTTCTCCCTCCAGAACGGCCCCTTTCTGCTTCTCAAATTTTGGGCCTTTAACTTATTCCAGAACGGCCCGTTTCACTTTTGAAACGGCCCGTTCTGGGCAACGAATTGGGCCTACGGCCCATTGAAAATTGGGCTGTTATAATGAATCTTTGTTGTAGGAATGCTTGAGGGCCAAGAACTTACTATGGTATCTTGATAGTGGCTGCTCAATGCATATGACTGGAGATCCTTCAAAATTCTCAAGTCTAAAATTGAAGAATGAAGGGTATGTTACCTACAGTGACAACAACAAAGGGAGAATTCTTGGTCATGGTAATATCGGTAACTCCTCCTCCCAAACATTGATTGAGAATGTATTGTTTGTTGAAGGGCTAAAACATAATTTGCTGAGTATAAGTCAACTTAGTGATAAAGGCTTTAAAATTGAATTTGATAATACATGTTGCTTGATATGTGATAAAAAGACAAAAGAAATCAGATTCATTGGAAAAATAATTGACAACATATACATGCTTGACTTAGAACTCTCAATAGCAATTTCTAATACTAAGTGCTTAATAACCAAAGAAGAAAATATTTGGTTGTGGCATAGGAGAGCTGCACATATTCACATGGATCATTTAAATAAACTGAGTAGAAAGGAATTAGTAATAGGATTACCTAAACTCAAGTTTAGCAAGGACAAACTATGTGATGCTTGTCAAAAGGGCAAGCAAGTGAAGGCTAGCTTTAAAACGAAAAATCAGATTTCCACTACTAGACCTTTGCAATTAATTCACATGGATTTGTTTGGTCCTTCAAGAACCATGAGTCTAGGTGGGAACTACTATGGGTTAGTTATTGTAGATGACTACTCAAGATTCACATGGGTTATGTTTCTTGCAAATAAAAATGATGCTTTTAATGCCTTTAGAAAATTTGCCAAGCTTGTTCAAAATGAAAAGAATTCAAACATTACCTCTATAAGAAGTGACCATGGAGGTGAATTCCAAAACTTTTTGTTCCAAAAATTATGTGAGGCGCATGGTATAAACCATAATTTTTCAGCACCTAGGACACCTCAACAAAATGGGGTTGTTGAAAGGAAAAATAGGTCTCTTGAGGAACTAGCTAGGACTATGTTGAATGAGACAAAATTGCCAAAATATTTTTGGGCTGATGCTATTAACACAGCTTGTCATGTGTTAAACAAAGTACTGATCCGGCCCATACTAAAGAAAACACCCTATAAAATTTACAATGGAAGGAAGCCAAACATTTCATACTTTAGAGTGTTTGAGTGTAAGTGCTTTGTGCTGAACAATGGGAAAGAGCAACTTGGAAAATTTGATGCAAAGGCTGATGAGGCAATATTTTTAGGATATTCTACAAATAGCAAAGCCTATAGAATCTATAACAAGAGAACTCTAGTTGTTGAAGAATCAGTTCATGTTGTGTTTGATGAGACTAACAAACAAGAGACAAAGAAAAATGAAATAGAAGACTTGACTGATTTTCTTGATCAACCTCTATTGGAGAGTGAACCTAATGAAAAGCCTAAAGAGAGTGAGCCAAATGAAAACACTACGTATACAAGTGAACAATTGCCTAAGGAATGGAAAACTTCTAGGGACTTATCAATGGATAATATAATTGGAAATATTGGTAAGGGAGTGTCAACTAGAAGTGCCATTAAGAATATTTGCAATACTATGGCTTTTGTGTCACAAGTGGAACCTAAGAGTATTGATGAAACACTAAAATATGAACATTGGTTAATGGCCATGCAAGAGGAACTAAATCAGTTTGAAAGAAATGAAGTATGGGATTTAGTGCCATTACTAACTGATTATCCAATTATAGGAACCAAGTGGGTTTTTGGAAATAAGCTTGATGAATCAAGAATTATTATAAGAAATAAGGCAAGGCTAGTGGCTAAGGGGTACAATCAAGAAGAGGGAATTGATTATGACGAGAATTTTGCCCCTGTAGCAAGGATAGAAGCCATTAGATTACTTCTTGCTTATTCTTCTATAATGAATTTCAAGCTTTATCAAATGGATGTGAAAAGTGTTTTTCTCAATGGGTTGATACAAGAAGAAGTGTATGTGGAGCAACCACCAGGTTTTATTGACTTTAAGTATCCTAACCATGTGTACAAACTTAAAAAGGCACTCTATGGCTTGAAGCAAGCTCCAAGATCATGGTATGACAGGTTAAGCAAATTTTTGATTGAGAATGACTATATAAGAGGGAAAGTAGATAATACATTGTTTGTGAATAAATTTAAAACTGATACAATGTATGTTCAAATCTATGTTGATGATATTGTATTTGGATCTACTAATGTCTCTCTATGCAAAGAATTTGCTAAGACCATGCAAGGAGAATTTGAAATGTCAATGATGGGGGAGCTTACATTCTTCTTGGGGTTGCAAATCAAACAAATGAGTGATGGAATCTTCATAAGTCAAAGCAAGTATTGCAATGAACTATTGAAAAAGTTTGGTATGGAAGGGTGTAAGGAGGCTGCCACATCAATATCAAACACATGCAATCTTGACTTGGATGAAAAAGGCATAGCTGTTGATAACTCAAAGTATAGAGGTATCATTGGATCACTCTTATATTTGACAGCTAGTAGGCCTGATATAATGTTTGCTGTGTGCTTGTGTGCAAGATTTCAGGCAAATCCAAAAGAATCTCACATGAAATGTGTAAAGAGAATTCTTAAATATCTGAAAGGTACAACTAATGTAGGTTTGTGGTATCCAAAAGGAGTCTCACTAAGTCTGATAAGCTACTCAGATTCAGACTATGCTGGGTGTAGACTTGATAGAAAAAGCACAAGTGGTACTTGTCACCTACTAAGAAGTGCACTTGTCTCATGGCATAGCAAAAAGCAAGCTTGTGTTGCTTTAAGTATAGCTGAGGCTGAATATATAGTTGTTGGGAGTTGTTGTGCTCAAACTCTTTGGATGAAACAACAACTAAGAGACTATGCAACTGAGCTGAATAAAATACCTCTGAGAAGTGATAATACAAGTGCAATAAATTTGACCAAAAACCCAATTTTTCACTCTAGGACAAAACACATAGAGATAAGACACCACTTTTTAAAAGATCATGTTCAAAGAAATGATTGTGTTGTAGAGTTTGTTGAGACTAGTAAGCAATTAGCTGACATATTTACAAAACCTCTATCAAGGGAAAGATTTAATCAATTAAGAATTGAACTAGGAATAGTCAATGAATCTTGTTTGAATTGATTATGATTTGAAATTGATTGTGTGATTGATTGGTTAATAACTGTGTGAAACATTGATGTTAAAGCATAAAAGAGTGCGTTTAAGAGTTGAATTAGATTTGGAATGGTTTGAGAAGCTAGTTTTAAGAGAAGCAAAACTTCTCTGGAATAATCAATTATTTTAAAATTTAATCGATTATTTCAAGCGAGCCCATAATAATAATCGATTATTTGGGTAATAATCGATTATCTGGGAGATGAAGAATTCCAAGAGCCTTTGTAATAATCGATTATTTGGGGCAATAATCGATTATCTGGGAAGAAGAATATGAAAAGCCTCTAGAATAATCAATTATCTTGGAAATAATCGATTATCTGGGCAAAGTTGAGAAAAACAACCCTCTGAAATAATCGAGTATTCAAAAAATAATCGATTATTTAGTGCAGAAAGGGTTTTTAAAGGTTTTTACTGATACAAATAATTGATTATTTGTATGGATAATCGATTATTTGCGCGACTTTTGGTTTTCCAGAAGCATTTTGAACGGTTTTATGCATGCCAAACCCTTAACTTCCCATTATTCTTCAGTTGAGTAACCTCTCCCCACTTAGAAACGTGCTAGGGCATTAAGAACCCCCAAACCCTCTCATTTCTCCAAATCTTCACATTCTCTCAACTCTCAAACCCTAACCTCTTCATCTTTCTCATTCTCTTCACCTCTACCAAAACCCACCCATGGCTTCTTCCTCCAAAAGACCAAAGAAGCTAGAAGTGAGGGGGAGCAAGCGTCCTCTGCCCTCAGAGAAACTCGTCTCCAAATGGTTTGCGGATGAGAAAACCCAGGAATATTACTTTGAATGGTATGCGGGTCGGAGAATCATCCCTCCCAAGACCCTGAAGTTGGAATGGTTTAAAAATGAAGGGTTTAGCTTCCTTACTCTGCTGGAGCACCAAGAACTTGGGAATTTTTTGGAACTGGAAGGACCCTACTACCCTGAGCTGATAAGGCTGTTTCTCTGCTTTGCTACCAGCAATGAAGGGATAATGCAGTCAGTTGTGAAGGGCAAGTTGATAAAGCTTGACGGACCAACCTTGAAGGCGGCTGCCGGGCAGAGTGGCAAAGGGTGTACCAAACCCCAACCCTTCAATTTTGGTGATTTTGAGGAACTAACAACCTTCAGAGTCTGTCAGAGAAATCCTGAGAACACCAACTACAACAAATTCTTGGCGGGAGGTATGAAGAAAAATTTCCATTTAATTTCTTTCATTATTTCCTGGATACTTAAATCGCGTTTGCACAACCATGCTCAAATGTCAAGGGATGACATTTTGCTGATGCATGTTATCAAAAAGAAAATTAAGATTGATTAGGTGTCGGTGGTGAATGACTGTATGTGGAAGGCTAGAAGGAAAGAGGATGGTCCAATTCCTTATGCCTTATTACTATCTAGAATTTTTGAGAAGGGAGGGGTAGATTTGACAGGGGAAAAGAAGATTATTCTCCATGCTTCTAACAAGATTGAGAAATCTTCCTTGCATCACATGAGGATGCTAAAACAGGAAGATAAGTGGGTATTCAAAGGAGATGTCCCTCCAACTCCTGAACCGGCAACTGATGAGGATGGCGTTCCATCTCATGATGAGGACCAGCCACCATAAGTCGAAGCTGAACCTGACAGAGAGCAAGAGGCGGAGCCTAAACCATTCTCTCCATTCGAGCAGATAATAATTAACAAGCTTGATGTTGTTATAGAGATGTCTAGAAGGCATGAGTCAATATATTCGGGTATTCTTGATCAGTTTGACACCCTTGATCATGAAATTAACTAACTTAAGACTCACCTTGGGATGCCTGAGGACTCGGAGTGATTAGTGTTCTATTTTTTTGTTTTTGAATTAGGAAGTTTAAGTTTTAAATTTCTGGTTTTTAATTTTAATTTTCGATTGGATTGTAATCGCTTTAATTTTGGAACAATTTTATTGCTTTAATTTGTTGAACAATTTGATTTCTGTTGGAATTTGAAGTTTAAATTGCTTATATATTGTGTTTGAATGGTTTGACAATTCTGATTTGGTTGATTGGTGGTGTGATGTTCTATTTTGGACATTAATATATGGTTCTTTGAAATTTGGTTGGCATATTTGATAATGATTTTGGACTCTGAATTGTGAATTGTATCTTGTGATTTTGGCTGACCAATTCATGTTTTTGTTGCTGATCTGATGCTTATGGCTTGGATATTATGATTCAAGTTCACAAAGTTTTTTTTGGATGACCAATACCTATGTTATGTTAAATCAATTTTGTGGTATTGTTCTGAGCATATAAGGAGTATGCATGAAGCTTATACTTGTGTATTCTGGACATAAAAATGTTGGTTTGTTTTTGATGATGTCCAAAGGGGGAGAAAAGTTTTGTGTTGAGTTTGTTTTGCAGGTTTTGAATGTGAAAAAAAAGGGCAAAGCAAAATGGAAAAAATGGCTTAGCTTAGCTTGGTTTGTCATCATCAAAAAGGGGGAGATTGTTGAGATTGGGGGAGATTGAGACTATTGAGATCACCTCTGGAGATTAAAGGTTTTGATGATAACAAATGTGTGGAACAAAGCTGACCAAGGACATCAACAACTTAGAAGTCAAAAACAAAGTCAAAGGAAAATGTTATGTAATAGGAGTAGCTTATAGATTGCTTTGATTGAGTTTATTTTTTGTGTGTGCTTTGTGCATGAGCTAATCTTTGTCTAATCTGATTAGGGGTGTGTATGATGATGAGTTTAAAAGGTTAAAAAGTTATTTTGAGACTTAAAATAGAGTTTTGAAAACTAACTCAAAATAATCGATTATCATTAAATATAGTCGATTATTCCAGCAACAGGTAAAAAGGATACCTTGCTGCAATAATCGATTATTTGTGAAATAATTGATTATCCCAGAAATGACTCTTTGGAATAATCGATTATCCAGTAAAATAATCGATTAAATTGTTCTTGGTTGATTTCCAGAAATCATGAAGAACATAATAATCGATTATTCTTCAAAATAATCGATTATCTGGTTCTGAAAAACTTATAAATAGTCTGACCATTTTGAAACTTCAGAACAGAGTTACAATTAAGAATCAAAATTAGAAAAACGTGTTTGTGAAGTCTTTGTGACAATCTTGGGGAGTTTTTTTTGTGAAACCAAGAAGAAAAACGTTTTTGAAATGCTTTGAGAAGAGATCATCATCATCATCACATTCTTGAAAGGAAAAAGATTAAGATTTGGTTCTGAATTCCAGGTGAATTCGTTCCTTAATTCTTTGTGAATATTTGTAAATCTTGAGTAGGTTTCTCAAGTGGTAAGGAATTCTTGTAGTGGGTTTCTACAAGGGGTGCTTTCTTGGGGTCAAGAAAGTGGTTATCTTGAATGTAGGAGTATATGCATGTGTTGTATGCTTGTAAAACTTCTTCATTAAGATAGTGGAACAAATCTTGATCAGGTTATGATTGAGGACTGGATGTAGGTCACATGTGGAGTGGTTGAACCAGGATAAAAGACTTGTGTAATCTTCTCTTACCCTTATCTCTTACTTTGTGTAATATCTTGGTTGTATATTGAAAAGATTGTTCTTGATTAACATGTTTGCATGAGCAACATTGGTTTGAATTGAATCAAAGTATTACATATTGTTCTTAACTTTGAATCTCATTATTGGTTAATCAAGAAAGCATATAGGATTCATTCTTCATTAACAAGTCTTTAAGAAACTTCTTTGAAAATTCATTTTAGAAAAGTTTGAATTGAAATAAAGATCCTAAAAACTCTGAAAATTTTTAAAGTGTCATAGAATCCAATTCACCCCCCTCTTGGATTGAGCCATTCTTTTCTAACATTAAACACATCCACGTCAGCTGTAATCAGTGTGCAAAACCTCGTGCACTAGCCCAATAATCCAGAAAGCCCACCAGGCCCAAGAACGTCACTATAAATATGGTATTGATGGGACTGCTTAGACAGGTATGACTATCTAGTATAAAAGCCTTTATTGCTCTATACCGAATACTTACTTGAGCATCGGAGTGCCTTTGCAGGTACTCTCTCCGCTCTCTAAGGACAGTATCCGGTCGACACCGAAGACTTAGAAGATCAAGAAGAAGGAACGACAAGAGGAGTGTTTCTGAGCAGAAACAGATACCATCGTGCTTTGTCACCGGCACCCTCCACAAAGCAATGTCACTTTGAAACTAAGAACATGACTCGAAACCGAAAGGAAAATTAACACTTGTGATGGAGCAATTAAGTAGTACTTTTGGTGGGGATGACAAAGGTGTTATGGACCGGTGTAGAGGGGTGTGGTGTCTGTGATAGGTTGAATAGTTTGAATAGGAAGGAGAGGGTTGCCTGAATCTGGTATGGGGGGAGGAAGGATAGAGAGGGGCAAAATCGGAAATTGGGTGAGAGAAAAAAATGACCATCAAATAAAAGATTCATAAATTCAAAGGCTTAAGTGGTCTCTTAATTTAAGCCTTCATAATAAATAAAGTAATACAAAGAAATCAATATAATAAGTGATGTCTTGCATGTTATTGTCCTATTTTATTATACATGTATCATTATTCATTTTTATATATGTAAAAAAGTTTTCATACGACATATGGTAAATTATTGATCCAATTTTTTTTCTCCATTGTAAAGGGATTTGTATTGCAGATTTTTTTCACATAAATGAATAAAAGTTATTTAAATATACTTTTATATATTGGTATATGTTAACAAACCCCTCAAGAATTTGCTAACTTACACTCACTTGTATTTTTAGAAGGATTAAGTTAGTAAGCTACACCTGAGTGCATTAAAATAATTGTAGTTATAGTTTGCTAACTCCTTTTAAAAAAAATAAGTGTGTGGTGTGTGTATACTAAGAGCAAGTCTATCTAAACCTACTCCACTTAGTAACTCATGTTCTGTATCAAATTTCAATAATCCAACTGTTGAACTAAAAGTTCTTAATGTATCCATCAAGTCTATAAAATTTTAAAAATTTTGAAACTTATTTGATACTTTATTTTGTTAATTCAAATTAACGTATAAAATGTTCTATCCATCAATCTGAATTAATGAAACAAACTATCAAATAATTTTTAATTTTAACCATAAAATATTTATAAAATTCACATTTAATATAAAATTATTAAGCGGTGTAATACTTTATAAAAGTTACACTAGTGTTATTATAACTCTCTCTCTATCACACACACACACACACACACACACACACACATATATATATATATATATATATATATATGTATATGTATATTTGAGGAGGAATTCATTTATTTCAAGAGTAATAGTCTACTTACACTTACTTGACTTAATAACTCATGTTCTACATCAAATTTCAAGGATCTAACCGTTGAATTAAAAGTTTTTAATGCATAAATCAAGTCTTCAAATTTAAAAAAAAAATCATATGATACTTCATTATATAGATTCAAATTAATATATAAAATGTTCTTATGGTTATCCTTCAATTTGAATTTATAAAATGAAGTATCATATGATTTTCAATTTTTTTTTAAGAATTTACATACTTATGCATTAAAAAATTTTAATTAAATGGTTGGATAATTGAAATTTGATATAAAACATGAGTTATTAGGTAAACTAAAGTAAGTCTAATAGACTTATACATTTTAGTAGATACTTTGAAAACCATATAATACTTTTATATATATATATATATATATATATATATATATATATATATATATATATATATATATATATATATATATATATCAAGAGACACCCACTTACTCTAAGAGCATTAAATTCTAACAATCTAATCGTTATACTTCATTTGATTACTACAAATTGACAAACAATCATAAAAGTATTTTATACATTGATTTGAATTGATGAAATTGAGTATTAAATAGTTCTTAAATTTTTAAAAACCTCATAAACTTGATCTATGTATTAACTTTTAATTTAACGGTTAGATTATTGAAAGTTGATGTAGAACATAAGTTATTGAGTTGAATAAGTTTTTTAAAACTTACGAGTAAGTGGATCCCTCCTATATATGAGAAGGGATCCACCCACTTCAAGATTAAGTCTACTTAGACTTATTCCAGTCAATAACTTATGTTTTATAACAAATTTCAATAATATAAACATCAAATTAAAAGTTCTTAATACATAGATCAAATTTGTAAAGTTTAAAACTTTGAAAATTATTTGATATTCCGATTCATTAATTCAAATAGGCGAATAATCATAAAATTTCATTTTATATGTTGATTTGAATTAATGAAATAATTTTCAAATTCTTTAAAACACACACACACACACAAAAATACATATATATATATATATATATATATCTCACTCACTAATTCATGTTTTACATCAAATTTTAGTGATCTAACTATTGAATTAAAAACTTTTAATGTATAGATTAAGTCTACAAAGTTTTTAAAATTTGAAAACTATTTGACACTTGTTTTATTAATTTAAATTATTAGACAATCATAAATGTATTTTATATATTAATTTGAATAAAAAAAATATAATATCAAATAATTTTTAAAATATTAAAAAAATATACAGAGTTGATATATACATTAAAAACATTTAAATTAACAATTGAATCATTAAAATTTAAAATATGAGTTATACACAAATTTATATAAACACGTATTGATTGATAAGAAAGTGTTTACTCTTTCCTATTAGGTCGAATTCTATATAAGTAAAATAATATTTTTAATCATAATTTTATGTCTAAGTTAAAAATCATACTCTAATCCTTTTTTTTTTTTTTTTTAAAGAGAATCAGTGTTGAACTCACATGTGATATCGACATTTGATAGTAATAAATATATATATATATATATATATATATATATATATATATATATATATTGAATTCTTAAACTACTCTATATCTAAAAATAATCAAAATTCACAGATATATTGATATCGATATCATATCGAGATGCTAATAATAAAAAAATGCAAGGGGAGAATACAATTGCAAATCTAGCTAGTGTCCTAATCATCTAGATATACAACCGTCAAGATCGAATTTTGCTAGTGGTGGGAACGATATTTGCACACAATAAAGACGGTTTTAGAATAACATTATTATAAACTGTTAAATAAGCATTTTTTGTATCGCATTATCCTTTACACTTTTTGAACAGGAATCTTCCTTTGATTGTCTAAAAAGAAAGCATCTATTCTCATTCGATTGGAAGATTACCGCATTTAATTTCTTTTTAATTGTTAATTTCCAAGTGGGGATATGGGGAAGGGTTGAATTTTCTCTTCAGATTCATATTTATCATGTTTATTACAATGTATGAAATATTTATTGTCAAAAATAGTGATTAATGTTTGTTGGATACCATAAACATATATAAGGTGAATATTTTTCTCCTAATATAGTTTATTTTATATTTAAGGCTAGACGTCTAATCTTTCATAATTTAGTTAAGTGACACAAGCTACTTGTCTCAATCAATTAATGTTTATATATAATATATGTTTAAGTATGTTTTTAGTCCCTTAAATTTAGAATAAATTTGCTCTTAGTTTTTCAAATTTTAAATTATTGTTTCTAATCTTATTAATTTTCAAAAATTTTGTTTTAGTTTCTTAACTAATAATATATCTGAATGTGATAGATTGAGACAGTTATACATCATCAACCGAGTTTAATGTGATGTTTTCATTAACAGAGACACTAGTAAGTAGATTTTATGCAACAATATTTGACAAATTCCTTAACAAAATTTGAGTATAAGAAATAAAACAAGATTTTCTGAAATTACAAAAGGACTAAAAGACCAATTTTAAATTTAAAGGACTAGAAATAAATTCACTTTAAATTTGAGAGATTAAAAATATATTTAAATCGATAATATAAACTTATAATAAGATAATAGTAGAATAAGATAAGACATGATATGATAATTAAAAGATAAACTTTAATCGTATCCAAGATTTGATGTACACCATGATAACAAATCAGACATTATTTTATATATATATATATATATATATATATATATATTTTATATTTAATATACCTAATAAGATATTACTTAATTTATATTCCAGTAACAAAATTTATGTTTTACTAAAATTATATATAATTTTTCAAAAAATTATGTATTAATTTAATTGTTAAATTTTAAATTAAAATATATTATTTTAACTATATAATATAAAGCTATTATTTTATTTATCTAGTTAATTTTATTAAAATGAAATAATATTTTTAAAATTAGAACTCTTTTCAAATATTTTCCTAAAAGTTATTTGAATAATAACTTTTATTTTAATATTCTAATTAAAAATACGTTTTATATTCACATGTCAAAATTATTATAACTATATACAAAATACGAGGAGGGATCCACTTACTTTAAAAATAAGTCTTCATATTTTACATCAAAAACGATCTATCATTTTAATTAAAAAATCTTAATGTATAGATTAAGTTTACAATTTTTAAAAAATTTGAAGAACTAGATGATATTTTGTTATAACGATTCAAATCAACGTATAAAATATATTTATGATTATCCATCAATTTGAAAATTAATCAAATGAAGTATTAACTATTTCTCAAATTTTTTAAAAATTTGTAAACTTGATCTATGCATTAAAAACTTTTAATTAAATGGTTAGATCATTGAATTTTGATGTAAAACATAAGTTATTGAGTGAAGTAAGTTTACCAAAACTTACTCTTAAAATTAATCTATGTATTAAAAACTTTTAATTCAATAGTTGAATTATTAAAATTTGATGTAGAACATAAATTATTGAATAAAATAAATCTACCATGATTTACTCTTAGAGTAATTGGATTCCTCTTCATTTTATAATATATATTATATAAATTAATATATACATTATAATATATACTACAATATTATATATTATTATATAATTTAATATTATATAATATATTGTTATGTTTTTATAAATTTATAATATTTATTATATATTTTTTGTTATTTCATAAATATATTATTATTATAATAATATAATATAATATAAGACATAATGCATAGAGGTAGGAAAGAGGATAATTTATCCTATCATATTGCTTCCTAACCTAATTGTTCCTTAGGATAAAAAAAATGAACTAGACTAATAATAAGATAAGATAAAAGATAGGATAAGACTATCATAATAAACAACATATTATAACATAATAGGATAATAATCCTATCATCTCCTAGTCATGAAATAGATTGCTTAACGTAAATAAATTTAATAACATAATAGTAAGGAGCTGAATCTCAAGACGCTAGCTAGGGTGGAGAGTCATTCAAGTCTCCCATCATGAGATTATATTTTTTTTTTGGTAAAGATAGAAAAGGTTACAAAGATGGTCACAATGAGGATTGAACCTAGGTCTCCATGCTTCTGACTACCCTAATTCCTCCCCGCCCAACCACTAGGCTAACCCTTGTGGTTTTCCCATCATAAGAATATAAGTTTACACTCTTAGATATATTAATTAATAGTTAATTTTTTTACCCATTTATCCTTTCTCTTTTTCCACATTTCTTTTCTCCATCTTCCTTTTTATCATCACCATCATTGTCATAATTGCCCCTATATCTCTTTCTTCTTTTGTCTTACTCATTTTACTTTCTACTTAATTCTAAGTAATAATGTCAACAGGCAAAGCTAGAAGGAGATCAAAGACATCCTCCTCATTAGTTGCATCCATAAGCTCCTTGTCATTAACCGCTAATGTTTCAAACTCAAAAAGTTTAATGGTTATGGTGCTCATGTCAAGTTTAAAAATAAATCAGTCTTGAAATCTTGTGTGATCTCTCACACTAAACAATGTCAAAAGAA
Source organism: Cajanus cajan (assembly GCF_000230855.2). Classification (NCBI taxonomy): domain Eukaryota; kingdom Viridiplantae; phylum Streptophyta; class Magnoliopsida; order Fabales; family Fabaceae; genus Cajanus; species Cajanus cajan. The sequence goes on along the minus strand of NC_138524.1, from coordinate 31,515,248 downwards.
CAAAGTTGAGAAAGGAGACATAGTGACAATAATTAGGTTATAAGTGAGTACATGTAACAATGCAGGGGAATACGATCCATAGAAGAACAAAGGATGAAGGAGTACTGAAAAGACAGGAAGATGAACAACTGATATAGGTAAAACAGGTATCATCCTACTCAATCAAATAAAGCATCATCTACACTATATTAAGACTGATATCTTCGGACACGCTAGAATAGTTTTGTACGTCTAGTGTTCACACAGATAGAGACATGGTGAATTGCTATGGGCACTGCAAGAAATTGCAGCGTCTGGGATTCCTCATCTGATGAAGTGTGCAAAACACTTCTCTTGCGTCCAGAAAATTTATGTTGTAAAAAATGTCATTGATAAGCAAACCACAACCAGAGAAAAACATTCTTCGCATTTAAAATTTGAAATCTTTAAATTGATAAATGAAAAAACCATCGTTTGGGGTTTGGATGAAAAGACAGATCCTTTACCCTAAATTTAATGTGAGCTGTACGACACTCTGCATAAGGAAAAGAAAAAGGTGCCACGTTGTATAATAAAAAAAACTCGACAATATTCTACAACTCCTTCACGCTCATTAACGTATCTCCTACGCTTCAAAACTTTGAAATTCTAAACTTTCAAGCGCTCTCTCTTCCTCTTAAACCCTAACTCTCGTCTCACAAATCGTTCCCTACTCACAACAATGGCTGCTTAAGCTGAAAAGGTTGTATCGGACATCATTCCTGGTGAAATGCATCAAGCAACTACTTGCACCCACACCTTCTCTACGGAGGAAAAACCTGTCATCTAACTAGAACACCACTTCAACCTTGAACAAATGAAGGAATGAGGAATACCCATCTATGAGAACTTGGTTGACTGTGGGATCCTCGGCTACTTCAATATTAAGGAGGTAGTTTACCCTAGTTTAATAAAGCTATTCTATGGATCTTTGAAGACATCTCCAGGGTTCTTTGAGGGAACAATACTTGGAGTAAAAGTCAGGGTCTATCCCGCCTCCATTGCACAAGCCATTGGGTGAGAAAGAATGAGTCTTCTTTACCATAAGGAATGAATGTCTGATGTCGGTGGTCTAACCAATGTCATCAAGACCATTCACAAGGAAGGAGAGGAGGGACCCATTGTCTACAGCAAACTTGACGACAAGGCCAAAATCTTCCAACAAATCTTGAATAAGTCTATTCTCCATAAAGTGGGAGCCAAGGATAACATCTTAGACATGCACAAATTTTACTTGTTTCAAATGATGACAGGAGGATCCTTCAATCTGCCGAGGAGCCTTTAATCTGCCATAGATCCTTTATCAGAAGTAGAGAGGGTGCCTGAAGGACTGCAAGGACTTTGTGGTTCATACAATGCTTCTCAATAAAATCCTCTGGGATCACAATGTTTATCACACCCTCTTCTCTCTCGATGAAGGTGAGAAGTAGAAGATATTGGCAATGGGGAGAGACAAGAGATTGGAACCCATTGTCTTTGGAAGAGCTAACTTGGGAAAGATGCCCGTTAGTTTCAAAACTTCTGATCCCACTGTTGCCCTAAAAGTTAAGGCAGAGATCGGAGAAGGGCGCACTGTTACGCGCTCAAAAAGGAAGCGTTCTCATCCTCCATCTCCTTCTCCTAAAGAAGACGTGTCTCTGGTTGTTGTAACACAACCAAGTAAAAGGAGGACAATTCTCCGATCAGACGAAGACTTTGCGTCTGATGATGGTGATAACCAACCCATTGGGATGGCCTTGAAAAGAATGGCCCCTCTACCTTCTGTCACACCATCACAGTTTAAAAGAAAAAGGAATGTGAGACTCATTCCAACGATGGTTGCAACGGGGATGTCAACATGCTCCCCTCCACCTGTAACCAAACAGGCAGTCACTACTAAACCAGTAGTTGGAGCCATCGTTCCCTCTGTTTCAGCTAAAAAGAACGTCTCTTCCTCTCTCATCACTGAACATTCTCCCTCCGTAAGTAATAATTCTATATCCTCTACTCTCCTAACATATTTAAATTCTAACAAAAATCTTATTATAGACCTCCTCTATGGATTACCTGGCACTAAGAAGAAGAAAGTTTGCTATCAAGATCGATTATAAGATCTTGCCTCCATGACCTCGCTCCTTTTTGTCCTTCTCCATGGTCGAATCAACTAATCCACTACTTCTTGAAGGAATGCCACCAAATACGGATGAATATTCACTCATCTATCCTGGCACATCAAATCTTGAAGGAAAAGCTGAATTACTTCAATCAATCCATCTCACCACTAACAGGAACATCATGAAGAAAAACAAGATCAGTATGCGCACAAAGCCAAGACCCTACATCGTTGACAAAACGATCAGTGTGCTTTGTGGTCATTATCCCATCAACTGGACTAGGCGCTATGTCTTACAAACACCCAAAACGCATACCTTGGGATATTACAGTCCAGTGTACTCCTGGCTTGAGGAAGGCTCAGTCATACTAGATGTCTCAGGAAACCCTCTGTGCGATTCACAAGGGAATACTCATAGATATGAAGCCATCCTGACCAATAAGCCAACATATGGACCGTAGTATTATTACTTGGAGCATCCTCCTCCTCCAGCTCCATTCTCCATCCTTGCTCGTCCACCTGCTTTTGGACTCAAGCAGGAAACTAGATCATCCCCTTCGTTCATCTCCCAAAATACGAAAGATGTGTCCAGAAACTCTCCGTCTGTTTACTTTCTTCTGAAGCATTTTCCTGCACTCACTGTCACGGACCCTCACGGTCAAACAGCTGTAGATTCCACCCCAACTTGTCCAAAGGTTCTTCCTGTGCCACAATATGAGTATGAGGAAAGTGTGTCTGAGTGTAAACCACATTGCCCAGATGTACCTTTTTCTCCGTCTGAGGCATATCTAGCTCTACCACCCGATACCATAACTACTCTTCCTCCACCTATGTTCAAAAGAAAAATCTATCCAGGTAGTGTAATCAAGTCCAAACATATATGGACTCCACCACAAGGGACTCTTCAACTTATTTGTCCTCCTCATCAACTGTCCTCACCTGGAAAAGCAATGGCCTCATCTTCCACCAAATCAAGGATGTCCTCATCCCGCCTACCTAAGGTGACATTTTTTAATTCACGTAACAAATTTCTTCCTGTACATATAGGTCACTATCGCTCCATCACAACATTAGATCTCGCAACAATTGGCCATCGCCACCTATGCACAGATATACCCTTACAACTGTATATCCCTCCCTCTCTGTACACTCTAGCAACTACATAAATTTACATTTATCCTAATCATATCTGTCCACGTCTTCCTTCAATTGATCAAAATAAAATGAAGGAATCCTCACTTCACTTGGGAAGAATGCCCATACCATCAAAAGTTGAGGTTCGAAAATATAAAGGAGTGGACTCGAATTGGCAACAAGACCCTGGCAGAGCACTAATATATACTGAGGACAACGCTGAAAAGATATATCAGAACTTCATGTATAAATGTGGGCAAGAGGCAAATTCGTCTAGTCTCTCAGACGATGAGAAGGCTAAGACACTCATGCTACGCGGATACTGCTGGATGATCCACTATAGGATGATACATTTCTCGGACACCTCTGCAGCCTTTCTTCAAAGACATCATGGACCTGATCTAGATGCTCTAAGAAAAGAGTACTTCATTCATTCTGCACTTTTCAATCTGGACTTATATAGGGATGAATGGAAAGTAGTGACAGACTCATGGGTCAAAGCCCCTGTCTACGATTGGTGCAAGGACATCCCCTCATGGAGACTAGGTAAGCCTCTACCTTGGGATGCTCCCTCCGAAGTTACACAAACTGAATTCCCAACGTTTGAACCCCTCTCTGTTCAACCAATCTCGGCGTCTGCTCCTCCTGACAACACTCTATCTACCTCTGGACAAGAAACACAATGTCTCCATTGAATCTTTTAATGCATTCAAAGCTGATCTGAACAACCACTTTGACAGCTTATTTGATCTGATTGCATCAAGTCTTCCCAAGGGTCCTCCTCCGTCCTAATGATCAGTCTAGGAAGCTAGAATAACTCATACAGGATTAGTTGTTTTAGCAAGTTAGAATACAATGTGCATTTTTTTCTTCTAGTTTATCTTGTTGTTGTATACGCTCATTGCAATTCAATACACATTTTTTTTCCTTCGATATCATTTATCTTTTTTTGATGATTATAAAGGGGAAGAAATAGAAGAAAAATTAATCAAATTAACCACTAAACTAACACTTGATAAATGCACTCCATAAATGTACAGATGATAATCCTCCAAGGGACAATTAAGTAAGGGGGAGAGCATACACTAAGGGGGAGAATTGAACAAAATACTCAAATTACAAATTGAACATATGATTTAATCTGATTACCTTTTCTAAAACAAACTTGATTAATTATATTTGTCATCATCAAAAAGGGGGAGATTGTTAAGTCATACGAAGACATTCTCAAAGAGATTTTGAGTGAGACAAATATAATATATGTTGTTATCTCTAACAAATAAGTCAGTGTTTCAAAAAAATGTAAGAACAGGTACAAAGCAGCATCCGACGATACAAGACAAAAAGCTAACATAAATAAGACTCAGATGGGAGAAGATCAACGAATAAGAAAAAATGAAAAGACTAATCATATACAAGGTTGACTAAGACGAAAGAAAAGTCAAAATGCTGAAGGTCAAGGCATTATACTACATAACGACTACCAGACACAAACAAAGAACGACACATAATCACCTAAGAAGTCATGGTTCAAAAGAAACCTTGAACACCGTCTACACTCATAAAAAGAACACACGAAGTCAGACGAATTATGACAAGAGAAGAAGAAAGAAGAAGAGGATGGTCAAACGCTAAATGATAAAAATGTCAGAAAAAGTACATCACTTTTTCAGGTAAGGATAAAAGCTCCGCAGCTATAAGATCAGAAAAAGGACAGAAGTTTCCTAGGACTCTGCTACATTCAGATATAGCTACCAACTGAACAAAAAAACTTCACGCATTGTCTATAAATAGGAAGCAACATTTAATGAAAGGATCAAAGCATTAAATGGGAAGATTAAACTAGTCATAAATGACTATATCTGCTTAAACGGACATATGCAACGTGCAGATTTTACAAGAGCCTATATATATCACTACCTCAAACCTTAAAAGGTTGGCTTTTCCTGATCAAGAAATAGTGATATCAAGCCCAAGAAACAAAGATACCAGAGATGAGCATTCAAAGTCATATGTACAATGTATTATTGTAGTTTTATCTCTGTAGACTAAGGTGTTCAAAATGTTAGCTATGGACAAACCTTGGTGAGTGTTGTAAACCTATGTATCCTCTCCATGAGAGTAACCCAAACACTCAACCACAAGTCTCTATAAGACTAAGGTAGTAAACCTTAGTGAGTGTAGAAATTTCCAATCCTCTCTGTGAGAGTAACCAAATACACTCAAACCCAGCTATACATTTATCAACACAGTAGAGCCTGAAGAGGTTAGGAAAAGAATACTTGTAAAGCCTAGAGGGGCTTGTCAAAGAATACTCACTACTAGCCAAAAGTGGCTGATAAGAGAATACTAGCATTGGTGAGTGAAGTCAACGGGCCAGGAGTGGTCGAGAATACTTGGGGAACCAGAAGTGGTTTAAGAATACTAGTGTTGGTGAGTGAAGCTGACGGGCCAGAAGTGGTCGAGAATACTTTGACCAAAAGTGGTGTAAGAATACTAGCGCTGGTGAGTAAAGCTGGCGAGCCAGAAATGGTCGAGAATACTTGGACCAGAAGTGGTGTAAGAATACTAGCGCTAGTGAGTGAAGCTGGCAGACTAGGAGTAGTCGAGAATACTTGGGCCAGGAGTGGTCGATAATACTTAGGTCCAGGAGTGGACGATAATACTCAATGTACTTCATTTCATATCTAGTGGAACCCTTCAAGTTGAAGGAGACTGAACGTAGCTTAGTTGAGCGAACCAGTATAAAATAATTGCATTCTTTTACTTACTTAGACACAAATCTTCTTTATTGATGAAACCTTTGTGAAAGACTTCGTCCAATGTTCATATATCTTTAAAACAACTTTTAGACGAAGACCCTAACTTTGCTTGACAGACTTATTACACTGAGTGTTTCATCTGCCACTCGTTCCTAAATGAAACTATCTTGAAAAGAAAAATCTAAGAACTTCAATTAATATTCTTACAAAACATTTTCCTTAGTGGATGATAAATCCTTTAGACGCATTGATCGTAAGTTAAGCAAACTCTGCATAACCTTCTGATATTCAAAAGTACAGCGGACGAAGAACACTACTCTTGCAAAAACATTTTTAAAATACCTTTGTTCACACACACATATTCAACCCCCCTTTCTATGTGTTTTTTTGCTAACCTCAAAAAAGCCAATCTTCCAAGGTTGGAGACAACGATATATATATATATATATATATATATATATATATATATATATATATATATATATATATTCTCTTGTAGAATCTGCCCGTTGCAGGTATCCGTTAAAGCACATATAGTCATTCATGACTAGTTCAATCTTCTCATTTAATGCGTATTGTTATTTCTAACAAGTGCATTAGTGTTTCAGATAAAGACAAAAGTACAGGCAAACTAAAGAATAAAGAATATACATGTATTACCATCTACACCAAAACCAAGAGATATGAACTAAGCACTGGATAAAGGCTGATCAAAAGAAGGAAATACATAAGATGATGAAACCCACAAATGTAGACCCAAAGGAAATAAAGAACAAGAGCACGAGCAACAAAGATGAACGGCAAAAGCTAACAACATGTCAGATGAGGAGATCAAATGATCAAACGAAATCAAGCCTAGCACAAGAAGAAAAATAATGAAGCATCAAACGATACAAGACCAAAGACAATGGATGAGAATAAGACAAAGAATATGGAAAAGCGTCTGAAGTTCACAAAGATCACAGAGGAAGACTTGTCAAGCACATCAAGACGAAAGCTGGTTAAGCAAACGATTGAAGCTCAAGCCATGGAAGAAAGATCCATTCCAATACCAAAGAATAAAACAATCACCAGTTCGAAATGGATGTACTGAAGCAAATTGGATGAGTGAGGAAATATCATAAGGGATAAAGCAAGTGGTTCAGATAAAGTTTAAACAAACAGACGATGATCAACCAAAGCACCAGACGATGAGAAGAAACAATTAAAGATCTTCCATCGTTACAAAGATCAGACTAAAACAAATGATAGATGGAATACGATGTGTGCATCATCAAATAATAAATCCAGAATCAGAAGAAGAAGAGTCGAGATGAAGCAAAACTTCAAGCATCAGTCAGATATGAGTGAAGAGAAGGCATAACACAAAAGTCAAGATAAGCAAAGAAAATATAAGGATGAAGTCTAATTCAAGTTGTCGAAGACACGAAAATAAGGCGTCTACAAGATGAAGATTAAGATATCAAGAAAAAGGCCAAAACAAGGTTAAATCTAGAACAAGGCATAAATGGGTTAAGCATACATGAAGTCTGCACGAGCATCAGATGAAGCCAAATGGTAAATCAGACGAAGAAGAGTCAAAGCAAGGCACACCATGAGGATCAAACAAACCAAGTCATATGAATAGATAAAGTATGACATGAGCACCAGACAACTATAAATCGAATGTCAGACGAGGATGTGTTAAGGACAACCTCAATTTTAATCTAATAAAATAGACGAAGCATTGGTCAAAGAATAGAAGGAAGTCAACTATGCGTTGGACGAAGGACAACGCCAATTTAAAGGAACTCTAGACTGAAACAAACCTAACCACTTATAAGTTGACCAGACCTAGAGAAGAGTCAAAGCATCAAGTCAAAAAATTAGATAAAGAACAAGACGTGAGACGCATGAGATTAATAGACGTAGACGAAAACTGCCATGTCAACACTTAAAGAATCAAGTCTCAAAGGACTACTCTGGCATTGTCTGCAATCACATAATTACGCTCAAAATAATAACGTGATCAAAGGAAGAGAAGAAAAAGAAGAAGGAAAGCATGCAAAAGCAAAAGCATGCATGTGTCAGAAAAAGTTCATCACTTTTTCAGATAAGGACAACACTCTACAGCTACAAGACCAGAAAAGGACAAAAGGTTCCTAGGTCTTAGCTAAGGTCAGACACAACAACTAACAAATGAAGAAACTTACACGCAATGTCCATGAACGGGAAGCAACCTTTAATGCAAGAACTTGAGAATTAAATGAGAAGACCAAACTAGTCATTAACGGCTATATTTGCTTCAATGGACACTTGTAACATGTAGATTTCCACGAGACCATATATATGTCACAACTTCAAACCTTGAAAGGTTGGCTTTTCCGAATACGAACAAAAAGTGATATCAAGCCCATATAGCAACGAAGCCAAAGACAGAGTATATAGAGTCAAATGTATCTTAGTGTATTTCTCTCTATAAACTAAGGAGTTCCAAACATGTGTATCTTAGGAACAAAACCTTAGTGAGTGTGCCATCTTATGCATCCTTTCCATGAGAGTAAACCAAACACTCAATCGTTGTAAAGACTAAGGTTGCATACCTTAGTGAGTATCCTCTCTATGAGAGCAACCCATACACTCAAGCCAAACCTGCCTAGTTAATATTGTAAAGCCTAAAGAGGCTAGGGAAAGAATACTTGTAAAGCCTGGAGAGGCTAGTCAAAGAATACTCACTACTAGCCAGAAGTGGCTGATAAGAATATACTAGCGTCCAGAATACTTGGGGAACCAGAAGTGATTTAAGAATACTAGAGCTGGTGAGTGAAGTTAGCCAACCAGGAGTGGTTGAGAATACTTGGACCAGGAGTGGCCAAGACCTGGGTGGTCTAGAATACTGAGGACCTGGAGAGGTTGAGAATACTTGGACCAGGAGTGGTTTTGACTTGGGTGGTCCATAATAATGACTATGAGCCTAAAAAGGCTTATTAAAGAATACTAGCGCTAGTGAGTGAAGCTGGCGGGCCAGGAGTGGTCGATAATGCTTGGACCAGAAGTGGTTCTGACCTGGGTGGTCCATAATACTCACTACTAGCCTGAAGAGGCTGAGAAGAATATATTAGCATTGATGAGTGAAGTCAATGGGCCAGAAGTGGTCGACAATACTTTTGTATTGTATTGCATATTTAGTAGAACCCTTTAGTTGAAGGAGACTAGATGTAGCTCGGTCTAAGTGAACCAGTATAAAATAACTTGCACCGCTAATTCATATTTCTTTTAGATGCATGTCTTCCCCGCTTATTAAATCTTAGTGAAAAACTTCATCCACCAATAACCTGTAAGTGAAATTATCTTTCAGAGTTAGATGCAAACTTTGATTAACATATCTAGTATACTAAAGAGCTTTATCTACTACTTATCCTTAAATGAAACTATCTTGAAAAGGAAAATGCAAGAACCTTAATCATTAATGTTATATGAAACATTTTCCTTCAGCAAACGATAAATCTTTCAGATGTAGTGACCTTGTGTTAAGAAAATTCTGCATAACCGTCTGGTATCTAAAAGTGCATTGGACGAAGAACATTATTCTTGCAAAAATGGTTTTAAATTCCTAGTTACACACACACACATATTCAACCTTGCCTTCTATGTGTTTTATGTCTAACTTCGATTCATATAAGAGCTTAACCCCTTAGGTTGAGCATCTAACAATTCAGGGGATATATCGATCCGTGAAGGAACAAAGGATAAACGTGAAGTCAAAAAAGCAAGGAGAACTAGACAGTCAGAATAGGTAAAGCGAGTATTGATTATTTTATCTTAGTAAGGTATGTACTAGTTATTGCAAAATCTAAACATATTGAACTTGCTAGAATATTAATATATCTACTGTCTAGCTCAATGCATAACATACGAGGATGACAAGAGTGGAAAAACCATTACGTCCATGTACTCCTCAAAATGCAGTAAGAAATCACTGCGTCTGAAAATCCTAATCTAATACTACACCTAAATAATTTCCCATATGTTTATTTGATCCTTGCATCTAGGAATTTTGTTGATCGTACTTTAAATCTATAACAATCATCATCGGAAGGCGTGTCTATCAATGGTAATCAAGTATCCTCCACTATTAATGGATATGCTCTTCAATCAATAAGTTGTATGACCGTCACTTGTGTGTCTATTGGAAAAGACACCTCCCTTATCTCAAACTAAATGCAGCCGCACGCCACTCCACACGAGGAAGACGAACAGGCGCCACGTAATGCATGTATTCAAAATAATCATAAAATCATAAGTTCTTTCTGGCTATAAAAACCCCGTAGGGCTCTTAGGAATCAAAGTCATGCACAACATGATTCAAACTTTCACATCTTCATCTTCCAATCTTCTCTTCTAATGTTTCTTTCAAAAAAAAAAAAAGCCCTCACTTTCTCTCTCTCTTGAAGACGTGATCAGTAACACATGTGAAAGCATCACTATAATATCAACCATATGAAGGAAAGTGGGATACTCTGGTGTATCCGCACTAGAAGTGTCATCTACACTAACTTGGTGTTGATATGCTACGTCTTCTCAAATATTCCTCAAAAGTTCCTAGGAGGAATGGTGTCTGGCTGTAGACCCCTAAAATTGTCCGGGTCGGAAATAAAGCTCAAAGACTCTCAAAGACCGAAGGAAACTCAGCCGGAAGGACTCCTGGAAGACCCTAGGATGATTTTTTGTAGGTCTAGAAGTCTTAGAGTAGCTTAGAATAAGGGTGTGTGAGGATTGGAGCCCAATACGCCCTCCCAGAGGTTCAGTACGGCTGTACTGAGCCATTTGAACTACAATACGGCCGTAGTGAAATCAATACGGCCGTACTGAAGTTTTTGAACTTCAGTACGGCCGTACCAAATTCAATACGGCCGTACTGTAGTTCAAAAACTCAGTACGGGCCGTAGTGAAATCAATATGGCCGTACTGAAGTTTTTGAACTTCAGTACTGCCGTACCAAATTCAATACGGCCGTACTGTAGTTCAAAAACCCAGTACGGGCCGTATTGACCTCCCAGGCCATATTGCGCCTCAATCCTATAAATAGGACGTCATTGGCACGTCCTCCCACACTTTTTCCAGACTTCTGGACCCTCGTGCTGAGTATTCTTGGGTTTTTGAGCTATTCTCTGCCCTAGAAGTCTCTCCGAGAGCCAATCCGACGAAGTTCTTGAGTCATGAGCCATTAGCTTGAGACTCGAACAAGTCGAAGGGAAATCTCTTTGATTTCCATAGTAAAAATTATCTTTAGGGAAAGGAGCGAGCGGACGTGTAGTGGGAAGGAGCGCCAAAAAGCCTCCTAAACTTCGTTTTGAATATATAAAAGCTCGCTTCAAAGGTTTCTTCCCAAATCCTTTCTTTTACCGCTTTCTGATTGTTGTATTGCATGTTTAGAGCTTTCATCATGTAAATATTTTACTTATAATCGTTTCTAATAAATGGGGGTAATTTAGTAACTTTACGCTATTATTTATGAAATAATCTGTCATAGGGAACCCGAAAGGGGCGTTGTGGGGTGCTAACACCTTCCTCACACGTAACCGACTCCCTTACCCAACTCTGGTTGTAATGGCCGAAGTTGATTTGCGAAAATCAATTGCCTTATATCTTTTTCCAATGTTTTGAGTAAAACATTGGTGGCGACTCCAAGAACCCCTTCTTTTTGCGAAAACCACCAATCCATGGAGGGTCCCGCTTGGGATTAACATGGATTGGTGAGAGTCATTTAAACAAAATTGTTAGCTCGATGAGGTCTCAGTTTGAGAATAAGTCGTTCTAACAATCCATCATTTTTCAAAACCTAAAAAGAGTCCGACCATCGTCGCGAATGCCAAGGTCCGTTTCGGCGGGTGGCGACAGATGGCGACTCCACTAGGGAAGCCTCGAGAGTCAGTCCCATTTAGTGATGGATTATTTCTAAAATAATAGTTTAAAATTACTTCGTTACCCCTTGCTTGTATGATAATACGTTTTACCTAATTGGCTTTAATAACTGTTGGATGTTTAAATTTTCGCAATTGTTTGAAATAAAAACTGCACACGAACCTTTGCACACAACAGTTCCCTCTATACCCGGGGGCATGAGTGGAAAGCCATAGGGAGTGGATGTTAGTACGGCCGGTTGTCGAATGGGTCTATAGGTGCCCGTAGACCGTTGTCGGAAAACATCACTCAAGGTGAAAACCATGAACTCGAGTCCGACAGTGCGTTGGAGCTTTCCATCGACTTACGACGAGAGGAATTGGGTCCCTATAATGGGGGCACCTTGGGGGCCTAGGACCGGTGAGAACGGTTAGAACCTCCTTGAATATGCACTTTTCTGCAGGATACCCCTACCTCGTGATTCGCTCGTGACTGTTCGTGGATGAGTGAATTGTTTGTGTATAGGTCTATGTAACATTGTTTGTGCATTAATAATAAACCTCGTAATAAGGTCTAAGAATAACCCCCATGCATGAAAAATGTCATGACATGAGAGGAAAGACCATGTGTGAAAATATAATAAAAGTGAGGAGCATGTGCATCATTACCAATAAGACATCATGCATCCTCATAACCATTCATTTTAGGCTCACCAATACCCCTTGACATGAGTGAAAGAGACCCATGACTATTGAGATTCTCCGTTGGGGAGAGATCATAAGTCAAGGAGGGTGGTAAACCTCCGTCTTAAAAAGGCAGCGCCTTAAAGATGGAAGGTTATCAAGCTCATGTCAAGAGTGTATTCATTCCATAAATAAACTAATTAGATTAAGCATTCATTTTAGAAAGTGGCTGGTCATCTCTCTGTCCTCACGCGCGCGCAGAAACTCAAGAAAATGGAAGCGTTGGAGGAACAAAATAGGAAGCTTACAACCGAGCTCTCGCAGCTCAAGGAGCAAATGGCGCAAATGATGGAACTCATGCGTCACCGAAACGAACACGGGGCTCAACACAGTGACCATGAATCCCATCATGAGGAGGAACAAGAGCAAGAGCCTCCGCAAGCTGTACCCCCTAGGGCGGGGATTACAATTAAGGAGCCCGAGATTTCAAAGGATCAATTCCACGCTCTCGAGGACCGGCTGAGGGCTATGGAGGGGCATGATTTTGATATCAAGGATGCCGCCGACATGTGCTTAGTAAGGGACATCCAATTCCCTCCCAAATTCAAAGTGCCCGATTTCCCAAAATATGTGGGATCGACTTGCCCTAAAAGTCATCTCACCATGTATTGTCGAAAGATGGCTGCATATGCCACTAATGAAAAGCTCTTAATCCATTGTTTCCAAGAGAGCTTAGCTGACATCGCCCTCAACTGGTATATGCAGCTGGATGGGAATCAGGTGCGTACATGGAAACAGTTGGCTGACGCATTTCTTAAGCGCTACAAGTATAACATCGACCTACACCCGATAGGTCCGATCTTCAAGCCTTGAGTAAGAAAAATGATGAATCCTTTAAGGCGTACGCCCAACGATGGAGGGAGTTGGCGGCACAAATAGAGCCCCCGCTGTCGGATAAGGAGACGGTGTCCCTGTTTATAAACTCGTTGACCGGTCCCTATTATGACAAGATGATAGGGAACACGACAACGCTCTTCTCGGACATCATCACCATTGGAGAAAGAGTGGAACAAGGGCTGAAAAGTGGGAAGCTAGCTAAGCCTTCCCAATCATTTGAAGCTAAGAAGACCTTTGGGAAGAAGAAGGAGGGAGGAGTCAACGCCGTAACTATTTCTTCATCTTCCTCCGCTTCGAAGTCGGGAAAGTCGCAGTACAACCCTGTGAAGAAGTTTGATAAACTTCCGACCACATATAGCGACCTCCTTCCGAAGCTAGTACAAGCTCATCTTCTAGCTTACATTCCACCAAGGAAAATTGATCCACCTTACCCCGATTGGTACAATCCGCAAGACAAATGTCTATACCATTCGGGGGCACCGGGGCATTCAACGGAGAACTGTAGAACTCTCAAATATAAGGTCCAAGACCTTATCGATGCTGGGTGGGTCACTTTTGATTCGACAGCGCCCGACGTGAGCAAGAACCCTCTGCCGAAGCAGGAGTAGAGAGAAGAGCAAGCCACGATAGGGCCCCTCCACATTTTTCTTTTCTTTTTGGGACTCATGATCAGTACCCGAGATCATGAGACCCTTTTCATGTGAATAAGGGTTTTTTGTACAGTTTTTCATACATATCAATAAAGAGGCATTTTTCACACATCATTCTCTCATTTATTCTTTTCTCTCTTTCTCTCATTAACATTAATAATTCTAAACCAAAAACAGAACCGATAAAACAATTATGTCTGTGATTGTTCGCTCTAACCGGGATCCGAAAGTTGAGGATGAATGGGTTGAGTTGGACAGTGATGAGGAGACCATCTCTCCGGATCTGCAAAGACTGCTAGATCAAGAAGCCCGTCTACTCCAACCGTACCAAGAGAAATTGGAGACCGTGAATTTGGGGCAGGACCAAGAGATAAAAGAGGTCAACATTGGGACCCATATCAGTGATGAAATAAGGGCGCAATTGATCCAATTGTTAAGGGAATATAAGGACGTATTTGCATGGTCGTATCATGATATGCCTGGTTTGGACTCTAACATCGTCAAGCACAAGTTACCGTTGAAAGAAGGGTTTCGACCCGTCAAACAAAAGCTCCGACGAATCAAGCCCGAGTGGTCTTTAAAGATCAAGGAGGAGGTAGAAAAGCAATTAGATGCGGGATTCTTGGTTGTATCTCAATATCCCGAATGGCTGGCTAACATCGTGCCAGTCATTAAAAAGAATGGAAAGGTTAGAGTTTGTGTTGACTACAGGGATCTGAATCGTGCCAGTCCAAAGGACGATTTTCCCTTACCTCACATCGATACACTGGTGGATCATACAGCCACGAACACACTCTATTCCTTTATGGATGGGTACTCTGGGTACAACTAAATCAAGATGAATGAGGAAGACCGCGAGAAAACTTCCTTCATTACACCCTGGGGCACTTTCTGCTACAGGGTGATGCCTTTTGGACTCAAAAATGCGGGTGCCACCTACCAACGAGCGATGGTGATGTTATTCCATGACATGATCCACAAAGAAATCGAAGTATACGTGGACGACATGATCACAAAGTCGAAGGACGAAATGGACCATATCCAATATTTGAGAAAATTATTCAACCGGCTTCGCAAGTATCAGCTTAAGCTAAATCCGGCTAAGTATACTTTCGGAGTTCGGTCGGGTAAGCTTCTCGGGTTCATCGTCAGTAAAAAAGGCATAGAGGTGGACCCCGATAAAGTGAAGGCAATAATGGAAATGCCTCCTCCTAAAATCGAGAAAGAGATAAGAGGATTCCTCGGCAGGGTGAACTATGTTGCAAGGTTCATCGCACAGTTGACTGACACGTGCAAACCAATATTCAGGCTGTTGCACAAGAATCATTCCGAATCTTGGGATGAGGATTGTCAATAAGCTTTTGATAAGATCAAACAGTGCTTGGCCAATCCACCAGTATTGGTGCCACCTGTCGAGGGAAGACCATTAATCCTCTACTTAACCGTGCTTGATGAGTCCATGGGAGGTGTGCTAGGACAACAAGACGAAACGGGAAAGAAAGAACGAGCCATCTACTACCTGAGCAAGAAATTTCTCGACTATGAGACCCGCTACACGCCGTTAGAAAAGACGTGCTGTGCGTTAGCATGGGCAACACAACGGCTCAGACAGTATATGATTAGGCATACTACTTGGTTGGTTTCCAAAATGGATCCAATTAAGTACGTGTTCGAAAAAACAATAATCACTGGGAAGATTGCCCGATGGCAAGTACAGTTATCAGAATTTGACATCATACATGTCACACAAAAGGCCATCAAGGGCAGTACCCTAGCTGATTACCTAGCACACGGGCCGACCAACGACTACCAATCCCTTCAGGATAATTTCCCCGATGAGGATATAATGAATCTACAACATGAAGAGCCTAAAGATGATGCGTGGACCATGTATTTTGATGGAGCCTCCAACATGCTTGGACGAGGGATTGGCACAGTGCTAATCTCTCCACAAGGAAAATACATTCCCGTAACGGCAAGACTCAACTTCGATTGTACAAACAACATGGCTGAATACGAGGCTTGCGCGTTGGGAATCCAAGCAGCCATCAACAATGGTATCTTAAAACTCAAAGTGTTTGGTGATTCGGCCCTAGTCATCTACCAACTACGAGGTGATTGGGAAGTCCGAAATCCTAAACTGATACCATATGTTGAGCACATCAAAGATTTGACACATTTCTTCCAAAGTGTCGTCTTTGAATACATTCCAAGGGAGGAGAATCAATTTGCCGACGCTCTTGCTACGCTCTCGTCGATGTTCGCCTTGGATCGTGAGCATGAAATGCCCATCATCAATATCCGGCGGCACGATAAGCAAGCGTTCTGCCTTCTGATAGATAAAGCTGTCGATGATTGTCCATGGTTCCATGATATCAAGCAATATTTAACAAAAGGGGAATATCCTGATGCGGCCAACGACAATGACAAGAAGCATATCCGAAGAAGGGCCATGGGATTTCTGCTAGTCGGTGAAACCCTCTACAAGAAAAATTATGACTCGGTCTTGTTGAGATGTATAGACCAAGTCGAAGCTCAAAATATGATCAAAGAAGTACATGAGGGGGTTTTCGGTACCCATATCCCCGGGCCTGCAATGGCTAAAAAGATCCTCAGGGCGGGATACTATTGGTCGACCATGGAAAGGGATTGTTACCAGTACGTGCGAAAATGCCATAAGTGTCAAGCATACGCCGACAACATTCATGTCCCACCGACTCCACTCAATGTATTGGCTTCACCTTGGCCATTCGCAATGTGGGGCATGGATGTTATTGGACCCATCGAGCCGAAAGCATCCAATGGACATAGATTCATCCTTGTGGCCATTGACTACTTCACCAAATGGGTAGAAGCGGCATCGTATGCTCATGTGACCCGAAAGGTGGTAACATCCTTCATCAAGAAGAACATTATATGCAGATACGGTATTCCCGATAAAGTCATCACTGATAATGGATCTAATTTGAATAACAAAATGGTGGAAGAACTGTGCCAAGAATTCAAGATCCAACACCACAACTCTTCCGCATATCGGCCAAAGATGAATGGGGCAGTCGAGGCAGCCAATAAAAACATCAAGAAAATTGTGCAAAAGATGGTTGTCTCATTTAAAAACTGGCATGAGATGTTACCCTTCGCTCTTCA
The DNA here is from genome assembly GCF_000230855.2 of Cajanus cajan. Taxonomy (NCBI): domain Eukaryota; kingdom Viridiplantae; phylum Streptophyta; class Magnoliopsida; order Fabales; family Fabaceae; genus Cajanus; species Cajanus cajan. Next base: position 31,497,982 of record NC_138524.1, on the reverse strand, counting down.
TGGTTATAGGACTTCAGTACGCACATCTACAGGAGCTACTCCATTCTCCCTCGTCTATGGGATGGAGGCAGTTCTACCTGTCGAAGTCGAGATACCTTCTCTAAGGGTAATCATGGAAGCAAAACTTTCCGAGGCAGAATGGGTTCAAAGCCGATACGACCAGTTGAATCTTATCGAAGAGAAACGGCTGAACGCCATATGCCATGGTCAAGCCTATCAGAGGAAGATCAAAAAGGCTTTTGACAAGAAAGTCCACCCTCGAGTCTACCATGAGGGAGAGCTGGTAATGAAGAAGTTGCTACCAGCTCAAAAGGACAAAATCCGAAAGTGGGCCTCGAATTACGAAGGACCATACGTGGTGAAGCGAGCCTTCTCAAGAGGAGCATTGATCCTCACGGACATGGATGGGGAAGAACTTCGATACCCAGTGAACGCTGACGTGGTAAAGAAGTACTATGCTTGAAGACATTGCTTGCATAGGCCCGCTAGGATGAAAACCCGAAAAGGGCGTCCTAGGCAAAAGTTAGGGCAAAATAAAAAGCCCGCCAGTACAAGGGTACTAGGCAAAACAAAGGCGAATTTATCCCCGCTAGGATACGTCTTAGGCAAAAATTAGGGGCAAAAGAATAAGACACAAAAACAAAGCAAGCAACGATCACTCGAATCGAAAACCGAAAGGCGGTTCAAGTGATTATCTTCTAGAAGCAAGCGTCTTGCAGTATCTACACTCCTAACTCAGGCATCTCACCCGAAGCAATTAGGGGAACGTAAGAGCAACAATTACAGATATAATTGTTAAGCCCAATGTATATAGCCTACCCTGGCCAGCCATTCTTCAGAAATTCCTTTTGTATATCTTTCTGTAAAAACATTTGTGAATATCAATAAAATATCTATTCATTTCTCTTCTCTTGACCATGTGATTATGCCTCTAAATTGGTGTTCCTTAAAAATTGTACGAAATTCCTTTAATAATCGGTCAATAAAGAAAGTTGGAGGGGTTCCTATAAAATCCGCAATCTCCTGCGTAAGAGGCTCACAGAAATCCTCCCTCACATCGACGACAGAAATTCCTCCAAGAAGAGGAGGATAGGGAGAGCCATTTATTTTTCTAAAAACATTAACAAAATGATTAAACTTGCATTTTGTGCATCACACACACATTAGTTGCACATTCAAAGACCTTATCATGAGGCAGTCGCATAAAATAGAAAAAATAGGAAAAATTTCTTGTGTATGACAACAGCCAACAGGAAAAGCCGAAAATCGACAAAAAAGGCAAAAATTCAGAAAATCCGACAATCATACAGAATAACTGAGCCTGGAGAGGCTTGCCGAAATAATACTCCCCAGAGACATCTCAGCTTGCACTCTTGGGCCGAATTCCCAGTGAAAGCTATCAGAGCAAGATCAGCAAGATTCCCCAATGGAAGCATGATCATCCAAACAAAGTATCCGAGTCAAAGGACTCAGACTTCCTCAGTGGAAGATAGCTTTCCAACTCGAGCGACGAGTGAAGCTAAGCCTGAAGAGGCTTTCTAAATAATACTCTGGGATACATAAGATCCTCAATCCCCATTTGCCTACTCAGAGGCACTCCTCCAAAAAAGGAAAATCCAAAAAGATCGATATCCATTTCCCAAGCGGAATTCGGTATTCAACCAAAAAACCGAACGTTAAGATAATCCGCCTAACAGAAGAGGCCAATCAAAATCTTCATAACAGAATCCCCCAGGATAACAGCCTACGCAGAGGCAGCAAAACCAGAAAATCAAAAGAGTCACCCGAATAAGGATAACCGGGATACTCCACCACCGTCGAAAGGACGTCAGCCAACCATAAGGCACCGCTCACATCAGAAAGAGCATCTTTGTGTCTACATCCCCAAGGAATCAGAATTTCCCCAGTGGGCACCAACTACGCAATGGAAAGTTGGGACACAAGAACCTATGAGTAACTGCACATCCCCTAGACGGATCCCTGCGCTATCCAGCCCTCAGCGGCACCAAAATCAAAAATAACCGTCGAAGCAGCATCGTGGACTGTGGAGACAAAATCATCACAAATCCCTGGAGAGGGCAAACTCACGCTACCAAAGTGACCAGAAGCACGGAGGTATGCAACCCTGGGGAGGGCAAACCGCAGACCCTGGAGAGGGCAAACTCACGCTACCGAGGTCGTCAGAAACACCGAGGTATGCACGAGCCTGGAGAGGCGACGACTAATACTCAGCTACCCCGTCGTCAGAAACACGGAGGTATGCAGCTACCGAGGTTGTCAGAAACACCGAGGTATGCAACGAGCCTGGAGAGGCGACGACTAATACTCAGTTACCCCGTCGTCAGAAACACGGAGGTATGCAGCTACCGAGGTTGTCAGAAACACCGAGGTATGCACGAGCCTGGAGAGGCGACGACCAATACTCAGCTACCGACGTCGTCAGAAACACGGAGGTATGCAACTGCCAACGTCGTTAGAAACACGGAGGCATGCAGACCCTGGAGAGGGCAAACTCACGCTACCGAGGTTGTCAGAAACACCGAGGTATGCACGAGCCTGGAGAGGCGACGACTAATACTCAACCTGGAGAGGCCACTCAACAATTTTCCCACCGGAAGACACTACAAGTCGGAAGGATGGCTTACTCCCCGGACAATTGGGTCAACTCCTTTACTTGTCAACCGGTACACCAAAAAGCCGTTCGACTAAGTAAAGGGGGGGCAGCTGTAGACCCCTAAAATTGTCCGGGTCGGAAATAAAGCTCAAAGACTCTCAAAGACCGAAGGAAAGTCAGCCGGAAGGACTCCTGGAAGACCCTAGGATGATTTTTTGTAGGTCTAGAAGTCTTAGAGTAGCTTAGAATAAGGGTGTGTGAGGATTGGAGCCCAATACGCCCTCCCAGAGGTTCAGTACGGCCGTACTGAGCCATTTGAACTACAATACGGCCGTAGTGAAATCAATACGGCCGTACTGAAGTTTTTGAACTTCAGTACGGCCGTACCAAATTCAATACGGTCGTACTGTAGTTCAAAAACTCAGTACGGGCCGTAGTGAAATCAATACGGCCGTACTGAAGTTTTTGAACTTCAGTACGGCCGTACCAAATTCAATACGGCCGTACTGTAGTTCAAAAACCCAGTACGGGCCGTATTGACCTCCCAGGCTGTATTGCGCCTCAATCCTATAAATAGGACGTCATTGGCACGTCCTCCCACACTTTTTCCAGACTTCTGGACCCTCGTGCTGAGTATTCTTGGGTTTTTGAGCTATTCTCTGCCCTAGAAGTCTCTCCGAGAGCCAATCCGACGAAGTTCTTGAGTCATGAGCCATTAGCTTGAGACTCGAACAAGTCGAAGGGAAATCTCTTTGATTTCCATAGTAAAAATTATCTTTAGGGAAAGGAGCGAGCGGACGTGTAGTGGGAAGGAGCGCCAAAAAGCCTCCTAAACTTCGTTTTGAATATATAAAAGCTCGCTTCAAAGGTTTCTTCCCAAATCCTTTCTTTTACCGCTTTCTGATTGTTGCATTGCATGTTTAGAGCTTTCATCATGTAAATATTTTACTTATAATCGTTTCTAATAAATGGGGGTAATTTAGTAACTTTACGCTGTTATTTATGAAATAATCTGTCATAGGGAACCCGAAAGGGGCGCTGTGGGGTGCTAACACCTTCCTCACACGTAACCGACTCCCTTACCCAACTCTGGTTGTAATGGCCGAAGTTGATTTGCGAAAATCAATTGCCTTATATCTTTTTCCAATGTTTTGAGTAAAACATTGGTGGCGACTCCAAGAACCCCTTCTTTTTGCGAAAACCACCAATCCATGGAGGGTCCCGCTTGGGATTAACATGGATTGGTGAGAGTCATTTAAACAAAATTGTTAGCTCGATGAGGTCTCAGTTTGAGAATAAGTCGTTCTAACAATCCATCATTTTTCAAAACCTAAAAAGAGTCCGACCATCGTCGCGAATGCCAAGGTCCGTTTCGGCGGGTGGCGACACTGGTGCACACCAATCTTCTAAAAACCAGAATTCTAAATCAGACTAGTAGAGGAAGACACAGCCCGAAATGGACAGAGAAGTGAAAACAATTGTTCCAGAGTTGGTGATGAAGAAACACAAGAAAAATGAGGAGTGGGCTTTGGTAGAGAAGAAGGGAGAAGCATGTTCATCTGCAAGAAAAACTCACTGAATGCGCTTCTTCCATAGAAATGACCTTTTGCTTTAGAAATCTAGAAATCAAGAAGAAGTTTCCTCATCCTCCTCTTTCAAAAAGGCTTCCCTGCTCCAATAGATCCTCACAAGGCTTCCGTAGAGCTTCTTCCCCGCATCTGAACCTTGTGATCACCGTAGGAGAATTAGGAAAACAAGGATAACTATGCTAAAAACTTCTCTGTGAAAATTTCTCATGATGTACATATTTTTAAGTCAACTCAATAATATATTTACATTTTGTTATCTAGAATTATTGGCTGATATGGGGAATAATCTGCTCAATTCTATTTTCCTTTGTTGCTGGATATAATAACTCTTCTAGTATCAGACTATTTCAAGAAACTTATCCATTTCGTCTGAATAATCATAATAAAAAAAAGGTATTTTCATTTGATTATACAAAGTCTTCATGTGGCACATATTTGATTCAGATCAATGCATTTTTTTAAATCGTTGTTTGATGTATAAATTGATTTGCTCATGACTATAGGTTCCCTTGCTCCCTAAGCATCTCGCTTACTGTATAAATATTTTTGATGTCTAATTTCCCTTAGAAACTCATCTACCTTGATGACTACAAATGAGAAAAGTGATAGTATGATTCGCTTGTTGTACACATATTTTTTCTTGTGTACATCTACAGCTCAACTCAACCTAATCTAACTAAGTAAATATGCTTCATTTAGAGTTATCATCTTGATCAATGTTATGATAAATAATCTTGCATGGAGTCTCATTTGTTATACTACTTATTTTGAATTAAACATTTTCTTAAAAACTATCGCTCTGCCTTAATATTCACCCTAATATCAATTCCTTTTTGATGATCACAAAGGGGGAGAAATATAAAAAAATTAATCAAATAAGTTACAAGCAATCAGGAATAGGCTAAGAAACAATCTAGTAAAGAGGAGAGCATATACTAAGGGGGAGAAATACAATGAACTTGCCATACAATACAAACACTCTCTAATTTAATTTATCTGAAACCATTTGATCAATTATATTTGTCATCATCAAAAAGGGAAAGATTGTTAAGTTAGACGAAGCAACTCCCAGTAAGGTTTTGAATGAGACAAATATAATGCTTATTGTTATTTCTAACAAGTGTGTTAGTGTTTCAGATAAAGACATAAGTACAGGCAAACTGAAGAATAAAAGAATATACATGTATTACCATCTACACCAGAACCAAGAGATATGAGCTAAGCACTGTCGCAACCCAAAAAATTTTGATCTTGCAACTTGTGGTTTAGACATCCTTTTAAAAATCTCATCAATTAAGGAATGCTCAGACACCAGACTAATCCTTAATTAATGGTTTTGAAAATGGGTTCATGGAGTCGCCACCAATGTTTTACTCAAAACATTGGGAAAGTAAAAGGTTTTTAAAGATCCAATAATGGCCTTAATAACCAGAATTGGGTTTGAGGGTCGATTACGTGTAAGAAAGGTATTAAGCACCGCTACAACGCCCTTAATCAACACCCTTATGATGAAGTTAGCATAGAAATAATTAATAATTTAAATATTTAATCCCCTTTATTAATATTTATTTACATGCTATAAATTTAAATTACACAATTGACTCTAAGATGTCTACATGATTGCTTTTATTATAACAATGTTTATAAAAGATAAGAAATAAAAGGGAGAGAAGAAGATTGACTGAAATACCTCTTGAACGAGCTTTATTGAATATTCAAATATGGAGATTTTTAGGTGCTTTGTGGAAATCTTTCACACTACAATAAGCCTCACAAAACTCAAGAAATACAATAGGAGGGAAAGAGAGAGAAATTTTGAGATCTAAGGAGTGTTGGAAGAGATTTTGTGGCCCTGAGAACTGTGCCAGAGTCTGCTATTTATAAGCATCAAAAAGTGGCCAGAACGGCCTGTTCCAAAATTGGAATGGCCCGTTCTGGATCCGACCATTTTGTGTTAAATTTGTAACTGGAACGACTCATTCCTAAAACCAGAATGGCCCGTTCCAGATGTGAGTTTAACACATAACTACCTATGCTGGAACGACCCATTCCAAACTATGGATTTTAGGCCTTTTTATAACTTGGAACGGCCCGTTCCAATTTAGGAATCACCTGTTTCAAACTTAAGTTTTAGCCCTTTTTAGGAGCTTAGAACAGCCCATTCCAGTTTGGGAACGGCCCGTTCCAAACTAGGGTTTTAGGCCATTTTTATAACTTGGAACGACCTGTTCCAGTTTGGGGACAACCCGTTTCAATTTTGGAACAACCCGTTCCGAGCTACTAAAACCAGCTTATTTGGGCTTTAGGTTTTCTAATGTCATGTCCTATTGTTTCCATCCTTCGAGAGCTCCTTTCCTTGATAATATACGTCTATTTCATTACTTTTGGGGGTCCGGGCGAAATTGGGTGTCTACAAGCACCAGATAAAGGCTAATCAAAAGAAGGAAATACATCAGACGAAGACACCCACAAACATAGACACAAAGGAAAAAAGAACAACAGCACGAGCAATGAAGATGAAGGGCAAAAGCTAACAAGACGTCAGATGAGGAGATTAAATGATCAAACGAAATGAAGCCCAACACAAGACCAAAGACAATGGATGGGCACAAGAAAAAGAATATGGAAAAAAGTTTGAAGTCAACATAGATCAAAGAGGAAGACTTGTCAAGCACATCAAGACGAAAGTTGGTTAAGCAAACGATTGAAGCTCAAGCCATGCAAGAAGGATCCGTTCCAATCCAAAGAATAAAACAATCACCAGTACGAAATGGATGTACTGAAGCAAATTGGATGAGTGATAAAATATCACAAGGGATAAAGTAAGTGGTTCAGATAAAGTTTGAACAAACAGAAGAAGAACAACCAAAACACCAGATGATGAGAAGAAATAATTAAAGATCTTCCTGATAGAAATGGTAAGGAGGAGTGATGAATGTTCTTCTCCTTAGCTCTCCTTATGCATGGATCTTCTTCAAGGAAATAGAAACCACAAAGATGAACACTAGATGGAGGAAGAATCTCGGATATAGAAGAGGCTTAAGCCTTGGATGGAAGCATCCAAGCTTAAGGTGCAAGGGAAAGCTCACTTCAAAGAGGAGGAAATCCTAGTAGGGTTCCTAAGGTGAAGCTTTCTTTCATGGTGACTCTTGAACGAAATTTGGCTGAATAAGCTCTCAAATTTCATTATTCTCCAAAAGTGAATACAAAGAGTAGAAGAAACACTTAAGTAGCATCCGGTTTTGCAAACATTTGGGCGCCTAAGTCAAAGCTCACAAGTGGCGCCCAAAATTTGAATTCAAATTTGAAATTTAAATTCAAATTTTGGCTCCCATGTGCTACTCCGAAATTTTAGGTACCTAATGTGCATCTAGGTCTGATTTGAGAGTCATTTAGGGTTAATTTGAGGGTCACATGTTCAGCCACCAATTGGTGCAAAACATGTGACTCAAATGTAACTTAAATGGCTTCCAAATTAAACCTAATTTAACCTAGTTAGCCTACTTTAGTATTTCTTGTATTTTCCTAATCTAATGACCTAAATACAATGGTAAAACAAATACAATGGAAAGGAAAAATTACAAGAATGAAAATGAGCCCAATATTGGGTACCAAAAGCCCAAAGGCCCATGAAGCCCAAAACTAGGCCCAACAAGCCTAAAACCTAAAATGCTATTCTATGTGGTCCAAAATACAAGACCAAAATATATGATACCTATACTAACATGATGTATACAAAACATATGAAAATAGCTATAACAAAATATGGCCCATGAAAAGTTCAACTTGGGCCTTCCCAGGCCCATCGGGCCCATTGGGCCTTGACTGGCCCAATTCTCCAAATCTAGCCCACTCCTCTTGGATCTTTAAGTGTGTCACCTCTTGCTCTCCAAAGCATGATTCCATCATCCCCTCCCTCTTGAGAAGGATTTGTCCTCAAATCTCGAGGATGAATGGAAGAAGAAAAATCATCACCTACATATAAAACATGCAAAGAATAAGAAGTGACATGGTAACAGAAAAGATCATGGACCCTAAGAGGAGTCCTAGTACCTAACCTAACAAAGAAAGATAAAATATTAGACTCTCTAGAAATAGGCTCTTCTTCTAAGCATAACCTAGAAGTAAAACCTAAAAATGTAAGAACACTATGACTAAGACAATGAAAAGATTGATTTTTAAACACTACAACATCTTGCCTAAAGTACCCCAAATGGTAACCAAGGCTTTTTCTAAAATATAAAGAAAAAAATACTAGAAAACGTCCTAAACAATTTTGAATCATATTGTTTGGTAGATAAAATGTCTTGGAAAGTTTTGAAAACTCATATAAACTATTTTTGTCTTGTAGGGAAGGGTGCAAATTAAGTTCAAATAAATATGAACTTCCCATAAGATCAAAAATAGAATATGAAATATGACAAGATGTATCTATCAAACAATATATTCCAAAATTTGGGTGCTTTATTAGAACAACTATGGTAGAAGGAGTCCTAAAGAGAGGAAGGCTATCTTCCTTGGGTACCTCCAAGGAAGTAGCACAAGAAGTGGAACTAAGTGTAGTCCACTCCTTCTTCACTATATCTTGAAGTTGAGATTCATTTTTCTTTAAAATATTTTGTTCTAGAATCTCTACTTCATGACTAGTGGTAGCACAAGGGTAAGAATTAAGGTCTTTATGTATGAAGAGAGTATTTTGCAAATGGTTTTTAGAGATAGAACAACTCTCTTCACTCACAAGTCCTTTAGAGGAGATATTTTCCTCCTTATTCTTCCCTAAGAGCAATGCCTTTTTTCTTTCTTTTTCTCTTGTTTTTCTCAATTTTTCTTTCGCTAAAAATTTTTCTTGCTTTTGTTTAAGAATGTGAATTTCTTCCTCTATAATTGCAAGTTGTGCTATTTTTTCAAGTTTTTCTTTTTCTCTTTTTAAGGCTTCTTGCTTTGTCCAAAGTGTTAGTGATTTAAGCCTTTGAGTAGAATGTGAAAAACTTTTTGGAGAGCTTGAATCACTACCACTTGAGGAATATTTTCTCATGATTAAACAAAAGAATTTTTTTTTTATGCTATGCAAAAAGATATAAAATATTTTTGAGATTTTCTAGGAACAAAAATAGCACTTGGAAGTATAAGTGTACAAATTGCACTATCAAGGGAGGTGAGCTACTAAGAGCCACTTAATAACCAAGCCTTTTCAAGTGGAAATCACTAAACTCCTTTGTGGTATCTTTGATTCCCCAAAACTTTTCACAAATTTTTTTGAATGCTTTTCACAAATTTGTTTGTTTTTGAAGCTATCTAAACGTGAACAAGTAAAACTACACAATTCTAGACGAATATAGGCAACAAAATAAACACAATTAAGCACAAGAAACTTGAAAAGAAGCAAGTTAAGCAACTAGTCGGATATCCTAAGTGGAAGCTTGAAACATATGAAATTTCCAAGCCACTTCCACTAGTACTACACGTGAGAGTCTATCAAGGATGTAGATATACCTGACCAGCTTCTTAATACTCCCTCCAAGCTTTACAAATTGGTTTAAAATACAAGAGAATTGACAAAAATTAAACTAGCCTAGAAAGCAAATAAAGTGGTGGCTTTGGTGACCAATTAGTGACGGATTTTGTGCCAAACTTTTCCAACACTTAAACAAATGTTTAATCCGCCACTAATCCTTCAAAAGATGCTGCTGGACCTGCAAAATAAACACAACAAAAGAGGTTAATGTAGGCTCCTCACAAGTGAAAGGAATGGTCACTCAAGTGAAGGAAAATTTAGGAAAAGCTAGGTCACTAATTTAGGTCAAATTTGGTAGTATTAGTGTCCACAACTTTCCTACTCTTTGTTGAGTCAATGCTTGATCCTTAAGCAAGGATTTGAGGCCACTTCCAGCACAGGAATTTATTGAAAGAAAACAAGACAAGCAATAAAAGCACAATTTGAAAAGCTTATACCAAAAGTTAAGAGTAATAGGTGTATATGACAAGACTCAAAGAAGTTCAACAAGTAAAACTGAAAATTAAGACTCCAAAGAAGGCTAGCACACAGTTAGGAAGGTTCCTAGATAGGTACTAGAGTATATGAACAAAACAAAAAAAATTTGAAAGCAATTGGATAAGTATAGATCAAATAGTAGTCAAAACAATAACAAAGAATCAAGTGAAAGTTTATCAATGTACACCTCTCGGCTTTTTCCTTTTAATTTGCTTTATCTATTTTTTTTAATTCTTTATTTTTCTATATTAAAAATAAGATTCCAGAGAAGGTATTTTCCTTTTGTTTCAAATTTTTCTATGATTCCAAGCTATAGAAACCGAGACTACAAGTTAACCAAAATTTAAGTGAAAAATGATGAAACTAGTGCACTAGTTTTAGGTTTTTGTGTTGGATTCTTTTTGTACACTTTTTCTTTTGAACTTTGGAAATTTTCTCTTGTTTTAGGCTCTGTATATCCTCTGTTTTCAGCCTCTTTACACTTTAAAAATTTGAATCCACAAAAATTAGTGCACTAGAAGTAGGATTACACTTGAGATTTTGAGTAACACAATTTTTTTTTTAAGAATTTTCAATGGAAAGTGAATTGAAAACTTAAGTACACAATGGAAACCTAACTCTAAAGAAATTTGCTAGGACTAATAGCAAATTATGAACACAATAAGGTAAAATAAAAAGCACATATAGGTAGGCACATTAGAAGTATGACCGAAACAAAAAATGATGAACAATGTACTAAAAAAAAACAATTAGGTCAACATGCTATTCAAGGAGTTTTTGAACATATAAGAACTAAACACAAACTCTAAGACAAAACATGGATTAAAAACCAAAATCTAATGCAAATGCATGAAGTCCAATCACGGACACATACAAGAATGGAGAGACTCAAATTAAATCAAAACAAACACAAGCTAATAGGTCCTAAACATGTTGATTGTGGAAGAAAATTCAAAAACAATCAACCAATGGATCTATGGAACAAAAATTGATTCAAAACATATAGATCCAAAAATGAAACTCAAATTAAGACACAAGAACAGCACAAAACACGGACACAAAAATGGAAGCAACTTATCTCCTTGAAGACCTTGCTTTGATACCAAAAATGATAGAAATGGTAAGGAGGAGTGATGAATGTTCTTCTCCTTAGCTCTCCTTATGCATGGATCTTCTTCAAGGAAATAGAAACCACAAAGATGAACACTAGATGGAGGAAGAATCTCGGATATAGAAGAGGCTTAAGCCTTGGATGGAAGCATCCAAGCTTAAGGTGCAAGGGAAAGCTCACTTCAAAGAGGAGGAAATCCTAGTAGGGTTCCTAAGGTGAAGCTTTCTTTCATGGTGACTCTTGAACGAAATTTGGCTGAATAAGCTCTCAAATTTCATTATTCTCCAAAAGTGAATACAAAGAGTAGAAGAAACACTTAAGTAGCATCCGGTTTTGCAAACATTTGGGCGCCTAAGTCAAAGCTCACAAGTGGCGCCCAAAATTTGAATTCAAATTTGAAATTTAAATTCAAATTTTGGCTCCCATGTGCTACTCCGAAATTTTAGGTACCTAATGTGCATCTAGGTCTGATTTGAGAGTCATTTAGGGTTAATTTGAGGGTCACATGTTCAGCCACCAATTGGTGCAAAACATGTGACTCAAATGTAACTTAAATGGCTTCCAAATTAAACCTAATTTAACCTAGTTAGCCTACTTTAGTATTTCTTGTATTTTCCTAATCTAATGACCTAAATACAATGGTCAAACAAATACAATGGAAAGGAAAAATTACAAGAATGAAAATGAGCCCAATATTGGGTACCAAAAGCCCAAAGGCCCATGAAGCCCAAAACTAGGCCCAACAAGCCTAAAACCTAAAATGCTATTCTATGTGGTCCAAAATACAAGACCAAAATATATGATACCTATACTAACATGATGTATACAAAACATATGAAAATAGCTATAACAAAATATGGCCCATGAAAAGTTCAACTTGGGCCTTCCCAGGCCCATCGGGCCCATTGGGCCTTGACTGGCCCAATTCTCCAAATCTAACCCACTCCTCTTGGATCTTTAAGTGTGTCACCTCTTGCTCTCCAAAGCATGATTCCATCATCTTCCATCGTTACAAAGATCAGACTAAAACAAATGATAGATGGAATACAATGTGTGCATCATCGAATAATAAATCCATAATCATAATAAGAAGAGTCGAGATGAAGCAAAGCTTCAAGCATCAGTCGGATATGAGTAAAGAGAAAGCACAACACAAAAGTCAAGATAAGCAAAGCAAGTATAAGGATGAAGTCTAATCCAAGCTGTCGAAGATACGCAAATAAGGCGTCTACAAGATGAAGATTAAGGTATCAAGAAAAAGGCCAAAACAAGGTTAAATATAGAACAAGGCATAAATGGGCTAAGCATACATGAAGTCTGCACGAGCATCAGATGAACCCAAATGGTAAATCAGACGGAGAAGAGTCAAAGCAAGGCACACCATGATGGTCAAACAAAATAAGTCATATGAATAGATAGAGTATGACATGAGCACCAGACAAATATAAACCAAATTCCAGATGAGGATGTGTCAAGGACAACCACAATTGCAATCTAATAAATTAGATGAAGCATTGGTCAAAGAATAGAAGGAAGTCAATTATATGTTGGACGAAGGACAACACAGATTTAAAGGAACTCCAGATGGAAATGAAACCTATCCACCTACAACTTGACCAGACCTAGAGAAGAGTCAAAGCATCAAGTCTCAAAGGACTACTTAAGCATTGCCTACAATCACATAATTACGCTAAAAATAATAACGTGATCAAAGGAAGAGAAGAAAAAGAAAGAAGGAAAGCACGCAAAAGCAAAATCATGCATGTGTCAGAAAAAGTACATCACTTTTTCAGATAAGGACAACACTCTACAGCTACGAGACTAGAAAAGGACAAAAGGTTCCTAAGTCTTAGTTAAGGTCAGACACAACAACTAACAAATGAAGAAAATTACACGCAATGTCCATGAACGGGAAGCAACATTTGATGCAAGAACCTGAGCATTAAATGAGAAGACCAAAGTAGTCATGAACGACTATATTTTCTTTAACGAACACTTGCAATGGGAAGATTTCCACGAGACCATATATATGTCACTACTTCAAACCTTGAAAGGTTGGCTTTTCCGAATACGATCAAAAAGTGATATCAAGCCCATATAGCAACGAAGCCAAAGACAGAGTATATTGAGCCAAACGTACCTTAGTGTATTTCTCTCTGTAAACTAAGGAGTTCCAGACATGTGTATCTTAGGAACAAAACCTTAGTGAGTGTGCCATCTTATGCATCCTTTCCATGAGAGTAAACCAAACACTCAATCGTTGTAAAGACTAAGGTTGCATACCTTAGTGAGTGTAGAAACCTATGTATCCTCTTTATGAGAGCAACCCATACACTCAAACCAAACCTGCCTAGTTAATATTGTAAACCCTGAAGAGGTTAGGGAAAGAATACTTGTAAAGCCTGGAGAGACTAGTCAAAGAATACTCACTACTATCCAGAAGTGGCTGATAAGAATATACTAGCGTCGACGAGTGAAGCCGACGGGCCAGGAGTGGTCGAGAATACTTGGGGAACTAGAAGTGGTTTAAGAATACTAGAGCTGGTGAGTAAAGCTAGCCAACCAGGAGTGGTTGAGAATACTTGGACCAGGAGTGGCTGTGACTTGGGTGGTCTAGAATACTTAGGACTTGGAGAGGTCGAGAATACTTGGACCAGGAGTGGTTCTGACTTGGGTGGTCCATAATACTCATTGCGAGCCTAAAGAGGCTGATTAAAAAATACTAGTGCTGGTGAGTGAAGCTGGCAGGATAGGAATTGTCGATAATACTTGGACCAGGAGTGGTTCTGACCTAGGTGGTCCATAATACTCACTACTAGCTTGAAGAGGCTGAGAAGAATATACTAGCGTTGATGAGTGAAGTCAACGGGCCAGAAGTGGTCGACAATACTTTTGTATTGAATTGCATATTTAGTGGAACCCTTCAGTTGAAGGAGACTAGATGTAGCTCGATCTGAGTGAACCAGTATAAAATAACTTGCACTGCTAATTCATATTTCTTTTAGACTCATATCTTCCCCGCTTATTAAATCTTTGTGAAAAGCTTCGTCCACCAATAACCTCTAAGTGAAATCATCTTTCAGACACAGACGCAAACTTTGATTAACATATCTAGTATATTGAAGAGCTTTATCTACTGCTTATCCTTAAATGAAACTATCTTGAAAAGGAAAATGCAAGAACCTTAATCATTATTGTTATATGTAACATTTTCCTTTAACAGACAATAAATATTTCAGACGCAGTGACCTTGTGTTAAGCAAATTCTGCATAACCGTCTAGTATCTAAAAGTGCATTGGACAAAGAACATTATACTTGGGAAAATGATTTAAATTTCCTAGTTACACACACACACATATTCAACCCCCCCTTCTATGTGTTTTATGTCTAACTTTAGACCTTGCGTGAAGTCTTCTTTGCCTTGGTAACAACAATGTCTAAATTTAGCTAGGACCTAGGAGCCTTTTTGTCCTTTTCTGGTCACATAGTTGTAGAGTGTTGTCCTTTTTAGAAAAAGTAATGTACTTTTTCTGACACATGCATGCTTTTTCTTTTGCGTGCTTTTCTTCTACTTTGTTCTTTTTGATCACCTGTTTATGTTGAGAGCTTTTATATGATCATAGACGATACCTGAGTTGTCCTTGGAGGCATAATTCTTTAAATTCTTTCATAGCTATCTTCATCAGCGTCTGTTGGTCTTATGTGTCTCTTCGTCAGAGGTGTTTTGACTCTCTTTTTAATCTGGTCAATGATGTGAATGGACAAACTTTGTTTTTGTCTAAAGTATCTTTCAGTCTGTGCTGTCCTTCGTCTTGTGTGTTGTTGAATTTCTTCTATTCTTTGTCTCATGCTTCGTCTCATTTCTTATGTTGCACTGGAAGTTTTCCTGACACACATTCATTTGATATTGAACTTATAGTCGTCTGGTGCACATGTTGTACTTTGCCTTAACTATTCTTTTAACAAAGTTGACCATCTAGTTTCTTCTGATGTTCGACACAACTTTTCTTGTTCCAGGTTTGGTCTTGTTTTGGCTTTTCTTCTGATACTTCAATGTCTCGACTTGTAGTAGGCCTCATCTAGATTTTGTTGAATGTTCTTCCGTCTGTGATCAGACCTGATCTTGATGCTTGAGTAGCCATCATTTGATTCTCTTATTTAGTTTGTTCAAACTTCGTAGATCTTACACTTAATGCATTTGATCCTGAATTAAATGTTTGCTTGCCGATTTTGCGTTTCACGAAGTCTTTTGTACCATTTGTTTGCTTCTATGTCTGGCATTAATCATGGCCTGGACATCTCTGTACTTTCCTGGCATTGTAGCTATAGTGGCGTTGTAATTTGCTGAATGATAGGTATACTTGCTCTGACACATGCAGCTTTGACTTGTGGATAAACGCTAGTCCATTTTTCTTTGCTCTCTTATTTGATTTTGATGACTTCATGTGTTCTTCTGAGAGTGTGGATGCTAGGTAGTTCTTCTTGTTATGACTTTTGACACACTCCAACATTCTTGATTTTCGTCTGTGTATTTGAGTCTCCGTCTGGTCAGCTATGATTTGGTTTTGTCCATCGCCCATGGTCTTGTATCATCTTAGGCTTCTTTATTTTCCTTCTTGTGCTGGGCTTGATTTCGTTTGATCTCCTTATCTGATGTCTTGTTAGCTTTTTCCCTTCATTTTGGTTGTTCGTGCTCTGTTATTTATTTGCGTTGTGTCTGTGTTTGTGGGCATCTTTGTCTGATGTATTTCCTTCTTTTGATCAGCCTTTATCCGGTGCATAGCTCACATCTCTTGGTATAGGTGTAGACAGTGATACATGTATATTCTTTATTCTTCAGCTTGCATGTACTTATGTCTTTATCTGAAACACTAACATATTTGTTAGAAATAACAATATGCATTATATTTGTCTCATCCAAAACCTTACTGGGAATTTCTTCGTCTAACTTAACATACCATACACACTAGAAAGTGCCTCACAGATCTCAAGAAATACAAAGAGGGGAGAATGAGAATATTTTGAATTATATAGTACTTAGTAAGCAATTTTTGCTCTATTTTCGATCCAAAATTTCGGTCCCCTAAGAACTATGCACGAGGCTTGCATTTATAGACATTAGTCCTAACTAGAATGGTTGTTCTGATTATCAGAATGGGTTGTTCCAGATTAGTTTGTTGTAAGTAAATTTTGAAAATAGAATGGCTCATTCTGAAATAGGAATGTCTTGTTCCAGGTTTGAATTTTACTCATAACAACTTGGGTCAAAACGGTCCATTCTGATTTGGGAATGACCTATTTTGACCTAGGGTTTCTAGGCCATTTTAGAAGCTTGGAATGACCCGTTCCAAATTGGGAGCGGCCCGTTTTGGGCTTCTTATTCAACCATTTTAGAATTTCAGTTCTTCTGATGTCATCCTTGTCCATTATAATATTTATGGGTCATTCTGATGTCATGTTGGTCCATTTTGACATCACATTGGGCCTCCAAAAACTTCTTTGTCTTGTACTAAAGGCCCATTTCCTTGTTTGCATGTCCCGGATGAACTTAGGTGTCTACAGATGTCCCTCTTTATTTGTCCTTTGAATAGTGTGAATCAAAAACTCACTTTTTCAAGTATTAAGGTAGTAACGCTAATAGTAAAGAATGTTGGAGAAAAGGCAGACCAAACACACGACATTTTTATACTAATTCATCTCAATCACCGAGACTATATCCAATTCTCAATCTAACCATATTAAGTTTCACTATCTCTAATAAGATACAAGTATTTTTTCAACAAGTCACTTTTGGCTCAAACCTAAGTTTCTTTGAATTGCCTTTTCAAGAAATCTATCCAAGTATGATTTTCACACAATGTATCTCTAAGCTTCAATACCAAGTATTCTTTCACAGTTAAGCCTCATTAGGCTCAAATAAGTATTCTTTTGTAGTCAAAATTCTTCAGGTTCAAATAACTATTCTTTTGCAAACAAGCCTTTCTAGGCTCAACCAAGTATTCTTTTTCTAACAAGCCTCTCAAGGCTTAATCTTATAACAACAATTATACCTGGGTAAAGTTTTATAGATGTTATTTCATCTTGCAAATAAGACATGATACAACCAATTAAGAACATAAGTTTTTAAAGAAAGAATGAATAATAATTTGTACAAAAAGTTCTTCCAAAAATATCTTCTTCTTTTTAGATCGTGAAACTTCTTATATAGTAGCCCAAATGAAGATGACCATTGTAAAATCTTAAGGTTTCCTTACAGTTTTGCTTCATTTGTCTTTGTTACATGTTCCATAAGGTGAAAAGTGTCTGTTGATGCTTTAAATGTGTTTCACCAAATTACCAATTCTTATCTAGTCAAGAAGGCTACTTATCAACTTCAGGATTGTTAGAAGCCAAAAATTTTCCGACCGGACCTCACAGCCATTCAGATGGTTTGAAACTCCGTTTGTAAAACCTGATCAGCTTTGAATTGCTCAAAGACTAGACTAATCCTTCGACTGATGGTTTTGAAAATGGTTTGAAGGAGATGCCATCAATATTTTACACAAAACATCATAAAAAGAAAATTGTTTTCGAAAACTCAACTTTGGCCTTCATAGTCAGAGTTGGGTTTAGGGGTCGATTACACGTGGGGAAGGTATTAGTACCCCACAATGTTTGAATTTGGTACCCTTTAACAATTCTATCATTATAACGGTGTAATTAAGCTTTTACCCCTTCATTTATTAAACATACATAGTTATTTATTTCTACATTACTACTTTACTGTGGATCGTCTTATTATCTACATGATGACTATTATAAGCATACAATCAAAGTAGTAAATAAGGAAAGATATTGGAACCTCTGAAGCAATATTTAATATTATCTTCTTGTAAAACTGTTTGGGGGGATTTTTGGCAGCCTCCTCGCTCTACAAGAACCTCTCGACCCCTCGAGGAAACATTTTAAACTAGAAACTATGAAATGACTAGCAAAGGGATTAGAGATCACTTAATCAGAAACTACACTGAGTTTATTTCACTTAGAGTGATTTGAAGAGAGTAGGGGGAGAGAGAGAGAGCTATGGAGCTTGAGGTGTGTGGAATATGGAGCCCATGGCACCTATTTATAGGCTCCTAGGAAGGGGAACGACCGTTCCCAATTCAAAATGGTTGTTCCTAGTGTGTAGAAAGTACTTTTTCATGCATTTTGAAATGACCATTCCTAGCTAAGGCTGTTGTAAAATGGGAACGACATTTTGGATCTAGGAACAGTCGTTCCTAACCTAGGAGAGGCTTTTTGACCTATTTTGATGCAAAAGAAGCTTCACGGATGTCTTGTGTTCCATCTTGGCTCACTTCTATATCTTCCCAGGTATTAATGAGTTACTTCTCTCATCTTAGAAGCTTCCTGACCGTTGCAGATAAAGCTCAAACAAAACTTGGTGTCTTTAGTTTCCCTTTTTTACTTGTCCTTTGGATAGCAAGACACTATGATTGCATCCTCCAAAGGTAAGTAAAGACGTAGATATTTTATCCAGGTCTTTAGCTTCCCGTCTTCATGGGGATTGCTGGGGAAAAAGTGTTCTTCATGAACGTTCTATGCTGATGGCAATGGCTGGTACTCGATAAAATCTACTAGTGTCTTGCAGCTAAGCGAATGAGTTCAACTTTATTGAGCTTCACCAAGCTCCCTAGGGAATATCGAGTTCATCTTTTTTGAGCTTCTCCAAGTCCGATGAGTATTCTTTACTAACCTCTCTAAGTCTCCTGAGTGTTGTTGAGTGAGCCTCTCCAAGATAAATGAAGATCGACAGTTCTATGTTGACCGAGAGTACTCTTGAGCTTAGCCTCATCAGGTTGAACATGGATTAAATGGTTCCACGCCAGCCGTACGTATTCTCTGAACACAACCTCCTCAAGCTGGATGAGTATTAGCAGTTCCATGCCGACCAAAGGTATTATCTGAGCACAACCTCCATAGGCTAGACAGGTATTGATAGCATTGTCGAGTCACTATCAAAGAAAACTAGGTTTCTAAAAAGTTTTGTAATATAGAGAACTAACGTAGGTCATCTTTCAAGGACACAAGTTCATTCTATTTTTGGTTATTATCATGCAATTGAGTTAGGTTTGGGGGAATTTTGTTTCAAACAAATTGTAAACAACAATATAGAAAAGAGAAGATAGAATCTTAACACAAAATTTCAATATTATCAAATATCGGTTCAAGGTTTCAATTCCTATGGTGTAATTTTTATTGTTCACAACAAATACAAATTCTCAATCAATCTAATTCAATTCAAAATTAATCAATACAGAAATCTAAATCTAGATTATGAATTCCATTAAAACAAGAACTACAATCGCACAATCAAAGTTCTAACAAAATTCAAGAACGGTAATCGATTGAATTAGGAGATTTAGGTTATTTCTAATTCAAAATTACATCATCTCATTTTTTTTAGGATTTAAAACAAAAATTCAATATCATGAAAAAAAACAAAATTATCTTAAATAGAAAAAAAGAAGAGGAAGAAAGAATTCATTCAGTAAAAAATTACGAAGTCAAATTTACCATAGTTCGTTAAACTTTAAACCGATTGATGAATTAGCCTTGCCTCATAATCATGTTTCTTCAGCCAATTCAAGTAGAGAAGAGATAAATCTCGTGAGATAGAAGATAAGAGAAGAGAAGAGAAATTTCATGAGAGAAGAGAAGAGAGTTGAGAGAAAATGAGAGAGCTTCTTGAGCAAGAAACCTAAAATTTAAAAAATGAGGGGAAAAACATCATGCAAAGAGTCATTACATGTATTTGAAGACAAAGTAATGGGCCTAAAGTAAGGGTCCATCCTACTAATTACACTCCTAAAGAATAATTAACTACAACTAAACAGTTTCAAGACAATCTAAAATTTTTACTACAGGGCCGCAAGCTTAAGGTGATATTTTGGGCATAAAATGTCCAAACTGGGTTTTCTTTCAACAAAGAAGTTGTAGATCTCCCTCTTATCTATCCAGCGAGACCAAGTTTGCCCAATTTCAAGTTGTATGGCTCCAGATATGGCCTACACAAGAAACTGTGTCAAAACAGGAAATTATTACTACAATTCAGTAAAAATTATAACTAAATCCTAAATGATTCACTAACACAAATCTAAACTAATACATGAATATATGACACTAAAAGAACTCAAATAAGGCAAAAACATATAAAGAAAGATGTATTAAAATATGACTGTCAGGTATTAGCGGTTCCACACCGACTGGAGATATTATTTGAGCACAACCTCCACAGGCTAGACAAGGATTTAATGGTTCCATGCCGACCGAAGGTATTATCTAAGCATAGCCTCCTCAAGTTGGATGAGTATTAGCGATTCCACATCAACTGAAGGTATTATCTTAGCATAGCCTTCACAAGCTGGACGGGGATTCAATGGTTCCACGTCGACCAAAGGTATTATCTAAGCACAACCTCCACATGCTGGATGGGGATTCAACAGTTCCTCACTGACCAAATGTATTATCTAAGCATAGCCTCCACAGACTGGACATGGATTCAATGGTTCAATGTCGACTAATGGTATTATCTAAGCATAACCTGCTTAGGCTAGATGGGTATTAATGATTCCATGTCAATCAAAGGTATTATTTGAGCACAGCCTCCTTAGGCTGGATGAGCATTAGCAGTTCCACTCCAACTAAAGGTATTATTTGAGCATAGGCTCCACAAGCTAGACGAGTATTTGTGATTCCACGTCGACTGAAGGTATTATCTAAGCACAACCTCCTTAGGATGGATAGGTATTAGCGGTTCCACGTTGACCAATACTGGGGAATTGAGTATTCTTCACAACCTCTCCAGGCCTTTTGGGGATTTGAGTATTCTTTGTAGCCTCTCTAGGCTAGTGAGTATTGTCATGCCTCTCTAGGCCTCCAACAATTTCCTGAACCTAACTACCTCTTCTCTTAGGCGAAAATTGTCTAATGAAGACATGGACATCCTGTCCAAAATGCCCATGAGCTGATGGACGTGAGATCATCCTCTCAGTAGGGTGATCATAACTATGTTAGGTTATTTCTCCACTAGGGAATGAGAGAGAATAACTGATGATGCCTTAGCAAGCTCTACTGATGGCTTGTTGCTATGCGAGAGTGCTTGAAAGCAATAAGGCAACCACTGTCTATCGATGTGAAGAAAGGATCCTCCTAATGCCCCTGGTTCTGACTGTCTTGCCTCTATCTAAGTGGTTATCGTCTAAGGATTATACAATTTTGAAGTTTAAGTATTCTTTTGCTAAATCCTCTTTAGGTTTGGCTCCTCTGCCAAGAGTGTCTTTTAGCTGAAGTATTGTTTATCTGAAGCCTCTTAAGGCTTGGTATATTCCATTGGGAATATTCTTTGATGCTCTGAGTATTATTTAGGTTGAAGCTTCTCTAGGCTTGGTATGCAACGCTAAGGACCACAAGACAAACGATGCCTATTGGTGAGATGCGAAGATACTCATGATGCCCCTAGTGTTGACAACTATGTCTTTGTTAGGCGATTATCCGCTTGGGGATCATGTTTCTAATATGTAAGTATTATTTCACTAAAGCCTCTCCAAGCTTGATTCATCTGCTGGGGAAATTTGTGGTTGAGTATTCTTTAATTGAAGCCTCTCCAAGTTCGGTCCATCTATTGGGGAAATAGGTTATTCTTTAGCCAAATCTTGCTTGTGTGGGTCTCGGTTACCCAATTGTCAATCTGTCTTGACTAGGGATATGAACAGCCTGCCCCTGGTTCGAATCTCAGATATCCGGTAGCCCACTTGTTTGTTCTAAGTTGAGTACTCTACTTGGGAAAAACTTGGGAAAGATGTGGCAATCTCTACTCCTTGCTTATGTGATTTTGTAGTTGAAACCTCTGCTAAAGATTCTAAAAATTTTATTTCTAAGCTTCGATTTTTTCTATACAAGGAAGCTTAGCATTTTTGATTTGTATTTTTGCCTTTTTCTTTCTTCTATTATATTTTTGGCCTTATCTTTTCAAAGAAAGAAAATAAACAAAGACAAAAATGTGATAAATTAAATTTTCATTAACTAATGAAATATTTTGAATACAAATCAAATCTATCTAATGCTAAATACATAATAAGAAAATAAATCCTAATCCTTAACAAGGGGATCACGGAAGCGACGCTAAAGCCAGCTCATCATCTGCTCCTGCTCCTACTATTGGTGGTCCATCCCTCCCACTCTAAATGACTCCCATACTCCTCAAGGTAGAAGCATCAATGGGCCTTGGGACCACCCCCAAGTCGTCGCTATCCTCATCAACACCAGGATGCCTAGCCAATCGAATGAGTAGAAACCCCACCACAATATATCTTGTGCAGTCGATGGTGCCCTCTCGACTGCCAAAGTCACGTACATGCTACAGAAAGAAGGACCTAGGGTTGCACCTCAAACCTTGAGTCATGCAGTACAAATGGAACAAATCCCTATAGGTCACTGACCCTATGCTTTCCCAATGCTTGTGGTTAGAGCTAATCATCAGCTTATGAACCACTCGTAAAGTTGGGTCCGTAAGCCTAGAAGTCTTTATCGTCCTCGGTATGATGACCTCTCTCGTAAGCTCATACCACATGGCATTCACTGACGTCCCAGGTGGCTTGGCCATAATGGCCTCCTGATACACTTTAGTATCGAAGCGCTCGAATGGTACAAAATTGACCTGCTGGTTGAAGTCCTCTAGAGACATGGAGCGGTAGATTCCCTTCATCCAGAAGGAAACCATAGGAATGTCCACCTCGTGTGGAGACTTCAAGTTGTATTATGCAGACGACGCTAGAAACTCTATAGTAGTAGTACAAAATGTTGACTCCGTAATGTGCAAAAGAAACTCCTAGCCGATGCCTGCTAGTAGCTTCTTAACTCTATCCTAGAGTCCGACCTCCTCCAGTATTCTATACTAGAGAACCCTTATCGAGACAAACTCAAAAGACTCGAGCTGCTCATATTTTAGCTAAACATCATCACTCATGGCCATTGGGAGATGGTAGGAGAAAGGACCCTAGGGTGTTTTTCGCCCTCTTGCGCAATGACTCCCCTTACCTCATTTTTTGGATGCAGAATGCAAAGAAATATATGGGAAAAGCAAATGGAGAAAGCGGAATATTAAGAGTAGATTGGAAAAGGGGGAAACCCCCCTTATATAAGCTCCGGAACAGGTGTGGAACAACCGTTCCGACCAACGGCCTTGGGAACGATCTTTCTGCGTTTCGAATTTTTGTTTTTGTTTTTTATATATAGGAAGAAATTCCTACCTCTTCTTTGGACACTCATGCCACATGCATGCAATGGATTAATTATTCTATCTCAAGCATAAAAATGTAGATTAATTTTTTACTCTCAAGGAATTAATCTATGCGCATTAACCATCGGTGAAGATTGATAGCCTTAACCGTGCCAGGCATTCCTCGTTGAACTTGAGGTTTGTACAATCTGGGCCATCGCATGTACAGGATATGACTCTGTTAACCCTTGAGATCAGGTATTCCTAAACTCTGTTCCAGGATTCCTCCGACCTTTCTCCGTGAGTATTGACTATGCATACTCCGCGTATCTCTAAACACTATCTTAATGCCATATAGGTTAAGAGAAAAAAAAAGAGAAAAATATATCTTTTGATTTTTCAAAGGTTTTATTAAGAAGGATTTTCAAAATTTCTTTTTAGAAGTAGGGCTAGCCAAGGTAGGTTGGTGTTTAACTTGATGAACAAGTTCGTTCAAAATAGGAAAATCATTTTTCGCATTAACTCTCTTTTGATAGTCAAGCAATGACTTGGGATTATTACTTTTTGATTAAGCGATTTTCCTGAGCTACCTTTTGGTTTCCAACTCAAGATACTGCTTTTGTATCCTAACCTTTACCTAGGTTATCCCCTTTGTGGATTCCCTAGCAGACTTTTTCTTGACCATAAATTTTGCCTAAGTTCTTCTTTTTGTTTTCATGGGTTCCTTAGTGGGTCTTGCCCTAGCTTTTATGTAGCCTCATTTTTGGGTTTCCTGTCGGGCTTTTATTTATTATGATTTTTCGCAGCATTTATAGAATGATCGCCTTTTTCTATTGCTATTTTTTTGCACGAAAATACCCCTTTGCATTGGGCTTATTGCTTTTGATTTGGATTTCTTATCCAAAAGTCATGTTTTTTTTCTTTTATTTTACGCCTTATTACTTTTTGATTTTAATGCATACTGAGCTATTACTTCTAATGATGTCCCCATGTTAAACATGCTTGCTCATTCTAGGTTTATTAAAGAGGCTTAGATTAGACATTTATAAAGAAAAGAGAAATGAAGCAGAAATATGTATGACATTAAGATAGTGTTTTTGATCTACACGTTCCCATTTAATGTATCTTGAGGGCCCAGACATGCCCCGAGTTCGTGATTCATACACGGAGAAAAAGAGGAAGAGAGCCCCTTAGAGAGGTTTGGTCCACCTGACCACCAAATTTGATTTTTCTGATGTTTGGATGCTAATGCTTTGGAAAATCTTGTGTAACAAAAGATTTCTTAGCTTCTTCTCCTGTGAAAGTGTGGCTAGCTCATATCCCAAGCCTTGTCGCCTTGGATTGTCTCAAAAGTCTAGGAGCTCAGTTATCCCTTAAGCATTCTTACCAAGCCATTATCCTGGCTAGTAACCCCTTTTGAGTAGTATCTGTGCTACTAAACTTACATTCTTCGAGACCCTTTCAATGTAGGAAATTTCTAATACTTGAAAAGCGATCTCTAGGGCTTCCTCTATTGCATCCACATATGGAATAGTTAGTGGCTTACTGATAAGCATGTCTTCTTCCACTTGCACCATTATTAGCTTATCATCCACGATGAACTTAACTTTATGGTGGAGCATGGAGGGTATAGCTCTCGCTTGGTGGATCCAAGGCCTTCCAAGGAGTCAACTATAGGAAGGAGTGATATCCTTCACTTGGAACTCAATGTTAAAGGTAGTGGGCCCAATCTGGATTGGTAGAGTGACCTCTCCTATTACCTTTCTTCTAGATCCGTCGAAAGCTCTGACGATTATATGGCTTGGTCGCATTTGGTCTTCCTTGATTAACAACTTCTTAAGTGTATTATTAGGTAGTATATTCAACGAAGATCCATTGTCCATTAGGACTTTGGCAACGAGAAACTCTTTACATTTTACAGAAATGTGTAAAGGTTTGTTTAGTCAACTCCACCATTCAGAGAATCTCATCGTCTTTGAAGGTTAGGTGATCATTTTCCGTGATATATATGGCTCATGATCCCCTGAAACTTGTCTTGAGAGATACTATGTGCGACATAGGTCTCGTTCAAGACTTTCAACAAAGCTTGTCTATCAGGCTTTGAGCTCGTGATCAGCAAAAGTAGTGTGATCTTCACTAGAGTGCAGTTCAACTGATCTATGACAGAATACTCACTCTGCCTAATGTACTTGAGGAGTTCATCCTCCTCCTCAGGTTCTTTTCATTTTTCTTCTTCCCTTTTCTCCTTTCCTTTGAAGGCTTTAGCTTAAAGATCATTAAGAGTGTAGATTCGTTCACTCCTAGTTATTCCTCCTATCCTGGTTATATTTAATGAATCTTTGACTTGCACGTCGTAGATCCATGGCACGACCTTATTGGTAGCGTATGGAAAGGGGCTCGGTTTCCTAACCATTATTTTCTTAAGCTTATTTTTCCCCTTGTCCACTTGTGTTGTTATTGGTTTTATTTGAAGCGCCTCTCGATCTTGTGTATCGGGTTTGTAATCAATTACTAGTGACTTCATTATCTAATTAATTAACACGCATAGGTTAGATTTCTCTTTTTATTCTTAGTTATTTATTTACTAAGAAGGCTTTATGCTCTACATGTATGCAATGCAAAATGCAAGGACAGTTGAAAGTTCAACAAATATCATATTTATTGATTTTTTTGTTCGATGAACATTTTCATACAATGTTTTTTAGTAATTTTTGACAATATTGTAGAAGTCTTAAGAAGCCAACAGTCGGCTGATGTCTTTGTAAATCATTTTCAGCTTCAACAACATGCCTCCTTAATGCCTCCGCATGTGTGTGGACCGCTTTTCTCATGTCATCGTACATTGATTGCGCCTCTTTGGCCTTTAGTTGATGATACCTCGTCATCACTCGCAACTCTTGAACCTCTTCTAGAGCTTGATCCTTCTAGTGATTGAGGTCTCTAAACTAATCATACCCTCTCTTTTCTTTTTGTTGTAGATCATAGAGGGTAGTAGTCCATTGTTGAGAAACTTCCCACCATTTTTAAGCCTCAGATCGAGTCATAGAAAGGTCCTCCCACATCTAGCTTATCAATTGTACCTGCCCTTTAATCTCAGCCTCGAGTTGTACTATCCTTGATGTTGCTTCACTCGAATCGAATCTCTGTAGCTTCATCGCGTGGGTGATCTCTTCGTGTTTGCTTTCACACTAATCCTTTAGGCCTTCGATCTCCATGCCTTTCTTCTTGCCTTGCCTTTGTAGAACTTCTATGGTGAGGTTGGATTCCTCACCCTTTTCTTCCAAGGCTTTCATCTAGGCCTCTAAGATCGCCAACCTCTTGGTCAAGGCATCGATGTGTTGCTACTGACTACTCCCAATTGAGGGGACTAGTCTAGACATACCAGCTACCCCTTTTTCACTTCTCCATCGGTCATAGTCACTGAAAGAAGCTACCTTAGGTTTTCCCAACTCTTCATCTCCATGATAGACTGGCTTACCCCAAGCCTTTCTAATAACATCCATTTCATGATGATGCTCAAGGGCATAGAGATAACACAATCCTCTAAGCTTCTCTTATCTAGGCAACGTCTGAGTCCTCCGAAGTTGCCTCAATGCTAGCTTAGGGTAGTAGGCAATGCATCCTCTTAGACCCATCAAAGGAATGCTTGGGAAGTCACCACACCAGATCAACACATTTTCAGGGTGGAACCTAGGGCACACCCAGGCAAAGTGACCCTCGATACGACTCTCTAACTCAGCCTTCCACTCCATGGCATATCTTCTCAGTGTGGGTATCTTGGAAAAGCTTCTCAATGGGTCAGGCACTGCTCCCATATGACCCTCGACGAAGAAGTGGGTGCATGCCCACACATACAGTACTGAGCAGCAGTATCTCATAAGTTTCCTTGATTTCTTATTACAGATATCTACAAAAATCAAGGTGTCAGCAAGAATTGCAAGCATGAGACTCATCAAGTGCACGTCCAAGGCGAAGAAGGCATCCATTGCAGTGTGGTCCACGACCCCAACGTGAAATGGAAATAGGACAGTCCTAAACATGATTAGGGCAAGAGTCTTGTTGAAGCTTGGCCAATCGCCCTGATCAGTCAAGGTAGAGACATGGTCTTCTAACATGGAGAGTTTCCACCCTCTTATTGCCCTATTGCCTTCCAAGGTTGACTGGTGGAGGGGTAATTTGACCAACTTGGCCATCCTCTCTACAAAAATATGATCCTCCTTGATGGTATAGACCCCGACTGATTTGGGCCATCTAACCATCATCACATATTCCTCGAGAGTGGGTACTAAATATAGGTGTAGAAACTCAAAGTAGTGTAGTGCGAGCTTCTAGAAGTGCACTAAGACTCTCACAAAGTCGAGGTTGACGGTTATCCTTAACAGGTTAAGAACCCTTCCATAACACTTTCAAAGTCCAAACGGGCTTCTCTTGGCATTAACACAGATATTGTTGACCCTTGGCATTGGGTGGCTGAAAACGTTCACCTTTTTCAACTGGCCATGCATGCTACTACCTACTCCTTCTAAATCTAATGAAATAAAAAAATGAATGGAAATCAATGGGCCAGCCTAGAAACTACATGCCATTATGTTTATTTCCCTAAATTTTGTCATGTTTTCATTTTGTAAAGGGGAAATGATGCCTGATAAAAGCTATCTTATTCAACTGGGATTTTTCTTATTTTTCCTTGGTTTTGCAAAATAGGAAACTACCTATATGATGCTAATTGAATTTAGGCCCAAGTATGCATAGAAAGGGTATTAATTTCCTTATTCCTAACCCTATTTATCAATTGTTTGCTTAAAATTCCAATCCACTCCTATTGGAAACAAATAATACAAACAAACAAATGCACACACATATGCTCAATCAATGTACACTCACGAATAGTCATGTCCATATCCATGGGTTGAGGTCCTTGTAGAGAAAGGTGCATATTCTTGGGTAGTTCTAACTGTTCTCACCGATCTCACAGGCCCCCAAGGTCCCCCATTATAGGGACCCAATATCTGTATCACCGTCAACTGGCAGACGCTAGTGGTCCGTCCAAGTATCGGGTTAGAGTAATTGGTTATCACCTTGAGCGTTGAAGTTAGACATGAAACACATAGAATGGGGGGTTGAATATGTGTGTGTAAGAAGGAATTTTAAACCATTTTCGCAAGAATAATGTTCTTTGTCCAATGCACTTTTAGATACCAGACAGTTATGCAGAATTTTCTTAACACAAGGTCATTGCGTCTGAAAGATTTATCGTCTGCTGAAGGAAAATGTTTCATATAACAATAATAATTAAAGTTCTTGCATTTTCCTTTCTGAGATAGTTTCATTTAAAGATAAGCAGTAGATAAAACTTTTCAGTGTATTAAATATGTATTAAACAAGTTTGCATTTGCATCTGAAAAATGATTTCACTAAGAGATTATGGGTGGACGAAGTTTTTCACAAAGATTTAACTAGTAATAAAGATATATGTCTGAAAGATATGTGTGAGTAGTGCAAGTTATTTTATACTGGTTCACTCAATCTAAGCTACGTCCAGTCTCCTTCAATTGAAGGGTTCCACTAGATATAAAATAAAGTACAATGAGTCACTAGTGGAAAAAAAGGCTTTTAAAATTGGTTATTTTCAACTTTTAAAATCGGTTTCGTAACCGATTTTAAAAGAGCCAATTTTGAAAGTTAGACTTTTAAAATCGATTATTTAACCGATTCTAAAAGTTAACTTTTAAGATCGGTTGTTTTATAACCGATCTTAAAAGTCCGGGCTGCGAAAAAAAATTAAACTGGAACGGCCCGTTCTGCAAGGAGAACGGTCCGTTCTTCTAGGAGAACGACCTGTTCTCCATGCAGAACGGCCCGTTCCAGTTTCGTAGTTTGCCCAAAATGAACCTACAACAAAAATAGAGACAAGAGAAGAACATTAGAAAATGAAAAGAGACGCAAGAAGAGCATGAGAAGATGAAAACGAAAACGACAACGAAATTTACCTTATTGGAGACTTTAGAAATTGAGAGCGCAAGAGAGTAAAAAAATGAATGGAGGGAAAGATTAAAGAGAATGAGAATGGAGGGAAATATAAAAGGTTTCTGATGATACTTTTAAAATTGATTATTTATGAATCGATTTTGTATATTACATACAAAATCGGTTCTAAGATAACTAGTGCTAGTATTTTCTTATCAGCCTCTTCAGGCTAGCATTGAGTATTATAGCTTACCCAGGTCACGACCACTCCTAGTCACGAGTATTCTAGACCAGCCAGGTCATGGGCACTCCTGGTCACGAGTATTCTCAACCACTCCTGGTTGGCTAGCTTCAGTCACCAGTTCTAGTATTCTTAAATCACTTCTGGTTTCCCAAGTATTCTCGACCACTCCTGGCCCACCTGCTTCACTCACCAACGCTAGTATTTTCTTATCAGCCACTTCTGGTTAGCAGTGAGTATTCTCGACCACCTCCTGGCCCGTCGGCTTCACTCGTCAACGCTGGTATGTTCTTATCAGTCACTTCTGGCTAGTAGTGAGTATTCTTTGACTAGCCTCTCCAGGCTTTACATGTATTCTTTCCCTAGCCTCTTCAGGCTTTACAGATGATAGACGTATAATCAGGTTTGATTTGAGTGTTTAGGTTACTCTCTCATAGATAGGATACACAGGTTGATACACTCACTAAGGTTTGCATCCTTAGTTTTTGCAACGATTGAGTGTGGTTTACTCTCACGGAGAGGATTGATAAACTTATTACACTCCCTAAGGTACACGTTCCTAAGTTACACTTAGCACTCGTTAGTCTACATAGAGAAATACATTCAGGTACATTTGACTCTATATGCTCTGTCTCTGGCTTCATTGCTATATGGGCTTGATATCACTTTTTTTTGTATTCGAAAGCCAGCCTTTAAGGTTTGAAGTAGTGATATATATATATATATATGGTCTCATAGAAATTTGCCCGTTGCAAGTGTCCGTTGAAGCAAATATAGTCGTTCATGACTAGTTTGGTCTTCTCATTTAACGCTCATGTTCTTGCATTAAATGTTGTTTCCCGTTCATTGACATTGCGTGTAATTTGTTAGCTGCTATGTCTAACCTTAGCTAAGACCTAGAAACCTTTTTGTCCTTTTCTGGTCTCGTAGTTGTAGAGTGTTGTCCTTATTTGAAAAAGTAATGTACTTTTTCTGACACATGCATGTTTTTGCTTTAGCGTGCTTCTCTTCTTCTTCGTTTCTTCATTTAGATCACGCGTTTTACATTGAGAGCTTTTGTGTGATCGTAGATGATGCCTTGGTTTGTCTCTTGAGACTTGATTCTTTAATTACTTACGTGGCAGACTTCATCTTCGTCTGTTGGTTCTGTGCATCTCAATCTTGACCTTCGTCTCAGCGTCTAAGTTTAATGCTTTGACTTTTCTTTGATCTAGCCAACCATGTGAATAGACAGACATTGTTTCTGTCTGGAGTGTCTTTCTGTCTGTGCTGTCCTTTGTCTAATGCATAGTTGACTTTCTTCTTATCTTTGTCTCATGGTTGGTCCATTTCTTCATGTTGCACTGGTGGTTGTTCTTGACACACATCCATCTAATATTGGACTCATAGTCGTCTAGTGCATATATTGTACTTTGCCTATTCAATTAGCTTGAATTGTCTGGTTCTCATGATGTGCCTTTCCTTAACTCATCTCTGTCTGATTGACCATTTGGCTTCATCTAATGCTCGTGCAGACTTCATGTATGCTTAGCCCATTTATGCCTTAGTCTAGATTTACCTTGTTTTGGCCTTTTTCTTGATACTTTAATCTTCATCTTGTAGACGCCTTATTTTCGTATCTTCGACAGCTTGGATTAGACTTAATCCTTATACTTGCTTTGCTTATCTTGACTTCTGTGTTGTGCTTTCTCTTCATTCATATTCGACTGATGCTTGAAACTTTTCTTTGTCTTGACTCTTCTTCTTCTGATTCTGGATTTATTATTTGATGATGCACACGTCGTATCTATCATTTGTTTTAGTCTGATCTTTGTAACGTGGAAGGTCTTTAATTTCGTATTCGAATGTTTCTTCTCATCGTCTAGTGCTTTGGTGGATCTTCATCTATTTGTTTGAACTTTATCTGAACCACTTGCTTTATCCCTTGTGACATTTCCTAACTCATCCAATTTGCTTCAGTACATCCATTTCATACTAGTGATTGTTTTATTCTTTGGTATTTGAACGGATTCTTCTTGCATGGCTTGAGCTTCAATCGTTTACTTAACTAGCTTTTGTCTTGGTGTGCTTGACAGGTCTTCCTCTGTGATCTTTGTGGACTTCAGACGCTTTTCCATAATCTTCATCTTGTCCTCATCCATTGTCTTTGGTCTTGTATCGTCTGAGGCTTCACTTATTTCCTTCTTGTGCTGGGCTTGGCTTCACTTGATCTTTTCATCTGATGCCTTATAGTTCTTTACCCTTTGTCTTGGTTCTGGTGTGGGAAGTTGCACATGGTTTGTTCTTTATTTTGCTTGTACTTATGTTTTTCTGAAACCTAACACACTTGTTAGTAATAACAACATGTATTATATTTGTCTTACTCAAAACTTTACTGGAAATTGCTTCGTCTGACTTAACAAGCGTGATTTCTGATAACGACTTGTGAGCGTCTAAGGCCAATTCTATGGCTGATCGTGCATCAACCACTCCCTAGGTTCTATTCACACTCTTGCCCTCATGTATAAAGGAAATTGTTATGTGCATTGGTTATTTGCAATATATTTCAAAAAAGCGTGAAATTTAAGCAAACATGCAGTTATTAAAGCCATGCTAAAAACATGTTATAAGCAAACAATATAAATGGGATAAAAATTCGATTACACCTTATTTTGCTAGATTTGTCACTAAATGGGTCAGACCCTCTTTTAGCTTCCCTAATAGAGTCGCCATCTGTCTAAACCCAAAAATATTCTGACCGAACCTCACGACCATTTAGATGGTTTAAACCCCTGTTTGTAAAATCTTATCAGCTTCGGATTACCCGAAGGTCGGACTAATCCTCTAACTGATGGTTTTGAAAATGGTTCAAAGGAGTTGCCACCGATATTTTACTCAAAACATCGAAAAAAGAAAATTGTTTTCAAAAATTCAAATTTGGTCTTCATAACCAGAGTTGGGTTCAGGGTCAATTACATATGGGGAAGGTGTTAGGCACCCCACAACGCCTGAATTCGGTACCTTACGACAATTCTAGCATTATAACAGTGTAATTAAGCTTTTATCCTTTCATTTATTAAACATGAGGAGGGATCCTTTTACTCCAAGAGTAAGTCTATCTAGACTTACTCTATTTAATAACTCATGTTCTACATTAAATTTTAACCATCCAACCGTTCAATTTAAAGTTCTTAATGCATAGATCAAATCTGCAAATTTTTAGAAAGTTTGAAAATCATTTGATACTTCGTTTCATTAATTCGAATCAATGTATAAAATAATTTTATGATTATCCATCAGTTTGAATTAATGAAATGAAGTATCAAATGATTTTCAAATTTTCTAAAAATTTGCATATTTGATCTATGTATTAAGAACTTTAAATTGAACGGTTGGATCGTTAAAATTTGATGTAGAATATGAGTTATTGAACGGAGTAAGTTTAGGTAAACTTACTCCTAGAGTAAAAGGATCCATCCTCATTAAACATACATACTTATTTATTTCTACATTACTACTCTACTACGAATTATCTTATTATCTACATGATGACTATTCTAAGAATACAATTAAAGCAGTAAATAAGGAAAGAGATTGGAACCTCTGAAGCAAGCTTTAATATTATCTTCTTGTAAAACTGTTTTGGGGTCCTTTTTAGCAGCCTCTTTTCTCTACAAGAACCTCTCGACCACTCAAGGACAAGTTTTAAACTAGAAACTCTGAAATCTCTATCAAAGGGATCAAAGATCTCTTAATCAAACACTACACTGAGTTTATTTCACTCGAGTGATTTGAAAAGAGTAGGGGGAGAGAGAGAGAGAGAGCAATGTAGCTTGAGGTGTGTGGAATGTGGAGCCCAATCCGAAACAGCCAGTCCAAGTGTGTAGAAAGCACTTGTTCATGCATTTTGGAATGGCTAATTCCTGGCTAAGGCTATTGTAAAGTGGGAATGGCTATTCCGAATCTGGGAACGGTCGTTCCCAACCTAGGAGAGGCTTTTTGACCTCTTTGGATGTAGAGAAGCTTCCCAGATGTCCTATGTTCCATCTCGGCTCACTTCTTTATCTTCCTAGGTCTCAAGGAGTTGCTTCTCTCATCTTAGAAGCTTCTTGACCTATATAGATAAAGCCAGACAAAACTTGGTGTTTACAAGGATACCAAACAAACTATCTATAACGTGTTTCAGTGAGCAGTAGGTTTTGCATCAACTTTTGCTAACTTTCTCCATGATTTTAGCAAGGAGTAGATTCTGGCAAAAAGTATGGCTTCATTCATTTTAACAAATTTGTGAGTTTCAAAGAGATCTTAGTTTGATCTGTTATGAAACCACTTAGACATGCAACAAGTAGTCGTTAGTCATTATAATTTATATGAATTTAAGACTTTATGAAGTTAGATTGTATCTTTCGTCTCATAGATACATCGTATTTCTAATTATTTGTGTCTTTATGCTTCATCTGATTTACACTTTGCAAAAACATTCTCTCTTAGAAAAATGTTTTATTTTGTTAACATTAAAGCTTGAAAGCTTGAGGGATCCAAAATCATCTTTTGTCTTAGCACTTATTTTAATAAATTACAAAAGATTTGTAATCAATAACAATAAAGTTTCTCTATTTTGTGAAAGAAAATGGAATTTTTTGTTTAAATCTATTACAACTTGTGTTTAATCGATTACATATGAGTTATTATGTTTTTGTTAAAATAAGGTTTGCATGTTTTAACCAATTATATATTTCTTTTAATCGATTGCAAAGTATTTGTCGTCTTTTGAAAAGTTTTAAAAGAACAATTTAATCAATTACATGTTTGTTCATAATCGAATACAATGACTACAAAGGTTTAAAATCTTAATGTTTGAATCGATTACAAGTATTCCATAATCAGTTATGATAATTATAAACATAAGTTTGGAAGTATCAGATGATCAAATTATTCAATTACAAGGATTTTATAATCGATTACAAGGTTTTATGAATTTAATAAATACCATTTGATACTATTTTTGAAGAACAAGTAAGAAACATTTAATTTTAGTTTTTAGAGATCTTAGAGAGAAAGAATTTTATGAATTCACTGTATATCATCACCTACCTTAGGAATTTAAATATTTTCAAGAATCCAAGGTAGAAAGGCATATTTCATAGGAAGAGCTACTTTCTAAGGTGTGGTTTTTATTTACCCTTGGTGTGGGGGTGATGTGTTAAATCTTTAGAAGAGGGATTCTCTAAAATTCTTGCAAGAATTGGATAAGGTTTCTAATTAAGAAAGATTGAAGGTTGAAACTTCGGTAAAAAATTATGATAATTCTAGTAGAACTCTTGGTCGTTTAGTTGAAGACTAAATGTAGTTCTTTCTAGTTGAGAGTGAACGAGTATAAAAATATTATTCTTCTTTCTCTTTTCCTTACTATAATTAGATTTGTCAATGCATTCTTTTGGGGAGAAAGAATAAATATTTAATTAGTGTTTATATCAATATTTTTTCAAAAATTTAATTTCAATCACAGGTTTACTCATAATATTAATTTACATATACAAAATATCTAATTTTGCAAATTTTATTTGATAACCCATGTTGATTAATGAATTTAGATTGGAATAATGTTGATTGACTAATGTACATTGAAATAATCACTAGTGTGCATGATACTTTAATGACAAGTAAAAAACACATTTTAGGTTGGTTTTAAACCCGTCATAGATCTCGACAACATAGAAGGTCTTAATTTTTATGTTGGTTATAAAAATAATCAATATAAAAAATCTTTTATTTTATTTTATTCTAAGTTAACAATAGCTTTATCGTTGTACTCTTTCCCCCCCTTTGCATTTCGCCGCTATGTGATGGTGTAGATTGGAGAAGTGAATGAACTATCTTCTTTAACATCCACCGAATGCCAAAGATCTTCTTCTTGAGTTAGAATCCGGCTGAAATCTTGAGGAAGATGAACAAGAATCAAGGAAAGGTTGTTCCTAAGCTAAGGATGGAAGCATTCAAGCTAAAGAAGCAAAGGAGAGCTCACGGTCAAGTTTAGGAGGGAAGATTTTCCTAGAACTAAGACTAAGGCTCTCGGTGACTTTTGGGAGAGAATAAGGCTGAAAGAAAATTCAGAAATTCTCCTATGATCAAAAGTGATTACAAAAGGGAAGGTTTATGCATTTATAGGCACGAATCCACTCAAATTGGCACCATCACAAAAGCTCACAAGTTGGCGCCAGATTTTGAATTCAAATTTGAAATTTGAATTCAAAATCCATGATCCTCCATGTGCTCCTTAAGTGACCGGTCAATTTGAATCTCTAATTACATTTAGAAGTAATTTAAAGTGCATTTACTTAGTCACATGTGCAACCACCCTTGGCACAAAACATGTGACTTAAATGCAACCCTAATTGCTTCTAAATGTAATTTAGAAATTTCGGATTGATGCTTTTATGTATTCCTTATATTATCCTACTCTAATGACCTAAATACAATGGCCAATCAAATACATTGGAAAGGAAAAATTACAAGAATGAAAATGAACCCAATATTGGGTACCAAAAACCCAAAGGCCCATGAAGCCCAAAACTAGGCCCACTAAGCCTATGGCCCAAAATGCTATCCTATGTGGTCCAAAATACAAGACCAAAATATATGTAATCTATAATAACATGATATATATATATACAAAACATTAAAAAATGGCTATAACAAGATATGGCCCATGTAAATCTCAACTTGGGCCTTCAAAGCCCATCGGGCCCATTGGGCCTTGACTGGCCCAAACCTTCCTGTCTAGCCCATTCCTCTAGGATCCTTCAAGGTGTCACCCCTTGTCTTCCTAGGCATGATTCCATCATCCCCTCCCTCTTGAAAAGGTTTTTTCCTCAAATCACGAGGAACCCTATGATATGAATAATCACCTACATGCACAAAATACCACGTATAAGAGGTGAAATGTTCAATTGAAGAAAATGGATTGTGGATCCTAAGAGGAATCCTTCTATCTAGCCTAGCAAAGAAAGTTAAACTATTGAAATTAAACTCCCTAAAAGTAGTGTAGACACCCAATTTCGTCCGGGGGCATACAAACAAGGAAATGGACCTCTGTTATGAAGGGAAGGAGCTCCCGAAGCATGCAAACAACAAGATAGGACATCAGAAGGCCTAAAGCCCAAATAAATTGGTTTTAGTGGCCCGAAACGGGCTGTTCCAAAATCGGAACGGGCCGTTCCAAGCCACAAAAAAGGCCTAAAAACCTAGTCTGGAACGGGCCGTTCCAAAATCAGAACGGGTCGTTCTGAGATATTAAAATGGCCTAAAATCTCTTGTTTGGAACGCTCGTTCTAGTCTACCAAATTGTGTGTTAATCTTATCTCTGGAACGGGTCGTTCTAGTTTCAAAACGGGTCGTTCCAGTTACGAAATTAACACATAACAGCCAGATCCAGAATGGGCCGTTCTGATTTTGGAACGGGCCGTTCTGGACCCTTTCTGATGCCTATGAATAGACAGCTTAGGCATAGTTCTGAGGACCTCCAAAATTTCGTCCAAAACTCCTTAGAGCTTGAAATTTCTCTCTCTCTATTATTGTATTTCTTGAGTTTTGTGAGACTTATTGTAGTGTGAAAGGTTGCCACAAAACACCTAAATCTCCATATTTGAAGATTCAATAAAGCTCATTCAAGAGGTATTTCAGTCAATCTTCTTCTCTCTCTTTTATTTTTTATCTTTGATAAATATTGTTTATAATAAAAGCAATCATGTAGACATTTTAGGGTCAATTGTATAATTTAAATTTCAAGAATGTAAATAGTTATTAATAAAAGGAGATCTAATATTTAATTTATTATTTCTTATCACATTAACTTCATCATAGGGTACTGATTTAGGGCGTTGTAGGGGTGCTTAATACCTTCCCTACACGTAGCCGACCCCCGAACCCAATTCTGGTTATCAAGGCTATCATTGGACCTTTTAAAAATCTTTTCTTTTTCCAATGTTTTGAGTAAAACATTTGGTAGCGACTCCATAGAACCTATTTTCAAAACCATCAATTAAGGACTAGTCTGGTGTCCGGGCATTCCTTAATTGATGAGATCTTTAAAAGGATGTATAAACCATAGGTCGCAAGATCGAAAATTTTTGGGTTGCGACAGGTAGGAAGAGGATCCTCTCCTAAACATAATCTAGAATGAAATCCTAAAATTGTGATAACACTAAGACTAATACAATGGAAAGAGTTATTCTTAAAAACTAAAACATCTTGCCTAAAGTACCCTAAATGGTAACCTAGGCATTTCCTAGAATATAAAGAAAAAACTACTAGAAAATTTCCCAAACAATTTTGGATTTTATTGCTTGTTAGATATTCATGAGAAGATAGTGCCCAATGGAGTTTTGAAAAATCATATAAACTATATTTGTCTCGTATGGAAGGGTTCAAATTAAGTTCAAATGAAAAAGAACTTCCCCTAGGATCAAACATAGAATATAGGATACTAAAATTTGTATCTATCAAACAATATAACCCAAGAATTGGATGTTTTATTAAACTATCTTCCTTGGGAACCTCCAAGGAAGTAGCAAAAGAAGTAAAACT
The DNA here is from genome assembly GCF_000230855.2 of Cajanus cajan. Lineage (NCBI taxonomy): Eukaryota > Viridiplantae > Streptophyta > Magnoliopsida > Fabales > Fabaceae > Cajanus > Cajanus cajan. The sequence goes on along the minus strand of NC_138524.1, from coordinate 31,459,643 downwards.
AGGAATAGTCCACTCCTTCTTCACTACATCTTGAAGTTGAGAAATATTTTCTTGAAAATTGTGTTGTTCCCCATTCTCAGCTTCGTGATTAGTGGCAACATTAGGATAAGAGTTAAGACTTTTATGAATAAAGAGAGTATTTTTCAATGCTTGTTTGGTGATAAAATAACTCTCCTTGGTCATAAATTCTTTAGAGGAGACCCCTTCATCCTCACTCTTCCCTAATAATTTATTTTCTTTTCTTTCTTTCTTTCTTTTTCTTTTCATTTGTTTTTGATCCTCAAACACTTGGGGTGGTGTTAAAGGATTAAAAATTATTTTTCTATCTTTATGAGTGAAAGATATTTTGTTAGTAAGGCCATCATGTATAGTATGTTTATCAAATTGCCATGGCCTACCTAGCAAAATATGACATGCTTCCATAGGGATCACATCACATAAAACTTTATCTTTATAATCCCCTATAGAAAACTTAACCTTCACTTATTGATTTACCTCCAATTCCTCACCTTCATTGAGCCAATGAAGTTTATAAGGTTGAGGGTGAGGAATGGTGGTAGGAGCTAACTTGTTAACCAACCTTGTACTACATGATGGAGGAAGCCCATGGGCCAAGGGCCCAACTACTAGGGCTATGGCAAGGAGGATACAAGAGGAGTGGGCCCAAGCTCAAGGAAAGCCCATCACATTATTTTGTTGGGCTTTGACCCAAGCCCAAGTAGATTAGGAGTAGTGTAGGGTTGGGCCTTAGAGCCTTGTAATTTTTTTAGGCCTTGTATTCACGGCCATTTAGCTTAGGATTTCATTTGAAGGTCATTTGAATTTAGGGTTATTTAGGTTGCATGTGTAGTTGCATTAGAATGTAATTAGATTCACATTTGGTGTGCATTTCGGCCATGTGAAACACATGCACATGGTGTGACCGAAATGCAACCCAAATGGAAGCCTAATGACTTTCCAAATGACTTGCACATGTGGTGATCCGGGTTTAGGCTCCAAAATTTGAATTTTGAATTCAAATTTTGGGCGCCTAAGGTTAAGTGAACCCTACCTTGGTTTCACTTAACCTTAGGCTAACCCATGGTTACCTTGACCTAATTTTTCTCTATAAATTCCTTATGACCGAAACTTGTAGCACTTTTGGAATTAATTGATGAGTTTTCTCTCTTTAGAAATCTCCTTCTCCGAAAGTCACCTCTCCTAAACTCTACCCTACTTGAGCTCCTCTCCTTGTAGAGTTAGGATAGCTTTTCTTCTCCGGACTTAGCTAGAAGCAAGCCTAGGTCACATTGAAGCTACTTGGAGTCTTCTTCCTTGTTGAACTTCTAAGGAATTCCGAGAAGCTTGAAGTGTTCATGAGAATTCCAAGTGGAATTCCATCAAGTGGTATCAAGAGCATTCGGTTCTTCAAGAGATAAGTTCATCTTCTTGTCTTTTGAAGTGTGGATCCGTGGTTCATTCTTCTTCTTGTGTTCATCTTGTGTTCATATCATTTTTTGAGTTCTTGTCATTTAGAGTTTAATCTTTCCTATATCTAATTTTTGCCTTAAAATTTGATGGATCTAGTATCATGTGCTTGAATGATTCATTTATGCGTTTTGGATTATATGCTTCCATGAATCATGCTCCATTCCTTCTTGCCTATTAGGAATTTTCTACCTATGAGTTTTTTTTTATTTGATTGAGTCATAATTCAAATTTTATTCGGTCATTGCATGTTGAGTCCATTTTATTTTTGAATCTATGTCTAGTAGTAATGTGTAGTTCTTGTTGTGTTCATCATTCCTAGCTATGCTTGTTTTAACCGTTTTGATTTCTTTTAATTGCATATTGAACTATTTTATGGATTTGGCCGATATCCATAGCCTTTGGTATATGCTCATAATTTTTGTTTAAATTTGAGTTCATAAACTACTACTAGTTCATTAGTAGTTTTCTCCTTATCCGTGAGTTTAATCTTGTGTAACTTGTTGTGTGCTGAAAATTGTGTTTCAATCTCATTTTGAAATTTAAATTTGGAGCCAAAAATCGTGCATGTGCTAATCAACCAAACAAGCATCAAAAGCATGTTGAATGTTCATTACATCTAAACCTAATTTGCTTGACATTTACAATTCAAAATTTGAATCTGGTTTTTGTGCTTCTTAAGTGTGATCGAGACTAGTATGTTACATATTGATTGAAAGAAAAAGGCAACTCCTAAGATTAAAAAAAATATATAGAAGAAAGATTAAAAGAAAATTCAAAAACAAAGTGATTAAAAAAAAGTGCTAAACGTAATTTTCAAAAGAAAAAGCCATATAAGGAGTTTTTGTTACAAGTTTTCTTCTCGGTTTGATACTGTTTATTGTAAAAATCATTTTTTCAGCTTACATTTTCTTGATTGTTTTGGTTTTGTGAATCAATTCTAGAACCTTTCTTAGGTCATTTCTTTCTTGTCCTAGCCAATTCTTGTTTTGTGTCATCTATATTGTCTTCTCCTACTCTACTCTTGTCATCACTACTTCTCCAATTTTCTTTGCTGTTCATTATCATTGTTTGAACTCAAGTGTGACCTATGTTTGACCTTGCCTATCTCCCTAGAAGCTAGTTCTACAAGGGTCATCAAAAGAGGACTAAGAAAAGGAGGAGGAAAGGACAAAGGTGGCTCTCGGATTTGGCTATTAAAAGGAACAAACACTAAACACTTGGAGCTGGAAATTTTTGGTGGCTGCTGGACTTGTCATCCGTGGAGATCCTTGTTGTTTAAAATTGTTATGTAATTGATTTAAAAAAAAAAAAAAAAAAGTATTAGTGACGGATTTAGAGACCAATTTTTTCCTTATTAATTTGAATTTTGTTGCAAAATTGGTCACTAATCCCTCACTAATTCTTGGTGCCTGTTTTTAATTTCTCTTTAAGCCACTTGTTCTTTTGCTGTTCAGCTTTGTATTTACCTTGTAATTGGCCATTTGACGGAGTGTCTTGGGTGTGTCTTTGGTACACAACCATCTCTCCTTAGGTGTTCATTTTCGTTAGAACTTGGTGAGAGTGGTCCTTGATTGATCTTTGGTATCTCTCAAGCTCTCACCCTAGGACACATTTAGGTAGTTTAATTCTTGCATTAATACTTGTTTTAATTGCTTTCATCCGCCTAGCATATCTTAGTTCACAAATCATCAAAATAATTTTCATTGAAAAGAATTTGGTAGAGATTAACTACAAAGGGGATTAGTAATTTTTACTTGAAGAGACTTGGTTATTAAGTGGCTCTTAGTAGCTCACCTCCCTCCAAAGTTCAATTTGTATACTTAGTCCTCCAAGTACTTAGTCTTAACCTTGCATAAAAACATTGCTTTTAAAACTTCTTTCATTAAAAGAAACCTTTCTCCTATAATGGAAGAATTTTCTACCCCTCAAAGTGATAGTAATTCAAGTGATTACAATGACATGTCAAAAGTAACACATGAATTAAGATCACTTAAAATTTGGAAAGAGCAAGAGTCCAAACAAAGACTCAAAGAAAAACTTGAAAGGGAGGCTCAACTTGCTCTTTTAGAGGAAGAGATTCGTTTATTAAAGGAGAAAGAAGAAAAATTACACCACAAGCACTGAAGTAGACATAGCTCACAAAATAGTTCAACCCTAGGAGAGTCCATGCATGATGATAGCCTAGCTTTAGGTGACCATTACCAACAACCTCCTAGAAGAATTCATAGGACCCCCAAGCCAAGGGAATCTAGGGTAGATCTCCCTTATTTTCATGGCAAAGATGATGTTGAGGGGTACCTTGATTGGGAGATGAAATTTGAACAAATCTTCACTTGCCATCAAGTGAGTGAAGAAAGAAAAGTACCCCTAGCCACTTTAAGCTTCCAAGGTCATGCCATGTATTGGTGGACTTCCCTTGTTAGGGATAAGCGTCTCCATAATGACCCTCCAATTCAATATTGGAATGAATTAAGGAGTGCCTTGAGAAGGAGGCATATTCCCTCTTATTACACTAGGGAGCTTATCAACAAGCTCCAAAGACTCCATCAGAAAAATATGGCTGTGGAAGAGTATTGACAAACGATGGAGTTATACTTAATGAAGGCTGGTATTAGGGAGGAAGAAAACATTACCATTGCTAGATTTTTGAGTGGATTGACTTTTGAGATAAGGGATAAAGTTGAGCTTCTTCCTTATAGAGATTTAAATGACTTGGTTCAACTTTGTATCAAGGTTGAACAACAAAATTTGCGAAAAGGTTTTAAAACAAGCTCATACTCATCTTCTTACTCAAAGGTTGATTACAAGAGGGAGGGCAAGAAAAATAATTTTGAAAAGAAAAATACTTTTGACTCCCAAAAAAATCTAGACAAGGGTAAGGAAAAAGAAAAGGACAAAAAAACAAACACCTCACACATTAGCACTAAGTCTAGTGACATTAAGTGCTTTAAATGTCTTGGGAGAGGCCACATTGCTTCTCAATGCCCTAACAAAAAGGTCATGATTCTAAGGGGCCAAGACATTTATAGTAGCCAAGATGAAGCTACTACTTCTCCATCTTCAAGTGAGGATGAAGAAGAAGCAAGTGAGGAGGAGTCATGTGAGGTCACTTATCCTTACAATGGGGAACTTCTTATGATGAGAAGGGTCCTCAATAACCAACCTAGTGATACACAATCCTAACGAGAGAACATCTTTCACACAAGATGTAATATTTCAAACAAGGCTTATTCTCTCATAGTGGATAGTGGATCTTGGTGCAATTGTTGTAGCACTAGGATGGTTGAAAAGTTGGGCTTGACTACCACACCCCATCCCAAACCTTATCAACTTCATTGGCTTAATGATGATGGGGATATGGTGGTCAACCAACAAGTGGAAGTAGAGTTTTCTATTGGGAACTATCAAGATAAAGTCAAATGTGATATAGTTCCCATGGAAGCTTGCCATATTTTATTGGGTAGGCCTTGGCAATTTGATAAACAAACTCATCATGATGGCCTAACCAATAAGATAACTTTCACTCACAAGGGTAAGAAGTTTGTGCTTCATCCTTTATCACCTTCACAAGTGATGGAAGATCAAGTACAAATGAAGGCCAAACGTGAGCAAGAGAAAGGAAAACAAAAAAAAATGAAAAAAAAAACTTCTAAAAATTAGTGAACAAAAGGATTCTAGAGAGACTAGTGTTCCCTCTCTAGAGATAGTTCAAGAAGAGATTTTTGATTCAAAACCTTTACAGAAAACCTCTCTCTTCCTTTAACCATCTTCTCATATCCTCATGTGTAGAGGAACACTCACATGCACTGCCACAAGTTCTTTGGAAACTTCTCTACCTCTTGAGGTGAAAAATCTTTTGAAAGAGTTTGATGATGTATTCCCTAGTGAAGGCCTAGTAGGACTTCCACCTTTTAGGGGAATAGAGCATCAAATAGATCTTGTGCCTGGGGCTAGTCTTCCAAATAGACCAGCCTATAGGACCAACCCACAAGAGACTAAAAAGATAGAGAAGCAAGTACAAGAATTATTGGATAAGGGTTGGATTCAAAAGAGTATAAGCCCTTGTGCTGTGCCTGTCATCTTGGTGCCAAAAAAAGATGGAAAATGGAGGATGTGTTGTGACTGTAGAGCCATCAACAACATCACCATAAAATATAGGCACCCAATTCCTAGGCTTGATGACATGCTTGATGAATTGCATGGGTCAACCATATTTTCAAAAATTGATCTTAAAAGTGGATATCATCAAATTAGAATCAAGGAAGGTGATGAGTGGAAAACTGCTTTTAAGACTAAATTTGGACTATATGAATGGTTGGTAATGCCTTTTGGGCTTACTAATGCACCTAGCACATTCATGAGGCTGATGAATCATGCCCTTAGGGATTGTATTGGTAGGTTTGTAGTTGTTTATTTTGATGATATTTTAATCTATAGACAAAGTCTCAGTGATCATGTGGATCACCTAAGACAAGTCTTACTTGTTCTTAGAGACAATCACTTGTTTGCCAATGTAGACAAGTGCACTTTTTGTGTAGATAATGTTATTTTTCTAGGGTTTGTGGTAAGCAAAAAGGGGGTTCATGTGGACCCCGAGAAAATCAAAGCCATCCAAGAATGGCCTATTCCTACTAATGTTAGTGAAGTTAGGAGCTTCCATGGTTTGGCAAGCTTTTATAGAAGATTTGTTCCTAACTTCTCTACATTAGCTTCACCTCTCAATGAGTTGGTGAAGAAGGATGTGGTCTTTGAGTGGCAAGAAAAACATAATTTAGCTTTTCAAGAACTTAAGCAAAAACTTACTCAAGCACCTGTTCTAGCTCTCCCTGATTTTAGCAAAACTTTTGAGCTAGAATGTGATGCTTCAGGTCTTGGCATAGGAGTTGTGTTGTTACAAGGTGGCCACCCCATAGCCTATTTCAGTGAAAATCTTCATGGGGCTGCCTTGAACTACCCTACCTATGACAAGGAGTTATATGCTTTAGTTCGTGCCCTTCAAACTTGGGAACATTACCTTGTGACTAAGGAATTTGTTATCCATAGTGATCATGAATCACTTAAATATTTGAAGGGTCAACATAAGTTAAATAAGAGGCATGCAAAATGGGTTGAGTACCTTGAGCAATTTCCTTATGTCATCAAATATAAAAAAGGCTCTACAAATGTAGTAGCTGATGCTTTGTCAAGAAGACATGTTTTGTTGAACATCCTAGGTTCTCAAATACTAGGGTTTGATGACATCAAGGAATTGTATGAGAAAGACCTTGATTTTGCTAACTTTTATTCTTTATGTATTCAAAAACCTTATCAAGGGTACTATATTTCTGAGGGGTATCTTTTTAAAGAAAATAAACTTTGTATACCCCAAGGATCTATTAGGAAACTCTTGGTCAAGGAGAGCCATGAGGGTGGGCTCATGGGGCATTTTGGAATTGAGAAAACTCTTTCACTTTTGAGAGAGAAATTCTTTTGGCCTCATATGAAAAGAGATGTTCAAAGGTTTTGTAGTAGTTGCATTGCTTGTTTACAAGCAAAGTCTACCACCAAACCTCATGGACACCCCCTTGCCAATATCCAGTTCTCCTTGGGTAGACATTTCCATGGATTTTATCCTTGGTTTGCCTAGGACCCAAAGAGGAAAGGATTCCATCTTTGTGGTTGTGGACCGTTTTAGCAAAATGGAACACTTTATTCCATGCCACAAAGTGGATGATGCAAGCAACATTGCTAAATTATTCTTTCAAGAAATTGTGAGACTACATGGGTTACCCAAAACTATTGTCTCCGATAGAGATGTTAAGTTCCTTAGCCATTTTTGGAAAACTCTTTGGGCAAGGCTAGGAACTAAACTTCTATTTTCTACCACATGTCATCCCCAAACTGATGGGCAAACAGAGGTAGTAAATAGGTCTCTAGGGACTATGTTGAGGGAAATCCTCAAAGGCAATAAAAAGTCATGGGATGACTATCTCCCTCATGTGGAGTTTGCCTATAATAGAGTGGTTCACAAAACCACTAACCTGTCTCCTTTTGAGGTTGTCTATGGTTTCAATACTCTTACTCCTTTGGATTTGTTGCCCCTACCAGATGTTGCTTCCTTTATTCATAGAGAAGGCACATCTAGGGCTGAGTTTGTTAAAAAATTACATGAAAGACTTAGAGATCATATTCAATCCCAAAATGAAAAATATCAAAAATATAATAATAAGGGTAGAAAGGAAGTTGTCTTCAAGGAAGGTGACTGGGTTTGGCTACACCTTAGGAAGGATAGGTTTCCTTCCAAAATAAAGTCAAAGCTTAGTCCTAGAGGAGATGGACCCTTTCAAGTCCTTAGGAAAATCAATAATAATGCCTATGTCCTATATCTCCCTTCTGAATATGGTGTTAGTCCTAGTTTTAATGTTTCTGATTTGTCTCTCTTTATAGGACTGGCTACCCAAGAGGAGGATGCTTTGGATTTGAGGACAAATCCTCTTCAAAAGGGAGGGGATGATGGAGGAAGCCCATGGGCCAAGGGCCTAACTACTAGGGCTATGGCAAGGAAGATACAAGAGGAGTGGGCCCAAGCTCAAGGAAAGCCCATCACATTATTTTGTTGGGCTTTGACCCAAGCCCAAGTAGATTAGGAGTAGTGTAGGGTTGGGCCTTAGAGCCTTGTAATTTTTTTAGGCCTTGTATTCACGGCCATTTAGCTTAGGATTTCATTTGAAGGTCATTTGAATTTAGGGTTATTTAGGTTGCATGTGTAGTTGCATTAGAATGTAATTAGATTCACATTTGGTGTGCATTTCGACCATGTGAAACACATGCACATGGTGTGACCGAAATGCAACCCAAATGGAAGCCTAATGAAATTCCAAATGACTTGCACATGTGGTGATCCGGGTTTAGGCTCCAAAATTTGAATTTTGAATTCAAATTTTGGGCGCCTAAGGTTAAGTGAACCCTACCTTGGTTTCACTTAACCTTAGGCTAACCCATGGTTACCTTGACCTAATTTTTCTCTATAAATTCCTTATGACCGAAACTTATAGCACTTTTGGAATTAATTGATGAGTTTTCTCTCTTTAGAAATCTCCTTCTCCGAAAGTCACCTCTCCTAAACTCTACCCTACTTGAGCTCCTCTCCTTGTAGAGTTAGGATAGCTTTTCTTCTCCGGACTTAGCTAGAAGCAAGCCTAGGTCACATTGAAGGTACTTGGAGTCTTCTTCCTTGTTGAACTTCTAAGGAATTCTGAGAAGCTTGAAGTGTTCATGAGAATTCCAAGTGGAATTCCATCACTACAACAATTAGAACATGATCCACTATCAACAATGAGAGAACAGGGTCTTTTAGAAACTAAACATCTTGTATGAAATATGTTCTCTCTTTGTGATAATGAAGTGGGACAAGGTTGGCTTCCAAGAAGCCTTTTGACCATAAGAAGATCACCATCAACAGGATAAAGCTTTTCTATTTCATGATCATTATTTTTCTCTTCACTCTCACTAGAAGATGAAGATGATGAGGATTCTTCACTACAAATGTCTTTACCCCTTAAGATCATGGTCTTTTTGGTGGGGCATTGAGAGGCAATGTGGCATCTACCTAGACACTTAAAACATTTTACTTCACTTGTCCTTGAACTAGTGTGTGAGGTGATTTTTTTTTCCACATCTTTTTCAATTTCTTCAATTGTAGAGGGATTTTCTTTAGAATAACTTTTGAATGAACTTCCCTCCCTCTTGGAATCCTCCTTGAAGTAAGATTTAGAATTGATATTTTTAGAAGATTTTCTAAGAAGTTGTTGTTCTACTCTTATACATAGTTGGACCAAGTCATCAAGGTCCCTATAAGGAAGTAACTCAACTCTATCTCTTATTTCAAAGTTTAGACCACTCAAGAATCGAGCAATGGTCAATCTTTCTTCCTCCCTTATTCTAGCCCTCATCAAATACAACTCCATTTTTTGTCTATATTCCTCCACACTCATATTCTTTTGTTGGAGTCATTGGAGCTTATCCATAAGCTCCATACTATAATAGGAAGGTATATGCCTTCTTCTCATAGCACTCCTCAAATCATTCCAAGACTCTATGGGTGGGTCATCATGGAGTCGCCTTTCTCTAACCAAGGCTTTCCACCAATACATAGCTTGTCCTTGGAAAGCTAAGGTGGCCAAGGGAACTTTTCTTTCTTCACCTACTTGGTGACAAGTGAAGATTTGTTCCACTTTCATTTCCCAATCCAAGTAGGCATCCACATACTCTTTACCATGGAAAGGAGGGAGATCAACTCGTGATTCCCTAACCTTTGGCTCTCTAATTATTCTCCTAGGAGTAGGTTGATAGTATTCATCCACATTCAAACTTCCTACATCCTCTTGGCTTGTGGAGCCATGGGAACTTTTATGAATTTTCTTGTTTTTAATCTTTTCCAAAAGTTTAGCCTCTTATTGCTTAACCTTTTGTATTTCCTCCTCAAGGGCAACAAGTTGTACTTATCTTTCAATTCTTTCCTTTTCTTTAAGAAGTACTTCTTGTTTCCTCCAAAGTTTTAGTGATTCTGCCTCCTTAACAATTTGATAAAAACTTTTAGGAGATTCTAAATCACTACCACTTTGAGAGTGATTACTCATGGTTAAGTAAAAAGATTTTATATGCTATGCAAAAGAGAAAATATTTTGGGGTCTTTTCTAGGAACAAGACTAGCACTTGGAGGCCCAAGTGTAAAAATTGCACTATCAAGGGAGGTGAGCTACTAAGAGCCACTTAATAACCAAGCCTTTTCAAGTGGAAATCACTAAACCTCCTTATGGTAATCTCAATTCCACAAAACTTTTCACAAATTTTGATGTTTTATGATTTTCACAATTTTTCTTGAATCCAATCTAAGCGTAAGGAATCAAAACTACGCATCCTAGTCAAATTAACAAATTAAAACAAGAAAAAATTTGAAACAAATCAAAGGAGTAAATATCAAGCAAACTAGTCGGATTTCCCTAAGTGGAAGCTTGAATTAATCATATGAAATTTTCAAGCCACTTCCACTAGATCTACACGTGAGTGATCTATAAGGTGTTAGATATACCTGACCAGCTTCTTAATACTCCCTCCAAGCTATTACAAATTGATTGAAATCAAAGAAAATGCAAGAAAATTAAACTAGTCTAAAAACAGAATTTAGAGACGGAATTGGAGACCACTTTAGTGACGGATTTGGCAACCAATTTTCCAACAACAATTTTATTGCTTCAATCCGTCACCAATGTTGAAACCTTTGATCCTCTTAGAACCTGCACAATGAACAAAACAATTTCATGAAAGTAGGCTGCTCACAATGATGATAGGAATGATCACTCTTGTGAAGGAAATTTAGGAGTTTATGTCACCAAATTAGGTCAAATTTTAAGTCTTTTGGCCTTAGGCCTAGCAATACTCCTCTCCTAATCTTGTTGAGTCAATGTTTGGTTCCTTAGCAAGGATTTAATGCCACTTCCAGCATAGAAAATTTTTGAAAGAAAACTTAGACAAACAACAAAAGCACAATTTGTAAAGCTTATTCCAAAAATGAAGGATTAAGTGTATGTTGACAAGACTCAAAGATAGCCAAGAAACAAAATTGAAAATTAAGACTCCAATGAAAGCTAGCACTCAAAAAGAATGTTCCTAGATAAGCACTAGAGTAGATTAACAAAACCAAAGGAATTATGAAAAATTACAAGAGAAATAGAGTCAAACTAGTAGATCCATCACTTAATGTAACTTTGGTTTTATCACTAGTGTTCTTCTCGGCTTTTCCTTTTTGTATTGCTTTTTTTTTAATTCAAAATGTATTTCTAGAGAAGTTAAATTGCCTTTACAGAAAAATTTCACAAATAAAATTGGATACAAACCGGATCTACAATCATGAGAAGTTTCAAATGAAATTTTCAATTTCTACTACATTAAGGATGAAAGTTATTTTGGATTCTTTTGTATTTTTTTTTCTTTTCTCTTTCTAACTCTTTTAATTCAATTTGCTCTGCATTTTCTCTCTTTTCCAACAATCAATTTTCCAACACTTGAATGCAAAACAAGCAATGCACTATAAATAGGTATATCACTTAAGAACTCAAAGAAACAATGATTGAATTACTATTTGAATTGGAATTTAAAATTTGAAAACTCTTTAAACACAATGGAAACCTAACTCTAAGAATTCATCAATGATATAATGATGAATATGAACTCAAACGTGCAAAGAGAAAAGCTCACAAGCAAAGCACATTTAGTGCAAAATGAGTCTCGGCCAAACTCAAAATGAATCAAAAAAAATTTAAAACACTAGATTAACAAGCACATCTTGAATTCATATGACATTTTAAAAGAACTTAACATGACTTTTGACAAACTCAAGATTCAAAAATTAAACATATCACATGCATATGGAAGGAAAATGACCGAATCAAACATTGACACAAGAATTGACTCAAACCAAAAGAAAATTGGCACAAGTTGAATCCTAGAACACTATTGATTGCAGATTGAAACCAAAATGCAATCAACACTTGGATCTATGGAACCCTAATTGTTTCTAAATGTAATTTAGAAATTTTGGATTCATGCTTTTATGTATTCCTTCTATTATCCTACTCTAATGACCTAAATACAATGGCCAATCAAATACATTAGAAAAGAAAAATTACAAGAATGAAAATGAACCCAATATTGGGTACCAAAAACCCAAAGGCCTATGAAGCCCAAAACTAGGCCCACTAAGCCGATGGCCCAAAATGCTATCCTATGTGGTCCAAAATACAAGACCAAAATATATGTAATCTATTGCTACTTCATTTCTTGCATGCTCGTGAAGCCTTGGTTTTCGAAGTTGGAAAAATAGGGGTTGTTGGAGAAAAGATCACACTAGTACAGAAGGTGTATTTTACGTCTGTTATTTTAGGGTTTTTACGTTGAAAAAAAAATCCGACATCAATGCGGGAGACATAAATTTACGTCGGTTGCGATAGCCAATGTAAATTTACGTCAGTTGTGATAGTCGACGTAAATTTACATCAGACATCGCCAAGAACCAACGTAAAATTGTTGCCTGACATGCACAAGAAAGATGCAAAAATTTACGCTGGACTGTGCTATGTAGGACATAAATTTACGTCGGTTAAGGCCATACCCGACATAAATTTACGTCAGACAATGCTATGTCCGACGTAAATATATGCATTTTTTTAAAAAAAATTGTTTTATTATTCATACACCCAAAACCTGCATACAATCCAGAATACAAATTCAACCAGTCCACAATAATCTCAAAATTTATATTTACAACTATCCTAAAAAGAAAATAATGTATAAATAAAAACCATAAATTAAGACAATATAAATCCAACTATCCTAAAAAACCTACAGAACATAAGTTGCCTATTGCTATGAAACTATGAGACAATATAATATCTAACTATCCAACTAACTAAACTTAGAAATCTAACTAATATATACTTTGAAGAAAAAAATTTTCCCATTCCTTTGTTATCGTTGTGATATCCTCTTCGACCAATGGAGATGGATCTTGAAAGAACTGAAACATTAATTTAACTGTTGTTAACATGCAATGTTAATTCTCATATAAGTAAATATACTTAAATAAATGTTGAAATGAATTACCTCCACCTAAGAATCAGTAATACCCTCAAAAACTATGGCTCTCATCCAATTCATGATGTAATAGCACATTCAAATGAGTCTTGTTGCTTATTACACTAAAATGAGAAACAAATAATAATATTATTTCCAAAGTTGATAAATTCAAATATTATTTCCTCTATTAAATAATTTGCTAACCTTAGGGTATATGAAGTTCAATGTCTTTGATCTGGCTCTTCCACTTAAAATATTAGTTCCAGAAACGATTCTAATTAATTCAAATAAAAACAGATGTTAGCCAATATATATAGTTACAGTTTTAAAACATAACGAAAAATTATAGTTACCCTTATAATTGGCTTTTCATTTCGTGGCTTGGTCTTCGATGTAGTGAACAAAACCACATCACGGTGTAATCCTTAGGAATGATTACAATTAACTGCCAATGGGACCTACATTGTACGATAAACAAATTAGTTATAAAATTACCATGATTAAATTTTTTTTAAAAAAACTAACCCTTCAATGTATGGAGCCATGTATATATGTCTTCCGGAGTCACTTATCCATGTTTGCATATATTGTTGTATTTAGACCTTCGTGTTCCCTGATTTTTGGATGGATTGAGGCTCAATAAATCCATATACTTGTGCTTGTGCTTGCTCCACGCTCAATTTGTCCATGTACCTAACACAATTAATTATATAAGTTAAATGTAATTATTGTAATTTTAGACTCATAAAAGAAAATATCACTTACATGGCCCACAGCTGTATGATCGAAATATTTAACATGGAGTTTCCCCCCACAATCTCTAATGTTTCAGGCAGGGATATGTATAGTGGAAAATTAGAGCTGTCAAATCCAAAAACTCTAATGTCCCACTTTATTTTTTGTTTCAATTTAGTCTCCAATAATTTAAAATCACATCAATGTGGGACTTTCGTCCAAATTCCACAAATGGTGTTAAATGTGGATGACGTGGATGCCACATAGATGCATAGGTGGCAAGGTTTCCTCCTCCTTCTTTAATGCATCTGCAACGACCGGTTCTGAAACCAGAACAGCTCATTCTGCTTGCACTCGTAGTGTATTAATTTTGCATCTGGAATGGCCTATTCTGCTTGCACTCGTAGAGTGTTAATTTTGCATCTGGACCGACACGTTCTCAAATCAGAATGGAACGTTCCAGATGCACAATTAACACACAATAGCGCAAGCACAACGGGTAGTTCTGGTTTGAGAATGGCCAATTTTAGATGCAAAATTAACACATGACATATGTATGTTTTCATTTAAAAAATATTCATAATATTAAATAATTTAAGTAATCATTATATTTAATGATACAACGTGATAACTAGTACAACTTAAATTATTAATAGATCAATAAATACATTTATTTTCAACAAATTAGCTAATATATTAAGAAATGATTTTCAATACTAACCTCAAACGCGCGCCTAATGCAATCTGTCAGAAAACCCAGGAGCCATCCACTGATGTCCAGAAGTCGTTCGCCCAAAGGAGAAATAAAAAACTCTGTAACGTTCTCTGTAAAATATATAATCTAAGAACCTAGCACCGTTCTCTGTAACGTTGTGTACAAATATTATCGCGCGTGAAGAAGACGAAGCGGCGGGGGGAAATAAGAAACTTTTTTACGTCGGACCACGTAGGGTCCGACGTAAATTTAAAAATCTATGTCAGACACAAGCTACATCCGATGTAGATTTTTAAATTTACGTCGGTCCCTATTTAGGCCGACGTAAAAAAGTTTGCTTTTATTTTTAAAATTGTCATCGCGTCTTTTTTACGTTGGATATGTTTACGTCCGACAAGAAAATGCAGACATAATTTCTTACTTTTGCACTAGTGTCATGGCAAACATGTCCTTGAGGTTTTCGATTTTAGATTTCCTTGAGGCCTTTGATTTTAGATGCAACCTCTCCTAGTTGTAACTTTGAATTCTTGTGGTGGATGGGACCCGATAAAACTAGCTCTAGAGAGTCATGCTTGGTGAAGTGCTTTCAGTCTTGTAGATGGTGTGTAAAGCATTAGATTTTGGGGGCTTTAGGTTGTGATCTTTGGTTTTAAAATTGATTATTGCACTGATTTTAAAATGTAGACTTTTAAAATTGGTTATTTATAATCAATTTTAAAAATCAACTATTAAAATCAGTTTTCATCCTATTTTAAAAATTCAGACTTAAAAAATTGGTTGTTTTAAAAACAGTCAAACAATCGATTTTAAAAGTCTTTAATCAATTTTAAAAAGTTTTTTTCTACTAGAGAAAAAAATATCATATAATGAATTTGTTCACTATCTAGCCCTTAATATCAACCCCCAAATCATCCTGAAAAATCATCCCAAAACAGCCCTCAATTCGGCACTAATATCATCCACAAAACACCTTAGAAAGCCTACAATTCAACTTCAATTTCATTTGCACATTTCATTGAATACAGTGCACAATTTAAATACTTCCAAACCATACACATTTAACATGTCAGCCATCCAAAATTCAAATAACACCAAAAATATATGGTAACAAATACAGTTAACATTAGAATAAAAGAAAAACTAAAAAAATGTAACCAAAAAAGATAGAAACACAAAGCATTGACATTGCTAGAAAGGGTGTGAAGTAGGAGACAGGTTGCGAGACACAAGGTGGTTCCGGAGTTCTAAAGCTGTCGAAGAGGTAGGAAGCACTCTGATGTCATTAAACAAAACAAAGGTAGTCGTTGGAAAGGGTGGGAGCGGGTTGAAGAAAAAGATGACCAAGACTGCAAATTGAATTTGCATTTTGGGTCCCTAATAAAAATTTAACCAACATAGTAAGCACATCATTCTATATATATGGAATGAAGTGTCGCCCAACATTGTAAGGCTAATTGTACTATCCGTACCGCCATGCCGAGCTCTCGGTATCACAGCGCAGGACGACCTCAGACATGCGCTGGGACATCTCGGTCTAGACGAGATCCGCTATCTAATCAAATCATAACTGATCTCAGGCCCAAGGCCCAAAGAAACCCTAATTCACACCAAGGTACGTGCATTACTTATACGAGACTAATACTCCCACAAACACTAACTTTAGCATCGGAGTCTCTTTTGCAGGTACCACCCCTATCTTGGAACACGAGACGTACCCGTGAAGGAGGCTCACCAATCTTACCCAGCAGATCGTCCCTACCACCGATCTCCGGTAAGAACATTTGGCGCCCACCGTGGGGCCGATCAAGCCAACTCTTATCGGCCACGCTTATGGTTTGCACTAGAAGCCATAGCAGACGCGCAATAGGCGACCTAGATCACACAGCTGCCATGGATAACGAAGCCACATTGAGGAGATTGATCGACCAGGTCGAACAGATGCGGCAACAACACGACGCCGATCTACAAAGCATGCGTGCCAAGCACGAAACTGACCTAGCATCGATGCGGACCGCTAATGAGGCTGGCCTAGCGGCGCTGCGCACTGAGAACGAGCGGATTCGCGCCCAGCTCCCTTGACGCCCTTCTGATCATCCTCCTCAGGCGAGCAACATGCACGAGGAAGAAGGGCATTCGGTCTCTCAACCTCGAACTGCGCCTAGGGCACCGACTCCACGGCCCGCCACGCATTGGTCTCATGCACTGACGCACAAATCGGCCCATGAGGTCAGCAATGCTCCTACTCATGTCGTAGGGGATCAACCAACCTTCCGCCGTCATCCTTTTGCGGATGGCATTATGGAGACGCCACTCCCTCTCGAATGGAAGCCTTTCCACCTCGACCGCTACAACGGACCCAGACGAGCACATCGACCTGTACACCACACAGGTAAACCTCTACACCAATAACGATGCTATTCTGTGTAGGGTTTTTCTGACCTCGCTCAAAGGGGCCGCGCTCAACTGGTACACCCAGCTACCTGCTGAGTCAATTAACAGCTTCGACACCCTGGTCAGACAGTTCACAGCATAGTATGCGACGAGCCGACCTCATCACATAACATCAGCTGCCCTGGCCAGTCTCCGATAGGGTGACGACGAAGCACTCCGGACGTTCATGGAACGATTCGCCCCTATCTCGGTAAAGATCCAGAATCTGAATCCCGAGGTCGCTCTACACGCCATGCTCATGGCACTCAAGCCCGGACCGTTCGTCAATAGTCTATGTCGTGAAGCCCCTCGCGATATGGACGAGCTCCATGCCCATGCTGCTGGGTACATCCAAATCGAGGAACATTCTGCCTTCCGTGACCAGGTTCGCGGAAAATCACAAGCAAAACTTGATAGTAGCCACAAAGACAAGATGAAGGTCACCAACGAAAACCAGTTCAAGAAAACTGCTCGGACAAACAAGGGGGGGAGATACAACTTCTACACTCCCCTGAATACGCCCCGAGTTCACATCCTAGAGGAGGCCAGTAACAGCAACCTGCTCACCCTGCCACCACCAGGTCACACTCCCAACAGTGCGGACAAGTCCAAACACTGTCGGTATCACAGAAACCACGGTCACACCACTGAAGAGTGCCGCACACTCCGAGACCGTATTGAGGAACTCATACAGGCAAGCCACCTCGGCCAATATGTCCAACGACAGCAAGGTCACCAGGGAGGCTATGGTGGACGAGGACGAGGCAAAGGTCGTGGTTCGGGAGCTCGCACGGACCAACCCTCTGGCTCTCAGCAAAACACCAGTGGAGCAGTGCAAACCGAGGAAAGCCAGGAAACAGGGTCGGCTCCCCTACGGGGAGTAATCAACATAATTGCAGGCGATTTCGCAGGGGGAGGCGCCAGCAGCTCGGCCTGGAAGAGACACTTGCACAATATCAACAGCGTCCACTCCACTACCTCGGCTTCGCACCAAAGCTCATCGCCCATCACCTTCACCAACGACGACTACGCTGGCGTCAGCCCCAACCAGGATGACCCCATGGTCATCGCCGTGGAGGTAGCTAATTGGGAGGTCCACAAGACACTGATCGACCAAGGGAGCTCGGCTGACGTCCTATATTGGCTGACATTCCTCAGGTTAGACATCCCTCACTCTCTCATCCAACCTCACACAGAGCCCCTAGTCAGTTTTGTAGGAGAGCGAGTACACACTCGGGGATACGTGGACCTGCTGACAACTTTCGGGACCTCTCCAAACACAAGGCGGATTATGGTCCGATACCTCCTCGTGGAAGCCAACACTTCCTACAACATAATTATTGGGAGGCCAACCTTGAATCAACTCAGAGCAGTGGTGTCCACCCCACACCTCACCATGAAATTCTCAAGGAGTGATGGGAAGATTATTTCTGTCAAGGCAAACCAAAAGACAGCTCGGCAGTGCTACACCGAGAGTCTGAAAATCTCCTCGTTCGGCGAGCGATGCAAGAGTAATCCTCCTACAGTGGCTCACATCAACCACGTGGAGATCACTGACCTCGACCCGAGGTCCGATTCCCATGATGATCGACCAAGTCCCATCGACGAGCTCGATGACCTCCAAATCAGAAAACTCCCGGGGCAATGCACGAAGATTAGCAGGCAGTTGAGCCCGGAGTTACGGTAACAAATCGAGGCCAAAATTTCCAAGAACGCTGACCTCTTTGCGTGGTCTAGTGCCGACATGCCAGGTATAGACACTAACTTCATCTGTCACAGGTTAGCAATTCACAAGGAGGTGAAACCCGTGGCTCAGAGGAAGCGGAAGGTCGGGGGTGAAAGGCGGGAAGCCATCATCACCGAGACACAAAAATTGCTGAACATTGGCTTCATCCGTGAGGTCAGGTACACCACATGGCTGGCAAACGTGGTGTAGGTAAAAACGAACTTAGGAAAGTGACGGATGTGCGTCGACTATACCGACTTGAACAGAGCATGCCCCAAGGACTCATACCCCTTGCCGAGCATTGACAGGTTCTCGACGGAGCGTCCGGGCATGCCCTCCTCAGTTTCCTCGACGCCTACTCCAGGTACAACCAGATAATGATATACCCACCTGACGAGGTGCATACATCCTTCATCACCGATCACGCCAATTACTTCTACCGAGTGATGCATTTCAGTCTCAAGAACGTAGGGGCCACTTACCAACGGCTGATGGACAAAGTTTTCCACCAGCAGATCGGGCGTAACATGGAAGTATATGTTGATGACATGGTGGTCAAAACCACCTCGGCCGCGGACCATGCTGCCGATCTTGCTGAGGTGTTCGGCCAGATCAGGAGACACAACATGCGTCTCAATCTAGAGAAGTGCATTTTCGGTGTCTAGGGAGGTAAGTTCCTTGGTTTCATGATCACTAGCAGGGGGATCGAGGCCAACCCGGAAAAGTGCAAAGCCATCATTCAGATGCAGAGTCCCCAGACCGTGAAAGATGTCTAGCATCTGGCAAGAAGGTTGGTCTCCCTTTCCCGTTTTATCCCCATGTTGGCGGACAAGGTAGGGACCATCTTCACCCTGCTGCGGAAGCCGAAGAACTTTGAATGGACAGACCAATGCGAGGAGGTTTTCAAAAGCTTCAAAAGCTTCCTCACTACTCCACCAATCCTTCAGAGGTCGGATGACAAAGCCGACCTCCTCCTCTACCTGGCGGTGGAAGAAAGCGCAATAAGCGCGGTCATAGTGCAAGAGCACCAAAAAACACAGACGACGGTCTATTTCATCAGCCGAGTCCTCCAAGACACGGAGAAAAGGTATTAGACCATCGAAAAGCTCACATTGGCACTTGTCACGACAGCCAGGCATCTCCGACCTTACTTCCAGAGTCACCAGGTGGTCGTCAACACCGACTACCCAATCATGCAGATCCTGAGGAAGCCGGAGCTCGCCGGACGGATGATAGCCTGGTCGGTAGAATTATCCGAGTTCAACATCTAGTACGAAATTCGCGGCGTATGGACTTTACACGTTGACTTCCTAGCCAAACTCACACCTAACTCAGCCGAAGAACCGCACGTATGGACTTTACACGTTGACAGGTTCTCCAACTCTAAAGGTGGCGGGGCAGGTATCATCTTGGAAGGACCGAAACAGGTCACTTTGGAGCAATCCCTCAAGTTCAGCTTCAAGGTGACCAACAACCAGGCGAAATATGAGGCGCTTCTCGCAGAACTGAGGCTAGCTCGCGACCTCGGGGCCCGAAGAGTGAGTTGCAACAGCGACTCGAAACTCATGGTAGAATAACTCAGCGGAACATACCAGGCCAAGGATGTTCTCCTACAGCGGTATTTCCACATGGCATAACAACAGATCTCGCCCTTCGACGAGTTCACTATACAGCATGTACCGCGTGAACAAAACACCAGAGCCGACCTCCTATCAAAGCTCGCCAGCACCAAACGCCCCGGACAACATCGGACCATCATCTAGGAGACCTTGCACTCACCCAGCCTGGACGACAAGGTCGTCAACACTAGCGGCAGTGAAGACCAGGGATGGATGATGGGCATTTGGAGCTACTTGAAGGAAGGAATTTTGCTGGAAGGTAGGGACGAAGCTCGGAAGGTGAGGTTGAGGTCGGCCAAGTTCGTGATCATTGGCGACGAACTATTCAAGCGTGGCATCTCCACCCCACTACTCAAGTGCTTAACCGCACCTCAAGCGGCCTATGTCATCGAGGAGATCCACCAAGGCATATGTGGCATGCATTCCGGGGCACGCTCAATGGTGACCAGAGTACTCCGAGCAGGATACTACTGGCCCACTTTAAAATCAGATTGCCAGGACTACGTACAAAGGTGCAAAGAATGCCAGCAGTTCGACAACTCACATCGACAACCACCTGAAACTCTTCACCAGATGATGTCGTCGTGGCCTTTTTCCTAGTGGGGAATGGACATCCTAGAACCATTCCCCCCAGCGAAGGGTCAGCTCAAGTTCCTCCTGGTGGCAATCGACTACTTCACCAAGTGGATCGAGGCATGCCCACTCGCTAAGATCACCACCGCGAATATACGGAAATTCACCTGGAAGAGTATCGTATGCAGGTTCGGGATACCCTATTCCCTTCTTACTGATAACGGCCGACAGTTCATCGCGCAGGACTTCGAAGACTTCCTTCGGGAACTCGGAATCAAGCATCTTCCGACCTCAGTGGAACATCTGCAAACTAATGGTCAAGCCGAAGCAGCTAACAAGGTGATACTCTGAGAACTCAAAAAGTGCCTCGGGAACGCCAAGGGGCAATGAGCTGAGGAACTTCCTAGCATCCTCTGGGCATACCATTGCACCCCCCAGTCAACAATGCAAGAAACGCCTTACAGGCTGACTTACGGAGCTGACACAATGATTCCAGTGGAAATCGGAGAGACATCTCACCGACGCCAAGTCTTCAACAGCGAGCAGAACGCTCGAGAGTTACCAGCCGACCTCGACCTAGTTGACGAGCTCAGAGACGAAGCTCAAATCCACGAAGAAGCCTGCAAGCTCCGAGCTTCCAGAACATACAATACGCGAGTACGGCCTCGCTCTTTCCGAGTTGGCGACTTGGTGTGGCGTTTGCTACGCAAAGCTCAGAAAGACACATCAGATGGAAAGCTTGCACCCACCTGGGGTGGCCCATTCCGAGTTGTAGAAGACTTGGAAAACGGAGCATACCGACTGGAGGAACTCAGCGAATAGTCCATACCGCAAACTTGGAATGCCACGCATCTCAAGTTTTACATCAGTTAAATTTGTACAAATGAGTTGTGCACTCTTTTCCCACCTCAACTTTTTATCCCAAAAAATAGAAAAATGGGTTTTGGTTGAGAGGGTTTTTAACGAGGCACATTTACACAATTAATGAAATAACTAATTCTTTTCATTTACATTCTCCTAGCTTTAAGTCATTATAACATAAAACATTTCATGTTAGGCCGAGGTCGAATCCGAACCTTGGTCCGACTTATCTTACCCCTAGTTAAGGATGAGTTCGAGCCTTAACACAACACGTTTTACTATACGCCAAGGTCGAATTCGAACCATTGGTCCGGCTTATCTCGTTATTAAGCAAGGTCGAGTACGAACCCCAAATACATTTCGCTTAAACTCAACGTCGAGTCCGAACCTTGACATAAACAACTCAAGGTCGAGTTCAAACCTTGGAATAGAAAACTCAAGGTCGAGTTCGAACCTTGAAATAGACAACTCAAGGTCGAGTTCGAACCTTGGCATAATCCACTCAAGGTCGAGTTCTAACCTTGGAATAGACAACTCAAGGTCGAGTCCGAACCTTGGCATAATCCACTCAAGGTCGAGTTCGAACCTTGGAATAGACAACTCAAGGTCGAGTTTGAACCTAGGCATAATCAATCCACGGTCGAGTTTGAACCTCGGTATAATCCATTCGAGGTCAAGTTTGAACCTCACCGCGGAACATCTCAATCTCACCCATGGTCGGATTTGAACCTTGGAACAAATCGCTTTGTCTTAAATCGGGTCTAAGTGCCACAAAGAACAAAAATACACAGCAATTGCTGAACGTGTTTTCAAATCGCGCAAACAGGAAAAAATCAAGCCTAAACGCGAGGACAAAGAAAAATGCAACAGCAAATAAGCATAAATATATATATATATACACAACAATGTTTGCAGAGTCAAACACATGAATCCAAAGGAAAAAATCAAATAGATAAAAATAAACTAGGCTATTACAAAAGTGGCCTAGGCGGAGGCGTTTTGACTAGAGCTCTCCTCGAGATCATCCTCCTTCACCAGCTTTCCGAAGCGGACTTCTTTCTCCACGTGCATAGCAGAGAAGTCGAACCCCAAAGCAAGCAGCCTAGCCTGGCGAGCTGCCTTAAGGAATCTTCTCTTATGCTTGAAGACGACAGCTCGCTCGGTCTCCTCGAGCTTCTTCTCCAGCCCCACCCTCGCCACTTTCAGCCTCGCAAGGTCCACCCTCAAAGCGGCCACCTCCTCCTCTTTACCACCAAGAAGCACCTCGTCGCAAAGACGCTTCTCGGCCGCTGCCACCAGGTTCGCCTTCAGAGACGTCACCTCGTCTTCCAGGAAGTGCACCCGACCTCGAGAGGACGTCACCTCATCTTCCAAAGAACGCACCCGTTCCCGGGAAGAAGTGGCAAGCTCCTACAGCTCACTCACCTGGGAAGCATAAGACTCATTCGACCGCAAAGCGATCTCCAGAGACTTCTGAACCCTCAAGAGATCTCCCCTTGTAACCCGGAGCACAACCTCACTCTGCCCCTTGGCCTCGCTAAGGGCGACCTTCAAAGCCCGGTTCTCCTCCTCCAATGGCTAGAAGCGAGCCCTCATCTTCTCAAGGTCCTTCTGCTGCTTGGCCCACTTGTGCTTCCAGTGATCCACAATGGCCATGCTTCTCTGTAAGAAAACCTCAGCAGCATCCAGACCTTTTCCGGCCTGACTGACTCGATCATAGCTTGATCAGTCGTGCTCAGCGAGGAACGGGAGAAGAACTTCTCTGAGGTAACCCCCGCACTCCACAAAGAGCTGACGTCCTCCGAGGCGCTCACATGGTCTAACCACACCTAGGAGGAGCCCTTTACGAAGCGCTGGGCGAGGTATTGGCTTCTTCGAGCCCCCTTCGCCTGGCCAGACGACGGCGCCGAGGTCGTTGGTGTAGAGGTTGGGACTTCGAAACTCGGCCCCTTGCCGTGGACCTCAGCGAAAGCAGAAGCAGGTGCCCCCTTCTCGGCAATGGAAGGATCCAAGCCTCGCGCATCCGACTTCGGAGGCACCGGGACCTCAGCAGCATTCCCTGCCTGCAAAAAATCAAGCAAAAAATTAAAACCTCTTTTTAAAACAAAGCTCAACCAGAACGCAACATAAAAGAAAAGCCACAAAGCAAGCACTTACCTCGGCGGCTTGAACGACTTGCTCAGCAGCCGGGGTCACCATCTCCTCAGTGGCCACTCGAGCAGCCTCCTTGGGCGGCGGACTTCCAGTGAGATCCACCGCGTCAGCATCGGCAGCCTTGGAGGTCACCTCCTCGGCGTCCAGAGGGGCAGAGGTCCCCCCGATCTCCTTCTCGCCACTCTTTCTTTTTCTGTTCGTCTTTAGAGGGGCGACCTCCTCTTCCTAAGGCTCGGGGAACTCGATTTCGGCAACATTGTAGCGGTGCTTCAGCTCGCGCCACTTGTTTCTACCCATTATGCCTGGAAACAAAAAGAACAGACACATCAGCAAAATAAGCTTCTACAAACCTCAACAAGCTAAGAGAAACAGGATACTCACTCTCTAAGCCCCTCTCCTTGTACGCCGAGTTCGCAAGCGACAAGACGAGCTTGCAATCCAGCGGGCGAGGAAGCGCTTCAAGATTTTTAATGGCGGCCGACTCTGCCACCGTCACTTGTAATTTCCCTTCCCCGTGAAATCTAGTCGGGGCTTGCCGCCAGTAGAAGGAAAACTTTGGCAACCCGCCGAAGTCGAACGCCCCATCCTCCAACGGGTCGACGTCCACAAGCTCCACCCGGAAGAATTCTTGTTTAAAATTTTTATATGATTGGGAGTAAAGGGTAAACAGACCCCCATCCTTACTCCCACTCAGAGACAGTAAGCCATAAGGAGGAACCCCAATTTTCAGCTGGTAAAAATGGAGAAAAACAGGAAGAGACACCCCTATCCCGAGAACTGAACACAAGACTTGAAAAGCCCGCAAAAAACCCCGACTATTTGGGTGCAACTTGCAAGGAGCCGAATTGATAAAGTTCAGAAAATCGCACTCAAATTGAGTGAAAGGGAGGCAGACACCTAAATCCCTAAAGAAACACTGATAGACATAGAAATGGGGAGGGACTGTAGAACTCCCCATGTACACACGCTCATCGGCCTGACATGGTTCAAGCAGAATCATCTGGGAGATGGAAGGGTCGCAGATCCTGTGCGACCTCCAGACCGCATTGACCTCAAGAAAGGACCTGAACACACTCTGGAACTCCCCCACATCACACCTGACCCAGTCGTAGCCAGGGATACCTGGAACGAGGTCCTTAGGCAGATTCATCTTTTCAGCAGCGGCCGCCCTAGCAGCCACCGCCTTGCCGCGCGCCTTGCCCTTACCTCTGGCAGGCGCAGAAGATGCAGCACCCCTCTCTCCAGCCATCAAGAAATGGAAGAGATCTTAGAAGAAGGAGAAGTTAAAGAAATAGAAGTACCTAGTACTCTTTTGGCAAACAAAGAACAAGAACGAAAATCAGACAACGAAACTCAGTTGTCGGAGAAGGCGACGAAGAAGAACAGAGACAGAGAAAACCTCGACGGAGATGGCGAAAGCTAAGACGCAGAAATCGACGTACACAAGAAGCCAAGGAAGAAAGAGAACGAAAATGAGTAAAGTGAAAGGGGAAAGGGCACGAGAGAGAGAAAAAGGTTTTCCAAAATTCAAAACGGTCATGACACGTGTCGGTCAGGGTGCACACCTGACGACACATTAATTGAAGACCATTATGACGAATGCAAACCATCATTGCATAACTGTCACTCCCATTAACGCGCCGCCTGCACGTTTTCGAGAAATGACAGTTGTGACACAGGGCATCTCGACAGGCAGGCGTACGCGAAAGGTCACGACCCCTTGACGAGCTCGGTTTCAACTCCTCGACCTGCGGTCTTCGGAGCTTGGGGGGCTAGTGTACTATCCGTACTGCCATGCCGAGCTCGAGCTCGGTATCACAGCATAGGACGACCTCGGACATGCGCTGGGAGATCTCGGTCTAGACGAGATCCGCTATCTAATCAGATCATAACTGATCTCAGGCCCAAGGCCCAACGAAACCCTAATTCACATCAAGGTACGTGCATTACTTATACGAGACTAATACTCCCACAAACACTAACTTTAGCATCGGAGTCTCTTTTGCAAGTACCACCCCCATCTTGAAACATGAGACGTACCCGTGAAGGAGGCTCACCATTCTTACCCAGCAGATCGTCCCTACCACCGATCTCCGGTAAGAACACTAATGAAAATTACAATTGAGCTACTGCACCTCACATTTTATGTCAGGTGTATTGTTACACAACATAGAATGTACTATCTATTTAAAAGAACACTAAACATAAAAAGGTTTGCAAATATTACAAGTTTATCACTATTCAACATTTTGTGTCTAGTTGATTAGAACCAACGTAGAATGTTGTCATAAAATCACTATTTTATACTAGCTAGTGAAAATTTTAAAAGCACATATGTTATAAAGGATTAAATATGTTTTAATCCAAGAATTCTACCCAATTTTTGTTTTTTTGCCTAAGAACAAGTTTTAGTTAGTTTAGTCCCCAAAATTTTGCTTTTTGATTTTGAACAAAAAAATTTGAAGTTAAGGGTCAAAATGTTAAGGACAAAAATTCAAGAACTAAAGGTAAAAATTAACAAAAAAATTTAACTAAATTTAGTAAATTAAAAAAATTGTTCAGAAACTAAACACAAAAATTAACAAAAAGTCATGCACTAAAAATTTCATTTAATCCTATTATTAATTAAACACGTGAAAATTATACTCTTTAATTTCAACCAACTCTATTGTAATATGCCATTTTTTTTATAAATAAAAGTGTAATATGCCAATATGCTCGTTATCTTGGTGCACTCATAAAATAAACTTTTTTTTTCCTGTCATTTATGTGATTCCACTACTACAAGATGCATATTCTACATCGGTTCTCTAAAGTCATCTACATCGGTTCTAAAACCGATGTAGACTAGAGCGACGTAGAAAATATATACATTTTTACATCAGTTCTGAAAAATCGATGTAAATTTAAGCATAAATCTACATTGGTTCTGTGGACAACCAATGTAGATTGCATTTAAAAAATAAATAAAAAAATCATGCTGATTAAAACATGTTAACCTGGACCTAGTTCTAATTCTAATCCCATGGAAACATTTGCATCACTCACCCATAAGACTTTTTAGATTGGTTGATACTCCATACCAATAACATAGTTATAAAAAATAAGGCCATATGAGCTCTTTCATAACTTCACAGAAGCATAAATTCAATGCCAACATTAATAGTCTTAAAGCAATGTCAAAAGATAGAGGATAACTAGGACCTGAATTGAGGTAAGTATTGCAGCTACATCATAAATTGGGCTCCAATGATTTTGTAAAATGTCCAAGCATATGCTTCCATCCGCGTAAGCTAGTTATTATTCATTCATGGTAAATAATTTCACAGTAAGTTCCACATTAGAAAGTCTCCAAAACTATTTGTTATGAGCCTTACAACTGGCATCATATACTCAAGATAACGCAATAGCACTTGGAACATATACTCAAGATAACGCAAACTCGGATTCATATGCAAATGCAAGCACACGAGTTCAGCCTGAAAGAGTACCCCGCGAAGCATTTGATGTCCAAAATAATACCATTATTAATACCCCAAAAAAACATGATTACGTATACAATCTTTTCGGTTTTTTTAGTTTCCTTATACTATTTTTTTTTCTGACAGAATTGAACTATACAAGTACGTGTTTCTTTAATAGCTAAAATACAATCAACAAATATAACCTATACAAACATTTTTGTCCTTCCAATTAACAAATCACACATTTTCTGTTATTGTTAATAACAAGCCTGGATAATGTACATTTAATTCGTTGTATCACTACTCCAATCTCTTCTATTTCAAGCATACAGGAAGACAACAGTGGAATTTCCATAATAATAGAACAAAGAAACTATGTATGACCTGATCCAAAGCACACTTAGATGGAACAGGAAGGAAATCACTCCTGAGTTTCAAATTATTATCATATCCAAAGTTTCTTAGAACAGCCCATAATGTCTCTTGACGCCCTTTTTTAAGGAACTTATTATGGATAGAAAGAAATCCTGGAAAAGTAAGACCAAGTGAGTTGACTCCTTCAGGTACTTTCTGCTGTACAATTTTTTTGATTCATGCTATTTCAGATGATTGCAATGGTGCTTTGAAACATCTAACCTGTTGATATATTTGCATGTTATGAGTAAATAGGCCACAAACAAAAACAACAAATACTTAGAGCATATGAAATAAAAAAGGAAATTTAAAAAGATCCAAATCCAACAAAAACCTGAAACTCATTTAGTTCAGCATCATTGAGGGCATCATCCATGTCACGGTCACAAAGAACAAATATTCTTCTCAATGCTCTAACACATCGATCCTTTAAAGCTTGATTTTAATTGGGGGTATTAATTGGTTCCTTAATCAGGCTGAACTCGTGTGCTTGCATCAGTCTTCTTGACTTCTGAGGAGTAAACTTCAGAGCCAACCATAGGGCAAAATGGAACCTGTAGAGTGGCACATACTTTATTTTCAGCCACAATAACAGAAAGAGAAACAAAAACAACACATGAATGAGACATGGAAGAGAAACCTTGGTGCCAAGCTCCTGGCTTATTCCGAGGGCTAATGCAGTCTTGCCGGTTCCCGGCAGTTCGGCAAAAAGAAGTGCCCGGCCAGCCATTTTGCAAAGGGAAGATGAAAACCTAGCTCAGAAGTGGAAGAGAACGAACCTCGAGACCTAGGCCTTTAATGTGGGTGTGCGTGGCAACACGCTGCTTCTTCGTTGTTGACTGAGCAAGGGAGTGGCAGACCACTTGGCGCGAAGGGCAGTTTGGACGTTGCTGAGTGAAAGGGAGGGCGCGAAGGGGTTGGCTCTCCGTCGTTGCTTGCGGCGGCTGGGGAAGATGCTGAGTGAAAGGGTATGCTTTAACCTAGCGTGTTCGCGGGGCACATATGAGGGGCTCACTTCTACATCGGTCATAAGCAAAACCGATGTAGAATAACTTCCTGATTCCATTTTTACATCGGTCAATCACAAAACCGATGTAAAATTGTTCATATTTACATCGTTTCTCCTCCCAACTGATATAAATATGTTTGCATTTTCTATTTATTTACAAGTTTGTCACCGCGTTTATAATTTACATCGGTTCTACTAAAACCGATGTAAATATAGCGATGTTAAACAGTGTTTTTGTTTTCAAACTTTTCCTTGCTAAGGGCATAAAGCAGTTATTTCGATTGTAGCTGAGAGGTCGTTGACACTAATCATTATGCTGAAAAGGGTGTCGTACCACGAAATGACCATGCATCACATAAACGGCTAATTGCTGAGGTTTTGCTCAACGCTTTGAGCTATAACGTACAGTTCAATATGTAAAACATCTAGGGTACCAAAAAGTGCATGGGTGGTTTCACTCATTATACTCGAAAAAGCTATGCATAATATAAAATTCCATAAAGGATATCGCTATCTGATTTGAGTGAGTTATACAAGATCTTAGTGGTAAAATGCAATGCTTAATGTATGGTAGGGGTACGAATTACTTTCCACAAAGTGAGAAGAATGAGTTGTCATTTTTTCTTCTTTTCTTCTTTAAAGTCACATGAAAGTTTAATCACCCATGTATACTTTGAAAATGGTCGTTATACATCCCTGTGTGTGCATGTAATTTGATAATAGTTGTTAAATAACTTGGATGCAATGAAATTTTTTTTTTTAAATTATGTGAGACAAAGAATAACATAAATATTAACCATTAAATCTTTTAAAAATTAGATCAAGATTACAAGTGATATATGCTTTTTGAAGTAGTCACATTACATTTTTAAGTGATCGCATAACATTAATAATTATATATATCTTTGTATATATGATATAAATTTATTCAATAAAAAAAATTATGTGTGTATTAATTTTTGAATTTTTGTAGCGAAATATTAAATATATGATCTTTTAATTTAACAAATGAATATTACTGATATTCAATATATATTGTAAGTGTTATTAACTGGAATAACTTTTGTTAAAGTTTGAGTAATATCTCCACTCACATGTGAATATATAGATTTATTAGGATGTTCTAATAATGTAAATGTTTTGTATATTGTTATGTGATATAATGTCATCTATATATACTAATTATTTTAAAGGTTATATTTGAAATAATTTTTTTTATTAATTGTAAGTGTAAATATTTTTGCAATAAACTTAAGAACAAATTAAAATTTATATATCAATATATAATAACATAGAGAGAGAGGGAGAAAAAGGTACAGTGAATAATTTGATATCGAAAGGCGAGAAAAAAAAATTACGTGTACAAGAGATAAAAACTACTGTACCAATATATAATAATTAAAAACCTATATTACTATATAAATATATGATGATTAGTCATGGCTACTTAGGTCCCGTTTTTGGCTTGTCATGAGCTTTTGGTTTAAATTTTTAAATGTATTTTTTAAAGACAAAATGCGTTGGGTTAAAATGAAACGAAAATATTTTTAATTCAGTTTCAAAATATTTTCTTCAAAATTAAAAAATATATATTTTTAGTTTTACAAAAACACATTTTCCTACATTTTACGATGAACATTTCCACTATGTTATCGACCATCATTGCTATGAATATCGTACTACTAGCATTATTGTTATCAAAGTCTCACATCACTTAGTAGAGAATAGATACAAGTTTATAAAGTACACATAATTTTTATTAGTAAATACTTTTTGAATGATGACCAAAAATAAAATAATGATGTCTTAAGACACATAGTAAATAATATCTTACTAATATAAAGACATGTATATGATATGATAACTCTCGATGCACAACTAATGGTATTAGAATCTATAGTTTCGACTATGGCTATCAAACAACTATGATGGAATCAGTGGTGGATCCGAACATAGGATCCTTTTTATTGAAAGTTTTCACAATAATATTCCATGTGTGAAGAGTCTTCCATGTTAACATGGAGGTTAGGAAGTTAGGAGGCGTGTCCCACGATCTTAAGCTAACAATGGAGTGGCAGCGCAATTACCTAGAGCATAATTAAACTCTATGAACCACCATTAGAATACTCATGGATTGAAAAAGGGCTTATGCTGCAAGGAGAGGTGAAACCATAGACCTTTGTTTGATAACACATGTTTCTACATTAGTATGATATTATCTACTTTAGACTTAAGCCTTCATGATTTTATTTTTGGTCATTTTTCAAAAGGTCTTTTACCAATAGAGATTTATATGTATGTTTATAAACATATGTTCATCCTCTATGTACTTGTATCATCGCTCCACCATTAGCTCACAATATAGGGAGATCTTATGCTTGGATCCCCCATCTTCCATCCTCTTATTCTAACAACATGGAATTTTAATTGTATCTCAACACACCACCACCACCACTACAAGAAAACGGTGAATAAGCGGCGGAAAATAAGCTTCGATTAATAGCTGACGCAAATAGTGTTGGAAAATCCGACGCTATTATTTAAATATAGATCGGCTTTTCCGACACTAATTTAATTTAAATTTAAACTAAATTAGTGTCAAAAAATCTGACGCTATATTTAAAGAATAGCATCAGCTTTTCTAATGTAACACCCTAGTTTTTATTTCATTTTTATTTTATTTTATTGAGGGTATTTTAGTAATTTTAATAAATGTATAGGGGTGATTTAGTTGCTTGGAACGGGCTGTTCCGGAATTGGAACGGGCCGTTTTCAAGTTGGGACAGGTCGTTCCGGACTATTAAAAACTGCCTATAATCCTAAATGGGAACGGGCTTGGAACGGGCCGTTTCCAAAATATGGCTGTTGTGAGAAATAAATGCTCACCAGAACGGGCCGTTCTAGTTTAAGAACGGGCCGTTCTGGATGTGATTTTTACCCATGATTTAAGGGTCCGGAACGGGCCGTTCCGGCGAAGCCTAATGCCTATAAATTGAGCTCTCTACCACTCCTAAAAAGAACACCTCTCATTTTGTGATTTCTTTTCTTCTGCTCTCTCTTCTTTCCCTCTACTTTCTACTTCAGACTAAAGGGAACCCAGCAAGGGAGATCAACCAGATCTTGTGTAGGTTCAGCTTCTACATATCCAGGTACGGGGTAAAAGGGAATTATTTATACGTAGAGTTACATGAGGGAATTGGGTAGAGGAAGAGTCCCTTAGGATTATGAGTAATTTTATAATTATTTTTGTTTGGAGAATTATTGGTCTTATGCGATTCTGTATATATTTAGGACTACGAATATATGATTAATTTATAAAAATGATGCTCTGGGAGAGAGAACGAAATTATAGAAAAGTGTCTGTAAGTTAGGTTTTGGAAAAATTGGATTATTTCTGTTTGAAAAATTGATGATCCCATTAGATTTTGTATGTGTTGAGGATTAGAAATATATATTTAGTTTGTAAGAATGATGATCTGAGAGGGAGAACGAAACTGTAGAAAAGTGCCTGTGAGTTAGGTTTTGGAATAATTGGGGGTTTTACTGTTTATGTTAAAATTATATTAAATTGATAATTCCATTGATTATTATATTAATTTATCAATGTTATTGTTATATTACTTGATAAGAATTGATGATCTAGATGTGAATTGCTTGAGGGGTGTGTAAACCCTTATTTTGTTGGACTTATCTGTTGTGTATGTGATATGGAATTGTGTATGTGACATGGAATTGAGCTATGAGATGAGATGTTATATGGTGTAAATATGATTGTGGTTGTGGTTCCTCACACTATGACCAGGGATGGGACGAACCTTGAGTAGTGATGCTTCAAGGACGAGCGTGCCCCTAGCATGGTGTGGGATGAGTGAGGCAATTAACACGCATCACTTATGTCAAATATGGCAGCCCTAGCATAGGGTTAATTGCAAGACTTGTGTGGATGGTAATGTTATTGTGGTTCCTCACACTAATGACCAGGGATGAGACGAACCTTGGGTAAGTGATGCTACAAGAACGAGCGTGCCCCTAGCATGGTGTGGGATGAGTAAGGCAGTTAACCCGTATCAGTTGTGTCAGTTGTGGCGTGGCCTTGACATAGTGTTAATTGTAAGATTTATGTGGATTGTGATGGATTGATGTAATTGTGAATTGAGATGTGAAAATGATGAATGATTGATAAATTATGATATATATAAATGCTTGTAAATATTTTATTAAGTAATGAGTTATGATGAGATTACATTGTGGGGTGTTTGTATGTGCTTTGCATATAGATATTTTCTTTTCTCACCATATAAATTGTGGATGTTTTAGGTGAGGAAGATCCGGCTACGAGTGGCATCTAGAATGCCAACAGTTGAATTATGGGTATGCTCTGATATTGTGACATCGGGGCAGAGGATTTTTAGGACATAGATTTTTATATGGATTTGGAATTGTAAATATTATTTTTGGAAAACAATTTGTAAACTCTTGCGTTTCATTTTTATTATTGTGGTTATTGAAGAATAATTTTGAAGATTCTCATGTGAACCCTTTTACCAAAATTGAAAAATTTATTTGTAAGTTTTCATTATTACAATATATGTGTTGGGGTAGTAAGGGTGTCACATTTAGTGGTATCAGAGCAGGTTGATCCAATCGGTTGTGTGTTATGAGTCTACTATGCTTGTTTGGTAGATAATTGATGGAATGAATTGATTGTGGAATTTGTTGATATGTTAGTGCAATGATTGATTAAGTTTGTTGTTTATTTAATTAGACTATATTTGTTAACTTTTCTAGGGATCAGAAAAGTAATGGCAGGAGGTAGGAACGATCGTGCAATCGCTGATGCTCTACAAGTGATGGCTCAGGCTCTTGGTAATATGAACCAACAACCAGAGGTAGATTGGCTGGAGAGATTCCAGCAAAATAATCCACCAAGCTTCCGTGGGGGTTATAATCCTGATGGAGCTGCTGACTAGATTTTTGAAGTTAAAAAGATATTCCAAGCTATGGGATTTCCTCTGGTGTTGAAGGTGACTTTGGCTGCCTTTATGCTTTCTGGAGAGGCTGGCATCTGGTGGCAAGGTGCTTTGCAAAGAATGATAGCTGCAGGTACCCAAGTGAACTGGAGAATTTCAAGCGGCTATCCTTGGAGAAATACTTTCCCCGAGATGTGAGACATAAGAAACAGGTAGAATTCCTTGAGTTGAAGCAAGGAGAAAATTCTTTGACTGAGTATGTGACTAAGTTTGAAGACTTTGTCAAATTTTGTCCTATGTATGATGGTGTGGGAAATGAGGAGGACAAACGTGTGAAGTTTGTGAGTGGTCTTCACC
Organism: Cajanus cajan; assembly: GCF_000230855.2. NCBI lineage: Eukaryota > Viridiplantae > Streptophyta > Magnoliopsida > Fabales > Fabaceae > Cajanus > Cajanus cajan. Next base: position 31,425,533 of record NC_138524.1, on the reverse strand, counting down.
TTGAGATTAAACAAGTTTTCAATTATCAAGGGATCACTCACTATCATGAATTGGTAAACAAGTGTCGAGTATATGATGAGGACAACCGTGCTAGGGTAACTCATTATAAGAGTGGAGGACCCATGAGGAATCATAATAAGTTTGGGTCATCTAGTAATGGTAAACCTTACACCAAGTTTGTCGGGAATTCGAGTTCTAAAGTGAATAATCAAGATTTTGTGCAACAAAGGAGCCAAGCTAGCCAAATTTCTAGAGGAAGGAGTGTGGGTTCTGTTCCACACAACAACTGCTTCAACTGTGGAAAGTCAGGGCATAGGGAAATTGAGTGTCGGATACCAAGAGCAATAACATGTTACAATTGTCAACAGAAGGGACACAAAGCTAATGAATGCCCCAATAACAAGAAAGGAACAATAGAGGTTAGAGGGAGCGCTAGTAAACCTAGAGCGACAGGAAGGGTGTTTTCCTTGAGTGGTGTTGAAGCTACTCAATCTGAAGACTTAATCCAGGGTATGTGTTTCATCAATGGAACTCCTCTAATTGTTTTGTATGACTCTGGTGCGACTCACTCTTTTATATCACATGCGTGTGTGTCCAAATTAAAATTACATGTTTCTTCCTTGTCTTTTGAATTAATAGTAGAGACACCAACTAGTGGTTCAGTGTCTACTTCTGATGTCTGTTTAAAGTGTCCTTTGATTATTGATGGTAGAGATTTCATGGTTGACTTAATTTGTTTGCCTCTAAGTCAGCTCGATGTTATTCTAGGTATGGACTGGTTTTCTTCCAATCATGTCCTTTTGAATTGTGCTAATAAATCTATTGTTTTTGGTGAGCCTATCAAAAAAGTGAGTAAGGATTATTTGACTGCCAACCAAGTTAAGGTATCTTTGCAAGAGGATACCCAAGTGTACATGTTGTTAGCTTCTTTGAATTCTGAGAGTAATATTTTGGTGAATGAACTATCTGTTGTGTGTGACTTTTCGGATGTCTTCTCTGATGATATGTCTAGCTTACCACCTAGAAGAGAAGTGGAATTTTCCATAGACTTAGTACCAGGAACAGGACCTATTTCTATTGCACCTTATAGGATGTCACCCGTAGAGTTAGTGGAGCTTAAGAAACAAATAGAAGACTTGTTGGAGAAGGGGTTTGTGAGGCCTAGTGTTATCACCTTGGGGAGCACCCGTACTCTTCGTCAAGAAGAAGGATGGTAGCATGAGATTGTGTGTAAATTATCGCCAGTTGAACAAGATGACCATTAAGAATAAATATCCATTGTCTAGGATAGATGATCTTATGGACCAGTTGGTGGGTGCTTGTGTATTTAGTAAAATTGATCTCAGATCGGGGTACCATCAGATTAGAGTTAAGGGTGAGGATGTACCTAAGACAGCATTTAGGACTCGTTATGGACACTATAAGTATCTAGTAATTCCTTTTGGTGTGACGAATGCTCCTGCAATTTTTATGGATTACATGAACCGAATTTTTCATCCGTACTTGGATAAATTTGTAGTTGTCTTCATAGATGACATACTAGTTTATTCCAAGACTAAAGAGGAACATGAGGAACACTTAAAGGTAGTACTTCAAACCCTCAGGGAGAGACAACTTTATGCCAAGTTGTCTAAGTGTGACTTTTGGCTAGAGGAGGTGAGTTTCTTAGGACATGCGATTTCAAGTGGGGGTATAGCAGTAGATCCATCTAAAGTTGACGCGGTGCTTAAATGGGAGACACCTAAGTCAGTTAGTGAGATTAGGAGCTTCCTTGGATTGGCTGAATACTATAAAAGATTCATAGAGGGATTCTATAAGTTAGCGTTACCCTTGACAAGTTTAACTAGGAAAGGAGTTGTGTTTGTATGGGATAGTAAATGTGAGAATAGTTTTCGAGCCCTTAAGGAGAAGTTGACTAGTGCACGTGTTTTAGTGTTGCCTGACCTTAGTAAGACTTTTGTGGTTTATTGTGACGCTTCTAAGATGGGTTTGGGTGGAGTGTTGATGCAAGAAGGAAATGACGTATCTTATACATCTAGGCAATTAAAAATACATGAGAAGAATTACCCCACCCATGATCTTGAATTAGCAGCTGTGGTATTCACACTTAAAATTTAGAGACATTATTTGTATGGTTCAAAATTTGAGGTGTTTAGTGATCATAAGAGTCTTAGGTATTTATTTGACTAAAAGGAATTAAATATGAGGCAAAGGAGATGGTTAGAGTTCCTTAAGGACTATGATTTTGATCTTAGTTATCATCCGAGCAAAGCCAATGTGGTGGCTGATGCTTTAAGTAGGAAATCTTTGCATTTGTCTTCTCTTATGATTAGGGAGATGGACCTTTTGGCTCAATTTAGAGACTTGAGTTTGACTTGTGAGGTGACCCCTAGTAGTGTGAGACTAGGTATGACTCGGGTGACTAGTGAGTTGTTGAGGGAAATTGGAGAAGCACAGTTAGTGGATTCATTTCTAGTGGCTAGACGTGATGCTATAGGACAAGGTATTAGAGGAGAATTTACCTTGGGTGTAGATGGAATGTTAAGACTTAAAGACCTAGTGTGTGTGCGTAGTGACCCTACACTTAGACGTTTGATCCTAGAGGAAGGTCATAGGAGCAAGCTTATTTTTCACCCAAGAGCAACTAAGATGCATCAAGACCTTAGGAAAATATTTTGGTGGCCTAGGATGAAGATAGATATAGCTGAATTTGTGAGTGCCTGTTTAGTGTGTTAGAAGGCTAAGATAAAACATCAGAAACCTTCAGGACTACTTCAGCCTTTGAGTATACCCGAGTGGAAGTGGGATAGCATTTCTATGGATTTTGTAGTTGCTTTGCCTAGGACTAGGAGAGGGCATGATTCCATTTGGGTTATAGTTGATAGGTTGACTAAGAGTGCACATTTCTTCCCTATTAACATTAGTATTCTCTAGAGAGATTGGCTAGACTGTATATTGATGAGATTGTGAGATTGCATGGGATACCATCTAGCATAGTGTCAGACAGAGACCTTAGATTCACCTCTAGGTTTTGGGAGAGCCTACAACGAGCTTTGGGGACCCAACTTAGACTTAGTTCAGCTTACCACCCTCAAACTGATGGTCAGACTAAGAGGACTATTCAATCTTTAGAGGATTTTCTTGGAGCCTGTGTGTTGGACTAAGGGGGTAGTTGGGATAGTCTTTTACCTTTGATAGAGTTTACCTATAATAATAGTTACCACTCTAGTATAGGTATGGCACCTTATGAAGCCTTGTATGGTAGGAGATGTAGGACCCCTTTGTGTTGGTGTGAGCTTGGTGATAATGTTATCTTAGGACCTGAGATTGTGCAACAAACCACTGATAAGGTTAGATTGATACAAGAGAGGATGAGGATAGCTCAGAGTAGACAGAAAAGTTATGCTGACAGGAGGAGAAAGGACTTGGAATTTCAAGAAGGTGACCATGTGTTCTTGAAAGTCACTTCGTGGACTAGGGTTGGCAGGGCACTGAAATCCAGAAAACTTACTCCTCGATTTATTGGTCCTTTCCAAATTCTAAAAAGAGTCGGTAGTGTTGCCAAAGAAATTGCTTTGCCTCCTAATCTGTCAAATCTCCATGATGTTTTCCACATTTCCCAACTTCGGAAATACATCCATGATCCTTCGCATGTGATTGAGTCGGATCATCTTGAGGTTAAGGAGAACCTGACTATGGAAGCTACCCCGGTGAGAGTTGAGGATCGAATGGTGAAGCAACTTAGGGGTAAGGAGATTCCTTTGGTGAAAGTTATTCGGGGAGGAGCTACACCTGAAAGTGCTACTTGGGAGCTAGAAGAGAAGATGAAAGCGTCATATCCATTTTTATTTGCTTCAAGTAATTTTGAGGATGAAATTTTTAAAAGGAGAGGAGAATTGTAACACCCCAATTTTTATTTCATTTTTATTTTATTTTATTGAGGGTATTTTGGTAATTTTTATAAATGTATAGGAGTGATTTAGTAGCTTGGAACAGGCTATTCCGGAATTGGAACGGGTCGTTCCAAACTACCAAATTGTATGTGAGTTAGTAGCCTAGAACGGGCCGTTCTCAAGTTGGAACGGGCCGTTCCTGACTATTAAAACTGCCTATAATCTTAAATGGGAACTGGCTTGGAACGGGCCATTTCCAAAATTATGGTCGTTGTGAGTAATAAATGCACACCAGAATGGGCCGTTCTGGTTTGAGAACGGGCCGTTCTGGATGTGATTTTTACCCATGATTTAAGGGTCCAGAACAGGCCGTTCCGAATTTGGAGATTATTTATGTTTGGAGAATTATTGGTCTTATGTGATTCTATATATATTTAGGACTATGAATATATGATTAATTTGTAAAAATGATGCTCTGGGAAAGAGAACGAAATTATAGAAAAGTGTCTGTAAGTTAGGTTTTGGAAAAATTGGATTATTTCTGTTTGAGAAATTGATGATCCCATTAGATTCTATATGTGTTGAGGATTAGAAATATATATTTAATTTGTAAGAATGATGATCTGAGAGGGAGAACGAAACTGTAGAAAAGTGTTTGTGAGTTAGGTTTTGGAATAATTGGGGGTTTTACTGTTTATGTTAAAATTATATTAAATTGATAATTCTATTGATTATTATATTAATTTATAAATGTTATTGTTATATTACTTGATAAGAATTGATGATCTAGATGTGAATTGCTTGAGGGGTGTGTAAACCCTTATTTTGTTGGACTTATCTGTTGTGTATGTGATATGGAATTGAGCTATGAGATGAGATGTTATATGGATGTAAATATGATTGTGATTGTGGTTCCTCACACTAATGACCAGGGATGAGACGAACCTTGAGTAGTGATGCTTCAAGGACGAGCGTGCCCTTGGCATGGTGTGGGATGAGTGAGACAATTAACACGCATCACTTATGTCAAATATGGCAGCCCTAGCATAGGGTTAATTGCAAGACTTGTGTGGATTGTAATGTGATTGTGGTTCCTCACACTAATGACCAGAGATGAGACGAACATTGGGTAAGTGATGCTACAAGGACGAGTGTGCCCCTGGCATGGTGTGGGATGAGTGAGGCAATTAACCCGTATCAGTTGTGTCAGTTGTGGCGTGGCCTTGACATAGTGTTAATTGTAAGATTTATGTGGATTGTGATGGATTGATGTAATTGTGAATTGAGATGTGAAAATGATGAATGATTGATAAATTATGATATATATAAATGCTTGTAAATATTTTATTAAGTAATGAGTTATGATGAGATTACATTGTGGTGTGTTTGTATGTGCTTTGCATATAGATATTTTCTTTTCTCACCGTATAAATTGTGGATGTTTTAGGTGAGGAAGATCCGGCTACAAGTGGCATCTAGAATGCCAACAGTTGAATTGTGGGTATCCTTTGATATTGTGACATCGGAGCAGAGGATTTTTAGGACATAGATTTTTATATGGATTTGGAATTGTAAATATTATTTTTGAAAACAATTTGTAAACTCTTGCGTTTCATTTTTTTTATTGTGGTTATTGATGAATAATTTTAAAGATTCTCATGTGAACCTTTTTACCAAAATTGAAAACTTTATTTGTAAGTCATTATTACAATATATGTGTTGGGGTAATAAGGGTGTCACATCCAACACTAAACTTAATTTAAATTTAGTCTCGAAAAAGTCGACGCTACATCTTAAAATAGCGTCAGCTTTTCTGACCGTATACGTGTTTTGAGAGAGATAAAGATAATTTTTTCAATGTTATATATCCATAATGTGTTCTAGTACACTTGGTTATCAAGTTCACTTAAGACCTCAAGGTTCACGGATCGAGTCCCAGGAATGTTAAAAATACGAACGAATAAATAATAAGATGGAAAAAGAAGATAAAGAAAAAAATAAAATAAATTGTTTCAACATAGTGTTAGCTTAACCGACAATAAAAAATTAAAATAAATAAATTTATTAGTGACGGTTTAGCCGACACAAAACAAATTGTTTCGACTTATTTAGCGTCGGCCAAAAACTGACGAATAACCGACAATATTACGTCGATTTTTATGATTTAGAGTACTCGACTTTTGGCCGACTCTTAATCGAAACTTTCTTATAGTGCACCATCACATTATCATTATGTCAACATTAACACCACTACCAACATCCTTATCATCACCACCATTACTGCCACTACCACCAACACCTCCTAAATCGTCACCACCACCACCATTATTACCACTTCTAACATTGTGACTTTTACCACTACAAACGCCATTACTACCATCAATAATGGTCACCACCATTATTACTAATAGTATCACTGTCAATACTAGTGTCATCGTCAGAACACCAATAACACTACCATCATCACTATTATCATATTAACTACATAAATTTTGCTACCACTATCATCATAATATTACTACCATTGTCATCACCACATAATAAATATACTCTTAAATTAATTAAGCAGCATAAGAAATCTTCAAAAAATTAAACTATAAATTAAAGAGAAATAAAGAAAAACTAATATATAGCTCACTATAATTTTTAGAAATATTATTTAAAACTTAAAACTGAAAATCACCATAACGAACCCTTAGTAATTAAGGTTGGAATGAGAGAGAGGCGGTGACTTTGACAAAGGAAGGCTTGCATGTTAGAATAACAATGCTTTATTCTTTTTGTTAAAAAAAAATCATTATATTTAACACATTCTTTTTAAGCAAGGTAGCTCTTTCCCTTATTCTCTATACTTTAGAGTTTAGAGGGGGTAGCTACAGCTAAACCCTTTCACAACCTCCTCGTCTCCAATTAAAACGCACCCTATTCTTCTCTCTTTGCATCGAATTTGTTCTTGAATTTCTCGGTACTCCTCAGAGCTTCTTCTCATCAGAGAGAGTGAGAGATGGAAAGAATGTTCCCTCCTAAAAAGCCTTCAACTATGAATTCCCATGACAGACCCATGTGTGTGCAAGGAGACTCAGGCCTTGTCCTCACCACAGACCCAAAGCCACGCCTCCGTTGGACTGTTGAACTTCATGAACGTTTTGTTGATGCTGTTGCTCAGCTTGGAGGACCTGATAGTACTAATCTAACACCCCCTTTTGTTCTTTCCTTTCATTTGGTGCAAACTATATACTATTCATAACTAATATATATTTATTTGCATCTTCTCTAGTTCAAAATAATAATTCATTAACCTTCATGTGTCTCTAGTTAAAAATAATTAATAATTCATAATCATCCATGTGTAAGAGTCAATAGGTCGAATCAAAACTACTAAGATCAATCTAGTGATGTTTAAATCTTGTTGTTATATTTGTGATTGTGATTCGATCACATGGAGAAAATAAAAAGAAGACATCCATGTGTCAATCTATATCTAGATAGACAAGTGTTACCGAAAGAAAAATAAAAGATTTTAATTAAATGTATGCATATGTTAATGTATATTGCTTTTTTAATTAATTACTCGCTATTGTGTTCTTATGATCTGCAGAGGCCACTCCTAAAACAATCATGAGGGTTATGGGTGTGAAGGGTCTCACCCTTTACCACCTCAAGAGCCACCTTCAGGTTTGAACTTTGAACACAAACCATATTCAATTCCACACTTCTTTTGCTTTTCATTTTAGCACTCTTTTGTGGAACTGTCGATTCCTCTGGCTATCTTGTTGCCTCTCTTTTTCTCTTTTTACCTTTTCCTTTATGTTTAGTGATTAAGTTGTGATTTGAATTTTGTAGAAATTCAGACTTGGAAAGCAACCCCACAAGGATTTCAATGAGCACTCGATTAAGGATGGCATGAGAGGTGACTACAGACTAATTTATTTTCCAATAACTTAATTTCTTTAATTTATTCAAAAACATTGAGTTTTTTTTTTTTTTTTAAATGTTTGAACTAATTCATACAGTTCTTTTACATATCTTCATAACATCTTTTTACCATCCTGGCAGCTTCGGCTTTAGACCTTCAACGAAATATTGGTCCCTCTTCTGCTATGATTGGTCGCAACATGAACGAGTATGCCTAGCTCTCTTCTATCCTCTATTAAATACAGCTACAATAAACAAACTTTCAAGAGAATTTTCCACCCTCTTATTCTTTCAATTTTCTTATCCTTTTTCAATTTATTAAAACAAATAAGTGTGTGCTTGATTTAACTTATTTTTAGAAAAATAATTTATTTTATTTTCTGATTTTGAGATTATTTTTGAATGTTTATTCTAGAAGAAATAATACTTTCTTATTTTAAAAGGTTGATTATTTTCTCAAAAAAAAAAATCCTAACATGTACTAATTAAGTTTTTCTCTATTCTTCTTGGGTTGTTTGATGCAATATATAGGATGCAAATGGAGGTGCAAAGAAGATTGCATGAACAACTAGAGGTAAACACTACAATTTCACTAAAAGAAAATTGTCATATACACACATCCTATAATGACACTATATATATCATTAAAAATTACTTTTATCTACATAATAAATATAATATATATTAATATATTATTAAAAATTAAGGGTTAGTATAAACTATAATGATACATAACATATGTTGTTAAATCTCATTCAAAATCAACACTAAAATTGTGTGTAAGTATATGTCAAATAAATATATACCTACATATATTGTACTTATATTGATACTTAATTTTTGTGTATTATTATATGTAACATTTTTTGTAGGGTTTACAATTCCTGTAACTAAACCTCTAAGATCAACTTAATTTTGCAGGACCTTAAGATAAAAAAAGAATTCCTGAAATTATATCTCTTATTTTTCATGGGCGTCTTTGACATGGGTTTTGGTGTATTATGATATGTGGCAGGTTCAGAAAAACCTTCAGCTGAGGATTGAGGCTCAAGGGAAATACATGCAAAGTATATTGGAGAAGGCTTGTCACACACTTGCCGGAGAAAACATGGCCACAAACATGAAGGGTACCATTGGAGGTCCTCAAGGCACCCCTGATGTTGGGGTCATGAAAGAATTTTCTTCTCTCAATTTCCCTTCTTTTCAAGATCTAAACATTTATGGTAGTGGTGACCATCTTGATCAAGGGTTTATTCCAACTAATAATAGTGAAAGTTTGTTTGTGGGGAAGAAGAGGCCTTGCCCCTATAGTGGAAGTGGAAAGAGTCCTTTGATTTGGAATGATGATCTAAGGCTTCAAGATATGGGAACGGCTTCATCATGCATTAGCCCTCAAGATGACCCTTTCAAAGGTGATCATCACAAGGTTCAGATTTCACCACCATCAATGGATAGTGATCCCATGTCGGAGATCTATGACACAAAGCCAGTGGTACTCCATGGAGAAAGTATAGGGGATCAGAAGAAATTTGATGCACCTTTGAAGCTAGAAAGGCCATCGCCAAAAAGATCACCACTTCAATCAGAAAGGACGAGTCCTATGGTTAATGCAAGTTCCGTGGCACAAGGTAGAAGCTCCCCATTTGGTTGAGAATTATAATAATTAATTTGCTTAATTATGTAATTTACTATACTAATTGTATGAGATGTAGGGTTTTGAATTGGGTGTTAGAGATTAGCAGTTCATACGGAGGTTAATATTTGTGGTATAATGCCTTTGCATGGAAAATCGAAAGTTTCATTCTAATCTAATATATATTAAACCGCTTTTAAATTAAGGTACTTGAACAAGATTTTCAATCTAACAAATTGCAAAACTTTTGTTGGGTTATTTATTTATTTATTATTTTTTATCGGGATAAATTGAATCTGCTTTCATCCTTCTTACTACTCCAACTTTTAAAATTAAATATTGTTAACATTACATATTAATTGGTGCGCAAATATATACTCTTGTTTGCTAGTTATTATGAAGCATGAGTACGTGAACTTTAATTTAGAGCGTAGATAAAGAGAAATTATTAAGTGATTTAACTGTTATTTCAACTTATCTTCACATGATAATTTTTTTTATAATTAATTATTTGAAAACCTTGAATATATATATATATATATATATATATATATATATATATATATATATATATATATATATATATGAGGAGGGTTCAAACGACACCGGTGTAACTTTAACTAAGTGTTACACCGCTCAATAACTTTATATTAATTATGAATTTTGTAAATTCAACCGTTAGATTGAAAGTTCATATCACTTTATATGTGTATATCAAATTTTGTTAAAATTGAACAACAACTTGAGGGTAATCAAAGTATTCATATTTTAGTATATTTTAAAATAAATATATTACGTCAATTTTGTTTTATAAAAATGAAATATCAAATCATCTTGGATTAATATAAAATTTTGTATATATGATCTAAGAGATATGAACTTTCAATCTAACGGTTGGATTTACAAAATTCATAATTAATATAAAGTTATTAAGTGGTGTAACACTTAGTTAAAGTTACACCGGTGTCGTTTGAACCCTCCTCTATATATATATATATATATATATATATATATATATATATATTATACAAATATATTGAGATCATAGATACTTAAGTCATATGGTAATATTTAATATTTTTTTTACATAAAATATAAAGATTGGAATAAAAAGAATTTATATTTATTATAAAGAAGATATATATTATACCTATTATTATGAAAATAAAATTGTGTAATTATTTTTTGTTCTCCGGGACTATATTATAATTCTTCAAATATTAAGAAAAAAAAATCTTATACTTTTGGAATAATTATCTATAATCATTTATCTATTATTTTTTATATAATTTAAACAATTTTTTTAGGCACGAAATGTCTCATTTTTTATCAAGTAAAAGTACTAATAATATCTCGAGAAAGAAAGAGAAAGATAATCAAGAAGAATGTAAAAATTCAATAATGCCTTTTTTTTTTTTCTTTTTCTTCTAAATTTTGACAGCCATAGTTGTTTAAAAGTGTGCAATTTTGGTAAAGTCACAGGGTTTAAGTTGATAACACACACGAATTTTATTGATAGAAAATTATTCACACATACGAATTTAAAGTGAGAAAATTAAAACGAGAATTTAAAGTGAGAGAAAACTATGCAACTCCTTTTTGTTGTATAGTAATAATGACGCCTGTTTTACATTATATGAAGAACATTCTTTGCGTCCCTGTTAAGCAGGTTCTTCTGGAAGCTTACATTTTCTGTACACATGCATATGAATTTAAAGTGAGAGAAAATTATTGAACACTTTCTAAAATAGAAGGGATAGTGATATTCTAAGTTAATATATAAAGAACATTCTTTGCGTCACTATTAAGCAGTTTCATCATGTAATTTACAAGTCACAGATGGGTTAATTTGAGTTGAATTTGATCAAATGTGTTTTGGAATCCGATGAAAATAATTTGAGTTTGGGTTAGCTAAATTAAATCTGTGTAAATGTATAAATAAAAATGAAGAATCAATAAATTAATATTATTTTAATGAATTTGTCACTGTTATAAAATTAAATAAATAAATGAATATCAATATTAAAATAAGATCATGAATAATTATATGATATAAACTTGCTATAGACACTAAAGTGTATGAAGGGGAATTTTAATTGTGACTTGGAAAAGACACGATGGAACATAGCCCACACAAATAAAATGCTAACATTATTTGTTCATTAACAAATATAAGGCACAAATGATTCAGGGTAGTAATAAAATTGATTACTTATGTATTGAAACTCAAATGAAAAATGTAATAGTGACTTGTGAGTGTATATATCATAGTGTATCTCATGTTAGTTTATTTATAATACATATATTATTATTATTATTATTATTATTATTTGATAATGTAAAAAATGGTTTTTTAAAGAGCATTTCGATCAAATGTTGAAAAATAATCTTTTAATATATTATTTTGACTAATATCAAAATATTACCCTCTGATCAATTTCACTATATGATAAGATTATTATAGAAATTTGAAGGTTTGAAGAATTAAGACCGTAGACATCATAATGGTAAGGATAAAGATAAAGGCAAGATTGTAGGGAATAGTTATTAGTAGTTAGGATTTGTACTCTATAGTTTGTACTATATAATAAAGGTTGAAACTTGTAGATACCCTACGTATCATAAGTTCCAGCAATACTCACAGATCAATGAGTTACTACAACATACGGACCACTAATTCATTTCTAGTAATTTGGATTTTTATGCAATCTCTTTTTCCCTACTTGTTCTTTTTCAAACTTAACTTTTCACTTCTTAAACTTCATTTCTTCTCAAAAGTTAATATTTTCACTTCTTAATCTCAATTTTTTCTCCAAATTGTTATTGTTTTACGTTGTTGCAAAGTCTATCTCTTTGTACTATATTTCAAGTTGAAAATAACCAATAGGTTACCAGTTTGAATAAAAAGAATCCACACTATTTTGAAAGATTTCAAGTCTTATTAAAACGTTATTTGTATTTGATTCTCATAATCAAATTCCAATGAAAACAAATTAGCATACCCAGTGAAAATCTTGTTGCAAAATTTTACAAAAACTTGTCTTGAGAAAAGTGTATGAGACTAAGAAGTGGTAGAGTAGCAATCCTGATGTAGAAAATATTGTTGTTCAGGAAAATCCATGACTTTCCGAGTATGAAAATAATGTTATTCAAGAAATTCATGAATCATCTAATATGGAAGATAACAATGTTATTTCTATTCTGAATAACAATTTTGAAAATACAAGGGTTGTTAGGAATTACAATATGAAAATATTTCAAATAATAGAATTGAGAATGTTCCGACTACTCAAATATAAAAAATACTCTTTCAATATTGGCCTAAATTCGAGATTTGAGGGTGGTGTTACCACAACAAGGGAATGCAAATACAAATAGTAATAGACCTCCTTCGAGTAGATGACCTTGGGGAATGCTTAATTGGAGGCCACAAAATTTGAATCTTGAATGTGTAACAGCCCAATTTTCATTCGGCCTTGGACCCAATTCGTTGCCCGGAACGGGCCGTTTCAAAAGTGAAATGGGCCGTTCCAGAATAAAGAATTTGCCTAAAAACGTAATTGAGAACGGGCCGTTCCGGTTGGAGAACGAGCCGTTCCGGTTGGAGAACGGGCCGTTCTGGTTTGGAGAACGGGCCGTTCTGAAACTGGAACGGGCCATTCTGCTGGGATTGAGAACGGGTTGTTCCGGTTTTGGAACGGGTCGTTCCAGTTGAGATTTTTTCTTGGTTCTGGAGAGTCCAGAACAGCCGTTCCACTTTTGGAACGGGCCGTTCCGGGTTAGCTGAGGCAGATTCCTATAAATAGGAGGCCTTACCTCTCATTTTGTCCCATCTCTCATTCTCTCTTCCTATTCTCTTCTATTCTTTCTTCTTCCCCTCTTCTTTTCTCCGAAGACCATGGGGCACTTAGAGGAGGAGACCAAGAGATCCCTGTTGTAGTTTCAACTGCTGTTTATCCAGGTACGGGAGAAAAGGGAAATTATTTATATGTAGAGTTACATGAGGGAACTGGGTAGAGGAAGAACCCTTAGAGTTATGAGTAATTTTATAATTATTTCTGTTTGGAGAATTAATTATCTTATGTGATTCTGTATATATTTAGGACTACGAATATATGATTTGTTTGTAAAAATGACGCTCTGGAAGAGAGAACGAAATTATAGAAAAGTGCCTGTAAGTTAGGTTTTGGGAAAAATTAGATTATTTCTGTTTGAGGAATTAATGACCCCATTAGATTTTGTATGTGTTGAGGATTAGAAATACATATTTAATTTGTAAGAATGATGATTTGAGAGGGAGAACAAAATTGTAGAAAAGTGTCTGTGAGCTAGGTTTTGGAATAATTAGGGGTTTTATTGTTTATGTTGATAATTCCATTGATTATTATTACATTTATGAATGTTATATGAAATTGGTAATTCTATTGATTTAATATTGTATTAAATTGGGGAATTAATTGAGTTTTATATTATTGTTATATTATTGTTATATTATTGTTATAATGAGTATTCATGGTGAATTGCATGAGGGATGTGTAAACGCTTATTTAGTTAGACTTATCTGTTGAGTATGTGATATGAAATTGTGTATGTGATATGAAATCGTGATATGAGATGAGATGTGGTATGGACATGATTAAGAATGTGATTGCGATGTGTTTCCTCACACTAATGACTAGGGATGGCACGGCCCCTGGGTAAGTGGTGCTACAGGGAGGGCGTGACCCTAGCATGGTGTGGGATGAGTAAGACAGTTAACACACACCACTTATGTCGATTATGACAGCCCTGACATAGGGTTAATTGCAAGAGATTGTATGGATTGTAATGTGATTGTGGTTCCTCACACTCATGCTTCAGGGACGAGCGTACTCCTGAATGATCAGGGATATATGATACGAATCCTGGGTAGGTGATGCTTCAAGGACGAGCGTACTCCTGGATGATTAGGGATGATACGAACCCTAGTATGGTGTGGGTCGAGTAAGGCAATTAACCCGTATCACTTGTGTCAGATGTGGCGAGGTCTTGACATAGTGTTAATTGTAAGATTAGCTTGAATTATGGATGTGGAAATGATATTGTTAATCGTAAGATTTATGTGGATTGTGATGGATGGATTGTGATGTGATTGTGGTCTCTCGCACTAATGGCCAGGGATGATACGAACCTTGGGTAAAGGACGAGCGTACCCCTTGCATGGTGTGGGATGTGTGAGGCAAATTAATACTTATGTCGGGGGTGGCACGACCTTGGGCAAGAGATGCTATAGGCGTGACCTTGGCATAGGGTTGATTGCAAGATTTGTGATGATTGTTGTGATTGCGAATTGTGACGTGATGATGATGCATTGATAAAGTTATGATACATTGAATTGTTTATGAATATTTTGTTAAGTATCGAGTTATAATAAGATGATATGTTGTGTGTTTGTATGTACTTTACATATAGATGTTTTCTTTTCTCACCGTATAATTTTGTGGATGTTTTAGGTGAGGAGGATCCGGCTGCGAGTGGCATCTAGAATGCCAACAGTTAAATTAGGGGTATACTATGATATTGTGACATCGGGGCAGAGAACTTTTAGGACGAAATTTTTATATGAATTTAGAATTGTAAATATCATTTTGAAAATAATTTGTAAACTCTTGTGTTTCATTTTCTAAATCTTTATTATTGTGGTTATTCAAGAACGATTTTTGAAGTTTCTCATGTGAACCCTTTTATCGAAATTTAAACATTTGTTTGTAAAGTTACAATATATGTGTTGAGGTAGTAAGGGTGTCACATTTAGTGGTATCAGAGCAGGTCGATCCAATCGGCCGTGAGTTATGAGTCTACTATGCTTGTTTGGTAGATTAATAATGTGATGAGTTGATTGTTGAACTTATTGATGTGCTAATATGATGATTGATTATGTTGTTGTTTATTTATTTGTGTGCATTGTGATCTCAGGATTTGTCTGATAGACATGATATAATTTGATGATGCTATTTTTGATTGCTCTTTGTTATTCTCATGATTGCTTATTTGTTTGATATTTCTTGCTTACGTTGTCGCCACCGGCCCGAAACGGGCTTCCGGCATTCGCGAAGGATGGTTGGACTCTTTTATTTTTAGTTTTGAAAATGTATTGGATTATTAGAACGACTTGTTCTCAAACTGAGACCTTGTCGATCTTATCCAATTTATTTATTTATTAAAAGTCTCACCAATCCATGTTAATCCCAAGCGGGACCCTCCATGGATTAGCGGTTTTCGTAAAAGGAGGGTTCTTTGGAGTCGCCACCAATGTTTTACTCAAAACATTGGAAAAAGGGATAAGGCAATCGATTCAAAAATCGACTTCGGCCATTACAACCAGAGTCGGGTAAGGGAGTCGGTTACGCGTGAGGAAGGTGTTAGCACCCCACAGCGCCCCTTTCGGGTTCCCTATGACAGATTATTTCTAAAATAACAATATAAAATTACTAAATTACCCCTATTTATTCTAAGCGATTATAAATTAACTATCTACATGATGACAGTTAAATATGCACACAGAAAGCAGTAAAAGAAGGGATTTTTAGAAAAGAAACCTCTTGAAGCGTGCTTTTATATATCAAGTAAAACTGGGAAGCTTTTTGGCGTTCCCTCGCTCTACAAGCCCGCTCACTCCTTCCTAAAAAATAATTTTTGACTTGGAAATCCGGAGGATTTCCCTTCGACTAGGTTCGAAACTCAAGCAAATGGCTCGTGTCTCAAGAACTTCGCCGGATCAACTCTTCGAGTGATTTCTAGGCAGAGCACTGCTAAAAAAAAACCCAGAATACTCAAGAAGACGGTTAAAACTTAGTGTAAAAGTGTGGAATGACGTCCAATTGACGTCATATTTATAGGGAACAGGCCCAATACGGGCTACAGAATCAGTACGGCCGTATTGAAATTTTTGAACTTCAATACGGCCGTATTGAGTTCAATACGGCCGTATTGAAATTCAGAAATTTCAATGCGCCCGTATTGAGTTCACTGCGGCTGTATTGAAGCTTCAATACGGCCGTATTGACTTCGGTACGGCCGTATTGAAGTTTCAGAAACTTCAATACGCCGTATTGAGTTCGCTGCGGCCGTATTGAAGCTTCAATACGGCCGTATTGACTTCGGTACGGCCGTATTGAAGTTTCAGAAACTTCAATACGCCGTATTGAGTTCGCTGCGGCCGTGTTGAAGCTTCAATACGGCCGTATTAAGTTTAGTACGGCCGTATTGGGCTTCATTCCCTCCACTTCCTTATTTTAAGCTACTCTAAGACCTCTAAACCTACAGATAGCCATCCTATGGTCTTCTAGGAGTCCTTCTGGCTGACTTTCCTTCGATCTTTGAGGGTCTTCGAGTTTTATTTCCGACCCGGACAATTTTAGGGGTCTACAGCTGCCCCCCCTTTACTTAGTCAAACGGCCTTTTGATGTACCGATTGACAAGTAAAGGAGTTGACCCAATTGTCCGGGTAATACACCAACCTTCTGACTTGTAGTGTCTTCCGGTGGAAAATTGTTGAGTAGCCTCTCCAGGTTGTTGCATACCTCGGCGCTTCTGACAACCTCGGTAGCTAAGTTTAACACCAACGTGCCTTTGACGACGCTGATGGCTGAGTATTGTCTCTCCAGACCTTGAGTATTGTCTCTCCAGACCTTGAGTACTGTCTCTCCAGACTTTGTTTGAGTATTGTCTCTCCAGACTTTGTCTGAGTACCGTCTCTCCAGACTTTGTTTGAGTATCGTCTCTCCAGACTTTGTTTGAGTATCGTCTCTCCAGACTTTGTTTGAGTATCGTCTCTTCAGACTTTGTTTGAGTATCGTCTCTCCAGACTTTGTTTGAGTATCGTCTCTCCAGACTTTGTTTGAGTACCGTCTCTCCAGACTTTGTTTGAGTACCGTCTCTCCAGACTTTGTTTGAGTATCGTCTCTCCAAACTCTGAGTACTGTCTCTCCAGACTTTGAGTACTGTCTCTCCAGACTCTGAGTATCGTCTCTCCAGACTTCGAGTACTGTCTCTCCAGACTTTGAGTATCATCTCTCCAGACTCTGAGTACTGTCTCTCCAGACTTTGAGTATCGTCTCTCCAGACTCTGAGTACTGTCTCTCCAGACTCTGAGTACTGTCTCTCCAGACTTCGAGTATCGTCTCTCCAGACTCTGAGTATCGTCTCTCCAGACTCTGAGTATCGTCTCTCCAGACTCTGAGTATAGTCTCTCCAGACTCTGAGTATCGTCTCTCCAGACTCTGAGTATCGTCTCTCCAGACTCTGAGTACTGTCTCTCCAGACTTTGAGTACTGTCTCTCCAGACTTTGAGTATCGTCTCTCCAGACTCTGAGTACTGTCTCTCCAGACTCTGAGTACTGTCTCTCCAGACTTCGAGTACTGTCTCTCCAGACTCTGAGTATCGTCTCTCCAGACTCTGAGTACTGTCTCTCCAGACTTCGAGTACTGTCTCTCCAGACTTTGAGTATCGTCTCTCCAGACTCTGAGTACTGTCTCTCCAGACTTGTGCATACCTCGGTGTTCTCGACAACTGGGTAGCTGAGTACTGCCTCTCCAGGCTTGTGCATACCTCGGTGCTCTCGACAACTGGGTAACTGAGTATTGCCTTTTAGGCTTTGAGATGATTTTGTCTCCACAGTCCACGATGCTGCTTCGACGGTTTTTCTGATTTTGTGCCGCTGAGGGCTGGATAACGCAGGGATCCGTCTAGGGGATGTGCAGTCATTCATAGGTTCCTGTGCTCCAACTTGCATTGCATTGTTGGTACCCATTGAGGAATTTCTGTTTCCTTGGGGTGTAGACACAGATGCTCTTCTTGAATTGAGCGATGCCTTATGTTTGGCTGACGTCCTTTGACGTTGGTGGAGTATCCCGGTTATCTTTATTCGGGTATCTCTTTTGGGTTTTTTGATTTTTGTCGCCTCTGTGTAGGCTGTTATCCGCTGGGGATTCTGTCGTTGATTTTGATTAGCCTCTTCTGTTAGGCGTATCAGCTTGACGTTCAATGATTGGCTAAAAAGCCAAATTCCGCTTGGGGAATTGTTATTGATTTTTTTTTTTTTTTTTTTTTTTTTTTTTTTTTGGGTTTTCCTTTTTGAAGGAGTGCCTCTTGTGTAGGCGACTGGGGATTTGAAGTTCAGTGTTCGGCTGAGTGCCAGATTCCGCTTGGGGAATACTTATTGATATTTTTGATTTTTTCTCTTTTTGCAGGGATGCCTCTGAGTAGGCGATTGGGGAATGTGGGATCTTATGTATCCCAGAGTATTATTTAGGAAGCCTCTGCAGGCTTAGCCTCACTCAGCGCTTGAGTCAGAGAGCTATCTTCCACTGAGGAAGTTTTAAGTCCTTTGACTAGATATACTGCTTGGGCGATCGTGCTTCCATTGGGAATTTTGTCGATCTTGCTTTGATAGCTCTCGCTGGGGAATTTGGCCCGTGAGCTTAAGCTGAGGTTTCTCTGGGGAGTATTATTTCTGCGAGCCTCTCCAGGCTCAGTTATTCTGAATGAGTATTGTTTCGACAAGCCTCTCCAGGCTCAATTATTCTGAAAGAGTATTCTTTCGGCGAGCCTCTCCAGGCTCAGTTATTCTGAAGGAGTATTATTTCGGCGAGCCTCTCCAGGCTCAATTATTCTGTGGGAGTATTATTTTAGCAAGCCTCTCCAGGCTCAATTATTTTGTGAGAGTATTATTTTGGCAAGCCTCTCCAGGCTCAGTTATTCTGTATGGTCAGAGAGTATTGTTTCGGCGAGCCTCTCCAGGCTCAGTTATTCTGAGAGTATTATTTCGGCAAGCCTCTCCAGGCTCAATTATTCTGTGGGAGTATTATTTTAGCAAGCCTCTCCAGGCTCAATTATTCTGTATGAGGCGATTGATTTTCTAAATCTTTTGCCTTTTTTGTCGTTTTTTGGCTTTTTCTGTATTTTTGCCTTTTTTGTTAGTTTCGGCTTTTTCTGTATTTCGCCTTTTTTGTTGATTTTGGCTTTTTCTGTATTTTTGCCTTTTTTGTTAGTTTCGGCTTTTTCTGTACAGAAATGTCTCTGAGGAGTATTATTTTGGCGAGCCTCTCCAGGCTCAATTATTCTTTGATGAAGAAGAGTATTATTTCAGCGAGCCTCTCCAGGCTCAATTATTCTTTGATGAAGAAGAGTATTATTTCAGCGAGCCTCTCCAGGCTCAATTATTCTGCGAGAGTATTATTTCGGCGAGCCTCTCCAGGCTCAATTATTCTGCGAGAGTATTATTTCGGCGAGCCTCTCCAGGCTCAGTTATTCTGTGAGAGTATTATTTCAGCAAGCCTCTCCAGGCTCAGTTATTTTGTGAGAGTATTCTTTCGGCAAGCCTCTCCAGGCTCAATTATTCTGTTATGATGAGAGAGTATTATTTCGGCAAGCCTCTCCAGGCTCAATTATTCTGTATGGTTTCTGTTCAGCCCAAGAGTGCAAGCCGAGATGTCTCTTGGGGAGTATTATTTCGGCAAGCCTCTCCAGGCTCAGTTATTTCGTATGAGTATTATTTCGGCAAGCCTCTCCAGGCTCAGTTATTCTGTATGATGCGGAATCTCTGTCTTTTTTGTCGAATTTTCTGCTGTCATACACAAGCAATTTTCTATTTTTTCTATTTTATGTGATTGCCTCATGACGAGGTCTTTGAAAATTTCTTTATAGCCAATACGGCCGTATCCATTTCAATACGCCCGTGTTGAGTTGAAATTTTGTTCATAACCCTGATTTTAGCACGGGTGTACTGAACATGGTATGGGCGCATTGTTTTTCTGAAGTTTATATTTTTTGTTGTTGTTGTTTTTTTTTTTTTTTTTTTTTTTTTTTTTTTGTTTGTTTTTTCCAATAAACATAGAATAAATGATCTTCCAGTACACCTATCATCTGTATGCATGTATGCAGTATGATGCACCTAATTCTATTTGATTTATCTTTCAAAAGAATTAACCGATGCGTTTCTCTGTTTGGATTTTTGCCATTCCTCTAAACGGGCTGTGCGCTGCCGATTTCTGTAACCGAGGAATGATGCATATTACATTGAGATTTGGTGTCATCAACCAAATGATCCTTCCCTTCCTTTAGAAGATGTGTCAACCCTCCTATTGACCACTATATCTCCATGTTTCCACTAGATTATTAAAAAAATCGTTGGGACAAGAGAGAAAAGAAGGAAAGGATATATTTTTTTCGAAAGTTTGTGTTTTAGAGGGGATTATTTTATTTTTGAAAAATTGTTTTTGTAAGAATGGCTGGCCAAGGTAGGTTTATTGTGTTTAGGTTTGTTCGATTAAACACTTATGAAGTTAAGCACATCTTTGTTATTAATGATTGTGCTTTGACAACTTGGATAGCTTTTCTTGAGCCCCTTGTTGAGTTCAATTGATGGTACCATCATGGATTTATTTTGTTTTTTCTTTTTTTGACGGCCCTAACTTTTGCCTAAAACACCCATTTGTGGAGTTTTAGCGGGCTTTTGTTTTTGTTCATTATTTTGTAACCCTAATTTTTGCTTAGGTCACCCTTTTGTGGGATTCCTAGCGGGTCTTATGCTCTTATTTTTGCGCAGCCCCCTTTTTGGGTTTCCTGCCGAGCTTCTTTTATATTTTTAGGATTTCTTTTTATCCATGATGGCACTTATTGAAGCCAAGAAAAGGTGCTCCAAGTTGTCGTGCACACTTCCACATAAAAATGATGCGGGATTATTATTATTAAGACGATTTTAACCTCATTTATGTTTATTCAAACAGGGTTAAATAATGCGGTCTAGAATTTTATTGTAAGCAAGAAAAGAAGCAATAAGAAATAATGAAGAATGATTTTATTATAATCATAGTGGAAAACATGTGCCCTATCGAGGCTCGGGGGTCGGGCTGTCCCCGAGGAGTAATCTCTAATAGTCATCAGGTCTAAACATCCCTATTAGAAGGAGAAGAACACTTGATGACAACAACCGGCCTTGACGTTTTGTGAACCGGCCTTCCGAAAGATCTGGCTTAAAGAACGTCGAGAAGGATCTTGATTCCTCTTCGTCCTTTGATCTTTAGTAGGGTTGTATCCTAACCCTTGTTTCCCTGGGTTCTCCTTGATAATGGGTAGCTCGGGAATTCCTTGGGAATCCTTGCCAAGCCCTTGTCCAGGCAAGTATCCGTTCTTGGTGAGCATGGAGGCTACCTTTTTCATTTCTCGGGGAAACGTTTCAACATTGGCAATTTCCAATGCTTGGAAGGCGGTTTCCAAAGCTTCCTCTGCTGCATCCACATAAGGTATGGTGGATGGCTTGCTGATGAGTATGTCATCTTCAGCTTGCACGGTCACCAGCTTGTCACCCATCTTGACTTTCTGGTGGAGCGTAGAAGGAACAGCTTTCGCATCATGAATCCAAGGTCGGCCGAGGAGACAGCTGTATGCGGGAGTGATGTCCATCACTTGAAATTCGACGTTGAAGATAGTGGGTCCAATTTGGATTGGAAGATTGATCTCTCCCACCACTTCTCTTTTAGAACCGTCGAAAGCTCGAACGATCATGTTGCTCGGGCGCATTTGGACTCCCTTAATTGCCACTTGATCAAGAGTTCTTTTAGGCATCACATTCAAGGAAGATCCATTATCCACCAAGACTTTTGCGATGTGGTACTCCTTGCACTTTACAGAGATGTGCAAGGGCTTGTTGTGGTTCGGTCCCTCAGCGGGGATTTCTTCATCGGTGAAAGTGAGGTGATCATTAGCCTTGATGTGACTAACAATCCCCTCAAACTTGTCTTGGGAGATAGTGTGCGACACGTATGCCTCGTTCAAGACTTTCAACAGAGCTTGCCGATGCGGTTCGGAGCATAGGATCAACGACAACAGCGTAATCTTTGCTGGCGTCCTATGAAGTTGATCCACGATGGAGTACTCGCTCTGTCGGATAAATTTTAACAGCTTGTCAGTCTCCTCCTCGGATTCTTTTTCCTCGGTTTTCTTTTCTTCTCTTTCTTTATTCTTGGGGGCTTTGTTATGAAGATCATAGGGAGTGTAGATCCTACCACTCCTAGTCATGCCCCCAAGTCCAGCGATGTTGGAGATATCGCTGTCGGCAGAAGAGTGGATGTCGTATATCCACGGCACAGCCTTATTTGATTTGTAAGGGAAAGGCCTTGGAACTGTGATCCTTAATGGTGTTGGACCTTCCCCTTTGTTTGTCTTGATTACCAACAACGGAGTTGACGTGTGCTCGCTTGGCGCGGTTGTTGGCTTACACTTGATAACGAACGGCGTGTGATCCATTCTTTGAATATACGCATCGATTATTTCTTTCTTTTTATTAATGTTTATTAATGGATTACTAGGAGAGATGTATGAATGACTCCTAGATCTCTCCATGATCTATATGCATGATATGAGATGATGAGGTTGAATATGCATGCATAGTGTTTATTCAACTAAGCATTATCATGTTTTTAGGATGTTCCTAAGATGATGCATGATATTGCTTGGTTTGGATAAATAACCCTTTTTTTCTTCTTTCGGGTATTTTGTTTTGTATATATTTTTATTTTATTATTTTTTCGGTGAAAAGGGAAACTACCTACATGAATGCAATGAAGGTAGATGTTAACACCATGTACTAGAAGATCCTTATTCCTATTTATTTTTATTTTAAAAGAATAGGAATGTTGTATGTTTAAAGAAATGCAATGTATGCTCAAACAATTTCACATAAACAATGCACAAACAATTCACTCATCCACGAACAGTCACGAGCGAATCACGAGGTAGGGGTCTCCTGCAGAAAAGTGCATGTTCAAGGTGGTTCTAACTGTTCTCACCGGTCTGAGGCCCCCAAGGTGCCCCCATTATAGGGACCCAATTCCTCTCATCGTAGGTCGATGGAAAGCTCCAACGCACCGTCGGACTCAAGTTCATGGTTATCACCTTGAGTGATGTTTTCCGACAACGGTCTACGGGCACCTATAGACCCATTCGACAACCGGCCGTACTAACATCCACTCCCTATGGTTAATCACTCATGCCCCCGGGTATAGAGGGAACTGTTGTGTGCAAAGGTTTGTGTGCAGTTTTTATTTCAAACAATTGCGGAATTTAAACATACAACAGTTATTTAAAGCCATATAATAAATCATGTTATCATACAAGCAAGGGGTAACGAAGTAATTTTTAACTATTATTTGTTAAAAACAATCTGTCACTAAATGGGACTGACTCTCGAAGCTTCCCCAGCGGAGTCGCCATCTGTCGCCACCGGCCCGAAACGGGCTTTCGGCATTCGCGAAGGATGGTTGGACTCTTTTATTTTTAGTTTTGAAAATGTATTGGATTATTAGAACGACTTGTTCTCAAACTGAGACCTTGTCGATCTTATCCAATTTATTTATTTATTAAAAGTCTCACCAATCCATGTTAATCCCAAGCGGGACCCTCCATGGATTAGCGGTTTTCGTAAAAGGAGGGTTCTTTGGAGTCGCCACCAATGTTTTACTCAAAACATTGGAAAAAGGGATAAGGCAATCGATTCAAAAATCGACTTCGGCCATTACAACCAGAGTCGGGTAAGGGAGTCGGTTACGCGTGAGGAAGGTGTTAGCACCCCACAGCGCCCCTTTCGGGTTCCCTATGACAGATTATTTCTAAAATAACAATATAAAATTACTAAATTACCCCTATTTATTATAAGCGATTATAAATTAACTATCTACATGATGACAGTTAAATATGCACATAGAAAGCAGTAAAAGAAGGGATTTTTAGAAAAGAAACCTCTTGAAGCGTGCTTTTATATATCAAGTAAAACTGGGAAGCTTTTTGGCGTTCCCTCGCTCTACAAGCCCGCTCACTCCTTCCTAAAAAATAATTTTTGACTTGGAAATCCGGAGGATTTCCCTTCGACTAGGTTCGAAACTCAAGCAAATGGCTCGTGTCTCAAGAACTTCGCCAGATCAACTCTTCGAGTGATTTCTAGGCAGAGCACTGCTCAAAAAAAACCCAGAATACTCAAGAAGAGGGTTAAAACTTAGTGTAAAAGTGTGGAATGACGTCCAATTGACGTCATATTTATAGGGAAAAGGCCCAATACGGGCTACAGAATCAGTACGGCCGTATTGAAATTTTTGAACTTCAATACGGCCGTATTGAGTTCAATACGGCCGTATTGAAATTCAGAAATTTCAATGCGCCCGTATTGAGTTCACTGCGGCTGTATTGAAGCTTCAATACGGCCGTATTGACTTTGGTACGGCCGTATTGAAGTTTCAGAAACTTCAATACGCCGTATTGAGTTCGCTGCGGCCGTATTGAAGCTTCAATACGGCCGTATTGACTTCGGTACGGCCGTATTGAAGTTTCAGAAACTTCAATACGCCGTATTGAGTTCGCTGCGGCCGTGTTGAAGCTTCAATACGGCCGTATTAAGTTTAGTACGGCCGTATTGGGCTTCATTCCCTCCATTTCCTTATTTTAAGCTACTCTAAGACCTCTAAACCTACAGATAGCCATCCTATGGTCTTCTAGGAGTCCTTCTGGCTGACTTTCCTTCGATCTTTGAGGGTCTTCGAGTTTTATTTCCGACCCGGACAATTTTAGGGGTCTACATACGTAAGAAGTAGTGGTTGAGTAGTATCACTCGTATGGTGAGCATATGTACCAATAGTACGGACAAAGCCTTGATAATCAACTAGAAATTATTGAGACCTTAGATTTGGTGAGACATTGATTTGTCAAGAGTTTACGGTTAATGGAATTTAGGAATCTATAGTAGTAGCAATTGAATCCAAGGAGGTTGTATCTGAGAATTGGAGTTTTGATATTTTGATGAGAGATTGGAACGTTCCTTGAGTTTTGGTGCTGGCATGTTAACCTTTTATGGTTTAGGTAGTATGTGAATTTTATTCTCTAAGTCCTTTGCACTAAATATGTGAGCTGTTTTGGTCCAGGGTTGTAATGGAAAGCTTGAATATGAGTTTAAGGCAGAAAGGAGTGAGTTTGGAATGGTTGAGGTATTTTGTGAAATGTTAGTACACTATTGCTGTATGATATGAGGAATATTTTCGTTGAAATTTCGTTGTGCCAGTATGAGTATCATATTGACAGAATCAGATTTTGTGGTCTTCATGAAAGTTGTGGCTCTGGATATTATCTTTCGATGGAACTGGAATAAGATAAAACGGAGGTCTAGAACTTTAGTTATGACTGCTTTGGTGATCAGAAGTTTAGTTGTAAGAGCTGAATATACTTGAAGTGATTTTTGAATTTTTAGCTAAGAAGGTGATCTTTTTGGAATCTTATGTCTTCATAAGAGTTGTAGCTTATTCACTTAGCTTTCGTTTGAGATAGGTTTGAGATCATTTGGATGAGTATGACTCTGTTCAGGTAGCTTACTTATACACCGGTGTTATTATAACCCATATCATTTTAAAATATATAAATTATTATTTAAACTTTTAAATTTATAATAAATAATTTAAATTGTATCATAATATTAATTTTAAATAGAAATAAGTAGATTGTTAATTGTACAAGTAAGTATATATATATATATATATATATATATAAAGATTAATTAAATATAATATAATTATTATCATCGGTAATATAATTATTATATATATTTTTATAGCGGTTTGCACACACCAAAATGAGAGGGATCCAAAAATAGTATAAGTATGAGATTGTATAGTTGAGGATGACTTAAATGAATTAATTTGTACTACTTATACTGACAACATGCATCTACTTTTTAGTAGCTTATCTCATCAGAACTCTACAGTTAAACGTGCTTGACTTAGAGTAATATAGGGATGAGTGACCTTTTGGGAAGTTTCCCAGAAAATGTGTAGTAAGGACAAAATACACTTGAAAAGTGAAGTGTCATGAAATAGCATCCTTGAGAGGTCAAACTTGAGAGTTGTTACATTAATAAATTTATTAAAATTAAACAAAAATTTTTCGAAGGTTATCTACAGATAAAATCCGTAGATAACAACTATAGTGGGTTATTTATGGAAAAATTTTCGTAAATAACGTTATCTACATAAAAAATTTATAGACAATAACTTTTGTGAGTTATCTACGAAAAATTTTCCATAGGTAATGTTACCCTTGGAAAGTTACCTACGCAAAATTTTTCATAGGTAACGTTATCTACGACCTTATTACCTACGTATTTTTTTTCCATAGATAATTAACACTTACTTACGGATTTTTATGCTTATCTACAAATTTCTTCCATAGATAATACTAATTTTTCTTTTAATATATGCATCTTATAGTAGTGTTAATAATGATTATATTATATTCTTATTAAATCTAAATAACATCCGAGCAATTTTATCTTTGGTGTTTAGAATAAAGCAGTGACAACTAAAAGGGTGAAAGTAGGAAATGTTGAGTTTTCTATCTTACTGTAATTCAAAGGAGTCTTTTTTAAAATACTTTAATTTTTAAAGAATCTATAATTTTAATCAAAACAAAAGTTGTTAGTTTTAACATTTTCTATTTTAAATATGATTTGACTTCAAAATAATAGAAATTATGTCTCACACACCTAATTTATCCATGCATAGATTAAATTTAATATAAATAATATGTAATATATAATGTAGATTATATATACTAACATGCAATCATTTAAGCTTGTTTTTTTTATAGGCCATTTAAACATGCTCTTAAATTTTATTGTTACATTCGTTCACCCACTAATTTTGTTTTCAATATTTTTACATGACTTGATAAATTAAAAAGCTTCATACAAATGATTTTAATGAAGTAATACGTGAGTAGTTAAAATAATTTTTATCTTCTATAAAATCTATTGATTTCAAGAAAGTAAATATTATAAATTAAACTTTATAGCTATGTTGGAAAGTAAAAACATTTAATTATTTTTTACTTTTCATTTTTATGAATAATTTCGTATTTAATTAATATTTTATATTTCCATCATAATAATATTATTAAATTATTTAATTGTTAATATTTTTTTAAAACGTAGAATAAAATACCCCCTCAACCATTCACCCGATTTACCTCTAATTCTGGTCAAGATTATAAGATTAAGTTATATGGCCTTGTTTTGGCCATACAATTATTAAATATCTTTCAATCATAATAATCTATTTACAGTTATATACTCCATATTTGCTCTTCTCGTACAAACATTCTTCTCACTTGCTACACCTCCTATGCATGGATAGAAAGAAAAATCTTTTACGTTATTTGATGTTAGTTTTACACATGTTCTGCATTTCACCAAAAACCGTCCTTAAACAGCTTTTGCACTACATAGGTTTTTCTTTTACACGGAAAGGGTTTAACAAAACTAGTGCGTGCAAAGAACTCAATTCTCATGTCACCTATAAATAACAACTTGTCTTTGTCTTAAACACATCCAACAACAGCATCATGGCATCTTCTACCAAGCCACTTGTGTTTCTTCTGTTTCTCATTGTTGCCCTTATTAATTCCACAAATTCCATCACACAACAAAAATATGGAGGACAAGAATTCTCTTTCACACAAAAGACACACGTGCGTATTTTCAATAACATAGGTGGAGATGATGAAAACTTCGGTCTCAATATTCATTGCAAATCCAAAGATGATGATCTAGGGGATCATGTGATTTATAAAAATCAAGTTTATGGGTGGCACTTTCATCCTAACATTTGGGGTACAACATTATTCTTTTGTCATTTATCATGGAGGGAGGCACAAGGCTCATATGTTTTTTATAAAGCAAAAAGAGATTTTGTTAGGTGCACATATTGTGACTGGTATGTCACCAAAGAAGGTATATATGGGTATGAGGATAGGTTTTACAATAAGCCACCCGTGCAAGACTTATTTTTCAAGTGGAAAATCACGAGCACGAAACAGAATAACTAAGAATGGAGGAGAAGCTGAAATGGGTAATTGATTTATATGCTTGTACTATATATATATATATATATCCTAGCATATACATAGATATGTATTAATACTAGTATTCATACCCGTTCAATCGGCATGCACACAAAATCTAGTTATATATAACATATCAATAAGATATATAAAAACGATAGCTAGATTTAATGTATGTATTTTTAGATGATTTTATTTTTATATTTTTAAATAATAAAAAATAATATTAAAAGTTAATCATTTTTACAAACGTAAGAGTCAGACACAAAATCTTAATGTTTAAGAACTAAATACAACATCAATAAATCTAACAAATAATGATAATTTTTAAACATTTTTATTAAATAAAATATAAAAATATGAAGTATATGTCAGACCTCACTCATAACAATAAAGATGATGTATCATGTATATGAAATTATGTTATAATTTGTCAGTGGTAAAAATTAAAACAAATTGATGAAGAAGTAAAATAGTGCTATATTTGACAAACTCAACCAAATATCATATTTTGTCTGTGCTGAAAATTAAAACAAATTGAGGAAAAAGAAGTAAAATAGTGTTATATCATTGACAAACCGAACCAAATATCATCTTTTGTTCGTGAAAGATTTGCAGCGATGAACTTGGCACATCCAACATAAGTTTTCTCTAAAATAATATCTTTTTGGATTTGAGTTGAATGACCACATAAGATATATCGACATATAAAATAATATATATATATATATATATATATATATATATATATATATATGTGTGTAAATCTTGTTGGAAACAAAAAACTATTCTTTTATGCATATAATGAAATAATACAAATAAGTCAACGCTATAAAGTGATATAAAAAAAATCATACCAAATTTATTTGACGTGGTTTGCCTCTTCATACCTACATTAAAAAAAATGTTCATTATCTTAAAATGTGTTATATACGCATTTAAATCCTCCCTTCATGTTTTGTGGGTTAAAGATGAAAATCTCTACATACAAATTTTATGAGTGAAACTTAGAAACCTCTCCCTCACAAGTTTCATGTGTTAAACTTGTTGGAGATTGTTGGAGATGATGGAGACACAGTACACAATACACATTTTACGTCAATTATTTTAGGGGTTTTTACGTCAGAAAAACTTCCGACGTAGAAGCAGGAGATGTAAATTTACGTCGGGGCGCGAAAACCAACGTAAATTTACGTCGGACATGCCAAGGTCCGACGTAAAAAGTCATAAAAAATTAAAAAAAAAAAAAAAGAAAACAAGTGCAGCAGAACGGCTCGTTCTGCTTGATAGACCCAGGAGTGCGTTCCCCAAACCTGGACTTGGTCACTTCCTTCTCCTTCTCCAGCTTCAAAAACTCGAAATGAAAGACAAACATTATTACGAAAAAAATATTCCAGAAAACACAAACTTGATGGAAGATGCTACCTCATAGAACCTCCTAGAAAAGCCCATGAGCACGCGAAGAAGAAACAGAAGAAGGTGCAGATGAACGCCATGAAGGAGGAGGCGCGGGAGAAGGAAGAAAAACAGAAGAAGGAGGAGGAGGCGCGGGAGAAGGAAAAACGATGAAGATTTTGAAATTTAGCTAGTGCGCGCTCACCTTTTAACAGGTTCTGTGGGTTATTTACGTCGACCCTAATTGGGTCCGACGTAAATTTTAACATCTACGTCGGACACAATGCTTAGCCGACGTAGATGTTAAAATTTACGTCGGGCCCAATTAGGGCCGACGTAAATAATTCAACAAAATTATGCTTCATGCCACCGCATTTTTATTACGTCGGGTGTTTTTATATCCGACGTAAAATGGGTGACGTAGTATCCTAATTTTCCACTAGTGAGATCATTGAGATGACAAGAAGAATCCTCAAGAAGTTTTAGTTTTGATGATATTGTATAAAAGATGTTTGAGCCTATACAAAAAGGATATTGTATTGATTGTAACAAATATAGGCTTGTGTGTGTGTTTGTTTATGTTTGATGATGTTTTCTTAATCCAAGAACCTATCAAGCTTTTAAGGAATCCAAGAATTTGTTTTTTTAAGTATTTCCATGAGTAAACATGAAGTAATGGATTATCTTGAAAAAGGTAATTTACTACGAAGTGTTTTAACATAGAAATAGAACTTGATTCAAACAAGAGTTTTCAAGGTAACTTTGCTAATCAAATTACCATTCAGGGTAATAGATTACCAAACCTGTTACTGGAAAATGATATTCAAATATCCTCTGTGTTAATAGATTACCAAGTCTGTTACTAAACATATTTTTAAATAACTCTCTGAGGTAACATATTACCAAAGTTGGTAATAGATTAAAATAGAGTCTCTTGGTTGGAATCAAGAGTGAAAGATTAACATCTTCATAGAATTAGGTGATATTACTCTGATCTTTAAACTTGTATTTTTGTTTTTAACTGATGTATCTCTTGAGATAGGGTGTCTCAAGAAGAGATAATGAAATATTGAGTAGGGTTTCTCAAGTAATTTCTGTGGGGTACAAAAATTTTGATTGTTCTCAATCTTGTGGTGTCAAGATTGATGTGTGTTTGAAATTCTTGTAATATTGTGTGTGCATGGTGTTTGTAAACAATATTATAGTGAATGATCTTTGATTTGGTGGGGTGCTAAATCAAGGAAAAATGGATGTAGGCCAAGTGAATGGCTGAACTAGTATAAATTTATGTGTTCTTTATCTTCTTACCCTTATCTTTAAGAATCTTGTTGATTTCTTATTTTAAAGATTTTAAAGATTTGTGAAAAATGAAATTTCAATTACAGTACCAACTCGGAACTTTATTCTTGTAATTGAATTTGATTAAAAAGAAGGTAATATAAAATCAACCTTGATTACAAGTGATTGATTCGCTGCATATACTTTGATATTTTGTTACGCTAGTAATAGACCTTGTAATCTCCTATTGTTTGTTACTCAAATTGTTTAAAGGTTGTATCTTAGAATTCTTGATAGGTTGTTTTTCAAGAATTGTACAAAAAGAGTGTTATGTTAGGATAGAATCTATTCAACCCCCCTTCTAGATTCTAGTACAGTGGGACCAACAAAACTTGGAAACCCTTCCCTCACAAGTTTTTGGGATGCAACTTGAAAACCTTCAACATAAATTTTGTGGCAAAACTTGGTAAGCCCTTTGTCCCCACCGGCCCGAAACGGGCTTTCGGCATTCGCGAAGGATGGTTGGACTCTTTTATTTGTTTAAAAATATGGATTGCTAGAATGACTTATTCTCAAACTGAGACCTCGTCAAACGAGCAATTTTATTAAAAGGCTCACCAATCCATATTAATCCCAAGCGGGACCCTCCATGGATTAGTGGTTTTCATAAAAAGGAAGGGTTCATGGAGTCGCCACCAATGTTTTACTCAAAACATTGGAAAAAGAAGTTTAAGGCAATCGATTCAAAAATCGACTTCGGCCATTACAACCAGAGTCGGGTAAGGGAGTCGGTTACGCGTGGGGAAGGTGTTAGCACCCCACAGCGCCCCTTTCGGGTTCCCTATGACAGATTATTTAAAAATAATAGTGCGAAATTACTAAATTACCCCTATTTATTCTAAGCAATTATAAATTAACTATCTACATGATGACAGTTTAAATATGTACACACAGAAAGCGGTAAAAGAAGGGACTTTAAAGAGATAAACCTTTGAAGCGTGCTTTCTTATATATCTTGACAGAAATTGGGAAACGTTTTGGCGTTCCCTCCCTCTACAAGACCGCTCGCTCCCTCCTATAAAATTTTAACTATGGAAATCCGGAGGATTTCCCTTCGACTAGGTTCGAGACTCAAGCAAATGGCTCGTGACTCAAGAACTTCGTCGGATCAACTCTCCGAGTGATTTCTAGGCAGAGCACTGCTCAAAAAAACCCAGAATACTCAAGAAGAGGGTTAAAACTCAGTGTCCAAGTGTCTAATGACGTTGAAATGACGCCATATTTATAGGGATGAGGCGCAATACGGCCCCTGGGTCCAATACGGTCCGTATTGAAGTTTTGAACTACAATACGGCCGTATTGAATTCAATACGGCCGTATTGAAGTTCAAAAAACCTCAATACGGCCGTATTGAAGTTCAGTGCAGCCGTATTGATGTTGTGTATTTTACTCATATTTTAGCACTTTAATTCACAAGAATTCATAGCATAATCATGCATATCTTTCATGTTTTTAATAAATTTTTATATCATTTTCCTATTTTATGCTTTTCTTGGTATGTGTTGTGTTTTCTCTGAGCAGGATCAAGATTTAAGAATTAAAGAGGAAATGCTGAGCTACAGGGAAAATCACGGCCGTGATTCTAAATCACGCCCGTGATTCACCAGAGAAAATCACGGCCGTGATTCCCAATCACACCCGTGAACGCCACTGACCCTTCATAGATGTGCTCCAGAGAAGATCACGGTCGTGATTCTCAGTCACGGCCGTGATTCACTTCGCGTCCCAGCTTTTTAAGTTTTATGTTTTATTTTTATTTTATCTTTGTAATTTTTATCTTGGTAGTTTTACCTTTTTACCCTTTTAGGTTATAAATTAGATTAGGTTAGCCTAGAACCGGGACTTTTTCCGGAGAGAGTTTTAGTTTTTGACACTTAGAGAAGGTTGGGCGCCTGTGCCATCGACTCTAAGGTTTGCTTTTCTTTTATTCTTTTTTTGAAGAACTACTATGAACTCCTGTGAGTAGTTTCCCTTTTTCTGGGATCAGGGCTTAGCCTCTGAGAACCTCTTTATTAATGCATTATTCAGTTTCTTAAATTTATTCCAATTCTTGATCTGTTCTTTTATATTTTATATATGAACTTTAATATTATTGTTTTCATAATAACATTAATTAAGGATGAACTGAGAGGAGAACTTGATTATAATTATGATAAACACTTAATCTTAATTTTCATAATCATAGATAATTAGGGATGAACTGAGAGGAGAACCTAATTATCGGAACCTAAAGGAACAGACTTGAGTGTTAAATCACGAGAGTAGATTTAAGCTTTCGAGGAGCAATAGATTAACAAAGATCTTAATGGGTTTAATTGAACGTAATTATCACGAGAGTAGAGATTAATTTTAATTAAACACGTCCTCGTAGCCTGAGAAGGTGCAAGGATTAAATTAGGTTAAGACTACCTTCAAGATGGAATAGAATTAATTAATGAAAATAATAATTCAATAATGTTGGAACTCTTTGTGCGAACCCTAGATTCCAGGAAATCTCCTTATCTTATCTTAAAGTTTTATCTTATTCATTAATTGCATTACTATCTCTTTTACCCTCAAATCTGATCTTATCATCTCAAAACAAAAATTCTATCTGTTTTAAAATTCAAATTAAAATACTAGTAATTCTAGGTCAAACACGTAGTCCCTGTGATTCGATATTTATTACTTGACGACAACCGTACACTTGCGGTTTTTCATACATCAAGTTTTTGGCGCCGTTGCCGGGGACTACGTCTCTTGATTTAAATTACAATTATTTTAATTCGAATTTTTTTTAAAAAAAAAAAAAAAAAAATATATATATATATATATATATTTAATAAATAAATAATTTTTTTTTTAGTGTTTACTTCTCCAATTCAGATTTCACGGGTCACTTTCTTTTTTTTTTTTTTGCAGTGCCTTAGGATTAATGCAAAAGAGATCTCTACGTCTTGGGAAACCAACACCACTTGATCCTGAGATTGAAAGAACTCTCCTGAGAAGGAAAAGAAACCTTTCTAGAGAATTTGACATGGCTACACAACGAGATAATTTACCGCTTCGGGATTACTCTGCACCCGTAGCTCGTGGGATACCTGGAGGGGAGATGCGAACTGGAGCTACTGTACCAGCTTCTCTGGTGAA
Organism: Cajanus cajan; assembly: GCF_000230855.2. Classification (NCBI taxonomy): domain Eukaryota; kingdom Viridiplantae; phylum Streptophyta; class Magnoliopsida; order Fabales; family Fabaceae; genus Cajanus; species Cajanus cajan. The sequence goes on along the minus strand of NC_138524.1, from coordinate 31,391,314 downwards.
TATGCTCAAACAGAACACCTTTGGAGGACTACCATCAGAAGATCCTAATGACCACTTAGAGGGGTTCTTGGAAATCTGTGAGACCCAGCAATTTGATGATGAAGTTTCTGATGGAATGCGACTCCGCTTATTCTCACTCACCTTGAGAGATAAGGCAAAGGTGTGGCTAAGAACAGTGCCTAGAGAAAAGATAGCAACTTGGGAATTATGTGAAAGAGCTTTTCTAGAGAAATTCTTTCCTCCTTCTAAAACTAAAGAATTGAGGAAGAAAATCACTAATTTCCAACAAGGCACTGGAGAGACTATTTATGAAGCATGGGAGCGGTTCAAGGGATATCTTCAAGCATGCCCACAACATGGCTTCAACCGTTGGCTTACCATCCAATTTTTCTTTGAAGGATTGGACCAACAAAGCACCATGATATTAGACTCAGCAGCTGGAGGATCTTTCATGGGGAAACCTATTAATGACTGCATGATTATTTTGGAAAATGTAGCCTCAAATCACAGCCAATACAGTGAAAGAGAAGTCACAGCAAGGAAAGGAACTCCGGGGCGATATGAAGTGAACAATATTGAGTTACTCTTAGCAAAATTTGATACTCTTAATCAAAGGTTAGACAAGATGGAAAAAGCTAAGGTTAATTCAGTGGCTACAAATCAAGTATGTGACCTTTGTAGGGAACAAGGGCACACTGCAGTAGATTGTACCTCAATTTTTACTGGAGAAGAAGAAGATACTACTGAACAAGTGGCAGCTTCTCATAATTTCTATGACACTCCTCGAAGAGAGAAGAGTAATCCATATTCCAACACGTACAACCCTGGTTGGAAGAATCATTCTAACTTTTCTTGGAAGAATAACCCAGTTCAAGGAACTAGCAATCAGCAACCTAATTTCCGTCCGTCCAATCACTTCATTAATGGGGAAGGAAATCCAGTACAGACACCCTCAATTCAGCAAAGTGTTTCAAGATTAGAAAACCTTATGGAGAATTTTATCACTAATCAAAAACAGACCAATGATTCAATGGCAAATTCTATTCAAAACCTTGCTGTCAAGGTTGAGAATATTACTCTCCACAACAAGATGCTGGAAAATCAAATTGCACAGTTGATGCCTAGTTCAAACAATTCTCCAGGTAAGTTCCCAGGTAAAACAGTTGCAAACCCAGCTGAAAATGTTAATGCTGTTACTTTAAGGAGTGGGAAGAAATTAGACAGACCTGTGTCTAATCAAAATGATAATATTGAGATTGATGAAGACGCTTCTCCTATGGTTGAAAAACCTGAAAAAGAGAGATTAGAAAAAGAAAAAGTATCTTCATCAAAGCCTCAAACTGTTTATCACCCTCCAATTCCTTTTCCTCAAAGGTTAGCAAGGACTAAACTTGATAGACAATTTGAAAAATTTTTAAATATGATCAAACAAGTGTATGTAAACATTCCATTTGTAGAAGCTCTACAACAGATGCCTACATATGCTAAATTTCTTAAGGATCTTTTAGCTAACCGAAGGAAATTGGATGATAGAGAGACTGTTACATTGATCCATCATAATTTGCCCAAAAAACTTAAGGATCCTGGTAGTTTCTCTATACCTTGTCTCATTGGAAATCTAAGGTTTGAAAAAGCCTTATGTGACCTTGGGGCAAGTATCAGTTTAATGCCTTTATCAATTTGCAAGAAATTAGATATGGGAGAATTAAAGCCTACAGCAATGTCAATCCAGTTAGCAGATAGATCTATAAAATATCCCATAGGAATTTTAGAAGATGTTCCAGTTAAGATAGGTAAATTTTTAATTCCGGGAGATTTTGTTGTTTTAGAAATGGAAGAGGACAAACAAATACCAATCATACTAGGTAGACCATTTTTGGCTACAGCAGGCGTGATAGTAGATGTCAAACATGGAAAATTGTCCTTATCCATTAATGATGAAACAATGGAATTTAATATTGCTAAATCTGTTAGACAACCTTCTCTTGAAAATATTTGCTGCAGGGTTGATATATTGCCTAAAGACATGGAGGAAGAAGTCATGAGATCTATTTTGAGGGATCCCTTGGAGAATTTTCTAGTTGGAGGAAAGCACATAGATCTTGAGGGGATTCAACCTAATTATGCTTGCTTGATCGATTCAAGTCCCCCGTGTAAAGAAAAAGATCCTCTAGTAGAAAGTCTTCTTGAGCCTTCAACAGATTGGGGTTAGGAGGATGTACGCATTTCATTAATTTTATTCCAAAAAAAATAAAAAAAATAAAAAAAAAATAATAAAAAAAATAATAATAATAATTTCAGAGTTTCAGAGAGAATCACGACCGTGATTCTAAATCACGGGCGTGATCTTCTCTGGAAAATTTTTGGAAAACCCCAGAGAGAATCACGGCCGTGATTATAAATCACGGGCGTGATCTCCTACAGATACAGCCCGTGATTTTTGAAATTCCACTTTCCCTTATATATTCTTCCCCCTCCTTTTACATTCTCACTTCTCTCAAACCTACGACCCATTCTCTCTTTTCTTCTCTCCCAAACCCTAGCTTCTCACTTCTTCTTCCTCTTCTTCCCTCTTCATCCCACATTCACTCCTTCCGTTCATCCATGGCTCCCAAGCGCACCCGTACCGTTGGTTCGTCCTCGTGAGCGGAACGAGGTATTACGCTTCCGCACTATCCATCCTACCAGGTATCTCGACTTCCCATTTATTCGTAAGTTGGGTTTACGTGCTGATATCAATTTCATGTTAACTAACATTGGGTGGACAACCTTTGCTACCATGCATAATGATGTTGTTTATCCTCGACTAGTTCTTGAGTTCTTGAGCTCTCTCCACACGGAAATATTATCTGGGCCAAATTGTTCTGAAGGGTTGATTTCTTTCCGTATGTTTAACCAAGAACACGAATTAACCCTAGCTCAGTTCAATAATATTTTTGGATTTCCCACTGGAGGGAGCACGAGAACCCCAAGTTCTTTCAACCCTGGTGCTTTTTGGTACAGTTTGACAGGTACAAGTAATTGGGTCGCTGGAAAATGTAATTCCTCTGCTTTCCGCCATCCCGCCATCCGTATTATGCACCGCTTTATTGCCTCTACTGTTTTGGCCCGAGGTGATTCTGAAGGAAAGGTTCGTTTGAGCGACCTTTTACTTTTATGGGCTATGATGGAAAACAGAGAGGAGCCTATTGATTCTGGCAGTCATTTGGCACGACAGTTCCAGAGTATTTCCAATACCAGCCACGGTGCGATTGTGAATGGCGGCCTCATTACCACTATAGCCAAACACCTTGGCTATCACGCTTGGCTGGACCAGTTAGAACCACTCCCTGGAAGCCGTACTATTAATTTTGCTACCTGCTCTTCTATGAACTGCATTGCGAAAGATGAAGATGATAAATACTACTTTGTAGTAACCCAGTCGGGAGTGCACCACCAGTTACCAAATCCAACATACACCGTGAAGAACCGGGCTACCTGGCAGTTTCCACTGGAGCCATTAGAGGACCGACCTCCAGCAGCTGAGGAAGCGGCTCCTGCAGATGAGGAAGCAGCTCCTGAACAACCCCCTCTACATCCTGGACCTGAGGTGGACAATGCTGCTATCCTAGCAGCTATTCAATCAATGGATAACCGGCTCAAACAAATGGATGAACGCCAGCAGCATTATAATTACATGGTTGATCAAATGTATCAATGGCACATTCAACGGTATCCAGATGATTTTCCACCACAGTGAGATCTTTCTTATTCCTTATTTTACTCTGATGCTTAGGGACAAACATTTCTTTCTGTTGTAGGTTGGTTGCATATTCATGCATTTTATAATTTTGTCAAAATAATCTATCATGCATTCATTAGCTCTTTGCTTCGGGACAAGCAAATCTTTAAGTTTGGGGTTAGGAGGATGTACGCATTTCATTCATTCATGCAAAAAAATAAAAAAAGAAAAAAAATAAAAAAAAAAAAAAATTCATGCATATATACATATTCAGTTAATCCCAGCTTGAATTTGTGTTTGAAAAGTAAATATTTTTAATGAAATTGTTCGTCTTTGAAAACACTGAATGTGATGAATTGAATCTTGAAGTCTCAGAACAAAAGGTTGAAAAATTAGCTGGTTTTGTGGCTAGCACTTGTTTCTTAGTATTGAGGGTTGAAATGATCGAGAATTATAAAAATAGTCTCTTGAAGATAAATTCTTTTTAATTCGTGCTTAAAAGCTTTTGGGGGGTAAAAAAAATAAAAAAAAAAAAAAAATCACCTAGCACCCCTTTGAGGTCATAGGTTAGAGAGAGAATATTCTTAACCTTAGAAAACTAAGGGAACTAATTAGCTACTGGGGAATTGTTTAGTAAAATAGCTAGCACCCCTTTGAGGCTACGTGTTCTTGAAATTATCATCCTCTCTACACTGATTGGCTACTGGGGAAATGTTTTAGGTGAGACAAAAACAAAAATAAAAATATTACCCCTATTTGTGTCACAAGCATTGAAAAATTATTTCTGTTAAATTATCTTCATTTGACTAATGAGCTTTACAAGATTTGACATCATGAAACTCTTAGAAACTAAGAGCTGGCGCTAGTAATGAAAGATTAAGATTCTAATTGGACCTTGTGAGACTAAGAGTGAAGATTTTAAATGCTCAGTTAATTCTTGATGACTTTTTTTTTTTTTCAAAGTGCTAATTATTGTTTGAGGACAAACAAAAGTTCAAGTTTGGGGTTATTTGATGTTGTGTATTTTACTCATATTTTAGCACTTTAATTCACAAGAATTCATAGCATAATCATGCATATCTTTCATGTTTTTAATAAATTTTTATATCATTTTCCTATTTTATGCTTTTCTTGGTATATGTTGTGTTTTCTCTGAGCAGGATCAAGATTTAAGAATTAAAGAGGAAATGCTGAGCTACAGGGAAAATCACGGCCGTGATTCTAAATCACGCCCGTGATTCACCAGAGAAAATCACGGCCGTGATTCCCAATCACACCCGTGAACGCCACTGACCCTTCATAGATGTGCTCCAGAGAAGATCACGGTCGTGATTCTCAGTCACGGCCGTGATTCACTTCGCGTCCCAGCTTTTTAAGTTTTATGTTTTATTTTTATTTTATCTTTGTAATTTTTATCTTGGTAGTTTTACCTTTTTACCCTTTTAGGTTATAAATTAGATTAGGTTAGCCTAGAACCGGGACTTTTTCCGGAGAGAGTTTTAGTTTTTGACACTTAGAGAAGGTTGGGCGCCTGTGCCATCGACTCTAAGGTTTGCTTTTCTTTTATTCTTTTTTTGAAGAACTACTATGAACTCCTGTGAGTAGTTTCCCTTTTTCTGGGATCAGGGCTTAGCCTCTGAGAACCTCTTTATTAATGCATTATTCAGTTTCTTAAATTTATTCCAATTCTTGATCTGTTCTTTTATATTTTATATATGAACTTTAATATTATTGTTTTCATAATAACATTAATTAAGGATGAACTGAGAGGAGAACTTGATTATAATTATGATAAACACTTAATCTTAATTTTCATAATCATAGATAATTAGGGATGAACTGAGAGGAGAACCTAATTATCGGAACCTAAAGGAACAGACTTGAGTGTTAAATCACGAGAGTAGATTTAAGCTTTCGAGGAGCAATAGATTAACAAAGATCTTAATGGGTTTAATTGAACGTAATTATCACGAGAGTAGAGATTAATTTTAATTAAACACGTCCTCGTAGCCTGAGAAGGTGCAAGGATTAAATTAGGTTAAGACTACCTTCAAGATGGAATAGAATTAATTAATGAAAATAATAATTCAATAATGTTGGAACTCTTTGTGCGAACCCTAGATTCCAGGAAATCTCCTTATCTTATCTTAAAGTTTTATCTTATTCATTAATTGCATTACTATCTCTTTTACCCTCAAATCTGATCTTATCATCTCAAAACAAAAATTCTATCTGTTTTAAAATTCAAATTAAAATACTAGTAATTCTAGGTCAAACACGTAGTCCCTGTGATTCGATATTTATTACTTGACGACAACCGTACACTTGCGGTTTTTCATACATCACGTATTGAGTTCAAAAACCTCAATACGGCCGTATTGAAGTTCAGTGCAGCCGTATTGAGTTCAGTGCAGCCGTATTGAAGTTCAGAAACTTCAATACGGCCGTACTGAACCCTTGGGAGGCCGTATTGGGCTTCATTCCCTCCACTTTCTTATTTTTTGCTACTCTAAGACCTCTAAACCTACAGATTGTCATCCTAGGGTCTTCCAGGGTCTTCCAGGAGTCCTTCCGGCTGACTTTCCTTTGATCTTCGAGAGTCTTCGAGTTTTATTTCCGACCCGGACAATTTTAGGGGTCTACAGCTGCCCCCCCTTTACTTAGTCGGACGGCCTTTTGGTGTACCGACTGACAAGTAAAGGAGTTGACCCAATTGTCTGGGTGATGTGCCAACCTTCTGACTTGTAGCGTCTTCCGGTGGAAAATTGTTGAGTAGCCTCTCCAGGTTGAGTTTGCCCTCTCCAGGGTGAGTATTAGTCGTCGCCTCTCCAGGCTCATTGCATACCTCGGTGCTCTGGACATCTGGGTAGCTGAGTATTGCCTCTCCAGGCTTGTGCATACCTCGGTGCTCTGGACATCTGGGTAGCTGAGTATTGCCTCTCCAGGCTCGTGCATACCTCGGTGCTCTGGACATCTGGGTAGCTGAGTATTGCCTCTCCAGGCTTGTGCATACCTCGGTGCTCTGGACATCTGGGTAGCTGAGTATTGCCTCTCCAGGCTCGTGCATACCTCGGTGCTCTGGACATCTGGGTAGCTGAGTATTGCCTCTCCAGGCTCTGCGGTTTGCCCTCCCCAGGGTCTGCGTACCTCCGTGCTTCTAGTCACTTTGGTAGCGTGAGTTTGCCCTCTCCAGGGTCTACGGTTTGCCCTCCCCAGGGTCTACGTACCTCCGTGCTTCTAGTCACTTTGGTAGCGTGAGTCTTGCCCTCTCCAGGGTCTGCGGTTTGCCCTCCCCAGGGTCTGCGTACCTCCGTGCTTCTAGTCACTTTGGTAGCGTGAGTCTTGCCCTCTCCAGGGTCTGCGGTTTGCCCTCCCCAGGGTCTGCGTACCTCCGTGCTTCTAGTCACTTTGGTAGCGTGAGTCTTGCCCTCTCCAGGGTCTGCGGTTTGCCCTCCCCAGGGTCTGCGTACCTCCGTGCTTCTAGTCATTTTGGTAGCGTGAGTCTTGCCCTCTCCAGGGTCTGCGGTTTGCCCTCCCCAGGGTCTGCGTACCTCCGTGCTTCTAGTCACTTTGGTAGCGTGAGTCTTGCCCTCTCCAGGGTCTGCGGTTTGCCCTCCCCAGGGTCTGCGTACCTCCGTGCTTCTAGTCACTTTGGTAGCGTGAGTTTGCCCTCTCCAGGGTCTGCGGTTTGCCCTCCCCAGGGTCTGCCTCCGTGTTCTTGACGACATTGGCAATGTGAGTTTGCCCTCTCCAGGGATCTGTGATGGTTTTGTCTCTACAGTCCACGATGCTGCTTCGACGATCTGTTTTTGATTTTGGTGCCACTGAGGGCTGGATAACACAGGGATCCGTCTAGGGGATGTGCAGTTACTCATAGGTTCTTGTGTCCCAATTTTGCATTGCGTAATTGGTGCCCATTGAGGAATTTCTGTTTCCTTGGGGTGTAGACACGAAGATGCTCTTTCTGAGATGAGCGGTGCCTTATGACTGGCTGACGTCCTTTCGACGATGGTGGAGTATCCCGGTTATCCTTATTCGGGTGTCTCTTTTGATTTTCTGATTTTTGTTGCCTCTGTGTAGGCTGTTATCCGCTGGGGGATTTTGTCGTTGATTTTGACTAGCCTCTTCTGTTAGGCGTATCGGCTTGACGTTCGATGTTTGGCTAAGAGCCGATTTCCACTTGGGGAATGGTTTATTGATTTTCTTTTTTGGATTTTCCTTTTTGTAGGAATGCCTCTTGAGTAGGCGACTGGGGATTTAGGGATCTTATGTATCCCAGAGTATTATTTAGGAAGCCTCTACAGGCTTAGACTCACTCAACGCCTGAGTTGGAGAGCTATCTTCCACTGAGGAAGTTTTAAGTCCTTTGACTGAATATTTTGCTTTGGATGATCGCGCTTCCATTGGGGATTTTGACGATCTTGCTTTGATAGCTCTCGCTGGGGATTTGTTCCATGAGCTTAAGCTGAGGTTTCTCTGGGGAGTATTATTTCTGCGAGCCTCTCCAGGCTCAATTATTCTGTATGATGAATTGGTTTTTTGTTCAGCCCGAGAATGCGAGCTGAGGCGTCTTTTGGAGAGTATTATTTCGGCAAGCCTCTCCAGGCTTAATTATTCTGTGGGAGTATTATTTTAGCAAGCCTCTCCAGGCTCAATTATTTTGTGAGAGTATTATTTTGGCAAGCCTCTCCAGGCTCAGTTATTCTGTATGGTCAGAGAGTATTGTTTCGGCGAGCCTCTCCAGGCTCAGTTATTCTGAGAGTATTATTTCGGCAAGCCTCTCCAGGCTCAGTTATTCTGTGGGAGTATTATTTCAGCAAGCCTCTCCAGGCTTAATTATTCTGTGGGAGTATTATTTCTGCAAGCCTCTCCAGGCTCAATTATTTTGTATAATTTGTTGGATTTTCTGTATTTTGCCTTTTTGTTGATTTTGGCTTTTTCTGTGTTTTTGCCTTTTTTGTTGATTTCAGCTTTTGCTGTATTTTTTGTTAATTTTGGCTTTTTCTGTATTTTTGCCTTTTTTGTTGGTTTTGGCTTTTTCTGTACAGAAATGTCTCTAAGGAGTATTATTTTGGCAAGCCTCTTCAGGCTCAGTTATTCTGAGAGAGTATTATTTCGGCGAGCCTCTCCAGGCTCAATTATTCTGAGAGAGTATTATTTCGGCGAGCCTCTCCAGGCTCAGTTATTCTGAGAGAGTATTATTTCGGCGAGCCTCTCCAGGCTCGGTTATTCTGAGAGAGTATTATTTCGGCAAGCCTCTCCAGGCTCAGTTATTCTGAGAGTATTATTTCGGCAAGCCTCTCCAGGCTCAGTTATTCTGCACGTTTTATTGATTTTGTTTGCTGCTGTCATACACAAGCAATTTTTCTATTTTTTCTATTTTATGTGATTGCCTCATGACGAGGTCTTTGAAAATTTCTTTGTAGCCAATACGGCCATATCCATTTCAGTACGCCCGTATTGAATTGAAAATTTGTTCATAACCCTAATTTTGGTACGGGTGTACTGAACATGATACGGGCGTATTGTTTTTCTGAAGTTTATATTTTTTGTTTTTTTTTTTTTCAATAAACAGAGAATAAGTGATCTTCCATTACACCTATCATCTGTATGCATGTATGCGGTATGATGCACCTAATTCTATTTGATTTATTTTTTTCAAAAGAATTAACCGATGCGTTTCTCTGTTTGGATTTCTGCCATTCCTCTAGACGGGCTGTGCGCTGCCGATTTCTGTAATCGAGGAATGATGCGTGTTATATTGAGATTTGGTGTCATCAACCAAATGATCCTTCCCTTCTTTTAGAAGATATGTCAACCCTCCTATTGACCACTATATCTCCATGTTTCCACTAGATTATCCTAAAATCGTGTGGGTCAAGAGAGAAAAGAAAGGATATATATATTTTTTTTTTGAAAGTTTGTGTTTTAGAGGGGATTTATTTTTATTTTGAAAAATGGTTTTTGTAAGAATGGCTGGCCAAGGTAGGCTTATTGTGTTTAGGCTTGTTTGATTAAACACTTATGAAGTTAAGCACGTCTTGGTTATTAACGTTTGTGATTTGACAACTTGGATAGCTTTTCTTGAGCCCCTTTTTTGAATTCAGTTGGTGGTACCATCATGGATTTATTCTGTTTTTCGATTGCCCTAACTTTTGCCTAAAACACCCATTTGTGGAGTTTTAGCGGGCTTTTGTTTTTGTTCGTTATTTTGTAACCCTAATTTTTGCCTAGGTCACCCTTTTGTGGGATTCCTAGCGGGTCTTATGCTCTTATTTTTGCGCAGCCCCCTTTTTGGGTTTCCTGCCGAGCTTCTTTTATATTTTTAGGATTTCTTTTTATCCATGATGGCACTTATTGAAGCCAAGAAAAGGTGCTCCAAGTTGTCGTGCACACTTCCACATAAAATGACGTGGGTTTATTGATTATTAAGATGATTTTAACCTCACTTATGTTCATTCAAACAGGGTTAAATAACGTGGTTTAGAATTTTATTGCAAGCAAGAAAAGAAGCAATAAGAAATAATAATGAATGATTTTATTATAATCATAATGGAAACATGTGCCCTATCGAGGCTCGGGGGTCGGGCTGTCCCCGAGGAGTGATCTCTAATAGTCACTGAATTTACACATCCCTATTAGAAGGAAAAGGACACTTGATGACGACAGCTGGCCTTGACGTTTGTGAACCAGCCTTCCTAAAGATCTGGCTTAAAGAACGTCGAGAAGGATCTTGATTCCTCTTCGTTCTTTGATCTTTAACGGGGTTGTATCCTTAACCCTTGTTTCCCCAGATTATCCTTGATAATGGGTAGCTCGGGAATTCCTTGGGAATCCTTGCCACGTCTTTGTCCTGGCAAGTATCCGTTCTTGGTGAGCATGGAGGCTACCTTCTTCATTTCTCGGGGAAATATCTCAACATTGGCGATCTCCAATGCTTGGAAGGCGGTTTCTAAAGCTTCCTCTGCTGCATCCACATAAGGTATGTTGGATGGCTTGCTGATGAGTATGTCATCTTCAGCTCGTACAGTCACCAGTTTGTCACCCACTATGAACTTGACTTTCTGGTGGAGCGTAGAGGGAACAGCTTTCGCATCATGAATCCAAGGTCGGCCGAGGAGACAGCTGTATGCGGGAGTAATGTCCATCACTTGGAATTCGACATTAAAGATAGTGGGTCCAATTTGGATTGGAAGATTGATCTCTCCCACCACTTCTCTTTTAGAACCGTCGAAAGCTCGAACGATCATGTTGCTCGGGCGCATTTGGACTCCCTTGATTGCCACTTGATCAAGCGTTCTTTTGGGCATCACATTCAAGGAAGATCCGTTGTCTACCAAGACTTTTGCGATGTGATACTCCTTGCACTTTACAGAGATGTGCAAGGGCTTGTTGTGATTTGGTCCCTTGGGAGATAGTGTGCGACACGTATGCCTCGTTCAAGACTTTCAACAGAGCTTGCCGATGCGGTTCGGAGCATAGGATCAACGACAACAGCGTAATCTTTGCTGGCGTCTTATGAAGTTGATCCACGATGGAGTACTCGCTCTGTCGGATAAACTTTAACAGCTCGTCTGTCTCCTCCTCGGATTCTTTTTCCTCGGTTTTCTTTTCTTCTTTTTCTTTATTCTTGGGGGCTTTATCATGAAGATCTTCGGGAGTGTAGATCCTGCCACTCCTAGTCCTGCCCCCAAGTCCAGCGATGTTAGAGAAATCGCTGTCGGCAGAAAAATGGATGTCGTATATCCACGGCACAGCCTTATTTGATTCGTAGGGGAAAGGTCTTGGAGCAGTGATCCTTAACGGTGTTGGACCTTCCCCTTTGTTCGTCTTGATTACCAACAACGGAGTTGACGTGTGTTCGCTTGGTGCGGTTGTTGGCTTACACTTGATAACGAACGGCGTGCGATCCATTCTTTGAACATACGCATCGATTTAATTCTTTCTTTTTATTAATGTTTATTAATGGATTACTAGGAGAGATGTATGAAATGAATGACTCCTAGATCTCTCCATGATCTATATGCATGATATGAGATGATGGAGATGAATATGCATGCATAGTGTTTATTCAACTAAGCATTATCATGTTTTGGGATTTTCCTAAGATGATGCATGATATTGCTTGGTTTGGATAAATACATATTTTTTCTTTTGGATATTTTGTATCTTTTTTGTATTTTTTTGGGTGAAAAGGGAAACTACCTATATGAATGCAATGAAGGTAGATGTTAACACCATGTACTAGAAGATCTTTATTTCTATTTATTCTTATTATTCAAAAAAGAATGTTGTATGTTTAAAAAATGCAATGTATGCTCATACAATGTCACATAAAAATGCACAAACAATTCACTCATCCACGAACAGTCACGAGCGAATCACGAGGTAGGGGTATCCTGCAGAAAAGTGCATATTCAAGGTGGATCTAACTGTTCTCACCGGTCTGAGGCCCCCAAGGTGCCCCCATTATAGGGACCCAATTCCTCTCGTCGTAAGTCGATGGAAAGTTCCAACGCACTGTCGGACTTGAGTTCATGGTTATCACCTTGAGTGATGCTTTCCGACAACGGTCTACGGGCACCTATAGACCCATTCGACAACCGGTCGTACTAACATCCACTCCCTATGGATTACCACTCATGCCCCCGGGTATAGAGGGAACTGTTGTGTGCAAAGGTTTGTGTACAATTTGTATTTCAAACAATTGCGAGAATTTAAACATACAACAGTTATTAAAAGCCATATAGATAAAACATATTATCATACAAGCGAGGGGTAATGAAGTAATTTTAAACTATTATTTTAGAAAAGAATCCATCACTAAATGGGATTGACTCTCGAGGCTTCCCCAGTGGAGTCGCCATCTGTCGCCACCGGCCCGAAACGGGCTTTCGGCATTCGCGAAGGATGGTTGGACTCTTTTATTTGTTTAAAAATATGGATTGCTAGAATGACTTATTCTCAAACTGAGACCTCGTCAAACGAGCAATTTTATTAAAAGGCTCACCAATCCATATTAATCCCAAGCGGGACCCTCCATGGATTAGTGGTTTTCATAAAAAGGAAGGGTTCATGGAGTCGCCACCAATGTTTTACTCAAAACATTGGAAAAAGAAGTTTAAGGCAATCGATTCAAAAATCGACTTCGGCCATTACAACCAGAGTCGGGTAAGGGAGTCGGTTACGCGTGGGGAAGGTGTTAGCACCCCACAGCGCCCCTTTCGGGTTCCCTATGACAGATTATTTAAAAATAATAGTGCGAAATTACTAAATTACCCCTATTTATTCTAAGCAATTATAAATTAACTATCTACATGATGACAGTTTAAATATGTACACACAGAAAGCGGTAAAAGAAGGGACTTTAAAGAGATAAACCTTTGAAGCGTGCTTTCTTATATATCTTGACAGAAATTGGGAAGCGTTTTGGCGTTCCCTCCCTCTACAAGACCGCTCGCTCCCTCCTATAAAATTTTAACTATGGAAATCCGGAGGATTTCCCTTCGACTAGGTTCGAGACTCAAGCAAATGGCTCGTGACTCAAGAACTTCGTCAGATCAACTCTCCGAGTGATTTCTAGGCAGAGCACTGCTCAAAAAAACCCAGAATACTCAAGAAGAGGGTTAAAACTCAGTGTCCAAGTGTCTAATGACGTTGAAATGACGCCATATTTATAGGGATGAGGCGCAATACGGCCCCTGGGTCCAATACGGTCCGTATTGAAGTTTTGAACTACAATACGGCCGTATTGAATTCAATACGGCCGTATTGAAGTTCAAAAAACCTCAATACGGCCGTATTGAAGTTCAGTGCAGCCGTATTGAGTTCAAAAACCTCAATACGGCCGTATTGAAGTTCAGTGCAGCCGTATTGAGTTCAGTGCAGCCGTATTGAAGTTCAGAAACTTCAATACGGCCGTACTGAACCCTTGGGAGGCCGTATTGGGCTTCATTCCCTCCACTTTCTTATTTTTTGCTACTCTAAGACCTCTAAACCTACAGATTGTCATCCTAGGGTCTTCCAGGGTCTTCCAGGAGTCCTTCCGGCTGACTTTCCTTTGATCTTCGAGAGTCTTCGAGTTTTATTTCCGACCCGGACAATTTTAGGGGTCTACACCCTTCTCTATATGAAATTCTCTCTCATATAAGGTGTTGACTCCCCTTTATAGGTCTGATTATTCTTTGCATTTCAAGACTCTATTAATTGACCTATATTCTAATCTTAATACATAGAGGAAACAAATCTCTAAAATAAATACAATATTTTTAATTCTAAATCATATCCTAAAAAAGTTAAATATTTCTACATCTGAAAAATGACTTAGGGATTTAAAATTGAAAATTTGATTTAGTTTTTCCAATAATTACTCCCTCAATAAAACATTTCAAACTTGATTGATGGAGGACCATCCTTGAAGCATCATATAGGGCCTATCACAAGGTCCATGGCTAGGAGAGTAGAGGAAGATGAAGAACACACCACACCAAAAGTCATTATCATCATATGTGTGGATTTTGAGCCCTCTTCTTAGTTTGTTGTTTTCTTTTCCTATTTTGCCCTTGTATTTTGGGGTACATTATATATTAGGATTTTATTTTTTATTTATATTTATCCTTTGTATTATGGGGAAAAATTAGCCTTAGGATTTATTTTAGGACTTAAACCTTAATTTACGAGGTCAAAGTCCATTTCTTTCTTTTTCTAGGCCTAAGGGTACTTTAGTCTTTTAGGAGGAATGAGAGCCATTTTATATGGGCTGCATTTAGGGCTCATTTAGGGTGCATTTGGACTCCAAAATTTCGGCCAAATGCTCCCAAGAAACCCTAGATGCCTTTCTCTCCCTATAAGTACTTTAGGTCACCCACCTTGTAGCCACTTTGGAAATTAATGCTATTGAGTGAGTCTAGTGCCTCTTCATTCTTTCCTTAGTCCCCTAGGAACTCCATGGCCCCCTATCCTCTCCTCTCTTCCTTGAGTGAGCTTGGGTCTTCCTTGGTTGGCCTTCATCATCCTAAGTGAAGTGAGCTAGCCTAAAGGAGCTACACCACCAAACACCACCCCTTCATCTCCTTCCATTTTTTTGGGCGTCACCTTACCCTCTCCTAAACACCTTGTGCGTCACTTTCTACCCTTGAGGAGATCATCATTTGCATCATCTTATCCTTGGAGAAGAGAAGAAATCAACCACTATCCTTCATGGAGAAATTGGTTCCATCATTGATCTTCTTGTTTGCATGAATGCTTGTCACATCACCCTTAATCGTTCTTTTGCTCTTGTCTCCACTCCATGAGTATTAGAATTGTCATATGTCACTCTTAATTTCTCAAGTGATAGTTCACTATACTACATGAACCTAACTCTGATTCAACAGTAAGGAACAAATTTTTTTTATGCATATTGATGAAAGAACACAAACAAGCCAACACTATGAAAAAAATGATCATTCAAAATTCATTTATCGTGGTTCGACTCTTTATGTCTATGTCTAAACATATGTTCATTATCTCAAAATGTATGACATATGTATATGAAAATCCTCCCTTCAAGTTTTGTGGTTAAACTTGAAAACTAATCCTCATAAGTTTTGTTGAAAAAACATGGAAAAACCTTCCTCACAAGTTTTATGGGTGAAACTTGAAAACCCCTCCCTCATAAGTTTCATGGGTGAAACTTGGAAATCCTTCCCTCACAAGTTTTCTCAACATAACTTGGAAACTCTTGACACAAGTTTTTTGGCTTAACTTGGTAAGCCCTCCTCCATATGATCTCCTCTTTCAATTAGAATGCAGACCCCCTCTACAGGTTTGGTCATTTTCCCCATCTTAAGAGACACTATTTATTTACTTAACATCCTGTCAGAACGGGCCATTTCAGCATAACAAAATAGGCCTCAAATCTTAATTTGGAACGGGCCATTTCAGCATAACAATTATGTGTTAAACGCACCTCTGGAACGGGCCGTTCCGGTTTCAGAACGGGTCGTTCCAATATACAAAATTAACACACAACGTACAAATCTAGAACGGGCCGTTCCGAATTTGGAACGGGCCGTTATGGCCACTTTCTGATGCCTATAAATAGATAGCTTGGGCACAGTTCTCAGGGCTCCCAAATTTCGTCCAAAACTCCTTATTGTATTTCTTGAGTTTTGTGAGGCTTATTGTAGTGTGAAAGGTTTCCACAAAGCACCTAAAATCTTCATATTTGAAGATTCAATAGAGCTCATTCAAGAGGTATTTCAGTCAATCTTTTTCTCTCCTTTTTATTTCTTATCTTTTATAAACATTGTTGTAATAAAAGCAATCATGTAAACATTTTGGGGTCAATTGTATAATTTAAATTTCAAGCATGTAAATAGTTATTAATAAAAGGGGATTTAATATTCATATTATTATTATTTATAATGCTAACTTCATCATAGGGTACCGATTAAGGGCGTTGTAGGGGTGCTTAATACCTTCCCTACACGTAACCGACCCCGAACCCAGTTCTGGTTATCAAGGCCATTATTGGACTTTTAAAAACCTTTTATTTTTCCAATGTTTTGAGTAAAACATTGGTGCAACTCCATGAACCTATTTTCAAAACCATTAATTAGGGATTAGTCTGGTGTCTGGGCATTCCCTAATTGATGAGATCTTTAAAAGGATGTCTAAATCGTAGGTCGCGAGATCGGAAATTTTCGGGTTGCGACAGATGGCGACTCCACTGGGGACGTTTAAAGAAGGTCAGGTCCATTTAATTGATGAAGTTAATAAAATAAAAATAATAATTTAAATATTTTTTCCCTTTACTTTGTTTGCTTTATTTGTTTGGCTTTAATATCTGTTTGCCTATTTAAATTCTGCATCTGTTTTGAATAAAATGTTGTACACAAACCTTTGCACACAATAGTTCCCCCTACACCCGGGGGCATGAGGGTATTAAACATAGGGAATGGTTGACGTACGACCGGCCCAAGTTTGGCCTTGGAGCCTGCGAGCCTTGTTGGAAATCACACTCAAGGTGATAACAGGTTATTCTAGCCCGAAATACTGCGATAAACCTTAGATTTTGCCAGGTGACGGCGATAGAGATACTGGGTTCCTATAATGGGGGCACCTTGGGAGCCTTAAGACCAAAGTGAGGATAATTAGAACTGCCCTATACAATGCACTTTTCTTAATAGGGACCACAAACCATAGATTTATACGCGACTGTTTGTGGGTTATATGAGCATATGTTTGTTGCATTTTGTCTATTCAAACCATTCATTTTTTTTTTTTATAATTCCCCTATGGTAAATAAAAACACAAAAAATTAAAAATGCATTATCATGTGAGAGAAAACCTAGTGTGAAAATAAGATCCATGAGAAGCATACATTCCTTCTTTTAAAAAAAGGGGGGCATCATGCATTTTCTACAAAACAAAGAATATAATAAAAAAAAGGATAATAAAAAAGAAAAAAAAAGGGAACATGCATATCATATATTTAGGATCACATGGGGATTTGTATCAAAGACGAGAAATCAGTGTGACGTCTGTCACATCATAAAATATTATGAAGAGGAACACTGATAACTCACCTCTCGAGAAGGATGAGCCATCAAGTCTTTGATAGAAACTCCTTTCATGCATTACCATTTAAATAAGCTTGATAGGAAACTATCTTATCCCTTAAAGGTGGCTTTTTAACATTCCATACTCACACGAACTCAAAAGATAAAAGCTATGGAAGGCCTAGAGGAAAGAAATCGTGTCCTCAATGAGGAACTTGAACAGCTCAAGGAACAAATTGCTAGAATGCTTGAGGCCATGAACAAATTGCAGCACGACAATAGTACTAGCAACGTCGGTGACGTTTCCAAAGATCATCTGAACGTCTGGGAAGAAAGACGGAAAGCTATGGAAGGCCACAATTTTGACATTCAAGAGGCTGCGGATATGTGCTTGGTGCAGGATATCCAATTCTCCGCCAAGTTCAAAATCCCTGACTTCCAAAAGTACACTAGAGCCATTTGTCCAAAAGGACATCTAACAATGTACTGTAGGAAGATGGCAGCCTATGTGAGCAATGAAAAGCTCCTTATACACTATTTTCAGGAAAACCTTTCAAATGTTGCTCTCAACTAGTACATGAGCTGGATGGAGGGAAGATCTAGACATGGAAACAGTTAGCTGACGCCTTTCTTCGTCGGTACAAGTACAACATCGACCTAATTCTTGATAGGTCTGATTTGCAAAGCTTGAGCAAGAAGGGTGACGAGTATTTCAAAACCTATGCACAGAGATGGAGAGAAATGGCTGCGCAAGTATAGCCCTTATTATCTGATAAGGAGATGGTGACAATGTTCATCAATTCCTTAAGTGGACCCTATTATGACAAGATGATAGGGAACACTTAGACTCTCTTTACCGACATAGTCACTATCGGGGAAAGAGTCGAGCAAGGTCTAAAAAGTGGGAAGATAGGAAAATCCCCTGAAAGCCAAGGGTATAAGAAGATTTTTGGGGGAAATGAAATCAATTTTCTAACCTCTTCTGCTACTCCTCGAACGACCAAAGCATCACGAAAAGAGAAAAGGGAACTAGACAAAACTCCTATAAGCTACATAGAGTTATTTCCCCAATTGATGAAGGCATCCATGCTGGTAAGAACCCCACCACAAAGAAAGCAACAATCGTCTTACCCGCTATGGTATAGGCTAGAGGAAACTGTTGAAGATTGAAGAATCTACATCTGGAAGATGTTCCCTAGAAGTTTTAGTTTTGATGTTTTGCTCATGTTGCTTTTTATTTTAAGCCTATGTCAAAAGGATAATGTATTGATTGTTTAAAAGATTAGGCTTGTATGTGTTTGTTTGTTATGTGTTAAAAATTAGTAATTAACATGAAGGTGAAAATATCATAATACTCATTTTTCTTATTTCATTCATTGTTGAGAACATGAAGTATTAATTTACTGAGTGTTTGAGACTTTAAATGAAAACTTGAAAACATCAGAAATTTTCTGAGTTAAGGAATAGATTACCTGAACTGGTAATAGATTACCTGACTCATGTTGAAAAACTGATTGATACTGGAATAATCGATTACCATGTGTGGTAATAGATTACCAAACTGATTCTGATGATTTCAAGAGGAAAAAGGATCGTGTTAATCGATTACCTCTTTAAAGTAATCGATTACCTCTGTTCCAAATGTGAGTTTTGTGTTATTTTGGCATCGTGTTAATCGGTTACCATGTTAGGTAATAGATTAAAACAGGAGCTGAAATAATTAGTTCAGTTATTCTAACTCGTGGTAATAGATTACCATCACAGGTAATAGATTATCTCCGTTATGAAAATAACTGAAATAACTGTTTCCTTGCACATGAAAATTGTCTTTAAATAAGATTAAAACTGAAGCTTTTAATGAGAAAAAAAGAAAAAAATTTTACACACGAAAAAAGAGAGATACTTACACGAAAAAGAGAGACTTTTTTAGAATACACATTACTGCAAAAGAGAAAAAGATTTTCTGAAAAAGAAAGAAAGAACGTATCTGCTGAAAATCAACTTTTGGAAAAAGAAGTGTGCAAGATCAATTCAAGAAGATGAAGTTCATATAGAAAATTCATTCTAAACTGGTTTACGTTGTTGAAGATCATATCTACACGAACAGGTGTACTCGTTTCTGATCTTTTGTTATTGTTTGAATGGTTTTAACTCTTGAGATTAGAGAATCTCTGGAAGAGTTGTGTAAAGAGAAATCTTGAGATAGGTTTTTCTCAAGTAGGATATTGTGGGATCAATATTCTTGGGTTATATGTTTCTTGTGGAGTCAAGAAATGGTTTGTTAATCTTGTGGGTGTCAAGATTTGCTTGTTAAATTCATTGATTGGATATTGCTTGTGCAGGGTGCATGTAAAGAATATCAATAGTGGATTTGACTGGATTTAGAGGTGTATCTAAATCTGAAACTGGATGTAGGCCTTTGGATGGCTGAACCAGTATATATCTTGGTGCATGATTTTCTTAACTCTTACACTCTTTACATTCTGTATAAGTTTCTTGATTAATGTTGTATGAAGAAAAACATTATCTGCAGAAACTGAACTTTAAAGATTCTTGGTAATTGATAAATTCAATCTTTACATATCTTGTATTAATTGTGTTATTCAAATCTTGTTGGATAAGCTGTGCATATATAACTCTGAATTACTTTTTATGTTTAAAGGTTTGATTTAAATCAAGATTTGTTTGGTAAAGATTTAGAAAGCAAACAAGAAAAGGAAAAATAACATAGAATCTATTCAACCCCCCCTTCTAGATTCTAACCGTAGGGACCAACAATTGGTACCAGAGCTGTATCTTGTAAAACATTCAAGACTAGATCTTTAGAAAGGTTAGATGGCTGGTAATCAATTACCGTTTGCTGAAGGTGCTTCTATAAACAGACCCCCATTGTTTTGTGGAGATAACTATCCCTTTTGGAAAGTTAGAATGAAAATTTTCATGGAATCTGTTCATAGAAATATTTGGCAGGCTGTAATCACAGATTACAAAATACCCACTAAGATAGAGGGAGGAAAAGAAATTGAGAAACCATATGATAGCTGGGATCAAAGTGAAATTAGAAGAGCAGAGAATGATGCAAAAGCTTTAAATATCATACATTCTGCACTAAATTCTGATGAATTTTTTAGAATTTCAGCTTGTTCTACAGCAAAGGAAGCTTGGGATTTAATCCAAGTAACACATGAAGGAACTCCAGAAGTGAGAAGAGCTAGAAAGAACACACTCATTCAGGAATATGAAACCTTCAGAATGAATCAAGGTGAAACTGTCATGGATATGCAAAAGAGGTTCATTCACATAATAAATCACCTAAAAGGATTAGGGAAAGACTTCGTGGAAGAAGAAGTAAATGTCAAAATCCTGAAGTCACTAAACAGAAGATGGCAACCAACTGTCACAGCAATTACAGAGTCAAAGAACTTAGCTCAGATGACAAGTGCTGAGTTATTTGGAAAGCTAAGAGAATATGAGATGGATCTGTCAAGGATTGCTGATGAAGAACAAAAAGATAAAAAGGCAAAAGGTCTGGCCTTAAAGGTAAAAGAATCCTCAAGTGATGAAGAGGATAGCAGCAATGAAAGTTCTGAACAAGAAGAATTAAATCTAATGGTGAAGAATTTTAGAAAATTCATGAGAAGGAAGAACAACAATAAGAGATTCTCCAGTCAGAAGAAATCCTTCCAGAAGAATGAAAACTCATCTCCAAAGTTCAAATGTTTTGAATGTGGAAAAGCTGGACACATGAGAGCTGACTGTCCAAGCCTGAAAAAGAATGAGGAGACGAAACAAAAGTTCAGATCAAAGAAAAAGAAAGCATACATAGCATGGGAAGAGAATGCCTCAACAACTTCAAGTGACAGTGATGAGGATCAGGAAGCAAATCTCTGTCTCATGACCAAACATAATTCAGATTATGAGGTATATGATTCTGACTCATCTATTGACTCGTATGATGAATTGCAAAATGCATTTGCTGAACTGTATGCTGAAGCAAAGAAATTAGAAAAATCAAATAATGTTTACAAAAAGAAAATGACACACATGAGAGATAAAATTTCTGATTTAGAGAATGATAACAGGAAACTACTTTCAGATATCTCTAAACTAAAGTCACCATGTGAGAACTGTGAAACATTGTATGCTGCATTAAAAGCAAAGGATAAAGAAAAACAGAATGTTAATGTTATGAAATCCATTAATTCCCACTCATGTAACTATTGTATGAAATCTGGTCATAACTACTACAGATGCATGATAAGGAAATTTGGCATTCCTAGTGGAAAATATAAATGGATTAAGAAATTAGATTATGTACTCACTGATTCTCCAGGACCCAAGATCCATTGGGTACCAAAATCAAATTGAATAACTTGTGTTGCAGGTGTGCTTGAGAGCAAAGCAATCAATGTGGTACTTAGACAGCGGCTGCTCAAGACACATGACAGGAGATAAAAGCAAATTTATCTCATTACAGGAAAAAGAAGGAGGATCTGTAACATATGGAGATAACAACAAAGGCAGAATACTAGGCTCAGGCAGTGTTGGTAACAATTCCAATACTCTCATTGAAAATGTCCTGTATGTAGAAGGTCTCAAATATAACCTGCTTAGTATTAGCCAGCTTTGTGACAAAAATTACAATATCTCTTTTAATAATCAATGCTGTATGGTTTGTGATAAGGAATCAAATGAAGTCCTGCTTATAGGAAAAAGAGTCAATAACATATACATCTTAGACTTAGAGCATTCATCATCCAATTCTTGTCTCACATCACATGATAATGTAACATGGTTATGGCATAGACGCATTGCACATATAAATGCAGATCAGTTAAATAGACTTGCATCTAAAGATCTTGTTAGTGGTCTTCCAAAGATCAAGTTCTCTAAACAAGGACTTTGTGATGCATGTCAAAAGGGAAAGCAGACTAGAGCTTCTTTTAAATCAAAGAAAGTTATGTCAACCTCTAGACCGCTGGAACTTTTGCACATGGATCTCTTTGGACCATCAAGAACCAAAAGTCTAGGTGGAAACACTTATGCTTTAGTTCTCATTGATGACTACTCCAGATTCACATGGGTTGCATTTATATCCCATAAAGACAATGCTTTTAAAGCCTTTAGAATCATTTCAAAAAGAATTCAGAATGAAAAGGACTTGAAAATTAAATCTTTGCGAAGTGATCATGGTGGTGAATTTCAAAATGAATCTTTTCAAACTTTTTGTGAAGAAAATGGTATTAATCACGATTTTTCTGTCCCTAGAACTCCTCAACAAAATGGAGTTGTAGAGAGGAAAAATAGATCTCTAATAGAGCTAGCAAGAGCCATGTTAAATGAAAATGGTTTACCAAAATACTTTTGGGCTGATGCAGTAAGCACTGCATGCTATGTTCTAAATAGAATCTTGATTAGACCTATTTTAAAGAAAACACCATATGAGCTTTACAAAGGAAGAAAGCCTGACATTTCACATTTTAAAGTGTTTGGCTGTAAGTGTTTTGTTCTGAATAATGGAAAAGACACTCTTGGAAAATTTGATGCTAAGGCTGATGAAGGAGTTTTTATTGGATATTCTGCAATTAGCAAAGCATATAGAGTCTTTAACAAAAGTACCTTATCTGTTGAAGAATCTATACATGTTACTTTTGATGAAACTAACATCCTTGAAAAAGGAAAATCTCTTAATGATGAAGATGAGATAGGTGACAGTATTACACAAGAAGAAGAAAAACTGGAACAACAACAGAAAACACCATCTGAAGACACATCACTACCCAAAGAATGGAGGAAACCCAAAGATCTATCTCTGGATAACATTCTTGGAGATATAAATAAGGGAGTTTCTACTAGACACTCTTTTAATCTTCTAAGTGATGATATGGCATTTGTTTCTCAAATTGAACCATTATGTGTGGAACATGCATTAAAAGATGAATTCTGGATAATGGCCATGCATGATGAACTGAATCAATTCAAAAGAAATGATGTTTGGATTTTAGTTCCTTTCAATAAGAATATGAATGTCATTGGTACAAAATGGGTTTTCAGAAACAAACTAAATGAAGAAGGTGTTATAGTTAAAAATAAAGCTAGATTAGTAGCCAAAGGATACAATCAACAAGAAGGTATAGACTTTGGTGAAACATATGCTCCAGTTGCTAGATTAGAAGCTGTTAGGCTTTTACTTGCATTTGCTTGTGTGTTTGATTTCAAACTATATCAAATGGATGTGAAAAGTGCATTTTTAAATGGTTTAATTGATGAAGAAGTTTATGTAGCTCAACCACCTGGTTTTGTTGACTGCAAATTACCTAAGCATGTTTACAAGCTCAAGAAAGCTTTGTATGGACTGAAACAAGCTCCAAGGAAATGGTATGAAAGGCTGAGTAAGTTTCTACTAACTCATGACTTTCAAAGAGGTAATGTTGATAAAACTCTTTTCATAAAGAGAAAATCAAAAGATATTCTGCTGATTCAGATTTATGTTGATGATATAATATTTGGATCAACTAACCAATCTCTTTGTGGAGAATTTGTTTCCAATATGCAGAAGGAGTTTGATATGTCTATGATGGGAGAATTAAGCTTCTTCCTAGGACTACAAGTCAAACAAATGGAAAATGGAATTTTTCTACATCAAACTAAATATAGCAAAGAACTGTTAAAGAAATTTGATATGGAGAATTGTAAGATATCAAATACTCCTATGTCTACTAATTGTTATCTAGATAGTGATATTGCAGGAAAAGATGTTGAAGAATCAATGTATAGAGGGATCATTGGATCTCTTCTGTATCTAACAGCTAGCAGACCTGACATCATGTACAGTGTATGTGTATGTGCTAGATTCCAATCAAAACCAAAGGAATCACATCTGAAGGCTGTAAAGAAAATACTGAAGTATTTGAAAGGCACAATCAATGTTGGATTGTGGTATCCTAAAGGTACTTCTCCATCTTTAACTGGTTACTCTGACTCCGATTTTGCTGGTTGTAAATTGGATAGGAAAAGTACAAGTGGAACGTGCCACACGTTTGGAGAATGTCTCATATCGTGGCAGAGCAAGAAACAAGCTTGTGTAGCACTCTCAACTGCTGAAGCTGAGTATATAGCTGCTGGAAGCTGCTGTGCTCAGTCAATTTGGTTTAAACATCAACTTCAAGACTTTGGTTTGAAGATTGATCACATACCACTGAAGTGTGACAACACAAGTGCAATTAACATTTCAAGGAATCCTATTCTACACTCAAGAACTAAGCACATTGAAGTTAGACATCACTTTATCAGAGATCATGTAGAGAAAGGAGACTGTGACATCAAATTCATAATGTCAGAAGATCAACTTGCTGACATCTTTACAAAGCCTCTACCAAAGGAAAGATTTTTCAAGCTAAGAACCAATCTTGGTATCATTAGTGAGTCCAATCTATCCTAAATCTCATAATTAAAGTATGATTGTGTGAATATGCATGAAATTTCTAAGCACTTATAGGTTTAAACTTGATGTATGTGCATACCCTACCCTGAAGAACTTTAGTTATGCATTACATTTTAGGCACTGCATTTTAATTTGTTCTGCATAAATACTTTGATTTATATTTCAGACTTAAAGTTTGTAATAGTTGTAGTATTTGTATGCTTCTGAACATTTTTAATGCTTATATGATGAAAGTCTTATTAAGTGCTTGTTGTTTTTGTTGCATAAGTATCATGTTATTTCTCTGTTTACTCTGTTTTTTTTGGTTTGGTTAAGCCAAACAGGGGGAGAAATTCATGAGAAACTGATTAAATGTTTATATGGTTGTTTATGTATTGTATAAGAAAGAAATGGAAATAGAACTGCATAATGCTTTGTATGGAAGTTTTTGTTCTAGACATATGCAGGTTCAAATTCAAGTTCAAATTTCAAACAAACAAGTGAAACAAAACAACATGATGATCGTGAAAGTCAACATGAAGAGTTTGGCTCATCAAAACCAAAAAGGGGGAGATTGTTGAAGATTGAAGAATCTACATCTGGAAGATGTTCCCTAGAAGTTTTAGTTTTGATGTTTTGCTCATGTTGCTTTTTATTTTAAGCCTATGTCAAAAGGATAATGTATTGATTGTTTAAAAGATTAGGCTTGTATGTGTTTGTTTGTTATGTGTTAAAAATTAGTAATTAACATGAAGGTGAAAATATCATAATACTCATTTTTCTTATTTCATTCATTGTTGAGAACATGAAGTATTAATTTACTGAGTGTTTGAGACTTTAAATGAAAACTTGAAAACATCAGAAATTTTCTGAGTTAAGGAATAGATTACCTGAACTGGTAATAGATTACCTGACTCATGTTGAAAAACTGATTGATACTGGAATAATCGATTACCATGTGTGGTAATAGATTACCAAACTGATTCTGATGATTTCAAGAGGAAAAAGGATCGTGTTAATCGATTACCTCTTTAAAGTAATCGATTACCTCTGTTCCAAATGTGAGTTTTGTGTTATTTTGGCATCGTGTTAATCGGTTACCATGTTAGGTAATAGATTAAAACAGGAGCTGAAATAATTAGTTCAGTTATTCTAACTCGTGGTAATAGATTACCATCACAGGTAATAGATTATCTCCGTTATGAAAATAACTGAAATAACTGTTTCCTTGCACATGAAAATTGTCTTTAAATAAGATTAAAACTGAAGCTTTTAATGAGAAAAAAAGAAAAAAAATTTACACACGAAAAAAGAGAGATACTTACACGAAAAAGAGAGACTTTTTTAGAATACACATTACTGCAAAAGAGAAAAAGATTTTCTGAAAAAGAAAGAAAGAACGTATCTGCTGAAAATCAACTTTTGGAAAAAGAAGTGTGCAAGATCAATTCAAGAAGATGAAGTTCATATAGAAAATTCATTCTAAACTGGTTTACGTTGTTGAAGATCATATCTACACGAACAGGTGTACTCGTTTCTGATCTTTTGTTATTGTTTGAATGGTTTTAACTCTTGAGATTAGAGAATCTCTGGAAGAGTTGTGTAAAGAGAAATCTTGAGATAGGTTTTTCTCAAGTAGGATATTGTGGGATCAATATTCTTGGGTTATATGTTTCTTGTGGAGTCAAGAAA
Source organism: Cajanus cajan (assembly GCF_000230855.2). Taxonomy (NCBI): domain Eukaryota; kingdom Viridiplantae; phylum Streptophyta; class Magnoliopsida; order Fabales; family Fabaceae; genus Cajanus; species Cajanus cajan. The sequence goes on along the minus strand of NC_138524.1, from coordinate 31,364,934 downwards.
TGGTTTGTTAATCTTGTGGGTGTCAAGATTTGCTTGTTAAATTCATTGATTGGATATTGCTTGTGCAGGGTGCATGTAAAGAATATCAATAGTGGATTTGACTGGATTTAGAGGTGTATCTAAATCTGAAACTGGATGTAGGCCTTTGGATGGCTGAACCAGTATATATCTTGGTGCATGATTTTCTTAACTCTTACACTCTTTACATTCTGTATAAGTTTCTTGATTAATGTTGTATGAAGAAAAACATTATCTGCAGAAACTGAACTTTAAAGATTCTTGGTAATTGATAAATTCAATCTTTACATATCTTGTATTAATTGTGTTATTCAAATCTTGTTGGATAAGCTGTGCATATATAACTCTGAATTACTTTTTATGTTTAAAGGTTTGATTTAAATCAAGATTTGTTTGGTAAAGATTTAGAAAGCAAACAAGAAAAGGAAAAATAACATAGAATCTATTCAACCCCCCCTTCTAGATTCTAACCGTAGGGACCAACAGAAACATGTGATTATCACGCTGGGGCAGTAGGCCACTCCATAGAAAATTGCAAGGCTTTGAAATCTCGTGTACAAGAGCTTGTTGACGCTGGGAAGCTCAAATTTGAGGCCAACACAACACACATCAAGGAATGACTAGATGAGTAACCATCTTGGAACAACAGTTGTTAGGGGCTCTCTTTTTTCCAAAAAAAAATGAAAAATTTGCTCAAACTCATAACCTTCGCCCACGGTCACGAGTTCAAAATAAGGGCTTGTACAAGTTTTTTTTGCATTCATCAAATAATATACGTCATTTCATAAATATCTTGTGTTTATTCTTTTCTCTCTTGTGTGACACATTTAATTCCAAAATCAATCACCATAAAAAAAAACATGACTGAAGATAATAAAATTAATCAAAACTCTGAACATTTATGACGCATTGTCTGAGTTTGAGGTAGATAAGGAGATCACTTCCTTCAAACACACATAGATAAGAAAGTGATCAGATACAAAACCATAAGATTCTCATTGCACAAGAGAGGTCTTACAAAATCTTCAACTCAAATTCTCTTGACAAAGGAAGCACAAATCTCGGTCCATAAAAGAACTCCCAATACTCGTAGGCCGGGGCAACATCTTTCTGATGGCATCCTTGCTTGCATGAACTTGAGATGATCAACAAAGAATAGGACGCCTTCTCCAAGGATCAAGTTCTTCAACATCTTTCTTTCTTTTCTTTTTCTTTGCTTCTAAGTTCTTCCTCTTTTTTTATTTTCTTCCTCATGCATACTCTTAGGGATTCTAACCTCTTTGTATTTTTGATACCTAGTTGGGAAAACCCTAGGTTTGGATCCACTAGTTTCTCCCCCCTCAACTAATTTTGCAAGTAATTGTTTTATTTCCTCCTTATTCCTAGCATTTTCTTTTTCTCTTTTTCTAATTTCTTCCTCTCTTTTTATGTGTTTCTCTTCTTTTTTTCTTATGTACTCTTTTAACTCTCTAATCTCATCTCTAACACTAGACCTAGTACTACAAGAATTATGACCATGTACACTAGAATGAGCACTCATCTTTGATCAAGAAAAGGTTTTCACAAATTTTTTTTCAAAAGGTTGGTAAAAAGGTTTTCACAAAGAATGAGTGATAAAAAGGTTTTCACAAAAAGGTTTTCAAGATGCAAGATTGGTATGAAAAGGCCTAAGTGTACAAAGTGAACTATCAAGGGAGATGGACTACAAGGAATCACTTAAAAACCAAGCCTTTTCAAGTAAGAATCACTAAGCCTTTTCACACATTTCTCACAAAACAAATTTTTTTTTGCACAAGAAAAAGGTGTGTGGTGTGCACGGCCCCCTAGTAAGCAAATTGAAGCCTTCTAGACAAAACAAATAGAAAAAGTAAAGACCTAGGCAATTATAATACAAAAGCTATAAAGCATGCAAAGGAAAACACTTAAAACATATGCTAGTCGGATTCCTAGGTGAAGGTTTTCAAATCACCTTCAAACTATACGAAATTACTACCAACAAATGAAGAGGTTTAAAATGGCCAATTACAACCCAAAATGGAAGAAAGCAAAGGCCAAATACAAGAAGGCCAAAAATAAAACAAGAAAGAAACAAGTAAGAAAAAGAAATTGTTGAATCTCCAAGTCTTCAAATCTCCACCCCTTCACAATGAACACCCAAGGTTAGCCTTTCAATGGTGTTTGCACTCTTTGATTTGGTGTGATCCTCCAAAGTTCCTTGAACTTAAATCGGACAGCCCCTCCACTCAATCCACCAAGAAAGTGTGTGGTGTTTAGAAACTTTCCTCACCCAGGTCAAGAAGAAAACACAACCCAAGAGTACAAGAGGCCAAGGAAGAAAACTAAAAAGGCACAATTAAAAAGGCTAAATTCAAGTGGATTTGTTGAGACAAACTTAAGAGTAGAAAGAAAGACTCAAAAACTAAAATTAAGGCACATTAACAAAAGGCAAGCACACAAAAGAGTAAGTCCTAGAATGGCACTAGAATAGAATTCAACAAGTAGGCTTAAAAGAAAATAAAGCACTTAAGGTGTTTGATTAAATGTCTCATAAGGTAAATAAGCATTGTCCAATGGTCCAAGATTAACTCCAAGTGCCAAGGTATGAAAATTTTGGGTCCAAACTCCACAAGTCTAGCAAAGGTTCCCTTTTTCTTTTGTCTTTGATTCTTTTGATTTTGTTTCTTTTGTTTCTTTTGACACTTGACTAGGTCACAGTTTTGAGGTCCAAAAGTCCAGCCAATACTCTTTTTTTTTTTTGAATTTTATAGTTCTCCTTTGCTTGGGTTTTACACTTGTGTTTGTTATTTTGATGAGTAAGTCCTTGGAGTATCTTTTTAGCAACTTACAATGGCTTAAAGAGACAAGTTTTGAGTGTCTTCTTAAGGTTTTTAATGTGCAATGTCCAGCAACAAGAACTTGCACATAAAAGGCATTTTCATACTCAAAACATCAAACAATACATAGGCATGTTAAGTGCACCAAGGAATACACAAAGTGGCCGAAAATTTTAAAGCAAGTATGTGCAAAGAAATTAATCACACATGATATTTTAGGAATGTAAAACATGCTAGAACTAATTAGCATGCATGATTGACTCTCTAAAGCACATCAAGGACTCACGGCCATTTTATCAAACAAGTGGCATGCATGTCATTTTTTGTTCATTTCAAAGGCTAAACATAAAAACTTGGAATTTCTTTCAAGGTAGTTCAAATGAAACAAGCTTATGACAAAACCATATGGATTATAAAATGAAAAACATCATTATATCATGCAGCCCAAAAATTTCCAGCAACTCAATTTTAAAGAAAAAATGGTAGGAACCCTAGCAAGGAAGCCTAAAGCACCAAGATGATTCACAAGAATGATGAGGCATGAATAAATACATGAAAATGAGGAATAAGAATCATGACATATGACAAGATGATGACTCAATCACACACAAAATTTAGACATTCAAGGAGACACAAATGACATGACCGAAAATACCAAAGATGGAAAAGTTACCCTTGAAGAACCAAGGCTCTAGATACCACATGATGGAATCCTAGCTTGCATGAACTTGAGATGATCAACAAAGAATAGGACGCCTTCTCCAAGGATCAAGTTCTTCAAAGGTGGCACAAGGTTTTAGGGTGGATGATGATGGAATGGACGAAAATGGAGGTTGGGTAGAAGGTGTTTGAAGAAATGCTTGAGAAGGGTACTTTAGGGTTGGCTCACTTCATGATGATGAAGGCCACTTCTAGGGTTGTTTCTCTCAAGGTGGAGATGGGAGGGAGGTGGCCGAATTAGCCAAGGGTGACTAAGGAAAGATATAAAGGCAAAAAAGGCTCTCTTTATATTCAATATCCAAAGTATTTACAAGGTGTGGTGCCTAGGGTATTTATAGGAGTGGGAGGCATCTAGGGTTGCATTTAGGGTGCCAAATGCACACCAAATGAAACCCAAATTAACCCTAGATGCAACTTGGTGGCTGTAGACCCCTAAAATTGTCCGGGTCGGAAATAAAGCTTGAAGACTCTCGAAGACTGAAGGAAGATCAGCCAGAAGGACTTCCAGAAGGCCCAAGGAGGGTTCTCTATAGGTCTAGAGGTCTTAGGATAGCTAAAATAAGAAAAGTGGGAGGAATGAAGCCCAATACGGTCTCCCAGAGGTTCAGTACGGCCGTATTGAACATTCTGAACTACAATACGGCCGCACTGAACTCAATACGGCCGTATTGAAGTTTCTGAACTTCACTACGGCCGCACCGAACTCAATACGGCCGTATTGAGGTTTTTTGAACTTCAATACGGCCGTACTGAATTCAATACGGCCGTATTGTAGTTCAAAAACTCAATACGGGCCGTATTGACCCCCAGAGGCCGTATTGCGCCTCATCCCTATAAATAAGACGTCATTTGGACGTCTTTAGACACTTTCACACACAGTTTTAACCCTCTCCTTGAGTATTCTGGGGTTTTTTGAGCAGTGCTCTCCCTAGAAATCACTTGGAGAGTTGATCCGACGAAGTTCTTGAGCCCCGAGCCATTTTGCTTGAGGATCGAACCTAGTCGAAGGGAAATCCTCCGGATTTCCAAGTCAAAAATTATTTTGAGGAGGGAGCGAGCGGGCTTGTAGAGCGAGGGAATGCCAAAAAGCTTCCCAGTTTTACGAAATATATAAAAAGCACGCTTCAAAGGTTTCTTCTTCAAAATCCCTCCTTTTACTGCTTTCTGTGTGCATATTTAACTGTCATCATGTAGATAGTTAATTTATAATTGCTTAGAATAAATAGGGGTAATTTAGTAATTTTACGCTGTTATTTTAGAAATAATCTGTCATAGGGAACCCGAAAGGGGCGCTGTGGGGTGCTAACACCTTCCCCACGCGTAACCGACTCCCTTACCCGACTCTGGTTGTAATGGCCGAAGTCGATTCTTGAATCGATTGCCTTATCCCTTTTTCCAATGTTTTGAGTAAAACATTGGTGGCGACTCCACGAACCCTCCTTTTGCGAAAACCACTAATCCACGGAGGGTCCCGCTTGGGATTAATATGGATTGGTGAGACTTTTAATAAATAAATTGGATAAGATCGACAAGGTCTCAGTTTGAGAATAAATCGTTCTAATAATCCAATACATTTTCAAAACCAAAATAAAAGCGAGCTCGACCGTCTTCGCGACCGCCGAGGCCCGTTTCGGGCCGGTGGCGACAGTGGCCAAGGATGGAATCTTTGGGTTTAGTTAGGCTACATCTAGGTGCATGATAAGACCATGCAACCTTTGCCCTCCACTTGGACCTAAGCCTTTCTAACACCAAAAATAGGTCCAATAGGCACAAAAATATGTCTAGGTTTTTGTTTCCACCCTAATCAAATACCTTAGTCCAAAAATAAAATCCTATGATCTAAAGCACCCCATAATACAAGGGTAAAATGGGAAATACAAAAGAAAATAAATCCTATGACTAAGATACCCCAAAATACAAGGGTAAAATTGGAAATACAAGTAAAATAAATTCTAAGACTAAAATACCCCAAAATACAAGGGTAAAATAGGAAATCAAATACAAGGACAAAATAGGAATAAATGCTATGCTAAGAAAATCTTAGGAGCTAAGGCCCAAAAGTGGGCCCACTCCTCCTATGGTTTTGTTTTCAACACTATCCCATTCCTTTTGCCTCCTTCAATACATCACCTCTTGGAATTCTTGGCCTTAGTGTTATTCCATCACTTTCTCCTTGGTGTATGGGACGGGGGCAGTGTTAATCATCAAAGGCACTGGTCCTCCTAGACGCGGATGGCAGGAGGTTTTGTCAAAGCAAATAAGTATTATGCTTGAAAAACATAACTTGCAAAATATCACTAGGATGAAAACCAGTGAAGGGCGTCCTAAGTAAAAAAAAAAATCAAAATCAAAAGTTCCCGCTAGGACACGTCCTAGGCAAAAATTAGAGATCTAAAAAAAAATAGCAAGTGACGACTCTCCAAGTTAGAATCCAAAAGGCAGCTTGAATACTTCTTTACGAGGCCGAAATATGAAGACTCTACTCAAGACTCAGACATGCAGTCCAAGATAATCAGGAGAATTACTATAATAATTATCCAAGAAAATGTTTGTTTAAAAAAAAAAAAACTTAAACACTCACCTACCTCAACCACCCTTTCTAAATCATCATTTCCCGTCCTTTCTGTCTTATCCAATCATAATGACGTATGTTGTTGATGGTTGTCAAAATTGAACATGTCAAAAAAAAATGAAAATGACCCGCTGGGACAGAAACCCGTAAAGGGCATCCTAGGAAAAAATTAGGGCAAATGAAAAGAGTAAAAAATACCCGCTAGAATACATCTTAGGCAAAAATTAGGGTTTCTAAACAAAAAGAAAAAAGGATCCCCAAAATGACTCAATACACCAAACGGCCAATATGACTAATGATGCACATTGATCGAAGCAGTCTCTTCGTGAGAAGGAGAAAAGGAGAGCCACCTTCTAAAAAAAAGAAGAAAGAAAAAACAAAAATCAAAACATGCATTGCACGCATCCAAAATCATTTCACACACTTAAAAAGTTTTCTTTATCCAAAGGGGATTATTCAAAAATAAATAAATAAAAATCCTACGTGAATAAGCATCCAACATTTTTTTTACATCTTTAAAAAAAAAAAAGGCAAAAGCAGTCCAAACTAGGGGCATAAACAATCATCAATCAGGAAAGCATAAACAATCAGTCATTAATGAATCAAAAGGACTCCGCAACAGACGCCTAGAGAGGCATCACAATACTCACATGGCAGGGACAGCACCAGAATCTCTATCACCCATTTACTCCTTTGCCCACCATCACAAGGGCACAACCTACCAGCAATCCTTGTCTTCATCATACGTCCTCCCAAAGTAAAGGGGTAATCACATCATCAGCATCAGCAGGCAGCCTGGAGAGGCCAGACATAATAATACTCAACATTTACTCCTTTGCCGACCATCACAAGGGCACCACCTACCAGCAATCCTCGTCTTCATCAGACGTCCTCCCAAAGAAAAGGGGCAATCACATCATCATCATCAGCAGGCAGCCTGGAGAGGCCAAGCATAATAATACTCAGCATTTACTCCTTTTCCCACCATCACAAGGGCACCACCTACTAGCAATCCTCGTCTTCATCAGACGTCCTCCCATAGAAAAGGGGCAATCACATCATCAACATCAGCAGGCAGCCTGGAGAGGCCAAGCATAATAATACTCTGCATTTAGCAGGCAGCCTGGAGAGGCCAGGCATAATAATACTCAACATTCAACAGGCAGCCTGGAGAGGTCAGGCATAATAATACTTAGCATCAGCAGGCAGCCTAGAGAGGTCAGGCATAATAATACTCATCGTTCAACAGGCAGCCAGGAGAGGCCAGGCATAATAATACTCACCATTCAGCAGGCAGCCTGGAGAGGCTAGGCATAATAATACTCACCATTCAACAGCCAGCCTGGAGAGGCCAGGCATAATAATACTCACCGTTCAACAGGAAGCCTGGAGAGGCCAGGCATAACAATACTCCCTCTTCAACAAGCTACAAATAAAGGGACACATTATCACAAGAGAAACAATGGAGCTTCTACTTGAAGACTAAAGATCAGGTGTACAGTTTGTCAACCTTGTTACCCAATAGAGTACGCAACCAATGCTCAACTTCTCTAAAAGATAATGATACAAGCAAATACACCTATCCAAGGGAAGCAACGTAGAAGCGTCACACAAAGAGACGAGGAGAAGACCCGGAAGAAATGTCTACGTCTTTACTTGCCTTTGGAAAAGCAACACATAGGTATTCCAAAGGACAAGTAAAGAGGGGCAGCTGTAGACACCCAATTTCGTCTAGACCAACAAAATCAATGAAATGGACGTCTATCATCAAAGAAATGGAGCTCCCAAGCATGAAATAACAGGACATGACATCAGAAGGCTAAAAGCCTAAATAAGATGGTTTTAGTAGCCCGGAACGGTCTATTCCAAAACTGGAACAGGCCGTTCTAATTTACAAAAAGGGCCTAAAACCCTTGTTTGGAACGGGCCATTCCAAGCTCTTAAAAAATGGCTAAAACCTACATTTGGAATGGGTCGTTCCCAAATTGGAACGGGCCGTTCCAAGTGAAAAAAAAGGCCTCAAATCTTAATTTGGAACGGGCCATTCCAGCATAGAAATTATGTGTTAAACGCACCTCTGGAACGGACCGTTCCAACATACAAAATTAATACACAATGTACAGATCTAGAACGGGCCGTTCCGAATTTGGAACGGGCCGTTCTGGTCATTTTCGTATGCCTATAAATAGACAGCTTGGGCACAGTTCTCAGGGCTCCCAAATTTCGTCCAAAACTTCTTAGAGCTTGAAATTTCTCTCTCTCTCTCTCTTATTGTATTTCTTGAGTTTTGTGAGGCTTATTGTAGTGTGAAAGGTTGCCACAAAGCACCTAAAATCTTCATATTTGAATATTCAATAGAGCTCGTTCAAGAGGTATTTCAGTCAATCTTCTTCTCTCCCTTTTATTTTTTATCTTTGATAAACATTGTTATAATAAAAACAATCATGTAGACATTTTAGGGTCAATTGTATAATTTAAATTTCAAGCATGTAAATAGTTATTAATAAAAGGGGATTTAATATTTATATTATTATTGTTTATAATGCTAACTTCAACATAGGGTACCGATTAAGGGCATTGTAGGGGTGCTTAATACCTTCCCTACATGTAACCGACCCCCGAACCGAATTCTGGTTATCAAGGCCATTATTGGACTTTTAAAAACCTTTTGTTTTTCCAATGTTTTGAGTAAAACATTGGTGGCGACTCCATGAACCTATTTTCAAAACCATTAATTAGGGATTAGTCTGGTGTCCGGGCATTCCCTAATTGATGAGATCTTTAAAAGGATGTCTAAACCATAAGTCGCGAGATCGGAAATTTTTGGGTTACGACAATGATGTTTTTATTGGCAATAATATAGTTAATACTAATTAAATAAATAATGAAAGAAAAAGGAATTAGGTGAAAATACGTCTGTAGCAAGTATTTATAGAATAACCTTTAAGATCTCAATACGAAGGCGCATTTTAGTAGTGTTTTTCTTTACAAAAGTCTCACAAACACTAAAGACAGTATAGAGAGAGAGGAGAAAAAGTTTCTGCTTGTATTAGGTCAATTGAGCAGTGTGTGTCAAAATACGTGCGTCGGGCACACATTTATAGGCTCCTAGTGTTAGAAAAGAATGGCTCAATCCAAGAGGGGGGTGAATTGGATTCTATGACACTTAAAATTTTTTCAGAGTTCTAAGGATCTTTATTTCAACTTAAACTTTTCTAATATGAATTCTCAAAGAAGTTCCTTGAAAGACTTGCCAATGGGAATGAGTCCTATATGCTTTCTTGATTAATCTTGATTAAGTTCAATGTTAAGAACAACTAATATGCAATACTTTGATTCAGTTTAAAGCAATGTTATGCATACAAACATATTAATCAAGACCAGCCACTTTAACACTCAACCAAGATTTTGCTCAATGTAAAAGATAAGAGTGAGAGAGAAGAATGCACAAGTACTTTATCCTGGTTCAGCCACTCCACATGTGACCTACATCCAGTCCTCAGTCATAACCTGATCAAGATTTGTTCCACTATCTCAATGAAGAAGTTTTACAAGCATACCACACATGCATATACTCCTACATTCAAGATAACCACTTTCTTGCCCCAAAAAAGAACTTCTTGTAAAAACCCACTACAAGAATTCCTTACCACTTGAGACACCTACTCAAGATTTCCCTTACACTTTACACAAGGAATTAAAGGAACGAATTCACCTGGAAGCTGAACAAATTAGACTGTGAATTCCAAAAGCAAATCTTAATCTTCCTCTCCCAAGAATGTAGTGATGATGATGATCTTATTCAAAGCATTTCACAAAATGTTTTTCTTCTTGGTTTCACAAAGAAAACACTTCAAGAAGGCCACAAAGACTTCACAATATAGTTTTTCTCTCATTGATTCTCAATTCATTCTCTGTTCTAAAGTTTCAAAGTGTGAAAGCTATTTATATAATTTTCAGAACCAGTTAATCGATTATTTTGTTCTTCATGATTTTTGGAAACCACTCAAGAACAGAATAATCGATTATTTTGCAAGATAATCGATTATTCCAGAGAGTGCTTCCTGGAATAATCGATTATTTCACAGATAATCGATTATTACAACAAGGCTCTTTTCACCTGTTGTTGGAATAATCGATTACACTTAATGATAATCGATTATTTTGAGTTACCTTTCAAAATCTCAATTTTATACTTCAAAAATATTTCCAAGTATTTTAAATCATCATTATACTCACTCTTATTCAATTTATATTTAAATTAACTCATGCACAAAACATACACATGCAAAATAAGCTAATCAAAACAATACAACTCATAAGAACTTATAAACTACTCCTATTACACATTATGATATTCATATCTTCTTCTTGACTTAGTTTGTGTCCTTGGTCAGCTTCAACTCTCAGAATCCACCCTTTGTTATCATCAAAACTCTCATGCTCTCTTATACTTCAAAACTTAGTTGATTTACTACTCCATGAATCTCAACACCTAGAGGTGTGGAATGACCATTTTGGTTTTGGAATGAGTCATTCCCAACTAGGGTTTCAAGCCATTTTAATGGGTTAGAACAACCCTTTCTGGATTGGGAACAAGCCATTCCCGACTAGGGTTTTAGGCCTTTTTAGTGGGTCAAAATGACCTGTTCTTGTTAAGTCAGACGAAGACAAAAACAATTCCCAGCAAGGTTTTGAATGTGACAAATATAATACATGTTGTTATTTCTAACAAGTGTGTTAGTGTTTCAGTTATAAGTACATACAAGTTGATATGCATCCATACCAGGACCAAGAGACATGAGCAACCAAGATGATGGAAAAAACTAAGTTAAAACACATCAGACGGAGACTCGGATACACAGACAAAGATCAATAAAAATGGATTGCATCTGAAGACACAAAAGCTGACAAACTATCTAGCATACATACTATCAGAAGAACACATGAAGACATCAAAATAGAAGAAGGGAGATAAAAAAAAATGGGCGAGCGCCTATCCACAAATCAAAATTGCGTGTGTTAGAGCAAGTACACCTACCAGTCAGCAAAGGACAACACCTCTATCGCTGTAATATTGAGAAAGTATAGAGATATCTTAATGCCAGTCATAAAAGTAAACATATGGTACAAGCGATCTCATGAAGTGCATATTCAGCAAGCAAACATTTAATGCAAGATCAAAGGCATTGAATGCAACAATCCACAAAGATTGGGAAAACTAGATAAAAGAATCAGATGATGGCTACTCAAGCATCAAAACGAAGTTTCCTCACGGACGGAAGAGGACTACCACAAGAATGAGACATAAAAGTATTAGACAAAGCATATGAAGAATAGTCAAGGCAAGACACGAACCAGACAAGTCGAGATAGATGAAGCAAACAACATAGGAAACTGAGCTTCAAAAGATGAATAGATGGAACACGAATATGCGCTAGATGATCATAAAATATCCAGACAAAGTTGTGTCAAGTGCAACTGTTCTAGAACACATATCAAACAAAATATGTTTCTAAGGTCAGAAGAAAGTTAATTGTGCATCAAGATCAAGAGCAACACAGACTAAAAGATACTCTGGATGAAGACAAGTCTGTCTATAATAATGATCATACCATATAAGACGTTAAAGCATCAACGATAGAATACTCAGATGGAGAACAAGATGTGAGACACATGAGATTAACAGACACAGACAGAGACTGCCGCGCAAACATTTATCAAGTCTCAAAAGACTACTCAAAGCATCATCTATGACCGCACAAAAGCTTTCGAAATAAAACATGTGATCTAAATGAAAGAACAAAGAAGAAGAGAAACACACAAAAGCAGAGCATGCATGTGTCAGAAAAAGTGCATTACTTTTTTAGAAAAGGACAAACGGCTATATTGCTGCATGACCAGAAAAAGACAAATAATTTCTAGGTCTCAGAAAAAGTCAAATACTATTGCAATAGGACAGAGAAGAATACATGCAATGTCTAAGAACAAGAAGCAACATTTAATGCAAGACCAAATGCATTAAATGAAAGGATCAAACTAGTCATGAACGACTATATTAGCTTCAACAGACATATGCAACGGGAAAAGTTTTACAGGTCTATAAGTATGCAATAACATCAAATAAAAAAAAATTGGCAAGAAGCAAAAAGGGAATAATCATAGGCTTTGCCTTGGGATTGTAATTAAGGAATGTGATATCAAGCCCACAAGACAGAGAGTCTAGAGATGAGCGGTGATAGTCATATGTACAATGTAATATTGTAATTTGTATCTCTATAGACTAAGGTTTTAAAATGTCAAATGTGGATGAACCTTAGTGAGTGTTGTAAACCTATGTATCCTCTCCATGAGAGTAACCCAAACACTCAAACACAAGTCTCTGTAGGACTAAGGTAGTTAAACCTCAGAGAGTGTAGATCATATATGTATCCTCTATGTGAGAGTAACCCATACACTCAAACCAAAACTGTATAGCCAATACATGTAAAGCCTGAAGAGGCTAGGGAAAGAATACTTGTAAAGCCTGGAGGGGCTTGTCAAAGAATACTCACTACTAGCCAGAAGTGGCTGATAAGAGAATACTAGCGTTGGTGAGAGAAGCCAACGAGCCAGGAGTGGTCGAGAATACTTGGAGAACCAGAAGTGGTTTAAGAATACTAGCGCTAGTAAGTGAAGCTGGTGGGCCAGGAGTGGTCAAGAATACTTGGAGAACCAGAAGTGGTTTAAGAATACTAACGCTAGTGAGTGAAGTTGTCAGGCCAGGAGTGGTCAAGAATACTTGGAGAACTAGAAGTGGTTTAAGAATACTAGCACTGGTGAGCGAAGCTGGCGGGCTAGGAGTGGTCGAGAATACTTAGGGCCAGGATTGGTCGAGAATACTCAGGACCAGGAGTGGTCGAGAATACTCAGGTCTAGGAGTGGACGATAATACTCAATGTTCTTCATTTTGATATCTAGTGGAATCCTTTAGTTGAAGGAGACTGGACATAGCTCAGTTGAGCGAACTAGTATAAAAATGATTGCCTTATTTTTTTTCTTGTTTAACTAGGAACAAACCTTCTCTACTAATTAAATCCTTATGAAAGACTTCGTCCAATATTTACATATCGTTAAAACCATTTTTTAGACGAAGATGCAATCACGTTTAACAGATATATTACACTAAAAAGCTTTATCTACTACTTGTCTCTACAACAAAACTATCTTGAAAAGGAAAATGTAAGAACTTTAATAATTATCATTATGAAACATTTTCCTTAGGAGACGATGAACCCTTCAGACACATTGACCTTATGCTAAACAAATTCTGCATAACAGTCTGTCGTCTAAAAGTGCACTGGACAAAGAAATTTACTCTTGCGAAAACGTTTTCAAAATTTCTTGGTACACACACACACATATTCAACCCCCCTTTTTATGTGTTTTTTCGCTAACTTCAGTTCTTAACTGGGAATAGGTCATTCCCAATTAGGGTTTTAGACCAATTTTATGGCTTGGAATGTCCTTTTCTGGTTTGGGAATGACTGTTTCATATATAAAGTCAACTTTCGAGTTTTCGGGCCTTTTGGGAGTCATTTCAGTCCATTTCGGTGCTTTATTGGGCCCTCAAGGGCTGTTTGTGTCATCCTAGTAGCCTTTTGCCCTTAGTAATGGCAGCCTGGATGAAATCTGGTGTCTACAGATGATGGAGTTCTCCCTTCCATGGATGAAGAAGGATTCAACGGGGAGACTCCTTGCCCAACGATCACGATACACCAAGGGGTGGGAGCTAGTCTTCAAATGGAGGTGCACGTTTATGGTGAAAGGATTTTGGGCGTGAAGATGGGGTGCTCTCAAGGTAGGTTGGCTCACTCTAAAGTGAAGATGGAGGCCACTCTAGGGTTTCACTGTTCAAGGGTGGAGAATGAGGTAGGTTAGTCGAAATAACCTAGTGACTAAGGAAAGGATTTGAGGCAAAGAAATGCTCTCTCAAATTCATATAATCCAAAGTATTTACAAGGTGCATGGTTTAGGGTATTTATAGGGGAGAGAGCATTTAGGGTTGCATTTGGGAGTGTATGGCCGAAAATGCAATGCCAAATGCACTTCAAATGAAACGCAAATTAACCCTAGATGCTACTTGGTGGCCAATGATGGAATCTTTGGGTTTGGCTAAGCTACAACTAGGTGCATGATAAGACCATGCAACCTAGGTGCCCTCCACTTGGGCCTAAGCCTTGCCAAGTCCAAAAATAAATCCAATGCTCACCAAAAATACGTCTAGGCCTATTTTCTCACCTTAATAAAATACCCTAGACCAAAAATAAAAGCCTATAATCTAAGGCACCCCATAATATAAGGGTAAATTGGGAAATACAAGTGAAAATAAATCCTATGACTAAAATATCCCAAAATACAAGGGTAAAATGGGAAATACAAGTAAAATAAATTCTATGTCTAAGATACCCAAAATACAAGGGTAAAAATGGGAAAATTAAAGACAAGGAAAAAATAGGCATAAAAGATAAATTCTATGCTAATAAGGCTTAGGAGATTGATCAATATCCTTTAACCACAAGAAACATGTCTCTAGGGGTGTTAGCTCCCCTATCTTCTTCCAATCTCCTAGCCATGGACCTATTGATGGGTCCCACATGAAGCTCCAAGGATGGTCCTCCATCATCCCCTCCTTCTTGAGAAGGATTTGACATGAAATCTTTAAGCTCATCCATTCCATTGGCCCCTTCAAAAGATGTGAGACCACAATTAGGGAAATAAACTCCTAAAATTTTCCTACTCAATCCTAAAGTACATGATTTAGATGAATGAGAGTGCTAGGGGTATTGGGGAGACCCAAAAAGGTATCACCAATCATGCATATAAGCAAATTTGGAAAAATTTAATGGCCCCATGCAAGACACCCATCAAATCATCTAGCTTAGGGATTGGGTGCCTATGCTTTATTTAATGATGAATTTTATAAACGGTGTTCATCCTCTATTGCGATCTTTCTTTGGCACCAAAAGAATGAGGATGGCATAAGGGTTAAGATTCTCTTGAACCTAGCCCTTCTTTCTCTCCAAGGGAGAATTATTTTCTTTTCTTATCTTTTTGTTTTTGTTTTTTCTTTTCTCCTCTTCATCTTTCTTGGCTTTCAATTTGAGTTGGTCCTCATTCACTTGAAAAGGTGATAGAGGACAACACATAAATTTCTTACCCAAGTGTTGGAAACTTATTTTATTTCTGAGGCCATCATGGATTATGTTCTTGTCAAATTGCCATGGCCTCCTAAGCAAGACATGACTAGCCTCCAATGGTACTATATCGCACAAAACTTCTTCTTTATATTTACTAATGGAGATAGGTATGCTTGCTTGTTGGTTAACTACAATACCTCTTTCCTCTTTTATCCATTGCATTTTATAAGGTTTAGGATGAGGTTTTATAGTTAAGGCTAGTTTTTCAACCAATCTAGTACTACAACAATTAGAAGTAGACCAACTATCTATAATGAGAGAACAAGTGTTTTCTAGGACCTTGCATTTTGTTTGAAACAAGTTCTCTCTTCTAACCAATAATAAGTCTCCTTCGCAATGTAAGATTACTTCCTCGGAATCTATGGATTCATCTTCACTACTAGAGGAAGATGAAGTAGCTTCATCAAGGCTACTATAATGGTCTTGGGCTTTTAAAACCATAGTTTTCTTTGTAGGACATTGAGAAGAAATATGTCATCTTCCAAGACACTTGAACCACTTAATTTCACTTGACTTAGATTCTTTGGAAGGTGCTTTGTGAAGTTAGCAAAAATACACACAGAAGGGGGCGTGTGTTAAATGTGTGTGTTCGTGTTAGCTGGAAAATTTTAAAGTTATTTTGCAAGAGCAATTTTGGTTGAAAAACTTAAGTAGACTTTTCTGTCTACTGAGTTTTCTTGTTTAATAAAACTGATTTTCAACGTAAAAGGTTAAGTAAATTAGTTTTTCGTCTAGAAGACTTAATCATCTAGTAAAAACTGTTTCAACAAGGTTAAGTATGTTTTCGTCTAATGGTTTGTTGAAAAATCAAATAGAACAAGAGCAAAGTAAGAAAATAGATGAAGAGAATACACCGACAGTTATACTCGTTCACTCAATCTGAGCTACGTCCAGTATCCTTCCGCAGAAGGGTTCCACTAATCACAAGGGATTACAAGTATTCTCAACCACTTCTGGCTCGTCAACTAGACGCTAGTATTCTTTAACCACTTCTGGTTCTCCAAGTATTCTTGACCACTTCTAGTCCGTCAGCTTCACTCACCAATGCTAGTATTCTCAACCACTTTTGGTTCACAAGTATTCTTTCTATCTGCCACTTCAGGCTTTACAGCAGTTTAGAGTATTGAGTGTGTGTATAACTCTCACAGAGAGGATAGGGTAAATTCTACACTCACCAAGGTGCGTAACCTTAGTTTTACAGGGATAAGTGTCTAAGTGTTTGGTTACTCTCGTAGAGAGGATGGGCTATTAGCAACACTCACTAAGAGAAGCTATCTTAGTTTTACACAGATATACAAGAAATAATTTTAGAAGAAAATATAGTTTATATTCGTTCACTTTCTTTTTTCTTGTTGTACGTTCTTATCTTTGCTTCTCTGTTCTATATCTCTTCTTGTTATTTTCCTTGGTACTTATAGCCATCTGGTAAATCTTCCCGTTGTTTGAATTTAAATTTTTTCGTTGAAGTATAGCTTCATGTCGTTGCAGATGGAGGCATGTTCATGGCTATGCAAATCTTTTTATTTATGCGTTTGATCTTGCATTAAATGTTTGCTTGTATTTATGAAGTCTCTCTGTGTAGTTGATTACTTTGATATCTGACTTTAATCATGATCTAGGTATATTTGTACTTTCCTCATTAGTTTAGCTACTACGGTGCTATCTTTTTCTGAAAAGTAGGTGTCCTTTTTCTGACGCACTCAGCTTTGACTTGTGAATCCACGCTTGCCTATATTTTTTTTATTCATGTTGATGTCCTTTTGTGTTTCTTGTATGATTTCTTTCAATATGATTAGTGGACTTTAGACATGCTTCAGTATTTTTGAAATTGTCTGGATACAAGACACTTCGTCTGATCATGACTACTCTTTTCGTCTAGGCATAAAAGTGACAACTTCGTCTTCTGGTTGATTCTATCATTTCATGTTGATGTCTGTTCATCTTGTGTCTAATGCCTCAGGCTTCCACTAATAGTCTTGTCTTATCTTGTATTTTGATTTTGATTTGTGCCTGAATTGACCTTGGTCTTGATACTAGCTTTGCTATCGTCTGATGTTTTGTTCAGCTAGATTAACCTTGATCATACTTTATTGCATGATCTTATTGTTATCCATCTGAAACACTAATGCAGATGTTAGTAATAACAATATGTATTATATTTGTCATATTCAAAACCTTAGTGGGAATTTCCGTCTTACTTAACAATCTCCCCCTTTTTGATGATGACAAATATAATCTATTAAGTTTATACATATTTATCAAGCATTTATGTATTAGACCTAGAGCACAGATCAAGCAAATATCATATGTATAGTGTAAGGGATATATTTTTTCTCTTAAGTTCCTAAGATTCCTAAGGTTCCTCCCCCTAAATCTATGCTCTCCCCCTTACTAAGTGATTGGTCTAGTGTGATAGATTTTGTGTTCTTTTCTCCCCCTTTGTGATCATCAAAAAAGAAATAGAGGGTCAACATATGTACTATTGATCATCAATCAATTCCATTCCTAGTCTATCTCTCAACCAGACATATCTATCTTCTTGAAGGGGTTTGGTGAAGATGTCAGCTAGTTGACATTCAGTCTCAACATAAATAAGATCAAATGTTCCTTTCTGCACATGATATCTAATGAAATGATGTTTAATTTCTATATGCTTAGTTCTAGAATGCAAAATAGGATTTTTAGGAATGTTAATAGTAGTAGTGTTGTCACAGAGTACAGGAATACTACTTTCATAAATGTCATAGTCTTCCAGTTGATGTTTGATCCAAAGCAGTTGCGTAAGACATTGTCCTGTGGCAACATACTCAGCTTCACAAGTTGATAAAGCAATCGTGCTTTTCCTCTTGCTATTCCATGAAACCAAGTAGCATCCAAAGAAATGACATCCTCCGCTAGTGCTTTTTCTCTCCGATTTGTCTCCTGCATAATCTGCATCACAATATCTTAGAAGAGAAAAATTCTAGCTTCTATAGAAGCTGATGCCTAGGTTAGGTGTTCCTTTAAGATATCTTAAAATTCTTTTAACCGCTTGTAAGTGTACCTCCTTAGGTCGTACTTGGAACCTAGCACAGACGCAGATGCTGAACATGATGTCGGGTCTTGACGCTGTTAGGTACAAGAGAGAACCAACCATTCCTCGGTACATTGTGCTATCAACTTCTGGTGATTCTTCATCCAGACCAAGAGTAGTTGAAGGATGCATTGGTGTCTTCATTGGTTTTGCATCTTCCATTTTGAACTTTTGCAGTAATTCTTTTGTATATTTTGTTTGATGAATTTTGATTCCTTCGTCTTACTGGACGATTTGAAGTCCTAGAAAGAACTTCAGTTCTCCCATCATGCTTATTTCAAATTCATCCTGCATAAGCTTGGAAAATTCTTGGCATAGATTTTCATTAGTAGCACCAAAAATTATGTAGTCTACGTAGATTTGGACTATTATAAAATCATCCTTGATTATTTTTCTAAACAGAGTGCTGTCAATTTTGCCTCTTATGAAATTATTATCTGTTAGAAAAGAGCTTAGTTTTTCATACCATGCACGTGGTGCCTGTTTTAATCCATACAAAGCTTTGTTTAGTTTGAAAACATAAGATGACAATAATTCATTTTCAAAACCAGGAGGTTGACATACGTAAACTTCTTCTGAAATTTTTCCATTTAGAAATGCGCTTTCAACATCCATCTGATATAATTTCATGCCAGTACATGCAGTAAAAGCAAGTAAGATTCTAATAGCCTCTATTCGAGCAACAGGTGCAAAAGTTTCAGTAAAGTCTATACCTTTCTGCTAAGAGTACCCTTTTGCAACTAACCTTGCTTTATTTCTTACCACATTTCTAGATTCGTCCAATTTATTTTTGTATACCCATTGTGTTCCTATGATTGTCCTGTCCTTAGGCATTGGAACAAGTTTCCAGACATCATTCTTCTAGAATTGACTCAATTTTTCTTGCATGGCTTGAACCTAGCTTTCGTCTGACAATGCTTCGTTTGTGGTTCTTGGCTCTATTTGGGACAGCAGAGCAATTTGTGCTTGAGTTCTGAACGAACTTCTAGTTCTTAATACATCCTTTACTTCTCCAATGATTTGCTCTTGCGGATGATGAGACTTCATCTGCCAGTTGCGATTGACTGGCTCTCTATCCTCTCTTTCATCTTGTTGAGTCGCTGTTTCTGTAGACTCAAGCTTTTTTGTCTGATCGTTGTTTACTTGCATATTCTCAAAGAAATTGCCTAGCTATGATATTTCTTTATCAGGCTTGTGTTCATCAAATTTAACGTGAATGGCTTCCTCAACATTTTTAGTTCTGTTGTTGAACACCCTATAGGCTCTTGACCTCTTAGAGTATCCAAGTAGAATACCTTCGTCGGTTTTTGAGTCAAATTTTCCTAAATTATCTTTGGTGTTCAGAATAAAACATCTGCATCCAAACGAGTGAAAATATGATATGTTGGGTGCTCGTCCCTTCCACAATTCATAAGGAGTCTTTTTTAGTAAGGGCCTAATATATATTCTGTTTGAATATAGCAGGAAGTATTAACTGCTTCTGCCTAGAAAAGTTTAGAGGTGGAGAAATCATTTAGTAAAGTTTTTGCCATTTCTTGTAAAGAACGATTCTTTCATTCTACAACCCCATTTTGTTGTGGAGTTTTGGGTGTTGAAAAATTATGTGTTATTCCATTTTCTTAACAAAATTCCTGAAATTGTTCATTTTCAAATTCTCCCCCATGATCACTTCTAATAGATGCTATTGATATTCCCTTTTCATTTTGAACCCTTTTACAGAATACATGGAATACCCTAAAAGACTCATCCTTGTGAGTTATGAACAGTACCCATGTCCATCTAGTGTAGTCGTCCACAATGACCAATCCATATCTTTTACCACTTACAGATGTTGTTCTAGTGGGACCGAATAGATCTATGTAGAGTAGTTCAAGAGGTCGTGAGGTGGAAACATGATTTTTGCTTTGAAATGAACTTTTAACTTGTTTCCCCTTTTGACATGCTTTACATACACCGTTCGTCTGATGCACAAGATTCGGTAGTCCTCTTACGAGGTTATGCTTTGTCAGTTTTGAGATTAATCTCTGACTTGCATGACCAAGTTTCTTGTGCCAGATCCACTAATTTTCATATGAAACTAGGCAATCAACATTCTGATTTTCTAGTTCATTAAGCATTATTTTATACAAGTTGTTGCATTTGTTAGCCGTGAATAATATGGATGAATCAGGTTGACTAACAGTACATTTATTCTTGTTGAAGGATACTTCATAACCGCTATCGCACAATTGACTTATGCTTAGTAGATTATGTGTTAATCCTTTAACATACAGAACATTATCGATGGAGATAGAGGAGTTGATACCTATTTTACCTATTCCCGTGATATATCCTTTCTGTCCTCCTCTAAATGTGACTTGCCCTCCTTTCTTGGACTTAAGGTCTAGGAACATAGACCTTTCGCCCATCATGTGTCGCAAGCAGCCTCTGTCCAGGTACGATGGCTGGGCATTTTTTGTTTTTGTTGAAAAGATCTGCAGCAAGCACTATTTCAGTTTTTGGTACCCAAATGGATTTGGGTCCATGAGTGTTAGCACTAAAGGTTTTGGAATCCCTCTTCTTATGCATGTGACTGCATTTAGACGTAAAATGTCCATTCTTTCCATACAAGGAAGATGCATAAGTTTCTATCTTGATTTCTGACTCAGATTCAACGAACTCTAATCCTGTTCTATCTTTCTCACTCCTGGAGTTTTTTAGAAAATACTCAAGAATCTTGGTTCCCAGAGTGAATTTTGACAAATCTGATTTTAATAAATCGTTTTCTTTGGTTAATATGATTACTTCTTCTGAAGTTGAAAGAAGTTTTGAGTTTTCATTTTTTATTAGACGATTTTCTTTAAGTAATTCCAAAATTATTTTCTTTTGTTCTTTATATGCTGTAGAAATCTTTGTTGAATCTGATAGAAGTTGATTGTATGCATGTTCAAGAATTTCAAGGTCAGATTCAGTTACCTCCTCATTATCAGATTTTGATGATGAAACTGTGTCTGCCATGAGGCAGATGTTTGCTTCTTCGTCTCCTTCAAACGATGTTGTGTCGAGGTCCTCCCAGGTAGCCATCATGGCTTTCTTCTTTTTGTAGGGGATCAACTTCTTCTTCTTTTTTTCTTTCTCTTTTTCCTTTTTGATTTCCGGACATTCAGTTTTGTAATGTCCAGGTTTCTTACATTCATAGCACAATGGTTGTGCCTTTTCTCTAGGAGGTCTTCTGTATTTTCTCCATCGTATTCCTTCCTTTTTCTTCATCATTGAGTGATTCTTCCTTGACAAGAAGGATATTTCATCGTCTATGTTGCAAGTTCCTTCACTACAGCTTTCAGCAGACATATCGTTGATCCTTAGGGCTTTGGAGGAGGATGATGTTGATTTATTCTTTTGCACATTTAATGCAATAGACTTCTATTTCCTCTCACAATCGTCTTTTTGCAGCTCCAACTCATGGAATTTAAGTAGTCCAATGAGTTTTTCTAGAGAGAGTTTTTCCAGATTTTTGGATGCTTTTAGAGCAGTAACTTGTGGTCTCCATTTCCTAGGTAAACTACGAAGTAATTTGTCAATATGATCAAAGTTATCATAAGTTCTACCTAGGAAGGAAAGTTCATTGGCGATGGTTTGGAATATTCCAAACATAGTCTGTATAGATTCGCTTTCCTCCATTTCAAAAGGTTCATACTTACGTGTGAACAAGCTTAGCTTGTTGCGTTTTACCTCTAGGAACCCCTCATAGGTTAGAGCTAGGGTGTCCCACATTTGTTTGGCACTTCTAAAGCTGTGAACTTTAGTGTATTCCTCCTTAGACAGAGCACACATGAGCGCATTGCGTGCTTTGGAGTTCAACATAAATCTTAGTTTCTGCTCTTCAGTCCATTGTGCTCTGGGTTTCTCGTTGCCATCTTGATCTAGCAAAATGTAGTTTTCTTGCTCAACGACCTCCCAGATGTCTATATGATATGCATCAAAGAGCGCAATCATTCTTTGCTTCCAGTAGTCATATTTTGCTCCTTTGAAGAGGGGTGGTCGGTTTACAGCTTTTCCTTCATTTTCCATGATCATTTCCCCTATAGTGTTAGATGCTCAACCCAAGGGGTCAAGCTTTGATACCAATTGAAGTTAGCGGAAATACACACAAAAGGGGGGTTGGATGTGTGTGTTCGTGTTAGCTGAAAAACTTTAAAGTTATTTTGCAAGAGCAATTTTGGTTGAAAAACTTAAGTAGACTTTTCTGTCTAGTGAGTTTTCTTGTTTAATAAAATTGATTTTCAACGTAAAAGGTTAAGTAAATTAGTTTTCCATCTAGAAGACTTTATCGTCTAGTAAAAACAGTTTCAACAAGGTTAAGTATGTTTTCGTCTAATGCTTTGTTGAAAAACGAAATAGAACAAGAGCAAAGTAAGAAAATAGATGAAGAGAATGCACAGACAGTTATTCAAGTTCACTCAATCTGAGCTACGACCAGTTTCCTTTCGCAGAAGGGTTCTACTAATCACAAGGGATTACAAGTATTCTCAACCATTTCTGGCTCGTCAACTAGACGCTAGTATTCTTTAGCCACTTCTAGTTCTCCAAGTATTCTTGGCCACTTCTGGTCCGTCAGCTTCACTCACCAACACTAGTATTCTCAACCACTTCTGGTTCACAAGTATTGTTTCTATCAGCCTCTTCAGGCTTTACAGCAATTTAGAGTATTGAGTGTGTGTATAACTCTCACAGAGAGGATATGGTAATTTATACACTCACCAAGGTGCGTAACCTTAGTTTTACAGGGATAAATGTCTAATTGTTTGGTTACTCACATAGAGAGGATGGGCTATTAGCAACACTCACTAAGATAAGCTATCTTAGTTTTACACAGATATACAGGAAATAATTTTAGAAGAAAATGTAGTTTATATTCGTTCACTTTCATTTTCTTGTTGTACGTTCTTCTTTTTGCTTCTCTGTTCTATATCTCTTCTTCTTCTTTTCCTTGATACTTATAGGCATCTGATAAATCTGCCCGTTGTTTGAATTCAAATTTTTTCTTTGGAGCGTAGCTTCATGTCGTTGCAGATGGAGGCATGTTCATGGCTATGCAAATCTTTTCATTTAATGCGTTTGATCTTGCATTAAATGTTTGCTTGTATTTATGAAGTCTCTATGTATTTGATTACTTTGATATCTGACTTCAATCATGATCTAGGTATATTTGTACTTTCCTCATCAGTTCAGTTGCTACGGTGCTATCTTTTTTTGAAAAGTAGGTGTCCTTTTTCTGACGCACTCAACTTTGACATGTGAATCCACGCTTGTATTTATGAAGTCTCTTGTGTTTCTTGTATGATTTCTTTCAATATGATTAGTGGACTTCAGACATGCTTCAGTATTTTTGACATTGTTTGGATACAAGACACTTCGTCTAATCTTGACTACTCTTTTCGTCTAGGCATAAGAGTGACAACTTCGTCTTCTGGTTGATTCTATCATTTCATGCTGATGTCTGTTCATCTTGCATCTAATGCCTCAGGCTTCCACTGATAGTCTTGTCTTAAATTGTATTTTGATTTTGATTTGTGCTTGAATCAACCTTGGTCTTGATACTATCTTTGATATCGTCTGATGTTTTGTCCAACTAGATTATGCTTGATCATACTTTATTCTGTGATCTTATTGTTTTCCATATGAAACACTAATGCACAAGTTAGTAATAACAATATTTATTATATTTGTCATATTCAAAACCTCAGTGGGAATTTCCATCTGACTTAACACTTTGAAAGTTGATTTTTCTTTTTCTTTTTCTTTTTCTTCTTTTGGGTAAGGTTAGGAAGAATGGACCTCCTTCTTAAAACTCTTGGGATAAGAGGGAGTGGAGTCTTTTTGAAAAGATTTTCTCTTAAGTTGATGCTCCACCCTTGAGCAAAGTTGAACAAGTTCATTTAAATCTCCATAAGGCAAAATTTCAACTTTTTCTCTTATCTCTAGATTAAGACCACTTTGAATTCTAGAGATTGTGGTCCTCTCTTCCTCCCTAATCCCAACCCTCATTATTAGCAACTCCATAGTTTGCCTATATTCTTCCACACTAGATGACCCTTGTTTCAACCTTTGTAGCTTATCCATAAGCTCTCGGTCATAGTATGGAGGAATATGACTCCTTCTTAAGGCACTACGGAGCTTATTCCAATATTGAATTGGGGGATCATGATTTATTATTCTTTCTTTTTCTAGGGAGGTCCACCAATACATGGCTTACCCTTGGAAGCTAAGGGTTGCCAAAGAAACCTTCCTTTCTTCACTTATTCCATGGCAAGAGAATAATTGTTCCACTTTCATTTCCTAATAAAAGTATGTTTTCACATTATCCTTGCCATGAAATGAGGGAAGAGCAATGTTAGGTTCCTTATTGGAAGACTCCCTATGTCTATGTGGCCTTGGGGGTCTTTGATAGTAATCATCATTGTGATGACTACTATAAAAGATCTCACTTGGAGGTTGGGTATGATGCCCTTCCTCCTCATGAACACTTGAAGGTATTCTAACCCCCTTTCCCTTTGAGGACTTAGGTTGGGGAACTCTAGGGTTTGACCCACTAGCTTCCCCTCCCACAACTAGCCTAACAAGTAGTTGTCTTATTTCCTCATTATTTCTAGCATTTTCTTTTTCTCTTTCTCTAAGCTCTTCCTCTCTTTTTATATTTTCCTCTTCTTTTCTTCTCAAATATTCCTTTAACTCCCTAAGCTCATCCCTAACACTAGGCCTACTACTATATGAATTATGACCATGTACACTAGAATGATCACTCATCTTTGATCAAGAAAGGGTTTTCACAATTTTTTGCAAAAGATTGACACTAAAATTTTTCACAAAGAGTGAGTGATAAAAAGTTTTCTGATGGAATAACACTAAGGCCGAGAAGACCAAGAGGTGATATACTAAAGGAGGCAAGAGGAATGGGATAGTAAGGCCATTTTTGGACCTTAGCTCCTAGGTTTTATAGCATTTATTTCTTTATTCCTATTTTTCCCTTGTCTTTAATTTCCTATTTTACCCTTGTATTTTGGGGTATTTTAGTCATAGAATTTATTTTACTTGTATTTCCAATTTTACCCTTGTATTTTGGGGTATCTTAGTCATAGGATTTATTTTCTCTTGTATTTCCCATTTTACCCTTGTATTATGGGGTGCTTTAGATGATTAGGGTTTTAATTTTGGGCTAGGGTGTACATTAGAAGGGTGACGCATATTTTGGTGACCATTGGACCTATTTTTGGTGTTAGAAAGGCTTAGGCCCAAGTGGAGGGCAAAGGTTGCATGGTCTTATCATGCACCTAGATATAGCCAATCTAAACCCATAGATTCCATCCTTGGCCACCAAGTTGCATCTAGGGTTCATTTGCATTTCATTTGGAATGCATCTAGGGATCATTTGCATTTCATTTGGAATGCATTTGCCTACTCCAAATGCAACCCTAGATGCCTCCCCTCCTATAAATACCCAACACCCCACCACTTGTAAATACTTTGGATTATATGAATTTGAGAGAGCATTTCTTTGCCTCAAATCCTATCCTTAGTCCCTAGGTTAGTTTCGGCTAGCCACCTTCATTCTCCACCCTTGGAGAGTGAAACCCTAGATTGGCCTCCACCTACACTTGGAGTGAGCCAACCTTGTGAGCACAAAACACCGTTTCACCAAACACTTCCGCCCAACACCTCCTTTCACGCCCATCTCCCTTTTGTCCCACAAAAACCTTCCTTTGTCTACCTCTTGGTGAACCTAGATCAAGGGCAAGGAGTCTCCTTTCAACCAATATCATCATCCATGGAAGGAACGACTCCATCAAGTGGTATCTAGAGCCAAGGTTCATCAAGGGTAAAACTTTGTCTTCCTTGTCTTGTTGCTTGTTTTTCCTATTCGGTCTTTTCTCTACTCCTTCTCATTTCTTGTGTGGCCGAATAGTTTAGGGCTCATTCTTTGTTCCTTGTGAGCCTTCCTTGAATATTATAGGTTTCCATTATTAGGTGTTGCCATGCTTTTTCATTTTTAGGTTTGAGTCCCATATGAATATGCTTTTTGATTTTTGAATCTTTTAAGTTTTGTCAAAGTTTTGTTTCCTATATTTTGTCAAAAAAAAAATTCCATGTATGTATGCCAAACACTTTGCATGAATGCATGAATCAAAAATATATGATAGTGGGCGTGACATATAGAAGCTTTTTAGGGGTCATTCATGCATGCTACTTAGTCCTAGCATGTTCTTTTGTATTTTTGAGTTTCCATGTGTGAAATGCTTCCTTGCACATGCATAAAAATTGCTGCCCACTTTTCCCTTGCATTCCACTTGTTATGGTCTTTATTTGATGCTTAATAACCCTAAAAGAATCTAAGAGGTGTGCTGGAAAATTTGTGCAAAACAACTTGTACTAGATAGTACAAATCTAATTCCACTCAAAAGATACCCTAAACACCTCTAAGAAACCGCCACTTGTCTTCTTTCTCTTTCTCCTAAATTTGACCTAATTTTTCCACCCACAAGTGCAAAACCTAAGCAACAAATGGGCTGAACATTTAAAAAAAAAATTGGACCCAAGGAATATTAAAAAAAAATTGACGTGAAAGAAAAGGAAGAAAAGAAAGAACAACAAAAAAAATTTTGACCAAAAAAGGACTTGTTGCTAGACTTGTGGACTTGGACTTTTACCTATGCATTTGGGAGTTGGACTTAAGACCTTATTGACCTTATTGAACCTATTTTGAGACCTTAAGAGTGGCTGGACCGAATCAATTAAAAGACTTAAGCAAGTGGACTAAACACTAATCCATTCTAGTGCCATTCTAGGATTACTCTTTTGTGTGCTTCCTATTTTTGATTGAGTCTTAATTTTAGTTTGTCTTTTCTTTGGCCTCTTTTGTTTTGTCTCAACTAATTCTCTCTGAGTTTAGCCTTCCCTAATTGTGCTTTTCAGTTTTATTTCTTGGACTCTTGCTCTTTGGGTTGGTTTCATTTTGTTTGTAGGTGAAGAACCTATCTACCAAACTAGCACACCTTTGGTGGATTTGAGTGGAGGAGTGAACCGAATCCAAACCTAGCCTTTGGAGGGATTTCCACCATACAAAAGGAGTGTTAAACACTTGGAGAGGACTAACAAGTTTTCTCTTTGTGAAGGAACCCCAAGTGGAGGAGTTTGAAGACCAAGACTTTTGTTTTTCATAATTTTTGCTTGAATTGTTCTTTTCGGCCTTTTGTGTTCTTTGGCCTTGTTTTCATTCTTTTGGTTTGTAATTGGCCATTCTTAAACCTCTTCATTTTGGTTTAGCTTCGTGTAGTTTGAAGGTGATTTGAAAACCTTCACTTAGGACCTCGACTAGACTATGTTTTAAGTGCTTTTCTTTTGCATGCTTTATAGCTTTTGGTAGTATAATTGTTTAGGCTTTTATCTTTGTTTTCAAATCCGTTTAGAAGGCTTGCTATTTGCCTACTAGGGGTAACGTGCACACACACACTTTATTGTTGTGCCAAATTGTTTTGTAAGAAAAGTAGAAAAGGCTTAGTGATTTTTACTTGATAGGGCTTGGTTTTTAAGTGATTCTTTGTAGTCCACCTCCCCTTGAAAGTTCACTTTGTACACTTAGGCCTTTTCCTACCTATCTTGCACTTTGAAAACCTTTTGTGAAAACCATTTTATCACTCACTCTTTGTGAAAACTTTTCTAACCCCTTTGAAAACAATTTGTGAAAACCTTTTCTTGATCAAAGATAAGTGATCATTCTAGTGTCCATGGTCATAATTCTCGTAGTACTAGGTCTAGTGTTAGGAATGAACTTAGGGAATTGAAAGAGTACCTAAGAAAAAAAGAAAAGGAAAATATAAAAAGAGAGGAAGAGTTGAGAAGAAAAGAAAAAGAGTTTGAAAAGAATAACAAGGAAATAAGAAATTTACTTGCAAAGTTGGTAGAAACTCGTGGATCCCACCCTAGGATTGTTCCATCTAGATCTCAAAAGGAGAAAGAAGCTAGAATTCCTAGGAGTATGCATGAGGAAGAAAATACAAAAAGAGAGGAAGAACTTGAAAGAAAAGAAAAAGAAAAGAAAAGAGAAAAGAAAGAAAAAATAAATAAAAGTATAAAGAAAGTTCAAGAGTGGTTAGAAAATAAAACACAACCAACACTCTTAGAGAAGAGTAAGGAGGATAATGTTTCCTCCAAAGGGCTTATGCTTGAAGAGAGTCACTTGCCCATTGAAAATGATTTAAAAGAAACTCTCTTTATTCATCAAGACCTTAACTCTTTCTCTCACGTTGCCACTAGTCATGAAGTGGAGATTCAAAAACAAATCCCTTTTAGAGAAAAAGAATCTCAACTTCAAGATTTAGTGAAGAAGAAGTGGACTTCACTTAGTTCCACTTCTTGTGCTACTTCCTTGGTGGTGCCCAAGGTAGATAGCCTTCCTTTGTGTAGGACTTTTCCTACCTTAGTTGTGTCAATAATGCACCCAATTTATGGAATATATTATTTGTTGGATATACTATATGAACCTTCAAGGTTCCTTGTGACAAATTCTTTTCATAACTATCCAACAAATAATATAATCCAAAATTGCTTAGGAAATTTTCTAGTTGTATTTCCTTTATTTTCTAGGAAATGCCTAGGTTACCACATAGGGTACTTTAGGCAAGATGTTCTAGTTTTTAGGACTAATGCATTAGTGTGCTATAGTTTTAGTCTTTTTAACTTTTTAGGTTTTAGTTATACACCTAGACTTCATCATGGGGAGGATCCTATCCTTAGCATTAGGGAGTCTAGTCTTTTTAGTTTAGAAAATCTTTTTAGCATTTTTAGTGGCACTCCTCTTAGGATGCACTTTCCATCTATATCATATACTATTACCTCTCATGCTTACTTTTATGTTTTTGTTGGTCATGACGTCCACCATAAAGAACCTCTTGATTTGAGGTCAAATCCTTTTCAAGAGGGAGGGAATGATGGAATAACACTAAGGCCGAGAAGACCAAGAGGTGATATACTAAAGGAGGCAAGAGGAATGGGATAGTAAGGCCATTTTTGGACCTTAGCTCCTAGGTTTTATAGCATTTATTTCTTTATTCCTATTTTGCCCTTGTCTTTAATTTCCTATTTTACCCTTGTATTTTGGGGTATTTTAGTCATAGAATTTATTTTACTTGTATTTCCAATTTTACCCTTGTATTTTGGGGTATCTTAGTCATAGGATTTATTTTCTCTTGTATTTCCCATTTTACCCTTGTATTATGGGGTGCTTTAGATGATTAGGGTTTTAATTTTGGGCTAGGGTGTACATTAGAAGGGTGACGCATATTTTGGTGACCATTGGACCTATTTTTGGTGTTAGAAAGGCTTAGGCCCAAGTGGAGGGCAAAGGTTGCATGGTCTTATCATGCACCTAGATATAGCCAATCTAAACCCATAGATTCCATCCTTGGCCACCAAGTTGCATCTAGGGTTCATTTGCATTTCATTTGGAATGCATTTGCCTACTCCAAATGCAACCCTAGATGCCTCCCCTCCTATAAATACCCAACACCCCACCACTTGTAAATACTTTGGATTATATGAATTTGAGAGAGCATTTCTTTGCCTCAAATCCTATCCTTAGTCCCTAGGTTAGTTTCGGCTAGCCACCTTCATTCTCCACCCTTGGAGAGTGAAACCCTAGATTGGCCTCCACCTACACTTGGAGTGAGCCAACCTTGTGAGCACCAAACACCGTTTCACCAAACACTTCCGCCCAACACCTCCTTTCACGCCCATCTCCCTTTTGTCGCACAAAAACCTTCCTTTGTCTACCTCTTGGTGAACCTAGATCAAGGGCAAGGAGTCTCCTTTCAACCACTATCATCATCCATGGAAGGAACTACTCCATCATTTTCACAAAGGTTTTCAAGGTTTAAGATTGGTGCAAAAGGCTTATGTGTACAAAGTGAACTATCAAGGGAGGTGGACTACTAAGAATCACTTAAAAACCAAGCCTTTCCAAGTAAAAATCAATAAGCCCTTTGTGACCTTTCTTACAAAAACAATTTTTCACAGTAATTAAGTGTGTGGTGTGCACGACCCCCTAGTAGGCAAATTGAAGCCTTCTAAACGCCAATGAGCAAAGGTAAAGTCCTAGGCAATTATACTACAAAAGCTTTTAAAACATGCAAGAAAATAAGTAAAGCACAAGGTAGTCGGATTCCTTGGTGAAGGTTTTCAAATCACCTTCAAACTACATGAAATTGCTACTAAAACACAATCAACCAAGGGGAGATGCCAAAGGCTTCCCAAGACACTCCTCAAAAGGCCTTATACAAAGTCAAAAGCAAAAATGGTAAACAAAGGAACAAAGAAAATTTGGGTGGAAAATTTAGTGACAAAAGGGTCACCAAATCCGTCACAAATTCTTGTCTAAGGTGTCTTCTCTTTAAGTCCTGCGCCAATGAGCAAACTTTGATCAGCCTCTCCAAGTGTTTAAGCACTCCTTTTGAATGTGGAAACCCTTCAAAAGGCCTAGGTTGAGTTTCGATTTGCTTCTACACTCAAAATGAAACCAACCCAAGAGCAAGAGTCCAAGAAATAAAAACTGAAAAGGAACAATTAAGGAAAGGCTAAACTCAGAGAGAATTTATTGAGACAAAACAAAAGAGGCCAAGAAATTAAAACTAAAATTAAGGCACAATTTAAAAGGGAAGCACACAAAGAATTGTCTTAGAATGACACTAGAATAGATTAGTTGTTTTAGTCCACTTGATTAGGTCCTTTATATGATTTGGTCTGGCAACTCTTAAGGTCTCAAAATAGGTTCAATTATGTCAGAAGTCCAACTCACAAATGCATAGGTAAAGGCCCAAGTCCACATGTCTAGCAACAAGTCCTTTTTGGTCAAAACTTTTTTTTGTTCTTTTTCCTTTTTGTTTCTTTTTTCACGTCAATCCCCTTTTTTTTTGTTCTTTTGGGTCCAATTGCCTTTAATGTTTCAGCCTTTTTGTTGCTAAGGTTTTCCACTTGTGGGTGGAGAGAAAATTAGGTCAAATTTTAGAAGAAGGAGAAGAAGACAAGTGGCATGTTCTTAGAGGCTTTTAGGGAATCTTTTGAGTGGAATTGGTTTTGTACTATTTAGTACAAGTTGTTTTGCACAAAATTTCCAACACATCTCTTAGATTTTTTTAGGGTTATCAAGCATCAAATATAGACCAAATCAAGTGGGAATACAAGGAGAAAGTGGGCTGCAATTTAAATGCATGTGCAAGGATTCAATTTACATATGGATACTAAAAAATACATGGAACATGCTAGGACTAAATAGCATGCATGAATGACTCCTAAATAGCTTCTATATGTCACACCCACTTCATGTTATGCATCAAGATATTTTTGGTTCATGTAATCATGCAAAGTGTTTGGCATACATACATGGAATTTTGTAGACAGATTGGGAAACAAGATTTGACAAAACGAGTGGATTCAAAAATAAAAAAGTTTGTTCATATCATGTTCTTCATGTTAATATGAGACTCAAGCCTAAAATGAAAAGGATGAATACCACCTAATAAGGTGATGGAAGACTTGTTGAGAAACCCGGATTGATGTTGAGTTTCCTTCAAGCTCCTCCCTAGATCTTGAACTCCTTGATTCTTCCTAGGCTTGGCTAAGGTCTCGAAGGGAGGAGGAGACCTTAGAACCACCACGGTTTGGTGGAGAAACTCTCCCAAGAGGCGCCACTCCTTGATGAAGAGATAAGCCCCTTCAATTCTCACCACACTCTTCTATGAAGGGATAAGAGAATTGGATGCTATCAAAGAGGTTTAGGGACTTTTAGAAGAGAGAAATCTGAACTCAATTTCAGAAATGAAATCTCAATACATCCAAAATTGTTTTACAAAGAGGGAAAAACGAAAATATAGGAGTAGGAAGCTTGGAGAGTAAGCTAGTCTTAACCATGGTTCACTAGGAACCATGGTAAGGTCTAGCTAACCACCCATGGTCTAGAGGCTTGGAGAGCAAGCTCCTCACTTAGCTTGCTTGGTAAGCTAGCTAAGGAGAAGCTTGTGCTTCAAGCTTCCAAGCTTGAGAAGAACCAAGCTATTTGGCCAAGTGTGAACACAAGTGTGAACACATCTAGGTGGGCGGCTCTTTGGACTTAATTTACTCCAACCGGTTTTGAAATTGATAATTTGGTTTAGTTAGGTTCATCCAATGTGAATGGAACCTAGCTAAATCAAATCTATGAAAAATTAGGAGTAAAATGAGTCCAATATGTAAATTTTAGCCTAGGACCACCTTTTGGCTAAATTGCTAGTAACACTCTCTAGCTTGCTAATGGCACTCTCTAGCTTGCTAATGCCACTCCCAATCCTACTACTAGAAAACTAAGAAAAGAATGTATTTCTAGGTTAGGTTAAATGGAGTCAAAGTGCCCAAGTAACCTACCCTAGAAACAATATACAATAGCTACTAAAAAGGAAATAAAGTGCCTCACAAATACAAAGGCAAAAATACACCTATACAAGTATCTACTATATACAAGGTACAAGAAATCAAACTATACAATGTATTTACAATAGAGACTATGAGACTAACAAGAGGAATCATACTCAATACTCATATTGAGCATAGGTCTAAGAAGCACCTCCTCTCTAGAAGCCTCCTCTAGCCTCTTAACCATGGACCTAGTTAAAGGCCCAATGGTCTTCAAGTGTGAGAATCCTTGGATCACCCTTCACCCTTCTTGGTCTTACCTCTTCCAAAGGGATCCTTGGGGATTAGATTTCCATCATACCCTCCCCCTTCGAAAGGATTTGTCCTCAAATCCAGTGGTCCTTCCACAAGGATAGCATCACCTACAAAAATAAGAAACAAAGCATTAGTAATGATATATGCATATAATACATGTGGAAAGTGCACCTTATGAGGAATCCCTTCTATAGTCCTAACAAGGGTTCTTAGACTATGAAGGATGGGTTCTCTAAGCATAAGAATAGGATCCTCACTATAGTGTAGTCTAAGTGTAAAACTAATTCCAAAAAATGTGAAAGTGCTAAAACTATAAGAAACTAATGAAGTACTCTTACATACTAAGGTATCTTGCCTAAGGTACCCTATGTAGTAACCTAGGCTTCTATAAGAAAACAAAGTGAATATAATAAGAAAACTACCTAGACAACCTTCGACCATATTATATGTTAGATACATCATGGATGAGGGTGTAAAGAGTTTAAAAGAGTCATAGAATCTAATTTGGTCTTGAAGGGAAGTAGTCAAGTTAAGTTCAAAGAAGTTTGAACTTCCCTTAAGATCAAAAATAGAAAATAAAACACCATGAGATGTATCTAATAAACAATATAAACCAAAGGTTGGGTGCTTTATTAGAACAACTAAAGAAAGATAAGTCCTAAATAGACAATGGCTCTCTACTTTGGGCACCACCAAAGTAGTAGCATAAGAAGTAGAACTAGGTGAAGTCCACTCCTTCTTCACAAGACTAAGAACTTGAGATCCTTTATTTTCAAAAATGTTTAGGTTGTGGATCTTAAGCTCTAAGATTGTGGCAGTAGTAGAAAAAGAGCTAAAATCTTTGGGAAGAAGAAAAGTGTTTTTGCAATCATTTTGAATTAAAAAATGACTTTCCTTTCTCACAAGATTTTTGGAGGAGACACTATCCTCCTCCTTACTCTTTTCCAAGAGTAGTGTCTTTTTAACATAGAGAAGGAAAAGAGGTTGTTCGACTAGAAGACATTGTTTTATTGAATGATTTATTGAAAATTGACTTCTAGGAACAACTTCCTTGGAAGGGACACTTCCTTCCAACTCTATAAACTTTTCTTCCTCCTTTTCAAGACTTAGGAGGCTTTTGTTTTCTAATTTTTCCTTTTTTTTTTCTTCCTCAAATTTCTTTTTCATGAATATTTGATCCTCCAACACTTGGGAAGGTGTAAGAGGAGTCAAAGTATGTTTCTTGCCTAGATGGACTAGGCGGATTTTTTTGGTGACACCATCATGAATGGCTTTTCTATCATGTTGCCATGGTCTCCCAAGTAAAATGTGGCTCGCTTCCATTGGAATGATATCACATAAAACTTCATCTTTGTATTTTCCAATGGAAAAAGGCACATTTACTTGATCCTTAACTTCTATAGGTACATCCTCATTAAGCCATTGAAGTTTATAAGATTTAGGATGGGCTATAGTAGTTAAGTGAAGTTTATCAACCAACCTTTGACTTACAAAATTGTTACAAGACCCACTATCAACAATGAGAGAACATGTTTTCTTGAAAATTTTGCATCTAGAATGAAAAAGGTTCTCTCTTTGTGATTGATCTTGTTCTTTTAGTTGGTTAGTTAATAACCTTTGGGCAATTAATAGATCACCCTCACATGGTGTTTCCTCATATTTATGTCTATGGGGCCTAGAAGGCCCTTCACTATCATGTCTTTTGGGCCTAGAAGGCCCATGACCCTCATTGGCATGGGGTTTGCTAGTCTTACCCCTCACCACAAGTTTATTCAACAACTTTCTTATTGTCTCATTATTCTTTTCATTTTCTATTTCTTTTCTTCTAATATACTCCCTAAGTTTTCTAAGTTCATCTTTAGTGCTCTTATGACTCTTAGGGGAATGTTGACCATGCACACTACTATTATGAGAATGATCACTCATTTTTGCAAGAGAAAGGTTTTCAAAAATCTTAAGGAATTTTGGAAAGTGAGTGATAAAGATTTTCACAAAGAGTTTTTCTTTTTGGTGTAAGACTAAGTATTTGGAGGTCTAAGTATACAAGTTGCACTATCAAGGGAGGTGAGCTACAAGGAGCCACTTAATAACCAAGCCTTTTCAAGTGGAAATTACTAAACCCCCTTATACCTTTCTTACAAAACAAATTTTCACACAAGCAAGCAAAGTAGTTGTGTGTGTGTGCACGAAACCCCTAGTAGGCAATGGAAGCCTTCTAAACGAACTTAGAAGCTAAACAAATAAAAGGAAAGCAAGTAAAGCATATACTAGTCGTAGGGTCCTAATGTGGAAGTCCAAGTGGCACTTGAAGCTTTTTGGGACACTTCCACAAGCTATAAACGAAGTATGAAAGCTAGTAAATCTAGGCGTGTCCTAATGGAAGCCCAAATGGCACTTAAAGCCTTTGGGGACCCTTCCACATGTACTAACCGAGTCTATGAGTCTTTATTTAGAACTATTTAGGAAGTGGTGGGACTTAAACAATGACCCAAACAACCACTCCTAAATGTAGGTTTGTTTTAACAAAGTAAACTAAACAAGTTAACCCAAGGTAGGGTTTAAGAGTTACTACACAATGGAAACAAACTAAAGCAAAACTTCTTGAAGAATCTCCACCAAGGGCAGTTAGGACAGGTTTGGGACAGCCTTGAAGTCAAGAGGAAACGTCCCAAATGGTCTCCACCAATTCTACACCAAGCTCTCCAAATCCGTCACTAGTTTCTCCAAATCCGTCACTAGTTTGCTTCCAAAATTCGTCTCTAATTTGTGACCTAAAAATCAAAACAATTCTTGGCTGCAAAAACAACAAACAAGTGAGCCTATCCAAGGTGTTTCACTCAGGTTAGGTGTACCTCAATCTCCTTCAAGTATAGACCCCTTTGAGATTAGCCAATATGTCTCAATTAGTCCTTCCTTCCAAGTGTGATGGCTTGAAAAGGATTATGTCTCACCAAGGCTTAACAACCATACAAGAAAGAGTAGAGGCCAAGGAATGAAAACTGAAAAGCACAATTTAGAAAGGCTACACTATAATAGGAATTTAATATGACAAAACCAAAGAGAGCCAAGAAGACACAAAGCAACAAATAAAGGAAAATTTCAAAAGCTAGCACACAAAAGATTAAACCTAGGAATGGCTCTAGAATGGATTATAAAAACCAAAATAAAATTTGTGCTAATTTTTTGAGGGTTTTAAAGTCTTTTTCCAACCACTGGACAGCAAGCAAACCTCACAAAAATTCACACAAAAATTCAAGGCCAAGTGCTACTAAATTTGTTTTGTTTTCACTTTGATTTTTCTAGGTTTTCTCTTTTTCTTTCTTTTCTTTTTCTTTTCTTTTTGTCTCTTTTATTTCTTTCTTTTCTTTCAATACAGAGAGTAAGCACTTAAAACAGAGGCCAAACAATTAATAAAGAGGTTTCCAAGTGGTGGAGAAAAGAAGAACAAGAAGAGTAGAAGTGTAAGTGTACTAGTCAAAAACTTCAACACAAATTGTTACTAGTTTTAGTACTAGTTTGTTCACTTCTTTTGTACACTTTAATTTTCGTTTTCAATACACTTCTACCTCTTTTTTCTTTTGTCAAAATAAGCACAAGACACACAAGGAATTGCTGGTCACAAATTGCTAAGAAACTAATAGCAAAAGAAGTTCACAAAAAATTGACTCTAGAACATGTTAGGTCTAATAACATGCATTGGAATCTTTTATGAGCACACTAAGATTTATTTAATGTTCAACCAGCAATGACACTATATATGAACAGAGATTAAAACATTTAGATTCAAAAAGAAAAAGGCACAACAAGGATTTAATGACAAGTAAAAGAACTACACATGACTCTAAGACAAAACTAGTAGATTAAGAAATGAAAAATGCTTGTATTCTTGTTTCTTTTTAGAGTTTCTTTTAAGACCGAAAATTATAGGAGTCCAAAGGAAGATAAAAGCAGTCCTAAAACAATTAAAAAGACATACAAAGAATACCTAAGGCACATACAAAGATTGATTCACAAGAAATTATAAAATGAATCAAGAAAAGCAAGACAAGGTGAGTGTGTTCTATAGATTTATGGTTGTGACACCAGAACCACTCAAGGCACACAAACTCAAGACTCAAAAAGGAAATACATGTGAGAACATTTTAGACACAATACAAGATGATATGAACCGAACAAAACAAGACAAAGAAGCATAGGAACGAATTTACCAAGGAGACCTAGCTCTTGATACCAAATGATGGAAGACTTGTTGAGAAACCCGGATTGATGTTGAGTTTCCTTCAAGCTCCTCCCTAGATCTTGAACTCCTTGATTCTTCCTAGGCTTGGCTAAGGTCTCGAAGGGAGGAGGAGACCTTAGAACCACCACGGTTTGGTGGAGAAACTCTCCCAAGAGGCGCCACTCCTTGATGAAGAGATAAGCCCCTTCAATTCTCACCACACTCTTCTATGAAGGGATAAGAGAATTGGATGCTATCAAAGAGGTTTAGGGACTTTTAGAAGAGAGAAATCTGAACTCAATTTCAGAAATGAAATCTCAATACATCCAAAATTGTTTTACAAAGAGGGAAAAACGAAAATATAGGAGTAGGAAGCTTGGAGAGTAAGCTAGTCTTAACCATGGTTCACTAGGAACCATGGTAAGGTCTAGCTAACCACCCATGGTCTAGAGGCTTGGAGAGAAAGCTCCTCACTTAGCTTGCTTGGTAAGCTAGCTAAGGAGAAGCTTGTGCTTCAAGCTTCCAAGCTTGAGAAGAACCAAGCTACTTGGCCAAGTGTGAACACATCTAGGTGGGCGGCTCTTTGGACTTAATTTACTCCAACCGGTTTTGAAATTGATAATTTGGTTTAGTTAGGTTCATCCAATGTGAATGGAACCTAGCTAAATCAAATCTATGAAAAATTAGGAGTAAAATGAGTCCAATATGTAAATTTTAGCCTAGGACCACCTTTTGGCTAAATTGCTAGTAACACTCTCTAGCTTGCTAATGGCACTCTCTAGCTTGCTAATGCCACTCCCAATCTTACTACTAGAAAACTAAGAAAAGAATGTATTTCTAGGTTAGGTTAAATGGAGTCAAAGTGCCCAAGTAACCTACCCTAGAAACAATATACAATAGCTACTAAAAAGGAAATAAAGTGCCTCACAAATACAAAGGCAAAAATACACCTATACAAGTATCTACTATATACAAGGTACAAGAAATCAAACTATACAATGTATTTACAATAGATACTATTAGACTAACAAGAGGAATCATACTCAATACTCATATTGAGCATAGGTCTAAGAAGCACCTCCTCTCTAGAAGCCTCCTCTAGCCTCTTAACCATGGACCTAGTTAAAGGCCCAATGGTCTTCAAGTGTGAGCATCCTTGGATCACCCTTCACCCTTCTTGGTCTTACCTCTTCCAAAGGGATCCTTGGGGATTAGATTTCCATCATAAGGAAAGCCTAAAGCATTCAAGGAAGGTTCACAAGAAGCATAAAATGAACCAAAATGAAAAGCAAGACACTTAGATCATGTATTCGGCCACAACAAGATATGACAACCAAGAAGACAATGACATGACAAGAAAAGAAAGACCAAGACTAGTGATTACCCTAGATGAACCTTGGCTCTAGATACCATATGATGGAGTTCTCTCTTCCATGGATGAAAAAGGATTCAAGGGGGAGAGTCCTTGCCCAATGATCACGACACACCAAGGGGGATCTAGTCTTTAAATGGAGGTGGACGTTTATGGTGAAAGGATTTTGGGCGTGAAGGTGGGGTACTCTCAAGGTAGGTTGGATCACTCCAAAGTGAAGATGGAGGCCACTCTAGGTTTTCACTCTCCAAGGGTGGAGAATGAAGTAGGTTAGCCAAAATAACCTAGTGACTAAGGAAAGGATTTGAGGCAAAGAAATCCTCTCTCAAATTCATATATTCCAAAGTATTTACAAGGTTCATGGTTTAGGGTATTTATAGGGGAGGGAGCATTTAAGGTTGCATTTGGGAGTGAATGACCGATAATGCAATGCCAAATGCACTTCAAATGAAACCCAAATTAAGCCAAGATGCTACTTGGTGGCCAAAGATGGAATCTTTGGGTTTGGCTAAGCTACAACTAGGTGCATGATAAGACCATGCAACCTAGGTGCCCTCCACTTGGGCCTAAGCCTTGCCAAGTCCAAAAATAAATTTAATGCTCACCAAAAATACGCCTAGGCCTATTTTCTCACCTTAATAAAATACCCTAGTCCAAAAATAAAATCCTATAATCTAAGGCACCCCATAATACAAGGGTAAAATAGGAAATACAAGTGAAAATAAATCCTATGACTAAAATACCCCAAAATAAAAGGGTAAAATGGGAAATACAAGTAAAATAAATTCTATGTCTAAGATACCCAAAATACAAGGGTAAAAATGGGAAAATTAAAGACAATGGCAAAATAGGTATAAAAGATAAATTTTATGCTAATAAGGCTTAGGAGATTGATCAATATCCTTTAACCACAAGAAGCATGTCTCTAGCTCCACTATCTTCTTCCAATCTCCTAGCCATGGACCTATTGATGGGTCCCACATGAAGCTCCAAGGATGGTCCTCCATCAGCTGCCTCTCTTTACATGTCCTTTGGATGGCTAAATGCTGCCTTTCAATGGCAAGTAAAGGTGTAGACATTTCGTTTGGATCCTCTCTTCTTGTCTTCACATAAGCGCTCCACATTGCTTCCTTTGGCTAGATGGTTTTGCCTATGTGCTTGCTCTTTGGAATAGTGGGATCATTTAAAGCAAACATGCAGTTATTAAAGCCATACTAAAAACATGTTATAAGCAAAGAAAATTAAGGGATAAAAATTTGTTTACACCTTATTTTGCTAGATTTGTCACTAAATGGGCCTGACCCTCTTTTAGCTTCCCCAATGGAGTCGCCATCTATCAAAACCCGAAAAACATAGAAGATTTCGACCAGACCTCAACGGCCCACAAATGGTTGAGACCTCCATTTGTAAAAATGTCATCAAATGAAAATAATAGAAAATTGACTGGACTAATCCTCCGATTGATTGTTTTAAAAATTGGTTAGAAGGAGTCACCATCGACATTTACACAAAATATCGGAAAAAGAAAATTGTTTTAAAAAAAATTCAACTTTGGCCTTCACAGCCAGTGTTGGTACCCTATGAAAATTCTAGAATTATAGCGGCATAATTAAGCTTTTACCCCTTTATTTGTTAAGCATACATGATTGTTTATTTTTACATTATTACTACTCCATTGTGGATTGTCTTATTATCTACATGATGACTATCCTAAGAATTCAATTAAAGTAGTAAATAGGAAAAAGAGATTGGAACCTCTGAAGCAAGCTTTTATATTATCTTCTCGTAAACCATGTGGGGCACTTTTTGGAAGCCTCCTCACTCTACAAAGAGCTGTATAACAGTTGAGGATAAATTTTAGACTAAAAACTCTAAAATCTCTACCAAATGGAACAAATATCTCTTAATCAGGCACTGAAATGAGTTTATCTTACTTAGAGTGACCCGAAGAGAGTAGAGGCGAGAGAGAAGTGAGGTGCGTGTGAAGTGGAGCCCATAGGATGCTTTTATAGGCACCTGGGAAGGGGAATGGCCATTCCTAATCTTGGAACCACTGTCTCGTGTGTGAAAAATACATATGGTTTTGTGATCTGGAATGGCCATTCCTAGCCAAGCACAATGTGAAGTGGGAATGGCTGTTCTGCCTCTAGGAACGACCATTTCCAACCCAAGAGAGGGTTTTTGACCCCTTTTGGCACAGAAGAGCTTCCAAGATGTTTTGTGTTCTGTCTCAGCTTACTTCTATGTCCTCCTCATCTTCAAGGAGTTGCTTCTCTCGTCTTAGAAGCTTCCTGACCTTTGCAGATAAAGCCCGAACAAAACCTAGTGTCTACAATAGCTATTTCAATAGCAGAGGTAAAATATATTTCAACTACTGGATGTTGTTCATAGCTCTTATGGATGAAATATCAATTAGAAGACTATTCTTGTCTTGAATCTAATATACCTATATTTTGTGACAACAAACGTGCCATGAATCTATCAAAAAAATCCCATACAACATTCCAAAACTAAGCACATTAAAATAATATATCACTTCATTTGTGATTATTTCCAAAAAGGAGTTTTTAATATAACATTCATTAACATAGATCATCAATATAACATTCACTAAAAAACATATCTACATTTAAAATGCCTATCAGACTAAGACATTGATTCATTATCTTACTATGTTTCATCTGACTATGTTACATGATTCATTTGATCTTACTTCATCTGATTAATGTTTTGTCTAATTTGCATCATCTTATCTTCATTAATCTAACACAATTATTTTGAATAAATATATGTTCTCTAATGTCTTATCTTCATTTAGAAAAAGGTAATAGGTGCATAAAATACCAATAAATGCAAGAAATTATTTAGTGCATTGATTAACGAGAAAATTAACGCGAGAAAAAGTGAACATGATAGAAATGTGTCTTATCAACATGTAACCGCATCTGTCAATATCTTCTCACCAACCAAAATGTGAAAACATGTCATATTTCTCTCTATCACACAACACCCTCAACTACTTAACCATCTTAGTCTCTCTCTACAACCACTACTGTTCATCTTCTTCCTCGCCCAAATTCACTTTCGACCAAAACCCTAAGTTCAAAATGACCCAAAAATTTGTCCCTTCTAGTCAAAAGATGCTAATGGAAGAGTACTATTAGAATGTCTTTCTGTTTGGAAAGATGATAACCATTCAGAAAATGCAGGATGAAGGGTATCCTATGAAGTAGTATCTCAACAATGCTAGATAGACCAAGTTCGTAGAGATGAAGTGTGACTAGTTCCAACCCTCTATGCCAACTTCTTGGCATTAGCCATTAAGGAACCACTCTCCATCATCGATAGTGTTGTGAACACCACCGTCCA
The DNA here is from genome assembly GCF_000230855.2 of Cajanus cajan. NCBI lineage: Eukaryota > Viridiplantae > Streptophyta > Magnoliopsida > Fabales > Fabaceae > Cajanus > Cajanus cajan. The sequence continues at coordinate 31,322,788 of NC_138524.1, read as the reverse complement.
TATCTCTCCCCTGATCATTACAACTATTTTAGAATGCAGGGAATCAAGGGAAATCTACTTAGGTGATTAGAAAGTTGTAATCACCTAAGCCACTATAGATTCTTTAATCTATCACAATGGTCCTCGTTCATCTGACAAGACTAAATTAAAGATGTTTCTGTGGGATGTATGTCTCCCTCCTTTGTGCAAAAAGTTCCATAAGCCCCTTTTCAACACCATCCCTCATAGGACAGGCTCAAGAGACTGTGTCACTAATCTTGACAAATTCTATCTCTACTTCCTAAATTTTGGGGAGAAGATAAACCTTCCAGAGTTGGTCTACCATCAATGGAGATCCTACCTTGCACAACACAGAAAGAGAACGCCCGTTCCCTATAAGATGCTATTCACCAAAATCATTCAGAGGGCTATGATTAGAATCAAGTTATGACGGAGGGGAAGTCTCTATGATGACCCTCAAATGAATAGGCTTTGCCCACCTCTTTCAGGCTGTCAAGTGTGACATTTTAAGACTAAACCAGGAACAAGGGGTGACAGACCCAAAAAATTCCAATCTTGCCCATATATAGTTTGGACTTCCAATTTGAAAATCTCATCAATTAAGGAATGCCTGGAGACCAGACTAATCCCTAATTAACGGTTTTGAAAAGAGTTCATGGAGTTTCCAGTAATGTTTTACTTAAAACATTAAAAGAATAAAAGATTTTTAAAATTGTAATAATGGCCTTCATAGCTATAATTGGGTTCGAGGTTGGTTATGTGTAAGGAAGGTGTTAGGCACCCTACGACGCCCTAATTCGGTACCTTATGACGATTTTAGCATAAGAATAAACAATAATTTAAATTTTTACCCCATTTATTAATAAATTATTTAAATTTGAATTTAAAATTACACGATCACCCCTAAGATGTCTACATGGTTGCTTTTATTGATTAACAATGTCGTATGATAAGGATAATGGATTAAAGGAAGGGTTTTTATGAAATATCTCTTGATCGAGCTTTATTGGATCTTCAATGGCGAAATCTGTGTACTTTTTTCCAACCTTTTGCACTACAATTACCTCACAAAACTCAAGAAATATAATTAAAGAGAGAGAAGAATTTTAGAATTTAGGGGGACTATTTAGAGACTAAATTTTCGGCCCTAAGCACTGTGCCTGAACCTACTATTTATAGGCACAAAAATACACTAGAATAGGCCATTCTGATTCTGGAATGGGTTGTTCTAGACTTTTCTGTTATGTGTAAAATTTGAATCTGAAATGACTCGTTCCTAAAGAAAAATGGCCCATTCCAGATTTAAATTTTACCCATAATAGATTAGGTCAGAACGGGGCATTCTTACCTAGGGTTACAAGCCTTGTTTTAAGCTTGGAACAACTCGTTTTGATTTGGGAACGACCCATTCCAGGCTACTAATTCTAGTACTTGTTTTTTGGATCTTCAGATATCTTGTTGCCCTTTTCTAGTGTTGTATTCGGGCCTTTGGGAGCTCTTTTGGCATGTTGAAAGTCCATTTCTTTGTTTGCGTGTCTCAGAAAAAATTAGGTGTTTATAGATGTCCCTTTTTACTTGTCCTTTTGGATAGCTATATGTTGCTTTTCCAAAGGCAAGTAAAGACATAGACATTTCGTTCTTCTCCTCGTTTCTTCGTGTTGGTGTTTCCAAGTCACTTCTTTCAGATAGATGGGTTTGCTTGCATCCCTATTCCTTTGGAGTAGTTGAATGTAGAATTACATACTTTGTTGGGTGACAAGGATGTTGAACTGTACCATCTAGGCATCCGGCTTGGTGTAGAGACTTTATGCTACTCCTGCTTATTTTTTCGTAGTGTGATTTTACTCGTTTCTCATTGAAGAGGGAGTATATTCTAAGCTCAGCCTCTCTAAGCTAGACTGATATTAAGGCTTCAATCGGCCTATGGTGGGGAACTCGATGGTGATCCCAGTTTTAACTTGAGAAACTCGGTGATGCCCTCGATGTCGTTCATTGATTTGAAGAACTTAGCGGTGTCTTCAAATCAAGATGAATGTTGATGTCCTTTATGAATGAGGATGTTGGAAACTTTGGTGGATACTCGATGGTGATCACATTTTTGACTTCAGGTACTCGACGGTGCCCTCGATGTCGCTCATAGATTTGAGGAACTCGACGGTGTCTTCAAATCAATGAGTGTTGACGTCCTTGGTGAAGGTGGATGTCGGAAACTTTGGCGGATACTTGACAATGACCCTAGTTTTGACTTGAGGTACTCGGCGATGCCCTCAATGTCACTCACTAATTTGGGGAACTCAACGGTGTATTCAAATCGATGAGTGTTGACATCCTTGGTGAAGGTTGATGTCGGAACCTTTGGCGGATACTCGACAGTGATCCTAGTTTTGACTTGAGGTACTCGGTAGTGCCCTTGATGTCACTCACTAATTTGAGGAACTTGGCGGTGTCTTCAAATTGATGAGTGTTGACATCCTTGGTGAATCCATGGATGTTGTGTCGAAGAGTAGTTTGAGTTTTTCTTTTGTTGATTCGTGGTTATTACTATGTGAAGCAGTGTGTTGAGCTCAACAGTGTTCATTGTGGTGGTGATGTGATTTACTTGGATATTTTTGTTGTTTTTGTTGGGGTGTTAGGGAGTGTTTATCCATGGAGTATGAGAGCTCTTGTTGATCTTGATGTGGTGTTGGCTGATGTGGCTTGAGGGTATTGAGGTTGTCTTGCAAGCTTTTATTGATCTTGATCTTGTCGAGTTGGGATGTTTGATTAGGTTGATGGGATCGTTGCTGTGGGGAGACTTTGCCCTTTGCTTGGTAGTTGAATCCTCGTGTTGAGGATTTTTTCTCTACGTCTTGATTTTATTACGATTTTAGCTTTGACTTTTCTTGTGTTGAAGCTTTGCCTTTTTTGTATTGTCCTTATTTGTCACTATTGGTGGAGAGATCCCTTCTTCTCAATGATGGTGCTTATTGGATCCTTATTGATAAGTAATATTTTGAAAGTCACTCCTGATTTTGATTAGGAAGTCATTCACAATCTCAACATTTTCTTGAATCATCCTTGATTCAGTTGAAGAGTATAGCTCGGTTGAAGATAGAATAAAGCGTGGTGTCTTCTTCGTGCTTGTAGGCTTGCTTATTCTTCCTTGGTCGGTTCTACTCCATCTTGTTATTGACGTGTCTTTCTTTGCTTGGTGGCTGTACGGAACCACTTGTAGGGAGTGCCCTTGTTGGAGCTAGGCTTCTTGACATGATTTTGGCTCTTAAGGCCTTGTTTAGCTATTGAACTTTTTAAGAGTGCTTCGACTTGATGATTCCCTCTAACACGTAGCAAGTTGACACAAACAAAAAAAAAATGCAAGAATGCAAAAGAAAATGCAAAGTAAGAATGGATTTAATTTTTTTTTTTTTATTGAAAGTCAACTTAAACCCTTTTTATGCACACTTGTGCCATATGCATGCTATGCAATGACGCCTCTATGCTAATTCTGAAATGCAGATTGATTTTAATTTCAAAAAATTAATCTATGTGCATTAGTTATTGGTGTGGGTTGTTAGCCTATAGCTGTGCAAATTCATTCCAAGTGTTGCTTCTTGAACCCGAGGTTTACCCTACGTCGAACAAGAGTTGGCTTCCTTTATAATTCTAAAAGGCCTACTATGCTGCCTTTCTTGGCTTGCTTCCTTAGCTAGTGATGGGAACCTCCCTTCCATTGATGAAAAAGGCGTCAAAGAGGAGGGTCTCCTTTTCCGAAAGATCTTGGCACACCAAGAGGGACTAGTCTTCAAGGGTTAAATGGGGCGTTAAGATAGAGGAAGGAATAGGTGTGGTGATGGAAACTCAAGGACGGTTGGCTCACTCCAAGGTTAAAGGTGGAGGCCACTCTAGGGTTTCACTCTCCAAGGGTGAAGATAGGAGCAAGGATAGTCGAAACTAACCTAGGGACTAAGGATGATATGTTGAGGCATGAAATGCTCGCTAAATATCATATATAATCCAAAGTATTTACAAGGTGCATGGTCTAAGGTATTTATAGGGGAAGGAAGGGAAATTAGGATTGAAAGGAGGTGCATGGCCGAGAAATGCAAGCAACATGCACTCCAAATGCAATCTAAATTAACCTTAAATGTGGTGTGGGTTTCCTTCCGTCCTAAAGACTAAAATACCCTTTGACCTAAAAGTAGAAAAAAATGGACTTTGACCTTACAAGTCAAGGCTTAAGTCCAAAAATAAATTCTATCCTAATTTTCCCCATAATACAAAGGCTAAATGAAAAATACAAAATAAATCCTACATCTAAGGTACCCCATAATACAAGGGTAAAATAGGCATAAAAGCAATAAAATCTACATTATTCAAAATGGGCCTAGAAGGGGTCAATGGATATAGCTTTAGCTGTCCCAAATGACTAGCATTCGATGGCATTATGTCACACAAAACTTCATCCTTTTACTTGCCAATGGATATAGGTATATTTACTTGTTGGTTGACTACAATACCTCCTTCCTCATTGATCCATTGTAGCTTGTAAGGTCTAGGATGAGGTAGAGTAGTTAAGGCTAACTTGTTAACCAATCTAGTACTACAACAATTACAACTAGATCCACTATCCACAATGAGAGAACGAGTGTTTTCTAAAACCTTGCATCTTGTATGAAACAAGTTCTCTCTTTGGGATTGATCTAAGTCACTAGATTGGTTCCCAAGGAGCCTTCTTACCATCAATAAGCCTCCTTCACATGGGTAAGTTTCTTCCTTGGATTCTAAAACTTCTTCTTTATCACTTGAAGATGAGGAAATAGCTTCATCAAGGCTACTATAGTGATCTTGGCCCCTTAAAATCATGGTTTTCTTGGTGGGGCATTGTGAAACAATGTGCCCACAGCCAAGACACTTGAAACACTTGATTTCAGTTGTTTTAGTTTCTTTGGAAGATGCCTTAAAAGAAGGTCTTTCTTTTTCTTTTTCTTTTTCTTTTTCATTAAGAAAAGGTTTGGAAGAGGGGTTGTCCTTCTTAAAATTCTTGGAATAAGAGAGAGTGGAGTCTTTTCTAAAAGATTTTCTCTTAAGTTGATGTTCCACTCTAGAACAAAGTTGAACAAGCTCATTCAAATCTCTATATGGTAGGAGTTCAACTTTGTCTCTTATTTCAAGGTTAAGACCACTTTGAAACCTTAAGATGGTGGTCCTCTCTTCTTCCCTTATCCCAGCCCTCATCATGAGTAAATCCATAGATTGCCTATATTCTTCCACACTAGATGACCCTTGTTTTAATCTTTAAAGTTTATCCATGAGTTCTTGGTCATAGTATGGAGGAATATGCCTCCTTCTCAAGGAACTACGGAGCTCATTCTAATATTGGATTCGGGGCTCATGATTTATTCTCCTTTCTTTTTCTAAAGAGGTCCACCAATACATGGAAAGCCGTTGGAAGCTAAGGGTTGCCAAAGAAACCTTCATTTCTTCACTTATTCCATGGGAAGAGAAAAGTTGTTCAACTTTCATTTCCCAATCTAAATATGTTTCAACATTGTCCTTGCCATGAAATGAGGGGAGAGTAGTGGTTGGATTCCTTATTGGAGGACTCCCTAGACCTATGTTGTCTTGGGAGTCTTTGATAGTAATCATCATTGTGATGACTACTATAAAAGCTCTCACTTGGAGGTTGGGTATGATGCCCTTCCTCCTCATGTATGCTTGTAGGTATCCTAACCCTTTTGCCCTTTGAGGAGTTAGGGGGAGGGACTTTTGGTCTAGATCCACTAGCTTCCCCCACAACTAATTTTGCAAGCAATTGTCTTATTTCCTCATTATTTCTAGCATTGTCTTTTTCTCTTTTTCTAAGTTCTTCCTCTCTTTTTATATTTTCCTCTTCTTTTTTTCTCAAATATTCTTTCAACTCCCTAAGCTCATCTCTAACACTAGGCCTACTACTACAAGAGTTTTGACCATGTACACTAGAATGATCACTCATCTTTGATCAAGAAAAGGTTTTTACAAATTTGTTGTAAAAGATTGGCACTAAAAGTTTTCACAAATAATGAGTGATAAAAAGTTTTCACAAAAAGTTTTTAAGGTGTGAGAGTGGTATAAAAAGGCTTAAGTGTACAAAGTTAACTATCAAGGGAGGTGGAATACTAAGAATCACTTAAAAACTAAGCCTTTTCAAGTAAAATCACTAAGCCCTTTTACAATTTTCTTACAAAAACAATTTTGCACAAAATTAGGTGTGTGTGTGTGTGCACGGTCCCCCTAGTAGGCAACTTGTAGCCTTCTAAGATGAAACAAGTAATATATAAGAACCTAAGCAATTATACTACCAAAGCTATAAAACATGCAAGGAAAATAAGTAAAGCATAGGCTAGTTGGATTCCTAGTTGAAGGTTTTCAAATCACCTCTAATCTTACACGAAATTACTACAAGTAAACAATCAACCAAGGGGAGATGGGATCACACCAAAGGCTTCCCAAGACACCCCTTAAAGGCCTTATACAAAGTCAAATGAAAAATGGAAAGAAAAAAAAACAAAACAATGTAACAAGGAAACTTGGTGGAAGAATTTAGTGACAATTTGGTCACCAAATCCGTCACTAATTCTTGACTAGTTTGTCTTCTCTTTAGGTCTTGCACCAATGAGCAAAATTGGGTCAGCCTCTCCAAGTGTTTAGGCACTCTTTTTGGTAATGGAAATCCCTCCAAAGGCCTAGGTAGAGTTTCGGATGGCTTCTCCACTCAATCTAGCAAAGGTTTGCTAGTTGTCTAGAAGTATCCTTCACCTACACTCAAAATGAAACCAATCCAAGAGAAAGAGTCAAAGAAATATAAACTGAAAAGGGAAAATTAAAGAAGGGCTAAAATCAGAGAGAATTGATTAAGAAAAAACAAAAGAGGTCAAGAAATGACAAGCTAAAATTAAGGCACATTTAAAAGGGAAGCACACAAAAAAGTGGTCTTAGAATGACACTACAATAAATTAGTTGTTTTAATCCACTTGATTTGGTCCTTTATAAGATTCAGTCCAACCACTTTTAAGGTCTCAAAATAAGTCTAAAAGGGTCATAAGTCCATCTCCAAAAGCATGGGTAATGTAAGGGTCCAAGTCCACAAGTCTAGCAACCAGTCCTTTCTGGTCAATTTTTTTTGTTCTTTTTGTTTTTTTTTTCACGTCAGCTTTTTTTTATTTCTTTTTGGGTCCAAATTCTTTTAATTCTTCAGCCCCTTTTGTTGCTTAGGTTTTGCACTTGTGTGTGGAGAGAATTTTAGGTCAAGTTTTAGGAGAAAGGAGAAGGAGACAAGTGGCGGTTTCTTAGAGGTGTTTAGGGTATCTTTGGAGTGGAAATGGTCTTTTACTATTTAGTACAAGTTGTTTTGCAAAAATTCCCCAACGCACATCTTAGATTCTTTTAGGGTTATCAAGCATCAAATATTGACCATTTCAAGTGGGAGTGCAAGGAAAAAGAGGGCTACAAATTAAGTGCATGTCCAAGGAATCAATTTACACTTGAATGCTTAAAATCACATGGAACATGCTAGGACTAAATAGCATCCATGAATGACTCCTAAAAGGACCCTAAATGTCACTCCCACTTCAGGTTATGCATCATGGTATTTTTGTTCATGTATTCATGCAAGGTTTTTGGCATACATACATGGAAATTTTTTTTTGTAGACAAGGTGGAATAACAAGACTTAGACAAAAAACATGTTCATAGCATGTTCTTGATGTTCATATGAAACTCAATGCTTAAGACAAATACCACTTAACAAGGAAACCTAAAACACACAAGGAAGGTTCACAAGAATGCATAAAATGAACCAAAATGAAAGACAAGACACTTAGATCATATGAGCATACTTTGATGATCTATTCAGCTACAATAAACAAGACAAGCAAGAAGACATTGACATGACAAGAAAGAAAAAAAGCCAAGACTAGAGATTACCCTTAATGAACCTTGGCTCTAGATACCACTTGATGGAAACCTCCCCTTCATTAATGAAGAAGGCATCAAAGAGGAGGGTCTCCTTTGCCCAAAGATCTTGGCACACCAAGAGGGACTAGTCTTCAAGGGTTAAATGGGGCATTAAGGTGGAGGAAGGAATAGGTGTGGTGATGGAAGCTCAAGGATGGTTGGCTCACTCCAATAAGATGAAAGGTGGAGGCCACTCTAGGGTTTCACTCTCCAAGGGTGAAAATAGGAGCAAGGATAGCCGAAACTAGCCTAGGGACTAAGGATGAGATGTTGAGGCATGAAATTCTCACTCAATATCATATATAATCCAAAGTATTTACAAGGTGTATGGTCTAGGGTATTTATAGGGGAAGGAAGGGAAATTAGGGTTGCAAGGAGGTGCATGGCCGAGAAAAGCAAGCAACATGCACTCCAAATGCAACCAAAATTAACCCTAAATGTGGTGTGGGTCTCCTTCCCTCCTAAAGACTAAAATATCCTTTGACCTAAAATAGAAAAAGTGGACTTTGACTTTACAAGTCAAGGCTTAAGTCCAAAAATAAATTCTATCCTAATTTTCCCCATAATACAAAGGCTAAATGAAAAATACAAAATAAATCCTATCATCTAAGGTATCCCATAATACAAGGGTAAAATAGGCATAAAAGCAATAAAATCTACATTATTCAAAATGGGCCTAGAAGGGGTCAATACTCTAAACACATAATGAGTATGGCCCTAGGCGTGGTCTCTCCTCCATCCTCCTGTATCCTCCTAGCCATGGACCTAGTAATTGGTCCAACATGGAGCTCCAAGGGTGGTCTTCCATCAGCTAGCTCCCTTTCGTACCAGTTCCCCAAGGTCTAATTTTACCCTTAACCCAACGCCCGTAGAAAAAATGAGATTAATAAAATATTTTCTTGGTGCGATAGACCAACTCCTATATCCTCAAATATTCTATTTTAGTTAGCTACTCACTCAGTTCACAGATTTAGATTGGCCATTCTCAACATTGTGAATCTGCATCAATGCCATTCTTGCTAAGAGCAGTGGCCTCTTTGTCCCTATTTACCATTGTACAGAAGCCAACCGAAAGGAGTTTATAAATCTTGGGAAAGAGCATGCTACAAAGCGAAACTGGGCCTCAACGGAAAGATGACTCCAATCAAATATGTTCATATGTTTTTTCTTCAAAATCTTAGATATATAATTTTCATTAGTCTAATAAATTTTTTAAATCATAGTATGTTTTTATTCTTAAAAGGACTTTCATTTTTGTCATCAAAACCTTTTCGAAAGACTAAAATTCATTTTGCCTTATCCAAGAAAATCTCTTTAGAAAATAAAACAAGAGTGAACTTTTTAAAGTATGTTTTGTCACCATCAAAAAAGAGGGAGATTGTTAAGTCAAAAGACGATCTTGGATCCCTCAAGTTTAATGATAACAAAAAAAGATTTTTCTTTTAAACAAAATGAATAATCTGTCAAATATTCCATATTAGATGAAGTGCAAAATGTATATTGTCTGTAATATGAAGAGAATCAGACAAAGCATACAGTCTATATCATTATGTATTAAACTGATGGAGGACCATCCATGGTACTTCATGTGAAACCCATCACATGGTCCAATGCTATGACTAATTTTGAGTAGTGTAGGATTTATTTGGTTTATTCCAATTTTACCCTTGTATTTTGGGGTATTTTAGTCATAGGATTTATTTTCTTTGTATTTCCTATTTTGCCCTTGTATTATGGGGTACTTTAGCTAAATAGGGTTTTAATTGGGTTAGGGTATATTAAGAAGGAGGTGACGCCATTTGCTAGCCAATTTTTGGACCATTTTTGGTATTAGAAAGGCTTAGGCCCAATTGTGGGCAAAGGTTGCATGGACTTGTCATGCACCTTGTTTTAGCCAATCTAATCCCTTAGATTCCAAACTTGGCCACCAAGTAGCATCTAGGGTTAATTTGCATCTCATTTAGTGTGCATTTGGCTTGGTGAATTTCGGCCAATGCAACACCAAATGTAACCCTAGATGCTAGCACTCCTATTTATACCCTAGCCTATCACCTTGTACATACTTTGGATTATAGTGATATTGAGTGTGCATTCTTGCCTCATTGTCATTCTCCTTAGTCTTAGGAACTCCACGGCCCCTCCCTTCTCCTCCTCCCTAAACCACCGTGAGTGAGTGAGCTTGGCCTTCCTTAGTTGGCCTTCACCACCTTAGTGAAGTGAGCTAGCCAAAAGGAGCATCACCTCCACCAAACACCTTCCCTTCACCTTGTGCGCCACCTTCAACCACCCTAAACATCAACCTTTCCATAGTTCTAGGTTGCCTTTGGCTAACCTCCTCCCATCTCCACCATAAAAGCAAAACCCTACTTAGGTCTCATCCTACACTTGGATGATACTACCTTGAGCAAACCATCTTCACCATCATCTCTTTGTGCTTCCGCCAACATCACCACCATTTTGTAGTCTCCTTGTTGAACCAAGATCAAGGGCGTGTATGGAACTAAGCTACACTCCATCAAGTGGTATCTAGAGCCATGGTTCTTCAAGGGTAAATGTTTTCCTTCCTTATTTCCCTTTGAGTCTTCTTTGTTCTCTATTTTTGTATTCGGTCATTTCTCTTCTTCTCCTCTCTTGACCGAATATTTTTGTGTGGTTCATACTTGTTTTCCTTGAACCTTCCATATTTTAGGTTCCCATTGTTAGGTTGTCATATTTCTATGCTAGGTTGAGTATTACATGTTCATGCATTTTTCTTTTTGAATCTACCTATTGTTTTGTCATTTTTACTTCCTATATTTTGTCTTACATATTTCCATGTATGTGCCCAAATACCTTGCATGAAAACATGAAAAATACCATGATGCATACATCTTAAGTGGGCGTGCCATATAGAATACTATCTAGGTCATTCATGCATGCTATTAGCTTCTAGCATGTTCTATATGTTGCCATGATTTTCCATGTGTGAACTTTCTTGCACATGCTAAAAACCGCCCACCTTACCCTTACATTTTCACTTGTTTAAGTTGATTTCTTGTTTGCCAAGAACCCTAAAAGAATCTAAGAGGTGCTAGATATTTTGTGCTAAAACAACTTGACCTAAATAGTACAAAACCAATTCCACTCAAAATATTCCTTAAAGAACCTCTAAGGATGCGCCACTTGTCTTGCTCCTATGCTACATATTTTTGACCTAATTTTTGTGCCACCACAAGTGTAAAACCTAAGCAACAATTGGGCTAACTTTCAAAAAAAATTTCGGACCCAAGGACAATTAAAAATCCAAGTGCCGTGACCAAACAAAAAGAAAACAAGAAACAAAAGAACAAAAAAAAAAAAAAATATATACTTGGACAAAAAGGACTTGTTGCTTGACTTGTGGAATTGGACCAAAATACCTTAGCATTGGAGTTGGACCTTGACCATTTTGGACTTATTTTGGGACTTCTAACTTGGCTGGACCGAAAAACTTAAACAAAATTCTTAATCAAGTGAAATTTAAACACAAACCCATTCTAGTGCCATTCTAGGTTTATTCCTTTGTGTGCTTGCTTTATTTGATTGAGTCTTAATTTTTGCTTGTCTTTTTGGCCTCTTTGTTTTGTCTCAACTTAATCGATCTGAGTTTAGCCTTTCATAATTAGCCTTTTCAGTTTTCTTTCTTTGGAATTCTTGCTCTTGGTTGCTTTCATTTACTTGTAGGTGACGCACTTATCTAGCAAAGTAGCAACCCTTTGGTGGATTGAGTGGAGGAGTGAACCAAAACCCAACCTAGCCTTAGGAAGGGTTTTCACTAAACCAAAAGGGAGAGTAAACACTTTGGGAGAGGTGCTAACACGTTTGCTACTTGTAAAGGGAAGGCAAATTTGAAGGAGCTTTGAAGAATTTAACTTTGTTTCTTTATCTTTTCTTGAAATTTCTAGCTCTCGGCCACCTTGTGTTTTTAGGCCTTTAATTTCTTTTATTTGGTTTGTAATTTTGGCCATTTTAAACCTCTTCAACTTGGATTTTAATGCGTGTAGAGAAGGTGATTTGAAAACCTTCACTAGGACCTCGACTAGTGTATGTTTTAAGTTGCTTTCCATTGCATGTTTTTCTAGCTTTCCTAGTATAATTGTTTAGGTTTTTACATTGCTTTCCAAAACGTTTAGAAGGCTTACTTTGCCTACTAGGGGTGCGTGCACACACACACGTGGTAGTGTCAAAAAAAATTGTTTTGTAAGAAAGGTAGTAAAGGGCTTGGTGATTTTTACTTGAAAAGGGCTTGGTTATTAAGTGATTCATTGTAGTCCACCTCCCCTTGAAGGTTCAATTTGTGCACTTAGGCCTTTTTCTACTTATCTTGCACCTTTAAAACTTTTGTGAAAACAATTTTGTGTCACTCAATCTTTGTGAAAACCTTTTTCAAACCTTTTCAAAAAAACCTTTGTGAAAACCTTTTTGATCAAAGATGAGTGAACAATCTAGTGTACAAGGTCATAACTCTCATAGCACTAGGTCTAGTGTTAGAAATGAACTTAGGCAACTTAAAGAGTACCTAAGGAGAAAAGAAGAGGAAAATATAAAAAGAGAGGAAGAAATTAGGAGAAAAGAAAAAGAGCAAGAAAGAAATAATGAAGAAATAAAAATGATGCTACAAAGGTTAGTTATGGGAGGAGAGGCTAGTGGTTCTAGACTAAGAGTCACTTCTCCTAAGCCTTCAAAAGGCAAAGGGACCTTGGTCCCTTCAACTATTCATGAGGAGGAGGGGCATCATACCTCACCTCCAAGTGAAGTCTTTTATAGTAGTCATCACAATGATGATTACTATCAAAGACCCCCTAGGCATCATAGACATAGGGAGTCTTCCAATAAGGAACCCAACATCAATCTTCCCTCATTTCATGGCAAAGATAATGTTGAAAATTATTTAGATTGGGAAATGAAAGTTGAACAACTTTTCTCTTGCCATGGAATAAGTGAGGATAGAAAGGTTTCTTTAGCAACCCTTAGCTTCCAAGGGCATGCTATGTATTGGTGGACCTCCTTAGAAAAAGAAAGGAGAATAAATCATGAGCCCCCAATCCAATATTGGAATGAGCTCCGTAGTGCCTTGAGAAGGAGGCATATTCCTCCATACTATGACCGTGAGCTTATGGATAAGCTTCAACGATTGAAACAAGGGTCCTCTAGTGTGGAAGAATATAGGCAATCTATGGAGTTGCTAATGATGAGGGCTGGGATTAGGGAGGAAGAGAGGACCACAATCTCTAGATTTCAAAGTGGTCTAAATCTTGAGATAAGAGACAAAGTTGAACTTCTACCTTATAGGGATTTGAATGAACTAGTTCAACTTTGTTCAAGGGTGGAGCACCAACTTCAAAGAAAACCTTTTCGAAAAGACTCCACTCCCTCTTATTCCAAGAGTTTTAAGAAGGAGGGCCACTCTTCCCTACCTTATCTCAAAGAAGAAAAAGAAAAAGAAAAAGAAAAACCATCTTTTAAGGCTTCTTCCAAAGACACTAAAACAAGTGACATCAAGTGTTTTAAGTGTCTTGGCCGTGGGCACATTGCTTCACAATGTCCCACCAAGAAAACAATGCTTTTAAAGGGCCAAGATCACTATAGTAGCCTTGATGAAGCTACTTCCTCATCTTCAAGTGATGAAGAAGAAGTTTTAGCATCCGAGGAAGAAATCTTACCTTGTGAAGGAGACCTATTGTTGGTTAGAAGGCTCCTTAACAATCAATCTAGTGAAATTGACCAATCACAACGAGAGAACTTGTTTCAAACAAAATGCGAGGTCTTAGAAAGTACTTGTTCTCTCATTGTCGATAGTGGGTCTACTTCTAATTGTTGTAGTACTAGATTGGTTGATAAGCTCGCCTTAACTACAAAACCTCATCCTAAACCTTACAAAATGCAATGGATCAATGAGGAAAGAGGTGTTGTAGTTAACCAACAAGCAAGCATACCAATCTCTATTGGCAAATATAAAGAAGAAATTTTGTGTGACATAGTGCCATTAGAGGTTAGTCATGTCTTGCTTGGGAGGCCATGGCAATTTGACAAGCACATAATCCATGATGGCCTCACCAATAAAATAAGTTTCCAACACTTGGGAAAGAAATTTGTGTGGTGTCCTCTATCACCTTATCAAGTGAATGAGGACCAACTCAAATTAAAAGCTAAGAAAGATGAAGAGGAGAAAAGCAAAAATAAAAACAAAAAGAAAAGAAAAGAAAAAAAGAATTTTTTCTTTGAAAACAAAGGGCTAGGTTCAAGTGAACCTTAACCCTTGTGCCATCCTCTTTTCTTTGGTGCCAAAGAAAGATGGCAATAGAGGATGTGCACCATTTTTTTAGAAAGCCATCATTGAATAAAAGGCACCCAATCCCTAAGGTAGATGATTTGGTGAATGAATTGCATGGGCCAATAATTTTATATGGTGAAGCCTCTTTGGCTCTCTCCTTTCCCTAGCACTTTCATTCAACAAATTGTGTACCTAAGGATTGCATAGTTACGTTTTAGTATTTTTACTTCCCTAATTGTGGTTTCACTTCTTTTTGAAGGATCAATGGAATGCAAGAGCTTGAAGATTTGTGGTCAAATCCTTCTCAAGAAGGAGGGTATGATGGAGGACCATCCATGGTACTTCATGTGAAACCCATCACATGGTCCAATGCTATGACTAATTTTGAGTAGTGTAGGATTTATTTGGTTTATTCCAATTTTACCCTTGTATTTTGGGGTATTTTAGTCATAGGATTTATTTTCTTTGTATTTCCTATTTTGCCCTTGTATTATGGGGTACTTTAGCTAAATAGGGTTTTAATTGGGTTAGGGTATATTAAGAAGGAGGTGACGCCATTTGCTAGCCAATTTTTGGACCATTTTTGGTATTAGAAAGGCTTAGGCCCAATTGTGGGCAAAGGTTGCATGGACTTGTCATGCACCTTGTTTTAGCCAATCTAATCCCTTAGATTCCAAACTTGGCCACCAAGTAGCATCTAGGGTTAATTTGCATCTCATTTAGTGTGCATTTGGCTTGGTGAATTTCGGCCAATGCAACACCAAATGTAACCCTAGATGCTAGCACTCCTATTTATACCCTAGCCTATCACCTTGTACATACTTTGGATTATAGTGATATTGAGTGTGCATTCTTGCCTCATTGTCATTCTCCTTAGTCTTAGGAACTCCACGGCCCCTCCCTTCTCCTCCTCCCTAAACCACCGTGAGTGAGTGAGCTTGGCCTTCCTTAGTTGGCCTTCACCACCTTAGTGAAGTGAGCTAGCCAAAAGGAGCATCACCTCCACCAAACACCTTCCCTTCACCTTGTGCGCCACCTTCAACCACCCTAAACATCAACCTTTCCATAGTTCTAGGTTGCCTTTGGCTAACCTCCTCCCATCTCCACCATAAAAGCAAAACCCTACTTAGGTCTCATCCTACACTTGGATGATACTACCTTGAGCAAACCATCTTCACCATCATCTCTTTGTGCTTCCGCCAACATCACCACCATTTTGTAGTCTCCTTGTTGAACCAAGATCAAGGGCGTGTATGGAACTAAGCTACACTCCATCATAAACAGTTACTTTTAAGTGAGACTAACAATAAATTTCATTAAATGTTTTATTCCTTAACAAATCAAATAAGAAAGATGTCTTGGAACTCTCAAAATCTATTAAAGAATGAAAAGTCAAATTATCCGTCAGAGGCAAAAAACAAAATCTCGGATATCACAAAAAAGCAGAAAAAGACTCTATAAGAATTATTCTACATTTACATTGCTTTTGCGAAGAACTACTGTGCATTGACATTACTTTTGTTATTCCCATTACAGAAAGAAATGATGATAAGTAGCCTACTAGATTAGATAAGAGATACATTTTTTTTATAGAAAAGCATTTGATGCTTGCATTAAATGAATCAATGGTAACCTATTTCCTTTAAGATCAGTAGTGAAAATAAACGAAGCAACTAGTGAAACAACTTGTGAGTTTAACTCAAATTGCCAAAACTATCATCTTCTTTGAAGCTACTGTATAAGGATCAAGACTTCAAGAAAGAAATACATAGCAAAGAAACAAGAAGATAAACATACACATACAAATCAACACTCACTGTGAATTTTGTATATACCTCTTTTTAGAGTATTTGTACTTTGATTGTTGGTTACAACACATCTATAAGAGACGAAACAACCTCATAATCTTTTGTAACCTTTGTTGTAAAAGTTAAGTCTAGAGAGGCTTTTTGTTTAAAGAATACTTAGTGTTGAGCTTGGAGACACTTGTTTAAGAAAAAATACTTGGTGTGGAGCTTGAAGAGACTTGTTTGAAAGAATACTTGGTATTAAGCCTAGAAAGGCTTGTTGTTTAAAGAATACATGGGTGTCGCAACCCGAAAATTTCTGATCTTGCGACCTATGGTTTAGACATCCTTTTAAAGATCTCATCAATTAAGGAATGCCTGGACACCAGACTAATCCTTAATTAATGGTTTTGAAAATAGGTTCTATTGAGTCGCTACCAATGTTTTACTCAAAACATTGGAAAAAGAAAAGGTTTTTTAAAGTCCAATAATGGCCTTGATAACCAGAATTGAGTTCGGGGGTCGGTTACGTGTAGGGTTTAGGGTTTAGGGTTTTTTTAAACCCTAAACCCCTACAACACCCTCAATCGGTACCCTATGATGAAGTTAATGTGATAAAAAATAATAAATTAGATATTAGATCCCCTTTATGAATTACTATTTACATGCTTGAATTTTAAATTACACGGTTGACCCTAAAACGTCTACATGATTGCTTTTGTTATGACAAAAAAATAAGAAATAAAGGAAAGAGAAGAAGATTAAATGAAATACCTCGTGGCAAGCTTTGTTAGATCTTCGAATATGGAAAATATAGGTGCTTTGTGGCAACCTTTCACACTACAATTGCCTCACAATACTCAAGAAATACAATAGGAGAGAGAGAGAGAGAAATTTCGAGCTCTAAGGAGTTCTGGATGAAATTTTTGGGGTCCGGAGAACTGTGCCCAAGCTGTCTATTTATAGACTTCAGAAAGGGTCCAAAACGGGCCGTTCCAAAATCGGAACGGCCCGTTCTGGATCTGGCCGTTACGTGTTAATTTAGTGTATTGGAATGGTCTGTTCTGAAATCGGAACGGCCCGTTCCAGAGGTGCGTTTAATTTCCATTTTGGAACGGCCCGTTCCAAATTAAGAATTCAAGCCTTTTTTGTTATTTGGAACGACCCGTTCCAATTTGGGAACGACCTGTTCCAAATGTAGGTTTTAGCCTTTTTGAAAGAGCCTAGAACGGCCCGTTCCAATTTAGGGTTTTAGGCCCTTTTGTAAATTGGAACGGCCCGTTCTAGTTTTGGAACAGCCCGTTCCAGGCTACTAAAACCAGCTTATTTGGGCTTTTAGCCTTCTGATGTCATGTCCTGTTATTTCCATGATTGGGAGCTCTTTTCCTTGATAATAGATGTCCATTTCTTTATTTGTATGCCCCCCGGACGAAATTGGGTGTCTAAAGCTACCCCTCTTTACTTGCCTTTTGGAATAGCTATGTTGCTTTTCCAAAGGCAAGTAAAGACGTAGACATTTTGTCTGGGCCTTCTTCTCGTCTCTGTGTTGATGCTTCTACATTGCTTCCCTTAGATAGGTGTATTCGCTCGTATCATTACCTTTTAGAGCAGCTGAGTGTTGAGTTGCATACTCTATGGGGTAACAAGGGTGACAAACTATACACCTGATCTTCAGTCTTCGAGTAGAAGCTCCATTGTTCCTCTTGTGATAGTGAGGTGAAAACTCAGATCTTCACTCTTGTTTTGACAATAGATACCTTCACATTGTTTCCTTTGGGTAGACGGTGTTCGCTATATCCTTGCCCCTTGGAGAAACTGAGTGTTGGGTTGTATGCTCTATTGGGTGTCACAGATGGTAAACTGAAACATTTAGGCTTCAAGATCCATGTGAATGCCCCATGTCACTTTCTGTGTCTGAATCTTCTCCTTTGCTTCAATAGTGTAGATGCCCCTACATCATTTCCTTCGGGTAGATGGTGCTCTCCTATATCCTTTCCATTTGAAGAAACTGAGTGTTGGGTTGTATGCTCCGTTGGGTGTTCAAGGATGGTAAACTAAAACATCTAGGCTTCTAGTCTAGATGTAGATACTTCCTACTGCTTCTGCTTGCTTCGTGGTAGTGTGTTCTTTTATTTGTAGCTTGTTGAAGAGGGAGTATATTCTAAGCTCAGCCTCTCCAGGCTGGACTGATATTTAGGGCTTCAGCCAACCCACTCTAAAGGTAGGTAACCCTCTTTGTTGTTGTAGTATTTTCATAGCCTCTCCAGGCCGTAGTATTTTTGTAGCCTCTCTAGGCCGTAGTATTTTCGTATCCTCTCTAAGCCGTAGCATTTTTGTAGCCTCTCCAGGCCGTAGTATTTTCGTAGCCTCTCCAGGCTGTAGTATTTTCGTAGCCTCTTCAGGCCGTAGTATTTTCGTAGCCTCTCTAGGCCGTAGTATTTTCGTAGCCTCTCCAGGCCGTAGAATTTTCATAGCCTCTCCAGGCCGTAGTATTTTCGTAGCCTCTCCAAGCCGTAGTATTTTCGTAGCCTCTCTAGGCTGTAGTATTTTCATAGCCTCTCCAGGCCATAATATTTTCATAGCCTCTCCAGGTCGTCTGCTGGTGCTGATGATGTGATTGCCCCTTGACGAGGATTGTTGGTAAGTGGTGCCCTTGTGTTGGTGGGCAAAGGAGTAGATGGTTGATAAAGATTATGGCATTGCCCCCTGCCACAGTGAGTATTGTGATGCCTCTCCAAGCGCCTGCTTGTGGTAGGTTGTTTTTTTTTTTTGAATTTTATATTTGTTTAGCTTCAGTTTTTTCATGTTTGAAACTTTCCTTTTTCTGCTATTTTTCTAAATGCTTCGGCTTTTTCAACATGTATGAAGCTTGCCTTTTTCTGTTTTATCTTTTGTTATAATCATTGGTGGAGGGATCCCATCCCATGATGATGTTATTTGCTTAATATTTATGATGAGTATTATTTTGGAAGCCACTCTTGGCTTTGGTAAGGAAACCATTCCTAGTCTTGGCATTCTCTTGAATCATCCTTCATTCAATTTAGGAGTAGGGCGAGATGGTCTCTTCATGCTTGTGGACTTGATTATTCTTCCTCGTCTGATGGCAAAGGAAGGAGAAGTGAAGGATGAACTACTCCTTAGCTTCAAAAAAGCTTGGACCTCTTCAATGGAGCTTGAAATCCGGATGTATGAACACTTGAAGGAAGGAAGATTTTCGGACAAAGGTTACCTAAACTATGGATGGAAGCATCCAAGCTTAAGGAACAAAGGAAAGCTCACTTCAAAAGGTAGGAACTAAGGTGAATTTTCCTAGGGTTTTGAAGATGGAACTCTCGGTGACTCTTGAAGAAACTTGGCAGAAAATTGCTCTCAAATTTCATATATCAAAAGTGTCTACAATAAGGAGAAGAATGACTTTAAGTAGGCATCCGAAATTGCACAAGTTGGCGCCTAACCCAAAGCCCACATGTGGCGCCTAAAATTTGAATTCAAACTTGAAATTTGAATTCAAATTTTGGCTCCCATGTGCTTTGGCCATGAGTTTAGGAACTAGGTGCATCTAAGTTTAATTTGAAGGTTATTTAGGGTTAATTTGAGTGGCACATGTTCAGCCACCAATGGTGCTAAACATGTGACTCAAATGTAACTTAAATGACTTCCAAATTAAACCTAATTTAGTCTAAATTGCCTAATTAAGTAATCCTTGTATAATCCTATTCTAATGACCTAAATACAATGGTCAATAAAATACAATAGAAAAGAAAAATTACAAGAAGGAAAATGAGCCCAATATTGGGTACCAAAAGCCCAAAGGCCCATGAAGCCCAAAACTAGGCCCAACAAGCCTAAAGCCTAAAATGCTATCCTAAATGGTCCAAAATACAAGACCAAAATTATATGAAAACTATATTAATAAAACATAAGAAGAATGGTCATATCAAGATAGGCCCATGAGATGCTTGACTTGGGCCTTCCAAGCCCATCAGGCCCATTGGGCCTTGACTGGCCCAAACCTCCATGCCTAGCCCACTCCTCTTGGATCTTTTAGGTTGTCACCTCTTGTCTTCCTAAGCATGATTCCATCATCCCCTCCCTCTTGAAAAGGATTTGTCCTCAAATCTCGAGGATGTATGGAATAAGAATTATCACCTACATACACAACATGCCAAGTATAAGAGGTAAAATTTTCATGATAAGAAAATGGATTATAGATCTTAAGAGGAGTCATTCTATCTAGCCTAAGAAAGAAAAATAAACTATCAAAATTAGACTCTCTAAAAGTAGAAATAGGATCCTCTTTTAAGTATAAACTAGAATGAAATCCTAAAAATGTAATGACACTATGGTTAAGACAATGAAAAGAGTGATTCTTAAAAACTACAACATCTTGCCTAAAGTACCCTAAATGGTAACCTAGGCTTTTCCTAGAGTATAAAGAAAAGATAACTAGAAAACGTCCTAAACAATTTTGGATTTGATTGTTTATTGGATACTTATAATCACATAAGTTAGATTTGTCTTGTAGGGAAGGAATTATATTAAGTTCACAAGAATAAGATCTTCCCATAAGAGCAAACATAGAATATAGATTATTAAAAGTTGTATCCACCAAACAATGTAAACCAAAAATTCGGTGCTTTATTAAGACCACAGAAATATTTCCTCCCTTGTGCACCTCCAAGGAAGTAGTATAAGGTGATGGACTCCTTCCACCAAGGGTTTGATCATGGACGTCCAAGGTGGGAAGAATCTCCTTGCTAAGGCCAAAATGATGACCTTAAGGGTGGATGTTCCTTCAAGGGTGAGGCAAAAGGAAGGTGGGCGTAAATGGGTTGATTTAGGCGAATATGAGAGATGAAGGGAGGATGGTGTTTTGGGTGCTTCTAGGTTGGCTCTCTTCACTAAGTGGAGGTGAAGGCCACTCAAGGAACCCTAAACTCACTCAAGGGAGGAGATAGGAGGGGTAGGCCGTGTAGACCTAGTGACTAAGGAGAGGATTTGAGGAACAAAAGGCTCACTCAAATTCATATATTCCAAAGTATTTACATGATGCATAACCTAGGGTATTTATAGGAGTGGGAGGCATCTAGGGTTGCATTTGGAGAGTGCATGGACGAAATTCACAATCCAAATGCACACCAAATGAAATGCAAATGAACCCTAGATGCAACTTGGTGGCCAAGGATGGAATCTTTGGGATTAGTTAGGCTACATCTAGGTGCATGATAAAACCATGCAACCTTTGCCCTCCACTTGGGCCTAAGCCTTTCTAACACCAAAAATAGGTCCAAGAGCCACAAAAAATATGTCTAGGTTTTGTTCCCACCCTAATCAAATACCTTAGCCCAAAAATAAAAACCTATGATCTAAAGCACCCATAATACAAGGGTAAAATGGGAAATATAAAAGAAAATAAATCCTATGACTAAAATACCCCAAAATACAAGGGTAAAATTGAAAATACAAGTAAAATAGATCCTATGTCTAAGATAGCCCGAAATACAAGGGTAAAATAGGAAATTAAAGACAAGGGGAAAATAGGCATAAAAATAAATGCTATAAAAACGTAGGAGCTAAGGCCCAAAAGTAGGCTTACTCCTCCTATGGTTTTTCAACACTAACCCATTCCTCTTGCCTCCTTCAATATATCACCTCTTAGTCTTCTTGGCCTTAGTGTTATTCAATCATAAGGAGTAAAACTAGAAATAGTCCACTCCTTCTTCACTATATCTCGAAGTTGAAAATTCTTTTCTTGAAATTTATTTTGTTCCTCATTTTCAACTTTAAGATTAGTGGCAACATTAGGATAAGAGTCAAGACATTTATGAATAAAGAGAGTTCTTTTCAAGGCTTGTTTGGTAATAAAATAACTCTCCTTGGTCACAAAGGCCTTAGTGGAGTCCCCTTCTTCCACACTCTTTCCTATTTTACTTTCTTTTCTTTCTTTATTGCTTTTTCTTTTCATTTGTTTTTGATCTTCAAACACTTAGGGTGGTGTTAAAGGATTAAAAACAATTTCTTTATTTTTATGAGTGAAGGATATTTTGTTAGTAAGTCCATCATGTATAGTATGTTTATCAAATTTCCATGGCCTACCTAGCAAAATACGACAAGCTTCCATAGGGATCACATCACATAAAACTTTTCTTTATAATCCCCTATAGAAAACTTGACCTTCACTTGTTGATTTACCTCCAATTCCTCACCTTCATTGAGCCAATGAAGTTTATAAGGTTGAGGGTGAGGAATAGTGGTAAGGGCTAACTTGTTAACCAACATTGTACTACAACAATTAGAGCATGATCCACTATCAACAATAAGAGAACAAGTTCTTTTAGAAACTAAACATCTTGTGTGAAAGATGTTCTCTCTTTGTGACAGTGAAGTGGAACAAGGTTGGCTTCCCAGAAGCCTTTTGATCATAAGAAGATCACCATCAACAGGATATAGTTTTTCTGTTTCAAGATCACTAGTTTGATCTTCACTCTCACTAGAAGAGGAAGATGAGGAAGACTCTTCACTATAAATGTCTTTACCCCTTAAGATCATGGTCTTTTTGGTGGGGCATTGAGAGGCAATGTGGCCTCTTCCTAGACACTTAAAACATTTGATCTCACTCGTCTTTGAACTAGTGTGTGAGGTGACCTTTGTCTTTTCCACATCTTTGTCAAGTTCTTGAGTTTTAGAGGGGTTTTCTTTAGCATAATTTTTAAATGAACTTCCCTCCCTCTTGTGTTCTTCCTTGTTATAATATTTAGAGTTGGTATTTTTAAAAGATTTTCTAAGAAATTGTTGCTCAACCCTTATACAAAGTTAGACCAAGTCATCAAGGTCCCTATAAGGGAGTAATTCAACTCTATCTCTTATATCAAAGTTGAGACCACTCAAGAATCTTCCAATTGTTAATCTTTCTTCTTCCCTTATTCCAGCCCTCATTAGATACAACTCCATCTTTTGCCTATACTCCTCCACACTCATGTTCTTTTGTTGGAGTCTTTGGAGCTTATCCATAAGCTCCCTACTATAATAAGAAGGTATGTGCCTTCTTCTCATAACACTCCTCAATTCATTCCAATATACAATAGGAGGATCATTATGAAGTCACCTCTCTCTTTCCAAGGATGTCCACCAATACATAGCTTGTCCTTGGAAAGCAAAGGTGGCTAAGGGAACTTGTCTTTCTTCACCTACTTGATGACAAGTGAAGATTTGCTCCACTTTCATTTCCCAGTCCAAGTAGGCATCAACATCCTCTTTTCCATGAAAGAAAGGGAGATCAACTCTTGATTCCCTAACTTTGGGTTCCTTAATGACTCTTCTAGGTATGGGTTGATAATATTCATCTACATTCATACTACCCCTATCCTCTTGACTTGTGGAGCCATTGGAACTCTTAGTGGAACTCTTTTGACTTTTTCTCTTTTTAAGTTTTTCCAAAAGTTTTTCTTCTTGTTGCTTAATTTTGTTTATCTCTTCCTCAAGAGCAATAAGTTTTACTTCTCTTTCAATCTTTTCTCTTTCTTTTTGAAGTACCTCTTGTTGTCTCCATAGTTTTAGTGCTTCAACCTCCTTAACAATTTGATTAAAACTTTTAGGAGATTCAATGTCACTATCACTTTGAGAAATATGACTCATGATTAAGCAATAAGAAGTTTAAATGCTATGCAAAAGAGATAAAATATTTTTGGTCTTTTCTAGGAACAAAAATATCACTTGGAAGTCTAAGTGTACAAATTGCACTATCAAGGGAGGTGAGCTACTAAGAGCCACTTAATAACCAAGCCTTTTCAAGTGGAAATCACTAAACTCCCTTGTGGTATTTTCAATTCCACAAAAATTTTCACAAAGATTTTTATGTAGTATACTTTTCACAATTGTTTTTGGAAACTATCTAGACGTGAACAATTAAATCTACACAATGCTAGTCGAAACAAGGCAGCAAAGTAAACAATTTAAAGTTCAAACAACTCAAAGGAAGCAAGGATAAGTAACTAGTCGGTTTGCCCTAAGTGGAAGCATGAAACATATGAAATTTCCAAGCCACTTCCACTAGTACTACACATGAGTTAGCTACCAAGGGTTAGATATACCTGACCAACTTCTTAATACTCCCTCCAAGTTTTACAAATTGATTTAAAATACAAGAGAAATTGCAAAAAATTAAAATACACTAGAAAACAATTTGTGGCGGCTTTAGTGACCAATTAGTGACGGATTTGCTATCCAAATTTTCCAACACTTGTTTAAGTGTTCCAATCCGCCACTAATCCTTGATTTTATTTGCTCCTGGACCCTGCACAATGAACAAAACAAAATGATGAATGTAGGCCACTCACAAGGTTAATGAAATGATCACTCTTGTGAAGGTAGGTTTAGGAAAAATTCGTCACTAAATTAGGTCAAATTTGAAAGTCTTTTGGGTCCAATTATTTTCCTAATTTTTGTTGAGTCAATGTTTGGTCCTTAAGCAAGGATTTGAGGCCACTTCCAGCACAGAATTTTCAATCAAAGAAAACAAGACAAGCAACAAAAGCACAATTTATCAAGCTTATACCAAAAATTGAAGAATAATGTGTTTAAGACAAGACTCAAAGATAGCCAAAAATGAAAGCTGAAAAATAAGACTCCAAAGAAATCTAGCACTCAATTAGGAAGGTTCCTAGATAGGCACTAGATTAGATTAACAAAACAAAAAAAATTTGGAAGTAATTGAACAAGTATAAGCAAACTAGTAGTCCAAGGAAATTTGTGGAATCAAGTGTATTTTCCTAAATTGTTCTTCTCGGCTGTTGCTTCTTTAATTGCTTTATATATATATATTTTTTTTTATTCTTTTCTTTTTCTGAATTCAATTGTATATTCCAGAGAAGACACTTGCCTTTTTATTTCAAATTTTTCACAATTCCAAAGTATGAAAACCGAGACTACTAGATTGACAAATTTCAAGTGAAAATGGATGAACTAGTGCACTAGTTTTAGGTTTTAGGTTGGATTCTTTTGTTCTCTTTTTTTCTTAACTATTTTGGAATGCTAATGCTCTGTATTTCTCTGTTTTCCAGCCACAAAATTTTTAAAATTTGAATCCAAAACAAATAGTGCACTAGAATTAAGATGATTCACTTAAAATTTCAAGTAACACAAAGTTGTTTCAAGAATTTTTTTTATGGAAGGTAATTTGAAAACTTAAGTACACAATGGAAACCTAACACTAAGAAATTTGCTAGAACTAATAGAAAATTACGAACTCAATTAGGTAAAACAAAAGCACATATAGGTAGGCACAAGATTATAAGCAAACCGTGAACAAAAATAGACAAACACAATGCAAAGAAAAATTAGTTTAAACAAGCTATTCTAGGAATTGACAACATATAAGAACTACACATAACTTGCTAAGACAAAAAAAGGATTCAAAAACAAAATATAATGCAATGTAATGAAGTCCAATCACGGACACATGCTTAGGAAATGAGAGACTCAAACAAAGTAAAATAGAACACAAGCAAATAGGTCCTAATTGTGTTGATTGTGGAAAGAATTTCAAAATACAATCAACCAATGGATCTATGGATAGAAAATTTTCAAAAACTTATAGATCAGAAATAAAACTCAAACAAAGAAAAACAAGAACACAAGGACAACAAAACAAACAGACCAAAAATTTAAGAACACTTATCTCCAAGAAGAACCTTGCTCTTGATACCAAAATTGATGGCAAAGGAAGGAGAAGTGAAGGATGAACTACTCCTTAGCTTCACCAAAGCTTGGACCTCTTTAATGGAGCTTGAAATCCGGATGTATGAACACTTGAAGGAAGGAAGATTTTCGGACAAAGGTTACCTAAACTATGGATGGAAGCATTCAAGCTTAAGGAACAAAGGAAAGCTCACTTCAAAAGGTAGGAACTAAGGTGAATTTTCCTAGGGTTTTGAAGATGGAACTCTCGGTGACTCTTGAAGAAACTTGGCAGAAAATTGCTCTCAAATTTCATATATCAAAAGTGTCTACAATAAGGAGACGAATGACTTTAAGTAGGCATCCGAAATTGCACAAGTTGGCGCCTAACCCAAAGCCCACATGTGGCGCCTAAAATTTGAATTCAAACTTGAAATTTGAATTCAAATTTTGGCTCCCATGTGATTTGGCCGTGAGTTTAGGAACTAGGTGCATCTATGTTTAATTTGAAGGTTATTTAGGGTTAATTTGAGTGGCACATGTTCAGCCACCAATGGTGCTAAACATGTGACTCAAATGTAACTTAAATGACTTCCAAATTAAACCTAATTTAGTCTAAATTGCCTAATTAAGTAATCCTTGTATAATCCTATTCTAATGACCTAAATACAATGGTCAATCAAATACAATAGAAAGGAAAAATTACAAGAAGGAAAATGAGCCCAATATTGGGTACCAAAAGCCCAAAGGCCCATGAAGCCCAAAACTAGGCCCAACAAGCCTAAAGCCTAAAATGCTATCCTAAATGGTCCAAAATACAAGACCAAAATTATTTGAAAACTATATTAATAAAACATAAGAAGAATGGTCATATCAAGATAGGCCCATGAGATGCTTGACTTGCGCCTTCCAAGCCCATCGGGCCCATTGGGCCTTGACTAGCCCAAACCTCCATGCCTAGCCCACCCCTCATGGATCTTTTAGGTTGTCACCTCTTGTCTTCCTAAGCATGATTCCAACATCGTCCGGTTCTATTCCGTCTTGCTGTTGACATGTCTTTTGTTTCTTGGTGGCTATATGAAGCCACTTATATGGAATGCCCTTATTGGGGCTATGCTTTTTGACATGATTTTGGCTTTAAGGCACTGTCTAGTTGTTGATCTTTTTTACGAGTGCTTCGGCCTCTTGATTCCTCCGACAAGGGATGGATAGACATACACAAAGAATGCAAGAATGCAAAAGAAAATGCAAAGAAGGAACGGATTCGATTTTTTTCAAATTTTTTTTTGAACTTATACCCTTTTTGTGCACACTTGTGCCCTATGCATGCTATGCAATGATGCCTCTATGCTAATGCTAAAATGCATATTGATTTTACTTACAAGAAATTAATCTATGTGCATTAATCAATGGATATTAGCCTTTAGCCGTGTCGAATTCATTCCAAGTGTTGCTTCCTGAACCTGAGGTTTGTTTAGTTCAGCCCTCTCGCTTGTATCAGATATGATATGTTAGCCCTTAGATCAGGTGTACCTAGACTCTGTTCTAGGACACCTCCATCTTTTCCTTGTGAGTGTTCATTGTGCATACTTTGTGTATCTCTCAAATTTATCTTAATGCCATATAGGTCAAGAGGAAAGAGAGGAAGAGGATATATACATTTATTTTTTTTATTTTTTTTTGCAGAAGTTTTGTTAGAAAGGATTTTGCAAAAATGGTTTTTTAGAAGAATGGCTAGCCGAGGTAGGCTAGTGGTTTAGGCTGATGAACAAGCACGTTCAAAGTGAGAAAATCATTTTCTACAATAGCTCATTATTTCCTTCAAAGTTAAGCAATGACTTAGGATTGCATATTTGATTAAATGATCTTCCCAAGCCGCCTTTCAATTTTCAGCTCGGGATGCTGCTTTGTCCTAACTTTTGCCTAGGTTTGTAGACCCCTAAAATTGTCCGGGTCGGAAATAAAGCTCAAAGACTCTCAAAGACCGAAGGAAAGTCAGCCGGAAGGACTCCTGGAAGACCCTAGGATGATTCTTTGTAGGTCTAGAAGTCTTAGAGTAGCTTAGAATAAGGGTGTGCGAGGATTGGAGCTCAATACACCCTCCTAGAGGTTCAGTACGGCCGTACTGAGCCATTTGAACTGCAATACGGCCGTAGTGAACTCAATACGGCCGTACTGAAGTTTTTGAACTTCAGTACGGCCGTACTGTAGACCCCTAAAATTGTCCGGGTCGGAAATAAGACTCGAAGACTCTCAAAGATCAAAGGAAAGTCAGCCAGAAGGACTCCCAGAAGACCATAGGATGACTATCTGTAGGTTTAGAGGTCTTAGAGTAGCCAAAAATAAGAAAGTGGGAGGTTTGGAGCTCAATACGGCCTCCTTGGAGTTCAGTACGGCCGTACTGCACATTTTGTACTACAATACGGCCGTACTAAAACCAATACGGCCGTATTGAAGTTTCTGTATTTCAATACGGCCGTACTGAATTCAATACGGCCGTATTGAAGTACAAAAACTCAATACGGGCCGTATTGAACCCAGGGGCCGTACTGCGCCTCATCCCTATAAATAGGACGTCATTTGGACGTCATTCCACACTTTTTCCAGCTATTCTGGACCCCCTGGCTGAGTATTCTTGGGTTTTTGAGCAGTGCTCTGCCCTAGAAATCTCTCTGAAAGCCAATCCGACGAAGTTCTTGAATCATAAGCCATTTGCTTGAGATTCGAACGAGTCGAAGGGAAATCTATTTGATTTCCATAGTAAAAATTTTATTTTAGGGAAAGGAGAAAGCGAGTGTGTAGTGGGAAGGAGCGCCAAAAAGCCTCCTAGTTCTTTTAAATATATAAAAGCACGCTTCAAGAGGTTTTCTTCCAAAACTCGTCTTTTATTGCTTTCTTTATCGCTTTCTGATTGTTGCATTGCATGTTTAAAGCTTTCATCATGTAGATAATTCACTTAATATCGTTCTAATAAATAGGGGTAATTTAATAATTTTAAGCTATTATTCATGAAATAATCTGTGATAGGGAACCCGAAAGGGGCGTTGTGGGGTGCTAACACCTTCCCCGCACGTAACCGACTCCCTTACCCAACTCTGGTTGTAATGGCCTAAGTTGATTTGCGAAATCAATTGCCTTAACTCTTTTTCCAATGTTTTGAGTAAAACATTGGTGGCGACTCCAAGAACCCTTTTTGCGAAAACCACTAATCCATGGAGGGTCCCGCTTGGGGTTAACATGGATTGGTGAACCATTTTAATAAAATTGTTAGTTCGACAAGGTCTCAGTTTGAGAATAAGTCGTTCTAACAATCCACCACTTTTCAAAACTTAAAACGAGTCCGACCATCGTCGCGAATGCCAAGGTCCGTTTCGGCGGGTGGCGACAGATGGCGACTCCACTGGGGAAGCCTCGAGAGTCAGTCCCATTTAGTGATGGATTCTTTTCAAAATAATAGTTTAAAATTACTTCATTACCCCTTACTTGTATGATAACATGTTTTATCTATTTGGCTTTAATAACTGTTGTATGTTTAAATTCTCGCAATTGTTTGAAATACAAACTGTACACGAACCTTTGCACACAACAGTTCCCTCTATACCCGGGGGCATGAGTGGTAATCCATAGGGAGTGGATGTTAGTACGGCCGGTTGTCGAATGGGTCTATAGGTGCCCGCAGACCGTTGTCGGAAAACATCACTCAAGGTGATAACCATGAACTCAAGTCCGACAGTGCGTTGGAACTTTCCATCGACTTACGACGAAAGGAATTGGGTCCCTATAATGGGGGCACCTTGGGGGCCTCAGACCAGTGAGAACAGTTAGAACCTCCTTGAATATGCACTTTTCTGCAGGATACCCCTACCTCGTGATTCGCTCGTGACTGTTCGTGGATGAGTGAATTGTTTGTGCATTGTCTATGTGACATTGTTTGAGCATACATTGCATTCTTTAAACATACAACATTCCTTTTTAAAATAAGAATAAATGGGAATAAGAATCTTCCATTACATGGTGTTAACATCTACCATCATCACATTCATGTAGGTAGTTTCCCTTTTCACCCAAAAAATAAAAAAATATATATACAAAACAAAATACCCAAAAAAAAAAAGAAAAAAAGGGTTATTTATCCAAACCAAGCAATATCATGCATCATCTTAGGGACATCCTAAAAACATGATAATGCTTAGTTGAATAAACACAATACATGCATATTCATCGCCATCATCTCATATCATGCATTCTTATCAAAGATCATGGAGGGATCTAGGTTTGCATTTCATACATCCCTCCTAGTAATTCATTAATAAACATTAATAAAAAGAAAGAATTAATCGATGCGTATGTTCAAAGAATGGATCGCACGCCGTTCGTTATCAAGTGTAAGCCAACAACCGTGCCAAGTGAGCGCACATCAACTCCGTTGTTGGTAATCAAGACGAATAAAGGGGAAGGTCCGACACCATTAAGGATCACTGCTCCAAGGCCTTTCCCTTACAAATCAAATAAGGTTGTGCCATGGATATACGACATCCATTCTTCTGCCGACAGCGATATCTCCAACATCGCTGGACTTGGGGGCATGACTAGGAGTGGCAGGATCTACACTCCCGAAGATCTTCACGATAAAGCTCCCAAGAATAAAGGAAAAAGAAAAAACTGAGGAAAATAAAGAATCCGAGGAGGAGACTGATGAGCTGTTAAAGTTTATCCGACAGAGCGAGTACTCCATCGTGGATCAACTTCATAGGACGCCAGCAAAGATTACGCTGTTGTCGTTGATCCTAAGCTCCGAACCGCATCGGCAAGCTCTGTTGAAAGTTTTGAACGAGGCATATGTGTCGCATACCATCTCCCAAGACAAGTTTGAGGGGATTGTTAGTCACATCACGGCTAATGATCACCTCACTTTCACCGATGAAGAGATCCCCGCCGAGGGACCAAATCACAACAAGCCCTTGCACATCTCTGTAAAGTGCAAGGAGTATCACATCGCAAAAGTCTTGGTAGACAACGGATCTTCCTTGAATGTGATGCCCAAAAGAACGCTTGATCAAGTGGCAATCAAGGGAGTCCAAATGCGCCCGAGTAACATGATCGTTCGAGCCTTCGACGGTTCTAAAAGAGAAGTGGTGGGGGAAATCAATCTTCCAATCCAAATTGGACCCACTATCTTTAATGTCGAATTCCAAGTGATGGACATTACTCCCGCATACAGCTGTCTCCTCGGCCGACCTTGGATTCATGATGCAAAAGTTGTTCCTTCTACGCTCCACCAGAAAGTCAAATTCATTGTGGGTGACAAGCTGGTGACTGTACAAGCTGAAGATGACATACTCATCAGCAAGCCATCCACCATACCTTACGTGGATGCAGCGGAGGGAGCTCTAGAAACCGCCTTCCAAGCATTGGAAATTGCCAATGTTGAAACGTTTCCCCGAGAAATGAAGAAGGTAGCCTCCATGCTCACCAAGAATGGATACTTGCCGGGACAAGGACTTGGCAAGGATCCCCAAGGAATTCCCGAGCTACCCATTATCAAGGATAATCCGGGGAAACAAGGGTTAGGATACGACCCTAATAAAGATCAAAGGACGAAGAGGAACCAAGATCCTTCTCGACGCCAGATCTTTAGGAAGGCCGGTTCACAAGCGTCAAGGCCGGTCGTCGTCATCAAGTGCTCTTCTCCTTCCGATAGGGATGTATAGACCTGATGACTATTAGAGATTACTCCTCGGGGACAGCCCGACCCCCGAGCCTCGATAGGGCACATGTTTCCACTATGATTATAATAAAATCATTCTTTATTCTTTCTTATTGCTTCTTTTCTTGCTTGCAATAAATCTCTAAGCCACATTATTTTTTAACCCTGTTTGAATAAACATGAATGAGGTTAAAATCGTCTTAAATAAACCCGCATCATTTTTATGTGGAAGTGTGTGTGACAACTTGGAGCACCTTCCCTTGGCCTCGACAAATGCCATCATGGATAAAAAAGAAATCCTTTAAAAAAAAAGAAGCTTGGCAGGAAACCCAAAAAGGGGACTGCGCAAAAATAAGAGCAAAAAACCCGCTAGGAATCCCACGAAAGGGTGACCTAGGCAAAAGTTAGGGTTGCAAAAATGAACAAAAACAAAAGTCCGCTAAAACGCCACAAAAGGGTGTTTTAGGCAAAAATAAGGACAATAATAAAAAAAAAAAGCAAAAGAAATCCATGATGGTACCATGAGCCGAATTCAAAAAAAAGGTTCAAGGGAAGTTATCTAAGTTGTCAAAATCACAACGTCAATAACAAGATTTTCTTAACTTCATAAGTGTTTAATCAAACAAGCCTAAACACATAAGCCTACCTTGGCCAGCCATTCTTACAAAAAC
Organism: Cajanus cajan; assembly: GCF_000230855.2. Classification (NCBI taxonomy): domain Eukaryota; kingdom Viridiplantae; phylum Streptophyta; class Magnoliopsida; order Fabales; family Fabaceae; genus Cajanus; species Cajanus cajan. Next base: position 31,290,685 of record NC_138524.1, on the reverse strand, counting down.
CATTTTTCAAAATAAAAATAAATCCCCTCTAAAACACAAACTTTCGAAAAAATATATCTTTCCTTTCTTTTCTCTCTTGTCCCAAACGATTTTAGGATAATCTAGTGGAAACATGGAGATATAGTGGTCAATAGGAGGGTTGACACGTTTTCTAAAGGAAGGGGAGGATCACTTGGTTGATGACGCCCATCTCGATATAACACGCATCATTCCTCGGTTACAGAAATCGGCATCGCACAGCCCGTCTGGAGGAATGGCAAAATTCAAACAGAGAAACGCATCGGTTAATTCTTTTGAAAAATGAATCAAATAGAATTAGGTGCATCATACCGCATACATGCATACAGATGATAGGTGTAATGGAAGATCACTTATTCTCTGTTTATACAAAAAAACAAAAAAACAAAAAAACAAAAAAACAAAAAAAACAAAAAAAAAAACAAAAAAACAAAAAAAAAAAATTTAAACTTCAGAAAAAACAATGCGCCCGTACCATGTTCAGTACGCCCGTACTAAAATTAGGGTTATGAACAAATTTTTAACTCAATACAGGCGTACTGAAATGGATACGGCCGTATTGGCCATAAAGAAATTTTCAAAGACCTCATCATGAGGCAATTGCATAAAATAGAAAAAAATAGGAAAAATTGCTTGTGTATGACAGCAGAAAAATCGACGAAAAGGAAATCTGTACAGAAAAAGCCAAAATCAACAAAGAAGGCAAAAATACAGAAAAAGCCGCAAATCGACAGAAAAGGCAAAAAATCAAAAAAATCATACAGAATAACCGAGCCTGGAGAGGCTTGCCGAAATAATACTCCCACAGAATAACTGAGCCTGGAGAGGCTTGCCGAAATAATACTCTCTCAGAATAATTGAGCCTGGAGAGGCTTGCCGAAATAATACTCTCTCAGAATAATTAAGCCTGGAGAGGCTTGCTGAAATAATACTCTCTCAGAATAATTGAGCCTGGAGAGGCTTGCCGAAATAATACTCCCCAATTGTACAGAATAACTGAGCCTGGAGAGGCTTGTCGAAATAATACTCCCCAAGGGACGTCTCAGCTTGCGCTCTTGGGCTGAACAGAAAATACAGCATTGTACAGAATAATTGAGCCTGGAGAGGCTTGCCGAAATAATACTCCCTCATCCCACAGAATAATTGAGCCTGGAGAGGCTTGCGGAAATAATACTCCCTCATCACACAGAATAACTGAGCCTGGAGAGGCTTGCCGAAATAATACTCGTACAGAATAACTGAGCCTGGAGAGGCTTGCCGAAATAATACTCATACAAAATAACTGAGCCTGGAGAGGCTTGCCGAAATAATACTCAACAAATTGCACAGAATAATTGAGCCTGGAGAGGCTTGCCGAAATAATACTCTCTCAGAATAATTGAGCCTGGAGAGGCTTGCCGAAATAATACTCTCTCAGAATAATTGAGCCTGGAGAGGCTTGCTGAAATAATACTCTCTCAGAATAATTGAGCCTGGAGAGGCTCGCCGAAATAATACTCCCCAGAGATATCTCAGCTTCCACTCACGGGCCAAATTCCCCAGTGAAAGCTATCAAAGCAAGATCAGTAAGATCCCCCAATGGAAGCAATGATCATCCAAACGAAATATCCGAGTCAAAGGACTCAGACTTCCTCAGTGGAAGATAGCTTTCCAACTCGAGCGACGAGTGAAGCTAAGCCTGAAGAGGCTTTCTAAATAATACTCTGGGATACATAAGATCCTCAATCCCCATTGGCCTACTCAGAGGCACCCCCTCAAAAAGAGAAAAATCAAAAACATCAATAACCATTCCCCAAGCGGAATCCGGCACTCAGCCGAACACCAAACATCAAGATAATTCGCCTACTCAGAGGCACTCCTTCAAAAAGAGAAAATCAAAAAAAGATCAATAATCATTCCCCAAGCGGAATTCGGCATTGAGCCAATCATTGTACGTCAAGATGATCCGCCTAACAGAAGAGGCTAATCAAAATCAACGACAAAATCCCCCAGCGGATAACAGCCTACACAGAGGCAACAAAATTGAAAAATCAAAAGAGTCACCCGAATAAGGATAACCGGGATACTCCACCAACGTCGAAAGGACGTCAACCAATCATAAGGCATCGCTCACCTCAAAAAGAGCATCTTCGTGTCTACACCCCAAGGAAACAAAAATTCCTCAATGGGTACCAACTACGTAATGGAAAGTTGGGACACAAGAACCTATGAGTAACTGCACATCCCCTAGACGGATCCCTGCGTTATCCAGCCCTCAGTGGCACATAAATCAAAAACAATCGTCGAAGCAGCATCGTGGACTGTGGAGACAAAATCATCGCTAGCCTGGAGAGGCGACGACTAATACTCACCCTGGAGAGGGCAAGACTCACGCTAGCCTGGAGAGGCGACGACTAATACTCACCCTGGAGAGGGCAAGACTCACGCTAGCCTGGAGAGGCGACGACTAATACTCACCCTGGAGAGGGCAAGACTCACGCTAGCCTGGAGAGGCGACGACTAATACTCACCCTGGAGAGGGCAAGACTCACGCTAGCCTGGAGAGGCGACGACTAATACTCACCCTGGAGAGGGCAAGACTCACGCTAGCCTGGAGAGGCGACGACTAATACTCAACCTGGAGAGGCTACTCAACAATTTTCCACCGGAAGACACTACAAGTTAGAAGGATGGCCTATTCCCCGGACAGTTGGGTCAACTCCTTTACTTGTCAACCGGTACACCAAAAAACCGTTTGACTAAGTAAAGGGGGGGCAGCTGTAGACCCCTAAAATTGTCCGGGTCGGAAATAAGACTCGAAGACTCTCAAAGATCAAAGGAAAGTCAGCCAGAAGGACTCCCAGAAGACCATAGGATGACTATCTGTAGGTTTAGAGGTCTTAGAGTAGCCAAAAATAAGAAAGTGGGAGGTTTGGAGCTCAATACGGCCTCCTTGGAGTTCAGTACGGCCGTACTGCACATTTTGTACTACAATACGGCCGTACTAAAACCAATACGGCCGTATTGAGGTTTCTGTATTTCAATACGGCCGTACTGAATTCAATACGGCCGTATTGAAGTACAAAAACTCAATACGAGCCGTATTGAACCCAGGGGCCGTACTGCGCCTCATCCCTATAAATAGGACGTCATTTGGACGTCATTCCACACTTTTTCCAGCTATTCTGGACCCCCTGGCTGAGTATTCTTGGGTTTTTGAGCAGTGCTCTGCCCTAGAAATCTCTCTGAAAGCCAATCCGACGAAGTTCTTGAATCATAAGCCATTTGCTTGAGATTCGAACGAGTCGAAGGGAAATCTATTTGATTTCCATAGTAAAAATTTTATTTTAGGGAAAGGAGAAAGCGAGCGTGTAGTGGGAAGGAGCGCCAAAAAGCCTCCTAGTTCTTTTAAATATATAAAAGCACGCTTCAAGAGGTTTTCTTCCAAAACTCGTCTTTTATTGCTTTCTTTATCGCTTTCTGATTGTTGCATTGCATGTTTAAAGCTTTCATCATGTAGATAATTCACTTAATATCGTTCTAATAAATAGGGGTAATTTAATAATTTTAAGCTATTATTCATGAAATAATCTGTCATAGGGAACCCGAAAGGGGCGTTGTGGGGTGCTAACACCTTCCCCGCACGTAACCGACTCCCTTACCCAACTCTGGTTGTAATGGCCTAAGTTGATTTGCGAAATCAATTGCCTTAACTCTTTTTCCAATGTTTTGAGTAAAACATTGGTGGCGACTCCAAGAACCCTTTTTGCGAAAACCACTAATCCATGGAGGGTCCCGCTTGGGGTTAACATGGATTGGTGAACCATTTTAATAAAATTGTTAGTTCGACAAGGTCTCAGTTTGAGAATAAGTCCTTCTAACAATCCACCACTTTTCAAAACTTAAAACGAGTCCGACCATCGTCGCGAATGCCAAGGTCCGTTTCGGCGGGTGGCGACACGTACCAAATTCAATACGGCCGTACTGAGCCATTTGAACTGCAGTACGGCCGTACCAAATTCAATACGGTCGTACTGTAGTTCAAAATGGCTCAGTACGGGCCGTACCAAATTCAATACGGCCGTACTGTAGTTCAAAAACCCAGTACGGGCCGTATTGACCTCCCAGGACGTATTGCGCCTCAATCCTATAAATAGGACGTCATTGGCACGTCCTCCCACACTTTTGACAGACGTTTGGACCCTCTTGCTGAGGATTCTTGGGTTTTTGAGCTATTCTCTGCCCTAGGAACCTCTCTGAGAGCCAACCCGACTAAGTTCTTGAGTCATGAGCCTTGAAGCTTGAGACTCGAACAAGTCGAAGGGAAATCTCTTTGATTTCCATAGTTAATATTTGTTCTAGGGAAAGGAGCGAGCGAGCGTGTAGTGGGAAGGAGCGCCAAAAAACCTCCTAACTCTTTTTGAATATATAAAAGCACGCTTCAAAGGTTTCTTTCCAAGTCCTTTCTTTTACCGCTTTCATTTATCGCTTTTTGATTGTTGCATTGCACGCTTTCAACATGTAGATAGTTTACTTATAATCGTTCTAATAAATAGGGGTAGTTTAGTAATTTTACGCTATTATTCATGAAATAATCCGTCATAGGGAACCCGAAAGGGGCGTTGTGGGGTGCTAACACCTTCCCCACACGTAATCGACTCCCTTACCCAACTCTGGTTGTAATGGCCTAAGTTGATTTGCGAAAATCAATTGCCTTATATCTTTTTCCAATGTTTTGAGTAAAATATTGGTGGCGACTCCAAGAACCCTTCTTTTTAGGAAAACCGCTAATCCATGGAGGGTCCCGTTTGGGATTAACATAGATTGGTGAGAATCATTTAATAAGTATTGTTAGTCCGATGAGGTCTCAGTTTGAGAATAAGTCGCCCTAACAATCCAACATTTTTCAAAACTTAAAAAGAGTCCGACCATCGTCGTGAATGCCAACGTCCGTTTCGGCCGGTGGCGACAGATGGCGACTCCACTGGGGAAGCCTCGAGAGTCAGTCCCATTTAGTGATGGATTATTTCTAAAGTAATAGTTTAAAATTAGTTCGTTACCCCTCGCTTGTATGATAACATGTTTTATCTAGTTGGCTTTAATAACTGTTGCGTGTTTAAATTTTCGCAATTGTTTGAAATATAAACTGTACACAAACCTTTACACACAACAGTTCCCTCTATACCCGGGGGCATGAGTGGAAAGCCATAGGGAGTGGATGTTAGTACGGCCGGTTGTCGAATGGGTCTATAGGTGCCCGTAGACCGTTGTCGGAAAACATCACTCAAGGTGATAACCATGAACTCGAGTCCGACAGTGCGTTGGAGCTTTCCATCGACTTACGACGAGAGGAATTGGGTCCCTATAATGGGGGCACTTTGGGGCCCTTGGACCGGTGAGAACAGTTAGAACCTCCTTGAATATGCACTTTTCTGCAGGATACCCCTACCTCGTGATTCACTCGTGACTGTTCGTGGATGAGTGAATTGTTTGTGCATTGTTTATGTGACATTGTTTGAGCATACATTGCATTCTTTAAACATACAACATTCCCTTTTAAAATAAGAATAAATAGGAATAAAAATCTTCCATTACATGGTGTTAACATCTACCTTCATCACATTCATATAGGTAGTTTCCCTTTTCACCCAAAAAATACAAAAAAAACAAAATACCCAAAATAGAAAAAGGGTTATTTATCCAAACCAAGCAATATCATCCATCATCTTAGGAACATCCTGAAAACATGATAATGCTTAGTTGAATAAACACAATGCATGCATATTCAACGCCATCATCTCATATCATGCATTCTTATCAAAGATCATGGAGGGATCTAGGTTTACATTTCATACATCCCTCCTAGTAATTTACTAATAACATTAAATAAAAAGAAAGGATTAATCGATGCGTATGTTCAGAATAGATCGCACGCCGTTTGTTATTAAATGTAAACCAACAACCGCGCCAAGCGAACGCACATCAACTCCGTTGTTGGTAATCAAGACGAATAAAGGGGAAGGTCCGACACCGTTAAGGATCACTGCTCCAAGACCTTTTCCCTACGAATCGAATAAGGCTGTGCCTGTAGACCCCTAAAATTGTCCGGGTCGGAAATAAAGCTTGAAGACCCTCGAAGACTGAAGGAAGATCATCCAGAAGGACTCCTAGAAGGCCCAAGGAGGGTTCTCTATAGGTCTAGAGGTCTTAGGATAGCCAAAAATAAGAAAAGTGGGAGGAATGAAGCCAATACGGCCTCTCAGGGGTTCACTACGGTCGTATTGAGTATTTTGAACTACAATACGGCCGCAGCGAACTCAATACGGCCGTATTGAAGTCTTGAAACTTCAATACGGCCGCAGCGAACTCAATACGGCCGTATTGAAGTTCAAAAACTTCAATACGGGCCGTATTGAATTCAATACGGCCGTATTGAATTCAATACGGCCGTATTGAAGTTCAAAAACTTCAATACGGGCCGTATTGAATTCAATACGGCCGTATTGAAGTTCAAAAACTTCAATACGGGCCGTATTGAACTCAATACGGCCGTATTGAAGTTCAAAAATTTCAATACGGCCGTATTGGCGCCAGGGACCGTATTGCGCCTGTTCCCTATAAATATGACGTCAATTGGACGTCATATTGGACTGGGACACACAGTTTTAACCCTCTCCTTGAGTATTCTGGGGTTTTTTTGAGCAGTGCTCTCCCTAGAAATCACTTGGAGAGTTGATCCGACGAAGTTCTTGAGCCCCGAGCCATTTTGCTTGAGGATCGAACCTAGTCGAAGGGAAATCCTCCGGATTTCCATAGTTAAAATTTTATAGGAGGGAGCGAGCGGGCTTGTAGAGCGAGGGAACGCCAAAAAGCTTCCCAGTTTTACGAAATATATAAAAAGCACGCTTCAAAGGTTTCTTCTTCAAAATCCTTCCTTTTACTGCTTTCTGTGTGCATATTTAACTGTCATCATGTAGATAGTTAATTTATAATTGCTTAGAATAAATAGGGGTAATTTAGTAATTTTGCACTATTATTTTTAAATAATCTGTCATAGGGAACCCGAAAGGGGCGCTGTGGGGTGCTAACACCTTCCTCACGCGTAACCGACTCCCTTACCCGACTCTGGTTGTAATGGCCGAAGTCGATTTTTGAATCGATTGCCTTATCCCTTTTTCCAATGTTTTGAGTAAAACATTGGTGGCGACTCCACGAACCCTCCTTTTACGAAAACCGCTAATCCATGGAGGGTCCCGCTTGGGATTAATATGGATTGGTGAGACTTTTAATAAATAAATTGGATAAGATCGACAAGGTCTCAGTTTGAGAATAAGTCGTTCTAATAATCCAATACATTTTCAAACCAAAAATAAAAAGCGAGCTCGACCGTCTTCGCGACCGCCGAGGCCCGTTTCGGGCCGGTGGCGACAGATGGCGACTTCACTGGGGAAGCTTCGAGAGTCAGTCCCATTTAGTGACAGATTATTTTAACAAATAATAGTTAAAATTACTTTATTACCCCTTACTTGTATGATAACATGTTTATCTATTTGGCTTTAATAACTGTTGTATTTTTAAATTTACGCAATTGTTTGAAATAAAAACTGCACACAAACCTTTGCACACAACAGTTCCCTCTATACCCGGGGGCATGAGTGATTAACCATAGGGAGTGGATGTTAGTACGGCCGGTTGTCGAATGGGTCTATAGGTGCCCGTAGACCGTTGTCGGAAAACATCACTCAAGGTGATAACCATAAACTCGAGTCCGACGGTGCGTTGGAACTTTCCATCGACCTACGATGAGAGGAATTGGGTCCCTATAATGGGGGCACCTTGGGGGCCTTGGACTGGTGAGAACAGTTAGAACCTACCTTGAATATGCACCATTTCTGCAGGATACCCCTACCTCGTGATTCGCTCGTGGCTGTTCGTGGATGAGTGAATTGTTTGTGTAAATGTTTATGTGCAATTGTTTGTGCATTAATAAATAACCTCGTGATAAGGTCTAAGAATAATCCCCATACATGAAAATACCATGACATGAGAGGAAAGACCATGTGTGAAAATATAATAAAAGTGAGGAGCATGTACATCATTACCAATAAGACATCATGCATCCTCATAAAACCATGCATTTTAGGTTCACCAAATACCTCTTGTCATGAGTGAAAGAGACCCATGACTATTGAGATTCTCCGTTAAGGAGAGATCATAGTCAAGGAGGGTAGTAACACTCTGTTTTAAAAAGGCAGCGCCTTAAAAATGGAGGGTTATCAAGCTCATGTCAAGAGCGTATTCATTCCATAAATTAATTAGATTAAATATTCATTTTTAGAAAGTGGCTGGTCGTCTCTCTGTCCTCACACGCGCACAAAAAATCAAGAAAATGGAAGCATTGGAGGAGCAAAATAAGAAGCTCACAACCGAGCTTTCACAGCTTAAAGAGCAGATGGCGCAAATGATGGAACTCATGCGTCAACATAACGTCCATGGATCAAGCCACAGTGACCATGGGTCCCATCATGAGGGAGAGGAGGAAGGGCATGAAGAAGATCCTCCACACGCTATACCTATAGGGGCTGGAATTGTAATCAAAGAGCCCGAGGTTTCAAAAGAACAATTCCACGCCCTAGAGGATCGGTTGAGGGCTATGGAGGGGCATGATTTTGACATCAAAGATGCCGCCGACATGTGCTTAGTGAGGGACATTCAATTCCCTCCTAAATTTAAAGTGCCGGATTTCCCAAAGTACGTGGGATCGACTTGCCCCAAAAGTCATCTCACCATGTACTGTCGCAAGATGGCTGCATATGCCACAAATGAAAAGCTCTTGATCCACTGCTTTCAAGAGAGCTTGGCTGAAACTGCACTCAACTGGTATATGCAGCTAGATGGAAATCTAGTACACACATGGAGGCAGTTGGCCGACGCCTTTCTCAAGCGCTATAAATACAACATCGACCTAACACCCGATAGGTCTGATCTTCAAGCCTTGAGTAAAAAGAACGATGAATCCTTCAAGGCGTACGCCCAACGTTGGAGGGAGTTGGCGGCACAGATAGAGCCCCCGCTGTCGGATAAGGAGACGGTGTCCTTATTCATCAACTCGTTGACTGGTCCCTATTACGATAAAATGATAGGGAACACAACGACACTCTTCTCGGACATCATCACCATTGGAGAAAGGGTGGAACAAGGACTTAAAAGTGGGAAGCTGGCTAAGCCTTCCCAACCATATGAAGCTAAGAAGGCCTTCGGGAAGAAGAAAGAAGGAGGAGTCAACGCTGTAACCATTTCTCCATATTCTTCCGCTTCGAAGTCAGGCAAATCGCAAAACAACTCTGTGAAGAAGTTTGATAAACTTCCGACCACTTATAGCGATCTCTTGCCGAAGCTAGTAGAAGCCCAACTTCTAGCTTATATTCCACCAAGAAAGGTCGACCCACCTTACCCCGATTGGTACAAACCACAAGACAAATGTCTATACCATTCAGGAACACCAGGGCATTCAACAGAGAACTGTCTAGCTCTCAAACACAAGGTCCAAGGCCTTATTGATGCAGGGTGGGTCACTTTCGATTCGACAGCGCCCGACGTGAGCAAGAACCCTCTGCCGAAGCAGGAGTAGAGAGAAGGGCAAGCCACAATAGGGCCTCTCCTTAGTTTTCTTAATTTTCTTTGGGACTCACGATCAGTACCCGAGATCATGAGGACCTTTCATGTAAATAAGGGTTTTGTACATTCGTACATATATCAATAAAGAGGCATCTTTCACACATTATTCTCTCATTTTGTTCTATTCTCTCTCTCTCATTAATATTAATAAACTCTAAACCTAAACAGAACCAATAAATAATTATGTCTGTGATTGTTCGCTCCGATCGGGATCCGAAAGCCGAAGGTGAATGGGTTGAGTTGGACAGTGATGAGGAGACCATCTCTCTGGATCTGCAAAGACCGCTAGATCAAGAAGCTCGTTTACTCCAACCGTATCAAGAAGAATTGGAGACCGTGAATTTGGGGCAGGGTCAAGAATTGAAAGAGGTCAACATTGGGACCCATATCAGTGATGAAATAAAAGCACAATTGATCCAACTATTGAGGGAATACAAGGACGTATTTGCATGGTCGTACCATGATATGCCCGGTTTGGACTCCAACATCGTCGAACACAAGTTGCCATTAAAAGAGGGGTTTCGACCCATTAAGCAAAAGCTTCGACGAATCAAGCCCGAATGGTCCTTAAAGATTAAGGAGGAGATAGAAAAACAATTGGACGCGGGATTCTTGGTTGTATCCCAGTATCCCGAATGGCTGGCTAACATTGTGCCAGTCATCAAAAAGAATGGGAAGGTTAGAGTGTGTGTTGATTATAGGGATTTGAATCGTGCCAGTCCAAAAGACGATTTTCCCTTGCCCCACATCGATACACTTGTGGATCACACCGCCACAAACACACTCTATTCCTTTATGGATGGATACTCGGGGTATAATCAAATCAAGATGAATATAGAAGACCGCGAGAAAACTTCTTTCATTACACCTTGGGGTACTTTCTGCTACAGGGTGATGCCTTTTGGACTTAAAAATGCGGGTGCCACCTACCAACGAGCGATGGTGACGCTATTCCACGATATGATCCACAAAGAAATTGAAGTATACGTGGATGACATGATCGCAAAGTCAAAAGACGAGATGGACCACATCCAATATTTGAGAAAATTATTCAATCGGCTTCGCAAGTATCAGCTTAAGCTAAATCCGGCTAAATGTACTTTCGGAGTTCGGTCGGGTAAGCTTCTTGGGTTCATTGTCAGCAAAAAAGGCATAGAGGTGGACCCCGATAAAATAAAGGCAATAATGGAAATGCCTCCTCCTAAAACTGAGAAAGAAATAAGAGGATTCCTTGGCAGGGTGAACTATGTCGCAAGGTTCATCGCACAGTTGACTGACACGTGCAAGCCAATATTCAAGCTGTTGCGCAAAAATCATTCCGAATCTTGGGATGAGAATTGTCAACAAGCTTTCGATAAGATCAAACAGTGCTTGGCCAATCCACCAGTGTTGGTGCCACCTGTCGAGGGAAGACCATTAATCCTCTATCTAACGGTACTTGATGAGTCCATGGGAGCTGTGCTAGGACAACAAGATGAAACAAAGAAAAAAGAACAAGCCATCTACTACCTGAGCAAAAAGTTCCTTGATTATGAAACCCGCTACACGCCACTAGAAAAGACGTGCTGTGCGTTAGCTTGGGCAACACAACGGCTCAGGCAGTATATGATTAGGCATACTACTTGGTTGGTCTCCAAAATGGACCCAATTAAGTACGTGTTCGACAAACCGATAATCACTGGGAAGATTGCCCGATGGCAAGTGCAATTATCAGAATTTGACATCATACATGTCACACAAAAGGCCATCAAGGGTAGTACTCTAGCTGATTACCTAGCACACGGGCCGACCAATGACTATCAATCCCTTCAGGATGATTTCCCCGATGAGGATATAATGCATTTACAACATGAAGATCCTAAGGATGATACGTGGACCATGTATTTTGATGGAGCCTCCAACATGCTTGGACAGGGGATTGGAACAGTATTAATCTCCCCACAAGGAAAGCATATCCCCTTAACGGCAAGACTCAACTTCGACTGTACAAATAACATGGCCGAATACGAGGCTTGCGCGTTAGGAATCCAAGCAGCAATCAACAATGGTATCCTAAAGCTCAAAGTATTTGGAGATTTGGCTTTAGTCATCCACCAACTGCGAGGTGAATGGGAAGTCCGAAATCCTAAGCTGATACCATATGTTGAGCATATCAAAGACCTGACACAATTCTTTCAAAATGTCGTCTTTGAATATATCCCAAGGGAGGAAAATCAGTTCGCTGACGCCCTTGCTACACTATCATCGATGTTCGCCTTGGATAAGGAGCATGAAATGCCCATCATCAATGTCCGGCGGCACGATAAGCAAGCGTTCTGCCTACTGATAGATGAAGCTGTTGACGATCATCCATGGTTCCATGACATCAAACAATATCTGTCGAAAGGGGAATATCCTGATATGGCTAGCGATAATGACAAAAAGCATATTCGAAGAAGGGCCATGGGATTTCTGTTGATCGGAGAAACCCTCTACAAAAAGAATTATGACTCGGTCTTGTTGAGGTGCATAGACCAAGTCGAAGCTCAAAATGTAATCAAAGAAATACATGAGGGGGTTTTCGGTACCCATATTCCCGGGCCTGCAATGGCTAAGAAAATCCTCAGAGCAGGATATTATTGGTCGACCATTGAAAGGGATTGTTACCAATACGTCCGGAAATGCCACAAGTGTCAAGCATACGCCGACAACATTCATGTCCCACCAACGCCACTCAATGTGTTGGCTTCACCATGGCCATTCGCAATGTGGGGCATGGATGTTATTGGACCCATCGAGCCAAAGGCATCCAATGGACATAGGTTCATCCTTGTGGCCATTGACTATTTCACCAAATGGGTAGAAGCAGCATCGTATGCTCATGTGACCCGAAAGGTGGTAACATCCTTCATCAGAAAGAATATCATATGCAGATACGGTATTCCCGACAAAATCATCACTGATAATGGATCCAATTTGAACAATAAGATGGTGGAAGAACTGTGCAAAGAGTTCAAAATTCAGCATCACAACTCTTCCCCATATCGACCAAAGATGAATGGGGCAGTCGAGGCAGCCAATAAGAATATCAAGAAGATAGTACAAAAGATGGTTGTCTCATTCAAAGACTGGCATGAGATGCTACCCTTCGCTCTCCATGGTTATAGGACTTCAGTACGTACATCCACAGGAGCTACTCCATTCTCCCTTGTTTATGGAATGGAGGCAGTTCTGCCGGTTGAAGTCGAGATACCTTCTCTGAGAGTAATCATGGAAGCAAAACTTTCCGAGGCAGAATGGGTTCAAAGTCGATACGACCAATTGAACCTTATCGAAGAAAAACGACTGAACGCCATATGCCATGGTCAAGCCTACCAAAGGAAGATCAAAAAGGCTTTCGACAAGAAAGTCCATCCTCGAATCTACCATGAGGGAGAGCTGGTGATGAAGAAATTGCTACCAGCTCAAAAGGACAAAATCGGAAAGTGGGCCCCAAATTACGAAGGACCATACGTCGTGAAGCGAGCCTTCTCCGGAGGAGCATTGATTCTCACAGACATGGACGGAGAAGAACTTCGATACCCAGTCAACGCTGACGTGGTAAAGAAGTATTATGCTTGAAGACGTTGCTTGCATAAGCCCGCTAGGATGAAAACCCGAAAAAGGGCATCCTAGGCAAAAGTTAGGGCAAAACAAAAAGCCCGCCAGTACAAGGGTACTAGGCAAAACAAAGGCAAAATTATCCCCGCTAGGATACGTCCTAGGCAAAAGTTAGGGGCAAAAGAATAAGATGTAAAAGCAAAGCAAGCAACGGTCACTTGAATCGAAAACCAAAAGGCGGTTCAAGTGATTATCTTCTAGAAGCGAGCGTCTTGCAGCATCTACACTCCTGGCTCAGGCATCTCACCCGAAGCGATTAAGGGAACGGGAAGAGCGACAATTACAGATATAATTGTTTAAGCCAAAAATGTATAGCCTACCTTGGCCAGCCATTCTTCAGAAATTTCCTTCTGTATATCTTTCTGTAAAAACACTTGTGAATATCAATAAAAATATCTATTCATTTCTTTTCTCTCTTGACCATGTGATTATGCCTCTAAATTGATGTTTCAAAAATTGTACGAAACTCCCTTAATAATCGGTCAAATAAAGAAAATTGGAGGGGTTCCTATAAAATCCATAAATCTCCTGCATAAAGGCTCATAAAAATACTCCCTCGCGTCAATGACGGAAAGTCCTCCAAGAAGAAGAGGATAGGGAGAGCCACTCACTTTTCTAAATAAATGAACAAAAATAAAAAATTGTATTGCATTTGTGCATCACACACACATTAGTTGCACATTCAAAGACCTTATCATGAGGCAACCGCATAAAATAAAAAAATAGAAAATTGCTTGTGTATGACAGCAGCAAACAAAATGCAAAGATTCAGAAAATCAACAGCGTCATACAGAATAACTGAGCCTGGAGAGGCTTGCCGAAAGAATACTCTCAGAACAACTGAGCCTGGAGAGGCTTGTCGAAATAATACTCTCTCAAAATAACTGAGCCTGGAGAGGCTCGCCGAAATAATACTCTCTCATAATAACTGAATTTAATTTCTTTAGCACTTTTAATTTCTGTACAGCAAAAGCCAAAAACATAAAAAGGCAAAATACAGAAGAAGCCAAATCAGAAGAAAAGGCAAAATACAGAAAAAGCCGAAAATGAAAAAGGCAAGGGTATAGAAAATCCAACAAAAAGATTGCACAGAATAACTGAGCCTGGAGAGGCTCGCCGAAATAATACTCCTTCATCATAATTGAGCCTGGAGAGGCTCGCAGAAATAATACTCCCTCAGAATAATTGAGCCTGGAGAGGCTCGCAGAAATAATACTCCCCAGAGGGAACCTCAACTCATGCTCTTGGATTCAAAATCCCCAGCGAGAGCTACCAAGGCAAAGATCGTCAAAATCTCCAATGGAAGTACGATCATTTAAGCAGTATATCCAAGTCAAAGGACTTCAAACTTCCTCAGTGGAAAATAGCTCTCCGACTCAGGCGTTGAGTGAGGCTAAGCCTGCAGAGGCTTCCTAAATAATACTCTGGGATAAATAAGATCCCCAAATTCCCAAATTGCCTACTCAAGAGGCACCCCTTCAAAAAGCAAAAATCAAAAGATCAATAAACTATTCCCCAAGTGGAATTCGGCTATCAGCCAGACAATGAACATTGAGAAAATCCGCCTAACAGAAGAGGCCAATCAAAATCAATCCCCAGTGGACGATTGCCTACTCAAGAGGCATCCCTACAAAAGGAGAAAAAAATCAAAAAGATTAATAAAATTCCCCAAGCGGAATTTGGCGCCCAGCCAAACATCGAATATCAAGATTATCTGCCTAACAGAAGAGGCCAGTCAAGAAATGAATGACAGGATCCCCTAGTGGATAACAGCCTACACAGAGGCTACAAAGATCAGAAATTCAAAAGAGACACCCGAATAAGGACAACCGGGATACTCCACTTACGTCGAAAGGACGACAGCCAAGCATAAGGCATCGCTCAACTCAAAGAGAGAGCATCTGTGTCTACACCCCAAGGAGTCAGAAATACCCCATGGGAACCAACTAAGCAAAGCAAGTTGGGGCATAAGAACCTATGAATGACTGCACATCCCCTAGACGGATCCCTGCGTTATCCAGCCCTCAGTGGCACAAAATCAGAAAAGCAAACCGTCGAAGCAGCATCGTGGACTGTGGAGACAAAATCAATTCAACCGCTTCATGTTAAGAGGCAGCCACATGATTGAGTGGCAAACCCTGGAGAGGGTAAACTCAACCGCTTCATGTTAAGAGGCAGCCACATGATTGAGTGGCAAACCCTGGAGAGGGTAAACTCAACCACCTCATGTTGAGAGGCAGCCACATGTTGAGTGGCAAAGTCTGGAGAGACGATACTCACCTGCCGCATGTTAAGTGGCAAAGTCTGGAGAGACGGTACTCACCTGCCACATGTTAAGTGGCAAAGTCTGGAGAGACGGTACTCATCAGCCACATGTTGAGTGGCAAAGTCTGGAGAGACGTTACTCACCTGCCGCATGTTAAGTGGCAAAGTCTGGAGAGACGGTACTCAACCATCAGCGTCATCAGAGGTGCGTTGGTGTTCAACTTCCGGCTCGGGCGTCGAGTGAAGTTGACCCTGGAGAGGGTAAACTCAGCTACCGAGGATGTCAGAAGCGCCAAGGTATGCATCAACCTGGAGAGGCTACTCAACGATTTTTCCACCGGAAGACATTACAAGTCAGAAGGTCGGCACATCACCCGGACAATTGGGTCAACTCCTTTACTTGTCAGCCGGTACACCAAAAGACCGTTTGACCAAGTAAAAGGGGGGGCAGCTGTAGACCCCTAAAATTGTCCGGGTCGGAAATAAAGCTTGAAGACCCTCGAAGACTGAAGGAAGATCATCCAGAAGGACTCCTAGAAGGCCCAAGGAGGGTTCTCTATAGGTCTAGAGGTCTTAGGATAGCCAAAAATAAGAAAAGTGGGAGGAATGAAGCCAATACGGCCTCTCAGGGGTTCACTACGGTCGTATTGAGTATTTTGAACTACAATACGGCCGCAGCGAACTCAATACGGCCGTATTGAAGTCTTGAAACTTCAATACGGCCGCAGCGAACTCAATACGGCCGTATTGAAGTTCAAAAACTTCAATACGGGCCGTATTGAACTCAATACGGCCGTATTGAAGTTCAAAAACTTCAATACGGGCCGTATTGAATTCAATACGGCCGTATTGAAGTTCAAAAACTTCAATACGGGCCGTATTGAACTCAATACGGCCGTATTGAAGTTTAAAAATTTCAATACGGCCGTATTGGCTCCAGGGACCGTATTGCGCCTGTTCCCTATAAATATGACGTCAATTGGACGTCATATTGGACTGGGACACACAGTTTTAACCCTCTCCTTGAGTATTCTGGGGTTTTTTTTGAGCAGTGCTCTCCCTAGAAATCACTTGGAGAGTTGATCCGACGAAGTTCTTGAGCCCCGAGCCATTTTGCTTGAGGATCGAACCTAGTCGAAGGGAAATCCTCCGGATTTCCATAGTTAAAATTTTATAGGAGGGAGCGAGCGGGCTTGTAGAGCGAGGGAACGCCAAAAAGCTTCCCAGTTTTACGAAATATATAAAAAGCACGCTTCAAAGGTTTCTTCTTCAAAATCCTTCCTTTTACTGCTTTCTGTGTGCATATTTAACTGTCATCATGTAGATAGTTAATTTATAATTGCTTAGAATAAATAGGGGTAATTTAGTAATTTTGCACTATTATTTTTAAATAATCTGTCATAGGGAACCCGAAAGGGGCGCTGTGGGGTGCTAACACCTTCCTCACGCGTAACCGACTCCCTTACCCGACTCTGGTTGTAATGGCCGAAGTCGATTTTTGAATCGATTGCCTTATCCCTTTTTCCAATGTTTTGAGTAAAACATTGGTGGCGACTCCACGAACCCTCCTTTTACGAAAACCGCTAATCCATGGAGGGTCCCGCTTGGGATTAATATGGATTGGTGAGACTTTTAATAAATAAATTGGATAAGATCGACAAGGTCTCAGTTTGAGAATAAGTCGTTCTAATAATCCAATACATTTTCAAACCAAAAATAAAAAGCGAGCTCGACCGTCTTCGCGACCGCCGAGGCCCGTTTCGGGCCGGTGGCGACAGTGCCATGGATATACGACATCCATTCTTCTGCCGACAGCGATATCTCTAACATCGCTGGACTTGGGGGCATGACTAGGAGTGGCAGGATCTACACTCCCGAAGATCTTCATGACAAAGCTCCCAAGAATAAAGGGAAAGAAAAAGAAGAGAAAACCGAGGAAAATAAAGAATCCGAGGAGGAGACTGATGAGCTATTAAAATATATCCGACAGAGCGAGTACTCCATCGTGGATCAACTTCATAGGACGCCAGCAAAGATTACTCTGTTGTCGTTGATCCTAAGCTCCGAACCGCATCGGCAAGCTCTGTTGAAAGTCTTGAACGAGGCATACGTGTCGCACACTATCTCCCAAGACAAGTTTGAGGGGATTGTTAGTCACATCACGACTAATGATCACCTCACTTTCACCGATGAAGAGATCCCCGCTGAGGGAACGAATCACAACAAGCCCTTGCACATCTCTGTAAAGTGCAAGGAATATCACATCGCTAAAGTCTTGGTGGATAACGGATCTTCCTTGAATGTGATGCCAAAAAGAACGTTCGATCAAATGGCAATCAAGGGAATCCAAATGCGCCCGAGCAATATGATCGTCCGAGCTTTCGACGGTTCTAAAAGAGAAGTGGTGGGAGAAGTCAATCTTCCAATCCAAATTGGACCCACCATCTTCAACGTCGAATTTCAAGTGATGGACATTACTCCCGCATACAGCTATCTCCTCGGCCGACCTTGGATTCATGATGCGAAAGCTGTTCCCTCTACGCTCCACCAGAAAGTCAAATTCATAGTGGGTGACAAGCTGGTGACCGTACAAGCTGAAGATGACATACTCATCAGCAAGCCATCTGCCATACCTTACGTGGATGCAGCAGAGGAAGCTCTAGAGACCGCCTTCCAAGCATTGGAGATCGCCAATGTCGAAACGTTTCCCCGAGAAATGAAGAAGGTAGCCTACATGCTCACCAAGAACGGATACTTGCCTGGACAAGGACTTGGCAAGGATTCCCAAGGAATTCCCGAGCTACCCATTATCAAGGATAATCCGGGGAAACAAGGGTTAGGATACAACCCTAATAAAGATCAAAGGACGAAGAGGAACCAAGATCCTTCTCGACGTTCTTTAAGCCAGATCTTTAGGAAGGCCGGTTCACAAGCGTCAAGGCCGGTCGTCGTCATCAAGTGCTCTTCTCCTTCCGATAGGGATGTATAGACCTGATGACTGTTAGAGATTACTCCTCGGGGACAGCACGACCCCCGAGCCTCGATAGGGCACATGTTTCCGCTAGAATTATAATAAAATCATTCTTTATTATTTCTTATTGCTTCTTTTCTTGCTTGCAATAAATTTCTAGACCACATTATTTTAACCCTGTTTGAATAAGCATGAATGAGGTTAAAATCGTCTTAATAAACAATAAACCCGCATCATTTTTATGTGGAAGTGTGTGTGACAACTTGGAGCACCATTCCTTGGCCTCGACAAGTGCCATCATGGATAAAAAAGAAATCCTTTAAGGACAAAATCCTAAAAAAAAAAAACAAAAAAAGCTCGGCAGGAAAGCCAAAAAGGGGGCTGCGCAAAAATAAGAGCAAAGAACCCGCTAGGAATCCCACGAAAGGGTGACCTAGGCAAAAGTTAGGGTTGCAAAAATGAACAAAAACAAAGGTCCGCTAAGACGCCACAAAGGGGTGTTTTAGACAAAAATAAGGACTATCAAAAAAACAAAAGAAATCCATGATGGTACCATGAGCTGAATCCAAAAAGAAAGGTTCAAGGGAAACTATCTAAGTTGTCGAATCACAACATCAATAAACAAGACTTTCTTAACTTCATAAGTGTTTAATCAAACAAGCCTAAACACATGAGCCTACCTTGGCCAGCCATTCTTACAAAAACCATTTTCAAAAATAATCCCCTCTAAAACACAAACTTTTGAAAAAAAAAATATCTTTCCCCTCTTTTCTCTTGTCCCAAACGATTTTAGAATAATCTAGTGGAAACATGGAGATATAGTGGTCAATAGGAGGGTTGATACATCTTCTAAAGGAAGGGAACGATCACTGGGTTGATGACACCAATCTCGATATAACACGCATCGTTCCTCGGTTACAGAAATCGGCAGCGCACAGCCCGTCTAGAGGAATGGCAAAAATCCAAGCAAACAAACGCATCGGTTAATTCTTTTGAAAAATAAATCAAATAGAATTAGGTGCATCATACCGCATACATGCATACAGATGATAGGTGTACTGGAAGATCACTTATTCTCTGTTTATTGAACAAACAAAAAACAAAAAAAACAAATAAACAAATAAACTTCAGAAGAAAAAAAATTCGCCCGTACCATGTTCAGTACACCCGTACTAAAATTAGGATTATGAACAAATTTTCAACTCAAATACGGGCGTACTAAAATGAATACGGCAGCATTGGCCATAACGTCCACACCAATACGGGCGTATTGAATTCAATACGGCCCGTATTGGCCCATTCTTTTGTACATCAACAACATCTTCATTCCTCTGCATACTTTATCTGTGAGTGTGTTTGAGATCCCTCCGTACAGAAAAAGCCAAAAATCGACAAAAAAGGCAAAAATTCAGAAAATCCAACAATCGGACAGAATAACTGAGCCTGGAGAGGCTTGCCGAAATAATACTCCCCAGAGACATTTCAGCTTGCACTCTTGGGCCGAATTCCCAGTGAAAGCTATCAGAGCAAGATCAGCAAGATTCCCTAATGGAAGCATGATCATCCAAACAAAATATCAGAGTCAAAGGACTTAGACTTCCTCAGTGGAAGATAGCTTTCCAACTCGAGCGACGAGTGAAGCTAAGCCTGAAGAGGCTTTCTAAATAATACTCTGGGATACATAAGATCCTCAATCCCCATTCGCCTACTCAGAGGCACTCCTTCAAAAAGAGAAAATCCAACAATCATACAGAATAACTGAGCCTGGAGAGGCTTGCCGAAATAATACTCCCCAGAGACATCTCAGCTTGCACTCTTGGGCCGAATTCCCAGTGAAAGCTATCAGAGCAAGATCAGCAAGATTCCCCAATGGAAGCATGATCATCCAAACAAAATATCCGAGTCAAAGGACTCAGACTTCCTTAGTGGAAGATAGCTTTCCAACTCAAGCGACGAGTGAAGCTAAGCCTGAAGAGGCTTTCTAAATAATACTCTGGGATACATAAAATCCTCAATCCCCATTCGCCTACTCAGAGGCACTTCTCAAAAAAAAAAAGGAAAATCCAAAAAGATCAATACCCATTCCCCAAGCGGAATTCGGTATTTAACCAAACACCGAACGTCAAGATAATCCGCCTAACAGAAGAGGCCAATCAAAATCATCACAATAGAATCCCCCAGCGGATAACAGCCTACGCAGAGGCAATAAAACCAAAAAATTCAAAAAGTCACCCGAATAAGGATAACCAGGATACTCCACCAAACGTCGAAAGGACGTCAGCCAATCATAAGGCATCGCTCACCTCAGGAAGAGCATCTTTGTGTCTGCATCCCCACGGAATCAGAATTTCCCAGTGGGCACCAACTACGCAATGGAAAGTTGGGACACAAGAACCTATGAGTAACTGCACATCCCCTAGACGGATCCCTGCGTTATCCATCCCTCAACGGCATCAAAATCAAAAACAACCGTCGAAGCAGCATCGTTGACTGTGGAGACAAAATCATCACAACAGAATCCCCCAGGATAACAGCCTACGCAGAGGCAACAAAACCAGAAAATCAAAAGAGTCACCCGAATAAGGATAACCGGGATACTCCACCAACGTCGAAAGGACGTTAGCCAATCATAAGGCATCGCTCACCTCAGAAAGAGCATCTTTGTGTCTGCATCCCCAAGGAATCAGAATTTCCCCAGTGGGAACCAACTACGCAATGGAAAGTTGGGACACAAGAATCTATGAGTAACTGCACATCCCCTAGACGGATCCCTGCGTTATCCAGCCCTCAGCGGCATCAAAATCAAAAACAACCGTCGAAGCAGCATCGTGGACTGTGGAGACAAAATCATCACAATAGAATCCCCCAGCGGATAACAGCCTACGCAGAGGCAATAAAACCATAAAATCAAAAAGAGTCACCCTGTAGACCCCTAAAATTGTCCGGGTCGGAAATAAAGCTTGAAGACTCTCGAAGACTGAAGGAAGATCAGCCAGAAGGACTCCTGGAAGGCCCTAGGAGGGTTCTCTGTAGGTCTAGAGGTCTTAGAATAGCTCAAAATAAGAAAGTGGAGGGAATGAAGCCCAATACGGCCGTACTGAACTTAATACGGCCGTATTGAAGCTTCAATACGGCCGCAGTGAACTCAATACGGCCGTATTGAAGTTTCTGAAACTTCAATACGGCCGTACTGAAATCAATACGGCCGTATTGAAGCTTCAATACAGCCGCAGTGAACTCAATACGGGCGCATTGAAATTTCTGAATTTCAATACGGCCGTATTGAATTCAATACGGCCGTATTGAAGTTCAAAAATTTCAATACGGCCGTATTGATTCTATAGCCCGTATTGGGCCTGTTCCCTATAAATATGGCGTCATTTTGACGTCATAACACACTTGGGAAGATAGTTTCAACCCTCTCCTTGAGTATTCTAGGGTTTTTGAGCAGTGTTCTGCCCTAGAAATCACTCGGAGAGTTGATCCGACGAAGTTCTTGAGCCCCGAGCCATTTTGCTTGAGGATCGAACCTAGTCGAAGGGAAATCCTCCGGATTTCCATAGTTAAAAATTTATAGGAGGGAGCGAGCGGGCTTGTAGAGCGAGGGAACGCCAAAAAGCTTCCCAGTTTTACGAAATATATAAAAGCACGCTTCAAAGGTTTCTTCTTAAATCCTTCCTTTTACTGCTTTCTGTGTGCATATTTAAACTGTCATCATGTAGATAGTTAATTTATAATTGCTTAGAATAAATAGGGGTAATTTAGTAATTTTACGCTATTATTTTAGAAATAATCTGTCATAGGGAACCCGAAAGGGGCGCTGTGGGGTGCTAACACCTTCCCCACGCGTAACCGACTCCCTTACCCGACTCTGGTTGTAATGGCCGAAGTCGATTTTTGAATCGATTGCCTTATCCTTTTTTCCAATGTTTTGAGTAAAACATTGGTGGCGACTCCACGAACCCTTTTACTACGAAAACCACTAATCCATGGAGGGTCCCGCTTGGGATTAACATAGATTGGTGAGACATTTAATAAATAAATTGGATAAGATCGACAAGGTCTCAGTTTGAGAACAAGTCATTCTAATAATCCAATACATTTTCAAAACTAAAATAAAAGAGTCCAACCATCCTTCGCGAATGCCGAAAGCCCGTTTCGGGCCGGTGGCGACAGATGGCGACTCCACTGGGGAAGCTTCGAGAGTCAGTCCCATTTAGTGACAGATTGTTTTTAACAAATAATAGTTAAAAATTACTTCGTTACCCCTTGCTTGTATGATAACATGATTTATTATATGGCTTTAAATAACTGTTGTATGTTTAAATTCCGCAATTGTTTGAAATAAAAACTGCACACAAACCTTTGCACACAACAGTTCCCTCTATACCCGGGGGCATGAGTGATTAACCATAGGGAGTGGATGTTAGTACGGCCGGTTGTCGAATGGGTCTATAGGTGCCCGTAGACCGTTGTCGGAAAACATCACTCAAGGTGATAACCATGAACTTGAGTCCGACGGTGCGTTGGAGCTTTCCATCGACCTACGATGAGAGGAATTGGGTCCCTATAATGGGGGCACCTTGGGGGCCTCAGACCGGTGAGAACAATTAGAACCTCCTTGAATATGCACTTTTCTGCAGGAGACCCCTACCTCGTGATTCGCTCGTGACTGTTCGTGGATGAGTGAATTGTTTGTGCATTGATTATGTGACATTGTATGAGCATACATTGCATTATTTAAACATACAACATTCCCTTTTTTAAAATAAGAATAAATGGGAATAAGAATCTTCCATTACATGGTGTTAACATCTACCTTCATTCATATAGGTAGTTTCCCTTTTCACCCAAAAAATAAATACAAAAAAGATACAAAATACCCAAAGAAAAAAAAAAGAGAAAAAAGGGTTATTTATCCAAACCAAGCAATATCATGCATCATCTTAGGAACATCCTAAAAACATGATAATGCTTAGTTGAACAAACACTATGCATGCATATTCAACCTCATCATATCATGCATATAGATCATGGAGAGATCTAGGAGTCATTCATACATCTCTCCTAGTAATCCATTAATAAACATTAATAAAAAGAAAGAAATAATCGATGCGTATATTCAAAGAATGGATCACACGCCGTTCGTTATCAAGTGTAAGCCAACAACCGCGCCAAGCGAGCACACGTCAACTCCGTTGTTGGTAATCAAGACAAACAAAGGGGAAGGTCCAACACCATTAAGGATCACAGTTCCAAGGCCTTTCCCTTACAAATCAAATAAGGCTGTGTCGTGGATATACGACATCCACTCTTCTGCCGACAGCGATATCTCCAACATCGCTGGACTTGGGGGCATGACTAGGAGTGGTAGGATCTACACTCCCGATGATCTTCATAACAAAGCCCCCAAGAATAAAGAAAAAGAAGAAAAGAAAACCGAGGAAAAAGAATCCGAAGAGGAGACTGACAAGCTGTTAAAATTTATCCGACAGAGCGAGTACTCCATCGTGGATCAACTTCATAGGACGCCAGCAAAGATTACGCTGTTGTCGTTGATCCTATGCTCCGAACCGCATCGGCAAGCTCTGTTGAAAGTCTTGAACGAGGCATATGTGTCGCACACTATCTCCCAAGACAAGTTTGAGGGGATTGTTAGTCACATCAAGGCTAATGATCACCTCACTTTCACCGATGAAGAAATCCCCGCTGAGGGACCGAACCACAACAAGCCCTTGCACATCTCTGTAAAGTGCAAGGAGTACCACATCGCAAAAGTCTTGGTGGATAATGGATCTTCCTTGAACGTGTTGCCAAAAAGAACACTTGATCAAGTGGCAATCAAGGAAGTCCAAATGCGCCCGAGCAACATGATCGTTCGAGCCTTCGATGGTTCTAAAAGAGAAGTGGTGGGAGAGATCAATCTTCCAATCCAAATTGGACCCACTATCTTTAAAGTCGAATTCCAAGTGATGGACATTACTCCCGCATACAGCTGTCTCCTCGGCCGACCTTGGATTCATGATGCGAAAGCTGTTCCCTCTACGCTCCACCAGAAAGTCAAATTCATAGTGGGTGACAAACTGGTGACTGTACGAGCTGAAGATGACATACTCATCAGCAAGCCATCCGCCATACCATATGTGGATGCAGCAGAGGAAGCTTTAGAAACCGCCTTCCAAGCATTGGAAATTTCCAATGTTGAAACGATTCCCCGAGAAATGAAGAAGGTAGCTCATATGCTTACAAAGAACGGATACTTGCCAAGACAAGAATTAGGCAAGGACTCCCAAAGAATCCCGGAGCTACCCATTATCAAGAACAATCCGGGGAAACAAGGGTTAAGATACAACCCTAACAAAAGATCAAAGGACGAAGAGGAACCAAGATCCTTCTCGACGTTCTTTAAGCCAGATCTTTAGGAAGGCCGGTTCACAATCGTCAAGGCCGGTTGTCGTCATCAAGTGTCCTTTTCCTTCTAATAGGGATGTGTAAATTTAGTGACTATTAGAGATCACTCCTCGGGGACAGCCCGACCCCCGAGCCTCGATAGGGCACATGTTTCCACTATGATTATAATAAAATCATTCTTCATTATTTCTTATTGCTTCTTTTCTTGCTCGCAATAAAATTCTAAACCACGTCATTTAACCCTGTTTGAATAAACATAAGTGAGGTTAAAATCGTCTTAATAATCAATAAACCCGCATCATTTTTATGTGGAAATGTGCATGACAGCTTGGAGCACCTTTTCTTGGCCTCAATAAGTGCCATCATGGATAAAGAAATCCTAAAGATAATAAGCTCGGCAGGAAACCCAAAAAGGGGACTGCGCAAAAATAAGAGCAAAAGACCCGCTAGGAATCCCATAAAAGGATGACCTAGGCAAAAGTTAGGGTTACAAAATGAAGACAAAAACCCGCTAGGAATCCCACAAAAAGGGTGACCTAGGCAAAAGTTAGGGTTGAAAAAATGAACAAAAACAAAAGCTCGCTAAGACATCACAAATGGGTGTTTTAGGCAAAAGTTAGGGCCGTCAAAAAAAAGAAAAAAAACAAAATAAATCCATGATGGTACCATCAATTGAATTCAACAAGGGGCTCAAGAAAAGCTATCCAACTTGTCAAAGCACAATCATTAATAACAAAGATGTGCTCAATCTCATAAGTGTTTAATCGAACAAACCTAAACACAATAAGCCTACCATGGCCAGCCATTCTTACAAAATCCATTTTTCAAAAATAAAATAATCCCCTCTAAAACACAAACTTTTGAAAATATATCCTTTCCTTCTTTTCTCTCTTGTCCCAACGATTTTTGAATAATCTAGTGGAAACATGGAGATATAGTGGTCAATAGGAGGGTTGACATATCTTTTAAAGGAAGGGAAGGATCATTTGGTTGATGACACCAAATCCCAATATAACACGCATCATTCCTCGGTTACAGAAATCGGCAGCGCACAGCCCGTCTGGAGGAATGGCAAAATCCAAAAACGCATCGGTTAATTCTTTTGAAAAATGAATCAAATAGAATTAGGTGCATCATACTGCATACATGCATACAGATGATAGGTGTACTGGAAGATCACTTATTCTCTGTTTATTGGAAAAAACAAACAAAAAAAACAAAAAATATAAACTTCAGAAAAAACAATGCGCCCGTACCATGTTCAGTACACCCGTACTAAAATGGGGGTTATGAACAAAATTTCAACTCAATACGGGCGTACTGAAATGGATACGGCCGTATTGGCCATAAAGAAATTTTCAAAGACCTCGTCATGAGGCAATTGCATAAAATAGAAAAAATAGGAAAAATTGCTTGTGTATGACAGCAGCAAACAAAATGAAGAAATTCAGAAAATCAACAGCATCATACAGAATAATTGAGCCTGGAGAGGCTCGCCGAAATAATACTCTCAGAATAATTGAGCCTGGAGAGGCTCGCCGAAATAATACTCTCAGAATAATTGAGCCTGGAGAGGCTCGCCGAAATAATACTCTCAGAATAATTGAGCCTGGAGAGGCTCGCCGAAATAATACTCTCTCAGAATAATTGAGCCTGGAGAGGCTCGCCGAAATAATACTCTCTCAGAATAATTGAGCCTGGAGAGGCTCGCCAAAATAATACTCCTCAGAGACATTTCTGTACAGAAAAAGCCAAAACCAACAAAAAAGGCAAAAATACAGAAAAAGCCAAAATCAACAAAAAAGGCGAAATACAGAAAAAGCCAAAATCAACAAAAAGGCGAAATACAGAAAAAGCCAAAATCAATAAAAAGGCAAAATATGGAAAAAGCCCAAAAATCGATAAAAGGCAAACATAGAAAATCCACAAAATTGTACAGAATAATTAAGCCTGGAGAGGCTTGCTGAAATAATACTCCCACAGAACAACTGAGCCTGGAGAGGCTTGCCGAAATAATACTCTCAGAATAACTGAGCCTGGAGAGGCTCGCCGAAACAATACTCTCTGACCATATAGAATAACTGAGCCTGGAGAGGCTTGCCGAAACAATACTCATCAGTTTGTACAGAATAAATGAGCCTGGAGAGGCTTGCCGAAACAATACTCCCTCAGAATAATTGAGCCTGGAGAGGCTTGCTGAAATAATACTCCCCAACAGTACAGAATAATTGAGCCTGGAGAGGCTCGCAGAAATAATACTCCCCAGAGAAACCTCAGCTTAAGCTCATGGAACAAATCCCCAGCGAGAGCTATCAAAGCAAGATCGTCAAAATCCCCAATGGAAGCGCGATCATCCAAAGCAAAATATTCAGTCAAAGGACTTAAAACTTCCTCAGTGGAAGATAGCTCTCCAACTCAAGAGCTGAGCGAGGCTAAGCCTACAGAGGCTTCCTAAATAATACTCTGGGATACATAAGATCCCTAAATCCCCAGTCGCCTACTCAAGAGGCACCCCTACAAAAGGAGAAAATCAAAAATATCAATAAGTATTCCCCAAGTGGAATCCGGCTCTTAGCCAAACATCGAATGTCAAGCCGATACGCCTAACAGAAGAGGCTAATCAAAATCAACGACAAAATCCCCCAGCGGATAACAGCCTACACAGAGGCAACACAATCAGAAAACCAAAAGAGATACCCGAATAAGGACAACCGGGATACTCCACTTACGTCAAAGGACGTCAGCCAAACATTAGGCATCGCTCAACTCAGAGAGAGAGCATTTGTGTCTACACCCCAAGGAGTTAGAAATTCCCCATGGGTACCAACTAAGCAATGCAAGTTGGGGCACAAAAACCTATGAATGACTGCACATCCCCTAGACGGATCCCTGCGTTATCCAGCCCTCAGCGGCACAAAAATCAAAAAACAAACCGTCGAAGCAGCATCGTGGACTGTGGAGACAAAATCATCATGACAGAATCCCCCAGCGGATAACAGCCTACACAGAGGCAATAAAACCAGAAAATAAAAAAGAGTCACCCGAATAAGGACAACCGGGATACTCCACTAACGTCAAAGGACGTCAGCCAAACATAAGGCATCGCTCAATTCAAGAAGAGCATCTGTGTCTACACCCCAAGGAAACAGAAATTCCCCATGGGTACCAACAATGCAATGCAAGTTGGGGCACAGGAACCTATGAATGACTGCACATCCCCTAGACGGATCCCTGCGTTATCCAGCCCTCAG
The DNA here is from genome assembly GCF_000230855.2 of Cajanus cajan. Taxonomy (NCBI): domain Eukaryota; kingdom Viridiplantae; phylum Streptophyta; class Magnoliopsida; order Fabales; family Fabaceae; genus Cajanus; species Cajanus cajan. The sequence continues at coordinate 31,262,473 of NC_138524.1, read as the reverse complement.
CGGCACAAAATCAGAAAAACCGTCGAAGCAGCATCGTGGACTGTGGAGACACAATCATCTCAAAGCCTGGAGAGGCGAAACTCACACCGCTCACCGTCGTCACAAAGGCGCTTAGTTTCCGGCTCGAACAAAGAGCGAGACTAAGCCTGGAGAGGCGAAACTCACACCGCTCACCGTCGTCACAAGGGTACTCAGTTTCCGGCTCGAACAAAGAGCGAGACTAACCCTGGAGAGGGCAAACTCAAATCACCGAAGTGTTCAGAAAACATGGAGGTGTGCAACTTCCGACTCGGGCATCGAGTGAAGTTATGTCTGGAGAGACCGTACTCGCAGCTTCCGGCTAGGACGTCTAGTGAAGCTAACCCTGGAGAGGGCAAACTCAAATCACCAAAATGTTCAGAAAACATGGAGGTGTGCAACTTCCGGCTCGGGCATCGAGTGAAGTTATGTCTGGAGAGACCGTACTCGCAGCTTCCGGCTAGGACGTCTAGTGAAGCTAACCCTGGAAAGGGCAAACTCAATCACCAAAATGTTCAGAAAACATGGAGGTGTGCAACTTCCGACTCGGGCATCGAGTGAAGTTATGTCTGGAGAGACCGTACTCGCAGCTTCCGGCTAGGACGTCTAGTGAAGCTAACCCTGGAGAGGGCAAACTCAAATCACCGAAGTGTTCAGAAAACATGGAGGTGTGCGACTTCCGGCTCGGGCATCGAGTGAAGTTATGTCTGGAGAGACCGTACTCGCAGCTTCCGGCTAGGGTGTCTAGTGAAGCTAACCCTGGAGAGGGCAAACTCAAGTACCGAAGTGTTCAGAAAACATGGAGGTATGCAACTTCCAGCTCGGGTGTCGAGTGAAGTTGTATCTGGAGAGACTGTACTCATAGTTTCCGGCTCGGGCGTCGAGTGAGGCTAGGCCTGGAGAGGCGGTACTCAACCATCAGCGTCGTCAGAGACACGTCGGTGTACAACTTCCGGCTCGGGCATCGAGTGAAGTGGACCCTGGAGAGGGCAAACTCAGCTGCCTAGGTCGTCAGAAACAACCGAAGCAGAGCCTGGAGAGGCGGTACTCAATCATCAGTGATGTTAAAACACTGGTGTCTAGCTTCCGGCTCGGGCGTCGAGTGAGGCTAGGCCTGGAGAGGCGGTACTCAACCATCGGCGTCGTCAGAGACACGTCGGTGTACAACTTCCGGCTCGGGCATCGAGTGAAGTTGACCCTGGAGAGGGCAAACTCAGCTGCCTAGGTCGTCAGAAACAACCGAAGCAGAGCCTGGAGAGGCGGTACTCAATCATCAGTGATGTTAAAACACTGGTGTCTAGCTTCCGGCTCGGGCGTCGAGTGAGGCTAGGCCTGGAGAGGCGGTACTCAACCATCGGCGTCGTCAGAGACACGTCGGTGTACAACTTCCGGCTCGGGCATCGAGTGAAGTTGACCCTGGAGAGGGCAAACTCAGCTGCCTAGGTCGTCAGAAACAACCGAAGCAGAGCCTGGAGAGGCGGTACTCAATCATCAGTGATGTTAAAACACTGGTGTCTAGCTTCCGGCTCGGGCGTCGAGTGAGGCTAGGCCTGGAGAGGCGGTACTCAACCATCAGCGTCGTCAGAGACACGTCGATGTACAACTTCCGGCTCGGGCATCGAGTGAAGTTGACCCTGGAGAGGGCAAACTCAGCTGCCTAGGTCGTCAGAAACAACCGAAGCAGAGCCTGGAGATGCGGTACTCAATCATCAGTGATGTTAAAACACTGGTGTCTAGCTTCCGGCTCGGGCGTCGAGTGAGGCTAGGCCTGGAGAGGCGGTACTCAACCATCAGCGTCGTTAGAGACACGTCGGTGTACAACTTCCGGCTCGGGCATCGAGTGAAGTTGACCCTGGAGAGGGTAAACTCAGCTGCCGAGGATGTCAGAAGCGCCGAGGTATGCACTCACCTGGAGAGGCCACTCAACAATTTTCCACCGGAAGACATTACAAGTCAGAAGGTCGGTACATCACCTGGACAATTGGGTCAACTCCTTTACTTGTCAGCCGGTACACCAAAAGGCCGACTAAGTAAAGGGGGGGCAGCTGTAGACCCCTAAAATTGTCCGGGTCGGAAATAAAGCTTGAAGACTCTCGAAGACTGAAGGAAGATCAGCCAGAAGGACTCCTGGAAGGCCCTAGGAGGGTTCTCTGTAGGTCTAGAGGTCTTAGAATAGCTCAAAATAAGAAAGTGGAGGGAATGAAGCCCAATACGGCCGTACTGAACTTAATACGGCCGTATTGAAGCTTCAATACGGCCGCAGTGAACTCAATACGGCCGTATTGAAGTTTCTGAAACTTCAATACGGCCGTACTGAAATCAATACGGCCGTATTGAAGCTTCAATACAGCCGCAGTGAACTCAATACGGGCGCATTGAAATTTCTGAATTTCAATACGGCCGTATTGAATTCAATACGGCCGTATTGAAGTTCAAAAATTTCAATACGGCCGTATTGATTCTGTAGCCCGTATTGGGCCTGTTCCCTATAAATATGGCGTCATTTTGACGTCATAACACACTTGGGAAGATAGTTTCAACCCTCTCCTTGAGTATTCTAGGGTTTTTGAGCAGTGTTCTGCCCTAGAAATCACTCGGAGAGTTGATCCGACGAAGTTCTTGAGCCCCGAGCCATTTTGCTTGAGGATCGAACCTAGTCGAAGGGAAATCCTCCGGATTTCCATAGTTAAAATTTTATAGGAGGGAGCGAGCGGGCTTGTAGAGCGAGGGAACGCCAAAAAGCTTCCCAGTTTTACAAAATATATAAAAGCACGCTTCAAAGGTTTCTTCTTAAATCCTTCCTTTTACTGCTTTCTGTGTGCATATTTAAACTGTCATCATGTAGATAGTTAATTTATAATTGCTTAGAATAAATAGGGGTAATTTAGTAATTTTACGCTATTATTTTAGAAATAATCTGTCATAGGGAACCCGAAAGGGGCGCTGTGGGGTGCTAACACCTTCCCCACGCGTAACCGACTCCCTTACCCGACTCTGGTTGTAATGGCCGAAGTCGATTTTTGAATCGATTGCCTTATCCTTTTTTCCAATGTTTTGAGTAAAACATTGGTGGCGACTCCACGAACCCTTTTACTACGAAAACCACTAATCCATGGAGGGTCCCGCTTGGGATTAACATAGATTGGTGAGACATTTAATAAATAAATTGGATAAGATCGACAAGGTCTCAGTTTGAGAACAAGTCATTCTAATAATCCAATACATTTTCAAAACTAAAATAAAAGAGTCCAACCATCCTTCGCGAATGCCGAAAGCCCGTTTCGGGCCGGTGGCGACACACCCGAATAAGGATAACCGGGATACTCCACCACCGTCGAAAGGACGTCAGCCAACCATAAGGCACCGCTCACATTAGAAAGAGCATCTTTGTGTCTACATCCCCAAGGAATCAGAATTTCCCCAGTGGGCACCAACTACGCAATGGAAAGTTGGGACACAATAACCTATGAGTAACTGCACATCCCCTAGACGGATCCCTGCGCTATCCAGCCCTCAGCGGCACCAAAATCAAAAACAACCGTCGAAGCAGCATCGTGGACTGTGGAGACAAAATCATCACAAATCCCTGGAGAGGGCAAACTCACGCTACCGAGGTTGTCAGAAACACCGAGGTATGCACGAGCCTGGAGAGGCGACGACTAGTACTCAGCTACCCCGTCGTCAGAAACACGGAGGTATGCAGCTACCGAGGTTGTCAGAAACACTGAGGTATGCACGAGCCTGGAGAGGCGGTACTCAGCTACCCCGTCGTCAGAAACACGGAGGTATGCAGCTACCGAGGTTGTCAGAAACACCGAGGTATGCACGAGCCTGGAGAGGCGGTACTCAGCTACCCCGTCGTCAGAAACACGGAGGTATGCAGCTACCGAGGTTGTCAGAAACACCGAGGTATGCACGAGCCTGGAGAGGCGACGACTAATACTCAGCTACCCCGTCGTCAGAAACACGGAGGTATGCAGCTACCGAGGTTGTCAGAAACACCGAGGTATGCACGAGCCTGGAGAGGCGGTACTCAGCTACCCGGTCGTCAGAAACACGGAGGTATGCAGCTACCGAGGTTGTCAGAAACACCGAGGTATGCAGACCCTGGAGAGGGCAAACTCACGCTACCGAGGTTGTCAGAAACACCGAGGTATGCACGAGCCTGGAGAGGCGACGACTAATACTCAACCTGGAGAGGTCACTCAACAATTTTCCCACCAGAAGACACTACAAGTGGGAAGGATGGCTTACTCCCCAGACAATTGGGTCAACTCCTTTACTTGTCAACCGGTACACCAAAAATCCGTTCGACTAAGTAAAGGGGGGGCAGCTGTAGACCCCTAAAATTGTCCAGGTCGGAAATAAAGCTCAAAGACTCTCAAAGACCGAAGGAAAGTCAGCCGGAAGGACTCCTGGAAGACCCTAGGATGATTCTTTGTAGGTCTAGAAGTCTTAGAGTAGCTTAGAATAAGGGTGTGCGAGGATTGGAGCTCAATACACCCTCCCAGAGGTTCAGTACGGCTGTACTGAGCCATTTGAACTGCAATACGGCCGTAGTGAACTCAATACGGCCGTACTGAAGTTTTTGAACTTCAGTACGGCCGTACCAAATTCAATACGGCCGTACTGAGCCATTTGAACTGCAGTACGGCCGTACCAAATTCAATACGGCCGTACTATAGTTCAAAATGGCTCAGTACGGGCCGTACCAAATTCAATACGGCCGTACTGTAGTTCAAAAACCCAGTACGGGCCGTATTGACCTCCCAGGACGTATTGCGCCTCAATCCTATAAATAGGACGTCATTGGCACGTCCTCCCACACTTTTGACAGACGTTTGGACCCTCTTGCTGAGGATTCTTGGGTTTTTGAGCTATTCTCTGCCCTAGGAACCTCTCTGAGAGCCAACCCGACTAAGTTCTTGAGTCATGAGCCTTGAAGCTTGAGACTCGAACAAGTCGAAGGGAAATCTCTTTGATTTCCATAGTTAATATTTGTTCTAGGGAAAGGAGCGAGCGAGCGTGTAGTGGGAAGGAGCGCCAAAAAGCCTCCTAACTCTTTTTGAATATATAAAAGCACGCTTCAAAGGTTTCTTTCCAAGTCCTTTCTTTTACCGCTTTCATTTATCGCTTTTTGATTGTTGCATTGCACGCTTTCAACATGTAGATAGTTTACTTATAATCGTTCTAATAAATAGGGGTAGTTTAGTAATTTTACGCTATTATTCATGAAATAATCCGTCATAGGGAACCCGAAAGGGGCGTTGTGGGGTGCTAACACCTTCCCCACACGTAATCGACTCCCTTACCCAACTCTGGTTGTAATGGCCTAAGTTGATTTGCGAAAATCAATTGCCTTATATCTTTTTCCAATGTTTTGAGTAAAATATTGGTGGCGACTCCAAGAACCCTTCTTTTTAGGAAAACCGCTAATCCATGGAGGGTCCCGTTTGGGATTAACATAGATTGGTGAGAATCATTTAATAAGTATTGTTAGTCCGATGAGGTCTCAGTTTGAGAATAAGTCGCCCTAACAATCCAACATTTTTAAAAACTTAAAAAGAGTCCGACCATCGTCGCGAATGCCAACGTCCGTTTCGGCAGGTGGTGACAAGGTTACTTGAGGTGTGTTCCCTAGCGGACGTTTTCTTTTTGATCCTCACTTTTTCCTAGGATACCCTTTTGTTTGTGGGTCTCCTAGCGGACCTTGCCCTAATTTTTGCGCTGCCCCACAGTGAGTTTCTTGTGGGACTTTTGTTTTTGCAGCATTTGTGATCATCTTTCATTCCTTCATTAAAGAGCGATGCCCCTTGCACTGATCTCGTTTGGAATTTTATCCACAAGTCATGCCAAGTTTGATTGATATTTATGTGTTCTTTTATTGCATATTAAGCCATTGTTTCTAATGACGTCCTTATTTCAAATGTACTTGTTCATTTAAGGTTTGTTGACGAGGCTTAGAGTAAATAAAAGGGAGAAGAGAAATAAAGTAGAAAAGTGTATGGCTTTAAAATAGAATTTTCAATTTACACGTGCCCATTTAATATAGCTCGAGGGCCCCTGCATGCCCTGAGTTCGTGATTCATACATAGAGAAGTAGAGGGAGGTTGCCCTTTAAAGAGGCCTAGGTTGCCTGACTGTAGGGCTAATCCTACACTTGCTTGGATATGGCACTTTAGAAGTTCTCGTGTAGAGGGAGGTCATTTGGCTTCTTCTCTCATGAAGGTGTTGTCAACCCATATCCTGAGCCTTTCCTAAGTAGGAATGAGTAGAAGCGATGATAGAGTTTTCCATGGAGTCTTGCTTTTCAAGAAGAACATTCAAGCTGTCTCTCAATTTTCAACTCGAACAAACATTACTCTTTTTTTTTTTTTTTAGAATGCCCTTTGCGGGTTTTCATTCTAGTAGCTTCTTGAAAAGAAATGCTTCTCTCTTGTTGAAATCATCTTTCAAGAAAGCTCTATTCACTTTGCCTTAGTGTTTGAGGGATTCGCCTTCCTCAGGTTCTCTTTACTAGCTTGCAACTTGTTAGGAGTGTGGATCCATCCATTCCTAGTCATCTTTCCATTCCACTTGGATTTCACGGTTGCACAACACAACTTTATCTTCTTAGGGCAAGATTTGGCGTCTTAATGATTGTGGAGTTCTTTACCCTCAACTCTTTATGCGTGGCTTGCTTCCATTACTTCCAATTAACGCACATAGGTTAATTTCCCTTTTTATTCTCATTTATTCTTTTACAAAGAGGGATATGTTCTAAATGAATGTAATGCAGAATGTAGAGAAAGTTGAGAATAATAAATATCAGTCTCATTGATTTGTTTATTTGTGAATGCTCAAATAGATTTCGACAGTATTAAGCGAGAATCTATATTAGATTCTAAGAATACTTACTTCAACAAACATATCAAAGCAAGGGCCCAACCATAGTATTTTTTTAAAATTGATTTGAGCTTCTCTTTAGAGAAGAAAATACTATCATATATTAGAGCATTCACTTTTCTTAACTTTCTATACGTATTGCAACCTAATCCTTCTTAGCTAATAAAATAAAATTAATGAAATTAATGAGCTAATTTAGAATGCGTATCATATTTTTTTGCCTAATCTTTATCATGTTTATATTGTCTAAAGGGAAATGATGCATGAAGATGAGATTTCTTTTATTTATTTATTTCTTTTCAAAAAGAAACTACTTATATGATGCTATGATATGATGACCTATGAATATACAAAAAAGGGTATAAATTTCTCTATTTTTTTATATTTATTATCAGTTTGCTTGTTTTAAAAATTTAATCCACTGTTATTAGAATAAATAATGTAAACAAATGTACACACACATGCTTAATAAACATACACCCGCGAACAGTCACGTTTAAATCCTTGGTCTGTGGTCCCTACAAGAAAAGTGCATTGTATAGGACAGTTCTAATCTCACTGGTCTTAAGGCCCCCAAGGTGGCCCCATTATAGGGACCCGGTATCTCTATCGCCGTCACCTGGCAAACTCTAAGGTCTGTCGCAGTATTTCGGGCTAGAGTAACCGGTTATCACCTTGAGTGTGATTTCCGACAAGGCTCGCAGGCTCTAAGGCCAAACTTGGGTCGGTCGTACGTCAACCACTCCCTATGTTTATTACCCTCATGCCCCCGGGTGTAGGGGGGACTGTTGTGTGCAAAAGATTGTGTACAATTTTATTCAAATAGGTGCGGAATTTAAACAAAAAAACAAACAAATATTAAAGCCAAACAAATAAAACAAATAAAGTAAAGGGGAAAAATATTTAAATTATTATTTTTATTTTATTAACTTCATCAATTAAATCGGCCTGACCCTCTTTAAACGTCCCTAGTGGATTCGCCATCTGTCGCAACCCGAAAATTTCCGATTATGGTTTAGACATCCTTTTAAAGATCTCATCAATTAAGGAATGCCCGGACATCAAACTAATCCTTAATTAATGGTTTTGAAAATAGGTTCTATGGAGTCGCCACCAATGTTTTACTCAAAACATTGGAAAAAGAAAAGGGTTTTTAAAGTCCAATAATGACCTTGATAACCAGAATTGGGTTCGAGGATCGGTTACGTTTAGGGAAGGTATTAAGCACCCTTACAACGCCCTCAATCGGTACCCTATGATGAAGTTAATGTGATAAAAAATAATAAATTAGATATTAGATCCCCTTTATGAATTACTATTTACATGCTTGAAATTTAAATTACACGGTTGACCCTAAAACGTCTACATGATTGCTTTTGTTATAACAAAAAAATAAGAAATAAAGGAAAGAGAAGAAGATTAAATGAAATACCTCATCACAAGCTTTGTTAGATCTTCCAATATGGAAAATATAGGTGCTTTGTAGAAACCTTTCACACTACAATTGACTCACACTACTCAAGAAATACAATAGGAGAGAGAGAGAAATTTCGAGCTCTAAGGAGTTCTGGATGAAATTTTCGGGGTATGGAGAACTGTGCCCAAGCTGTCTATTTATAGACTTCAGAAAGGGTCCAGAACGGCCCGTTCCAAAATCGGAACGGCCCGTTCTGGATCTGGTCGTTACGTGTTAATTTAGTGTATTGGAACGGCCCGTTTTGAAATCGGAACGGCCCGTTCCACAGGTGCGGTTAACACATAATTGCCATTCTGGAACGGCCCGTTCCAAATTAAGAGTTCAAGCCTTTTTTTTTATTTGGAACGACTCGTTCTAATTTGGGAACGGCCCGTTCCAAATGTAGGTTTTAGCCTTTTTGAAAGAGCCTGGAACGGCCCGTTCCAAATTTGGAACGGCCCGTTCCAATTTAGGGTTTTAGGCCCTTTTGATTCATTGATGATTGATTTTTGTGGAATGGTTGTGGAATGAAAGACTGCCCCTAGCTGGATGGGCAGGAGATGTTTGTTATGCCCCTGTGTTGTTGGGCAGAGAAGTTGATAGAAGAAGTAGGAGAAATGAAGATGTGAACTCCTCCAAGCTTCTTCTAGGCACGGATCTTCTTCAAAGGAGATGTAGACCGAATGGATGGAAGCTCAAAATGGATGAGAAATTGCGGATTAGAAGACCTAATCCATAGAAGGAAGTATCCAAGGTCAAGCTACAAGGGGTTGCACACTTCAAAGGGAAGGAAACTAGGTTTTCCTAAGGAATTTTGAAGGCACTCTCTAAAGCTCTCTCTCTTTGAATTTCGGTGACTCTTGAATGGATGAATTCAATTCAGATATCTCATATATTCAAAAGTGATTACAATGTGTAGGAGAAACACTTTAAGTAGGGACGGTTTTGGCACCTAGACTAAACTACACAAGTTGGCGCCTAAAATTTGAATTCAAATTGGAAATTTGAATTCAAATTTTGGTGCACATGGGTGTGGCTGTGAGTTTAGGTATCTAATGTGCATCTAGGTCTGATTTGAGAGTCATTTAGGGTTAATTTGAGTGGCACATGTTCAGCCACCAATTGGTGCAAAACATGTGACTCAAATGTAACTTAAATGGCTTCCAAATTAAACCTAATTTAACCTAGTTAACCTACTTTAGTATTTCTTGTATTTTCCTAATCTAATGACCTAAATACAATGGTCAAACAAATACAATGGAAAGGAAAAATTACAAGAATGAAAATGAGCCCAATATTGGGTACCAAAAGCCCAAAGGCCCATGAAGCCCAAAACTAGGCCCAACAAGCCTAAAACCTAAAATGCTACTCTATGTGGTCCAAAATACAAGACCAAAATATATGATACCTATACTAACATGATGTATACAAAACATATGAAAATAGCTATAACAAAATATGGCCCATGAAAAAGTTCAACTTGGGCCTTCCTAGGCCCATTGGGCCCGATGGGCCCTGACTGGCCCAAACCTTCATGTCTAGCCAACTCCTCTTGGATCTTTGAGTATGTCACCTCTTGCACTCCAAAGCATGATTCCATCATCCCCTCCCTCTTGAAAAGGATTTGTCCTCAAATCTCGAGGATGAATGGAAGAAGAAAAATTAACACCTACATATAAAACATGCAAGGAATAAGAAGTAACATGGTAAGAGAAAAGATCATGGATCCTAAGAGGAGTCCTAGTATCTAACCTAACAAAGAAAGATAAAATATTAGACTCTCTAAAAATAGGCTCCTCTTCTAAGCATAACCTAGAAGTAAAACCTAAAAATGTAAGAACACTATGACTAAGACAATGAAAAGACTGATTTTTAAACACTACAATATCTTGCCTAAAGTACCCTAAATGGTATCCTAGGCTTTTCCTAAAATATAAAGATAATACTACTAAAAAACGTCCTAAACAATTTTGGATTTGATTGTTTATCAGATACTCATAGTCATATATTCTATTTTTGTCTTGTAGGGAAGGAAACATATTAAGTTCAAAAAAATAAGAACTTCCCATAAGATCAAGCATAGAATATAGATTATTACAATTTATATCTACTAAACAATGTAAACCAAAAATTGGGTGCTTTATGAAATCCAAAGAAATACTTCCTTCCTTGTGCACCTTCAAGGAAGTAGTATAAGGAGTAACACTAGGTATAGTCCACTCCTTCTTCACTATATCTCGAAGTTGAGAAGAATTCTTTACTTGAAATTCATTTTGTTCCTCATTCTCAACTTTAAGATAAGTGGCAGCATTAGGATAAGAGTCAAGACTTTTATGAATAAAGAGAGTTCTTTTCAAATCTTGCTTGGTCATAAAATAACTCTCCTTGGTCACAAAGGTTTTAGTGGAATCCCCTTCTTCCACACTCTTTCCTTCTTTTCTTTCTTTATTTCTTTTTCTTTTCATTTGCTTTTGATCCTCAAACACTTGGGGTGGTGTTAAAGGATTAAAAACAATTTTCTTATTTTTATGAGTGAAGGTTATTTTGTTAGTAAGGCCATCATGTATAGTTTGTTTATCAAATTGCCATGGCCTACCAAGCAAAATATGACAAGCTTCCATAGGGATCACATCACATAAAACTTTGTCTTTATAATCCCCTATAGAAAACTTGACCTTCACTTGTTGATTCACCTCCAATTCCTCACCTTCATTGAGCCAATGAAGTTTATAAGGGTGAGGGTGAGGAATGGTGGTAAGGGCTAACTTGTTAACCAACCTTGTACTACAACAATTAGAACATGATCCACTATCAACAATGAGAGAACAAGTTCTTTTAGAAACCAAACATCTTGTATGAAAGATGTTCTCTCTTTGAGATAGTGAAGTGGGACAAGGTTGGCTTCCAAGAAGCCTTTTGATCATAAGAAGATCACCATCCACAGGATATAACTTTTCAATTTTAGGATCTTCCTCACTAGTCTCACTACCACTTGAAGTGGTAGAACTAGATTCATCAAGACTACTATAAATGTCTTGTCCTCTCAAAATCATGACCTTTTTAGTTGGACATTGAGAAGCTATATGGCCTCTCCCAAGACATTTAAAGCATTTGATGTCACTAGTTTTACTACTAGAAGTGACAACATTTTTATTATTTTCTTTTTTTATTTCTTTTTCTTGACCCTTACTAGAGTTTTTAGAAGAGTCATATTGACCCTCTCTCTTGTAGTCATTCTTGATATAAGAGTTAGTTTGAGTTTTTCCTTTTCTCAAATTTTGTTGTTCCACCCTTATACAAAGTTGGACCAAATCATCAAGGTCCCTATAAGGGAGTAACTCAACTCTATCTCTTATATCAAAATTTAGACCACTTAAAAACCTAGCAATGGTCAATCTTTCCTCTTCCCTTATGCCAGCCCTCATGAGATACAACTCCATCTTTTGTCTATACTCCTCAACACTCATATTCTTTTGTTGGAGTCTTTGGAGCTTATCCATAAGCTCCCTACTATAATAAGAAGGTATGTGCCTTCTTCTCATAGCACTCCTCAACTCATTCCAATAAGTGATTGGAGGGTCATTGTGAAGTCTTCTCTCTCTCTCTAAGGATGTCCACCAATACATAGCTTGTCCTTGGAAAGCTAAGGTGGCCAAGGGAACTTTTCTTTCTTCACCTACTTGGTGACAAGTGAAGATTTGCTCCACTTTCATTTCCCAATCCAAGTAGGCATCCACATCTTCTTTTCCATGAAAGTAAGGGAGATCAACCCTTGATTCCCTCACTTTGTGTTCTTTAATGACTCTCCTAGGATGAGGTTGGTAGTATGCATCCATGTTCAAACTACCATCATATTCTTGGCTTTGAGAATCATTGGAGCTCTTGGTTGAGCTCCTAGAAGAACCTTCTGGACTTTTGTTTTTATTCAATCTTTTCAAAAGTTTTTCTTCTCGTTGCTTAATCTTTTGAATCTCTTGTTCTAAAGCCATGATTTGTACTTCCTTTTCAAGTTTTTCTTTTTGTTTTTGAAGTATTTCATCATGCTTCCAAAGTTTTAGTGCCTCAACCTCCTTGACAATTCTTTTAAAACTTTTAGGAGATTCAAAGTCACTACTACTTTGAGAATGTTGACTCATGATTAAGCAATAAGATTTTATATGCTATGCAAAAAGTTATAAAATATTTTTGAGATTTTCTAGGAATGAAAATAGCACTTGGAAGTCTAAGTGTACAAGTTGCACTATCAAGGGAGGTGAGCTACAAAGAGCCACTTAATAACCAAGCCTTTTCAAGTGGAAATCACTAAACTCCTTTGTGGTACTTTCAATTCCCCAAAATTTTCACAAAAATTTAGAATGCTTTTTCACAATTTGTTTGTATTTAATACTAAACTAAACGTGAACAATCAAATCTACACAAGTCTAGACGAAATTAAGCAACTAAGTAAACACAATTATAGACAAGAAACTTTAAAGGAAGCAAAAACAAGTAGCTAGTCGGATAACCCTAAGTGGAAGCTTGAAACATATGAAATTTCCAAGCCACTTCCACTAGTACTACACGTGAGAAGGCTATCAAGGGTTAGATATACCTGACCAGCTTCTTAATACTCCCTCCAAGCTTTACAAATTGGTTTAAAATACAAAAGATTTGGCAAAAATGTAAACTAGCCTAGGAAAACAATAAAGTGGCGGCTTTGGCAACCAATTAGTGACGGATTGTTGTCCAAATTTTCCAACACTTAATCAAGTGTTTAATCCGCCACTAATCCTTCAAAATAATGCTCCTGGACCTGCAAAAGAAACACAACAAAGAGGTTAATATGGCTGCCTCACAAGGTGAAGGGATTGGTCACTCAAGTGAAGGAAGTTTAGGAGAAATTTTGGTCACTAATTTAGGTCAAATTTTTAGGTCTTAGTGTCCAAACTTTTCCTACTCTTTGTTGAGCAATGCTTGATCCTTGAACAAGGATTTGAGGCCACTTCCAGCACAGGGAATTTAAAGAAAGAAAACAAGACAAGCAACAAAAGCACAATTTAAAAAGCTTATACCAAAAACAAGAGTAATAGGTGTATATGACAAGACACAAAGAGGTTCAACAAATAAAACTGAAAATTAAGACTCCAAATAAAGCTAGCACTCAGTTAGGAATGTTCCTAGATAGGTACTAGAGTAGATGAACAAAAAAAAAACATTTGAAATCAATTGGATAAGTATAGCACAAGTAGTAGTCAAAACAATAATAAGGAATCAAGTGATTTTTCACCAATGTACACCTCTCGGCTTTTTCACTTTAAAATGCTTTCTCTAATTTTTTTTTAATTCTTTCTTTTTCTATATTCAAGTTAAGAGTCCAGAGAGTATATTTGCCTTTTGTTTCAAATTTTTCTAAGATTCCAAGCTATAGAAACCGTGACTACAAGTTAGACAAAAATTCAAGTGAAAACAAGGAAACTAGTGCACTAGTTTTTAGGTTTTGTCTTGGATTCTTTTGTACACTTTTCTTCTTTGAATCTTTGTACTTTTCTTTTGATTTAGGCTCTGTTTTTGTCTCTGTTTTCAGCCTATTTACTTTTTAAAATTTGAATCCAAAAGATAGTGCACTAGAAGCAAGATTAAGCACTTGAAATTTTGAGTCACAAAATTTTTTACAAGATTTTTCAATGGAAATGTGATTTGAAAACTTAAGACACAATGGAAACCTAACTCTAAAGAAACTTACTAGAACTAATAGCAAGTTATGAACACAATAAGGTAAAAGAAAAAGCACATATAGGAGGCAAGAACAATAAGCAAACCGAGAGCAACAAATTGATGAACAAGACACAAAGAAATTTAGGTCAACATGCTATTCAAGGAATTTTAAGACATATAAAGACTACACAAACATACTAAGACAAAACATGGATTAAAAACCAAAATCTAAATGCAATGTATGCAGTCCAATCACGGACACATATTAGGAATGGAGAGACTCAAAAATTAAAATCAAAAACAAGCACAAGCTAATAGGTCCTAAACAAGTTGATTGAGGAAGAAAATTCAAAAACAATCAACCAATGGATCTATGGAACAAAATGTGATTCAAAACATATAGATCCGAAAATAAACTCAAACAAGACAAGAAGAACACAATGAACACACTAGAACACAATAAGAAACGGACTCAAAAGTGAAACAACTTATCTCCTTGAAGAACCTTGCTCTTGATACCAAAAATGATAGAAGAAGTAGGAGAAATGAAGATGTGAACTCCTCCAAGCTTCTTCTAGGCACGGATCTTCTTCAAAGGAGATGTAGAACGAATGGATGGAAGCTCAAAATGGATGAGAAATTGCGGATTAGAAGACCTAATCCATAGAAGGAAGTATCCAAGCTCAAGCTACAAGGGATTGCACACTTCAAAGGGAAGGAAACTAGGTTTTCCTAAGGAATTTTGAAGGCACTCTCTAAAGCTCTCTCTCTTGGAATTTCGGTGACTCTTGAATGGCTGAATTCAATTCAGATATCTCATATATTCAAAAGTGATTACAATGTGTAGGAGAAACACTTTAAGTAGGGACGGTTTTGGCACCTAGACTAAACTACACAAGTTGGCGCCTAAAATTTGAATTCAAATTGGAAATTTGAATTCAAATTGGAAATTTGAATTCAAATTTTGGTGCACATGGGTGTGGCCGTGAGTTTAGGTATCTAATGTGCATCTAGGTCTGATTTGAGAGTCATTTAGGGTTAATTTGAGTGGCACATGTTCAGCCACCAATTGGTGCAAAACATGTGACTCAAATGTAACTTAAATGGCTTCCAAATTAAACCTAATTTAACCTAGTTAACCTACTTTAGTATTTCTTGTATTTTCCTAATCTAATGACCTAAATACAATGGTCAAACAAATACAATGGAAAGGAAAAATTACAAGAATGAAAATGAGCCCAATATTGGGTACCAAAAGCCCAAAGGCCCATGAAGCCCAAAACTAGGCCCAACAAGCCTAAAACCTAAAATGCTACTCTATGTGGTCCAAAATACAAGACCAAAATATATGATACCTATACTAACATGATGTATACAAAACATATGAAAATAGCTATAACAAAATATGGCCCATGAAAAGTTCAACTTGGGCCTTCCTAGGCCTATTGGGCCCGATGGGCCCTGACTGGCCCAAACCTTCATGTCTAGCCAACTCCTCTTGGATCTTTGAGTATGTCACCTCTTGCACTCCAAAGCATGATTCCATCAGAAGTGGATGGCTGGCTGGGATTCCAGTGTTGCCCATGCGACGTGAGTATTGTGGAGTTCTTGATTAATGAGACTTACTGTGAATTTTGTATATACCTCTTTTTAGAGTATCTGTACTTTGATTGTTGGTTACAACACAACTATAAGAGATGAAACAACCTCATAATCTTTTGTAACCTTTGTTGTAAGGGTTAAGTCTAGAGAGGCTTTTTGTTTAAAGAATACTTAGTGTTGAGCTTGGAGACACTTGTTTAAGAAAGAATACTTGGTGTGGAGCTTTAAGAGACTTGTTTGAAAGAATACTTGGTATTAAGTCTAGAAAGGCTTGTTTTTTAAAGAATACATGGGTAGTTTCTTGAAGAGGCAAGTCAAAGACTACATAGGATTAAGCCAGAAGTGGCTTGTTGAAAGAATACTTGTATCTTGTATAAAAGATAGTGAAACTCAATCTGGTTAGATTGAGAACTTGACATAGTCTCAATGGTTGAGATGAACTAGTATAAAAATTTAGTGTTTCATTTGACTCTTCTTTAGCACTTCATTTGATAAGTTCTTTTGTTCTATGCTTCTCAAGCCTGTAATTTTTTTATACACATTATTCAACCCCCTTTCTAGTGTGTCTTTTCTCCATGGTTTTGCATTATTGAAGCTATGCACCTTATTGAACTTGTCTTCAATTAAAGGGCACCTGATGGAGTTATGAGCCTTTGAGTTGAGTATATATCTTTACTTTTTCTCATCACAACATCTAGCCTTGGGGATTTCATCTTTTTCTCATACAAATGAATGTAAACCCCATTCTCCATAATGTTCCACATGTGAATATGATGTGCATCAAAGAATATGATCATCTTTTACATCCAGTAGTCATATTTTATTCCTCTAAAGAATGATGGATGGTTGATAGCTTGTGTAACGTAGTAAGTTATTTCAGAAGGCCCAAAAGCCTAGTATGGGTGATTTAGTAGCCCAGAACGGGCCGTTCCCAAACTGGAACAGGCCGTTCCAAACTACTAAATTGACCTGTAAATCTTAGTTGAGAATGGGCCATTCTGGATGGAGTACGGGCCATTCTGGATGGAGTACGGGCCGTTCTGGATGGAGCACGGGCCATTCTGGATGTGTCCCAGAACGGGCTGTTCTGGTTTCAGAACGAGTCGTTCTGCATGTGATTTTTGCACATGATGAAGGGGTGCAGAACGGGCCGTTCCGGATTCGAAACGGGCCATTTTGGCCACTCATGAACTTCTATAAATAGGGGTTGTGTGGTTGAGGAGAAAGTGAAGTTTTTTAGAGAGAAGTTTTAGAGATAAGGACTTTGGGTCTGTGAGCTCCTTTCTTTCCCAAATTTCTCTGTATGATTCTTTTTCTCCTCTAGATCACTAATGTCTTTTGTCTTTCCTTGAAATTCAGACTAGAAAGCTTGCTTTGGGTGGATTGAAGTTCCGGGTTGAGCTTCGGAAGGAAATTCTACTTTTCCTCAGTTCTTGGCCATTTTGAGCCAATTTTCAGGTAAGGGAAGCTAGAATTTTTGTTGTTTAGGTTGCATGTTACTTTAGAAACTCAATTGATGCATGAAAGTCGAGGATCCATGGTTGGATCGGAGAATTCGCTCATTTTTCGGGGTTTTGGGAAAAATAGGGTTTTTGGTGATTTTGATGCATCGGGTGGGTGCATGTGAGATTTAAGTTTATTTTTGAGCTGTATGGAGCCTATACATTGTGTTTTGTGTTTGCATGTGGCTGGATTTGTTGGTTTGGATGAGAGTTTTGAAACTCTTTGACTGGGATTAGGTCGGGCGCACTCAGGCTGCATAGGGCATGAACATGTTTATTTTTTATAGTTGAAATGATGCTTTGGCATGTTTAAAGTTGAAGTTTTAGATCATGTATGTATGATATATGATGTATGTTGAGGTGTGATTCATATGCATGCTTGGTAATGATATATATGAATGTATAAATATGATATGACATGAGTATATGTTCATATGAGTATGATTGTTGATCATGATGGTGGGTAGACCATGTATGACTTATGATTCATTATTGCATGTGATGTATTATGACATGTGTATGATTGTTGATCATGATGGTGGACCGACCATGTATGATGTGTGATAGGCTACTTAAGGAGAGGAAAAATATTTTCGAACAGGGAAAAGCTCACATAGAGTCTCTTGATAGACCACTAATATATGAGAGTGGTGCTTAGGTAGACCACTGGATTTAGGAGAGTGGTGCTCAAGTAGGCCACTGGGTTGGGTGAGCCTCCTCTAAGTCCTTAGCTAGTGTTGGAGCGGGGTATGAGGTCGAGGGTTATTCCCTTAACCAAGTACTCGGGAAGGTGCATGGATCCTTGCAGATAGTTGGTGGGCGAACTCCACAATTGACTTTGTAATGCATGCCAAGGTCGTGGTAATCCTGTACCCAACTATGCTATACCTGACGGTGGATCTGGACTTCCAATTGTGTAAGTGACATCATCTAAGTAAACTCGAGTGAGGATTATATCCTGTTTAGTTGTGACCGAGCAGGCGCACTGGGCGTGAAAACAGTTGGGGTGGTTTCGGTAGGATAGGATGTCACTTATACTGCTCTGTTGTTAGGGAGATCTCCTAGGTGTATGCGTGACGACGCATTAGATGACTGATATGCATTGATATCTGTCATGAGATGCATTTATTACATGATTGTTAATATGATGAAGTGTGTGGTATTTGGCTTCATGATTGGTGGATTGTATTTTATGCATGAGTAGTATTGGATAGAATGTATGGTGTGACTCTATGAATATGATTGATAGTTGGATGATTGTGTAGTATAGATTATTGTTATGTACTTGTATGATTGATTTTTGAACTCTAGCTTACCCTTCTGTTTCCATGTGGTGGGACTGCAATGATCATACTTGGTATGGGAGCAGGTCAGGGATAGCTTGGAGTTGAGGTGACCGCTGCGAGACGGGGAGTTTGATCCTCGTGTTAGAGTTACCATTTTGGGTAACGGTTATGTTTGTGCTTGACCAGCACTAGGGAATATTATTTTTGGGATGACTGTACATATATGGTGTTCTATTTTGTATACAAAAACCTAGTTATTTTTATTCTTACCTATCCCTGTATGTATGAGTTATCCAACTTAATATTTCTCTTAGTTTTCTAGTAGTAGTGCGATTCCACTAAGTGTAGAGACCATGGCGGGTCATTGTCGCAACCCAAAAATTTCCGATCTCGCGACCTATGGTTTAGACATCCTTTTGAAAATCTCATCAATTAAAGAATGCCTGGACGCCAGACTATTCTTTAATCAATGGTTTTGAAAATAGGTTCTTAGGAGTCGCCACCAATGTTTTACTCAAAACATTGGAAAAAGAAAAGATTTTTTTTAAAGTCCAATAATGGCCTTAATAACCAGAATCGGGTTCGGGGGTCGGTTATGTGTAGGGAAGGTATGAAGCACCCCTACAATGCCCTTAATCAGTACCCTATGACGAAGTTAACATTATAAGCAATAATAATATCAATATTAAATCCCCTTTTATTGATGACTATTTACATGCTTGAAATTTAAATTAAACAATTGACTCTAAAATATCTACACGATTGCTTTTATTATAACAATACTTATCAAAAATAAGAAATAAAAGAGAGAGAAGAAGATTGGTTGAAATACCTCGTAGCAAGCTTTGTTAAATCTTCCGATATGGAAATTCTAGGTGCTTTGTGGAAACCTTTCACACTATAGAAATGCCTCACAAATCTCAAGAAATACAATAGGAGGGAGAGAGAGAAATTTTGAGCTCTAAGGAGTCTTGGACGAAATTTTGAGGCCCTTGAGAACTGTGCCCTAGCTGTCTATTTATAGGCATCAAAAGGGTGCCAGAATGACCTATTCCAAATTCAAAACGGCCCGTTCTGGTTCTGAACGTTATGTGTTAAATTCTTACCCTGGAACGACCTGTTCTGAAACCAGAACGGCTCATTCTGGGGTTGAGATTAACACAAAAATACATTGCTAGAACGGCCCGTTCCAAACTACGTTTTTTAGGCTATTTAGCGGTTTGGAATGACTTGTTCTGGTTTAGGAACAACCTATTCTAGCCTAAGATTTTTAGGCCTTTTGCCTGGTTTGGAACGGCCCGTTCTTGACTAGGTTTTTAGGCTTTTTTTGTGGTTTGGAACGGCCCGTTCCGATTTTGGAACAGCTCGTTCCGGGCCACTAAAACCAATTTATTTGGGCTTTAGGCCTTTTGATGTCCTGTCTTGTTGTTTGCATGCTTCGGGAGCTCCTTCCCTTGTTTGTGTGCCCCCGGATGAAATTGGGTGTCTACAGCTGCCCCTCTTTACTTGTCCTTTGGAATAGTAATGTGTTGCTTTTCCAAAGGCAAGTAAAGATGTAGACATTTCATCCGGGTCTTCTCTTTATCTCTTTGGTGCTTCTACATTGTTTCCCTTGGATAGGTGTATTTGCTCGTATCCTCACCCTTTAGAGAAGTTGAGCATTGGTTGCGTACTCTATTGGGTAACAAGGTTGACAAACTGTACACTTGATCTTCAGTCTTCGAGTAAAAGCTCCATTGTTTCTCTTGGGATAGTGAGGTGAAAACTCAAATCTTCACTCTTGTTTTGACAATAGATACCTTCACGTTGTTTCTTTTGGGTAGACGGTGTTCCTTATATGCTTGCTGTCGCCACCCGCCGAAATAAGGCAATTGATTTTCGCAAATCAACTTCGGCCATTACAACCAGAGTTGGGTAAGGGAGTCGGTTACGTGTGAGGAAGGTGTTAGCACCCCACAACGCCCCTTTCGGGTTCCCTATGACAGATTATTTCATAAATAATAGCGTAAAGTTACTAAATTACCCCCATTTATTAGAAACGATTATAAGTAAAATATTTACATGATGAAAGCTCTAAACATGCAATGCAACAATCAAAAAGCGGTAAAAGAAAGGATTTTGGGAATAAACCTTCGAAGCGTGCTTTTATATACTCAAAAAGAAGTTAGGAGGCTTTTTGGCGCTCCTTCCCACTACACGTCCGCTCGCTCCTTTCCCTAAAGATAATTTTTACTATGGAAATCAAAGAGATTTCCCTTCGACTTGTTCGAGTCTCAAGCTTCAAGGCTCATGACTCAAGAACTTAGTCGGGTTGGCTCTCAAAGAGGTTCCTAGGGCAGAGAATAGCTCAAAAACCCAAGAATCCTCAGCCAGAGGGTCCAGAAGTCTGGAAAAAGTGTGGGAGGACGTGCCAATGACGTCCTATTTATAGGATTGAGGCGCAATACGGCCTGGGAGGTCAATACGGCCCGTACTGGGTTTTTGAACTACAGTACGGCCGTATTGAATTTGGTACGGCCGTACTGAAGTTCAAAAACTTCAGTACGGCCGTATTGATTTCACTACGGCCCGTACTGAAGTTTTTTGAACTACAGTACGGCCGTATTGAATTTGGTACGACCGTAATGAAGTTCAAAAACTTCAGTACGGCCGTATTGAGTTCACTACGGCCGTATTGCAGTTCAAATGGCTCAATACGGCCGTACTGAACCTCTGGGAGGGTGTATTGAGCTCCAATCCTCGCACACCCTTATTCTAAGCTACTCTAAGACTTCTAGACCTACAAAGAATCATCCTAGGGCCTTCCAGGAGTCCTTCCGGCTGACTTTCCTTCGGTCTTCGAGAGTCTTTGAGCTTTATTTCCAACCCGGACAATTTTAGGGGTCTACACTTGCCCCTTGGAGCAACTGAGTGTTGGGTTGTATGCTCTGTTGGGTGTCAAGGATGGTAAACCAAAACATCTAGGCTTCAAGATCCATGTGAATGCCCCATGTCGCTTGCTGTGTTTGAATCTTCTCCTTTACTTCAATAGTGTAGATGCCCCAACACCATTTCCTTCGGGTAAATGGTGTTTACCTGTATCCTTGTCCCTAAGATCAGCTGAGTGTTGGTTTATATGCTCTGTCAGGTGATAAGGATGGTAAACTTGTACCATCTAGGCTTCTAGCTTTGATGTCGATGCATCCTACTGCTTCTGCTTGCTTCATGATCGTGTGTTCTTTTATTTGTAGCTTGTTAAAGAGGGAGTATGTTCTGAGCTCAGCCTCTCCAGGCTAGACTGATATTTAGGGCTTTAGCCTGCCCATGGTGGGAGCTCGACGGCGGTCCTGGTTATGACTTTGAGGAACTCAACGGTTCGTTGTAATTCTTGATCAGAGAGGCTCGACGACGACTTTTTGACTGATTTTTAGGCTTCAACCGACCTATGGTGGGAGCTCAACGGCAGTCCCAGTTTTGACTTCGAGGAACTCGACGGTGCCCTCGTTTTTGTTCTTGATCTGAGAGGCTCGACGACGACTCTTCAATCAAGATGGACTGATTTCAAGGCTTCAGCCAGCCTAAGGTGGGAGCTCGGTGGCGGTCCCAGTTTTGACTTCGAGGAACTCGACGGTGCCCTCATTGTCGTTCTTGATCTAAGAGGCTCGACGGCAGCTCTTCAATCAAGATGGACTGATTTCAAGGCTTCAGCCAGCCTAAGGTGGGAGCTCAACGGTAGTCCTAGTTTTGACTTCGAGGAACTCGATGGTGCCCTCGCTGTCGTTCTTGATCTGAGAGGCTCAACAACGGCTCTTCAATCAAGATGGACTAATTTTAAGGCTTCAACCGGCCTATGGTGGGATCTCGACGGTGGTCCCAATTTTGACTTCGAGGAACTCAACGGTGCCCTCGGTGTCGTTCTTGATCTGAGAGGCTCGACGATGGCTCTTCAATCAAGATGAGTATTGACGTCCTTTATAAAGGTGGACCTCAAACCTTTGATGGATGCTCAACGACGCTCCTTTTTTTATTCTTACTTGAGGTACTCGACGGTGCCCTCGTGGTCAATTAATGATTTGAGAGGCTCGACGGCAGCTCTCGACTTGGATGGTTGTTGATGTCCTTTGAAGGAGGACCTTTGAAATCTTGGGTGGATACTCGACGGTGATCCTTTTTCGATTTGAGGTACTCGACGGTACCCTCATTGTTGACTTGTGATGGAAACTGCCCCAAGGAAGATAGGCAAGATATACTTGATGTGCCTTGTGTTGGTGAGCAACGAAAAGAAATGGATGACAGGGATTCTAGTGTTGCCCTTGCCATGTGAGTATTGTGATGCCTCTCCAGGCGTCTACTTGTGATAGAGTTTTTCTGAATTTCATTTTTTCTTAGCTTCGACTCTTTCATGTTTGAAGCTTGGTTTTTTCTGCTATTTTTCCTAAATGCTTCGGCTTTTTCAGCATTTACGAAGCTTGCCTTTTTCTGTTTTATCTTGTGTTGTCATCATTGGTGGAGGGATCACATCCCATGATGACGTTATTTGTTGAATCTTTATTAATGAGTATTATTTCGGAAGCCACTCCTGGCTTTGGTGAGGAAACCATTCCTAGTCTTGGCATTCTCATGGATCATCTTTCATTTGGTGGAGAAGTAAGGTGTGGTGGCCTCTTCCTGCTTATGGGCTTACTTATTTGGTTGATTTCATTCTATTCCACTGTTGATATGTCTTTGCTTAGTGAGCACATAGAATACTTGGGGTTGTTGTTTGACACCGCTTCGGCTCATGCTTGGCTATTGAGCTTTTACGAGTGCTTTGTCTTGATGAATCCTTCTAACCCATAACAAGTAGAATGCATGGATGCATGGATGCAATGAAAATGCAAGACAAGAATGATTTTATTATTTTTTTTTTGTGTAACGCCCTTCCATATGCCCTTACCTCAAATGCATGTGATGCAATTTATGCTCATGTGTTTGTTCCTAAATATACAATTCAATTTTTTTTTTCGGGAAATTAACCTATATGTGTTAAGGTTAATGTTGATGATTCCTTTTTATCCATGCCGTTTGTGATCATTGCCGGAGTATGTTCTTTTGAACCTAAGATCTTAGTGGCTCCTTAATTATCTGGTCAAACATCTCCAGACTCTGTTCAGGGACATCTCTGTCTTCCCTCTGTGAGTATTCACTGTGCATTTTCTGTGTATCTTTTCGGTGTCATTTTAATGCCATAAGGGTTAAGAGAAAAGAAAGAAGGGATGTTTGTATTTATTTATTTTTTTCAAAAGGGTTGTTAGAAGGGGTTTTCTCAAAAGGGTTTTTTAGAATAATGGCTAGCCAAGGTAGGCTTTGGTGTTTAGGGTTATCAAAAAAGACACATTTGCTACAAGGAAGCTATAATTGTGTTTTAGACTTTTTGGAAAGTGGAGAGATGACTTAGGGTCGTGCTCTGATTGAATGATTCCTTGGAGCTGCCTTTCGGTTTTCAACTCAGGTTGCTGCTTTAACGTCCTAACTTTTGCCTAGGTCACTTGGGATGTGTTTCCTAGCATAAATTTTTCTTTTGATCCTTATTTTTGCCTAGGTTACCCTTTTTGATTGTGGGTCCCCTAACGGATCTTGCCCTAATTTTGCGCAGCCCCCTTAGTGGGTTTCTTCCAAGCTTTCATTTTTGTAGCGTCTGTGTGACACGCCCTATTTTTATTAAACCCTAGTAATGTTTGGATTCCTGATTTTTCATTTGTTATTCTTTCCATGCTATTATTGAGTAACATCTTTGTCGCAAATACATTTTGTTTATTCAGGGTTGATGGATGAGGCCTAGAATGAATATTTAAACGGAGAAGAGAAATGAAAGTGTTATGGCATTTAAAACAGTACTTTCAATTTACACGTGCCCTTTTAGCAAAGCTCGAAGGCCCGGGCGTGCCCTGGGTTCGTGATTCATACACAGAGAGATAGACGAAGGTTACCCCCTAGAGAGTCATGGATGATTTGATAATTTCAAAAAACCGTTCCACTTGCTTGGACGTCGGTGTTTTGAACTTGAAGTGAAACCTTTATGAATTCTTGCTTTCGAAGGGAATACTCGAGGAACCTTTCGATTTCAACTCAGATAAACATTTTTATATATCCCTAACTTTTGCATAGGACGTATCCTATCGGGATTTTGATTCTTTTTCTTTACCCTAATTTTTGCCTAGGATGCCCTTTATAGGTTTTCATCCTAGCGGTTTTTTTTTCATGCAATGCCTTTATTCTTCAATTGGGTTTTGTCTTGTAATTCCCTAGAAGCAAGGATTCGTCCATTCTTGATCATTCCTCCTATCCTAACAATCGTCATTTCGTCATGGGAAAGTCTTGATGTCGATTTGGGCGTGTGATGCCCCAATTACTGATAAGTGTTCCCCGATTTGATGTGTCAGGTTCGCATTTGATTACATTAATTTCCCATTATCCGGCTAACACGCACAAATTAGATTTCCCTTTTTATTCTTATTTATTATTTACAAGGAAGGCGTGTTATCTATATGAAATGTAAAATAGAATGCAAAGACACTTGAGAAATTCAACGAATATCATTCTCATTGATTCTTGTTTAGAGAACATCTTTGCATACTATTATATGTGCCTCCCATTTCTAATGAATGTATGCTAATGTACTATCCTACGAGATGCATGATATTTGTTTTCTGCTTAAATTTTATCATTTTTTTTACTAAAGGTTATGATGCATGACTTTTGTTATATTTTTTTTTTGTTTTTTTTTTTTGAAACAAACTATTCTATAAGATGCCTTAAAGCTAGGGTATACAAAAGAGTGTTAGTTTTTTTTATTTTATTAATATATGCTTGTTTGTTTATAATTACTTTCTATTTGAAATGAACAAAAAGAGAACACAACAAATGCAACACGCATATGCTCAAACAAATGTACACCCACAGACAGTCTTGTTCAAAATCCTTGGTCTGTGGTTCCTGTAATAAAAGTGCATTGTATAGGACAGTTCTAATCTCACCGGTCTTAAGGCCCCCAAGGTACCCCCATTATAGGGACCCAGTATCTCTATTGCCGTCACCTGGCAAACTCTAAGGTCTATCACAGTATTTCGAGCTAGAGTAACCAATTATCACCTTGAGTGTGATTTCCGACAAGGCTCGCAGGCTCTAAGGCCAAACTTGGGCCGGTCGTACGACAACCAATCCCTATGTTTAATACCCTCATGCCCCCGGGTGTAGGAGTACTGTTGTGTGCAAAGGTTTGTGTAGAATTTTTATTAAAATAGATACAGAACTTAAACAGACAAACAGATATTAAAGCCAAACAAATAAAGCAAACAAAGTAAAGGGGAAAATATTTAAATTATTATTTTTATTTTATTAACTTCATCAATTAAATAGAACTGACCCTCTTTAAACTTCCCCAGTGGATTCGCCATCTGTCGCAACCCAAAAAATTTTGGTCTCGCGACCTATGGTTTAGACATCCTTTTGAAAATCTCATCAAGTAAAGAATGCCCGAATGCCAGACTAATCCTTAATCAATGGTTTTGAAAATAGGTTCTTAGGAGTCCGCACCAATGTTTTACTCAAAACATTGGAAAAAGAAAAGGTTTTTTTAAAGACCAATAATGGCCTTAAAAACCAAAATTAGGTTCGGGGGTTGGTTACGTGTAGGGAAGGTATTAAGCACCCCTATAACGCCCTTAATTGGTACCCTATGACGAAGTTAACATTATAAGCAATAATAATATCAATATTAAATCCTCTTTTATTGATGACTATTTACATGCTTGAAATTTAAATTAAACAATTGTCTCTAAAATATCTATATGATTGTTTTTATTATAACAATACTTATCAAAAATAAGAAATAAAAGAGAGAGGAGAAGATTGATTGAAATACCTCGTAGCAAGCTTTGTTAAATCTTCCGATATGGAAATTCTAGGTGCTTTGTGGCAACCTTTCACACTACACAAATGCATCACAAATCTCAAGAAATACAATAGGAGGGAGAGAGAGAAATTTCGAGCTTTAAGGAGTCTTGGAAGAAATTTTGAGGCCCTTGAGAAAAGCTGTCTATTTATAGGCATCAGAAGGGTGCCAGAATGGCCCGTTCCAAATTCGAAACGGCCCGTTCTGGTTCTGAACGTTGTGTTAAATTCTTACCCTGGAACGACCTATTCTGAAACCAGAACAGTCCGTTCTGAGGTTGAGATTAACACAAAAATGCATTGCTAGAATGGCCCATTCCAAACTAGGTTTTTTAGGCTATTTAGCTGTTTGGAACGGCCCGTTCTGGTTTAGGAACGACCTATTCTAGCCTAAGATTTTTAGGCCTTTTGCCTGGTTTGGAACGCCCTGTTCTAGTTTTGGAAGGGCCCATTCCAGACTAGGTTTTAGGCCTTTTTTGTGGCTTGGAATGGCCCGTTCCGATTTTGGAACAGCCCATTCCGGGCCACTAAAACCAATTTATTTGGGCTCTAGGCCTTCTAATGTCCTGTCCTGTTGTTTGCATGCTTCAAGAGCTCCTTCCCTTCATAACAGAGGTCCATTTCCTTGTTTGTATGCCCCCGGAAAAAATTGGGTGTCTACAATCGTTACAGCTTGTCCCTCTATGGAGAAAAGACAAACACAAGAAGACTAGTTCAATAGTGTCTATCAAAAACTCGCACTTTTTCCAATAGTGAAATAGTAACATAACTGTATGGTGTAGGAGAAGAGGTAGATGAAACACACGATAATTGTTGTAATGGTTCGTCTTAACCACTAAGACTACATCCAATTCTGAATCCAACTATGTTGAGTTCCACTATCTTTAAAAGGATACAAGTGTTTTTTCAACAAGTCATTTCTAGCTTCAGCCTTAGTGCTCTTTAAATTGCCTCTTCAAGTAATCTATCCAAGTAGACTTTCCCATAGAGCCTTTCCAGGCATCAACATCAAGTATTTTTTTACACTCAAGCCTCTCCAGGCTCAAACGAGTATTCTTTTACAAAAACACCTCTCAAAGCTCAACCAAGTATTCTTTTACTAAGAAGCCTCTTTAGGATTAAACGAGTATTCTTTTATAAAACAAGACTCTCTAGTCTTAATCCTATAACAATAGTTATATTTGGGTAAAATCTTACAGATATTCTTTCGTCTTACTAACAATAAGTGATACAACCAATTAAGAATAATATCTTTACAGAAATAATGAGTAATAATTTGGACAAAGGTTCCACAAAAGAACTTCTTTTTATTCTTGAAGTTCCTTATATAGTAGCTTGGATAAAGATGACTTTTGCAAAACCTTGAGGGTTTCCCATGGAAATCTAATCCGCAAGGATCCCTTTGGTAGAAATAAGACCAAGAAGGGTGAAGGTTGATCCGTAGGAGAGCTAACACTTTTAGACCATTGGGCCTTTAACTAGGTCCATGGTTTGGAGGCTAGAGGAGGCTTCTATAGAGGAGGTGCTTCTTAAACCTATGCTCAATATGAGCATTCAATATGATTCCTCTTTTTAGTCTCATAGTCTTTATTGTACATACCTTGTATAGTTTGAATTCTTGTACCTTGTATATAGTAGATACTTGTATAGGTTTATTTTGCCTTTATATTTGTAAGGCACCTTTTCCTTTTCTTATAGGACATCCCTTTAGGATTTTAGGGTATGTTGTTTGGAGACTTTTGCTCCATATGACCTTGTACTAAGGGTCATTGATTTTCATATTTTTAATAATAGAAGTGGGGTGACAAATAGTAAAGTGTGTATGTGACACCCTCTACCCCAACATACATATACAATCATTTTAAAAAAAAATGTTTTAATTAAAATCTTTCATAAATAAAACCAAATTCTCAAATATCTTATGTAGAGGATTCACATTCATAAACTCATAAACAATATCTTCAACACAAAAATTACAAAGAAATAAAACTGAGTTTTCAAATAGTTTAATAGAAATAGCATCCTAAACTAAGCCTAGCTATGCCCCGATATCACATATCCTATCAGAGCATCCCAACTGAAGCCTAAACCTCATCACCAACATCCTCATGCTGATGATCACCTGCAACACAATTTAAACACAGACAAATAACAACAAGGGAGTGAGAAACATCTCACTCAGGTTCAGGTGTAGAAATAAAGGTTAGATAGAACACACACACAACAAACATATTACAAGTCATAAACACCAATCACATATAAATAATACACATATATAATCAGTATCACATGCATACTCATTTATCATGCAATGATATCATGGACTCGACTCATAAATGCATGTGGCGCCAGTCACGTGTCTCAACACATATCTCATCATTTCATCATTGGTGACCCAAGGTACACCTTGTTAGCCTGTTACATCACCAGTGACCCTAAGGTACACCTTGTTAGCTTGGTACATCACTAGTAACCCTAAGGTACACCTTGTTAGCTTGTTCATCACCAGTGACCCTAAGGTACACCTTGTTAGCTTGTTACAACACCAGTGCCCTTAAGGTACACCTTGTTAGCTTGTCACATCACCAGTACCCCTAAGGTACACCTTGTTAGCTCATAAATGCAAATGATGCATGTCATTCAAGACCCTATGCATTCTCATATCCCATTATCATGTCTCATCCTCATATAATATCGTCATGTCTCATCCTCATGTCTCATCATCATGTCTCGTCACCATGTCACATCATCATATCACATCATCATAGCACATCATCATAGCACATTATCATAGCAT
Source organism: Cajanus cajan (assembly GCF_000230855.2). Taxonomy (NCBI): domain Eukaryota; kingdom Viridiplantae; phylum Streptophyta; class Magnoliopsida; order Fabales; family Fabaceae; genus Cajanus; species Cajanus cajan. Next base: position 31,233,322 of record NC_138524.1, on the reverse strand, counting down.
ATTCACAATTTTAACAGCAGCATATTTCATTCACATCATGTCTCATCATCATGTGTTCATATTTCACATAGTCATTCTTATAATTATTCCTCTTAGGGTTTCGCACAGGAACCCACAGAGCACTCTAATTCATATCAAAACTTATCTAATTTCGAAATTGAATACATATTTACACTCTACATCACAATAGGAACGCAATAGAACATTCAGAAAGCAAAACAGAAAACATTCATATTTTGTCTGTTTTCTCATAAGGTTTCCGTAGGAAACCATAGAGCATTCTAATTCATATCAAAACATCTTTATTTTCAAAGTTAATCACATACTCATACATCACATTCAACAAGGAACACAACAGAACAATCAGAAGGCAAAACAGAAATATTCATACTTTGCATGTTCCTAGAAGCATGCATCAGGCAAGGGATTGGGGGCCAATCCGACTACCCAACAATTATTCCCACACCCCGAGCGAGGTTTCTCACTCCCCCCTTACTTGGATGAGCAGAAGATGAATGGTCTTGGTGTGATCTAAGATCGTTCCTGAGTACTTTTCCTTAGAGATCTTTGTTTCTCCTCTTTTTTTTTCCTAACCCTTCAGAACTCAAATGAGGCAGATAAGGTTAACGCTACCTAACTCCTTTCTTAAAATTAATCCATTGGGTTGGGTGAACCCAACCCATTTTCCTTCTCTTCTAACCCACTTCTCTTTTTCCTCAAAATAATTAAATAAAATAAATACATGTATATTATATAATATTTTTCCTCTATAATAATAATATATTTCTGACCCAAAATATAATAATATAATTTGAATAAGAAAATATCATTTAAAATCAACCTTCTCTTAAAACATATAAATATTTATTCAAAAATTCTAATAAAATTACTTATTTAATACGTACAAAATAATTGTCCAAAATAATAATTATTTAAAATGTACAAAATAATATTTCTCTATAATTATTAAAATAATTATGACCAAATATCATATAATAATAATAATAATAATAATAATAATAATTAATAACCTTTTTGAAAACTAGGGTGTTACAATACTTCCCCCATTTAAGAAATTCGTCCTCGAATTTATGAAATGAAGAGGTTCGACTATGACTTCTTCATTAAACTCAAGATTCTTCCTAAATGTCCTAGGCAAACCCACAACAAAGTCTAGATGCATTATCTCACCTCCAAACAGGGACATTAAAGGCTACAAAAGTCCTAAAAGGCTTCTGATGTTCTGTCTTAGACTTATACCATACTAAACATGAGTACACAAACTTCCTATACTTCTCTCTTCACCTTAGGCCACCGCGCTTCCGCTGCGCCACTCTGATACATCTTAGTAGCTCCTAAATGAATGCTAAGAGTACTCTCTTGTCCTTTCTCTAAGATCATCTCCCTTAATTCAGGATTACTAGGTACATAAATTCTATCCTTGAACCCCAAAACACCATCAACTTCCACTCGTAAAGGGTTATTTATACCCCTACCAAACCTTTGCACTTGGTTTACTAAGACAAGATCTAACTCCTAGGCTTCTCTAATCTCATCCATTAATTTACTAGTCACTTTCAACAGACTCAATCCAATGCTTTTAAGGGTGAGCTCACACATGACACTTAAGTCTCTAACCTCCTTAATCAAATCCAACTTTTAAATCATCAAAGACGATAGGGGAATGGTCATTTTACTCAAAACATCGACCACCATATTGGCTTTACGTAGATAACAACTAAGATTAAAATCCTAGTCCTTAAGAAACTTCAACTATTTCCTTTTGTCTCATAATCAACTCCTTTGGTCAAAAGATATTTAAGGCTCTTATGATCACTAAATATCTCAAGCTTAGAATCATGTAGGTAATGTCTCCAAATCTTCATGTAAATATCATAACCGCTAACCCAAGATCATGGGTAAGGTAATTCCTCTTATGAATTTTCCATTGCCTAGAAACATAAACTACTACCTTTCCTTCTTGCATCAACAATCCACCCAAACCCATCTTTGAAGCACTACTATATACCATAAAAGGCTTACTAAAATCCAGTAATATTAACACTAATCAATCTTTCCTTAAGAGTTTGGAAACTACTCTCACACTTACTATCCCACACAAATACAACAATCTCCCTAGTCGACCTAGTCAAAAGTAATGTTATCTTAAAAATTTCCTCAATAACTCTCCTATAATAATAAGCTTATCTAAGAAAACTCTTAACCTCACTAATTGACTTAGATATCACTCACTTAAGCACAACTCCTATCTTAGATAGACTTACGTTATACCTCTGCTAGAAATTACAAAACCTAGAAAACTCGTCTTATACAATCAAAAATCATACTTAGATAATTTAGTATAAAGCTATCTTGAATATATCCTTATCCTCAACTCCAATATGATGATATCACTCCCTAAGGTCAATCTTACTAAACACACAAACACCCACTAAATAATCCATAAGGTCATCTATCCTTGTATCAACATACATGCATATCAAATCATATTAGAATACCTACTTCAAACAATCGATATATATCATTCCTAAGCATGTACGAATCAATCACCATTTACTCCATATAGCATGTACATGAACCAACTTTACCACATAACATCATACAACCCTAAACAACCTCTCAATCCACCTAACATCTGAGAATCATGACAAAAATCAATTTTTATCCTTGCATTGCCTAACGATTCAAAAATATCATGACACAATACATATCCCTTCAACAAAAATCAAAGAAAACGATACCTAGAGAGTTATACTCATCCAAATGATCTCAAACCTATCTCAAAAGAAATCAAAGAGAATAAGCTACAACTCCTATGAAGACATATGACTCTATAAAGATCATCTTCTTAGCTAAAAATTTCAAAAACCGCAGCAGATATATTCAGCGCTTACAGCTAGACCTTTAATCACCAAAGTAGCTATAACTGGAGTTCTAGACCTCGGTTTTACCTGATTCCAGTTCCATTGGAAAGATAACGTCCAAGGCTACAACTTTTGTGAAGACAATAAAATATAAATCTGTCAATACGGTACTCATACTGGCACAACAAAACTGCAGCGAAAATATCCTCTACACCAAATAGCAATAGTGTATCAATATATCTAAGGCCACAAAAATACCTCAACCCTTCCAAACTCACACCTCAACTTCATATTCAAGCTTCCCACTACAATCCTAAACCAAAAAAACTCACATATTTAGCACAACAGACTTAGAAAAGAAAACTCACATGCTACATAAACCATAAACGGTTAACATGCCAGCACCAACACTCAAGGGAATTACCAACATTTCAATCTCTCATCAAGGATACCAAAACTCCAATTCTCAAATACAACCTCCTTGGATTCTATCTCTACAACTATAGATTCCAGAAACTCCATTAACCGTAAACTCTCAACAAATCAATGTCTCACCCAAATCTAAGGTCCCAATAGTTTCTAGTTGATTAGCACAATATCTCGTCTACTACTACTCGCACATATGCTTGCAACACAAGCGATACCACCCAACCACTACTTATTACGTAAGCAAGAAGTATCAAACAATCCAACACTCATAATAATGAAGAAGAGTAGTCATAATGATATTAGCTAACATTATCTATCATTCCTCTAATAACAATATAATCTAACAGTATCAAACTCAACAATATCAACACAAGGAGATCATCATCATCATCATTATCAAAGCAAAACATCATCAAAGTACATAACAAACAAAACACTAACAGAGTACACAACAGAATCATGATAAGTACATAACTCACGGCCATTGGATCAACCATTTTAAAAAAAATGTTTTAATTAAAATCTTTCATAAATAAAACCAAATTCTCAAATATATTACGTAGAGGATTCACATTCATAAACTCATAAGCAATATCTTCAACACAGAAATTACAAAGAAATAAAACTGAGTTTTCAAATAGTTTAATAGAAATAGCATCCTAAACTAAGCCTAGCTATGCCCCGATGTTACATATCCTATCAGAGCATCCCATCTGAAGCTTAAACCTCATCACCAACATCTTCATGCTGATGATCACCTGCAACACAATTTAAACACAGACATATAACAACAAGGGAGTGAGAAACATCTCACTCAGGTTCAGGTGTAGAAATAAAGGTTAGATAGAACACACACACACAACAAACATATTACAAGTCATAAACACCAATCACTTATAAATAATTCACATATATAATCAGTATCACATGTGTATACTCATTTATCCTGCAATGATATCATGGACTCGACTCATAAATGCATGTGGCGCCAGTCACGTGTCTCATCACATATCTCATCATTTCATCATTGGTGACCCAAGGTACACCTTGTTAGCCTGTTACATCACCGGTGACCCTAAGGTACACCTTGTTAGCTTGTTACATCACTAGTGACCCTAAGGTACACCTTGTTAGCTTGTTGCATAACCAGTGACCCTAAGGTACACCTTGTTAGCTTGTTCATCACCAGTGACCCTAAGGTACACCTTGTTAGCTTGTTACATCACCAGTGCCCCTAAGGTACACCTTGTTAGCTTGTCACATCACTAGTACCCCTAAGGTACACCTTGTTAACTCATAAATGCAAATGATGCATGTCATTCAAGACCCTATGCATTCTCATATCACATTATCATGTCTCATCCTTATGTCTTGTCATCATGTCTCGTCACCATGTCACATCATCATAGTACATCATCATAGCACATCATCATAGCATATTCACAATTTTCACAGTAGCATATTTCATTCACATCATGTCTCATCATCATGTGTTCATATTTCGCATAGTCATTCTTATAATTATTCCTCTTAGGGTTTCGTACAGGAACCCACAGAGCACTCTAATTCATATCAAAACTTAATATAATTTCGAAATTGAATACATATTTACACTCTACATCACGTTAGGAACGCAACAGACACATTCAGATAGCAAAATAGAAAACATTCATATTTTGTCTATTTTCTCATAGGGTTTCCTGTAGGAACCCATAAAGCATTCTAATTCATATCAAAACATCTTTATTTTCAAATTTAATCACATACTCATACATCACATCCAACAAGGAACACAACAGAACAATCAGAAGGAAAAACAGAAATATTCATACTTTGCATGTTCCTAGAAGCATGCATCAGGCAAGGGATTGGGGGCCAATCCGACTACCCAACAATTATTCCCACACCCCGAGTGAGGTTTCTCACTCCTCCCTTACCTGGATGAGCAGAAGATGAATGGTCTTGGTGTGATCTAAGATCGTTCCTGAGTACTCTTCCTTAGAGCTCTTTGTTTCTCCTCTTTTTTTTCCTAACCCTTAAGAATGCAAATGAGGCAGATAGGGTTAACGCTACCTGACTCCTTTCTTAAAATTAATCCATTGGGCTGGGTCAACCCAACCCATTTTCCTTCTCTTCTAACCCACTTCTCTTTTTCCTCAAAATAATTAAATAAAACAAATACATGTATACTATATAATATTTTTCCTCTATAATAATAATATATTTCTGACCCAAAATATAATAATATAATTTCAATAACAAAATATCATATAAAATCAACCTTCTCTTAAAACATATAAATATTTTTTCAAAAATGATAATAAAAATACTTATTTAATACGTACAAAATAATTGTCCAAAACAATAATTATTTAAAATGTACAAAATAATATTCTTCTATAATTATTAAAATAATTATGACCAAATATCATATAATAATAATAATAATAATAATAATAATAATAAGAATAACCTTTTTGAAAACTAGGGTGTTACAGTGTAGGTGAAGCTAACAATTGGACCTGTAGTGTCCCTAGGCTAATTTTTACATATTAGGCTTATTTGTCTTCATTTAATCCAAAGAATTGATTTAGCTAGGTCTCACCCTCATTAGGTGAACCTAAGTAAACCAATTCCAACATTTTTTTAGATTGGATTAAGTGATAGAATACAAGTTGGTTGCCTAGCTCTCCTAGATTCTCCAACACTTTGTTAGCTTATGCTACAAGCTTCCAGCTTGGCTTGCTCCACAAGCTTCAAAGCTTAGCTTTTTCCACAATCTTCCAAGTTACTAGACCGGTTATCTTGAGTGTAAGAAGGCTAACCATGGTTCTCCTTGAACCAAAGTTAGCCTAGCTTGCACTACAAGCCACCTTCTCACTATATAAGTCTTTTCCTTCACTTTGTAAATACTTTTGGTGCATTATATGAGAGAATTATGAAGTTTCCTCTGAATTTTCTCTCTTCCAAAAGTTTTAACCTCTTTGATTTTCATCCATTTCACTTATCCTCTTCAAACAAGAGTGTGGTGAGGATTGATGTGGCTAATCTTCCTCCAAGGAGTGGTGACACTTGAGAGTGTTCTTTAGCATCTTTGGTGAAATTCGAAGCTTCATCCACCATTGGAGGCTTTGGAGAAGCTTAAGGAGAACCAAGGAGCCAAAGGTCTAGGGAGAATCTTGAAGAGGAATCAACTCCAATCCGATTTCTCAACAAGTCTTCCATCAGTTTCTCACAATCTTGCTTTGTTTATCTTCATTACGAATCCCTTGAGATGAGAAATGTCTATTGATGCATTAAATTCTTGCATTAATTGAATTTCACCAAATTGTCACTTCTTATTTGATCCAAGAGGCTACTTATCAACTTTAGGGTACCAAATGAACTTTCTCCATCAACTTTTTCTGACTTTCTCTATATTTTCAAGGATCCACTCATCCTTGTTTCTTGTGCACAACATGACTTCATTCACTTTAACAGATTTATGAGTTCCAATGAGCTTTCTTTGTTTTATCTATTAAGGAACATGTTAGTCATGCACCAAGTAGCCATTACTAATTATAAATGACACATTTAAGACTTGATGAAGTAAAATTGTATGCTTTATTTGATGACACATCATCTGTCTAAAAGCTTGATCTTATGTTTCATTTGATTTTTATTTTGTAAAAAAAAATTCCTTTAGAAAAATTTTCTATATTTTATCACAACTTTAAAGCTTGAGAGATCCAAGATCGTCCTTTGACCTAACACCTTCATTTTCCATGGATCGTTCTTCCCTTGCATTATTAGATGAACAACCCCAAGAGGTCAAACTTTGATACCAATTGAAGAAATAATGAAAGACACAAAAATAGGGTCAATTATATGAGTAAGCATTTCAAAAACCTTTTTACAAAGAAGTACTATAAGTTTGTAAAAAAATTTGTCCATTTGAAAGAGGAGAAAAAGGGAAAGCAAACGAACACGTTAATTTTTATATTTGGTTAACTTAACATGCACTATATCTAGTTACCTATATACTCCAACATTGTTACGACAAGGATACTCTAGACTTGGGCTTTTTTTTGTGATCATCCAAATTGGAGTATTAGATGGTGACTAACCTATTTAATAAGTGTTATAATTTTTCAATTTCACACATTTTTAAAAGACATTTTTTGATGAAAACATTTTATTACTTGTGTCTTCTACATGGTTGATGCATGGTTCTTTTAAAGACTTACACAACTGCATATTTCGTCTTTTGTTTAATATACCTTTATCAATTATAGGAATAAAAACTTCTTGTAGACTCATAATGACTTTAAAGGAACAAGGTTTACTTTTCATTAGACAAAAGAAAAAACCCCTCGAAGTATGCAAAGTCAATTTATTTTTGTTTTCAACTCACATGGATTGTAACTCCTTACACTTTGTACCTTAAAGTTGATAAGTAACATCCTTTATCATATAAGAAGTGACTATTTGGTGAAACAAATTAAATGAACCAACATAAACATCTTCATACAAGGAATCTAGATGAAAGAAGACCAAACAAGTTAACAATTCAATCTAAAAGGGTTTGCAATAGTCACCTTCTAGTGTTGCATACATAAGAAGCATTGACAAAATTAGAAAGAAGAACAAGAACACGCACTCTCATTCATTATTCTTAGAGACTTTGTAAAACATTCTTTGTGCTTAATTATTTATCATGTATTATGTGTAAGAAGGTTGTTGGTTACTTTATGCAACTTAAACTTTATGTTTTAGCGAGAAGTTTGAAGAGGCTTTGTATTCAAAGAATACTTGGTGTAAAAAACATGGAGAGAATTTCTTAGTTAAAGACTATTAGGGTAGTTTGCCTGAAAAGGAAACAAAAAGAACACTTAGGTTGATCCAGTAGTGGCTTGCTAATGAATACTTTGCATCTTTGTGAAATATAGTTAAACTTCATTAGTTATTCATGAACTAGACAAGGTCTTAGTGACTAAGATGAACCAATATAAATTCTTTGAGTATGATGCTTCATCTACACCATCTGGTTATTGTGTTTAGGGTTTAGGGTTTTAGTTTTTGACTCCACATATCATATCGTTGAGATCGATAATTTTTGGATCTTCAAACTCTAAACTTTTTCTTCTTGATGCTTTTTCCTTAGTTTTACATCTAACGAAGTGCATTTTTAATATGTTCATTTGAGTTTTCAACCTTTGTATTAAATGCATATCCTTATCAAGTATTCTCCTACCTTATAGTAAGGAGTCCTTATAGCTTTGTCTTCAACTAAAAATAACTTTTCTTAAGGTATTTGGGAAATATAGTAGAAGAGCTAGCTTTGGTAGAGCATAGTGACAACTTTTTGACTTTGAGTTGGTGAAAACATCTTTCATCCAAACCTTAAGCAAGATCAATTCTTGCATTCCTTTGACAGTAAGTTTTCACACTCTAAAAAGAATAATACCATTAATCCAAAACATGAATTACAATAGCCTTAATAATTTATTTGGGTTATAAAGTTTCTACTTGCTTTATTTCCCATTTTTTGTATAAACATATAATTGTTTTAAAAAGTGTCATCCATAAAGTGTCTTATGAAGAAGCAAGAGCACAACCTTTACTATTTTACTCCATCTTCTCAATCTTTAATAAAACTATTTTCCATTAGAGAAAATATGTGTTAAGCCTACATAGGCTTATCCTTGCCATAACAAATTACCTCTTTAGAAACTAAGTTTAAACTTCCTCTCCTTAAAAGTTATCTTATAAATACAACCTTTACATTCAAGCTTAGGTCTTAAAAGGCTTATTGTAAAGAATAATAAGTAAGAATTCTTATACTAACCTTTGTGTTAGTGGAACCCTTTTAGCTTGAAGGTAATTAGACATAACTTGATTGAATGAACCGGTATAAAGTTTTTATGTTCCTTCTTTTCTACGCCTACATATTCTGTAGACAATTCTTTTTTGATAACTTATCATTAGTTTATTTATCCTTGTGAAAAGGTTTTGGAAAATCTAAATACACAAATTCACCCTTCCCCTTCTGTGTCTCTTTACCTTTCAAAAAATTTTATTTTAAAAATAAATAAATTTCACAATTATTAAAATAAATGATAAAAATTTAAGGGAGGAGTTTATTTAAAGAAATTGTGTTCTATTAAGTATGAATACTAATGGGGATTTTATAAAAGGCATGTAGGGCAACGATAAAAATATATGGATAATTTTAAAATTGTATGTTTAAACATGTTACACGTAGCATCTAGAAAGTTGTAAGTTACTTGAAAAAATTGTTTATGAAACATCCAAATTTATATCAAATAAATTATTTTTATAGGTTAGCAAAAGTTACTTGCCAAAATAAAGTCATATTAAAGATATGAAGTTAATTGCTAAAAATACACTCGTAAAATCGAATAAAAAATGTGTCTCATTTTCTACTTAAAAATCAAAATTTTAAACTTCATTTAATAATGAAATAAAATCTTTTCACAAAAAAATAATATCGAATTGAAGATCAAAGAAAAGTATCACAAATTTTATTTAAAAAAAATGTCATATATCAAACTAAAAAAAGGAATATAGTACGTTTGACAACCAAACAAAAAATAACAATTTCCATGAAAGCAATTTTGAATTACGGTTCATGACTATATTCCATTTTGGAAATAATATAAGGGAGAAGATTATCAATAAAAATTTGTATACTTTTCTACAAAAAAAAAAAGTTACTTCAAGAAAGTAAGAGTTACAATAACAACAATGAAAATGAAGTTCACAAAAGAATCTAACTCCATGTAAAAAATTTATTCATATAAGTGAACGCCACAAAATTTATAATAACAAAGAAAATATGTGTTAACTTAGCATTGAATTGAACCTTTCTCTCTCTCTCTCTCTCTCTCTCTCTATATATATATATATATATATATATATATATATATATATATATATATATATATCACTAGCTTACCTTAAGTCATATTGACCTAGTCATAGTCTAAGTATTTCTAAGAGATGACAAATTTCTATAGGACTTTTCCTCCAAAATCACCCTTCCTAGAGGCCCAAATCCAGGTCATAACGTTGTATTGCCACCAATCATTGCACCTATTGTTCCATCTGGTCCTAATCCAACTCGTAACCTTGTATTTTCACCAAGTATTCCATCCCAAGTTAATAAAGGTGATCATCACCTTGTATTTCCACAAGGTAATGATTATCATATTGCACATGAAGTTCCAAGAGGTCCAAATCCAGGTCATAATGTTGTATTTCCACCATTTATTGCATCTCTAGTTCCATCAAGCCCTAATCCAAGTCGTAACCTTGTATTTTCACAAGGTAATGTTTATCATATTTCACATGAAGTTCCAAGAGGTCCAAATCCAGGTCATAATGTTGCATTGCCACCATCTATTGCACCTTTAGTTCTATTAGGTCCTAATCCAAGTCGTAACCTTCTACTTTCACCAAGAATTACACGTCAGATTCCATCAATTCATGTATACTATGATAATAAAGGTGATCATAACCTTGTATTGCCACAAGGTAATGTTTTTCATGTTGCCCATGAAGTTCCAAGAGGTCCAAATCCAGTCATAATTTTGTATTGCCACCAATTATTGCACCTCTAGTTCCATCGGGACCTAATCCAAGTCGAAACCTTGTATTTTCACCAAGTATTGCATCCCAAGTTAATAAAGGTGATCATCACCTTGTATTGCCACAAGGTAATGATTATCATATTGCACATGATGTTCCTAGAGGTCCAAATCCAGGTCATAACGTTGTTTTGCCACCATCTATTGCATCTCTAGTTCCATCAAGTCCTGATCCAAGTCATAACCTTGTATTTTCACCAAGAATTGGACGCTAGGTTCCATCAGGTGCAAATCCAGATCATAACCTTATATTGCCACCAAGTAATGTTTATCAAATTACATGTCAAATTCCATCAAGTTCAAATCCACGACACAATAATTAATTTTGTTGTGGTTAACAGAACGAATTTCAACTGAGTACAATTTATTTTATTTTAGGAGAAGCCTAGCTCTAGATCCAATATATCTCAATTAATTGTAACCTAATAATGTTCATTATATTACAAGGGAGCATTTTTAGCTTAATTTCAATTCTTGTCTTTTTCAACTCTTGTATACTAGAATAACAGTATAACTAAATAAGCCTTAAAGTAAAGTTGAAAAATATTTTTAGACCATTATTATTTGTAGGTTGCTACTAAATAAAATTGGTTAAATATTCTTTTTATTATTATCTAATAATCAAAATAAACTTTATTTTCCCAAAGATAAATTTTTTATCCCAAAGTAAAATTAATAAAATTAAAATTTTAAAAACATTAAAGGATCACTAAAGCAATTATTAAACTCACAAAAAACCACTTGTTTTTCATGTTTGTATATATGTTAGAGCATAAATTAGTTATTTTAATTTTTTATGTTGGGACACATGACTAAAGAGGATGGATCATTTTATGATTAGAATATTTTCAATTTTAAGTTGAATTAGTTGTGTTGATGGAATATTCTATACAAATATATGAAGTCAAAACATGGATAAACCCAACCTAGATTAATAAAAAAGATGAGGAATTATGATTTTAGGGTAGTGTAGACCCCTAAAATTGTCCGGGTCGGAAATAAAGCTTGAAGACTCTCGAAGACTGAAGGAAGATCAGCCAGAAGGACTCCTGGAAGGCCCTAGGAGGGTTCTCTGTAGGTCTAGAGGTCTTAGAATAGCTCAAAATAAGAAAGTGGAGGGAATGAAGCCCAATACGGCCGTACTAAACTTAATACGGCCGTATTGAAGCTTCAATACGGCCGCAGTGAACTCAATACGGCGTATTGAAGTTTCTGAAACTTCAATACGGCCGTACTGAAATCAATACGGCCGTATTGAAGCTTCAATACGGCCGCAGTGAACTCAATACGGCGTATTGAAGTTTCTGAAACTTCAATACGGCCGTACTGAAATCAATACGGCCGTATTGAAGCTTCAATACAGCCGCAGTGAACTCAATACGGGCGCATTGAAATTTCTGAATTTCAATACGGCCGTATTGAATTCAATACGGCCGTATTGAAGTTCAAAAATTTCAATACGGCCGTATTGATTCTGTAGCCCGTATTGCGCCTGTTCCCTATAAATATGACGTCAATTGGACGTCATTTGACACTTTCACACACAGTTTTAACCCTCTCCTTGAGTATTCTGGGGTTTTTGAGCAGTGTTCTGCCCTAGAAATCACTCGGAGAGTTGATCCGACGAAGTTCTTGAGCCCCGAGCCATTTTGCTTGAGGATCGAACCTAGTCGAAGGGAAATCCTCCGGATTTCCAAGTCAAAAATTATTTTTAGGAAGGAGTGAGCGGGCTTGTAGAGCGAGGGAACGCCAAAAAGCTTCCCAGTTTTACTTGATATATAAAAAGCACGCTTCAAGAGGTTTCTTTTCTAAAAATCCCTTCTTTTACTGCTTTCTGTGTGCATATTTAATTGTCATCATGTAGATAGTTAATTTATAATTGCTTAGAATAAATAGGGGTAATTTAGTAATTTTATATTGTTATTTTAGAAATAATCTGTCATAGGGAACCCGAAAGGGGCGCTGTGGGGTGCTAACACCTTCCTCACGCGTAACCGACTCCCTTACCCGACTCTGGTTGTAATGACCGAAGTCGATTTTTGAATCGATTGCTTTATCCCTTTTTCCAATGTTTTGAGTAAAACATTGGTGGCGACTCCACGAACCCTCCTTTTACGAAAACCGCTAATCCATGGAGGGTCCCGCTTGGGATTAACATGGATTGGTGAGACTTTTAATAAATAAATTGGATAAGATCGACAAGGTCTCAGTTTGAGAATAAGTCGTTCTAGTAATCCAATACATTTTCAAAACCAAAATAAAAAGCGAGCTCGACCGTCTTCGCGACCGCCGAGGCCCGTTTGGGCCGGTGGCGACAGATGGCGACTCCACTGGGGAAGCTTCGAGAGTCAGTCCCATTTAGTGACAGATTGTTTTTAACAAATAATAGTTAAAATTACTTTATTACCCCTTCCTTGTATGATAACATGTTTATCTATTTGGCTTTAATAACTGTTGTATTTTTAAATTTACGCAATTGTTTGAAATAAAAACTGCACACAAACCTTTGCACACAACAGTTCCCTCTATACCCGGGGGCATGAGTGATTAACCATAGGGAGTGGATGTTAGTACGGCCGGTTGTCGAATGGGTCTATAGGTGCCCGTAGACCGTTGTCGGAAAACATCACTCAAGGTGATAACCATGAACTTGAGTCCGACGGTGCGTTGGAGCTTTCCATCGACCTACGATGAGAGGAATTGGGTCCCTATAATGGGGGCACCTTGGGGGCCTTGGACTGGTGAGAACAGTTAGAACCTACCTTGAATATGCACCTTTCTGCAGGATACCCCTACCTCGTGATTCGCTCGTGACTGTTCGTGGATGAGTGAATTGTTTGTGTAAATGCTTATGTGCAATTGTTTGTGCATTAATAAATAGCCTCGTGATAAGGTCTAAAGAATAATCCCCATGCATGAAAAAACCATGACATGAGGAGAAAGACCATGTGTGAAAATATAATAAAAGTGAGGAGCATGTGCATCATTACCAATAAAGATATCATGCATCCTCATAAACCATGCATTCTAGGTTCACCAATACCTCTTGACATGAGTAAAAGAGACCCATAATTATCGAGATTCTCCGTTAAGGAGAGATCATAAGTCAAGGAGGGTAGTAACACTCTGTTTTAAAAAGGCAGCGCCTTAAAAATGGAGGGTTATCAAGCTCATGTCAAGAGCGTATTCATTCCATAAATTAATCAGATTAAATATTCATTTTTAGAAAGTGGCTGGTCATCTCTCTGTCCTCACACGCGCACAGAAAACCAAGAAGATGGAAGCGCTGGAGGACCAAAACAAGAAGCTTACAGCCGAGCTCTCACAGCTCAAAGAACAAATGGCGCAAATGATGGAGCTCATGCGTCATCACAATATACATGGATCACACCACAGTGACCATGAGTCCCATCATGGAGAGGAGGAAGAGCACGAGGAAGAGCCTCCACACGCTATACCTATAGGGGCTGGAATTGTAATCAAAGAGCCCGAGGTTTCAAAAGAACAATTCCATGCTCTTGAGGATCGGCTAAGGGCTATGGAGGGGCATGATTTTGACATTAAAGATGTCGCCGACATGTGTTTGGTGAGGGACATCCAATTCCCTCCCAAATTTAAAGTGCCAGATTTCCCAAAGTACGTGGGATCGACTTGCCCCAAAAGTCATCTCACCATGTACTGTCGCAAGATGGCTGCATATGCCACAAATGAAAAGCTCTTGATCCACTGCTTTCAAGAGAGCTTGGCTGAAACTGCACTCAACTGGTATATGCAGCTAGATGGAAATCTAGTACATACATGGAGGCAGTTGGCCGACGCCTTTCTCAAGCGCTATAAATACAACATCGACCTAACACCCGATAGGTCTGATCTTCAAGCTTTGAGTAAAAAGAACGATGAATCCTTCAAGGCGTACGCCCAACGTTGGAGGGAGTTGGCGGCACAGATAGAGCCCCCGCTGTCGGATAAGGAGACGGTGTCCTTATTCATCAACTCGTTGACTGGTCCCTATTACGATAAAATGATAGGGAACACAACGACACTCTTCTCGGACATCATCACCATTGGAGAAAGGGTGGAACAAGGACTTAAAAGTGGGAAGCTGGCTAAGCCTTCCCAACCATATGAAGCTAAGAAGGCCTTCGGGAAGAAGAAAGAAGGAGGAGTCAACGCTGTAACCATTTCTCCATCTTCTTCCGCTTCGAAGTCAGGCAAATCGCAAAACAACTCTGTGAAGAAGTTTGATAAACTTCCGACCACTTATAGCGATCTCTTGCCGAAGCTAGTAGAAGCCCAACTTCTAGCTTATATTCCACCGAGAAAGGTCGACCCACCTTACCCCGATTGGTACAAACCACAAGACAAATGTCTATACCATTCAGGAGCACCAGGGCATTCAACAGAGAACTGTCTAGCTCTCAAACACAAGGTCCAAGGCCTTATTGATGCTGGGTGGGTCACTTTCGATTCGACAGCGCCCGACGTGAGTAAGAATCCTCTACCAAAGCAGGAGTAGAGAGAAGGGCAAGCCACGATAGGGCCCCTCCATATTTTTCTTTTTTGGGACTCATGATCAGTACCCGAGATCATGAGGACCTTTCATGTAAATAAGGGTTTTGTACATTCGTACATATATCAATAAAGAGGCATCTTTCACACATTATTCTCTCATTTTGTTCTATTCTCTCTCTCTCATTAATATTAATAAACTCTAAAACCTAAACAGAACCAATAAATAATTATGTCTGTGATTGTTCGCTCCGATCGGGATCCGAAAGCCGAAGGTGAATGGGTTGAGTTGGACAGTGATGAGGAGACCATCTCTCCGGATCTGCAAAGACTGCTAGATCAAGAAGCTCGTCTACTCCAACCATATCAAGAAGAATTGGAGACCGTGAATTTGGGGCAGGGTCAAGAATTGAAAGAGGTCAACATTGGGACCCATATCAGTGATGAAATAAAAGCACAATTGATCCAACTATTGAGGGAATACAAGGACGTATTTGCATGGTCGTACCATGATATGCCCGGTTTGGACTCCAACATCGTCGAACACAAGTTGCCATTAAAAGAGGGGTTTCGACCCATTAAGCAAAAGCTTCGACGAATCAAGCCCGAATGGTCCTTAAAGATTAAGGAGGAGGTAGAAAAACAATTGGACGCGGGATTCTTGGTTGTATCCCAGTATCCCGAATGGCTGGCTAACATTGTGCCAGTCATCAAAAAGAATGGGAAGGTTAGAGTGTGTGTTGATTATAGGGATTTGAATCGTGCCAGTCCAAAAGACGATTTTCCCTTGCCCCACATCGATACACTTGTGGATCACACCGCCACAAACACACTCTATTCCTTTATGGATGGATACTCGGGGTATAATCAAATCAAGATGAATATAGAAGACCGCGAGAAAACTTCTTTCATTACACCCTGGGGCACTTTCTGCTACAGGGTGATGCCTTTTGGACTTAAAAATGCGGGTGCCACCTACCAACGAGCGATGGTGACGCTATTCCACGATATGATCCACAAAGAAATTGAAGTATACGTGGATGACATGATCGCAAAGTCAAAAGACGAGATGGACCACATCCAATATTTGAGAAAATTATTCAATCGGCTTCGCAAGTATCAGCTTAAGCTAAATCCGGCTAAATGTACTTTCGGAGTTCGGTCGGGTAAGCTTCTTGGGTTCATTGTCAGCAAAAAAGGCATAGAGGTGGACCCCGATAAAATAAAGGCAATAATGGAAATGCCTCCTCCTAAAACTGAGAAAGAAATAAGAGGATTCCTTGGCAGGGTGAACTATGTCGCAAGGTTCATCGCACAGTTGACTGACACGTGCAAGCCAATATTCAAGCTGTTGCGCAAAAATCATTCCGAATCTTGGGATGAGAATTGTCAACAAGCTTTCGATAAGATCAAACAGTGCTTGGCCAATCCACCAGTGTTGGTGCCACCTGTCAAGGGAAGACCATTAATCCTCTATCTAACGGTACTTGATGAGTCCATGGGAGCTGTGCTAGGACAACAAGATGAAACAAAGAAGAAAGAACAAGCCATCTACTACCTGAGCAAAAAGTTCCTTGATTATGAAACCCGCTACACGCCACTAGAAAAGACGTGCTGTGCGTTAGCATGGGCAACACAACGGCTCAGGCAGTATATAATTAGGCATACTACTTGGTTGGTTTCCAAAATGGACCCAATTAAGTACGTGTTCGACAAACCGATAATCATTGGGAAGATTGCCCGATGGCAAGTGCAATTATCAGAATTTGACATCATACATGTCACGCAAAAGGCCATCAAGGGTAGTACTCTAGCTGATTACCTAGCACACGGGCCGACCAATGACTATCAATCCCTTCAGGATGATTTCCCCGATGAGGATATAATGCATTTACAACATGAAGATCCTAAGGATGATACGTGGACCATGTATTTTGATGGAGCCTCCAACATGCTTGGACAGGGGATTGGAACAGTATTAATCTCCCCACAAGGAAAGCATATCCCCTTAACGGCAAGACTCAACTTCGACTGTACAAATAACATGGCCGAATACGAGGCTTGCGCGTTAGGAATCCAAGCAGCAATCAACAATGGTATCCTAAAGCTCAAAGTATTTGGAGATTCGGCTTTAGTCATCCACCAACTGCGAGGTGAATGGGAAGTCCGAAATCCTAAGCTGATACCATATGTTGAGCATATCAAAGACCTGACACAATTCTTTCAAAATGTTGTCTTTGAATATATCCCAAGGGAGGAAAATCAGTTCGCTGACGCCCTTGCTACACTATCATCGATGTTCGCCTTGGATAAGGAGCATGAAATGCCCATCATCAATGTCCGGCGGCACGATAAGCAAGCGTTCTGCCTACTGATAGATGAAGCTGTTGACGATCATCCATGGTTCCATGACATCAAACAATATCTGTCGAAAGGGGAATATCCTGATATGGCTAGCGATAATGACAAAAAGCATATTCGAAGAAGGGCCATGGGATTTCTGTTGATTGGAGAAACCCTCTACAAAAAGAATTATGACTCGGTCTTGTTGAGGTGCATAGACCAAGTCGAAGCTCAAAATGTAATCAAAGAAATACATGAGGGGGTTTTCGGTACCCATATTCCCGGGCCTGCAATGGCTAAGAAAATCCTCAGAGCAGGATATTATTGGTCGACCATTGAAAGGGATTGTTACCAATACGTCCGGAAATGCCACAAGTGTCAAGCATACGCCGACAACATTCATGTCCCACCAACGCCACTCAATGTGTTGGCTTCACCATGGCCATTCGCAATGTGGGGCATGGATGTTATTGGACCCATCGAGCCAAAGGCATCCAATGGACATAGGTTCATCCTTGTGGCCATTGACTATTTCACCAAATGGGTAGAAGCGGCATCGTATGCTCATGTGACCCGAAAGGTGGTAACATCCTTCATCAGGAAGAATATTATATGCAGATACGGTATTCCCGACAAGATCATCACTGATAATGGATCCAATTTGAATAACAAGATGATGGAAGAACTGTGCCAAGAGTTCAAAATCCAACACCACAACTCTTCCCCATATCGACCAAAGATGAATGGGGCAGTCGAGGCAGCCAATAAAAATATCAAGAAGATAGTACAAAAGATGGTTGTCTCATTCAAAGACTGGCATGAGATGCTACCCTTCGCTCTCCATGGATATAGGACTTCAGTGCGCACATCCACAGGAGCTACTCCATTCTCCCTCGTTTATGGGATGGAGGCGGTACTGCCTGTTGAAGTAGAGATACCCTCTCTAAGGGTAATCATGGAAGCGAAACTTTTCGAGGCAGAATGGGTTCAAAGCCGATATGATCAATTGAACCTTATTGAAGAAAAACGGCTGAACGCCATATGCCATGGTCAAGCCTATCAAAGAAAGATCAAAAAGGCATTTGACAAGAAAGTCCACCCTCGAGTCTACCATGAGGGAGAGCTGGTAATGAAGAAATTACTACCAGCCCAAAAGAACAAAATCGGAAAGTGGGCCCCGAATTACGAAGGACCATACGTGGTGAAACGAGCTTTCTCAGGAGGAGCATTGATCCTCACAGACATGGATGGAGAAGAACTTCGATACCCAGTCAACGCTGACGTGGTAAAGAAGTACTATGCTTGAAGACGTTGTTTGCACAGGCCCGCTAGGATGAAAACCCGAAAAGGGCGTCCTAGACAAAAGTTAGGGTAAAATAAAAAGCCCGCCAGTACAAGGGTACTAGGCAAAACAAAGGCAAAATTATCCCCGCTAGGATACGTCCTAGGCAAAAGTTAGGGGCAAAAGAATAAGATGTAAAAGCAAAGCAAGCAACGGTCACTTGAATCGAAAACCGAAAGGCGATTCAAGTGATTATCTTCTAGAAGCAAGCATCTTGCAGCATCTACACTCCTGGCTCAGGCATCTCACCCAAAGCAATTAGGGGAACGGGAAGAGCGACAATTACAGATATAATTGTTTAAGCCAAAAAAGTATAGCCTACCTTGGCCAGCCATTCTTCAGAAAACCCCTTTGTATATCTTTCTGTAAAGACATTTGAATATCAATAAAATATCCATTTGTTTCTTTTCTCTCTTGACCATGTGATTATGCCTTTAAATTGATGTTTCAAAAATTGTACGAAACTCTGTTAATAATCGGTCAAATAAAGAAAATTGGAGGGGTTCCTGTAAAATCCATAATCTCCTGCATAAAGGCTCATAAAAATACTCCCTCACGTCAATAACAAAAAGTCCTCCAAGAAGAAGAGGATAGGGAGAGCCGTTCACTTTTCTAAACAAAAGAATAAAAAATACAAATTTGCATCGCGTGCATCATACACACACATTAGTTGCACATTCAAAAACCTTATCATAAGGCAATCACATAAAATAGAAAAATAGAAAAATTGCTTGTGTATGGCAGCGGTCAAACAAAAAAGCCGAAAATGAAAAAGGCAAGGATATAGAAAATCCAACAAACTAATTGTACAGAATAATTGAGCCTGGAGAGGCTCGCAGAAATAATACTCCCTCAGAATAATTGAGCCTGGAGAGGCTCGCAGAAATAATACTCCCCAAAGAAAACCTCAGCTCATGGAACCAATCCCCAACGAGAGCTACCAAGGTAAAGATCGTCAAAATCTCCAATGGAAGTACGATCATTTAAGCAGTATATCCAAGTCAAAGGACTTCAAACTTCCTCAGTGGAAAATAGCTCTCCGACTCAGGCGTTGAGTGAGGCTAAGCCTGCAGAGGCTTCCTAAATAATACTCTGGGATAAATAAGATCCCCAAATTCCCAATTGCCTACTCAAGAGGCACCCCTTCAAAAAGCAAAAATCAAAAGATCAATAAACTATTCCCCAAGTGGAATTCGGCTATCAGCCAGACAATGAACATTGAGAAAATCCGCCTAACAGAAGAGGCCAATCAAAATCAATCCCCAGTGGACGATCGCCTACTCAAGAGGCATCCCTACAAAAGGAGAAGAAAATCAAAAAGATTAATAAAATTCCCCAAGCGGAATTTGGCGCCCAGCCAAACATCGAACATCAAGATTATCTGCCTAACAGAAGAGGCCAGTCAAGAAATGAATGACAGGATCCCCTAGTGGATAACAGCCTACACAGAGGCTACAAAGATCAGAAAATCAAAAGAGACACCCGAATAAGGACAACCGGGATACTCCACTTACGTCGAAAGGACGACAGCCAAGCATAAGGCATCGCTCAACTCAAAGAGAGAGCATCTGTGTCTACACCCCAAGGAGTCAGAAATTCCCCATGGGTACCAACTAAGCAAAGCAAATTGGGGCACAAGAACCTATGAATGACTGCACATCCCCTAGACGGATCCCTGCGTTATCCAGCCCTCAACGGCACAAAATCAGAAAAGCAAACCGTCGAAGCAGCATCGTGGACTGTGGAGACAAACTCAATTCAACCGCTTCATGTTAAGAGGCAGCCACATGATTGAGTGGCAAACCCTGGAGAGGGTAAACTCAACCGCCTCATGTTGAGAGGCAGCCACATGTTGAGTGGCAAAGTCTGGAGAGACGGTACTCACCTGCCGCATGTTAAGTGGCAAAGTCTGGAGAGACGGTACTCACCTGCCGCATGTTAAGTGGCAAAGTCTGGAGAGACGGTACTCACCTGCCGCATGTTAAATGGCAAAGTCTGGAGAGACGGTACTCACCAGCCACATGTTGAGTGGCAAAGTCTGGAGAGACGGTACTCACCTGCCGCATGTTAAGTGGCAAAGTCTGGAGAGACGGTACTCATCAGCCACATGTTGAGTGGCAAAGTCTGGAGAGACGGTACTCACCTGCCGCATGTTAAGTGGCAAAGTCTGGAGAGACGGTACTCAACCATCAGCGTCATCAGAGGTGCGTTGGTGTTCAACTTCCGGCTCGGGCGTCGAGTGAAGTTGACCCTGGAGAGGGTAAACTCAGCTACCGAGGATGTCAGAAGCGCCGAGGTATGCATCAACCTGGAGAGGCTACTCAACGATTTTCCACCGGAAGACGCTACAAGTCGGAAGGATGGTATTCCCCGGACAATTAGGTCAACTCCTTTACTGGTCAATCGGTAAACTAAAAGGCCGTTTGACCAAGTAAAGGGGGGGCAGCTGTAGACCCCTAAAATTGTCCGGGTCGGAAATAAAGCTTGAAGACTCTCGAAGACTGAAGGAAGATCAGCCAGAAGGACTCCTGGAAGGCCCTAGGAGGGTTCTCTGTAGGTCTAGAGGTCTTAGAATAGCTCAAAATAAGAAAGTGGAGGGAATGAAGCCCAATACGGCCGTACTAAACTTAATACGGCCGTATTGAAGCTTCAATACGGCCGCAGTGAACTCAATACGGCGTATTGAAGTTTCTGAAACTTCAATACGGCCGTACTGAAATCAATACGGCCGTATTGAAGCTTCAATACGGCCGCAGTGAACTCAATACGGCGTATTGAAGTTTCTGAAACTTCAATACGGCCGTACTGAAATCAATACGGCCGTATTGAAGCTTCAATACAGCCGCAGTGAACTCAATACGGGCGCATTGAAATTTCTGAATTTCAATACGGCCGTATTGAATTCAATACGGCCGTATTGAAGTTCAAAAATTTCAATACGGCCGTATTGATTCTGTAGCCCGTATTGCGCCTGTTCCCTATAAATATGACGTCAATTGGACGTCATTTGACACTTTCACACACAGTTTTAACCCTCTCCTTGAGTATTCTGGGGTTTTTGAGCAGTGTTCTGCCCTAGAAATCACTCGGAGAGTTGATCCGACGAAGTTCTTGAGCCCCGAGCCATTTTGCTTGAGGATCGAACCTAGTCGAAGGGAAATCCTCCGGATTTCCAAGTCAAAAATTATTTTTAGGAAGGAGTGAGCGGGCTTGTAGAGCGAGGGAACGCCAAAAAGCTTCCCAGTTTTACTTGATATATAAAAAGCACGCTTCAAGAGGTTTCTTTTCTAAAAATCCCTTCTTTTACTGCTTTCTGTGTGCATATTTAATTGTCATCATGTAGATAGTTAATTTATAATTGCTTAGAATAAATAGGGGTAATTTAGTAATTTTATATTGTTATTTTAGAAATAATCTGTCATAGGGAACCCGAAAGGGGCGCTGTGGGGTGCTAACACCTTCCTCACGCGTAACCGACTCCCTTACCCGACTCTGGTTGTAATGGCCGAAGTCGATTTTTGAATCGATTGCTTTATCCCTTTTTCCAATGTTTTGAGTAAAACATTGGTGGCGACTCCACGAACCCTCCTTTTACGAAAACCGCTAATCCATGGAGGGTCCCGCTTGGGATTAACATGGATTGGTGAGACTTTTAATAAATAAATTGGATAAGATCGACAAGGTCTCAGTTTGAGAATAAGTCGTTCTAGTAATCCAATACATTTTTAAAACCAAAATAAAAAGCGAGCTCGACCGTCTTCGCGACCGCCGAGGCCCGTTTGGGCCGGTGGCGACAGGTAGTAACGAAACACTTGCACTAAAATTGAATGTATAAATAGTATAAAATAATATATAAAACAAGTCCCAAAATACCAATAAGAACTATACATTTCTAACCATTTATTTTCCTTCACAACTATATTTACATTTTAGTTGATTACAACATTTTTTTTAATTATATTTGCATTCAAGTTTCTTTTAGTAACAAAAATATACATACACAATTTCCTTTTGAAAATTTATTGGCTGATTTATCTTATTTCAAATAGGGATGGCAAAACGGGCTGTGACCCGCAAATCCACACACATACTTACGTAGAGAAAATCTTAAGTCTTCCCCCTTAACTAATTGGGCAAACCACCCGTTTGTTCTTTTTTTTATCAGTTTTTAATACATCACAATGTGTTTCCTTGCTTTTTTCTCTATCAAATAGAATACGTGACTGTTTTAACGGAGTTTTTTTTATTCGCACATTTATTTTAAAGTTTCATGTTGAAATAAAATTCCAAAACAAATTAACATATTTTATAACTAATATTTGGTTTTAAACTTGATATGAAAATATTATGATATAACTTGATAAGATTTTAAATTAGTATTTTATTAATGGTTGATAATTAGAAAATACAACAAGGATAAATACATTTTTTGAATTTTATATCTTAGATTTAAGATGAATAAATATATTAAGTTAATTAATAATTTATTTAAAATGTTAAAATTTAATTTATAAAAATAATATTTTAAAAGAGAAGTGTTATAATAACACAGGTGTAACTTTTACTAAGTAGATTGTTAATTATAAAAATAAGTATATATATAAATAAAGATTAATTAAATATAATATAATTATTATTATTAGTAATATAATTATTATATATTATAACGGTCTGGACACATCGAAATGAGAAAGATCCAAAGATAGTATAAGTTGAGATTGTATAGTTGAGGATGACTTAAATGAATTAATTTGTGCTACCTATACTAACAACATGCATCTGCTTTTCGGTAGCTTATCTCATCAGAACTCCACAGTTAAGCGTGCTTGACTTGGAGTAATATAGGCATGGGTGACCTTTTGGGAAGTTTCTCAAAAATTGTGTAATTAAGGACAAAACACGCTGAAAAGTGAAGTATTGTGAAATAGAATCCTTAAGAGGCTAAATATGAGTGTTTCGTAGCGACCGAATTTGCGACGTCTATAAAATTTAATAAAATAAAAAATAAATCTTTAGCGACCGATTTATTCGGTCACTAATTTGGTCCCCAAACACATCAATGACCAAAATCATTGCAACCATTTTGCGACCGAAATTCTCGGTCCCTAAACAGCGACCAAAATTTTCGGTCGCTAAACCAAAATTTTTGGTCGCTAAATAGCGACCGAAAATTTTTTGATCGCTATATAGCTTTGTGACTAGGGTTTTTGCGACTACTTAAATTCGGTCGCTAAGGTAAATATAGCGACCGATTTTAGCAATTTAGCGACCGATTTTGGTGGTCGCTAAATGCAATTTTTTTTGTAGTATCATGTATCTCTTAGGTTAGTATATACATTCATTAGAAATGGAAGGTATATATAGACAAAGTATGCAAAGGTCTTTGAGAAAGAAGAAAATTCTAAACTACAAGAGTGGTCAGTCCATAGCCCCCAATATTGGGGAAGCCCGGCTAGACTTTGGGGCTGTCATCATTCCTTTTGCAAATATGCTTTTAAAATTCAAGGTCTGCGTCTTTCTAGGCTTCTTCCAACCTAGAAGGATGTCGTGTTCAAAATGGAGTTGGAATCATCCAGAGAAAATCTCTAAAAAGGGAATACGTAGAAGAATCAGAGTAAAAAAAAACTCTTCCAAAGGAAATTAGGCTCGCACCATGTATTCCCCCAACTCATTATCATACCATTCCTAACCACATCTTTCTTCTCCGACTCATCAACCTTGTTGATAAAAATAAGAATTTCAGCAATCATCGAAATAGTGGTGAACTCGAAGACCCTATTTCATTGATAATTAATTTTGATGGGGATAGTAAGAGTGAAGAAGAAGTCGAGAAGAGCTAAAGACTAAAAATTGCAAGTCAACAAATGAGAAGGCATGTCTATAGAGATATCAATCAAGCATGGGTTTCTCTAGGCTGCTACAACATTGTCAAAATGCACCAAAAAATCTTGTACAAAGAATGTACTATAAACAAACAAATCAATGAGAATGATATTTTTTGAATTTTTCAATTGCCTTTGCATCCTATTTTACGCTTTATATAGATAACACACCTTCCTTGTAAATAATAAATAAAAATAAAAAGGGAAATCTGACCTGTGCACGTTAACAATGAAATTACCATTAGTCAAATGCAAACCCGACACATCAATTCGGGAAACACTTACTTAAAACCAATAATTGCGCAAGAAGACGGGGGCATAACACGCCCAAATTGACGATTCAAACACCGAGATTTCTCCATTTGGAAGCGAAAAGGTAGTGCCATGGACGTATGGGGTTCTCTAACAACAAACTCATTAAATATTACCGGGATAGAAGGAATGACACAAGTTGTTATGAGTAAAATTCAATTCCGGAACGGGCTATTCCAAATTCAAATTTTACTCTTAATAGAATGACCCAGAACAGGTCGTTCCAAAACTGAAATGGGCCATTCTGGTCAGATTTGACGTTTATATATAGTAAAGTCAGGCACTATTATCGGGGATCGGAAAATTCCTCTACTAAGTCCTAGATAACTAAAAATTTCTGTCTCTCCCTCTTCTTGTATTTCTTGAGATTTGTGAGGCTATTGTAGTGTATAAGGTAGTCAAAAAGAACCTAAAAGATCTTCGCATTTGAAGATCCTATAAAGCTCAATTAAGAGGTATTTCGGTCAATATTCTTCTCTTTCCTCTACTTCATTTTAACAAATATCGTTCTAAATAAAAGAATAATCATGTAAACGTCTTAGGATAAATTGTGTAATTTAAATTTCATGTACATAAATAACCATCAATAAAGGGGATCTAATATTTAAACTATTAACTCTTATTATGTTAGCTTCGTCATAGGGTATAGATTTAGGGTGTTGTAAGGGTGCTTAATAACTTCCTTACACGTAACCGACCCCGAACTCAATTTTAATTATTAAGGTCATTATTGGATTTTCAAAAATCTTTTCTTTTTCCAATGTTTTGAGTAAAACATTGGTGGCGACTCCATGAACCTATTTCCAAAACCATTATTTGAGGATTAGTCTAGCATCTAGGCATTCCTCAATTAATGAGATTTTTCAAAACGGTAGTCCAAACCATATGTCGTAAGATTGGAATTTTTTGGGTTATGACAGGCAGTGAAAAGCATAAGTAGAGGAAGTACTTGAAGGTAAATAGATGAAGTACTAGAAGGTAATCATACGAAGTAGTGGAAATAGATGAAATGGCACAAGTATTTTTACACTGGTTTTTCTCCAACCCAAAGACTACGTCCAATTCTCAATCCAACCAGATTGAGTTTCAGTATCTTCAACAAGATACAAGTATTTTTTAATAAGCTACTTATAGATGAAACTCTTGCACACAACAGTTCCCTCTATACCCAAGGACATGAGCGCGTAAATATAGGTAGTGGTTGACGTACGACCGACCCAAGTATGACCTCAGATCCCACAAGCCTTTTCAAAGATCACACTCAAGGTGATAACCGGTTACTCTAGCCTGAAATACTACGACAAACCTTAAAGTTTGGCAGGTGATAGTGGTAGAGATATTGGGTCCTTATGATGGGAGCACCTTAGGAGCCTGTAAAGACTAGTTAGATTAGAACCGTCCTATATGTCGCCAGCGGCCCGAAACGGGGCTTTCGGCATTCGCGAAGGATGGTTGGACTCTTTTATTTGTTTAAAAATATGGATTGCCAGAATGACTTATTCTCAAACTGAGACCTTGTCAAACGAGCAATTTTATTAAAAGGCTCACCAATCCATGTTAATCCCAAGCGGGACCCTCCATGGATTAGCGGTTTTCGTAAAAGGAGGGTTCGTGGAGTCGCCACCAATGTTTTACTCAAAACATTGGAAAAAGGGATAAGGCAATCGATTCAAAAATCGACTTCGGCCATTACAACTAGAGTCGGGTAAGGGAGTCGGTTACGCGTGGGGAAGGTGTTAGCACCCCACAGCGCCCCTTTCGGGTTCCCTATGACAGATTATTTCTAAAATAATAGTGTAAAATTACTAAATTACCCCTATTTATTCTAAGCAATTATAAATTAACTATCTACATGATGACAGTTTAAATATGCACACAGAAAGCAGTAAAAGGAAGGATTTAAGAAGAAACCTTTGAAGCGTGCTTTTATATATTTCGTAAAACTGGGAAGCTTTTTGGCGTTCCCTCGCTCTACAAGCCCGCTCGCTCCCTCCTATAAAATTTTAACTACGGAAATCCGGAGGATTTCCCTTCGACTAGGTTCGATCCTCAAGCAAAATGGCTCGGGGCTCAAGAACTTCGTCGGATCAACTCTCCGAGTGATTTCTAAGGCAGAGCACTGCTCAAAAACCCCAGAATACTCAAGGAGAGGGTTAAAACTATGTGTGAAAGTGTCAAATGACGTCCAATTGACGTCATATTTATAGGGAACAGGCCCAATACGGGCCCCGGAGCCAATACGGCCGTATTGAAATTTTTGAACTTCAATACGGCCGTATTGAGTTCAATACGGCCGTATTGAAATTCAGAAATTTCAATACGGCCGTATTGAGTTCACTGCGGCTGTATTGAAGCTTCAATACGGCCGTATTGATTTCAGTACGGCCGTATTGAAGTTTCAGAAACTTCAATACGCCGTATTGAGTTCACTGCGGCCGTATTGAAGCTTCAATACGGCCGTATTGATTTCAGTACGGCCGTATTGAAGTTTCAAAAACTTCAATACGCCGTATTGAGTTCATTGCGGCCGTGTTGAAGCTTCAATACGGCCGTATTAAGTTTAGTACGGCCGTATTGGGCTTCATTCCCTCCACTTCCTTATTTTAAGCTATTCTAAGACCTCTAGACCTACAGAGAACCCTCCTAGGGCCTTCCAGGAGTCCTTCTGGCTGATCTTCCTTCAGTCTTCGAGAGTCTTCAAGCTTTATTTCCGACCCGGACAATTTTAGGGGTCTACAGCTGCCCCCCCTTTACTTAGTCAAACGGTCTTTTGGTGTACCGGCTGACAAGTAAAGGAGTTGACCCAATTGTCCGGGTGATGTGCCAACCTTCTGACTTGTAGCGTCTTCCGGTGGAAAATTGTCGAGTAGCCTCTCCAGGTTTGTGCGTTGCTTGCTGCCCAAGCTGGAAGCTGTGAGTACCCGCCTCTCCAGGCTTAGCTTCACTCTTTGTTCGAGCCGGAAGCTAAGTACCCTTGTGACAACGGTAGCAGTGTGAGTTTCGCCTCTCCAGGCTTAGTCTCGCTCTTTGTTCGAGCCGGAAACTAAGCACCTTTGTGACGACGGTGAGCAGCGTGAGTTTCGCCTCTCCAGGCTTTGAGATGATTGTGTCTCCACAGTCCACGATGCTGCTTCGACGTTTTTCTGATTTTGTGCCACTGAGGGCTGGATAACGCAGGGATCCGTCTAGGGGATGTGCAGTTACTCATAGGTTCTTGTGTCCCAACTTTCCATTGCGTAGTTGGTGCCCACTGGGAAATTCTGATTCCGTGGGGATGCAGACACAAAGATGCTCTTCCTGAGGTGAGCGATGCCTTATGATTGGCTGACGTCCTTTCGACGTTGGTGGAGTATCCCGGTTATCCTTATTCGGGTGACTCTTTTTGATTTTCTAGTTTTATTGCCTCTCCGTAGGCTGTTATCCACTAGGGGATTCTGTCGTATTATTTCGTCTCCACACTCCACGATGCTGCTTCGACGGTTATCTTTTATTTTGATGCCGCTGAGGGCTGGATATCGCAGGGATCCGTCTAGGGGATGTGCAGTTACTCATAGGTTCTTGTGTCCCAACTTTCCATTGCGTAGTTGGTGCCCACTGGGAAATTCTGATTCCGTGGGGATGCAGACACAAAGATGCTCTTCCTGAGGTGAGCGATGCCTTATGATTGGCTGACGTCCTTTCGACGTTGGTGGAGTATCCCGGTTATCCTTATTCGGGTATCTCTTTTTGATTTTTGGATTTTGTTGCCTCTGTGTAGGCTGTTATCCGCTAGGGGATTTTGTCATTGGTTGTGATTGGCCTCTTCTGTTAGGCGTATCATCTTGACGTTCAATGATTGGCTAAGAGCCGGATTCCACTTGGGGAATGATTATTGATCTTTTTTTGATTTTCTCTTTTTTGAAGGAGTGCCTCTGAGTAGGCGAATGATCTTGATGTTCAGTGTTCGGCTGAGTGCCGGATTCCGCTTGGGGAATGGTTATTGATGTTTTTGATTTTTCTCTTTTTGTAGGGGTGCCTCTTGAGTAGGCGACTGGGGATTTGGGGATCTTATGTATCCCAGAGTATTATTTAGGAAGCCTCTACAGGCTTAGACTCACTCAACGCCTGAGTTGGAGAGCTATTTTCCACTGAGGAAGTTTTAAGTCCTTTGACTAGATATACTGCTTGGGAGATCGTACTTCCATTGGGAATTTTGTCGATCTTGCTTTGATAGCTCTCGCTGGGGATTTGTTCCGTGAGCTTGAGTTGAGATTTCTCTGGGGAGTATTATTTCTGCGAGCCTCTCCAGGCTCAATTATTCTGTAAGAGTATTATTTCGACAAGCCTCTCCAGGCTCAGTTATTCTGTGTGCTGTGGAGTATTATTTCGGCGAGCCTCTCCAGGCTCAATTATTCTGAGGGAGTATTCTTTCGGCGAGCCTCTCCAGGCTCAATTATTCTGGGAGAGTATTCTTTCGGCGAGCCTCTCCAGGCTCAATTATTCTGAGGGAGTATTGTTTCGGCGAGCCTCTCCAGGCTCAATTATTCTGGGGGAGTATTGTTTCGGCGAGCCTCTCCAGGCTCAATTATTTGGGAGAGTATTGTTTCGGCGAGCCTCTCCAGGCTCAATTATTCTGGGAGAGTATTATTTCGGCGAGCCTCTCCAGGCTCAATTATTCTGTACGATGAATTGGTTTTTTGTTCAGCCCGAGAATGCGAGCTGAGGCGTCTTTTGGAGAGTATTATTTCGGCAAGCCTCTCCAGGCTTAATTATTCTGTGGGAGTATTATTTTAGCAAGCCTCTCCAGGCTCAATTATTCTGTGAGAGTATTCTTTCGACAAGCCTCTCCAGGCTCAATTATTTTGAGAGAGTATTCTTTCGGCGAGCCTCTCCAGGCTCAGTTATTCTATGAGAGTATTCTTTCGGCAAGCCTCTCCAGGCTCAATTATTTTGAGAGAGTATTCTTTCGGCAAGCCTCTCCAGGCTCAATTATTTTGTGAGAGTATTCTTTCGGCAAGCCTCTCCAGGCTCAATTATTCTGTACGAGGCGATTGATTTTCTAAATCTTTTGCCTTTTTTGTCGTTTTTGGCTTTTTCTGTATTTCGCCTTTTGTTGATTTTGGCTTTTTCTGTATTTCGCCTTTTTTTGTTGATTTTGGCTTTTTCTGTATTTTTTGCCTTTTTTGTTAGTTTTGGCTTTTTCTGTACAGAAATGTATCTGAGGAGTATTATTTTGGCGAGCCTCTCCAGGCTCAATTATTTTGAGAGAGTATTATTTCGGCAAGCCTCTCCAGTCTCAATTATTCTGCGAGAGTATTATTTCGGCGAGCCTCTCCAGGCTCAGTTATTCTGTGAGAGTATTATTTCAGCAAGCCTCTCCAGGCTCAGTTATTCTGAGAGAGTATTCTTTCGGCGAGCCTCTCCAGGCTCAGTTATTTTGAGAGAGTATTCTTTCGGCGAGCCTCTCCAGGCTCAGTTATTCTGTGAGAGTATTCTTTCGGCAAGCCTCTCCAGGCTCAATTATTCTGAGGAAGTATTTTTTCAGCAAGCCTCTCCAGGCTCAATTATTCTGTACAAACTGAGGAGTATTGTTTGTATCCTTGCCTTTTTTCGTTTTCGGCTTTTGTTGACTGCTGTCATACACAAGCAATTTTCTATTTTTTTCTATTTTATGTGATTGCCTCATGACGAGGTCTTTGAAAATTTCTTTATGGCCAATATGGCCGTATCCATTTCAGTACGCCCGTGTTGAGTTGAAAATTTGTTCATAACCCTATTTTTAGTACGGGTGTACTGAACATGGTATGGGCGCATTGTTTTTCTGAAGTTTATATTTTTTGTTTTTTTTTTGTTTTTTTGTTTTTTTGTTTTTTTGTTTTTTTTTTGTTTTTTTTTTTTTTCAATAAACAGAGAATAAGTGATCTTCCAGTACACCTATCATCTGTATGCATGTATGCGGTATGATGCACCTAATTCTATTTGATTCATTTTTCAAAAGAATTAACCGATGCGTTTACGTTTGGATTCTGCCATTCCTCAAGACGGACTGTGCGCTGCCGACTTCTATAACCGAGGAATGATGCATATTACATTGAGATTTGGCGTCATCAACCAAATGATCCTTCCCTTCCTTTAGAAGATGTGTCAACCCTCCTATTGACCACTATATCTCCATGTTTCCACTAGATTATTAAAAAATCGTTGGGACAAGAGAGAAAAGAAGGAAAGGATATATTTTCAAAAGTTTGTGTTTTAGAGGGGATTATTTTATTTTTGAAAAATTGTTTTTGTAAGAATGGCTAGCCAAGGTAGGCTTATTGTGTTTAGGTTTGTTCGATTAAACACTTATGAAGTTAAGCACATCTTTGTTATTAATGATTGTGCTTTGACAACTTGGATAGCTTTTCTTGAGCCCCTTGTTGAATTCAATTGATGGTACCATCATGGATTTATTTTGTTTTTTTTCTTTTTTTGACGGCCCTAACTTTTGCCTAAAACACCCTTTTGTGATGTCTTAGCGGGCTTTTGTATTCATTTTGTAACCCTAACTTTTGCCTAGGTCACCCTTTTCGTGGGATTCCTAGCGGGTTTTTGTCTTCATTTTGTAACCCTAACTTTTGCCTAGGTCACCCTTTTGTGGGATTCCTAGCGGGTCTTTTGCTCTTATTTTTGCGCAGTCCCCTTTTTGGGTTTCCTGCCGAGCTTATTATCTTTAGGATTTCTTTTATCCATGATGGCACTTATTGATGCCAAGAAAAGGTGCTCCAAGCTGTCATGCACATTTCCACATAAAAATGATGCGGGTTTATTGTTATCAAGATGATTTTAACCTCATTCATGTTTATTCAAACAGGGTTTAAATAATGCGGCCTAGAATTTTATTGCAAGCGAGAAGAGAAGCAATAAGAAATGAGTAAAGAATGATTTTATTATAATCAAAATGGAAACATGTGCCCTATCGAGGCTCGGGGGTCGGGCTGTCCCCGAGGAGTGATCTCTAATAGTCATCGGGTCTAAACATCCCTATTAGAAGGAGAAGAACACTTGATGACAACAAACGGCCTTGACGTTTGTGAACCGGCCTTCCTAAAGATCTGGCTTAAAGAACGTCGAGTTGGATCTTGATTCCTCTTCGTCCTTTGATCTTTACTAGGGTTGTACCCTAACCCTTGTTTCCCCGGGTTCTCCTTGATAATGGGTAGCTCGGGAATTCCTTGGGAATACTTGCCAAGTCCTTGTCCAGGCAAGTACCCGTTCTTGATGAGCATGGAGGCTACCTTTTTCATTTCTCGGGGAAACGTCTCAACATTGGCAATTTCCAATGCTTGGAAGGCGGTTTCTAGAGCTTCCTCTGTTGCATCCACGTAAGGTATGGTGGATGGCTTACTGATGAGTATGTCATCTTCAGCTTGTACGGTCACCAGTTTGTCATCCACAATGAATTTGACTTTCTGGTGGAGCGTAGAGGGTACAGCTTTCGCATCATGAATCCAAGGTCGGCCAAGGAGACAGCTGTATGCAGGAGTAATATCCATCACTTGAAATTCGACGTTGAAGATAGTGGGTCCAATTTGGATTGGAAGATTGACTTCTCCCACCACTTCTCTTTTAGAGCCGTCGAAAGCTCGAACGATCATGTTGCTTGGGCGCATTTGGACTCCCTTGATTGCCATCTGATCGAACGTTCTTTTTGGCATCACGTTCAAGGAAGATCCATTATCCACCAAGACTTTTGCGATGTGGTACTCCTTGCACTTTACAGAGATGTGCAAGGGCTTGTTGTGATTTGGTTCCCCAGCGGGGATCTCTTCATCGATGAAAGTGAGGTGATCATTAGCCGTGATGTGACTAACAATCCCCTCAAACTTGTCTTGGGAGATGGAATGCGACACATATGCTTCGTTCAAGACTTTCAACAAAGCTTGTCGATGCGGTTCAGAGCTTAGGATCAACGACAGCAGGGTGATTTTCGCTGGCGTCCTGTGAAGTTGATCCACGATGGAGTACTCACTTTGTCGAATGTACTTTAACAGCTCGTCTGTCTCCTCCTTGGATTCTTTTTCCTCGGTTTTCTTTTCTTCTTTTTCTTTATTCTTGGGAGCTTTATCGTGAAGATCTTCGGGAGTGTAGATCCTTCCACTCCTAGTCATGCCCCCAAGTCCAGCGATGTTAGAGATATCGCTGTCGGCAGAAGAATGGATGTCGTATATCCATGGCACAGCCTTATTCGATTCGTAAGGGAAAGGCCTTGGAGCAGTGATCCTTAATGGTGTTGGACCTTCCCCTTTGTTCGTCTTGATTACCAACAACGGAGTTGACGTGTGTTCGCTTGGCGCGGTTGTTGGCTTACACTTGATAACGAACGGCGTGCGATCCATTCTTTGAACATACGCATCGATTTAATCCTTTCTTTTTATTTATGTTTATTAATGAATTACTAGGAGGGATGTATAAAATGAATGACTCCTAGATCCCTCCATGATCTATATGCATGATATGAGATGATGATGTTGAATATGCATGCATAGTGTTTATTCAACTAAGCATTATCATGTTTTGGGATTTTCCTAAGATGATGCATGATATTGCTTGGTTTGGGTACATACATATTTTTTCCTTTTGGATATTTTGTATCTTTTTGTATTTTTGGGTGAAAAGGGAAACTACCTATATGAATGCAATGAAGGTAGATGTTAACACCATGTAATGGAAGATTCTTATTCCCATTTATTCTTTTTTTTAAAAAAAGGGAATGTTGTATGTTTAAATAATGCAATGTATGCTCATACAATGTCACATAATCAATGCACAAACAATTCACTCATCCACGAACAGTCACGAGCGAATCACGAGGTAGGGGTCTCCTGCAGAAAAGTGCATATTCAAGGAGGTTCTAACTGTTCTCACTTGGTCAAAGGCCCCCAAGGTGCCCCCATTATAGGGACCCAATTCCTCTCATCGTAGGTCGATGGAAAGTTCCAACGCACCGTCGGACTCAAGTTCATGGTTATCACCTTGAGTGATGTTTTCCGACAACGGTCTACGGGCACCTATAGACCCATTCGACAACCGGCCGTACTAACATCCACTCCCTATGGTTAATCACTCATGCCCCCGGGTATAGAGGGAACTGTTGTGTGCAAAGGTTTGTGTACAGTTTGTATTTCAAACAATTGCGTAAATTTAAAAATACAACAGTTATTAAAAGCCATATAATAAATCATGTTATCATACAAGCAAGGGGTAACGAAGTAATTTTTAACTATTATTTGTTAAAAATAATCTGTCACTAAATGGGACTGACTCTCGAGGCTTCCCCAGTGGAGTCGCCATCTGTCGCCACCGGCCCGAAACGGGGCTTTCGGCATTCGCGAAGGATGGTTGGACTCTTTTATTTGTTTAAAAATATGGATTGCCAGAATGACTTATTCTCAAACTGAGACCTTGTCAAACGAGCAATTTTATTAAAAGGCTCACCAATCCATGTTAATCCCAAGCGGGACCCTCCATGGATTAGCGGTTTTCGTAAAAGGAGGGTTCGTGGAGTCGCCACCAATGTTTTACTCAAAACATTGGAAAAAGGGATAAGGCAATCGATTCAAAAATCGACTTCGGCCATTACAACCAGAGTCGGGTAAGGGAGTCGGTTACGCGTGGGGAAGGTGTTAGCACCCCACAGCGCCCCTTTCGGGTTCCCTATGACAGATTATTTCTAAAATAATAGCGTAAAATTACTAAATTACCCCTATTTATTCTAAGCAATTATAAATTAACTATCTACATGATGACAGTTTAAATATGCACACAGAAAGCAGTAAAAGGAAGGATTTAAGAAGAAACCTTTGAAGCGTGCTTTTATATATTTCGTAAAACTGGGAAGCTTTTTGGCGTTCCCTCGCTCTACAAGCCCGCTCGCTCCCTCCTATAAAATTTTAACTACGGAAATCCGGAGGATTTCCCTTCGACTAGGTTCGATCCTCAAGCAAAATGGCTCGGGGCTCAAGAACTTCGTCGGATCAACTCTCCGAGTGATTTCTAAGGCAGAGCACTGCTCAAAAACCCCAGAATACTCAAGGAGAGGGTTAAAACTATGTGTGAAAGTGTCAAATGACGTCCAATTAACGTCATATTTATAGGGAACAGGCCCAATACGGGCCCCGGAGCCAATACGGCCGTATTGAAATTTTTGAACTTCAATACGGCCGTATTGAGTTCAATACGCCCGTATTGAAATTCAGAAATTTCAATACGGCCGTATTGAGTTCACTGCGGCTGTATTGAAGCTTCAATACGGCCGTATTGATTTCAGTACGGCCGTATTGAAGTTTCAGAAACTTCAATACGCCGTATTGAGTTCACTGCGGCCGTATTGAAGCTTCAATACGGCCGTATTGATTTCAGTACGGCCGTATTGAAGTTTCAGAAACTTCAATACGCCGTATTGAGTTCACTGCGGCCGTGTTGAAGCTTCAATACGGCCGTATTAAGTTTAGTACGGCCGTATTGGGCTTCATTCCCTCCACTTCCTTATTTTAAGCTATTCTAAGACCTCTAGACCTACAGAGAACCCTCCTAGGGCCTTCCAGGAGTCCTTCTGGCTGATCTTCCTTCAGTCTTCGAGAGTCTTCAAGCTTTATTTCCGACCCGGACAATTTTAGGGGTCTACACTATATAACACACATTTCTTGATGGGGACAACAGACCAAGGATTTGGATGTGACTATTCGCGGGTGTACATTTGTTTGAGGATATGTGTGCTACATTTGTTGTGTTTTTCTATTCATTTCACCATATTTAGAATTTCCAGGTTGAGTCTCCTCTAAGGTTGCCTCACTGGTTTGGCTCCATCTTCTAAAAGTATCCTATGCATGCATGTGGATGGGATAATACTAGGAATGTCAACCAGGGTCCAACCTATAGCTCTCTTGTGCTTTCTCAGCACGTGTAACAACTTCTCCTCTTGCTGAGCATCTTGGGAGGTGGACATTGTTGAGATTGATGAGATCACCTCTGAAGTTAAGAGTTTTGATGATAACAAATGTGTGGAACAAAGCTGACCAAGGACATCAACAACTTAGAAGTCAAAAACAAAGTCAAAGAAAAAAATCCTATGTAATAGGAGTAGTTTATAGCTTATAAAATTGCTTTGTTTGAGTTTATCTTTTGTGTGTGCTTTGTGCTTTGGCTAAATCTATATCTAATCTGATTAGGGAGTGTATGATGATGAGTTTAAAAGGTTAAGAAGTTATTTTGAGACTTAAAACAAATTTTTGAAAACTAACTCAAAATAATCAATTATCATTAAATATAATCGATTATTCCAGCAACAGGCAAAAAGGGATGCCTTCCTGCAATAATCGATTATTTGTGAAATAATCGATTATCCCATAAATGACTCTATGGAATAATCGACTATCCAGCAAAATAATCGATTAAATTATTCTTGGTTGGTTTCCATAAAACCTGAAGAACAAAATAATCGATTATTCTTTAAAATAA
This sequence comes from Cajanus cajan, assembly GCF_000230855.2. Classification (NCBI taxonomy): domain Eukaryota; kingdom Viridiplantae; phylum Streptophyta; class Magnoliopsida; order Fabales; family Fabaceae; genus Cajanus; species Cajanus cajan. The sequence goes on along the minus strand of NC_138524.1, from coordinate 31,196,493 downwards.
TCGGTTATCTGGTTCTGAAAAACTTATAAATAGTTTTACCATTTTGAAACTTCATAACAGAGTTAGAATTGAGAATCAAAATTAGAAAAACATGTTTGTGAAGTCTTTGTGACATTCTTGGGAGTTTTCTTTGTGAAACCAAGAAGGAAAAACATTTTTGAAAAGCCTTGAGAAAAGATCATCATCATCACATTCTTGAAAGGAAAGAGATTAAGATTTACTTCTGAATTCCAGGTGAATTTGTTCCTTAATTCTTTGTGAATACTTGTAAATCTTGAGTAGGTTTCTCAAGTGGTAAGGAATTCTTGTAGTGGCTTTTTACAAGGGGTGCTTTCTTGAGGTCAAGAAAGTGTATCTTGAATGTAGGAGTATATGCATGTGTGGTATGCTTGTAAACCTTCTTCATTAAGATAGTGGAACAAATCTTGATCAGGTTATGATTGAGGACTGGATGTAGGTCACATGTGGAGTGGATGAACCAGGATAAAAGACTTGTGCAATCTTTTCTTACCCTTATCTTTTACTTTGTGTAATATCTTGATTGTGTATTGAAAAGATTGTTCTTGATTAACATGTTTGCATGAGTAATATTGATTTGAACTGAGTATTACATATTGTTCTATTGGTTAATCAAGAAAGCATATAGGATTCATTCTTCAATAACAAGTCTTTAAGAAACTTCATTGAAAATTCATTTTTAGAAAAGTTTAATTGAAATAAAGATCCTAAATACTCTGAAAGTTTTTAAAGTGTCATAGAATCCAATTCACCCCCTTCTTGGATTGAGCCATTCTTTTCTAACAATTGGTATCTAGAGCAAGGTTCTTGAGAGTTATTCAAGATTTCAAAAATGGCCAATAGCAACCTACCCTATGGTGAGGGTGTGTCTATACATAGACCTCCTGTTTTCAATGGTAAAAACTATGTCTACTGGAAAATTAGGATGAGAATTTTCATTGAAGCAATTGATATTGCTGTATGGGATGCAATTGAAAATGGACCCTATATCCCTATGACAAAAGATGATGATGAGTAGAGAGAAAAACATTGGAGTGAGTGGAGTGATGATGAAAAGAAAAGAGCCCAATATGACTATAGAGCCAAAAAAATTATTACATTTGCATTGTCTATTGATGAGTTTTTTAGAATATCACAATGCAAATCTGCTAAAGAAATGTGGGATACTTTGCAAGTCACTCATGAAGGAACAAGTGATGTAAAGAGATCTAGAAAGCATACTCTCATAAGAGAATATGAATTGTTTAAAATGAACAATGGTGAATCTATTTCTGACTTTCAAAAGAGATTTACACACTTGATAAATCACCTTGTTAATCTTGGCAGGAAATTTGAAAAAAAAGAGCTGAATTTGAAAGTGCTGCAATGCTTGGACAGATCATGGCAAGCAAAGGTGTCAACCATAGAAGAATCAAAGGATTTGACCTCTTTGACCCTTGCTACTCTCTTTGGGAAGCTAATAGAGCATGAGCAAAAGCTGCACATATTTGAAGAAAAAGAACAGAAGGACAAGAAGGGCAAAGGAGTGTCACTAAAGGCCTTGAAAAGTGCCAAAGGCAAAGAGGTGTGTGAAGAATCAAGCTCCGATGATTCCGAAACTTAGAAATTCAACTTGCTGGTGAAGAAGTTCAGAAAATTCTTAAGGAAAAAGAAGAATTCCCCCTACAGGTTCAATAAAAAGACCAATAAGAAAGAGGAAGCAAGTACATCCTCTTATAATTGCTTTGAGTGTGGAAAATCAGGACATATAAAAGCTGAGTGTCCAAACCTCTTGAAGAAGCAACAAGAGGAGAAGAAAATGAAGAAAAATGGCAAAGGGAAGAGAGCCTACACTGCTTGGGAAGATAATGACTCAAGCACAACAAGTGATGAATCTGAATTTGAAGAGAACAACTTGTGTTTGGTGGCTGGAGCTGACCAAGACACAATTGTAAGTGATTCTGACCTTGAATCTAATCCGGACTATGATCAACTCCAAGAAGCTTTTATACAAATTGATAAAGAGGCTGTGAAATTAGATGCCTTAAATTCAAAGCTTAAAAACAAGCTGAAATGGTATGAAAATGCTTTAATTAAAGCTGAACAAGAGCTTGAGGATTTGAAACATGAGCATGAAAATCTTCAAACTATTTTCAACTTTAGTGAAGCTCATTGTGAAACCTCCTCCTCCTCAAAAGATGTTTGTGAAAATTGCAAGACTTTTGAAAAAGAAAACGCTGATTTAAAATCCACTCTTGCAAAGTTCACAAATGGAAATGCAAATTCGAATATTCTTTTGGGAAAACAAAGAAACAGTTTTGATAGGAGTGAACTTGGTTTTAATCAAAGCATGAGCATGCCATTCAAGTCAAAGAAAGGAGCTTTTAAGAAAAGCCAAGATTTCAGAAAATTTAAAAGCAATTTCTCTAGACAAACAACTTGTTATTATTGTTGTAAAAGAGGTCACACAATAAGAAATTGCTACTCTAGGAAATATGGAGTTCCAAATGGAGAAATGGTTTGGATTGAAAAGAGCCAAAGACTGAGAACTAACCTACAAGGACCCTTTCCATGGGTACCTAAATTTTTTCTCTGAATCTTTGTTGTAGGAATGCTTGAGGGCCAAGAACTTACTATGGTATCTTGATAGTGGCTGCTCAAGGCATATGACTGGAGATCCTTCAAAATTCTCAATTTTGAAATTGAAGAATGAAGGGTATGTTACCTATGGTGACAACAACAAAGGGAGAATCCTTGGTCATGGTAATATTGGTAACTCCTCCTCTCAAACATTGATTGAGAATGTATTGCTTGTTGATGGGCTGAAACACAATTTGCTGAGTATAAGTCAACTAAGTGACAAAGGTTTTAAAATTGAATTTGATAATACATGTTGCTTGATATGTGATAAAAAGACAAAGGAAATCAGATTTATTGGAAAAATAATTGACAACATATACATGCTTGACTTAGAACACTCAATAGAAATTTCTAATACTAAATGCTTAATAATTATCGCAACCCGAAAATTTCTGATCTCGCGACATATGGTTTAGACATCCTTTTAAAGATCTCATTAATTAAGGAATGCCTGAACACCAGACTAATCCTTAATTAATGGTTTTGAAAAATGAGTTCATGGAATCGCCACCAATATTTTACTCAAAACATTGGAAAAAGAAAAGGTTTTTTTTTAAAAATCCAATAATGGCCTTGATAACCAGAATTGGGTTCGGGGGTCGGTTACGTGTCAGGAAGGTATTAAGCACCCCTATAGCGCCCTCAATCGGTACCCTATGATGAAGTTAACGTGATGAGAATTAATAATTTAAATATTTAATCCCCTTTATTAATATATTTATTTACATGCTTGAAATTTAAATTATACAATTAACTCAAAAATGTCTACATGATTGCTTTTAATATAACAATATTTATCAAAGATAACAAAATAAAATAGAGAGAAGAAGGTTGATTGAAATACCTCTTAAACGAGCTCTATTGAATCTTCAAATATGAAAAAGGTGCTTTGTGGCGACCTTTCACACTACAATATGCCTCACAGATCTCAAGAAATGTAATAGGAAGGGGAGAGAAAAAAGAGATGCGACACAAATCTCAAGAAATAAAATAGAAGGAAGATAGAGAATTTTCGTGCTCAAAGGAGTCTTATTCAAAATTTCTCTGGCCGCCTAGAGAACTGTGCCCGAGGCTTCAATTTATAGGGATCAGATGTGGGCCGGAACGGCCCGTTCTGGATTCGGAACGGCCCGTTCCGGATCTGAATGTTATGTTCAGATTACGCACCCTGGAACGGCCCGTTCTGAAAACGAAACGGCCCGTTCCATAGTAGAAATTAACACATATTTGTCCTTTCCAGAACGGCCCGTTCCAAATTTGACTTGTTTGGAACGGCCCGTTCCGGTATTGGATTTTTAGTTGTTTTAGTCACGTTGGAACGGCCCGTTCTGATATTGGAACGACCCGTTCCGAGGTTCGGAACGGCCCGTTCCGATTCTGGAACAGCCCGTTCTAGGCTACTAAAACAACCTTATTTGACCTTTAGGCCTTCTGATATGTCCTTTGGAGTAGCTATGTGTTGCTTTTCCAAAGGCATGTAAAGACGTAGACATTTCGTCCGGGTCTTCTCCTTGTCTCCTTGGTGTTGGCGCTTCTACGTTCCTTCTTTTGGATAGGTGTCTTTGCTCGTGTCCTTTCCTTTTAGAACAGTTGAGTGTTGGTTGCATACTCTATTGGGTAGCAAGGCTGACGAACTGTACACCTAATCTTTGATTTTCAAGTAGATGTTCCATTATTTCTCTTGTGATAGTGCGTTCTTTTATTTGTAGCTTTGTTGAAGAGGGAGTATTTTTGTAGCTCAGCTTCCCTCACGGCTTTGTCGTATACCGGATTGGAAGGTGACTACAGTCTCTCCAGACCTTTCCCTCACGACTTTGTCATATACCGGATTGGGAGGTGAGTACAGTCTCTCTAGACCTTTCCCTCACGGCTTTGTCATATACCGGATTGGGAGGCGAGTACAGTCTCTCCAGACCTTTCCCTCACGGCTTTGTCATATACCGGATTAGGATGCGAGTACAGTCTCTCCAGACCTTTCCCTCACGGCTTTGTCGTATACCGGATTGGGATGTGGGTACAGTCTCCCCAGACCTTTCCCTCACGACTTTGTCGTATACCGTATTGGGATGCGAGTACAGTGTCTCCAGACCTTTTCTTCACGGCTTTTTCGTATACCGAATTAGGAGGTGAATACAGTCTCTCCAGACTTTTCCCTCACGGCTTTGTCATATACCGGATTGGGATGTGAGTACAGTCTCTCCAGACCTTTGTTGTATTTTGTAGATAGTGCCCCAAGGATGTTGGGTAGGAGGTGTGTTGGGATGCCTCTAATTTGGGCTACTTTTTTTTTTTTGTTTAGATGCTGTCAATTGGAATTTGTGTTTCCCTTTTTTGTCTTTTCTTGTCGAGATGCTGAAATGTTGAATGGTTATTTTATGCAAGATTTATTTATTTATTTATGAATAATCCCCTTTGGATAAAGAAAGTTTTCTAAGTGTGTGAAATGTTTTTGGATGCATGCAATGTATGTTGATTTTTTTTTTAGAAGGTGGCTTCCCTTTTCTATTTCTCACGAATAAACTACTCTGCTTGATGCACGACATTTAGTTGTATTGGCCGTTTGATGTATTGAGTTGTCTTGGGGTTCTTTTTTTTTTTTTGTTTAGAAACCCTAACTTTTGCCTAGGATGTATCCTAGCGGGTATTTTTGCTTTTTTCTTTTGCCCTAATTTTTTCCTAGGATGCCCTTTGCGGGTTTTCATCCCAGCGGGTTATTTTCATTTTTTATTTCCTTTTTTTTTGGACATGTTTAAATTTTGACAACCATCAACAAAATATGTTATTAGGATAGGATAAGACAGAAAGGAAAGAAAGGATGATTTAGAATGAATGGGTGGTTGAGGTAAGTCAGTGTTTAAGTTTTTAAACAAACATTTCCTTGGATAATTATTATAATCACTCTTCTAATTATCTTGGACTACATTACTAAGTCTCGGGCAGAGTCTTCCAAAAGTTTTGGCCTTTTGCAGGAGTATTCAAACCGCCTTTGGTTTTTCAACTTGAAAAGTCTTCACTTGATATATTTTTTTTTAATTTTTTTATATCCCTAATTTTTGCCTAGGACATATCCTAGCGGGAACTCTTTTTTTTTTTTTTTTTGCCTAGGACGCTATTTTTGATTTTTCATCCTAGCAGTATTTTGCAAGTGATGCCTTTGGGGCATAGCACTTCTTTGCTTTAACGAAACCTCCTGCTATCTGCGTTAACGCTGCCCCCGTCCCATACACCGAGGACAAAGATGTTGCCCCGGCCTACGGGTGTTGAGAGTTCTTTCATGGATCGAGATTTGTGCTTCTTTTGTCAGCCAAATTAAGTTGATGTTTTTGTAAGACTCCTCTTGTGTAGTGAGAATCTTATGATTTTGCATTTGATCACTTTCTTATCCTTGTATGTTTTGACGAAGTGATCTCCTTATCTACCTTAGACTCAGATAATGCATCGTAGATGTTCGAAGCTTTGATTAATTTTATTATCTTTAGTCATGTCTATTTTATTTTTATTTTTATTTTCTTTTTTCCTTTTTTTTGGTATTTGGGCACTATGATTGGTTTTAGATTTTAGTGATAAAAGGGTGAAGGGAATGAAACAGAGATTTGTAGAAATGACATATCTTATTGATGAATGTAAAAACTTATACAAGCCCTTATTTTGAACTCGTGACCATGGGCGAAGGTCGTGAGTTTGAGCATGAATTTAAATTTACTTATTTATTTTTTTGAAAAAAAAGAAAGCCCCCTACTCTAGTAATCTCTCGATCTTATACTCCAAGGTCATTCCTCGTCATGCTTGTGCAGTGGGTGCTTGTCGATGTTAGGTGTGTTGGTGTCAAATTTCAACCACCCAGCGTCTACAAGTCCTTGCACGCGGAATTGTAGGGCCTTGCATCGCTCCACGGAGTGCCCTGGAGAGTTAGAGTGATAGTCACACCTTTCCTCAGGTTTGTACCACGGCAGGTAAGGAGGGTCCATCTTCTTCATTGGAGGAAGTCGGACTATCATCGAAGCCTCTAGGAGTTGGGGTAGTAGCTCTATGTATGTGATGGAGATTTTTTCTACTACCTTGTCGTCTCTAGGCTTTGTCTGTGGTGCAACTTGACTTTTTGGAGTAAAGATGACGGCGTGGACCCCTTCTTCCCTCTTTTTTTCATAGATCTTCCTAGGGTCATAACTTGTCGGAGCCTTCCCTATCTTCCCGCTTTTTAAGCCTTGCTCAACCCTTTCACCTATGGTGACTATGTCGGCAAAAAGGGTCGACGTGTTCCCTATCATCTTGTCATAATAGGGTCCACTTAAAGAGTTGATGAACATTGTCACCATCTCCTTGTCAGATAATGAAGGCTCTATTTGCATAGCCAATTATTTCCATCTCTGTGCATAGGTTTTGAAGGACTCATCGCCCTTCTTGCTTAAGCTTTGTAAATCAGACCTATCAGGAATTAGGTCGATGTTATACTTGTATCGACGAAGAAAAGCATCGGCTAACTGTTTCCATGTTTGGATCTTCCCTCCATCCAGCTGCATGTACCAGTTGAGAGCGACATCTGAAAGGCTTTCCTGAAAATAGTGTATCAGGAGCTCTTCATTGTCCACGTAGGCTGCCATCTTCCTACAGTACATTGTTAGATGTCCTTTTGGACAACTGGCTCCAGTGTACTTTTGGAAGTCAGGGATTTTGAATTTGGCGAGGAATTGGATGTCTTGCACCAAACACATATCCGCAGCCTCTTGAACATCAAAATTGTGGCCTTCCACAACTCTCAGCCTTTCTTCCAAGGCGTTCAGATGACCTTTGGAGACGTCACCTACGTTGCTAGTAGTATTGTCGTGCTGAAATTTGTTCATGGCCTCAAGCATTCTAGCCATTTGTTCCTTGAGTTGTTGATGGAAGAGCATGGGCCAAAGGCCCAACCACTAGAGCTATGGCCAGGAGATTACTTGAAGATTTGACTGCTTCAGAGCTTAGTGGGCCCAATGGGCTTGGTGGGCCTAGGGTGCTTCTCACTTGGGCTTTAATGGATTAACCACCACATTTTATTGCATTACTTAGTATAGGATGTAACTTTCATTTTTGGTCTTGTATTTTGACCTTAGACTAGGGTTGTTGTACTTGGGCTTATTTTGGGCTTCTTAAGCTTTGGGCTTTTGATACCCAATATTAGGCTCATTCTTCTTCTTATATTTTTTCCTATTCATTGTATTCATTGGACCAATGTATTTAGGTCATTAGCTTAGGATTATAGGAGGTATACATTAATAGGAGAATTAGGTTTCATTTAATTATCATTTAGAAGCAATTTGACTTGAATTTGAGTCACATGGAAGGCATGGAGTGGCTCCGGCCATGTGAGCTCCAAATTCACCTCAAATCACTTCCAAATGACAATCAAATGGAGGTAGCATCCGTGTGGTTAAGTGAGATGGCCAAAGTTTGAATTTCAAATTCAAATTTGAAATTCAAACTTGGCGCCACTTTTGGTTAACCAAGGTGCCGCCAACTTTAACCTAGTTTTCTCCCTATAAATGTAACCTTTACCTCCTTGTATGAACACTTTTGATATATGAGAATTTTCTGAAAATTATCTTCAGCCAAATTCCCTCAAGAGTCACCGAAAATATTCCAAGAGAGAACCTTAAGAGAATGCCTTCAAACACCTTAGGAAACCCTAGTTTTTCCTTCACTTTGAAGTGAGCAATCCTTTGGTTTCTTGAGCTTGGATACTTCCTTCTTCCATTTCCGCAACTTCATCCATCTTTGAGCTTCATTTCATTCGGTCTACAACTCCTAGAAGAAGATCCGTGGCTTGGAGGAGTTAAGGAGAAGCACATCCATCACTTTTCCTTCTCACTTCCATCAATTTTGGTATCAAGAGCAAGGTTTCTTCAAGGAGATAAGTGTGCTCAAATTTTTTTTGTATCCGTGTGTTCTTGTGTCTTTTGTGTTCTACTTGTCTCAAATTTGAGTTTCAATTTCCGGATCTATATTGTTGCATAATTGTTGTTCATAGATCCTTTGTTGATTGCTTTTGAATTTCTTCTTCAATCAACTTGTTTAGGAAATTTTTGCTTGTGCTTGTTTTTGAATTTTTTTGAGTCTCTCCATTCTTGTATGTGTCCGTGATTGGACTTCATGCATTTGCATTAGATTTTTGGTTTTTAATCTTGTTTTGTCTTAGAAGTTTATGTGTAGTTCTTATATGTCTTGAAATTCCTTGAATAGCATGTTGACCTAATTTTTTTGTTTAGCATTGTTTTCACTTTGTGTTGTTCTCGGTTTTACTCAATTCATGCCTACCTATATGTGCTTTTTCTTTTACCTTATTGTGTTCATAACTTTCTATTAGTTCTAGTAAGTTTCTTTAGAGTTAGGTTTCTATTGTGTCTCAAGTTTTCAAATCAAATTTCCATTGAAAATCTTCTAAACATTTTGTGACTCAAAATCTCAAGTGTAATCCTACTTCTAGTGCACTCTTCTTGTGGATTCAATTTTAAAAAAAAAATGATGATTAAGAGGCTGGAAAACAGAGTTTAAAACAGAGCTTAAAAGACCTAAAAGTTGAAAAGCAAAATAGTTCAAAAAGAATCCAAACCAAAACCTAAAACTAGTGCACTAGTTTATCATTCTCACTTGAAAATTTGACCTAATTTGACCTAATTTTGTAGTCACGGTTTCTATAGCTTGGAATCATAAAAAAAATTGAAACAAAAGGAAAATATACTCTCTGGACTCTTAACTTGAAGATAGAAAAAGAAAGAATTAAAAAAAAAATAGAGAAAGAAAATTAAAAGGAAAAAGCCGAGAGGTATACAATTTGAAAACCTACTTGATTCCTTGTTATTGTTTTGGCTATTACTTTTGCTATACTTATCCAATTGTCTTCAAATTTTTTTTGTTTTGTTCATCTATTCTAGTACCTATCTATGAACTATTCTCTCTGAGTGCTAGCCTTTATTTGGAGTCTTAATTTTCAGTTTTACTTTTTGAACCTCTTTGTGTCTTGTCATATACACATATTACTCTAAATTTTTGGTATAAGCTTTCCAAATTGTGCTTTGTTGCTTGTCTAGTTTTCTTTCTATAAATTCCTGTGCTGGAAGTGGCCTCAAATCCTTGCTCAAGGATCAAACATTTCTCAACAAAGAGTAGGAAAAGTTTGGACACTAAGAACTAAAAATTTGACCTAATTTAGTGACCAAAACTTCTCCTAAACTTCCTTCACTTGAGTGATCCATCCTATCACCTTGTGAGGCAGCTACATTAACCTCTTTTGTTGTGTTTATTGTGCAGGTCCAGAAGCATCTTTTGAAGGATTGGTGGCGGATTAAACACTTGTCTAAGTGTTGGAAAAGTTTGACACAAAATCCGTCACTAATTGGTCACCAAAAGCCACCAATTTATTGCTTACTAGGCTAGTTTAATTTTTGTCAATTCTCTTGTATTTTTAAACCAATTTGTAAAGCTTGGAGGGAGTATTAAGAAGCTGGTCAGGTATATCTACATCCTTGATAGACTCTCACGTGTAGTACTAGTGGAAGTGGCTTGGAAATTTCATATGTTTCAAGCTTCCACTTAGGGTTATCCGACTAGCTACTTGTTATTGCTTCCTTTAAGTTTTAGTCCTTTAATTGTGTTTATTTTGTTGCCTTGAACGTCTAGACTTGTGTAGCTTTACTTGTCCACGTTTAGTTTAGTATTCAAAACAAACAAATTGTGAAAAAGCATTCAAAATTTTGGTGAAAAGTTTTGGGGAATTGGAAGTACCACAAAGGAGTTTAGTGATTTCCACTTGAAAAGGCTTGGTTATTAAGTGGCTCTTTGTAGCTCACCTCCCTTGATAGTGCAACTTGTACACTTAGACTTCCAAGTGCTATTTTCATTCCTAGAAAATACCAAAAACATTTTATAACTTTTTGCATAGCATATAAAATCTTATTGCTTAATCATGAGTCAACATTCTCAAAGTAGTAGTGACTTTGAATCTCCTAAAAGTTTTAAAAGAATTGTCAAGGAGGTTGAGGCACTAAAACTTTGGAAGCATGATGAAATACTTCAAAAACAAAAAGAAAAACTTGAAAAGGAAGTACAAATCATGGCTTTAGAACAAGAGATTCAAAAGATTAAGCAACGAGAAGAAAAACTTTTGAAAAGATTGAATAAAAATAAAAGTCCAAAAGGTTCTTCTAGGAGCTCAACCAAGAGCTCCCATGATTCTCAAAGTTTAAATAATGATGGTAGTATCCAAATGGATGCTTACTATCAACCCACACCTAGGAGAGTCATTAAAGAACACAAAGTGAGGGAATCAAGGGTTGATCTCCCTTACTTTCATGGAAAAGATAATGTGGACACCTACTTGGATTGGGAGATGAAAGTGGAGCAAATCTTCACTTGTCATCAAGTAGGTGAGGAAAGAAAAGTTCCTTTGGCCACCCTAGCTTTTCAAGGACAAGCCATGTATTGGTGGACATCCTTGGAAAGAGAGAGAAGACTTCACAATGATCCTCCCATCACTTATTGGAATGAGTTGAGGAGTGCTATGAGAAGAAGGCACATACCTTCTTATTATAGTAGGGAGCTTATGGATAAGCTCCAAAGGCTCCAACAAAAGGGTATGAGTGTTGAGGAGTATAGGCAAAAGATGGAGTTATATCTCATGAGGGCTGGGATAAGGGAAGAAGAAAGATTGACCATTGCTAGATTTCTAAGTGGTCTTAATTTTGACATAAGAGATAGAGTTGAGTTACTCCCTTATAGGGACCTTGATGATTTGGTCCAACTTTGTATAAGGGTGGAACAACAAAATTTGAGAAAATCTTCTTTTAAAGGAAAAACTCAATCTAGTTCTTATGTTAAGAAAGACTACAAGAGGGAGGGTCAATTTGATTCCTCTAAGAAATTTGGCAAAGGTCTTGAAAAAGAAAAAGAAAATGAAAAAGAGAAAAACAAAAATAGTGTCACTTCTAGTAGTAAGACTAGTGACATCAAATGCTTCAAATGTCTTGGGAGAGGCCATATAGCTTCTCAATGCCCCACTAAAAAGGTGATGATTTTGAAAGGGGAAGACATTTATAGTAGTGTTGATGAATCTAGTACTACCACTTCTAGTGATAGTGAAACTAGTGAAGAAGACCATCACATTGAAAGTGCATATCCTTATGATGGTCAACTTCTCATGGTTAGAAGGCTTCTTGGAAGCCAACCTCATGAGTCCCATCTTTCACAAAGGGAGAACATTTTTCACACAAGGTGTAAAGTTTTAGACAATGCTTGTTCTCTCATTGTGGATAGTGGGTCTTGTTGCAACTGTTGTAGCACAAGGTTGGTAGAGAAGCTTGGTCTTACTATTATTCCTCATCCGAAACCATATCAACTTCATTGGATTAATGAAGATGGGGATATTAATGTTAATCAACAAGTGAAAGTCAAGTTCTCTATTGGAAACTATGAAGACCAAGTGGTTTGTGACATAGTTCCAATGGAAGCTTGTCATATTTTGTTGGGAAGGCCATGGCAATTTGACAAGAAAACCATGCACAATGGCCTTACCAATGAAATTACTTTCACTCATAAAGAAAAGAAGTTTGTACTTCATCCTTTGTCTCCTTCACAAGTGATAGAGGATCAAGTACAAATGAAAAAGAAAAGAGAAGAAGAAAAAAAAAACTTGATTAAAAAAAAAAACAAAAAGGAAAAGAAGCATAATTCTTCAAAGAAGAAGGAAGAGAAATCTTTAGAAGGAATTCAACAAGAAACTCTAAAACAAACTCTAAATGTTGAAAAGCCTTCTTACCTTCTTCTTTGTAAAAGTGTGCTTCAGTGTCATAATTTAAGCATTGAGCTTAGTTCTTTACCTCCTCTAGTTTCTCAATTATTAAAAGAATTTGATGATATATTCCCTAGTGAAGGTCCAAAAGGCCTTCCTCCTTTTAGGGGTATAGAACATCAAATTGATTTTGTGCCTGGGGCTAGTCTACCCAATAGACCAGCCTATAGGACAAATCCTCAAGAAACTAAGGAGATAGAGAATCAAGTTCATGAGTTATTGAATAAGGGGTGGGTTCAAAAGAGTTTGAGTCCCTGTGCTGTGCCTGTATTGTTAGTGCCCAAGAAAGATGGAAAATGGAGAATGTGTTGTGATTGTAGGGCTATTAACAATATCACCATCAAGTACAGGCACCCAATTCCTAGACTTGATGATATGCTTGATGAGTTCCATGGTGCTTCCATATTTTCTAAAATTGATCTTAAAAGTGGTTATCATCAAATAAGAATTAAAAAGGGTGATGAATGGAAAACTGCTTTTAAGACCAAATTTGGATTGTATGAATGGTTAGTTATGCCTTTTGGTTTAACTAATGCACCAAGTACATTCATGAGGCTTATGAATCATGTCTTGAGAGAATGTATAGGAAAATTTGTTGTTGTTTATTTTGATGACATCTTAATCTATAGTAGGTCTCAAGATGATCACATAGGACATCTTAGAGAAGTTATGATGATCCTTAGGGAAAACCAATTATTTGCAAATCTTGAAAAATGTACTTTTTGTGTGTATCATGTGGTTTTCCTAGGGTTCATTGTAAGCAAAAATGGGGTCCAAGTGGATCCCGAGAAAATTAAAGCCATTCAAGAGTGGCCCACGCCTAAAAATGTTAGTGAAGTTAGGAGTTTTCATGGTTTAGCAAGTTTTTATAGAAGATTTGTGCCTAACTTCTCTAGCATTGCTTCACCCTTGAATGAGCTTGTCAAAAAAGATATTTTATTTGAATGGACTTCAAAGCATGACCAAGCATTTCAATTACTTAAAGATCAACTTACTAATGCACCCATTTTAGCTCTACCTAATTTTGAAAAGACTTTTGAGTTAGAATGTGATGCATCAGGAGTTGGCATAGGAGCAGTGTTATTGCAAGGAGGACACCCCATTGCATATTTTAGTGAAAAACTAAAAGGTGCCTCCCTCAATTACCCTACCTATGATAAGGAGTTGTATGCCTTGGTTAGAGCTTTACAAACTTGGGAGCACTATCTTGTGTCCAAAGAGTTTGTCATCCATAGTGACCATGAGTCACTTAAATATTTAAGAGGTCAAGGTAAATTAAATAAGAGACATGCCAAGTGGTTAGAGTTTCTTGAACAATTTCCATATATTATTAAATTCAAGAAAGGAAAATCCAATGTTGTAGCTGATGCTTTATCTAGGAGACATACCTTGCTTGTGTCCCTAGGAACTCAAATTCTTGGATTTGATAATATTAGGGAATTGTATGAAAAAGATCTTGAACTTGGTGATAATTATAAAAAATGTCAACAAAAAGCTTTTGATGGTTTTTATATGGCTGAGGGGTATTTATATAAAGAAGGAAGATTGTGTATACCCCAAGGATCCATTAGAAAACTATTAATTAAAGAGAGTCATGAAGGTGGGCTTATGGGGCACTTTGGAGTTGATAAAACCCTTAGTTTGCTAAAAGAAAAATTCTATTGGCCCCATATGCGAAAGGATGTCCAAAGGTATTGTTTTATATGTTTAGCTTGTTTACAAGCTAAATCTAAAATAATGCCTCATGGAACATATACACCTTTGCCTGTTGCTTCTTCCCCTTGGGTAGATATTAGCATGGACTTTGTGCTAGGTTTACCTAGAACCCAAAGGGGAATGGATTCTATCTTTGTGGTAGTGGACGGTTTTAGTAAAATGGCTCATTTTATTCCATGCCACAAAGTAGATGATGCAAGCAACATTGCAAAACTCTTCTTTAGAGATGTGGTTAAACTTCATGGGCTTCCTAGGACTATAGTTTCAGATAGAGATACAAAGTTCCTCAGCCACTTTTGGCGTGTCTTATGGTCAAGACTAGGAACTAAACTCCTCTTTTCAACTACTTGTCATCCTCAAACAGATGGCCAAACTGAGGTAGTGAATAGATCTCTGTCTACTATGCTTAGGGCAGTCCTAAAGGTAATCACAAATCTTGGGATGAGTTTTTGCCCCATATTGAATTTTCCTACAATAGGGTAGTTCATAAAACTACCAATATTTCTCCTTTTGAGGCTGTGTATGGATTTAATCCTTTGACCCCTCTAGATTTGATACCTCTTCCTAATGTTGAGCATTTCATTCATAAGGAAGGGGCTTCAAGGGCTGATTTTATCAAGAAATTACATGAAAGGATTAAAATTCATATTCAAAATCAAAATGAGAAGTATGCAAAACAAGGAAATAAAGGCAAGAAAGCTATGATCTTCGAGGAAGGAGATTGGGTTTGGCTTCATTTAAGAAAAGAACGTTTTCCACAACAAAGGAAGTCCAAACTCAGTCCTAGAGGAGATGGTCCCTTTCAGGTCTTACAGCGTATCAATGATAACGCTTATAGACTTGATTTACCCTCTGATTATGGAGTCAGCACTACTTTTAATGTGAGTGATCTTAAACCTTTTGTAGGTGCTAGTGATGATGAGGAGGAACCTTCAGATTCGAGGTCGAATCCTTCTCAAGAGGGAGGGAATGATGGAAGAGCATGGGCCAAAGGCCCAACCACTAGAGCTATGGCCAGGAGATTACTTGAAGATTTGACTGCTTCAGAGCTTAGTGGGCCCAATGGGCTTGGTGGGCCTAGGGTGCTTCTCACTTGGGCTTTAATGGATTAACCACCACATTTTATTGCATTACTTAGTATAGGATGTAACTTTCATTTTTGGTCTTGTATTTTGACCTTAGACTAGGGTTGTTGTACTTGGGCTTATTTTGGGCTTCTTAAGCTTTGGGCTTTTGATACCCAATATTAGGCTCATTCTTCTTCTTATATTTTTTTCTATTCATTGTATTCATTGGACCAATGTATTTAGGTCATTAGCTTAGGATTATAGGAGGTATACATTAATAGGAGAATTAGGTTTCATTTAATTATCATTTAGAAGCAATTTGACTTGAATTTGAGTCACATGGAAGGCATGGAGTGGCTCCGGCCATGTGAGCTCCAAATTCACCTCAAATCA
Organism: Cajanus cajan; assembly: GCF_000230855.2. Lineage (NCBI taxonomy): Eukaryota > Viridiplantae > Streptophyta > Magnoliopsida > Fabales > Fabaceae > Cajanus > Cajanus cajan. The sequence goes on along the minus strand of NC_138524.1, from coordinate 31,180,860 downwards.
CTTCCAAATGACAATCAAATGGAGGTAGCATCCGTGTGGTTAAGTGAGATGGCCAAAGTTTGAATTTCAAATTCAAATTTGAAATTCAAACTTGGCGCCACTTTTGGTTAACCAAGGTGCCGCCAACTTTAACCTAGTTTTCTCCCTATAAATGTAACCTTTACCTCCTTGTATGAACACTTTTGATATATGAGAATTTTCTGAAAATTATCTTCAGCCAAATTCCCTCAAGAGTCACCGAAAATATTCCAAGAGAGAACCTTAAGAGAATGCCTTCAAACACCTTAGGAAACCCTAGTTTTTCCTTCACTTTGAAGTGAGCAATCCTTTGGTTTCTTGAGCTTGGATACTTCCTTCTTCCATTTCCGCAACATCATCCATCTTTGAGCTTCATTTCATTCGGTCTACAACTCCTAGAAGAAGATCCGTGGCTTGGAGGAGTTAAGGAGAAGCACATCCATCACTTTTCCTTCTCACTTCCATCAATTGTTCAAGCTCCTCATTGAGGACACGATTTCTTTCCTCTAGATCTTCCATAGCTTTTATCTTTTGAGCGTGTGTGAGTACGGAATGTTGAAAAGCCACCTTTAAGGGATAAAATTTCCTATTAAGCTTATTTAAATGATAATGCATGAAGGAGGTCTCTCAACAAAGACTTGGTAGCCAATCCTTTGAACATGAGATCAAAGTGTCCCTTTTCGTAAATTTTTACGATGTAACAAAGGTCACACTAATTGGAGTTCATCAGTCTTTGTGAGAAATCTCCTTGTGATCATAGGAATGTATGTGGTATGCATGTCCCTCTTTTTTACTCTCTCTTTTATATTTTATTTTTTTATTTTTGAAAAAAACATGATGCCCCCTTTTTAAATAGGGGAGGTATGATTCTCACAGATCTTATTTTCACGCTAAGTTTTCTCTCACATGATAATGCATTTTTTTTTTGTGTTTTTCTTTACCTTAGGGGAATTATAAAAAATAAATGAATGGTTTGAATAGACAAAATGCAACAAACATATGCTCATACAATCCACAAGCAGTCGCGTATAAATCCATGGTCTGTGGTCCCTGTTAAGAAAAGTGCATTGTATAGGACGGTTCTAATTATCCTCACTTTGGTCTTAAGGTCCCCAAGGTGCCCCCATTATAGGGACCCAGTATCTCTGTCGCCGTCACCTGGCAAACTCTAAGGTCTGTCGCAGTATTTCGGGCTAGAGTAACCGGTTATCACCTTGAGTGTGATTTCAGACAAGGCTCGCAGGCTCCAAGGCCAAACTTGGGCCGGTCGTACGTCAACCACTCCCTATATTTTTATTCCAAACATGTGCGGAATTTAAATAAACAAACAGATACCAAAGCTAAATAAAGAAAAAAAACAAGGTAAAGGGGAAAAATATTTAAATTATTTATTCTTATTTTATTAACTTCATCATTTATTTGGGCCTGACCCTCTTAAAACGTCCCCAGTGGAGCCGCCATCTGTCGCAACCCGAAAATTTCCGATCTCGCGACATATGGTTTATACATCCTTTTAAAGATCTCATTAATTAAGGAATGTCCGGACACCAGACTAATCCTTAATTAATGGTTTTGAAAAATGAGTTCATGGAGTCGCCACGAATATTTTACTCAAAACATTGGAAAAAGAAAAGGTTTTTTTTTTAAAATCCAATAATGGCCTTGATAACCAGAATTGGGTTCGGGGTCGGTTACGTGTAGGGAAGGTATTAAGCACCCCTACAGCGTCCTCAATCGGTATCCTATGATGAAGTTAACGTGATGAGAATTAATAATTTAAATATTTAATCCCCTTTATTAATATATTTATTTACATGCTTGAAATTTAAATTATACAATTAACTCAAAAATGTCTACATGATTGCTTTTAATATAACAATATTTATCAAAGATAAAAAAATAAAATAGAGAGAAGAAGATTGATTGAAATACCTCTTGAACGAGCTCTATTGAATCTTCAAATATGAAAAAGGTGCTTTGTGGCGACCTTTCACACTACAATATGCCTCACAGATCTCAAGAAATGTAATAGGAAAAGGAGAGAAAAAAGAGATGCGACACAAATCTCAAGAAATACAATAGAAGGGAGAGAGATAGAGAATTTTCGTGCTCAAAGGAGTCTTATTCGAAATTTCTCTGGCCGCCTGGAGAACTGTGCCCGAGGCTTCAATTTATAGGGATCAGATGTGGGTCGGAACGGCCCGTTCTGGATTCGGAACGGCCCGTTCCGGATCCGAATGTTATGTTCAGATTACGCACCCTGGAACGGCCCGTTCCAAATTTGACTTGTTTGGAACGGCCCGTTCTGGTATTGGAACGGCCCGTTCCGGTATTGGATTTTTAGTTGTTTTAGTCACGTTGGAACGGCCCGTTTTGATATTGGAACGGCCCGTTTCGAGGTTCAGAACGGCCCGTTCCAATTCTGGAACAGCCCGTTCCGGGCTACTAAAACAACCTTATTTGACCTTTAGGCCTTCTAATATCCTGTCTTGTTGTTTGCCTGCTTCGGGAGCTCCTTTCCTTCATGATGTAGGTCCATTTTCTTGTTTGTGTGCCTCCCGGACGAAATTGGGTGTCTACAATAACCCAAGAAGACAATATTTGGCTTTGGCATAAGAGAGCTGCACATATTCACATGGATCATTTAAATAAACTGAGTAGGAAGGAATTAGTGGTAGGATTACCTAAACTCAAGTTTAGTAAGGACAAACTATGTGATGCTTGTCAAAAGGGCAAGCAAGTGAAGGCTAGCTTTAAAAGTAAAAATTAGATTTCCACCACTAGACCTTTGCAATTGATTCACATGGATTTGTTTGGTCCTTCAAGAACCATGAGTCTAGGTGGGAACTACTATGGTTTATTCATTGTAGATGACTACTCAAGATTCACATGGGTTATGTTTCTTGCAAATAAAAATGATGCTTTTAATGCCTTTAGAAAATTTTCCAATCTTGTTCAAAATGAAAAGAATTCAAACATTACCTCTATAAGAAGTGACCATGGAGGTGAATTCCAAAATGGGGTTGTTGAGAGGAAAAATAGGTCTCTTGAAGAACTAGCTAGGACTATGTTGAATGAGACAAAATTGCCAAAATATTTTTGGGCTGATGCTATTAACACAGCTTGTCATGTGTTAAACAAGTTCTGATCCGGCCTATATTAAAGAAAACACCCTATGAAATTTACAATGGAAGGAAGCCCAATATTTCATACTTTAGAGTGTTTGGGTGTAAGTTCTTTATGTTGAACAATGGGAAAGAGCAACTTGGAAAATTTGATGCAAAGGCTGATGAGGCAATCTTTCTAGGATATTCTACAAATAGCAAAGCCTATAGAATCTATATCAAGAGAACTCTAGTTGTTGAAGAATCAGTCCATGTTGTATTTGATGAGACTAACAAACAAGAGACAAGGAAAACTGAAATAGAAGACTTGACTGATTTGCTTGATCAACCTCTATTGGAGAGTGAACCAAATGAAAAGCCTAAAGAGAGTGAATCACATGAAAACACTAAGGATACAAGTGAACAATTTCCTAAGGAATGGAAAACTTCTAAGGACTTATCAATGGATAACATAATTGGAAATATTGGTAAGGGTGTTTCAACTAGAAGTTCCATTAAGAATATTTGCAATACTATGGCTTTTGTGTCACAAGTTGAACCTAAGAGTATTGACGAAGCACTAAAAGATGAACATTGGTTAATGGCCATGCAAGAGGAGCTAAATCAGTTTGAAAGAAATGAAGTATGGGATTTAATGCCATTACCAACTGATTATCCAATTATAGGAACCAAGTGGGCTTTTAGAAATAAGCTTGATGAATCAGGGATAATTATAAGAAATAACCTGATTCTTTTCTTATGTTGCGCTCTGGGTTGTCATTGACATATCTTTGTCTAATGTTCATTATCATCTGGCGCACATCTCATGTTCCATTTATCATTTGGCTTGGTTTGTTTGATCCTTGGTTCATGCTTTAGTTTTTCCTATTTCTTATATTTATCTGAAATACTAACACATAGGTTAGTCATAACAATATGTATTATATTTGTCATGCTCACTTGAAATCTAGCGCAGACGCATACACTGAACATAATGTCAGGTCTGGATGTCATTAGGTACAAAAGTGAGCCTAGCATTCCTCGGTACATGGTGCTATCTACGTCTGGTGAGTCTTCGTCCAGACCAAGAGTAGATGATGGATGCATTGGAGTCTTCATTGGTTTTGCGTCTTCCATCTTATACTTATTTAGTAGCTCTTTCGTATATTTCATCTAATGAATTTTGATCCCTTCGTCTGACTAGATGATTTGAAGTCCTAGAAAGAAATTCAGTTCTCCCATCATGCTCATTTCAAATTCATCCTGCATAAGCTTGGAAAACTCTTGACAGATTATCATTAGTAGCTCCAAATATTATGTCATCTATATAAATTTGAACTATTATGAAATCGTCTTTTAGTACTTTTTGAAATAAGGTGTTGTCAATTTTTCCTATTATGAAGTTATTTCTTATTAGAAAAGAGCTTTAATTTGTCGTTCCACGCTCTTGGTGCTTATTTCAGTCTATACAAGGCTTTGTTTAGCTTGAAAACATGGGATGGAAGCAAGTAGCTTTCAAAACCAGGGGGTTGGCTTACGTAAACTTCTTCTGAAATTGATACATTTAAAAATGCACTTTTTACGTCCATTTGATATAATTTCATACCAGTGCATGCAACAAATGCAAGTAATATTCTAATAGCTTCTATTCTAGCAACAGGTGCAAAGGTTTCAGTAAAGTCAATACCTTCTTGCTGCGAGTATCCTTTTGCAACTAACCTTTCTTTATTCCTTACCACATTTCCTAATTCGTCTAGCTTGTTTCTGTACACCCATTTCGTGCCAATTATTGTTCTACCCTTTGGAGCTTGAACGAGTTTTCAGACGTCATTCTTCTGGAATTGGGTGAGTTCTTCCTGCATAGCTTGAACCCAACTATTGTTTGATAAGGCTTCGTCCATGGCCTTTGGTTCAACTTGAGACAACAGTGCAATTTGTGCTTGGGTTTTGAACGAGCTTCTCGTTCTTACTACATCTTTTGCCTCGCCAATGATCTGCCCTTGAGGATGATGAGCCTTCATCTGCCAGTTTCGATTTACAAGCTCTCTTTCCTCTCTATCATCCTATTGAACATCAATTTCTTTAGACTCATCTTCCTTTGACTGAATTTTATTTACCTGCATATTCTCAAAGAAATTTCCTAGCTTTGATATTTCTTTATCAGGCTTGTTTTCATCAAACTTAACGTGAATGGCTTCTTCAACAGTTTTGGTTCTATTGTTGAAGACTCTATAGGCTCTTGACCTTTCAGAGTATCCAAGCAGGATACCCTCATCGATTTTTGAGTCAAATTTTCCTAAGTTATCTTTAGTATTTAAAATGAAGCATTTGCATCCGAATGGATGAAAGTAATATATGTTGGGTGCTCGTCCCTTCCACAATTCATAGGGAGTTTTCTTCAAGATAATTCTAATATATATTCTATTTTGTATATAGCAAGAAGTATTAACTGCTTCTGCCCAGAAATGTTTGGGAGTTGAAAAATCATTTAATAAAGTTCTTATCATTTTTTGTAAAGACCGATTCTTTCTTTCTACAACTCCATTTTGCTGTGGAGTTTTAGGAGTTGAAAAATTGTGTTTGATTCCATTTTCTTCACAAAAATCTTGAAACTTTTCACTTTCAAATTCTCCCCCATGATCACTTCTTATAAACGCAATTGATATTCCTTTTTCGTTTTGAACTCTTTTACAGAATACATGGAATACCTTGAAGGACTCATCCTTGTGGGTTATGAACAACACCCATGCCCATCTAGTGTAGTCATCAACAATGACTAGTCCATATCTTTTACCACTGACAGATGCAATCCTAGTGGGACCGAATAGATCTATGTGGAGCAGCTCAAGAGGTCTTGAGGTGGAAACAAGATTTTTACTTTTGAATGAACTTTTAACTTGTTTCCCCTTTTGACATGCTTCACATAAGCTATTTGTCTGGTACACAACACTCGATAGACCTCTTACGAGGTTATGCTTTTTCATCTTTGAGATAAATCTCAAGCTTACATGGCCAAGCTTCTTGTGCCACATCCACTGGTTTTCATAGGATACTAGACAATCAACATTTTGATTTTCTAGTTCATTAAGCATTATTTTGTACAAGTTATTGCATCTATTAGCCGTAAATAATATAGATGAATCAATTTGAATAATAGTACATTTAGTTTTGTTGTAGGATACTTCGTAACCACTGTCACATAATTGACTTATGCTCAGCAAGTTATGAGTTAATCCTTTAACATATAAGACGTTATCAATGGTGATAGAGGAATTTATACCTATTTTATCTATCCCCATGATTTGTCTATTTTTCCCTCCGCCAAATGTGACTTGGCCTCCTTTCTTGGACCTGAGGTCTAGGAACATAGACCTTTCGCCCGTCATGTGTCGCGAGTAGCCACTGTCTAGGTACCATGACTGGACACTTCTTTTTCTTGTTGAACAGAACTGCAACAGGTATTATTTTAGTCTTTGATACCCAAATGGATTTGGGTCCGTAAATGTTAGTTTGTGAGGTTTTGGAATACCTCTTCTTGTGCATGTGACTGCACTTGGAAGTGAAATGCCAATGCTTCCCATAAGTAGGATATGCAGATGTACTTGATTTGTTTTTTGATTCAGAATCAACATATGTGAAACCCTCTACCCCAACATACCTATACAACAATTATAAAAACATATTCTATGTTTAAATAAAATCTTTAGAATTAAAACAATGAATCCATTAACATAAGAGTAGAGAATTCACATTTGTAAACTTCAAACATGGTCAAATGCAGAATTTATAGAAAAATGAATCTTTTCCAAAATAGAATAACAATAAGGAAGCCTAAGCCTCATCACCAATATCCTTGTGTTGATGATCACCTGCAACATAATTTAAACATATACAAAGGACAAGAAGGGAGTGAGAAACATCTCACTCGGTTCCAGGTGTAGAAATAACAGTTAGGTAACACACACATAACAAACATATTACAAGTCACAAGCACCAACCATATATAAACAATACACATACATAATCAATATCACATGTACACTCATTTATCGTACAATGATGTTATGGAGTCGACTCATAAATGCATGCATATGGCGCCATGCAGAAGTTTCACATTTCTCATCACTTCATGAATACATCACTGGTGACCAAAAGTACACCTAGAATAGCTTGTTACATCATTGGTGACCCTAAGGTACACCTTGTTAGCGTGTTACATCATTTGTGACCCTAAGGCACACCCTATATGCTTGTTAATCATTGGTGACCCTAAGGTACACCTTGTTAGCTTGTTACATCATTGGTGACCCTAAGGTACACCCTGTATATGCTTGTTACATCATTGGTGACCCTAAGGTACACCTTGTTAGCGTGTTATATCATTGGTGACCGTAAGGTACACCTTGTCAGCTTGTTACATCATTTGTGACCCTAAGGTACACCTTGTTACTTGTTACATCATTGGTGACCCTAAGGTACACCTTATTAGCTTGTTACATCACTGGTATTGGGCCTAAGTGGCACACCTAGAATAAATCATTTCATCACATAGCTTGTTGCATCACTGGTATGCGGCCTAAGCGGCACACCTGGAATAAATCATTTCATCACATAGCTTGTTACATTACTGGTATGCGGCCTAAGCGACACACTTGAAATAAATCTTATATGCACATGATGCATGTCACACATTCACTATTTCATTGACTCAACATTTCACTTGTCATAGAATTTCATGTCTTGTCTCATTTCATCACATTTCACATTCTCATAGTCATAGTTTTCACATTAGCACATTCTCATTCACATCATGTCTTATGTCATTTGTTTATATTTCAAATAGTCATACTCATACATAATTGTTCCTCACAGGGTTTCGCACAGGAAGCCACAGAGCACTCTAGTTCATATCAAAACTTATCTATTTTTGAAATCAAATACATATTTACACTCTACATCACACAAGGAACGCAACAGAACATTCAGAAAGAAAAACATAAAACATTCATATTTTGGCTATTTCTCATAGGGTTCTCTCAAGAACCCACAAAGCACTCTAATTCATATCAAAACATATTTATTCTCAAAATTAATCACATATTCACACATCACATCCAACAAGGAACACAACAGAACAATCAGAAAGCAAAACAAAAAACATTCATATTTTGCTTGTTCCTAGAAGCATGCATCAGGCAAGGGATTGGGGCCAATCCTACTACCGAACAATTATTTCCACACCCCTGAGCGAGGTTTCTCACTCCCCCTAACCTGGATAAGCAGAAGATGAAGCTAGAGTGGAATCTAGTTGATTTGGTTCTCTTGGTTCTCCTTGATCTTCAGAGAGTGTGTCTAGAAGCAGTGCTAGAGTATTCTATTTATAGATTTTAGAAGTGGCCAGAATGGCCCGTTTTGAATACGGAATGGCCTGTCCTAGACTCATTCATCATGTGTAAGATTCACATTTGGAACGGCCTGTTCTTAAACCAGAATGGCCCGTTATGAGGTTACGTTGTAACACATAACGAGCATGTTTGGAACGACCCGTTCTTAAACCAGAACAGCCCGTTCTGGGGTTGCATTTTAACATATAACCACCATGTTTGTTATGGCCCGTTCCTAAACAAAAATGGCCCGTTTCCAACTAGGGTTACAGTCCATTTTAGTAGTTTGGAACGGCTTGTTCTAGTTTGGGAACGGCCCGTTCTGGGCTACCAAAAATAAATCTTTTTAGTAGTTTGCAACGACCCGTTCTGGGCTACTAAATCACCTTTATTAGGCTTTGAGCCTTCGTATAATCTGTGAAAATTGGGGTGTTACAATTCTCCCCTCCTTTTTGAAATTTCGTCCCCGAAATTTACCTGAAAAATAAAAATGGGTAGGCTCCTTGCATCTTGCTTTCTAATTCGTAAGTCACAGTCTCACCAGTCCCCTTTCAGAAACTATACTAGTAGGAAAACCTATATAACCTCACTACCTCACTAATGTACAATTCTATCAATCTCTCTAAGGAATATGTATTATCAATAAGGGTAAGACAAGAAAACTTGGTGAGTCTATCCACTATAACTCAAAATAAATCAAATTTCTTAAGCGTCTTAGGTAAATCTATAACAAAGTCCATCAACACACCATCTTACTTCTAAAATGGGACGTCTAAAGGCTATAAAAATCCTAAAGAATTCTAGTGTTCTACCTTAGACTTCTAGCATACTACACACGAGTACACAAATTCCTCTACTCCTCTCTTCACCTTAAGCCACCACGCTTCCACTGCGCCACTCTGATCCATCTTATTAGCTCCTAAATGAATTCTAAGAGTACTCTTTTGTCCTTCCTCTAAGATCATCTTCGTTAATTCGGGATTACTAGCTATATAGATTCTATCCTTGAACCCCTAAACACCATCAACTTCTACTCGTAAAGGGATATCTATACCCCTACCAATCTTTTGCACTTGGTTTACTAAGAAAAGATCTAAATCCTGTGCTTCTCTATTCTCATCCATTAATTCACTAGTCACTTTCAACATACTCAATGCAATGCTCTTAAGGGTGAGCTCACACATCACGCTTAAGTCTCTAATCTCCTCAATCAAATCCAACCTTTAAATCATCAAAGACGATAGGTGAATGGTCATCCTACTCAAGGCATTTGTCACAATAATAGCTTTACTTCTTGTAGACCCCTAAAATTGTCCGGGTCGGAAATAAGACTCAAAGACTCTCGAAGACCGAAGGAAAGTCAGCCGGAAGGACTCCTGGAAGACCCTAGGATGATTCTTTGCAAGTCTAGGAGTCTTAGAGTAGCTTAGAATAAGGGTGTGCGAGGATTGGAGCTCAATACGCCCTCCCAGAGGTTCAGTACGGTCGTACTGAGCCATTTGAACTGCAATACAGCCGTAATGAACTCAATACGGCCGTACTGAAGTTTTTGAACTTCAGTACGGCCGTACCAAATTCAATACGGCCGTACTGTAGTTCAAAAAACTTCAGTACGGCCGTACCAAATTCAATACGGCCGTACTGTAGTTCAAAAACCCAGTACGGGCCGTATTGACCTCCCAGGCCGTATTGCGCCTCAATCCTATAAATAGGACGTCATTGGCACGTCCTCCCACACTTTTTACACATTCCTCAACCCTCATGCTGAGTATTCTTGGGTTTTTGAGCTATTCTCTGCCCTAGATATCTCTCCGGGAGCCGATCCGACGAAGTTCTTGAGTCATGAGCCATTAGCTTGAGATTCGAACAAGTCGAAGGGAAATCTCTTTCATTTCCATAGTAAAAATTTGTCTTTAGGGGAAAGGAGCGAGCGGACGTGTAGTGGGAAGGAGCGCCAAAAAGCCTCCTAACGTTGTTCTGATATATATAAAAGCCCGCTTCGGAGGTTTCTTTCTAAATCCTTTCTTTTACCGCTTTTATTGATTTTTGATTGTCGCATTGCATGTTTAGAGCTTTCATCATGTAAATATTTAATCTATAATCGTTTCTAATAAATAGGGGTAATTTAGTAATTTTACATTGTTATTTATGAAATAATCCGTCATAGGGAACCCGAAAGGGGCGTTGTGGGGTGCTAACACCTTCCTCGCACGTACTCGACTCCCTTACCCGACTCTGGTTGTAATGGCCAATGTTGATTTATGAAAATCAATTGCCTTATATCTTTTTCCAATGTTTTGAGTAAAATATTGGTGGCGACTCCAAGAACCCTTCTTTTTACGAAAACCACTAATCCATGGAGGGTCCCGCTTGGGATTAACATGGATTGGTGAGAGTCATTTAAATAAAATTGTTAGCTCGATGAGGTCTCAGTTTGAGAATAAGTCGTTCTAACAATCCATCATTTTTCAAAACTAAAAAGAGTCCGACCATCGTCGCGAATGCCAAGGTCCGTTTCGGCGGGTGGCGACACTTCTATGACCCTCTCCAAAGATCAAAAACCTAAGCATAAGTTCACTAGGTACACATACTCGGTCTCTAAATCCCACCACTCCCCTACAACCAAGGCAAACTCTCATCCACTATCTTGTCCTATAGCCTCACGTTTTACCACCAAAAATGAATCATCTAAATGTGCTTCTCCAATTTCCTTTGACAATCCACTAGTTACTCAAATCATACCTAGTCTCACATTACTAAGGGTAACCTCATAAGCCAAATTTAAATCCTTAGACTAAGCCAAAAGATCCATCTCTCTAATCATAAGAGAAGTTAAATGTAGAGGTTTCCTATTTAAAACATCAACCACCACATTGGCTTTCGCCATATAATAACTAAGATTAAAATCCTAGTCCTTAAGAAATTCCAATTATCTCGTTGGTCAAAAGATATTTAAGACTCTTACGATCACTAACTACCTCAAGCTTAGAATCATATAGGTAGTGTCTCCAAATCTTCATGTAAATATCATAAGCTACTACCTTTCCTTCTTGCATCAATGGTCCACCCAAACCCGTCCTCGAAGCATTACTATATACCACAAAAGACTTACTAAAATCTGGTAACATTAACACTAGCCAATCTTTCCTTAAGAGTTTGGAAACTATTCTCACACTATCCCACACAAAGAAAACACTCTTCCTAGTCAATCTAATCAAAGGTAATGCTATCTTAGAAATTTTCTCAATAATCGTCCAATAATAATAAGCTAACCTAAGAAAACTCCTAACCTTACTAACTGACTTTTGGTATCTCCCAATTAAGCATAACTTCTACCTCAGGTAGATCTACGTTATACCTCTGCTAGAAATTATAGGATCTAGAAAACTCGTCTCATATTAGTTGTTTCTTAGACTAAATTCAATAAAGATTAACCAATAATTCATATAGGAGTCATTCCCATTTGCTAGAGGTTCAATAAACTTCATTGGAAATTTGTATTAGAAAAGTTTTAATTGAAATAAAAATCCTTAAACTCTGGTAAAATTTTTAAGTTTCATTGAATCCAATTCACCCCCTCTTAGATTGAGCCATTCTTTTCTATCAATAACAACCTGAGTCAAAATGGCCCGTACTAGATTGGGAATGGCCCATTCTGACCTAGGTTTTCTAGGCCTTTTGAGGAAGTTGAAACGGGCCGTTCCGGGCACGTAATTCACTCTTGTTGGATTTTGGGTTTAGGCTCTATCTTACTCTTGAATATCATGCATGTTTTTAGGGGGTGTCTCCTATGCACTACATTTAGTCTAAAGCATTATATAAATGCTCCGATCATTTGAATGTTCTTTGTTAAATCAAAATATAATAAGCTCTAATAAATCTGACAAAGCTTTGATAAATCTTAACTTTTTCTTGCATAAATTAGTTAACATATATAAATGCTTGGACATAAATAGATATACTCTAATATATATATATATATATATATATATATATATATATATGACTACGTAAATAGGTTCAGAAATTGTATGGTCTGGTATATAGTCTGGGTAAATGTTTTGATGCCTTAGTCTGTCACAAACGCTATATCATTTGTTTGATAAAACTAAGAAAATACAAAAAATTACATGTCATAAGAAAAATCTCAAATTTCAATCAAATATGTTCATATGTTTTTTCTTCAAAATCTTATATATATATTTTCATTAGTCTAATAAAATTTTTAAATCAAAGTATGTTTTCTTTCTTAAAAGTACTTTCATTTTTGTAATCAAAACCTTTTTGAAAGACTAAAATTCATTTTGCCTTATCCAAGAAAATCTCTTTCAAAAATAAAATAAGAGTGAACTTTTTAAAGTATGTTTGTCACCATCAAAAAAAAGGGAGATTGTTAAGTCAAAAGACGATCTTGGATCCCTCAAGTTTTAATGATAACAAACAAAAGATTTTTCTTTTAAACAAAATGAATTATCTGTCAAATATTCCATATTAGATGAAGTGCAAAATGTATATTGTCTGTAATATAAAGAGAATAAAAAAAAACATATAATCTATATCATTATGTATTTAACAGATACTTTTAAGTTAGACTAACAATAAATTCTATTAAATGTTTTCTTCCTTAACAGATCAAATAAGAAAGATGTCTTGGAACTCTCAAAATCTATTAAAGAATGAAAAGTCAAATTATCCATCAGAGGCAAAAAAAAAAATCCTGGATATCACGAAAAAGTAGAAAAAGGCTCTATAAGAATTATTCTGCATTGGCATTGCTTTTGCGAAGAACAACTATGCGCTGACATTACTTTTGTTATTCCCATTTCTAAAATAAATGATGATAAGTAGTCTCCTATATTAGATAAGAGATACATTTTTTATAGAAACTCATTTAATGGTTGCATTAAATGAAACAATGGTAATCTATTTCCTTTAAGATCAGTAATGAAAATAGGCGAAGCCACTGGTGAAACAAGCTGCTAGCTTCTCCCACACACTTTGTTAGCTTGTGCTACAAGCTTATAGCTTGGCTTGCTCCACAATCTTCAAAGCTTAGTTTTTTCCGCAACCTTCCAAGTTACTAGACAGGTTAGCTTGAGAGTAAGAAGGCTAACCATGGTTCTCCTTGAACCAAAGTTAGCCTAGCTTGCACCACAAGCCACCTCCTCACTATATAAGTCTTTTCCTTCACTTTGTAAACACTTTTGATGCCTTATATAAGAGAATTCTGAATTTTCCTCTAGATTTTCTCTCTTCCATAAGTTCTAACCTCTTTGATTTTCATCCATTCCTCTTATCCTCTTCAAAAAAGAGTGAGGTAAGGATTGAAGTGGCTAATCTTCCTCAAGGAATGGTGCCACTTGACATTGTTCTTCAACATCTTTGGTGAAATCCGAAGCTTCATCCACCATTGGAGGCTTTGGAGAAGCTTAAGGAGAACCAAGGAGCCAAAGGTCTACGGGGAAGCTTAAAGAGGAATCAACTCCAATCCGATTTCTCAACAAGTCTTCCATCAGTTTCTCACAAGTTTGCTTTGTCTATCTTCATTATGAATCCCTTGAGATGAGAAATGTCTATTGATGCATTAAATGCTTGCATTAATTTCATTTCACCAAATTGTCACTTCTTATTTGATCTAGGAGGCTAGTTATCAACTTTAGGGTACCAAATGAACTTTCTCCATCAAATTTTTCTGACTTTCTCTATGATTTTAAGGATCTACTTGTCCTTGTCTCTTGTACACAACATGACTTCATTCACTTTAACAAACTTATGAGTTCCAATGAGCTTTCTTTGTTTTATCTATTAAGGAACAAGTTAGTCATGCACCAAGTAGCCATTACTAATTATAAATGACACATTTAAGACTTGATGAAGTAAAATTGTATGCTTCATCTGATGACATATAATCTATCTAAAGGCTAGATCTTATGCTTCGTTTGATTTTTATTTTTTAACAATATTTTTCCTTTAGTAAAATTTTCTATTTGTTATCATAACTTTAAAGCTTGAGAGATCCAAGATCATCATTTGACCTAACACCTTCATTTTCCATGGATCGTTCTTCCCTTTCATTATTAGATGCTGATGGCAAAGCTAGGTGAAGAAGATTGATGATCTTCCCTAGGATTTTCTCCAGCCTTGGTACTCTTCCTTGATCCAAATTCTGGAAATTCAAATCTAGCAAAGAAAGGAGAAGAAGAACGGACTTGAAGTGGAAGGAAGCACCAAAGCAAACTGAGCAATGGATTGCTCACAAATGGAACTAAACCTAGAAGCTTTCAAGGCTCGAAGCTAGGCGTGAGAAAGTGACTTTGAGGAGAGAATAAGGCTGAATCAAATCTGATTAGAATTCTCTATTAGGTTCAAAGTGAATACAAATGTGAAGGAAGAGACTTAAATAGACAATTAGCCAAGCCAAAGTGGCGCCAAGTTCAAATTTGAACTTTGGTGCCAAGAATTTGAATTTTGAATTCAAATTCTTTGGGCTGCCATGTGCTGAACGTGAATCATGGCTAATTAAGTTTCATTTGGAGTGAATTTAAGATGCATTTGAGTGTGCACATGTGCAGCCACCCTTGGCTAAAACATGTGACTCAAATTTAACTTAAATGCATGTTAAATGAAACCTAATTTAAGCTAGTTTTTCCTTATTAAGTATTCCTCCAATATTCCTACTCTAATGGCCTAAATACAAACATATAAAAATAAAAGGAAATAATAAAAGAAACAAAATGAGCCCAATATTGGGTACCAAACGCCTAAAGGCCCATGAAGCCTATGGCCAAAAAATGCTACTTTATATGGTCTAAAATACAAGACCAAAACATATGAACCCTATACTAATATAATATATACAAAATAGAAGAAAATGGATATCTCAAGTTGTGGCCCATGTGAAGAGCAAATTGAGCCTTGACTGGCCCAAATCTTCATGTCTAGCCCATTCTTCTTGGTTCCTTCAAGATGTCACCTCTTGCCCTCCTAGCCATGATTCCATCATCCCTCCCTCTTGAAAAGGATTTGTCCTCAAATCATGAGGATCTACATTGTAGAAATCATCACCTACATGCACAAAATACCATGTATAAGAGATGATATGTTCAAAGGAGGAAAATAGATTTTGTATCCTGAGAGGAATCCTTCTATGTAGCCTAGCAATGACACTTAAACTAATGAAACTAAACTCCCTAAAGTTATGGATAGGATCCTCTCCTAAACATAGTCTAGAATGAAATCCTAAAAATGTAATAAAACTAAGACTAATACAATGGAAAGAGTTATTCCTAAAGGCTAAAACATCTTGCCTAAGGTACCTTAAATAGTGACCTAGGCGTTTCTTAGAATATAAAGATAACAAAACAAAGAAATTTCCTAAAAAAATTTGGATTTTATTATTTGATAGATTGTCATGGAAAGATGGTGTCCAATGGAGTTTTGAAAACTCACATAAACTATGTTTGTCTTGTAGGGAAGGAGTCGAATTAAGTTTAATTGAAGATAAACTTCCCTTAAGATCAAACATAGAGTATAGAACACTACAAGTGGTATCTAATAAACAATATAAACCAAAAAGTGAGGGCTTTCTTAGAACAACTAAAGTAGAGAGAGTCCCAAAAATAGAAATACTTTCTTCCTTGGGTACCTCCAAGGAAGTAGTATAAGAATTAGGACTAGGAATATTCCACTCCTTCTTCACTATATCTTAAAGCTGAGAAATCTTTGTTTGAAAATAGTTTTGTTGCTCATTTTCAACTTCATGATTAGTGGCAACATTAGGATAAGAGTCAAGATCTTTATGTATAAAGAGAGTATTTTTCAATGGTTGTTTGGTGATAAAGTAACTCTCTTTAGTCACAAGTTCTTTCGAGGAGGCCCATTCATGCTTACTCTTCTCTAATAAATCTTTTTCTTTTCTTTCTTTCTTTCGTTTTCTTTTCATTTGTTTTTTATCCTCAAACACTTGGGGTGGTGTTAAAGGATGAAAAACAATTTTTCTATTTTTATGAGTGAAGGATATTTTGTTAGTAAGGCCATCATGTATAGTATGTTTGTCAAATTGCCATGGCCTACCTAACAAAATATGACAAGCTTCCATAGGCATCACATCACATAAAACTTTATCTTTATAATCCCCTATAGAAAACTTGACCTTCACTTGTTGATTTGCCTCCAATTCCTCACCTTCATTGAGCCAATGAAGTTTATAAGGTTGAGGGTAAGAAATGGTGGTAAGAGCTAACTTGTTAACCAACCTTGTACTACAACAATTAGAGCATGATCCACTATCAATAATGAGAGAACAAGCTCTTTTGGACACTAAAAATCTTGTATGAAAGATGTTCTCTCTTTGTGATAATGAAGTGGGACAAGGTTGGTTTCTAAGAAGCCTTTTGACCATAAGAAGATCACCATCAACAAGATAAATTTTTTCTATTTTCTCTTCTTGGTCACTAGCTTCCTCCTCATTCTCACAAGAAGAAGATGAAGATGATGGGGACTCTTCACTATAAATGTCTTTACCCCTATGTATCATGATCTTTTTGGTGGGGCATTGAGAGACAATGTGGCCTCTTCCTAGACACTTGAAACATTTTATTTCACGTGTCCTTTAGCTAGTGTGTGAGGTGATCTATTTCTTTTCCACATTTTTTTTCATTTTCTTGAGTTTTAGAAGGATTTTCTTTAGAGTAACTCTTGAATGAACTTCCCTCCCTCTTGAGATCTTCCTTGATTTAAGATTTAGAGTTGGTACTTTTAGAAGATTTTCTAAGTTGTTGTTGTTCTACCCTTATACAAAGTTTGACCAAATCATCTAGGTCCCTATAAGGAAGTAATTCAACGTTATCTCTTATATCAAGGTTAAGACCACTCAAGAATCTTGGTATGGTCAATCTCTCCTCTTCCCTTATACCAGCCCTCATTAAGTACAACTCCATTTTTTGTCTATATTTCTCCACGCTCATATTCTTTTGTTGGTATCTTTGGAGCTTATCCATAAGCTCTCTACTATAATAAAAATGTATATGCCTTCTTCTCATAGAACTCCTTAAATCATTCCAATATTCACTACAACAAAAGTGGCAATAGATAGCGCTATTTAGAGAGCGCTTAATTAATAAATGCTGTGTTTTAAAACATAAAACATTAAAAGAGCGCTTAATTAAATAAGCGCCATAATAAGGTTTTATATAGAGAGCGCTTATTAAAAAAAATGCTATCTTTGTATTATTTTATTTATAAAAAAATATGTTATAGCGCTTTTTTAAAAAAATGCTTTCTAAAAAAAATAAATAGATAGCGCGTTTGAATAGAAGCGTTATTTATAAGATTTTATAAAAAGTTTTATATAGAGAGCACTTAATAAAAAAAATGCTTTCTTTGTGTTATTTTATTTAGAAAAAATATGTTATAGCACTTTTCTAAAAAAGTGCTTTCTAAAGAAAATAAATAGATAACACATGTGAATAGAAGCGTCATTTATAAAATTTTATAAATTAATTATTTTTTTAAAAAATTATTATGACGCTCATTGAAAAATCAGTTTTGTAAAAAAAATAAAAATAAAGCACTTATTAAAAAAAACGCTTTCTATTGGTCCCTCACGTTCACATTGTTATTCACTGTTCAGATTTTTATTCACGCTTTCTATTCACGTTCACATTGTTATTCACTGTTCATATTTTTATTCACTTTCTCTAGCCTCTACCCCAAGTTCGGCCACATCGCCAAAGCCACCCTCGTGTTCCACACTATTGCCCACAAAGACGTCGTCTCATGGAACTCACTCATCAACGCCTCCTCCCAGCAACAATCCCACGCCACCTCTCTACACGCCGTGCGCCTCTTCCGTAGCATGATGGCACACAACACCCTCCCCGACGCCCCCACACCTTTGCTGGCCTCTTCACCGCCGCCTCCACGCTCTCCAGGAAAATCTCCTTCTAGGGTTCTCACGACCTATAATCCCCCAATCTTTTACTCTTATGCTTCGATCATGATTTTCTTTTCCGTAGTTATAATTACGACTTAAATTGTTCGATTTTCCTTTTTTCTTTCACTTCTCAAGGATTGTGGAGCACTCTGTGATCAATGAAAATGGATTTGGTGTCTGGTTACAAGGTAATTTTGTACCTTCTTTGCTGTCTCTGTTTTTGCGGATGCGTAACTAGATTCATTGATAAATGATTGTGGGGATTTTTTTTATTAAATTCTTGTTCATTGTAGATTTTACAATTATTACTCGTCAATGCTTAAGTTGTAGATAAGATATATAGCCACACTAGTTTCTGAGCTGGTTCGGTGTACTGTTGAGTTTTTGGACGATTTCAGTGTTGGGTTTGTTGAGAAATAGAGAATATTTGTAACTTTTTAGTCTTTGAGATTAACTTGTAACTTTTTAGTCTTTGAGATTAACTTGTAAATTTCTTGTTTAATATATTAATCTCAGTGCTTGCATTTGGTAGTGAGTAACTTGATATTATCAGCTAATTTTATTTTATCCGTGTCTCTGCTCATGTGTAAATTAATTTCTTAATTCCGGTGCAGGGCGTTTTTGAGCTTGTTTTGGGGAATGAGAATTCTTCAAGTGAAGATAGGTAAGCAGTTTTAATGTTCTTAAGATTCATTCTAATTGTATTCCACATTGTAGTTGTACACTCCTCTGTTTGATTCTTTGGTAGCATCCTATTTGACCTTGAGCTATAGTTGAAGATTGTCTAGGACTAGGATCATTATGTTTTGTTCATTCCTAGTCTCCATTTTTCTGTCCGTTTAGTTTTATCCATTTTGCAACAACTTCTGCTATAGAGTGCAGGTTACTGAATTATATTCTCCTTTTCTATTAATAATTTATTTATTTGTACTGAATTTAGTCACTTGACTGAAATTGATTTGTTATGCCCTAAATAAATGAAAATTGCATTCTTCAAAATTTAAGTTGGTTGAAATCTATAAGCTTCTAATAAAAAAAGTTACCCACAAGCACAATGCATGCTTTCATATGTATGACCCTTCTTATCATATAATATTCCTACTATCACTGCAAAGGGTATGCCTTGATTTATTACATGTTGTTGTACATGTACGACTAAGAATAGTTGTGTAGTGTACTTTTATCTCAGAATTACCACTTTTATTGCTATCTCTCTGCTATAATTGTTATGCTCTTAGATCATGGTTAGAGTAAATGTTCTATATTTTTTCCTTGAAAATAATTTCTAGAAAACACGTATTCTTAAAGAATGCCTTTATTGGTGTAGATTTTATTTTAGCACTTAAGAATAATACTGCTGGTCTACATTTGCGCGGCCTTGTATTTGATAGATTTGTTATTTTATTTCATGGGAATTAGGAGTGATAATGGTCTTCTATATCTGAACTATGTATATGGTTAACGGTGTGTTCTTAGAAAAAGCTTCAGCCACACCTTGCTGTTGTCTTCCTATTGATCTATTTGAAATAAATTTTATTACATATTAATTTCTATCTGCTTGCATATCAAACATCCTTTAGTTTCTATAATTTTTTAACCTTATGGTGCAGTTTATTGTTGATGACTATTTTTAATTAAAAATCAAGTCTCATTAAGTTTATTTTATGTTTTGCTATCATTCCAGTGTGGGGATTTCTTTTAATTACTTTAAATCATTTATTGTTTAATCTAGCTTCTACATTTAATACATGTGTGGCATTGCCCCTAATATGATGGAGTATCTTCTACGTATGCCATATTTGATATTCCTTCTATTTGGTTTTTGGATCAATAGCTATGTTGAACGCTTACTTGACCAGATAAGCAATGGTAAACTAGCAGAGGACAGAAGAAATGCTATTACTGAGCTTCAGGCTATTGTATCGGAAAGTCAAGCTGCCCAGTTAGCATTTGGGGCAATGGGTATATAAATCTCATCTCTCAAACAAGTTATCTTACTTTTTTTCCTCATTTTTTGTAACATGTTCAATACATCTTTGAAGTACTACTTTCGGTCTGTGATGAATTACTACTTTCGGTTTGTAACATGTTCCATTTTCCTATATGTTGCCACTTGATCTGTGATGAATTGAAGTACTACTTTCGGTCTTTTCTGGAATGTAGTGAATGAATCTCTTTCCCTTTGTTTTATTCATTTATTATCTTTTATGATCTATGAAATTTCAGGTTATTGAATTTGTTAAGAGACATGTTAGTGCATACACACCTCTCTTAGCCGTAAATTCAATATATGTTGATTTTCAATTTCTGAAGGTATTGATTCTGACAGTAATTTCTAGATAGTGGCTTTGCTGAAGTGTAGTTAATTTCTATATTCTAATAATCATAATGTTTTTCGGCTTGAGATTTTGGATCAGTTGCAGTGCTTATGTTGAAGTTGGGAATTCCCACTTATCATATTTCTGAACATCATTATGCATACATTTTTTTTAAAATTTATTCAGTATAATAGAATTTTTTATAATTGGATATTTATTCTAAATTAATGGGATATTTTTTTTTGTTCTTATCAGGCTGTGGGAGGGCGGAGAATTACTTGACAGAATTCTAGATAGGTAAATTTGAAAGGCTATTTTTCATTTGTACCATTCGTAGTTTTTGTCTCTGCATACTTTCTTTACAGAAGTTTGATTTTGATCACATGATTATAATTGAAATGTTTTGATCTTATTTGTTAAAGAGGTGGAAGATATCTAGAGGATGACGCGAAAGCTATTCTTGTACAAATTTTAGATGTAGTTGCATTTTGTCATCTTCAAGGAGTTGTTCATCGTGATTTAAAACCAGAGGTAAGAGATTGTGAAATTTGAGCAACTTAGAATAATTTGGTTGTGCCTTTCAATGAATAAGCTATTTTATGTTTGCATAGTTACCTCTAATATCTTTTGCTTTGCAGAATTTTCTTTTTGTCTCAAAAGATGAGGATTCTATGATGAGGATCAGTTGCAGTAAAAAAATTATTAAAAAAAAATTATTAAAAAAAAATTAAACATATAGATAGCGTTTATACAAGGAAGCGCTTTCTATTGGCTAGAATATAGAAAGCGCTTTTGCTACAGGTATTTTCTATAAGATAAACCAAAGACAGCGCTTTAACATAAAGTGTTGTCTATACATTCAAAGATAGAGAGCACTTCTTTTTAAAAGCGTCATGTAGGTACTTAGACATAGATAGCGCACTTAAAAGGAAGTGCTTTCTATTTGCATATACATAGATAGCGCACTTAAAAGGAAGTGCTTTCTATTTGCATATACATAGATAACACTTTTTTAGAAGCACTATCTATTAATAGACATCGTTCAAATAGAGAGTGCTTTTTAAGCGCTGTCTATCATTAAAATAAGCGCCATCTATTGATGTTTTTGACGTAGTGATTCAATGGGTGGATCATTATGGAGTCGCCTCTCTCTAACCAAGGCTGTCCACCAATACATACCTTGTCCTTGGAAAGCTAAGGTGGCTAAGTGAACTTTTCTCTCTTCCCCTACTTGGTGACAAGTGAAGATTTGCTCCACTTTTATTTCCCAATCCAAGTAGGCATCCACATCCTCCTTGCCATGGAAGGAAGGGAGATCAATTCGTGATTCCCTAACCTTTGGTTCTCTAATGATTCTTCTAGGATTAGGTTGATAATATTCATCCAAATTTAAACTTCCTACCTCCTATTGGCTTGTGGAACTATGGGAACCTTTATGATTTTTCTTTTTTTGTTTTAGTTTTTCTAAAAGTTTTGCCTCTTGTTGCTTAACCTTTTGTATCTCTTCTTCAAGCAAAGCAAGTTGTACTTCTCTTTCAATTCTTTCTTTTTCTTTGGCAAGTACCTCTTGCTTTCTTCAAAGTTTTAGTAACTTAAACTCCTTAACAAGGTGAGAAAATTTTTTTTGGAGAGTCCAAATCACTATTACATTGAGAATGATTACTCATGGTTAAGTTTCAAGAAGGGTTTTATATGCTATCACTAGTGGAAAAAAAGCTTTTAAAATCGGTTATTTTTAACTTTTAAAATCGGTTCCATAATCGATTTTAAAAGAGCCAATTTTAAAAGTTAGACTTTTAAAATCGGCTAAATAACTGATTTTAAAAGTTAAATTTTAAGATCGAATGTTTTATAACCAATTTTGAAAGTCTGGGTGCAAAAAAAAATTAAACTGGAACGGGTCATACCAAAACTAGAATGGTCCGTTCCAGGCTGTTAAAAAGGTATAAAATTATGGTTTGGAACGGGCCTTCTAGCATAGTTTGGCATGAGTTAAAAACAATCCAAAATGGCCCGTTCTCCTTTTAGAACGGCCCGTTCTCCCTGCAGAACGGCCCGTTCTCCTTGTAGAACGACCCGTTCTAGATTCAAAATTTACCCAAAATGAACCTACAACGAAAATAGAGACACTAGAAGAGCATGAGAAGACGAAAAGAGACACGAGAAGAGCATGAGAAGACGAAAACAAAAACGACAATGAAATTTACCTTTTGGGAGACTTTAGAAAATGAGAGCGTGAGAGAGTTAAAAATGGAATGGAGGGAAAGATTAAAGAGAATGAGAATGGAGGGAAATATAAAAGGTTTCTGACGATACTTTTAAAATCGGTTATTTAAGAACTAATTTTGTATACTACATACAAAATCGATTCCTAAATAACCGATTTTAAACGTAGCACTTTTAAAATCGGTTCTTAAATAACCGATTTTAAAAGTAGCACTTTTAAAATCAGTCATAAAATAACCGATTTTAAAAGTACTTTTAAGATCTGTCATTTTATGACCGATCTTAAAATTTATGTCGGATACAACTTTTAAGATCGGTCATAAAATAACGATCTTAAAAGTACTTTTAAGATCGGTTAAATTTTAACCGATCTTAAAAGTGTTCATATTATTTACTAAATTGCCACCGCGTCACTTTTAAGATTTGTTACCTTGTAACCAATCTTAAAACTTTGATTTTAAATCCAATTTTTGCACTAGTGTATGCAAAAAGAAAATATTTTTGAAATTTTTTACGAGCAAAACTAGCACTTGGAAGTCTAAGTATACAAATTGAACTATCAAGGGAGGTGAGCTACTAAGAGCCACTTAATAACCAAGCCTTTTCAAGTGGAAATTACTAAACCCCCTTGTGGTAGCTTCAATTCCACAAAACCTTTGAGAAAAATTTTGATGTTTAATGATTTTTCAAAGATTTTCTTGACTTCTATCTAAATGTGTGCAAATAAAATTCTACACAAACTAGTCGAATCTACAAGAGCAAAGCAAGCAAAGGAAATTAAACAATAGCAAGAACAAGATTAACAAGCTAGTCGGTTTCCTAAGTGGAAGCTTGAAATCATATGAAATTTTCAAGCCACGTCCACTAGATCTACACATGAGTGATCTAAAAGGTTTGAGATATACCTAACCAGCTTCTTAATACTCCCTCCAAGCTATTACAAATTGATTGAATTGAAGAAAATAACAAGAAAATCAAGTAAAGCAAATATAGAATTTAGTGATGGATTTGTAATGGAATTAGCAACGGATTTAGAGAGATTTTCCAGCCACCAATTTCTTTCACTAATCCGTCCCTAATCTTGAAATTTCCTTTGCTCCTCTAAACCTGCACAATTGAACAAACAATTTTAAAAGAAACAAGGCCTCCTCACAATGATGAAGGTAGGATCACTCTTGTGAAGGATCTTTAGGAGGTTAAAGGAGAATTTATGTATGAACAAGTCCAAAATCTCCTAGTCTTAGAATTCCTCTCCTTCTTCTAGGCTTTGTGAGCTAATGCTTGCTTCCTTTGCAATGGTTTGAGGCAGGTTCCAGTAATGGAATCCAAGAATAAAAACAGAAAAAGCGCAATTAGGAATAGCTAAACCAAAGTAGAGTAAAATGTGACAAGCATAAAGAGTTCCAATCAAGACTAAAAGACTAAAAATTAAGACTCACCTAAAGGTTGGCACACAACAAGAAAATTCCTAGATTAGCTCTAGAGTGGATTAAGAAAACTAAAATTTACAAGAAAGAAAATTAATCAAGGAACCAATCAAGTTGCAAACCAGATTCAATGTAGTGGCAAAATTTTAATGTTCATTGATTCTCCTTGGCTTTTTCTACTTTTGTTTTTTTTTTTTCTTTTTCTTTAATCTTTCTTTTTCAAATTTCTTTTGAATCAATGGAGAGATCAATTTCCTTTTTCCAGAAAAATATTCCACCCACTATGGATCAAAAATTAAATCCGAATTTGCTCAAAATTTTCAGCTAGAAATAGTTCAAAATTGTAAGGATTTTGGTGCATGTTCTATGTCAAAACTTGCTTGCTTAAAATCAAATTTTTCTTGCAAATTCTTTTCACTATTGGTTCTGTTTTTCCTATATTTTACAAGCAATTTTCCAGATTCATAAACTCCAATTCATGTACCAAGATTGAACTACTTTAACTAGGCAAAAATCTAGGAGATGTGATCACAATTTTTAGACAAATTTTATTGGAATTCAAAATGAAATACAAACATCAAGACATAATGGAATCCTAACTCTAAGAATCCATCAATGAACTAATAATGGACATGAACTCAAATTTGCAAAATGAAAAATACATAAGAAAGGCACACAAAAAAGCTCTTGGCCAAATCTAAAAATCAAGATACAAATGAAATTAAAATTGGCTAAACTAAACACATCTTGATGTTTTGACAAAGAAATGACTAAACATGACTTCTAACAACAATTAGGATTCAAAAATTCAAAAACCACATGCAATTGAAAACAATGACCGAATCAAAGAAAATGAATCAAGACTCAAAGAAACAAAACCGCACAAGGTAGAATCCTAGACACAAGTGATTGTGAAATTTAAGCAAGCAATCACTAACACATGGATCTATCAAATTTCAACCAAAAATTAAATCCAAAACAGTGAGAAACATATGAGACATATAAGAACACAAATCACAAAAAATAAACCGGTGAAAAGGACCACTTAACCTCAAGGAAAGTAACCTTGCTCTAATACCAAAAATGATGCCAAAGCTAGCTAAAGAAGATTTATGATCTTCCCTTGGCTTTACTCTGACCTTGGCACTCTTCCTTGATCCAAATTATGGAAATTCAAATCCAGCAAAGAAAGGAGAAGAAGAACGAACTTGAAGTGGAAGGAAGCACCAAAGCAAAGTGAGCAATGGATTACTCACAAATGGAACTAAACCTAGAAGTTTTCAAGGCTCTAAGCTAGGCATGAGAAAGTGACTTTGAGGAGAAAATAAGGCTGAATCAAATCTTATCAGAATTCTCTATTAGGTTCAACATAGGGAGTGGTTGACGTGCGACCGGCCCAAGTTTGGCCTTGGAGCCTGCGAGCCTTGTCGGAAATCACACTCAAGGTGATAACCGGTTACTCTAGCCCGAAATACTACGAAAAACCTTAGAGTTTGTCAGGTGACGGCGAAAGAGATATTGGGTCCCTATAATGGGGGCACCTTGGGGACCTTAAGATCAAAGTGAGGATAATTAGAACTGCCCTATACAATGCACTTTTCTTAATAGGGACCACAGACCATGGATTTATACGCGAAAACTTTTGGATTATATGAGCATATGTTTGTTGCATTTTGTCTATTCAAACCATTCATTTATTTTTTATAATTCCCCTAAGGTAAAGAAAAAACACAAAAAAATAAAAAATAAAAAATAAAAAATAAAAATGCATTATCATGTGAGAGAAAACCTAGTGTGAAAATAAGATCTCTGAGAATCATACATCCCCTCTTTAAAATAGGGGCATCATGCATTTTCCAAAAAAAAAAAAAAGAAATTAAAAAGGAGGGACATGCATACCACATACATTCCTAGGATCACTAGGAGATTTCTCACAAAGACTAATGAACTCCAATTAGTGTGACCTTTGTTACATTGTAAAAAATTACAAAAATGGACACTTTGATTTCACGTTCAAAGGAATGGCTACCAAGTCTTTGTTGAGAGACCTCCTTCATGCATTATCATTTAAATAAGCTTAATAGGAAATTATCTTATCCCTTAAAGGTGGCTTTTCAACATCCCGTACTCACACGAGCTCAAAAGATAAAAGCTATGGAAGGCCTGGAGGAAAGAAATCGTGTCCTCAATGAGGAGCTTGAACAGCTCAAGGAACAAGTGGCTAGAATGCTTGGGACCATGAACAAATTACAGTGCGACAATAGTACTAGCAACGTCGGTGACGTTTCCAAAGATCATTTGAACGTCTTGGAAGAAAGACTGAGAGCTGTGGAAGGCCACAATTTTGATGTTCAAGAGGTTGCGGATATGTGCTTGGTGCAGGATATCCAATTCCCTGCCAAGTTCAAAATCCCTGACTTCCAAAAGTACACCGGAGCCAGTTGTCCAAAAGGACATCTAACAATGTACTATAGGAAGATGGTAGCCTACATGGGAATGAAAAGCTCCTGATACACTATTTTCAGGAAAGCCTTTCAGATGCTGCACTCAACTGGTACATGCAGCTGGATGGAGGAAAGATCTAGACATGGAAACAATTAGCCAACGCTTTTCTCTGTCGATACAAGTATAACATTGACCTAATTCCTGATAGGTCTGATTTACAAAGCTTGAGAAAGAAGGGCGATGAGTCCTTCAAAACCTATGCACAGACATGGAGGGAATTGGCTGTGCAAATAGAGCCTTCATTATCTGACAAGGAGATGGTGGCAATGTTCATCAACTCTTTAAATGGACCCTATTATGACAAGATGATAGGGAACACGTCGACCCTTTTTGCCGACATAGTCACCATAGGTGAAAGGGTTGAGCAAGGCTTAAAAAGCAGGAAGATAGGGAAGGCTCGGGCAAGTTGTGACCCCAGGAAAATCTATGAAAAGAAGAGGGAAGAAGGGCTCCACGCCGTCATATTTTCTCCAAAAAGTCAAGCCACACCATAGGCAAAGCCTAGAGATGACAAGGTAGTAGACAAAATCCCCACCACATACACAGAGCTACTACCTCAACTCCTAGACGCTTCGATGATAGTCCGACTTCCTCCAACGAAGAAGATGGACCCTCCTTACCTGCCGTGGTACAAACCCGAGGAAAGGTGTGACTATCACTCTAACTCTCCGGGGAACTCCGTGGAACGATGCAAGGCCCTATAATTCCGTGTGCAAGGACTTATAGACATTGAGTGGTTGAAATTTGACACCAACACACCTAGCATCGACAAGCACCCACTACACAAGCATGACGAGGAGTGACCTTGGAGTATAAAATTGAGAGATTACTAGAGTAGGGGGCTCTCTTTTTCAAAAAAAAAAATTAATTCATGCTCAAACTCATGACCTTCGCCCATGGTCACAAGTTCAAAATAAGGGCTTGTATAAGTTTTTTCATTCATCAATAAGATATGTCATTTTTACAAATCTCTGTTTCTTTCCCTTCTCCCTCTTATCACTAAAATCTAAAACCAATCATAGTGCCCAAAAACCAAAACAAAACAAAAAAAGAAAATAAAAAATAGACATGACTGAAGATAATAAAATTAATCAAAGCTTCGAACATCTACGACGCATTATTTGAGTCTAAGGAGATCACTTCCTTGAAACATAAAAGGATAAGATTCTCATTGCACAAGAAGAGTCTTACAAAAACATCGACTCAATTTGGTTGACAAAGGAAGCAAAAATCTCGAAAGAACTCTCAACACCCGTAGACCGGGGCAGCATCTTTCTCCTTAGTGTACGGACGGGGGCAGTGTTAATCACCAAAGACACTAGTCCTCCCAAACACAGATGGTAGGAGGTTTTGTCAAAGCAAAGAAGTCACTTGCAAAATACCGCTAGGATGAAAAACCACAAAGGGCGTCCTAGGCAAAAAAAAAATGACCAAAAGTTCCCGCTAGGATATGTCCTAGGAAAAAATTAGGGATCTAAAAAGATTAAAAATATCAAGTGATGACTTTCCAAGTTGAAAACCAAAAGGCGGCTTGAATACTCCTGCAAAAAGACAAAACTTTTTGAAGACTCTGCCCCAGACTCAGATATGTAGTCCAAGACAATTAGAAGAATGATTATAATAATTATCCAAAGAAATGTTTGTTTTAAAACTTAAACACTGACCTACCTCAACCACATATTCATTCTAAATCATCCTTTTTTCCTTTCTGTCTTGTCCCATCCTAATGACATATATTGTTGTTGGTTGTCAAAATTTGAACATGTCCAAAAAAAATGAAAATAACCCGCTGGGTTGAAAACCCGCAAAGGGCATCCTAGGCAAAAATTAGGGCAAAAAAAAAAGAGTAAAAAGAAAAAAAAAGGAGCAAAAATAACCCGCTAGGATACATCTTAGGCAAAAGTTAGGATGTCTAAACAAAAAAGAAGAAAAGAGAGAGCCCCAAGACGGTTCAATACATCAAACGACCAATACAACTAAATGTTATGCATCAAGCAAAGTAATTTATTCGTGAGAAGGAGAAAAGGGAAGCCACCTTATAAAAACTAAAATCAACATGCATTGCATGCATCCAAAAGCATTTCACACACTTAGAAAGCTTTCTTTATCCAAGGGGGATTATTCAAAAATAAATAAATAAATCTTGAATAAATATGCATTCAACATTTCTGCATCCCAAAAAGAAAAGCCAAGAAAGGGAAACACAAATTCCAATTGATAGCATCTGAACAAATGACAAAAGCAGCCTAGATTAGAGGCATCACGACACACCTCCTGCCCAACATCCTTGGGGCAATATCTACCGCAAGTCAAGCAAACCAATGAGGGCATCGACAGTCTCCTCAAAATACAACATGTTGAGTTTGGGGGAGATTGAGATTGTTGAGATCACCTATGGAGATTAAAGGTTTTGATGATAACAAATGTGTGGAACAAAGTTGACCAAGGACATCAACAACTTAGAAGTCAAAAACAAAGTCAAAGAAAAATGTTATGTAATAGGAGTAGCTTATAGATTGCTTTGATTGAGTTTTTTTTGTGTGTGCTTTGTGCATGAGCTAATCTTTGTCTAATCTGATTAAGGATGTGTATGATGATGAGTTTAAAAGGTTAAAAAGTTATTTTGAGACTTAAAATAGAGTTTTGAAAACTAACTCAAAATAATCGATTATCATTAAATATAATCGATTATTCCAGCAACAGGCAAAAAAAGGATGTCTTGCTGCAATAATCGATTATTTGTGAAATAATCGATTATCCCAGAAATGACTCTCTGGAATAATCGATTATCCAGCAAAATAATCGATTAAATTGTTCTTGGTTGATTTCCAGAAATCATGAAGAACAAAATAATCGATTATTCTTTAAAATAATCAATTATCTGGTTCTGAAAAACTTATAAATAGTTTAACCATTTTGAAACTTCAGAATATAGTTAGAATTGAGAATCAAAATTAGAAAAACGTGTTTGTGAAGTCTTTGTGACATTCTTGGAGAGTTTTCTTTGTGAAACCAAGAATAAAAACGTTTTTGAAATGCATTAAGAAAAGATCATCATCATCATCACAATCTTGAAAGGAAAGAGATTAAGATTTGCTTCTAAATTCCAGGTGAATTCATTCCTTAATTCTTGTAGTGGGTTTCTACAAGGGGTGCTTTCTTGAGGTCAAGAAAGTGGTTATCTTGAATGTAGGAGTATATGCATGTGTGGTATGCTTGTAAAACTTCTTCATTAAGATAGTGGAACAACTCTTGATCAGGTTATGATTGAGGACTGGATGTAGGTCACATGTGGAGTGGCTGAACCAGGATAAAAGACTTGTGCAATCTTCTCTTACCCTTATCTCTTACTTTGTGTGATATCTTGGTTGTATATTGGAAAGATTGTTCTTGATTAACATGTTTGCATGTGCAACATTGGTTTGAACTGAATCAAAGTATTACATATTGTTCTTAACTTTGAATCTCATTATTGGTTAATCAAGAAAGCATATAGGATTCATTCTTCATTAACAAGTCTTTAAGAAACTTCTTTGAAAATTCATTTTAGAAAAGTTTGAATTGAAATAAAGATCCTAAAAACTCTGAAATTTTTTAAAGTATCATAGAATCCAATTCACCCCCCCTCTTGGATTGAGCCATTCTTTTCTAACACAACAAAGGTCTGGAGAGATTGTACTCACATCCCAATCCGATATACGACAAAGTCGTGAGGGAAAGGTCTGAAGAGACTATACTCACCTCCTAATCTGGTATACGACAAAGCCGTGAGGGAAAGGTCTGGAGAGACTGTACTCACCTCCTAATCCAGTATATGACAAACCCGTAAGGGAAAGGTCTGGAGAGACTGTACTCACATCCCAATCTGGTATACGACAAAGCCGTGAGGGAAAGGTCTGGAGAGACTGTACTCGCATCCCAATCTGGTATAAGACAAAGCCGTGAGGGAAAGGTCTGGAGAGACTGTACTCGTATCCCAATCTAGTATACGACAAAGCCGTGAGGGAAAGGTATGGAGAGACTGTACTCGCATCCCAATCCGGTATACGACAAAGCCGTGAGGGAAAGGTCTGGAGAGACTGTAATCGCATCCCAATCC
This sequence comes from Cajanus cajan, assembly GCF_000230855.2. Lineage (NCBI taxonomy): Eukaryota > Viridiplantae > Streptophyta > Magnoliopsida > Fabales > Fabaceae > Cajanus > Cajanus cajan. The sequence continues at coordinate 31,149,845 of NC_138524.1, read as the reverse complement.
GGTATATGACAAAGTCGTGAGGGAAAGGTCTGGAGAGACTGTACTTGCATCCCAATTCGGTATACGACAAAGCCGTGAGGGAAAGGTCTGGAGAGACTGTAGTCATCTCCCAATCCGGTGTACGACAAAGCTGTGAGGGAAGCTGAGCTACGAAAATACTCCCTCTTCAACAGGCTACAAATAAAAGAACGCACTATCACAAGAGAAACAATGAAGCATCTACTTGAAGATTGAAGATTAGGTGTACAGTTCATCATCCTTGTTACTCAATAGAGTACGCAACCAACACTCAACTGCTCTAAAAGGCGAGGACACGAGCAAATACATCTATCCAAGAGAAGGAACGTAGAAGCGCCAACACCAAAGAGACGAGGAGGAGACCTGGACGAAATGTCTATGTCTTTACTTGCCTTTGGAAAAGCAACATGTAGCTATTCCAAAGGACAAGTAAAAAGGGGAAGCTGTAGACACCCAATTTCGTCTGAGGGCACACAAACAATGAAATGGACATCCGTTATGAAGGGAAGGAGCTTCCGAAGCATGGAAACAATAGGACATGACATCAGAAGACCTAAAGCCTAAATAAGCTGGTTCTTATAGCCTAGAACAGGCTGTTCCAAGACTGGAACGGGCTGTTCCCAAAACGGAACGGCCCGTTCCAAAATAGGTTGTTGTAAGCAAGATTTAAACCCAGAACGGGCCCTTCCACTTTAGGAATGGACCATTCCAGATTCTTATTTTTACATATAACAAACTTGCTCAGAACGGGCCGTTCCAAATCATCAAATGGGCCTAAAACACTAGTTTGGAATGGGCTGTTCCAGAAAAGCTTTGTGTAAGTAAAATTCAAACCCAGAACGGGCGTTCCAGTTTCTTATTTTACCCATAATAGACTAGCCCAGAACGGGCCATTCCGAATCTGAAACGGGTTCTAGCCCCCTTCTGATGCCTATAAATAGAAGACTCGGGCACAGTTCTCAAGGCAACTAGAGAAATTTTGAATAAGACTCTTTTGAGCACGAAAATTCTCTATCTATCTTCCTTCTATTGTATTTCTTGAGATTTGTGTTGCATCTCTATCTTCTCTGTCCCTCCTATTGTATTTCTTGAGATCTGTCAGGCATACTATAGTGTGAAAGGTCGCCACAAAGCACCTTTTCCATATTTGAAGATTCAATAAAGCTTGTTCAAGAGGTATTTCAGTCAATCTTCTCTTCCTTTTATTTCTCATCTTTATCTCTTTTTTTGTTATAATAAATGTCATAATGTAGATATTTTAGGGTTAATCGCTTGATTTATATTTTAAGCATGTAAATAAACATTTATAAATGGGATTCAATATTTAATTTATTAATTCTTATCGTGTTAATTTCATCATAGGGTACTGATTTTTAGGGCGTTGCAGGGGTGCTTAATACCTTCCCTACACGTAACCGACCCCCGAACCCAATTATGGTTATCAAGGCCATTATTGGACTTTTAAAAACCTTTTCTTTTTCCAATGTTTTGAGTAAAACATTGGTGGCGACTCCATGAACCTATTTTCAAAACCATTAATTAAGGATTAGTCTGGTGTCCGGGCATTCCTTAATTGATGAGATTTTCAAAAGGATGTCTAAACCATAGGTCGCAAGATCGGAAATTTTTGGGTTGCGACAGTTGTGACCTGGATGGTCTATAATACTCACTGCGAGCCTAAAGAGGCTGAAAAAATAATACTTGCACTTCATTAATTATCTAATGAAACCTTTCATTTGAAGGAGATTGGACGTAGCTTAATTTGTGTGAACCAGTATAAAATACTTGCACTATACTTTAATGTTTTCAAACGCACTTTATTTGGTCGATCTAATATACTGAAAAATTCATCTAATGCTTATCGTTTATTAAAACTATCTTCAGACGAAAACCATACTTGTTCAACTTGATATCCTAAAGAATGGTTTTCGTTTAAGAAGTATTTTCCCTAAGCAGACGATAAGATCCCAAATGCAAAAGTATTTTGTTAAACTAACCCTGAGCAGTTCTAGTTTAATTTTCACTAATATTATTTTACTGGACGAAAAAAGGCCTTTTTGCGAAAACGTTTTTAAAATTCCTTTGCTCACACGCACACACATTCAACCCCCCCTTTTATGTGTTTTTCATCTAACTTCATTTTATTCCTTCTGTCTTCTACATGGTTGATGAATGATTCTTTTAAAGACTTACACAACTGTATATTTCGTCTTTTGTTTAACATACCTTTATCGATTATAGGAATAAAAACTTCTTATAGAATCAAAATGACTTTAAAGGAACAAGGTTTACTTTTCATTAGATAAAAGAAAAATCCCTCGAAGTATGCAAAGTCAGTTTAATTTTGTTTTCAACTCACATGCATTGTAACTCCTTACACTTTGTACCTTAAAGTTGATAAGTAACATCCTTTATCATATAAGAAGTGACTATTTGCTGAAACAAATTAAATGAACCAACATAAACATCTTCATACAAGGAATCTAGATGAAAGAAGACCAATCAAGTTAACAATTCAATCTAAAAGGGTTTACAATAGTCACCTTCTAGTGTTTCATACATAAGAAGCATTGACAAACTTAGAAAGAAGAACAAGCACTAGTGGAAAATCAGCATATTACGTCACCCCTTTTACGTCAGAAATACAAAAATCCGACGTAAAAAAAACACGATGGCATTTTTGTAATTTTCGCGAACTTTTTTACGTCGGACCTGGTAGGGTCCGACGTAAAAAAGGACGCAAATTTGAATAAGAGAGTGCGAGGCACACCGCATGCATTCACTCTTCATCACTTTTCATTTTTTTCTCTCTAAACCCTCTCCCTCTCCTTTTTTACTGAATCGTTTTTTTGTCTTTTGCAGAGGGATAAACTCTTTGTTGCTCATTTGCACATTGTTGCTGCTCCTCAGGTATGAATCAAGGTTTCGTTAGCACTTTTCTACTTCGCATTGCTACTCTGGCTATCTGTTTTATTCGATTTTTTGGTTGTTCTATTTGTATAGGTAGTGGGCGTTTTCTTTTGGGTTGTTATACGAAGCTGAATGGCTTGTTCTGCAAGCAGAACGGCCTGTTTTGCAACTATAACGGCCCGTTCTGCAAGCAGAACGGGTCATTCTGCAAGCAGAACGGCCTGTTTTGCAACTATAACGGCCCGTTCTGCAAGCAGAACGGGTCATTCTGCAAGCAGAACGGGTCATTCTGCTTGCATTTTTATGTTTTTTTTTTCTACTTTTTTACGTCGGATGTCGTAATGTCTGATGTAAATTTACGTCAGTTTTGCAGATCCGACGTAAAATTTACGTCTCCCGCTTTAACGTCGGCATGTTTTCTGACGTAAAAAGCTCAAAATATCCGACGTAATACACCTCTTTTGTACTAGTGAAGAACACACACTCTCATTCATTATTCTTATAGACTTTGTAAAACATTCTTTGTGCTTAATTATTTATCATGTATTATGTGTAAGAAAATTCTTGGTTACTTTATGCAACTTAAAGTTTGTGTTTTAGCGAGAAGTTTAAAAAGACCTTGTATTCAAAGAATACTTGGTGTGAAAAACATGAAGAGACTTTCTTAGTTAAAGACTATTAGGGTAGTTTGCTTGAAAAGGAAACAAAAAGAATACTTAGGTTGATATGGTAGTGGCTTGCTAATGAATACTTTGTATCTTTGTGAAATATAGTTAAACTTCGTTAGTTATTCATGAACTAGACAAGGTCTTAGTGGCTAAGAGGAACCAATATAAAATCTTTGAGTTTGATGCTTCATCTACAACGTCTAGTTAGTGTGTTTATTTCGTTGCTTTAGTGAAAATGTTTTAGTTTTTGATACATATAATTCAAACCGCCATTTTGTTTGTTTGTCTTTTTACTCCACATATCATATCGTTGAAATCGATAACTTTTGGAGCTTCAACCTCTAAAATTCATTTGCTTGATGTTTTTTCCTTAATTTTATATCTAATGAAATGTGTTTTTAATATGTTCATTTGAGTTGTCAACCTTTGTATTAAATGCATCTCCTTATCAAGTATTCTCCTACCTTATAGTAAGGAGTCCTTATAGCTTTGTCTTCAACTAAAAACAACTTTTCTTAAGGTAGTTGGGAAATATAGTAGAGGAGCTAGCTTTGGTAGAGCATCGTGACAACTTTTTGACTTTGAGGTTGGTGAAAACATCTTGCATCCAAACCTTAAGCAAGATCAATGCTTGCATTCCTTTGAGAGTAAGTTTTTGCACTCCAAAAAGAATAATACCATTAATCGAAAACATGAATTACAATAGTCTTAAGAATTTATTCGGGTTATAAATTTTCTACTTGCTTTAGTTCCCATTTTTTGTATAAGCATATAATTGTTTTAAAAAGTGTCATCCTCAAAGTGTCTTATGAAGAGGCAAGAGCACAACCTTTACTATGTTACTTCATCTTCTCAATCTTTAATAAAACTATTGTCCACCAGAGAAAATATGTGTTAAGCCTACATAGGCTTATCCTTGCCTTAGCAAATTACCTCATTAGAAACTAAGTTTAAACTTCCTCTCCTTAAAAGTTATGTTATAAATACAACCTTTACATCCAAGCTTAGGTCTGAAAAGGCTTATTGTAAATAATAATAAGTAAGAATTCTTACACTAACCTTTGTGTTAGTGGAACCCTTATAGCTTGAAGGTAATTAGACATAACTTGATTGAATGAACTAGTATAAAGTTTTTATGTTCCTTCTTTTATGCCTACATATTTTGTAGAAATTTTTTTTTGATAACTTATCATTAGTTTATTTATCCTAGTGAAAAGGTTTTGGAAAATCTAAATACACACATTCACCCTTCCCCTTCTGTGTGTCTTTACCTTTCAAAATATTTTATTTTAAAACTAAATAAATTTCACAATTATTAAAATAAATGATAAAAATTTAAGGGAGGAGTTTACTTAAAGAAATTGTGTTCAATTAAATATGAATACAAATGAGGATTTTATAAAATGCATGTACGGAAACAATAAAAATATATGGATAATATGAAAATTTTATGTTTAAACATGTTACAAGTAGCATCTAGACAGTTGTAAATTACTTGAAAAATTTTTTTGTGAAACATCCAAATTTATATCAAATAAATTATTGTTATAGGTTAGCAAAAGTTACTTCCCAAAACTTACTCATAATAATAAAGTCATATTAAAGATATGAAGTTAATTGCTAAAAATACACCCATAAAATCAAATTAAAAATGTGTCATTTTCCACTTAAAAAGCAAAATTTTAAACGTCATTTATTAATGAAATAAAATCTTTTCACAAAAAAATAATATTGAATTGAAGATCAAAGGAAAGTATCATAAATTTTATTAAAAAAAAATGTCATATATCAAACTAAAAAATGGAATACGGTACGTTTGACAACCAAACAAAAAATAACAATTTCCATGAAAGCAATTTTGAATTACGGTTCATAACCATATTCCATTTTGGAAATAATATAAGGGAGAAGATTATCAATAAAAAATTTATACTTTTCTACAAAAAAAAAAGTTACTTGAAGAAAGTAAGAGTTACAATAACAACAATGAAAATGAGGTTCATAAAAGAATCTAACTCCATATAAAAAAATTTATTCATATAAGTGAACGCCACTAAATTTATAATAACAAAGATAATATGTGTTAACTTAGCATTGAATTGAACCTTTCTCGCTCTCTCTCTCTTTCTCTCTCTATATATATATATATATATATATATATATGTATATCACTAGCTTACCTATTGTCATATTCACCTAGTCATAGTCTGAGTATTTCTAAGAGATGACAAATTTCTATAGGACTTTTCCTACAACATTCCTTATAGTTGTTATTTATGTATTGGTCACTAACAATGCTATAACAATTGCAACTCACTTTTCTCCCTTGACACCAATTCATGAATACTATGATAATAAAGGGGATCGTAACCTTGTACTACCACAAGGTAATGTTTATCATGTTGCACATGAAGTTCCAAGAGGTCCAAATCCAGGTCATAATGTTGTATTGCCACCAGTTATTGCACCTCTAGTTCCATCAAGTCCTAATCCAAGTCGTAACCTTGTATTTTCACCAAGTATTACACGCCAAGTTAATAAAGGTGATCATAACCTTGTATTTCCACAAGGTAATGTTTATCATATTTCACATGAAGTTCCAAGAGGTCCAAATCCAGGTCATAACGTTGTATTGCCACCATCTATTACACCTCTAGTTCCATTAGGTCCTAATCCAAGTCATAACCTTGTACTTTCACCAAGAATTGCACATCAGGTTCCATCAATTCATGTATACTATGATAATAAAGGTGATCATAACCTTGTATTGCCCCAAGATAATGTTTATCATGTTGCCCATGAAGTTCCAAGAGGTCCAAATCCAGGTCATAACGTTGTATTTCCACCAATTATTGCACCTATAGTTCCATCAGGACCTAATCCAAGTCGAAACCTTGTATTTTCACCAAGTATTGCATCCCAATTTAATAAAGGTGATCATCACCTTGTATTGCTGCAAGGTAATGATTACCATATTGCACATGAAGTTCCAAGAGGTCCAAATCCAGGTCATAACGTTGTATTACCACCATCTGTTGCATCTCTAGTTTCATCAAGCCCTAATCCAAGTCGTAACCTTGCATTTTCACCAAGAATTGAACGTCAGGTTCCATCAAGTGCAATTCTAGATCATAACCTTATATTGCCACCAAGTAATGTTTATCAAATTGCACGTCAAATTCCATCAGGTTCTAATCCACGACACAATAATTAATTTTGTTGTGGTTAACAGAACAAATTTCAACTGAGTACAATTTATTTTATTTTAGGAGAGGCCTAGCTCTAGATCCAATATATTACAATTAGTTGTAACCTAATAATGTTGATTTTATTACAAGGGAGCATTTTTAGCTCAATTTCAATTCATGTCTTTTTCAACTCTTGTATACTAGAATAACAATATAACTGAATAAGCCTTAAAAGTAAAGTTGAAAAATATTTTTAGACCATTTTCATTTGTAGTTACTACTAAATCAAATTGGTTAAATATTTATTTTATTATTATCTAATTTTCAAAATAAACTTTATTTTCCCAAAGATAAATTTTTTATCCCTAAGTAAAATTAATAAAATTAAAAATTAAAAATATTAAAGGATCACTAAAGCAATTATTAAACTCACAAAGAACAACTTGTTTTTCATGTTTGTATATATGTTAGAGCATAAATTAGTTATTTTAATTTTTTATGTTGGGAAACATGACTAAAGAGGATGGATCATTTTATGATTAGAATATTTTCAATTTCAAGTTGAATTAGTTGTGTTGATGGAATATTCTATACAAATATATGAAGTTAGAACATGGATAAAGCCAACCTAGATTAATATTTTTTTAGTCACTAGACAAATAACCTATGTCGAGTTCAATACTACGAATTTCTACATAAATAAAAAAAATGAGGAATTATGATTTTAGGGTACGTAGTGCCAAACACTTGCACTAAAATTGAATGTATAAATAGTATAAAATAATATATAAAAACAAGTCCGAAAATACCAATAAGAACTATACATTTCTAACCATTTATTTTCCTTCACAACTATATTTACATTTTAGTTGATTACAACATTTTTTTTTAATTCTATTTGCGTTCAACTTTCTTTTAATAACAAAAATATACATACACACTTTCCTTATGAAAATTTCCTAAAGCGAATGAATAAGTTTCTTTTAATTCATTTCATTGGTTGATTCATCTTATTTCAAAGCAGGCATAATTTGATAATCTTTCACATTTGTCTAATCACAATTGGCATAAATTCATTCGCATTCAATGAGCATTAGCAAGTCTTAACATTAATATTGTAATAAGCAGAATAAAAAATAAAATTATATAACTTAAAATAAAGAACTTTACATATACTTAACTTATATTTTTAGATGGACCCACCAAAAGACTATGATATGGTATTATTTGAATGAATGGTTTTCTTTATTGAACAGATTATCAAGAACCTTAGAAATGTTATCCAACATAAAATAAAATAAAAGTGTAAAACTCTATCACACTAAAATGGGGGTTGAATAGTGTCAAAAACTATATTCCACCAACTTATGGTAACTTGGATGAAATTTGTAGATGATAAAATAAGCATAAAATAACTAAGTGAGAAAGAGAATGAGAGATCTACACAAATGTTTTCATATTGGTTTCTCTCCAACATTGAGACTACATGCAATTCTTAATCAATGAATCATGTCCACTTTACTAAGTCTATTTTCAAACAAATACTCTTTCAACTAGTACAACCCAAGTATTCTTTTACACAAAGTCATTCTTGCCTTTAAATACCCATGTCCTTTTTAGTAACAAATGCCTCCCAATGTTTTCCAAAATAATTAGCATAGTGATTGTAGAAATGTTGTTTTTAAGGGTGAAAGGAATGGTGTGAGTATTAATAACAAAAATATAAATACAGATATAAAGATTGTTTGAGATCATGGCTGAAGTTCATGAATCTCCGGGATGATTTCTAATATGTATATATATCTGTGTGTTCAGACGAAGAACGAAGCACTTCCAGCAAGGTTTTGAATGAAACAAATATAATACATATTGTTATTTCTAACAAATGTTTAGTGTTTCAGACAAACATAAGAACAGGTAAATTGAAGAACAAGCATATGCATCAAACGATACAAGATGACTGACGAAAGGCCAACACAAGCATCCAACAAGCCAAATCAAGAACAAGACAAAAGCATGTCAAGCACAACCTAAAGAGAAACATAAAGAGTCAGACGAAGGTTGATCAAAGATCATTTGAAAGTCTGACCATATACAAGTTGACCATACAAAATGAAAAGTCAATGCGTTAATGATAAATGGTCAAACAAAGGCCAAGTCTTGAGCTACACATAGACTACCAGTCACAGACGAAAGTTGTCATGCAATCACCTGAAGAATCAAGTTTCAAAAGGAAATTTGAATATCGTCCACTCTCATAGGGGAACATACGAAGTCATCAAAACTGTGAAAAGAAAAGAAGAAAGGAGAAGATCAAGCGCAAAACTAAAGGAATGCATGTGTTAGAAAAAGTACATTACTTTTTTAGACAAGGACAAAATTCAACAGGTATGTGACCAGAAAAGGACAAAAAGGTTTCTAGGTCTCTGCTAAATTTAGACACTGCTGCTACCAAGACAAGAAATACTTCACGCAAGGCCTATCAATGGAAGCAACATTTAATGCAAGAATCTGAGCATTAAATGAGAAGATCAAACTAGTCATGAACGACTATATCCACTTCAACGGACACTTCTAGTAGGATGATTTCACAAGACTATATATAGGTCACAATGTCAAACCTGAAGGGGCAGGCTGTTTGGCTCAAAATGGTTCAAGCGAAGAAAAAGAGTGATATCCAGCCCATGAAGCAACGAAACTAGAGACTGCAAATGTACCTTAAGGTATTTCTCTCTGTAGACTAAGGGGTTTTAAGTGTAACTTATGAACGTGTGCCTTAAGGAATGTAACAAGTTATGTACTCTCTCTATGAGAGTAAACCACACTCAATCATTGCAAAAACTAAGGATGCAAACCTTAGTGAGTGTATCAACCTATGTATCCTCTCTATGAGAGTAGCCCAAACACTCAAACCAAATCTATTTAGTCATCGTATCTAAAGCTTGAAGAGGTTAAGGAAAGAATACTTGTAAAGCCTGGAGAGGCTTTGATGGAGGACCATCCTTGGAGCTTAATGTGGGACCCATCAATAGGTCCATGGCTAGGAGATTGGAAGAGGATATAAGAGCTAACAACCTATAAACATGCTTCTTGTGGTTAAAGGATATTGATCAATCTCCTAAGCCTTGTTAGCATAGAATTTATCTTTTATGCCTATTTTGTCTAAATATCGTTTTAAAAATAAGTAGTAGACAAAGTTTTTCGGTGTGATATATCAATATAAATAAAACTGCGTTTGTAAAATAAATAAATGATACACATAATTTTATACTGGTTCACTTGTCCTGAGCTACGCCCAGTCTCCTTCAACTGAAGGGTTCCACTAATCACAACGGATTACAAGTATTCTTAACTACTTTTGGGTCTTCAACCTCACTCGTCAACGCTAGTATTCTTAAACCACTTTTGGTTCTCCGAGTATTCTCAACCACTCCTGGTTCGTCAACTTCACTTGTCGATGCTAGTATTCTTAATGTAACACCCCAGTTTTTATTTCATTTTTATTTTATTTTATTGAGGGTATTTTGGTAATTTTATAAATGTATACGGGTGATTTAGTAGCTTGGAACGGGCCGTTCCGGAATTGGAATGGGCCATTCCGAAATTGGAACGGGCCGTTCCAAATTACCAAAATGAATGTGAGTTAGTAGCCTAGAACGGGCCGTTCTCAAGTTGGAACGAATCGTTCTGAACTATTAAAAATGCCTATAACCCTAAATGGGAACGAGCTTGGAACGCGCCATTTCTAAAATATGGCCGTTGTGAGTAATAAATGCACACCAGAATGGGCCATTCTGGTTTAAGAACGGGCCGTTCCGGATGTATTTTTTTACCCATGATTTAAGGGTCCAGAACGGGCCGTTCCGGATTTGGAATGGGCCGTTCCGACGAAGCCTGATGCCTATAAATTGAGCTCTCTGCCACTCCCAAAAAGCACACCTCTCATTTTCTGATTTCTTTTCTTCTTCTCTCTCTTCTTTCCCTCTACTTTCTGCTTCAGACCGAGGGGAACCCAGCGAGGGAGACCAACCAGATTTTGTGTAGGTTCAGCTTCTACATATCAAGGTACGGGGGAAAAGGGGATTATTTGTATGCAAAGTTACATGAGGAAATTGGGTAGAAGAGGAAGCTCGTAGGATTATGAGTAATTTTATAATTATTTCTGTTTGGAGAATTATTGGTCTTATGTGATTCTGTATGTAACTAGGATTATGAATATATATTTAATTTGTAAGAATGATGATTTGGGAGAGAGAACGAAATTATAGAAAAGTGCCTGTTAGTTAGGTTTTGGAAAAATTGGATTATTTCTGTTTGAGAAATTGATGATCCCATTAGATTCTGTAGTTGAGGATTAGAAATATATATTTAATTTGAAAGAATGATGATCTGAGAGAGAGAAAGAAATTGTAGAAAAGTGCCTGTGAGTTAGGTTTTGGAATAATTGGGGGTTTTACTGTTTATGTTAAGATTATATTAAATTGGTAATTCCATTGATTATTATATTAATTTATGAATGTTATTCTTATATTACTTGATAAGAATTGGTGATCTAGATGTGAATTGCCTGAGGGGTGTGTAAACCCTTATTTTTTTGAACTTATCTGTTGTGTATGTGATATGGAATTGAGCTATGAGATGAGATGTTGTATGGATGTAAATATGATTGTGATTGTGGTTCCTCACACTAATGACCAGGGATGAGACGAACCTTGAGTAAGTAATGCTACAAGGATGAGCGTGCCCCTGGCATGGTGAGGGATGAGTGAGGCAATTAACATGCATCACTTATGTCAAATATGGCAGCCTTGGCATAGGGTTAATTGTAAGGGATTATGTGGATTGTAATGTGATTGTGGTTCCTCACACTAATGACTAGGGATGAGACGAACCTTGAGTAAGTGATGCACCAAGGACGAGCGTGCCCTTGGCATGGTGTGGGATGAGTGAGGCAATTAACCCGTATCACTTGTGTCAAATTGATGGAATCATGCCTAGGAAGGCAAGAGGTGACATATTGAAGGAGCCAAGAGGAGTTGGCTAGACATGAAGGTTTGGGCCAGTCAGGGCCCAATGGGCCTGACGGGCCTGGGAAGGCCCAAGTTGAACTTTTCATGGGCCATATTTTGTTATAGCTATTTTCATATGTTTTGTATACATCATGTTAGTATAGGTATCATATATTTTGGTCTTGTATTTTGGACCACATAGAGTAGCATTTTAGGTTTTAGGCTTGTTGGGCCTAGTTTTGGGCTTCATGGGCCTTTGGGCTTTTGGTACCCAATATTGGGCTCATTTTCATTCTTGTAATTTTTCCTTTCCATTGTAATTGTTTGACCAATGTAATTAGGTCATTAGAATAGGAAAATACAAGGAATACTAAAGTATGCTAATTAGGTTAAACTAGGTTTAATTTGGAAGCCATTTAAGTTACATTTGAGTCACATGTTTTGCACCATTGGTGGCTGAACATGTGACACTCAAATTAACCCTAAATGACTCTCAAATCAGACCTAAATGCACCTTGGTACCTAAATTTTCGGACTTACACATGTGCACCAAAGTTTGAATTCAAATTTCAAATTTGAATTCAAACTTTAGGCGCCAATTTGTGTAGCTTTGGTTTAGGTGCCTATGTGCTTCATTTCCGTGCATACTTAAGTCCTCCCTTCACATTTTTGTATTCACTTTTGAGAATAATGAAATTTGAGAGCTTATTCAGCCAAATTTCTTCAAGAGTCACCGAATTTAGAGAGCTACACTTTTAGGAACCCTTTTAGGTTTCCTCCTCTTTGAAGTGAGCTTTCCCTTGAACCTTAAGCTTGGATGCTTCCATCCAAGGCTTAAGCCTTCTTCCAATCCGTGAATCATCCTCCATCTAGTGTTCATCACGTTGGTTTCTATTTCCTTGAAGAAGATCCGTAGATAAGGAGAGCTAAGGAGAAGAACATTCATCACTCCTCCTTACCATTTCCATCACAAATGTGGCGTGGCCTTGACATAGTGTTAATTGTAAGATTTGTGTGGATTGTGATGTATTGGTCTAATTGTGAATTGAGATGTGAAGATAAATGATTGATAAATTATGATATATAGAAATACTTGTGAATATTTCATTAAATAATGAGTTATGATTATGTTGTATTTTTCCTTGTGTGCTTTTCATATAGATGTTTTCTTTTCTTACCGTACAAATTGTGGATGTTTTAGGTGAGGAAGATCTGGCTACGAGTGGCATCTAGAATGCCAATAGTTGAATTGTGGGTATGCTCTGATATTGTGGCATCGGGTCAGAGGATTTTAGGACATATATTTTTATATGGATTAGGAATTGTAAATATTATTTTTGAAAACAATTTGTAAACTCTTGCGTTTTCATTTTCTAAATTTTTATTATTGTGGTTATTGAAGAACAATTTTAAAGATTCTCATGTGAACCCTTTTACTGAAATTGAAAAATTTATTTGTAAGTTTTCATTATTACAATATATGTGTTGGGGTAGTAAGGGTGTCACATTTAGTCGTATCAGAGCAGGTCGATCCAATCGACCGTGAGTTATGAGTCTACTATGCTTGTTTGGTAGATGAATGATGTAATGAATTGATTGTTGAACTTATTGATGTGCTAGTGAAATGATTGATTAAGTTTGTTGTTTACTTATAGTATAATTGTTAACTTTTATGGAGATCAGGAAATGAATGGTATGAGGTAGGAATGATCGTGCAATCTCTGATGCTTTACAAGCGATGGCTCAGGCTCTTGTTAATTTGAACCAACGACAAGAGATAGATTGGTTGGAGTGATTCTAGCAAAATAATCCACCTAGCTTCCGTGGGGTTTATAATCCTGATGGAGCTGTTGACTTGGATATTTGAGATTGAAAAGATATTCCAAGCTATGGGATGTCCTCTGGTGCAGAAGGTGACTTTGGCTGCCTTCATGCTTTCTGGAGAGGCTAGCATCGGTGGCAAGATATTCCAAGCTATGGGATTTCTTATTTTTAATTTCTTATTTTTAATTTTACTTTTAATTCTTATATTCATTTTCTAAAATTGGATATTTTATTTTTAATTCTTATTTTTTATGTAATCATTTTTAACTACTTTTTATTTTTTTTAAAAAAGATAAATAATTATCTTAGTTGTCACCTACAACAATTACGTACTATTATCGTATTGATATTTAAAACCTCTAATTTTTTTTAGTTTTTTAAAATAAATATTATTTATCTATCTTAAAATAATCAAACTAGTGAATTTATATTTTAGAGGGATGAAAATCAAAGAAAAATATTTTACTCATTTTACAAGTACGAAACAATCTTTATAAATCTTACAAGGATGAAAAATAAAGAAAAAAATTTACAATGACCAAAATCAAAATCACCCATCTTATAGGGACTAAAATATATTTAAACCTTCTAAAATTAATATTTTCGATCTTAACAATTATTTTAAATAAATAATATTTATTTTTAAATATTTATAAACTACTTAGGGATGTTAGTATATTGTCTTTAAAATTATAGTAAGCAAGTTCAAGTGTGAATATTTTCATATTTGTGTGTTTCATGAGTTTTCTATTAAATAATTAGTGCATATATTAGTTTATTTAACATAAATAGTAGTTTTATATTTTAGAAGAAAAAAAATATATTTTTTATTTTCTAGAAGTAATATGCTTAAAATTACACACACACACATACACACACACACACACACATACACACACACACACACACACACACAAACACACACACACACACACACACACACACACACACACACATATATATATATATATATATATATATATATATATAATATAGGAGGTTATAATTATACCGGTATAACTTTTACTAAGTATTACGTCGCTCAATAACTTTATATTAACTGTGAATTTTGTAAATCCAACTGTTAAATTGAAAGTTCATATCACTTTATACGTGTATATCAAATTTTGTTAAAATTGAATAACAACTGGAAGGTAATCAAAGTGTTCATATTTTAGTGTATTTTGAAATGAATATATTACATCAATTTTGTTTTATAAAAATGAAGTATCAAATCATCTTGCATTAATATAAAATTTTGTATATATAATCTAAGAGATATGAACTTTCAATCTAACGGTTGGATTTATCAAATTCACATTTAATATAAAGTTATTGAGCGGTGTAATACTTAGTAAAATTTACACCGATGTAATTATAACCCCCTCATATATATATATATATATATATATATATATATATATATATATATTAAATGTGACTTTTACTAAGTATTACACTGCTCAATAACTTTATATTAAATGTGAATTTTGTAAATCCAATCGTTAAATTGAAAATTATTTACTCTTAAATCATATATACAAAATGTTATATTAATCGAAGATGATTTCTTATAAAAAAAAATTAAATCTGTCAAAAAATTTATATTTTCGATGAGAAAAATTCTATAGGAAAAACTATATTATTGATGGAATATTTCAGACAAATTTATATTTGTCGAAAATGTAAGAACTGGTTTTAAATTTGAAATAAAAATATTATGATATAATTAGATAGGATTATAAGTTAGTATTTTATTAATGGTTGATAATTAAAAAATAAAACAAGGATAAATACATTTTTTTAATTTTATATGTTTGATTTAAGATAACTTACAAAATAACTCTTGGTAAAGTTATTCCGCTCAATAACTCATGGTGAGTGTTGAATTTCATCGATCCAATTAATTGTTAAATTAAAAGTTATTAAATTTGACTAATTATTAATATAAAAAAATTAATTAGCTTTGAAATAAATTATTTGCTAATTAACAATATAATTGAAACATTAATTATTTTAAATTATTTAACTAAAATCTTATTGACAATTTACTATATGATTTTAATATTTTTGTATAAGTAATATTTGGTTTTAAATTTGATATGAGAATATTATGATATAATTAGATAAGATTTTAAGTTAGTATTTTAATAATGGTTGATAATTAGAAAATAAAACGACGATAAATACATTTTTTGAATTTTATATGTTTGATTTAAGGTAAATAAATATATTAAATTAATTAATAATTTATTTAAAATGTTAAAATTTAATTTATAAGTATGTAATAAATAAATATTTATAATTTTATAAATTATAGTATCATTATAAATTATAAAATTAAATAATTTAAATTATAATTTTAAATAGAAATTGTAACAACCCAATTTTCATAGAATGTACGAGGGTCCAGAAGCTCAATATGGGTAATTTAGTAATTCGCAGGGGTGTTTTAGTAGCCCAGAACGGGCCGTTTCCAAATCGGAACGGGCCGTTCCAAATGACTAAAATGAGAGAGATTTTGTATCCCAGAACGGGCCGTTCCCAAACTGGAACGGGCCGTTCCAAAATACAAAAATCAGCTACAAATTTTAGATGGGAACGGGTCGTTCCCAAATTGGAACGGGTCGTTCCCAAATTGGAACGGGGCATTCCCAAATTGAGAATGGGCCGTTCGAGAGTTGAGAACGGGCCGTTCCAAAATATGACCGTTGTGAGTATTAAATGCACCCCAGAACGGGCCGTTCTGGTCTGAGAATGGGCCGTTCTGGATGTGGTTTTTAGTCGTGAGTTAAGGGTCCAGAACGGGCCGTTCCGGATTTGGAACGGGCTGTTCCGACGAAGCCTGATGCCTATAAATAGAGTGCTCTGCCACTCCCAAAAAGCACACCTCTCATTTTCTGATTTCTTTTCTTCTACTCTCTCTTCTTTCCCTCTACTTTCTACTTCACACCGAGGGGAACCCAACGAGGGAGACCAACCAGATCTTGTGTAGGTTCAGCTTCTACATATCAAGGTACGGGGGAAAAGGGGAGTATTTATATGTAGAGTTACATGAGCGAATTGGGTAGAGGAAGAGCCCGTAGGATTATGAGTAATTTTATAATTATTTCTGTTTGGAGAATTATTTGTCTTATGTGATTCTGTATATATTTAGGACTATGAATATATTTTATTTGTAAAAATGATGCTCTCGAAGAGAGAAAACGAAATTATAGAAAAGTGCCTGTAAGTTAGGTTTTGGAAAAATTGGATTATTTCTGTTTGAGAAATTGATGATCCCATTAGATTCTATATGTGTTGAGGATTAGAAATATATATTTAATTTGTAAGAATGATGATCTAAGAGGGAGAACGAAACTGTAGAAAAGTTCTTGTGAGCTAGGTTTTGGAACAATTGGGGGTTTTACTGTTTGTGTTAAAATTATATTAAATTGATAATTCCATTGATTATTATATTAATTTATGAATGTTATTATTGTATTGATTGATAAGAATTGATGATCTAGATGTGAATTGCTTGAGGGGTGTGTAAACCCTTATTTTGTTGGACTTATCTGTTGTGTATGTGATATGGAATTGTGTATGTGATATGGAATTGAGCTATAAGATGAGATCTGATGAATGTGAATATGATTATGATTGTGGTTCCTCACACTAATGACTAGGGATGGCACGACTCCTGGGTAAGTGATGCTACAGGGAGGGCGTGACCTTGGCATGGTGTGAGATGAGTAAGGCAATTAACACGTATCACTTATGTCAAATATGGTAGCCCTGGCATAGGGTTAATTGCAAGAGATTGTGTGGATTATGATGTGATTATGGTTCCTCACATCAATGACTAGGGATGGCACGGCCCCTGGGTAAGTGATGCTACAGGGAGGGCGTGACCCTGGCGTGGTGTGGGATGAGTGAGGCAATTAACCCGTATCACTTATGTCAGTTGTGGCGTGGCCTTGGCATAGTGTTAATTGTAAGATTTGTGTGGATTGTGATGGATTGATGTAATTGAAAGGTGAAGATGATGAATGATTGATAAATTATGATATATATATATATATAGATGTTTGTAAATATTTCATTATGTAATGAGTTATGAAGAGATTATGTTGTGGTGTGTTTGTGTGTGCTTTACATATAGATGTTTTCTTTTCTCACTGTATAACTTGTGGATGTTTTAGGTGAGGAAGATCCGGCTATGAGTGACATCTAGAATGTCAACCATTGAGTTGTGGGTGTGCTCTGATATTGTGACATTGGGGTAGAGAATTCTAGGCTAAATTTGTATATGTATTTAGAGTTATACCTTCTCTTTTGAAAGCAATTTGTAAACTCTCAAGTTTTACTTTCTAAATTTCATTTTTAATTATTTTGGTTATTTTTGAAGGTTTTATGTGAACCCTTTTACCAACATTGAATATTTTATTCTTTAGTTTATTTACAAGAATTATTTATATATGTGTTGGGGTAGTAAGGATTTCAGAGAAATAAGTAGATGTTAATTATAAAAGTAAGTACATATAAATAAAGAATAATTAAATATATTATTATTATTATTATTATTCGTAATATAAAATTATTATATATTATTATTATAGTACAAGTATGAGATTGTATATTTGAAGATGACTTAAATGAATTAATTTTTACAAGTTATACTGACAACATACATATACATTTCGGTAGCTTACTCATTAGAACTTCACAGTTAAACATGTTTGACCTGGAATAGTACAGGGATGGGTGACCTTTTGGGAAGTTTCCCAGAAATTGCGCAAGTAAGGATAAAACATGCTAAACAGTGAAATGTCGTGAAATAGAACCCTTGAGAGGCCAAATATGAGGGTTGTTATATTCATAAATTTATTAAAATTAAAAAAAAATTATAATTTCCGACAGAAAATTTCGACAGAAATTTTTGATGGATATTTCTGTCAGAAATTTCTGATAGAATTTTCCGTCAAAAATTTTTGACAGAATTTTCTGACGAATATTTCTGTCAGAAATTTCTGACAGAATTTTTCGACAGAATTTTTCATTGGAAATTTCTGACAGATTAAATTATTTTCGACGGATTTTTTTTTTCCGATGCCACTTTTTTTGATGGATTTAAATTCGTTGAAAATTTACTTGTTTCCGTCAAAAATTTCCGTCGAAAATCAGCATTTTTCTTGTTGTGACAATGGATGTTTTGAGTGTGGTTGCAACTCTCATAGAAAGGATAGTATGGTTTCTGCACTCGCTAAGGTTTTCAACCTTAGTTTTACAAGGATATGTGTTTTAGAGTGTGTATATAACTCTCGCAGAGAGGATGGGTTAGTTTCTACACTCACTAAGATAAACTATCTTAGTTTTACATTGATATTCAAATCCGAACAAGAAGAGATGTAGTTTTGGTTTGACGCTTTCTTTTGCTTATTGTTTGTTGCTTCCCTTCTCTCTTTCTTCTCTTGTCGGGTCTTCATATTTATAGTGTTGTGATAAATCTGCCCGTTGTTTGAATTTGAATGTGTCCGTTGAGGCGGAGCTTCCCGTTGGTGCAGATAATCGTTCGTTCATGGCTACACAGATCTTTTTCATTTAATGCGTTTGATCTTGCATTAAATGTTTGCTTGCTAAATCTGTGATTCGCGAAGTATTCTTCAGTAGTTTATTTGTTTTTGTGTCTGACTTCAATCATGACCTAGGTATTTCTTTTCTCTTTCTGTTAGTGTAGTTGTAGAGGTGTTGTCTTTTTCTGAAAAGTTGGTGTACTTACTTTTGACACTCACAGCTTTGACTTGTGAATTCGTGCTCTTTTATTCTCCTTCTTTCCTTTCATATTTTGATAACTCCGTGTGCTTTTCTTATAAATGGAGACGATATATGATCTTCCTCATTGTGAATAGTGGACTTCAAACACTTTTCAACATTCTTCGTTTGCGTCTGGAATCTGAGTCTTCGTCTAAGAGTTAGACTTTTTCATCTCGTCTGATCAGTTGTGAAAATGGATGACTTTTATTCTGTCTGGAATATTTCTTCGTCTTGTGTTATCCAATGACTGATACTTGATTTGTTGACCTTTGTGTAGTTTACCATTGAGCTTCATCAGTTGTTTATTTGGTGCTAAGCTAACTTTTGTCTTGTTTGATATTTGTATTTGCCTTTCGTCTAATTTCTTATGTTGCGCTCTAGGTTGTCATTGACATATCTTCGTCTAATGTTCGTTATCGTCTGCCGCACATCTCATGTTTCATTTATCATTTGGCTTGGTTTGTTTGATCCTTGCTTCATGCTTTAGTTTTTCCTGTTTCTTATATTTATCTGAAACACTGACACATAGGTTAGTCATAACAATATGTATTATATTTGTCATGTTCAAAACCTCGCTGGGAATTGCTTCGTCTGACTTAACACACATGCGTTGTTCAGTCAGACGAAGTAATTTCCAGCAAGATTTTGAATGAGACAAATATAATCATTGTTGTTATTTCTAACAAGTGCGTTAGTGTTTCAAGAAAACATAAGTACAGACAAGATGAAGAATAGAGCATGTACCACTCCCTACGCCAAAACCAAGATAAAGGGTAAAAACTTCAAGCATTAGAAGAAAATTGATCAAGCATTGAGACTAAGCATGATCTGAAGTCAGACGAAAGGCCAACATAAGTATCCAACAAGGACAAATCAAGAACAAGACAAAAGTATGTCAAGCACAACCTAAAATCCAACATAAAGACTCAGACGAAGGTTGGTCAAAGATTAGAAGAAAGTCAACAACATATCAGATGAAGGACAACACAGACTAAAAAGTATTCTAAACAGAAACAAAGTCTGTGCATCTATCATAACGATCAGACAAGATAAAGGCCAAGATTGAGATGCACAAGATTAACAGATGCAGACGAAGAGTGCCACAAAAGCATTTAAGGAATCGGGTCTCAAAGAACAAATCAAGGCATCGTCTACAACCACACAAAAGCTCTCAAATGAATGCCCAAGAAATAGAAGAAGAAAAGAAAGAGAAAATCAAGGGCAGAAGTAAAAGCATGCATGTGTCAGAGAAAGTACATCACTTTTTAAGATAAGGACAAAAAAGTTCCTAGGTCTCTGCTAAATTCAGACACAGCTACTAACAAGGCAAGAAGAATTAACACAATGTCTATGAACAGGAAGCAACATTTAATGTAAGATTCCAACCATTAAATGAAAGATTAAACTAGTCATGAATGACTATATCCGCTTTAATGGACACTTGCAATGGGCAGATTTCACAAGACTATATATAGGTCACAACATCGAACTTGGAGATGCTAGCTATTTGGCTCGAAATGGTTCAAGCAAGAAAAAGAGTGATATCCATCCAATGATAATGAAACCAGAGATAAAGCATGTAGAGTCAAATGTATCATAGGATATTCATCTCTGTAGACTAAAGAGTTCCAAGCATGTGCATCTTAGGGACAAAACCTTAGTGAGTGTACCAATTTATGTATCCTTTTTGTGATAGTAAACCAAACACCCAATCGTTGTAAAGACTAAGGTTGCATGCCTTAGTGAGTGTAGAAACCTATGTACCCTCTCTATGAGAGTAGCCCAAACACTCAAACCAAATCTGTTTAGTCATCATATGTAAAGCCTGAAGAGGCTAGGGAAAGAATACTTGTAAAGCCTGGAGAGGCTTGTCAAAGAATACTCACTACGAGCCAGAAGTGGTTGAGTAAAGAATACTAGTGTTGATGAGTGAAGTCAATGGGCCAAGAGGTTGTCGAGAATACTCATTGGGAGCTAGAAGTGGCTGATTAAAGAATACTAGCGCTAGTGAGTGAAGCTGGCGAGCGATGAGTTGGTCGATAATGTTGAGATTCATGGAGTAGTGAAACAACTAAGCTCTGAAGTATGAGACATCATGAGAGTTTTGATGATAACAAAGGGTGGATTCTGAAAGTTGAAGCTGACCAAGGACAGAAACTAAGTCAAGAAGAAGATATGAATATCATGATGTGTAATAGGAGTAGTTTATAAGTTCTTATGAGTTATGTTGTTTTGATTAGCATATTTTGCATGTGCATGCTTTGTGCATGAGTTAATTTTAATCTAAATTGACTAAGAGTGAGTATGATGATGATTTAAAATACGTGAAAAGATTTTTGAAGTATAAAATTGAGTTTTTGAAAACTAACTCAAAATAATCGATTATCATTAAGTATAATCGATTATTCCAGCAACAGGTGAAAAGAGCCTTGCTGTAATAATCGATTATCTGAAAAATAATCGATTATTCTAGGAAGCATTCTCTAGAATAATCGATTATCCTGCAAAATAATAAATTATTCTGTTCTTGGGTGATTTTTAGAAATCATGAAGAGCAAAATAATCGATTATCCTTTAAAATAATCGATTATCTGGTTCTGAAATTTTTATAAATAGCTTTCACACTTTGAAACTACAGAACAGAGAATGAATTGAGAAACAACGAGAGAAAAACTATATTGTGAAGTCTTTGTGACCTTCTTGGAGTGTTTTCTTTGTGAAACCAAGAAGAAAAACATTTTGTGAAATGCTTTGAAAAAGATCATCATCATCACTACATTCTTGGGAAAGGAAGATTAAGATTTGCTTTTGGAATTCACAGTCTAATTTGTTCAGTTTCCAGGTGAATTCGTTTCTTTAATTCTTTTGTGTAAATTGTAAGGGAAATCTTGAGTAGGTGTCTCAAGTGGTAAGGAATTCTTGTAGTGGATTTCTACAAGAAGTGCTTTCTTGGGGGCAAGAAAGTGTGTTATCTTGAATGTAGGAGTATATGCATGGGTGGTATGCTTGTAAAACTTCTTCATTGAGATAGTGGAACAAATCTTGATCAGGTTATGATTGAGGACTGGATGTAGGTCACATGTGGGGTTCCTGAACCAGGATAAAATACTTGTGCATTCTTCTCTCTCACTCTTATCGTTTACATTGAGCAAAATCTTGGTTGAGTGTTAAAGTGAATGATCTTGATTAATATGTTTGTATGCATAACATTGCTTTAAATTGAATCAAAGTATTGCATATTAGTTGTTCTTAACATTGAACTTAATCAAGATTAATCAAGAAAGCATATAGGACTCATTCCCATTGGCAAGTCTTTTAAGGAACTTCTTTGAGAATTCATATTAGAAAAGTTTAAGTTGAAATAAAGATCCTTAGAACTTTGAAAATTTTTAAGTGTCATAGAATCCAATTCACCTCCCTCTTGGATTGAGCCATTCTTTTCTAACAGATAATACTCACTGAGAGCTAGAAGTGATTGAGCAAAGAATACTAGCATCAGCAAGGGAGGTTGATGAACCAGGAGTGGTTGAGAATACTTGCGCAACCAGAAGTGATTTAAGAGTACTAGCGTCTGTGAGTGAAGCTGACGAGCCAGAAGTGGTTGAGAATACTTGGGACCAGGAGTGGTCGTGACCTGGGTGGTGTATAATACTCACTGTGATCCTGAAGAGGTCGAACAAACAATACTTGTACTTAATTGTTTATCTAGTGGAACCCTTTATTTGAAGGAGATTGTACGTAGCTTAGTTTATGTGAACCAATATAAAAATTTACTCTATGGCTTAAATGTTTTAGACGCACTTTATTTGATTGATTTTATATATTGAAAACTTTGTCCAATGCTTATCGTCAAGTAAAGCTATCTTCAGAAGAAAACTATATTTGCTCAACTAATTATCCTAAAGGAACAGTTTTCATTTATGAAGTATTTTTCTCTTAGCAGACGATGAAACAGCCAGACACAAAATGATTTTGTTAAACCAATCCTGGGTAGTCTCTGTTCAGCATTCATTAACATTATTTTACTGGACGAAAGAGAGCCTTAAATGAAAAGATTTCAAAATTCCTTTGTTCACACACACACATATTCAACCCCTCCTTCTATGTGTTTTTTTCGTTAACTTCAATTGGTATCAAGAACAAGACAAAAGTATGTCAAGCACAACCTAAAGCGCAACATAAAGACTTAGACTAAGGTTGGTCAAAGATCAGAAGAAAGTCAATAACATATCAGATGAAGGACAACACAGACTAAAAAGTATTCCAGATAGAAACAAAGTCTGTCCATCTATCATAATGATCAGACTAAGATGAAGGTCAAGATTGAGATGCACATGATTAACAGATGCAGACGAAGACTGCCATGCAAGCATTTGAGGAATCAGGTCTCAAAGGACAAATTAAGGCATTGTCTACGAGCACACAAAAGCTCTCAAATGAATGCGCAAGAAATAGAAGAAGAAAAGAAAGCGAAAATCAAGCGCAAAAGTAAAAGCATGCATGTGTCAGAGAAAGTACATCACGTTTTAAGATAAGGACAACACTCCACAGCTACGTGACCAAAAAAGGACAAAAAGGTTCCTAGGTCTTTGCTAAATTCAGACATAGCTGCTAACAAGGCAAGAAGAATTCATGCAATGTCTATGAACAGGAAGCAACATTTAATGCAAGATTCCAAGCATTAAATGAAAGATTAAACTAGTCATGAATGTCGCCACCCGCCGAAACGGACCTTGGCATTCGCGACGATGGTCGGACTCTTTTTAAGAGTTTGAAAAATGATGGATTGTTAGAACGACTTATTCTCAAACTGAGACCTTATCGAACTAACAATTTTATTAAATGATTCACCAATCCATGTTAATCCCAAGCGGGACCCTCCATGGATTAGTAGTTTTCGCAAAAAGGGTTCTTGGAGTCGCCACCAATGTTTTACTCAAAACATTGGAAAAAGAGTTAAGGCAATTGATTTCGCAAATCAACTTAGGCCATTACAACCAGAGTTGGGTAAGGGAGTCGGTTACGTGCGGGGAAGGTGTTAGCACCCCACAACGCCCCTTTCGGGTTCCCTATGACAGATTATTTCATGAATAATAGCTTAAAATTATTAAATTACC
Source organism: Cajanus cajan (assembly GCF_000230855.2). NCBI lineage: Eukaryota > Viridiplantae > Streptophyta > Magnoliopsida > Fabales > Fabaceae > Cajanus > Cajanus cajan. Next base: position 31,125,315 of record NC_138524.1, on the reverse strand, counting down.
CCTATTTATTAGAACGATATTAAGTGAAATATCTACATGATGAAAGCTTTAAACATGCAATGCAACAATCAGAAAGCGATAAAGAAAGCAATAAAAGACGAGTTTTGGAAGAAAACCTCTTGAAGCGTGCTTTTATATATTTAAAAGAACTAGGAGGCTTTTTGGCGCTCCTTCCCACTACACGCTCGCTTTCTCCTTTCCCTAAAATAAAATTTTTACTATGGAAATCAAATAGATTTCCCTTCGACTCGTTCGAATCTCAAGCAAATGGCTTATGATTCAAGAACTTCGTCGGATTGGCTTTCAGAGAGATTTCTAGGGCAGAGCACTGCTCAAAAACCCAAGAATACTCAGCCAGGGGGTCCAGAATAGCTGGAAAAAGTGTGGAATGACGTCCAAATGACGTCCTATTTATAGGGATGAGGCGCAGTACGGCCCCTGGGTTCAATACGGCCCGTATTGAGTTTTTGTACTTCAATACGGCCGTATTGAATTCAGTACGGCCGTATTGAAATACAGAAACTTCAATACGGCCGTATTGGTTTCAGTACGGCCGTATTGTAGTACAAAATGTGCAGTACGGCCGTACTGAACTCCAAGGAGGCCGTATTGAGCTCCAAACCTCCCACTTTCTTATTTTTGGCTACTCTAAGACCTCTAAACCTACAGATAGTCATCCTATGGTCTTCTGGGAGTCCTTCTGGCTGACTTTCCTTTGATCTTTGAGAGTCTTCGAGTCTTATTTCCGACCCGGACAATTTTAGGGGTCTACAGCTGCCCCCCCTTTACTTAGTCAAACGGTTTTTTGGTGTACCGGTTGACAAGTAAAGGAGTTGACCCAACTGTCCGGGGAATAGGCCATCCTTCTGACTTGTAGTGTCTTCCGGTGGAAAATTGTTGAGTAGCCTCTCCAGGTTGAGTATTAGTCGTCGCCTCTCCAGGCTAGCGTGAGTCTTGCCCTCTCCAGGGTGAGTATTAGTCGTCGCCTCTCCAGGCTAGCGTGAGTCTTGCCCTCTCCAGGGTGAGTATTAGTCGTCGCCTCTCCAGGCTAGCGTGAGTCTTGCCCTCTCCAGGGTGAGTATTAGTCGTCGCCTCTCCAGGCTAGCGTGAGTCTTGCCCTCTCCAGGGTGAGTATTAGTCGTCGCCTCTCCAGGCTAGCGTGAGTCTTGCCCTCTCCAGGGTGAGTATTAGTCGTCGCCTCTCCAGGCTAGCGTGAGTCTTGCCCTCTCCAGGGTGAGTATTAGTCGTCGCCTCTCCAGGCTAGCGTGAGTCTTGCCCTCTCCAGGGTGAGTATTAGTCGTCGCCTCTCCAGGCTAGCGTGAGTCTTGCCCTCTCCAGGGTGAGTATTAGTCGTCGCCTCTCCAGGCTAGCGTGAGTCTTGCCCTCTCCAGGGTGAGTATTAGTCGTCGCCTCTCCAGGCTAGCGTGAGTCTTGCCCTCTCCAGGGTGAGTATTAGTCGTCGCCTCTCCAGGCTAGCGTGAGTCTTGCCCTCTCCAGGGTGAGTATTAGTCGTCGCCTCTCCAGGCTAGCGTGAGTCTTGCCCTCTCCAGGGTTTTGCCTCTCAACATGGGCAGCTGAGTTTGCCCTCTCCAGGGTTTTGCCTCTCAACATGGGCAGCTGAGTTTGCCCTCTCCAGGGTTTTGAGATAAGTTTGTCTCCACAGTCCACAATGCTGCTTCGACGGTTGTTTTTGATTTTGATGCCGCTGTGGGCTGGATAACGCAGGGATCCGTCTAGGGGATGTGCAGTTACTCATAGGTTCTTGTGTCCCAACTTTCCATTGCGTAGTTGGTGCCCACTGGGAAATTCTGATTCCGTGGGGATGCAGACGCAAAGATGCTCTTCCTGAGGTGAGCGATGCCTTATGATTGGCTGACGTCCTTTCGACGGTGGTGGAGTATCCCGGTTATCCTTATTCGGGTGACTCTTTTGATTTTTTTCAATTTTGTTGCCTCTGCGTAGGCTGTTATCCACTGGGGGATTTTGTCATTGATTTTGATTAGCCTCTTCTGTTAGGCAGATCTTCTTTGATGTTCAGTATGTGGTTGAATACCAAATTCCGCTTGGGGAATGGGTATTGATCTTTTTTTTTGGATTTTCTCTGAAAGAATGCCTCTGAGTAGGCGAATGGGGATTTGAGGACTTTATGTATCCCAGAGTATTATTTAGAAAGCCTCTTCAGGCTTAGCTTCACTCGTCGCTCGAGTTGGAAAGCTATCTTCCACTGAGGAAGTCAAAGTCCTTTGACTCGGATATTTCGTTTGGATGATCATTGCTTCCATTGGGGGATCTTACTGATCTTGCTTTGATAGCTTTCACTGGGGAATTTGGCCCGTGAGTGGAAGCTGAGATATCTCTGGGGAGTATTATTTCGGCGAGCCTCTCCAGGCTCAATTATTTTGGAGAGTATTATTTCGACGAGCCTCTCCAGGCTCAGTTATTTTGTATGAGTATTATTTCGGCAAGCCTCTCCAGGCTTGGTTATTCTGAGAGAGTATTATTTCGGCAAGCCTCTCCAGGCTCAATTATTTTGTGTGATGAGGGAGTATTATTTCGGCAAGCCTCTCCAGGCTCAATTATTCTGTGGGAGTATTATTTCGGCAAGCCTCTCCAGGCTCAGTTATTCTGTGGGAGTATTATTTCGGCAAGCCTCTCCAGGCTCAGTTATTCTGTACGAGTATTATTTCGGCAAGCCTCTCCAGGCTCAGTTATTCTGTATGATGCGGAATCTTTGCCTTTTTTGTCGAATTTTGACTTTTTCTGTATTTTTGCCTTTTTTCGTTGATTTTGGCTTTTCTGTTGACTGCTGTCATACACAAACAATTTTTCTATTTTTCTATTTTATGCGATTGCCTCATGATAAGGTCTTTGAATGTGCAACTAATGTGTGTGTGATGCATAAAATGCAAGTTTAATTATTTTGTTAATGTTTTTAGAAAAATGAATGGCTTTCCCTATCCTCCTTTTCTTGGAGGAATTTCTGTCGTCGACGTGAGGGAAGATTTTTGTGAGCCTTTTTCACAGGAGATTACGGATTTTATAGGAACCCCTCCAATTTTCTTTATTGACCGATTATTAAAGGAATTTCGTACAATTTTTATGAAATACCAATTTAGAGGCATAATTACATGGTCAAGAGAGAAGAGAAATGAATAGATATTTTATTGATATTCACAAGTGTTTTTACGGAAAGATATACAGAAGGAATTTCTGAAGAATGGCTGGCCAGGGTAAGCTATATACATTGGGTTTAACAATTATATCTGTAATTGTTGCTCTTTACGTTCCCCTAGTCGCTTCGGGTGAGATGTCTGAGCCAGGAGTGTAGATGCTGCAAGACGCTTGCTTCTAGAAGATAATCACTTGATCCGCCTTTCGGTTTTCGATTCAAGTGATCGTTGCTTGCTTTGTTTTTGCATCTTATTCTTTTGCCCCTAATTTTTGACTAGGACGTATCCTAGTGGGGATAAATTTGCCTTTGTTTTGCCTAGTACCCTTGTACTGGCGGGCTTTTTATTTTGCCCTAACTTTTGCCTAGGACGCCCTTTTCGGGTTTTCATCCTAGCGGGCTTATGCAAGCAACGTCTTCAAGCGTAGCACTTCTTTACCACGTCAGCGTTGACTGGGTATCGAAGTTCTTCTCCATCCATGTCTGTGAGGATCAATGCTCCTCCTGAGAAGGCTCGCTTCACCACGTATGGTCCTTCGTAATTCGGGGCCTACTTTCCGATTTTGTCCTTTTGAGCTGGTAACAGCTTCTTCATTACCAGCTCTCCCTCGTGGTAGACTTGAGGATGGACTTTCTCGTCAAAAGCCTTTTTGATCTTTCTCTGATAGGCTTGACCATGGCATATGGCATCCAGCCGTTTTTCTTCGATAAGGTTCAATTGATCATATCGGCTTTGAACCCACTCTGCCTCGGAAAGTTTTGCTTCCATGATTACCCTTAGAGAAGGTATTTCGACTTCGACGGGTAGAACTGCCTCCATCCCATAGACGAGGGAAATGGAGTAGCTCCTGTAGATGTGCGTACAGAAGTCCTATAACCATGGAGAGCGAAGGGTAACATCTCGTGCTAGTCTTTAAATGAGACAACCATCTTTTGCACTATTTTCTTGATGTTCTTATTGGTTGCCTTGACTGCCCCATTCATCTTCGGCCGATATGGGGAAGAGTTGCGGTGTTGGATCTTGAATTCTTGGCACAGTTCTTCCACCATTTTATTATTCAGATTAGATCCATTTTCAGTGATAATTTATTTCTCCATGCTTCCGCTAGATTATTCTAAAATCGTTTGGGACAAGAGAGAAAAGAAAGGAAAGATATTTTTGTTCTGAAGTTTGTGTTTTAGAGGGGATTTATTTTTCAAAAAATGGTTTTTGTAAGAATGGTTGGCCAAGGTAGGCTTATGTGTTTAGGCTTGTTTGATTAAACACTTATGAAGTTAATAAAATCTTGTTTATTGACGTTGTGATTTTAACAACTTGGATAGCTTCTCTTGAACCTTTCTTTTTGAATTCGGTTCATGGTACCATCATGGATTTCTTTTGTTTTTTGATTGTCCTTATTTTTCCCTAAAACACCCTTTTGTGGCGTTTTAGCGGACTTTTGTTTTTATTCATTTTTGCAACCCTAACTTTTGCCTAGGTCACCCTTTTGTGGGATTCCTAGCGGGTCTTTTGCTCTTATTTTTGCGCAGCCCCCTTTTTGGGTTTCCCGCCGAGCTTCTTTTATTTTAAAAGATTTCTTTTTACCCATGATGGCACTTGTCAAGGCCAAGGGAAGGTGCTCCAAGTTGTCACACACACTTCCACATAAAAATGATGTGGGTTTATTATTATTAAGATGATTTTAACCTCATTCATGTTTATTCAAATAGGGTTAAAAATAATGTGGTTTAGAATTTTATTATAAGCAAGAAAAGAAGCAAAAAGAATGATTTCATTATAATCATAGCGGAAACATGTGTCCTTATTTCATCACTGATATGGGTCCCGATGTTGACCTTTTTTATTTCTCGGCCTGGCCCCCAAATTCACAGTCTCCAATTTCTCTTGATATGGTTGGAGTAGGCGAGCTTCTCGTTCTAGCAGTCTTTGCAGATCCGGAGAGATGGCCTCCTCATCACTCTCCAACTCAACCCATTCATCCTCAACTTTCGGATCCCGGTCAGAGCGAACAATTACAGACATAATTATTTCATTGGTTCTGTTTGGGTTTAGAATTATTAATGTTAATGAGGAAAGAGAGAAAAGAACAAAAGAGGGAACGATATGTGAAAAATGCCTCTTTATTGATATGTATTAAAACTGTATAAAAACCCTTATTTACATGAAAAGGTTCTCATGATCTCGGGTACTGATCATGAGTCCCTAAAAGAAGAATATGGAGGGGCCCTATTGTGGCTTGCTCTTCTTTCTATTCCTGCTTTGGCCGAAAATTCTTGCTCACGTCGGGCGCTGTCGAATCAAAAGTGATCCACCCGGCATTGATAAGGTTTTGGACCTTATATTTGAGAGCTCTACAGTTCTCCGTTGAATGCCCCGGTACCCCCGAATGGTATAGACATTTGTCTTGCGGTTTGTACCAATCGGGATGAGGTGGATCGATCTTCTTTGGTGGAACGTAAGCTAGAAGACGTGCTTCCACTAGCTTTGGCAGGAGGTCGCTATATGTGGTCGGAAGTTTATCAAACTTCTTCACAGAGTTGTATTGCGACTTTCCTGACTTCGAAGTGGAGGAAGACGAGGAAATGGTTATGGCGCTGTCTCCTCTCTCCTTCTTCTTCCCAAAGGTCTTCTTAGCTTTAAATGATTGGGAAGGTTTAGCTAGCTTCCCACTTTTCAGCTCTTGTTCCACTTTTCCTCCAACATGATGGGACTCATGGTCACTGTGCTCAGCCCCGTGTACATTATGATGACGCATGAGTTCCATCATTTGCGCCATTTGTTCTTTGAGCTGTGAGAGCTCGGCTGTAAGCTTCTTATTTTGGTCCTCCAGCGCTTCCATCTTCTTGATTTTCTGCGCGCGTGTGAGGACAGAGAGATGACCAGCCACTTTCTAAAATGAATGTTTAATTAGTTTATTTATGGGATGAATACGCTCTTGACATGAGCTTGATAACCCTCCATTTTTAAGGCGATGCCTTTTTAAAACGGAGTGTTACCACCCTCCTTGAGTTATGATCCCTCCCCAACGGAGAATCTCGATAATTATGGGTCTCTTTTACTCATGTCAAGAGGTATTGGTGAACCTAGAATGCATGGTTTATGAGGATGCATGATATCTTATTGGTAATGATGCACATGCTCCTCACTTTTATTATATTTTCACACATGGTCTTTCTTCTCATGTCATGGTATTTTCATGCATGGGGATTATTCTTTAGACCTTATCACGAGGTTTATTATTAATGCACAAACAATATCACATAAAGTGGAGTCGCCATCTGTCGCCACCCGCCGAAACGGACCTTGGCATTCGCGACGATGGTCGGACTCTTTTTAAGAGTTTGAAAAATGATGGATTGTTAGAATGACTTATTCTCAAACTGAGACCTTATCGAACTAACAATTTTATTAAATGATTCACCAATCCATGTTAATCCCAAGCGGGACCCTCCATGGATTAGTAGTTTTCGCAAAAAGGGTTCTTGGAGTCGCCACCAATGTTTTACTCAAAACATTGGAAAAAGAGTTAAGGCAATTGATTTCGCAAATCAACTTAGGCCATTACAACCAGAGTTGGGTAAGGGAGTCGGTTACGTGCGGGGAAGGTGTTAGCACCCCACAACGCCCCTTTCGGGTTCCCTATGACAGATTATTTCATGAATAATAGCTTAAAATTATTAAATTACCCCTATTTATTAGAACGATATTAAGTGAAATATCTACATGATGAAAGCTTTAAACATGCAATGCAACAATCAGAAAGCGATAAAGAAAGCAATAAAAGACGAGTTTTGGAAGAAAACCTCTTGAAGCGTGCTTTTATATATTTAAAAGAACTAGGAGGCTTTTTGGCGCTCCTTCCCACTACACGCTCGCTTTCTCCTTTCCCTAAAATAAAATTTTTACTATGGAAATCAAATAGATTTCCCTTCGACTCGTTCGAATCTCAAGCAAATGGCTTATGATTCAAGAACTTCGTCGGATTGGCTTTCAGAGAGATTTCTAGGGCAGAGCACTGCTCAAAAACCCAAGAATACTCAGCCAGGGGGTCCAGAATAGCTGGAAAAAGTGTGGAATGACGTCCAAATGACGTCCTATTTATAGGGATGAGGCGCAGTACGGCCCCTGGGTTCAATACGGCCCGTATTGAGTTTTTGTACTTCAATACGGCCGTATTGAATTCAGTACGGCCGTATTGAAATACAGAAACTTCAATACGGCCGTATTGGTTTCAGTACGGCCGTATTGTAGTACAAAATGTGCAGTACGGCCGTACTGAACTCCAAGGAGGCCGTATTGAGCTCCAAACCTCCCACTTTCTTATTTTTGGCTACTCTAAGACCTCTAAACCTACAGATAGTCATCCTATGGTCTTCTGGGAGTCCTTCTGGCTGACTTTCCTTTGATCTTTGAGAGTCTTCGAGTCTTATTTCCGACCCGGACAATTTTAGGGGTCTACAATGAACGACTATATCCGCTTCAACAGACACTTACAATGGGCATATTTCACAAGACTATATATAGGTCACAACGTCGAACTTGGAGATGCTGGCTGTTTGGCTCAAAATGGTTCAAGCAAGAAAAAGAAGGATATCCATCCCATGAAGCAACGAAACCAGAGATAGAGCGTGTAGAGTCAAATGTATCATAGGATATTCATCTCTATAGACTAAGGAGTTCCAAGCATGTGCATGTTTGGAACAAAACCTTAGTGAGTGTACCAATTTATGTATCCTCTCTGTGAGAGTAAACCAAACACCTAATCGTTGTAAAGACTAATGTTGCATGCCTTAGTGAGTGTAGAAACCTATGTATCCTCTCTATGAGAGTAGCCCAAACACTCAAACCAAATCTATTTAGTCATCATATGTAAAGCCTGAAGAGGCTAGGAAAAGAATACATGAAAGCCTGGAGAGGCTTGTCAAAGAATTGTCACTGCGAGCCAGAATTCGCTGAGTAAAGAATACTGGCGTTGATGAGTGAAGTCAACGGGCCAGGAGTTGGTCGAGAATACTCATTGGGATCTAGAAGTGGCTGATTAAAGAATACCAGCGCTAGTGAGTGAAGCTGGCGGGCCAGGAGTTGGTCAATAGTACTCTCTAAGAGCCAAAAGTGGCTGAGTAAAGAATACTAGCGTTAGCAAGTAAGGTTGACAAACCAGGAGTGGTTGAGAATACTCGGGAAACCAGAAGTGGTTTAAGAATACTAGCGTCTACGAGTGAAGTTGACGAGCCAGAAGTGGTTGAACAAACAATAATCAGCCACTGCGAGCCTGAAGAGGCTGAACAAACAATACTTGTACTTAATTGTTTATCTAGTGGAACCCTTCATTTGAAAAAGACTAGATGTAGCTCAGTTTATGTGAACCAGTGTAAAAATTTACTCTATGGTTTAAATGTTTTAGACCCACTTTATCTGATTGATTTTATATATTGAAAACTTTGTCCAATGCTTATCGTCTAGTAAATCTATCTTTAGACAAAAACTATATTTTCTCAACTGATTATCCTAAAAGAACAGTTTTTGTTTATGAAGTATTTTTCTCTTAGCATACAATGAAACATCCAGACGCAAAATGATTTTTTCAAACGAATCCTGGGTAGTCTCTCTTCAACATTCATTAAGATTATTTTACTGGACGAAAGAGAGCCTTAAATGAAAATATTTCAAAATTACTTTGTTCACACACATGCATATTCAACCCCCCCTTCTATGTGTTTTTCTACTAACTTCATGCATCTCATGGAGGCCCTTAGCATCAACATCAATTCTCTCTTAGTAAGGCAGCTAGTTACAAGGGAGATCAATTTACAATGTCCTCCGTGACTGGATAGTCAAACAATGTGTATTTTCTAACAACAATAAGTTGAGATGCAGAATCTACTAAACTCCTAAGCTATTGTTGAGCTAATCCTTGAAGCCACTTCTATGAATCTCCTTTTCATGCTTAGAGAGCCTTATAGATCATAGATGATTCAGTCTCAAACCAAGTTCTACACTGAAGACATTGTCTCCAAGCTTGTTGTTCATTTAATCAATAAAGGAAAGAAGAAATGCCTTAATATGATGCTGACAAGGGCTTTGATCACTATCCTAGACATCACACCGCTTAGGATCACTTACCTACATTTTCCAAACCTGAATGGCTTCCTTCTAATAAAGGTCGATGCTTCAAGGTCTATCCTCCACCTTGCAGAACTAAGCCATCAAGCTCCAACACTCTTTCTATCAGACAATGCCTATATCATTATTATTCCCCTTATGATGTTACTTTTCATATTTTCTTTCCTAAGAATATAGTTTTTTTATATAGAAAAGCGTTAAGGTTGCCTACCCCTGAATATCTAGAATCATTTGTCATGCCACTACCACAACCATCTTCTCCACCGCTCCCTCCCCTGGCTACTAAAAAAGATCGTGATCGGGTCATCATCAAACTCTATAAATCTTTGCACTTCTCGCTCAACAAACAGCCACAACTTGAGAGGAAATTCAACAAGTTGCTATCTCAATTGAACATCGATCTGAGCTTTGATGAAGACAGAGCCTGATCTAGCTTGGACATATAGTTGGCCTAGTTTTTGCTAGTGTCGTAACCCGAAATTTTTTTAATATTATGACATAAGGTTTGGACTATCGTTTTGAAAAATCTAATTAATTGAGGAATGTCCAGATGCCAGACTAATTCTCAAATAATGGTTTTGAAAATAGGTTCATGGAGTTGCCACCAATGTTTTACTCAAAACATTGGAAAAAGAAAAGATTTATGAAATCCAAGATTGGCCTTAATAAACAAAATTGGATTCAGAAGTCGGTTACATGTGGGGAAGGAATTAAGCACCCCTACAATGCCCTAAATCGGTACCTTATGACGAAGTTAGCGTAATAAGAATTAACAATTTAAATATTGATTCCTTTTTATTGATGATTATTTACATACATGGAATTTAAATTACATGAGTTACCCTAAGACTTCTACATGATTATACCATTTGTTTAGAACAATGTTTATTAAAAATTGAAGAAGTAGCGAAGGGAGAAAGATATTGAATGAAATTCCTCTTGGTTGAGCTTTATTGGACTTTCAAATAAAGACATCTCTTAGGTGTTCTTTGGCTTTCTTACACACTACAATGTACCTCACAAATCTCAAGAAATACAAAGAGAGGGAAAGAAAGAATTTTTGAGCTATTTAGGGCTTTCTAGACGAAGCTTTTTTGGTCCTCTGAGTAGTGCCTAAAACTACTATTTATAGATGTCAGAACTGACCAAAACAGCCCATTCTGGTTTCGGAATGACCCGTTCTGGCTTAGTCTGTTAAGAGTAAAATTTGAATGTGGAATAACCCATTCTAGAATCGGAACGACTCATTCTGGATTTGAATTTTATTCATAACAACTTGTGTTAGAATGGCCCGTACTGGATTGAGAATAACCTATTCTGACCTAGGGTTTCTAGGCCTTTTGAGAAGGTTGGAACGGCCCGTTCCAGATTAGGAATAGCTCATTCCGGACTCCTATTTCACCCTTGTTGGGTTTTGGGCCTTCTAATGTCATGGCATGTTGTTTCTAGGCGTCAAAGAGTTCCTTTTGTTCATAATATATATCTATTTCCTTGTCAGTGTTCCTTGGATGAAATTAGGTGTCTATAAATGGCCCTCTTTACTTGTCCTTTGGGATATCTAGGTATTGCTTTTCCAAAGGCAAGTAAAGACATAGAAATTTCGTTCAGGTCTTCTCTATCTCTTCAGGATGGCACTTCCACATCGTTTACTTTGAATAGGTGGGCTTACCTATATCCTTGCCTTTTGGAATTACTAAGTGTTGCATTGCATATTCTATTAGGTAATAATGGTGGAAAACTGTACATCTAGTCTTTCATCTTCGAGTAAATGCTCCATGTGTAATACCCATTTTTTTTATTATTAATTATCAATGGCATTTTCGTAAATTTTATAAAGGTATAGGGGTATTCTTGTAATTTTATTACAGATGGCATTTTCGCAATTTTCAAAAAAATTTAAGGGGTGTTTTGGAAACTTGGAACGGGCCGTTCCAAAATCAAAACGGGCCGTTCCAAGCTTAAAAATTATACTAAATTTTTTTAGTGAGAACGGGTCCAGAACGGGCCGTTCCAACTGGGAGTACGGGCCATTCTGGAGGGAGAACGGGCCGTTCCGGAAGGAGAACGGGCCGTTCTGGATGAGTCTCGGAACGGGCCGTTCTGATTTTAGAACGGGCCGTTCTGCTTTTTGGGAACGGGCCGTTCCGATTTTGGAACGGGCCGTTCCAGTTTAAAAATTTGCGTACATTTGAAAGATTCGGAACGGGCCGTTCCGAATTCAATACGGGCCGTTCCGGGTGACTCTGGTTGCCTATAAATAGGGGCCAGGGGGGGTGAAAAAAAATATACTGAGGGAAGTGAAAATCTTAGAGAGAGAGAAAGAAAAGAGGAGAGAGAAAGAGGAATCCAGTAGAGGAGGTTCTGCCAGGGGAGAGAAAAGAGGAGGGAGAAGAGGAGATTCTGCCCGAGTTTCGGTTCTTGTTTAAGCAAGAAAGAGGAGAAGGTTCTGTCCGAGTTTCAGTTCAGGTTTATCCAAGTAAGGGTAGTGCTTATAAAATTAATCTAGTGCGTATGAGCATGATAGGAATAGTATAATTTTAATATGCTATTTTATGTGGAGATTTTCATTTCACATAATATAATTTGGATCAATTGATGGTTGTTTTGGATATTTAATTATTTATATTATTATTATATTGACAAATTGGCATGGTTATGGTTATGTTTAATTATGGAATATGCTATGTGTATGTGGTTTGGAAAAGTAATAGGACTTAAAGGAGTAAGGTTATGGTATGGATTAGATCTCTTGGTGAGATCAAGATATAATCTTTGGAAAAATATGGAATTTGGGAATCCCATGGTGAGGATTCCAATGTGAAACTTTTCCAAAGGTTATATAATAAACCACTTCAGATGTTAGGTGGATTCTGAAGTACTCCTCTAAGTATTCTATTTGCTACCGGTATGGGTCTAGGCCGAGTCATACCGATGGATGAGGTGGCCCCACCAGGGTTACGTGACGACGTAATCCAACTGTATATTTTCCATGAGAGGTTAGGCGTGGGACATGGGTTGCTGACATGTTTCACCGTATCAACACTTGGTTTGGATGGTGTTGAGGCCAACATTTGGTTTGGATGTGTTGGTTACATCATGGATTATACAGTGGTGTGACTTTGTTTTGGATATGGAATATGTATACATATGGTATGGATTGTATACATTGGTTATGGATTATTTTATTATCATAAAATATGTATACATTGGCATGGACGTGTATACATTATATTTTGGGTTGGTCTATATTTAGCTTGAAAATGACTTGTTGGTCTGGATAAATACTGTGGATAAATATTTGTTTAATGATATTTTATTATGATGTACTATGATTGGTTTTATATGTGCTAACCCTTATATTTCCATGATGTGGACTGTGATGATCTCACTATGTGGGGGAGCAGATCAGGAATGAGGCTTTGGGATAACAAGGAGTCTTTTGGATAGCTGCTTTGAGAAGTGGCTAGGTTTAGAGCTTGACCAGCACCTAGGGTGTCTTATTTTGATGTTTTCATGACATTGTAATTATATTATCTTTTTGGATTACTGTATAACTTTACTAAGGATGATGACTCTGCTATAGGAGATTATATTATATATTTTGTAAACAATTTATATGTTATTGTATAATTACACTCTAGCGTAGCTGGCTTTTGCTCTATTTTCTTTATTTTATATTATTTTATTTTGATTGGTTATTGATGTGACGGCCTAGGGTGGGTCGTTACACCATGCCATTTGCTCTAGTTGTTTTTCCTGTGATGGTGAGGTGAAAATTTGTGTCTTCACTTTTTTTTACAACAGTTGCCTCCACGTTGTTTCCCTTGGGTAGATGGTATTTGCTCATATCCTTGTCCTTTGGAGCAACTAAGCATGGAGTTGCGTGCTCCGTTGGGTGTCAATGATGGTAAACTGTACCGTCTAGGCTTTGGGCTCCATGTGAATGTCCATGCCGCTTCTTCTATTACTGGATCGAAACTTCCTTCATGCTTCACTAGTGTAGATAGGTAGATGGTTTTTACATGTGTCCTTGCCCCTTAGAGTAGTTGAGTGTTGGATTACGTGCTTTGTTGGGTGGCAAGGATGGTAAACTGTACCATCTAGGCTTTCGTCTTCAATATAGACACTCTATGCTATTTTTTCTTATTTTAAGGTAGTGTGATCTTTATTTATTTCTCACTGAAGAGGGAGTATATTTTGAGCTCAGCCTCTCCAGGCTGGACTGATATCAAGGTTTTAATCGGCCTATATCCACTCTTGTACTGGTTTTGAGGGTCCATCAACCTTTTTGGCTCTATGTACTAGTTTGGAGGGTCCAACAACCTTTTCAACTCTTTGTACTGGTTTTCAAGGTCCAATAACCTTTTTCAGCTCTTTGTACTGGTTTTGAGGGTCCAACAACCTTTTTGATTTAAGGGTCCAGTAACCTTTTTTGTTCTTTGTACTGGTTTTGAGGGTCTACCAACCTTTTCTGCTCTTTTTACTGGTTTTGAGGGTCTAACAACCTTTTCTGCTTTTTGTACTAGTTTTGAGGGTCCAATAACCTTTTCTGCTCTTGATGTTGAGTATTTCTGGTGATGCCTTTGTTTGTTCATTTGAGTTGTAGTGGAGACTGTCTTAAGGATGACAAGTAGGAGGTGCTTGATGTGCCCTTATGCTAGTGGGTAGAGGAATGGTTGAATGATAGAATTTTTGGTGTTGATGATCGAGTGTGAACTTGCTTGGTCTAGCTGATTTGTCTAATCGGATCCTTGTTGTGAGGGGACCCTACCTTTTGCTTGTAGATGGTTCCCCGGGCTGAGGACTTCCTAATGTCCCTTTTACTTATTTTTTATTTTTAATTTTATTAATAAGATATAATTTTGGAGTACAATGTTGAAGTAAACATAAATAAATGGTAAAATGTCCTATCACTAGTCTAGTCCTCAGTCGAAGGATCAGTGAATCACCTCTGCAACTAGTCCATCATCTGCTCATGCCACTACTATTGCTGACGATGTTGTTGATGCATCTCCTCTTATAAGCCTATAAGGCGGCTGTTGAAGCTCTATTTCCACCTCTCGATCTGTTAGCGGAGGGCCTCGATATCTACTGCTACCTATGGTTGTGGGGGTATCAACTGCTTCTACTGTGGCTAGGATGGTGGCTGTGGTCATGGCTACTGTGGTTGTGGCTACTATGGTTGTGTCTTGGGATCGGGCATGTTATCGAATAAGAGATCGTCCATGTTGATCACCTCTATGACCATATACCAACCCAGGATAGGCTCGCTGACTCCCATGGCTTTGAGAGTGAGCACATCAAGGATACAAGGATCTAGACCAACCTTTGAATCTATGTCCATAATTCTATAATGCTCTACCACATGCACCAGCATCGAGCCAACTAGTATATATCCATTGCGGCTGGCTGTGTCGAATCTCTAACCGTAGTCTTATACAGGGCAGAGGAAGAAGTGATGGAGGACCATCCTTGAAGACACATGTGGGCCCCATCACTAGGTCCATGGCTAGGAGAGTTAAAGAGGATGAGGGAGTTCACACACCTAGGGACACTCTCCTCATGATCATAGAGTATTAGTGCTCTCCTAAGCCTCATTAATTTATGATTTATTTTATTTTCCATTTTTACCCTTGTATTTTGGGGTATTTTAGTCATAGGATTTATTTTCCTTGTATTTCCCATTTTACCCTTGTATTATGGGGTGCTTTAGATAATTAGGTTTTTAATTTGGGCTAGGGTATTTCTATTAGGAGGTGACGCCTATTTTGGTGAGATTTGGACCTATTTTTTGGGGATAGAAAGGCTTAGGCCCAAGTGGAGGGCAAAGGTTGCATGATCATATCATGCACCTTGATATAGCCAATCTAGACCCATAGATTCCAAACTTGGTCACCAAGTAGCATCTAGGGTTCATTTGGCATTTCATTTGGAGTGCATTTGCCTTGTGATTTTCGGCCATGCACACTCCAAATGCAACCCTAGATGCCTCCCCTCCTATAAATACCCCACACCCCACCACTTGTAAATACTTTGGATTATATGATATTGAGTGAGCCTTTTGAGCCTCAAAATCCATCCTTAGTCACTAGCTAGTTTCGGCTAGCCTCCTCTTATCTCCACCCTTGGAGAATAGGAACCCTAGAGTGGCCTCCACCTATCATTGGAGTGAGCCAACCTTGTGAGCAACCATACACCACCATTCCATAAAGCTTCCGCCCAACACTTCCTTTTTCACGCAAACCTCCCCCTTCTCCACCCTAAAATCTTCCTTGTGTCTTCCCTTTGGTGAACAAGATCAAGGGCAAGGACTTCCTCTCCTTACAATACGTTATTCATGGAAGGAGGAAGCCATCAAGTGGTATCAAGAGCCATGTTCATCAAGGGTAAAATGTAGTCCTTTTTGTCTTTTTTTCTATTCGGTCATTTTTTTTCTCATCCTTGTTTCTTTGTGTGGCCGAATAGTTTTAGGTTCATTTTCTCATTCCTTGTGAACCTTCCTTGTCTTTTTTAGGTTTCCATTATTAGGTTATTGCTTTGCTTTTCTAATTTTTTTGTTTGAGTCTCATATGAACATGCCATGAACATACTTTTTACTTTTGAATCCACCTAAAGTTTTGTCTTTTGTTTCCTATATTTTGTCCACATAAATTCCATGTATGTGCCAAACACTTTGCATGAAACACATCAACAAAATATGCCATCTTGCATTACATAGTGGGCGTGACATATATGAACCATCTAGGAGTCATTCATGCATGCTATTTAGTCCTTGCATGTTCTAAGTGATTTTGTGATTTCCATGTGTAAACATTTCCTTGCACATGCATAACCGCCCACTCTCCCTTGCATTCTCACTTGATTTGGTTGTCTTTCTATGCCAAAAGAAACCCTAAAAGAATCTAAGAGGTGTGCTGAAATTTGGTGCATAACAACTTGTGCTAAAAAGAACAAAACCAATTCCACTCAAAAATATTCCCTAAGGACCTCTAAATTCACGCCACTTGTCCTACTCTTTCTCTTCTAAAATTTGACCTAAATTTACCACCCACAAGTGCAAAACCTAAGCAACATTGGACTAGACATTAAAAATAAAAAAAAATTGGACCCAAGGACTATTAAACAAAAGTTGACGTGAAAAATAGAACAAAAAAAAAGGGTATAAAAAAAAAAAGTTTGGACCAAAAAGGACTTGTTGCTAGACTTATGGACTTGGACCATTACCTTTGCTTTGGAGTTGGACTTGTGACCTTTTTGACCTTATTTTGGGACCTTAATTTTGGCTGGACCGAAACATATAAAGGACTTAATCAAGTGGACTAAACACTAACCTAATTCTAGTGCCTTTCTAGGATTACTCTTTGTGTGCTTCCTTTCTTTGATTGAGTCTTAATTTTTTTTTTTGCTTGTCTTTCTTGGCCTCTTTTGTTTTGTCTCCATAAATTCTCTCTGAGTTTAGCCTTTCCTAATTGTGCTTTTCAGTTTTATCTTTTTGGACTCTTGCTTTGGGTTGGTTTCACTTTACTTGTAGGTGAAGAACTCCTCTAGCCAACTATCACACCCTTTGGTGGATTTGAGTGGAGGGGTGAACCGAATCCAAGCCTAACCTTTGGAGGGATTTACACCACACCAAAAGGAGTGATCAAACACTTGGAGAGGACTAACACGTTTGTTTCTTGTGAAGGAACCCAAGTGGAGGAGTTTGAAGACCTAATTTTTGTTTTTCTTTATTTTTGCTTGATTTTTCTTGCTTTCGGCCTCCTTTGTTTTGGGCCTTGGTTTCTTTCATTTGGTTTGTAATTTGGCCATTCCTAAACCTCTTCAACTTGGTTTTTAGTTCGTGTAGTTGAAGGTGATTTGAAAACCTTCACCTAGGACCTCGACTAGAACATGTTTTAAGTGCTTTCCTTTTGCATGTTTTATAGTTTTTGGTAGTATAATTGCTTAGGCTTTTATCTTTGTCTCCAAATCCGTTTAGAAGGCTTGTTTTTGGCCTATTAGGGGTAACGTGCACACACACACTTTATTGTTGTGCCAACTTGTTTTTGTGAGAAAAGTAGCAAAAGGCTTAGTGATTTTTACTTGATAGGGCTTGGTTATTAAGTGATTCATTATAGTCCACCTCCCCTTGAAAGTTTATTTTGTACACTTAGGCCTTTTTCCTACCTATCTTGCACCTTGAAAATCTTTTGTGAAAACTCTTTTATCACTCACTCTTTGTGAAAACCTTTTCAAAACCTTTTTGAAAACAATTTGTGAAAACCTTTTCTTGATCAAAGATGAGTGATCATTCTAGTGTCCATGGTCGTAATTCTCGTAGTACTAGGTCTAGTGTTAGGGATGAACTTAGGGAATTGAAAGAGTACCTAAGAAAAAAAGAAGAGGACAATATAAAAATAGAGGAAGAGTTGAGAAGAAAAGAAAAAGAGTTTGAAAAAAATAATGAAGAAATAAAAAGATTGCTTGCTAGGCTAGTTGTGGGAGGAGAGGCTAGTGGTTCAAGACCAAGAGTCACTTCTCCTCAACCCTCAAGAGGAAAAGGGCATATGCATGCAAGTGTTCATGAGGAGGAAGGGCATCATACCCAACCTCCAAGTGATATCTTCTTTAGTAGTCATCATAATGATGATTACTATCAAAGACCCCCAAGGCATCATAGACATAGGGAGTCTTCCAATAAGGAACCTAACATCACTCTTCCCCCATTTCATGGCAAAGATAATGTTGAAAATTATCTAGATTGGGAAATGAAAGTGGAGCAACTTTTCTCTTGCCATGGAGTGAGTGAAGATAGGAAGGTTTCTTTAGCAACCCTTAGCTTCCAAGGGTATGCTATGTATTGGTGGACCTCCTTAGAAAAAGAAAGGAGAATAAACCATGAGCCTCCAATTCAATATTGGAATGAGCTCCGTAGTGCCTTGAGAAGGAGGCATATTCCTCCATACCATGACCATGAGCTTATGGATAAGCTACAAAGATTGAAACAAGGGTCATCTAGTGTGGAAGAATATAGGCAAACTATGGAGTTACTCATGATAAGGGCTGGGATAAGGGAAGAAGAGAGGACCACCTTTTCAAGATTCCAAAGTGGTCTTAACCTTGAAATAAGGGACCAAGTTGAGCTCTTACCATATAGAGATTTGAATGAGCTTGTTCAACTTTGTTCTAGGGTGGAGCACCAACTTAAAAGAAAAACTTTTAGAAAAAACTCCACTCCATCTTATTCCAAGAGTTTTAAGAAGGAGGGCCCCTCTTCCAATCTTTTTCCCAAAGAAAAAGCAAAAGAAATCTCTCAAAGGACGTCTTCCAAAGACACTAAAACAAGTGACATCAAGTGTTTCAAGTGTCTTGGCCGTGGGCACATTGCTTCACAATGTCCCACTAAGAAAACCATGATTTTAAGGGGCCAAGATCACTATAGTAGCCTTGATGAAGCTACTTCTTCATCTTCAAGTGATGAAGAAGAAGTTTTAGCATCCGAGGAAGAGACTTACCCATGTGAAGGAGACTTATTAATGGTAAGAAGGCTACTTGGTAATCAATCTAGTGACTTAGATCAATCCCAAAGAGAGAACTTATTTCACACAAGATGCAAAGTTTTAGACAACATTTGTTCTCTCATTGTGGATAGTGGATCTAGCTGTAATTGTTGTAGTACTAGATTGGTTAACAAATTAGCTTTGACTACTCTACCTCATCCTAAACCTTACAAGTTGCAATGGATCAATGAGGAAGGAGGGATTGTAGTTGACCAACAAGTAAATATTCCTATCTCCATTGGCAAGTATAAAGATGAAATTTTATGTGATATAGTGCCATTGGATGCTAGCCATATTTTACTTGGGAGGCCTTGGCAATTTGATAAGAAAACCATGCATGATGGCCTCACTAATAAGATAAGTTTTCATCACCTAGGTAAGAAAATTATTTTGTGTCCTCTATCACCTTCACAAGTGAATGAGGACCAAATAAAAATGAAAGCCAAGAGAGAAGAAGAAGAGAAAACAAAAAAAAAAACAACAAAAACAAAAACAAAAGAAAAATTCCCCCTTGAATGAAGAAGGGGAAGAGAAGGTATCAAACTTAGAGGCTAGTGTCTCCTCTAAGGGAGTTGTGCACAAAAGTCATTTTTCCCTTAAAAATGATATTAAGACAACTCTTTTGTGTGAACAACCTTTATACCTTCTCTACTTCAAAGAGACACTAGCTGCCACTAGTCACGAGCTTGAGTCTCTACCTCATGAGGTTCAAAAACTTTTAAAAGAATTTGACGACCTATTTCCTCAAGAAGTCCCAAGTGGACTTCCACCTTTAAGAGGGATAGAACATCAAATAGACCTCATACCGGGTTCTAGTCTTCCTAATAGGCCCGCCTATAGGACTAACCCTCAAGAAACCAAAGAGATAGAAGCTCAAGTTGATGACTTGTTGAAGAAGGGTTGGGTTCAAAAGAGCCTTAGCCCTTGTGCCGTCCCCGTTCTTTTGGTGCCTAAGAAAGATGGCAAATGGAGGATGTGCACTGATTGTAGAGCCATCAATAACATAACAATAAAATATAGGCACCCAATCCCTAGGTTAGATGATATGTTAGATGAATTGCATGGGGCCATCATATTTTCCAAGATTGACCTTAAGAGTGGTTATCACCAAATTCGAATCAAAGAAGGTGATGAGTGGAAAACCGCTTTTAAGACCAAATTTGGTTTATATGAGTGGTTAGTGATGCCTTTTGGCCTCACTAATGCCCCTAGTACTTTCATGCGCCTAATGAATCATATTCTTAGGGATTGCATAGGTAAATTTGTGGTTGTCTACTTTGATGACATCCTTGTGTATAGTAAGACCTTAGATGAACATCTTGGACATCTAAGGCAAGTCCTAATAATTCTTAGAGTCAACCACATCTATGCCAACCTTGAAAAATGTACCTTTTGTCAAGAGCAAGTAAAGTTTTTGGGCTTCATTGTTGGCAAAGAAGGAGTACAAGTTGACTCCGAGAAAATAAAGGCTATCCAAGAATGGCCCACCCCAAAGAGTGTTGGAGAAGTTAGAAGTTTTCATGGCTTAGCTAGCTTCTATCGAAGGTTTATAAAAGACTTCTCCACACTTGCATCCCCTCTTAACGAGCTTGTTAAGAAGGATGTACCATTCCTTTGGGGTGAAGCCCAAGAAAAAGCATTCAAAACCTTAAAAGAGAAACTCACTAATGCACCCATTTTAGCTCTACCAAATTTTGATCAAACCTTTGAGCTAGAATGTGATGCATCCGGTTTGGGCATAGGTGTTGTGTTACTTCAAGGAGGTCACCCCATTGCTTACTTCAGTGAAAAACTTCATGGGGCCACCTTGAATTATCCCACCTATGACAAAGAACTTTATGCCCTCATAAGAGCTCTCCAAGTTTGGGAGCACTACTTGGTGACTAAGGAATTTGTTATTCACACCGACCATGAGACTCTCAAGTATCTTAGAGGGCAAGGGAAGTTGAATAAAAGGCATGCAAAGTGGGTGGAATATCTTGAACAATTCCCCTACATCATCAAATATAAAAAGGGAAAGAGCAATGTGGTAGCCGATGCTCTTTCAAGGAGGCACACCTTGCTCTCCACCTTAGGGACACAAATACTTGGCTTTGATGATGTAAAGGAATTGTATGAGCTTGATTTAGACTTCCAAGCCACTTATGCCAAATGTCTCCAAAAGCCTTTTGATGGATTCTATCTTCTTGAGGGGTATCTTTTTAGAATGGGCAAACTTTGCATACCCCAAGGATCCATTAGAAAACTTTTGGTTCAAGAGAGTCATGAAGGAGGTCTCATGGGCCATTTTGGGGTTGATAAAACCCTAGGTTTCTTGAAAGCTAAATTTTATTGGCCCCACATGAGAATAGATGTCCAAAGGCATTGCTCTAAATTCATTACTTGTTTGAAAGCCAAATCAAGAGTAATGCCTCATGGACTCTATACCCCCCTTCCTATAGCTAGCTCCCCTTGGGTAGATATTAGCATGGACTTTGTGCTTGGGCTTCCAAGGACTCAAAGGAGATTTGATTTCATCTTTGTGGTAGTGGACCGTTTTAGCAAAATGGCACATTTTATACCATGCCACAAAGTGGATGATGCTAGCTATATAGCTAAACTTTTCTTTAGAGAAGTGGTCCGCTTGCATGGTCTACCCAAAACAATTGTGTCCGATAGGGATGCTAAGTTCCTTAGCCATTTTTGGAAAGTTCTATGGGAAAAATTAGGAACTAAGCTCCTCTATTCTACTACTTGTCATCCTCAAACCGATGGCCAAACCGAAGTAGTAAATAGATCCCTATCCACTTTGTTGAGGGTACTCCTCAAAGGAAATAAGAAAACTTGGGATGATTGTCTCCCCCATTTAGAATTTGCATACAATAGAGTAGTCCATAAGACTACTAATCTTTCCCCCTTTGAAGTTGTCTATGGCTTTAACCCAATCACTCCTCTTGATCTTTTACCCCTCCCTAATACCCCTTCCTTGTTTCATAAAGAAGGAGTATCTAGGGCGGATTTCATTAAAAAATATCATGAAAAGATCAAGAGTCAAATTGAACAACAAACTCAAAAATATGCCAAATATAACAACAAAGGAAGAAAGAAACTTACTTTTGAAGTTGGGGATTGGGTTTGGCTTCATTTGAGGAAGGATAGATGTTAGAAAAGAATGGCCAAATCCAAGAGGGGGGGTGAATTGGATTCAATGACCCTTTAAAAATTTATCAGAGTTTTTGGATCTTCACTTTCAATTATAAACTTTTCTATGACAGAATTCTCACTTGAAGCACTTCTCAAGATTTGTTATGATAATATGAATGCAATATGCTAACTTGATTACAACATCATGAGGTTCATCAACAATGTTCAATTTACAGATTTAAAACATCAAGAATTACATTCACTTGTTAATCAAATTTTATCTTCCTTAAAACTCAATCAAGAAATTACAAAACAAGAGATAAGGTTGAAGAAGATTGCACAAGTCTTTTATACTGGTTCAGCCACTCCACATGTGACCTGCATCCAGTCCTTAATCACCACCTGATTAAGATTTTTCCACTATCTTTAAGCAAGAAGGTTTACAAGCAAACACACATGCATATACTTCACTACTAAAAGATAATCACTTTCTTGACCCCAAGAAAGTACCCCTTGTAGATCCCACTACAAGAACCTTAATCACTTGAGAAACCCTTCTCAAGATTTTCCACAAAGATTCAGAAAGAAACAAAAATGAAACGAATTCACCTGGAATTCTTGAACAATTCTTTGTCCTTCTCTTTCAAGAGTATGATGATGATGATGATTTTCACAAGTTCTTTCACAAATGTTTTTCTTCTTGGAATTTCACAAAGAAACCTTTCCAAGATGTCACACAGACTCTCTAAAGTGCTTTTAGAAGTTGATTATCAGTTCTCACTCAATTGTCTTATGTTTCAAAATAGTTCAAGTCTATTTATAAAAGTTCAAACCCAGATAATCGATTATTTTAAAGAATAATCGATTATTTTGTTCTTCAGATTTCTGGAAATCAACCAAGAACAATTTAATCGATTATTTAGCTAGATAATCGATTATTCCAGAGAGTTGTTTCTGAAATAATCGATTATTTTGGCAAATAATCGATTATTACAGCAAGGCATTCCACTTAGCCCATTTGCTGAAATAATCGAATATATTTAACAATAATCGATTATTTTGAGTCAGTTCTTAAAACTTCATTTTAAGTCTCAAAATAATTTTCCAATGTTCTCAACTCATCATTGTAGACCCCTAAAATTGTCCGGGTCGGAAATAAGACTCGAAGACTCTCGAAGACCGAAGGAAAGTCAGCCAGAAGGACTCCTGGAAGACCCTAGGATGATTATCTATAGGTTTAGAGGTCTTAGAGTAGCTTAAAATAAGGATGTGGGAGGATTGAAGCTCAATACGGCCTCCTAGAAGTTCAGTACGGCCGTACTGAACAATTTGAACTACAATACGGCCGTACTGAAACCAATACGGCCATACTGAACTACAATTTGAACTACAATACGGGCCGTATTGATGTCAGAGGCCGTACTGCGCCTCACTCCTATATATAGGACGTCATTTGGACGTCATTCCACACTTTTCCACACAGTTTTGACTCTCTCCTTGAGTATTCTGGGGTTTTTGAGCAGTGTTCTGCCCTAGAAATCGCTCTGAGAGTCAATTCGACGAAGTTCTTGAGTCACGAGCCATTTGCTTGAGTCTCGAACTTAGTCGAAGGGAAATCTTTTGGATTTCCATAGTCAAAAATTATTTTTTAGGAAGGAGCGAGCGAGCTTGTAGAAGGAGGGAGCGCCAAAAAGCCTCCTAACATCTGTTTAGATATATAAAAGCACGCTTCAAGAGGTTTTTTCTTAAAATCCTTTCTTTTATTGCTTTCTGATTGTCGCATATTTAATATTGTCATCATGTAGATATTTAATTTATAATCGTTTATAATAAATAGGGGTAATTTAGTAATTTTACACTGTTATTTATGAAATAATCCGTCATAGGGAACCCGAAAGGGGCGTTGTGGGGTGCTAACACCTTCCCTGCACGTAACCGACTCCCTTACCCAACTCTGGTTGTAATGGCCAAGGTTGATTTATAAAATCAATTGCCTTATCCCTTTTTCCAATGTTTTGAGTAAAACATTGGTGGCGACTCCAAGAACCCTACTTTGCGAAAACCACTAATCCATGGAGGGTCTCGCTTGAGATTAACATGGATTGGTGAGAATCATTTAATAAAATTGTTAGTTCGACAAGGTCTCAGTTTGAGAATAAGTCGTTCTAACAATCCATCATTTTTCAAAACTTTAAAAAGAGTCCGACCATCGTCGCGAATGCCAAGGTCCGTTTCGGCGGGTGGCGACAGATGGCGACTCCACTGGGGAAGCCTCGAGAGTCAGTCCCATTTAGTGATGGATTGTTTCTAAAAATAATAGTTTAAAATTACTTCATTACCCCTTACTTGTATGATAACATGTTTTATCCATTTGGCTTTAATAACTGTTGTATGTTTAAATTTCCGCAATTGTTTGAAATATAAACTGCACACAAACCTTTGCACACAACAGTTCCCTCTATACCCGGGGGCATGAGTGGAAAGCCATAGGGAGTGGATGTTAGTACGGCCGGTTGTCGAATGGGTCTATAGGTGCCCGTAGACCGTTGTCGGAAAACATCACTCAAGGTGATAACCATGAACTCAAGTCCGACAGTGCGTTGGAACTTTCCATCGACTTACGACGAGAGGAATTGGGTCCCTATAATGGGGGCACCTTGGGGGCCTCAGACCAGTGAGAACAGTTAGAACCTCCTTGAATATGCACTTTTCTGCAGGATACCCCTACCTCGTGATTCGCTCGTGACTGTTCGTGGATGAGTGAATTGTTTGTGCATTGTTTATGTGACATTGTTTGAGCATACATTGCATTCTTTAAACATACAACATTCCTTTTTAAAATAAGAATAAGTAGGAATAAGAATCTTCCGTTACATGGTGTTAACATCTACCTTCATCACATTCATATAGGTAGTTTCCATTTTCACCCAAAAAAAAAAATAATAATAAAAAAATAAATTATATACAAAACAAAATACCCAAAAAAAAAGAAAAAAAGGGTTATTTATCCAAACCAAGCAATATCATGCATCATCTTAGGGACATCCTAAAAACATGATAATGCTTAGTTGAATAAAACACAATGCATGCATATTCAATCGCCATCATCTCATATCATGCATTCTTATCAAAGATCATGGAGGGATCTAGGTTTGCATTTCATACATCCCTCCTAGTAATTTACTAATAACAGTAATAAAAAGAAAGGATTAAGCGATGCGTATGTTCAGAATGGATCGCACGCCGTTCGTTATCAAGTGTAAGCCAACAACCGCGCCAAGCGAACACACGTCAACTCCGTTGTTGGTAATCAAGACGAACAAAGGGGAAGGTCCAACACCGTTAAGGATCACTGCTCCAAGACCTTTTCCCTACGAATCGAATAAGGCTGTGCCATGGATATACGACATCCATTCTTCTGCCGACAGCGATATCTCTAACATCGCTGGACTTGGGGGCATGACTAGGAGTGGCAGGATCTACACTCCTGAAGATCTTCATGACAAAGCTCCCAAGAATAAAGGGAAAGAAAAAGAAGAAAAAACCGAGGAAAATAAAGAATCCGAGGAAGAGACTGATGAGCTGTTAAAGTATATCCGACAGAGCGAGTACTCCATCATGGATCAACTTCATAAGACGCCAGCAAAGATTACTCTGTTGTCGTTGATCCTATGCTCCGAACCGCATCGACAGGCTCTGTTGAAAGTCTTGAACGAGGCATATGTGTCGCACACTATCTCCCAAGACAAGTTTGAGGGGATTGTTAGTCACATCACGGCTAATGATCACCTCACTTTCACCGATGAAGAAATCCCCGCTGGGGGACCAAATCATAACAAGCCCTTGCACATCTCTGTAAAGTGCAAGGAGTACCACATCGCTAAAGTCTTGGTGGATAATGGATCTTCCTTGAATGTGATGCCAAAAAGAACGCTCGATCAAGTGGCAATCAAGGGAATCCAAATGCGCTCGAGCAACATGATCGTCCGAGCTTTCGACGGTTCTAAAAGAGAAGTGGTGGGAGAAGTCAATCTCCCAATCCAAATTGGACCCACCATCTTCAACGTCGAATTTCAAGTGATGGACATTACTCCCGCGTACAGCTGTCTCCTCGGCCGACCTTGGATTCATGATGCAAAAGCTGTTCCTTCTACGCTCCACCAGAAAGTCAAATTCATAGTGGGTGACAAGCTGGTGACTGTACAAGCTGAAGACGATATACTCATCAGCAAGCCATCCACCATACCTTACGTGGATGCAGCGGAGGAAGCTCTAGAAACCGCCTTCCAAGCATTGGAAATTGCCAATGTTGAAACGTTTCCCCGAGAAATGAAGAAGGTAGCCTACATGCTCACCAAGAACGGATACTTGCCTGGACAAGGATTTGGCAAGGATTCCCAAGGAATTCCCGAGCTACCCATTATCAAGGATAATCCGGGGAAACAAGGGTTAGGATACAACCCTAATAAAGATCAAAGGACGAAGAGGAATCAAGATCCTTCTCGACGTTCTTTAAGCCAGATCTTTAGGAAGGCCGGTTCACAAGCGTCAAGGCCGGTCATCGTCATCAAGTGCCTTTCTCCTTCCGATAGGGATGTATAGACCTGATGACTGTTAGAGATTACTCCTCGGGGACAGCCCGACCCCCGAGCCTCGATAGGGCACATGTTTCCACTATGATTATAATAAAATCATTCTTTATTATTTCTTATTGCTTCTCTTCTTGCTTGCAATAAAATTCTAGACCACATTATTTTAACCCTGTTTGAATAAACATGAATGAGGTTAAAATCATCTTAATAACAATAAACCCGCATCATTTTTATGTGGAAGTGTGCGTGACAACTTGGAGCACCTTTCCTTGGCCTCGACATGTGCCATCATGGATAAAAAAAGAAATCCTAAAAACAAAAAGCTCGGCAGGAAACCCAAAAAGGGGGCTGCGCAAAAATAAGAGCAAAGAACCCGCTAGGAATCCCACAAAAGGGTGACCTAGGCAAAAGTTAGGGTTACGAAAATAAATAAAAACAAAGGTCCGCTAAGACGCCACAAAAGGGTGTTTTAGGCAAAAATAAGGACAATCAAAAAATCCATGATGGTACCATGAGCCGAATTCAAAAAAGGTTCAAAGGAAGCTATCTAAGTTGTCAAAATCACAACGTCAATAACAAGATTTTCTTAACTTCATAAGTGTTTAATCAAACAAGCCTAAACACATAAGCCTACCTTGGCCAACCATTCTTACAAAAACCATTTTTGAAAAAATAAATCCCCTCTAAAACACAAACTTCTAAACAAAAATATCTTTCCTTTCTTTTCTCTCTTGTCACAAACGATTTTAGGATAATCTAGTGGAAACATGGAGATATAGTGGTCAATAGGAGGGTTGACATGTCTTCTAAAGGAAGGGAAGAATCACTGGGTTGATGACGCCCATCTCGATATAACACGCATCATTCCTCGGTTACATAAATCGGCAGCGCACAGCCCGTCTAGAGGAATGGCAAAATCCAAGCAAAGAAACGCATCGTTTAATTCTTTTGAAAAAATAAATCAAATAGAATTAGGTGCATCATACCGCATACATGCATACAGATGATAGGTGTACTGGAAGATCACTTATTCTCTGTTTATTGAAAAAACAAAAAAATCAAACTTCAGAAAAAACAATGCGCCCGTACCATGTTCAGTACGCCTGTACTAAAATTAGGGTTACGAACAAATTTTCAACTCAATACGGGCGTACTGAAATGGATACGGCCGTATTGGCCATAAAGAAATTTTCAAAGACCTCATCATGAGGCAATCGCATAAAATAGAAAAAATAGAAAAAATTGCTTGTGTATGACAGCAGTCAACAGAAAAAACCAAAAACGACAAAAAAGGCAAAAATACAGAAAAAGCCGAAAATCGACAGAAAAGGCAAAAAAATCAGAAAATCACATCATACAGAATAATTGAGCCTGGAGAGGCTTGCCGAAATAATACTCTCTCAGAATAACTGAGCCTGGAGAGGCTTGCCGAAATAATACTCCCCAAGAGACATCTCAACTTGCACTCTTGGGCTGAACAGAAAATCCCAAAATCATACAGAATAACTGAGCCTGGAGAGGCTTGCCGAAATAATACTCCCACAGAATAACTGAGCCTGGAGAGGCTTGCCGAAATAATACTCCCACAGAATAATTGAGCCTGGAGAGGCTTGCCGAAATAATACTCCCTCATCACACAGAATAATTGAGCCTGGAGAGGCTTGTCGAAATAATACTCCCCAGAGACTTCTCAGCTCACTCTCGTGGATCAAAATCCCCAGTAAGAGCTATCAAAGCAAGACCAGTAAAATTCCCCAATGGAAGCATGGTCGCCCAAACACGAAATATCCGAGTCAAAGGACTCAGACTTCCTCAGTGGAAGGTAGCTTTCCAACTCAAGCGATGAGTGAAGCTAAGCCTGCAGAGGCTTCCTAAATAATACTCTGGGATACATAAAATCCTCAATCCACATTCGCCTACTCAGAGGCACTCCTCCAAAAAAGGAAAATCCAAAACATCAATAACCATTCCCCAAGCGGAATCCGGCACTCAGCCGAACACTGAACATCAAGATCATTCGCCTACTCAGAGGCACTCTTTCAAAAAAAGAAAAAAATTGAAAAGATCAATAATCATTCCCCAAGCGGAGTTCGGCATCGAGCCAATCATTAAACGTCAAGATGATCCGCCTAACAGAAGAGGCCAATCAAAATCAACGACAGAATCCCTCAGTGGATAACAGCCTACACAGAGGCAACAAAAACTGGAAAATCAAAAGAGTCACCCGAATAAGGATAACCGGGATACTCCACCAACGTCGAAAGGACGTCAGCCAATCATAAGGCATCGCTCACCTCAGGAAGAGCATCTTTGTGTCTGCATCCCCACGGAATCAGAATTTCCCAGTGGGCACCAACTACGCAATGGAAAGTTGGGGCACAAGAACCTATGAGTAACTGCACATCCCCTAGACGGATCCCTGCGTTATCCAGCCCTCAGCGGCACCAAAATCAAAAAAAAAAACAACCGTCGAAGCAGCATCGTGGACTGTGGAGACAAAATCATCACAACAGAATCCCCAGCGGATAACAGCCTACGCAGAGGCAACAAAATCAGAAAAATCAAAAGGAGTCACCCGAATAAGGATAACCGGGATACTCCACCAACGTCGAAAGGACGTCAGCCAATCATAAGGCATCGCTCACCTCAGGAAGAGCATCTTTGTGTCTGCATCCCCACGGAATCAGAATTTCCCAGTGGGCACCAACTACGCAATGGAAAGTTGGGGCACAAGAACCTATGAGTAACTGCACATCCCCTAGACGGATCCCTGCGTTATCCAGCCCTCAGCGGCATCGAAATAAAAAAAAACAACCGTCGAAGCAGCATCGTGGACTGTGGAGACAAAATCATACGACAGAATCCCCCAGTGGATAACAGCCTACACAGAGGCAACAAAATTGAAAAATCAAAAGAGTCACCCGAATAAGGATAACCGGGATACTCCACCACCGTCGAAAGGACGTCAGCCAACCATAAGGCACCGCTCACATCAGAAAGAGCATCTTTGTGTCTGCACCCCCAAGGAATCAGAAATTCCCCAGTGGGCACCAACTACGCAATGGAAAGTTGGGACACAAGAACCTATGAGTAACTGCACATCCCCTAGACGGATCCCTGCGTTATCCAGCCCTCAGTGGCACAAAAATCAAAAACAATCGTCGAAGCAGCATCGTGGACTGTGGAGACAAAATCATCACAAATCCCTGGAGAGGGCAAACTCACGCTACCCCGAGGTTGTCAAGAACACGGAGGTATGCAACTGCCAGTGAGGTTGTCAAGAACACTCTGGTATAGCCTGGAGAGGCGGTACTCGGCTACCCCGAGGTTGTCAAGAACACGGAGGTATGCAACTGCCAGTGAGGTTGTCAAGAACACTCTGGTATAGCCTGGAGAGGCGGTACTCGGCTACCCCGAGGTTGTCAAGAACACGGAGGTATGCAACTGCCAGTGAGGTTGTCAAGAACACTCTGGTATAGCCTGGAGAGGCGGTACTCGGCTACCCCGAGGTTGTCAAGAACACGGAGGTATGCAACTGCCAGTGAGGTTGTCAAGAACACTCTGGTATAGCCTGGAGAGGCGGTACTCGGCTACCCCGAGGTTGTCAAGAACACGGAGGTATGCAACTGCCAGTGAGGTTGTCAAGAACACTCTGGTATAGCCTGGAGAGGCGGTACTCGGCTACCCCGAGGTTGTCAAGAACACGGAGGTATGCAACTGCCAGTGAGGTTGTCAAGAGCACTCTGGTATAGCCTGGAGAGGCGGTACTCGGCTACCCCGAGGTTGTCAAGAACACGGAGGTATGCAACTGCCAGTGAGGTTGTCAAGAACACTCTGGTATAGCCTGGAGAGGCGGTACTCGGCTACCCCGAGGTTGTCAAGAACACGGAGGTATGCAACTGCCAGTGAGGTTGTCAAGAACACTCTGGTATAGCCTGGAGAGGCGATACTCGGCTACCCCGAGGTTGTCAAGAACACGGAGGTATGCAACTGCCAGTGAGGTTGTCAAGAGCACTCTGGTATACCCTGGAGAGGCGGTACTCGGCTACCCCGAGGTTGTCAAGAACACGGAGGTATGCAACTGCCAGTGAGGTTGTCAAGAACACTCTGGTATAGCCTGGAGAGGCGGTACTCGGCTACCCCGAGGTTGTCAAGAACACGGAGGTATGCACTTGCCAGTGAGGTTGTCAAGAACACTCTGGTATAGCCTGGAGAGGCGGTACTCAGCTACCGAGGTTGTCAGAAGCACCGAGGTATGCACGAGCCTGGAGAGGCGACGACTAATACTCAACCTGGAGAGGCTACTCAACAATTTTCCACCGGAAGACACTACAAGTCGGAAGGATGGCTTATTCCCCGGACAATTGGGTCAATTCCTTTACTTGTCAACCGGTACACCAAAAAGCCGTTTGACTAAGTAAAGGGGGGGCAGCTGTAGACCCCTAAAATTGTCCGGGTCGGAAATAAGACTCGAAGACTCTCGAAGACCGAAGGAAAGTCAGCCAGAAGGACTCCTGGAGGACCCTAGGATGATTATCTGTAGGTTTAGAGGTCTTAGAGTAGCTGAAAATAAGGATGTGGGAGGATTGAAGCTCAATACGGCCTCCTAGAAGTTCAGTACGGCCGTACTGAACAATTTGAACTACAATACGGCCGTACTGAAACCAATACGGCCATACTGAAGTTTTTGAACTTCAGTGCGGCCGTACTGAAGTTTAAAAAACTTCAGTGCGGCCGTACTGAATTCAATACGGCCGTACTGTAGTTCAAATCTTCAGTACGGGCCGTATTGATGTCAGAGGCCGTACTGCGCCTCACTCCTATATATAGGACGTCATTTGGACGTCATTCCACACTTTTCCACACAGTTTTGACTCTCTCCTTGAGTATTCTGGGGTTTTTGAGCAGTGTTCTGCCCTAGAAATCGCTCTAAGAGTCAATCCGACGAAGTTCTTGAGTCACGAGCCATTTGCTTGAGTCTCGAACTTAGTCGAAGGGAAATCTTTTGGATTTCCATAGTCAAAAATTATTTTTTAGGAAGGAGCGAGCGAGCTTGTAGAGGGAGGGAGCGCCAAAAAGCCTCCTAACATCTGTTTAGATATATAAAAGCACACTTCAAGAGGTTTTTTCTTAAAATCCTTTCTTTTATTGCTTTCTGATTGTCGCATATTTAATATTGTCATCATGTAGATATTTAATTTATAATCGTTTATAATAAATAGGGGTAATTTAGTAATTTTACATTGTTATTTATGAAATAATCCGTCATAGGGAACCCGAAAGGGGCGTTGTGGGGTGCTAACACCTTCCCCGCACGTAACCGACTCCCTTACCCAACTCTGGTTGTAATGGCCAAGGTTGATTTATAAAATCAATTGCCTTATCCCTTTTTCCAATGTTTTGAGTAAAACATTGGTGGCGACTCCAAGAACCCTACTTTGCGAAAACCACTAATCCATGGAGGGTCTCGCTTGAGATTAACATGGATTGGTGAGAATCATTTAATAAAATTGTTAGTTCGACAAGGTCTCAGTTTGAGAATAAGTCGTTCTAACAATCCATCATTTTTCAAAACTTTAAAAAGAGTCCGACCATCGTCGCGAATGCCAAGGTCCGTTTCGGCGGGTGGCGACAATCATCATCTACTCCCTACTTGATTTTAGACAAGATTTGCTTAATGCACAAAGCACACACACATGCACAAATATAACAATTCTTTTAACACTTTATTTCCTAAACACTATTACATAGCTATACTTCAAAGCATTTTTCTTGAACTTCCTTGACTTTGTTTTTGTGTTCAATGTTGTTGTTGCACACTTGTTGTCTCCGGCTGTTGTGATCATCAAAACTCTTTTTCAGCTCTCCTAAGCTCAACAAGATAGATTTCCTACTCAAAGGATGTCAAAACTAAACCCTAGGGGAGATGGACCATTCCAAGTCCTTCACAAAATAAACGACAATGCATATAAATTAGACCTTCCTTCTGAATATAGCACTAGCTCGTCTTTTAATGTTTGTGATCTCACCCCATTTTTAGGAGCTGAGGATTTGGATGACGAATCTAATCTGAGGACAGATGCTTTTCAAGAAGGAGGGGATGATGGAGGACCATCCTTGAAGACACATGTGGGCCCCATCACTAGGTCCATGGCTAGGAGAGTTGAAGAGGATGAGGGAGTTCACACACCTAGGGACACTCTCCTCATGATCATAGAGTATTAGTGCTCTCCTAAGCCTCATTAATTTAGGATTTATTTTATTTTCCATTTTTACCCTTGTATTTTGGGGTATTTTAGTCATAGGATTTATTTTCCTTGTATTTCCCATTTTACCCTTGTATTATGGGGTGCTTTAGATAATTAGGTTTTTAATTTGGGCTAGGGTATTTCTATTAGGAGGTGACGCCTATTTTGGTGAGATTTGGACCTATTTTTTGGGGATAGAAAGGCTTAGGCCCAAGTGGAGGGCAAAGGTTGCATGATCATATCATGCACCTTGATATAGCCAATCTAGACCCATAGATTCCAAACTTGGTCACCAAGTAGCATCTAGGGTTCATTTGGCATTTCATTTGGAGTGCATTTGCCTTGTGATTTTTGGCCATGCACACTCCAAATGCAACCCTAGAGGCCTCCCCTCCTATAAATACCCCACACCCCACCACTTGTAAATACTTTGGATTATATGATATTGAGTGAGCCTTTTGAGCCTCAAAATCCATCCTTAGTCACTAGCTAGTTTCGGCTAGCCTCCTCCTATCTCCACCCTTGGAGAATAGGAACCCTAAAGTGGCCTCCACCTATCATTGGAGTGAGCCAACCTTGTGAGCAACCATACACCACCATTCCATAAAGCTTCCGCCCAACACTTCCTTTTTCACGCAAACCTCCCCTTTCTCCACCCTAAAATCTTCCTTGTGTCTTCCCTTTGGTGAACAAGATCAAGGGCAAGGACTTCCTCTCCTTACAATACGTTATTCATGGAAGGAGGAAGCCATCAAGAAGGCTCTGGGATTGCATCGAATCGCCTAGGTCATGTAATACAGAGGGAAGAGGTCCCTCCGTATAATGGGGCCTAGGCTCTGGTAGTGTCTGCGGATGGTCCCCGTCATCAGCTTGTGGACCATGCAAAGTGTCAGATCTCGAATCCTTGAGGCCTTGGAGATTCTCGGCATGACGGCCTGCCACATGTCATCTATAGAAGTATCAGACCTAGGGAAGATGAGACTTTCATTGTACTCAATGGTCGCTAACCATATCTTTGGGAAAAAACTAGCTATCCGGTTGAAATTTTCTAGTGTGATGAGCGGGAATAGCCCCTTATATAAGCAAAAGGGTGCGGAACAGCCCGTTCTGGACCTTGTAAAGGGGAATTCTGGTTTGGCTTAAATGAGAAACGTTCGTTCTAGAATTGGAATGGGGCGTTCCAATTGGGCTTCAATGAGAACAAACTGTTTTGATATTGGAACATGGTGTTCTATAGTGGGAACGACTCGTTCCAAATTATTTACCTTTGGAACGGGGCATTCCATCTTCAGAACGGCCCGTTCTCCCTTCTTATTCTTCTTTTTTACTTACGCTCTTCCATATGCCCCTACCACATATGCATGCGATGCGATTTATGTTTGTGTTTTGTTCCTTAAAAATGCAATTTAGCTTTTAATGTCGGGAAATTAAAATGTTCACTTTAGGGTTAATGTTGATTATTCTTTTATATGACCATGCCATTTTTGAATATTGCCTAGATGTATTCTTTTGAACCTGAGGTTTCAGTGGCTCCTTAATCATGTAGTCGAACGTCATTAGACTCCGCTCAAGGACGTCTCGGTCTTCCCTTTGTGAGTATTCACTGTGCACTTTCTGTGTATCACTTCGATATGACTTTAATCCCATAAGGGTTAAGAGAAAAGAAAAAGGGATGTTTGTATATTTTTTCAAAGGGTTGTTAGAAGGGATTCTTTTTTTAAAAGGGGTTTTTTAGAAGAATGATTGGTCGAGGTAAGCTAGTGTTTTTAGGGTTATTAAACAAAATGTATTTGCTACAAGGAAGTTATCGTTGTGTTTTAGCCTTTTTTGGAAAATGGAGTGATGACTTGGGATTGTGCTTTGGTTAGACGATCCCCTTGAGCCGCCTTTCAGTTTTTGACTCAGGTTGCTTCCATAACATCCTATATTTTGCCTAGGTTTCTTGGAATGTGTTCCCTAGTGGACATTTTTCTTTTGATCCTTATGTTGCCTAGGTTACCCCTTTTGCTTATGGGTTTGCTAGCAGATCTTGCCCTAATTTTTGTAGCCCCCTTATTGGGTTTCCTACTAGGCTTTCATTTTTGCAGTATTTGTGTGGGATGCTTTATTTTACTAAACCATACTCATGTTTGGATTCATGTGATTGTTCCTTTGTTACCTTTTCCATGCTATTATCTAGTAACGTTTTTGTTGCAAATAGATTAGTTTATTAGGGGTTAATGGACGAGGCCTATAGCGAATATTTGAAGGGAGAAGAGAAATGGAAGATTGTTATGGCATTAAAGGCAGTTCTTTCAATTTACACATACTCCTTTAACGTAGCTCGAAGGCTTGGGCATGCCCTGAGTTCGTGATTCATACATAGAGAGATTGACAAGGGTTGCCCCCTAGAGAGGCATGGCTAACTTGACATGATTGGTCCGACTATTTCAGGGACACATATCCACTTGCTTGAACGTTAGTGCTTGAGGTTTGGAGTAAAACCTTTATGGAGTTTTTCTTTTTGGAGGGAATACTCGAGCCACCTTTCGACTTTTAACTTATTTACTTTTTTTTATTTATTATTTTTTTAATATTTTTTTAGTTCTCTAGATTTTGTCTAGGACACCCTTTGCGGGTTTTCATCCTAGCAGGTTCTTAACATGCAAAGTCTTTCTTCTTCAATTTAGATTTTTAATTCCCTAGGAACAAAGATTCATCCATTCTTGCTATCTTGTCATCCATGGCACTATCTTCTATACGTCCATGACACCATCTTGTCGTTTCCAAATGGGGAAGTCTTGGTGTTTGAATCATCAATTTGGGCATGTTGTGCCCCTCATCTTCTTGCTCAGTTATTGGTTTTTAAGTTAAGTGTTTCCCGACTTGATATGTCGGGTTTCCATTCAACTACCGGTAATTTCATTATTAATGCGCACAGATTATATTTCCTTTTTTTATTTTTATTTATTATTTACATGGAAGGTCTGTTGTCTATATGAAGCGTAAAATAGGATGCAAAGGCAATTGAGAAATTCAACAAATATCATTCTCATTGATTTGTTTGTTTAGAGAACATTCTTTGTACAATATTTTTTGGTGCACTTTGACAATGTTGCAGCAGCCTAGAGAAACCTATGCTTGATTGATATCTCTATAGACATGCCTCCTCATTTGCTGACTTGCAGTTTTTAGTCTTTAGCTTTTCTCAAATTCTTCTTCACTCTTACTATCCCCATCATAATTAATTGTCAATGAAATAGGGTCTTTGGATTCACCATTGTTTCAATGATTGCCAAGATTCTTATTTTTATCGACAAGGCTAATGAGTCGGAGAAGAAAGATGTGGTTAGGAATGGTATGATGATGAGTTGGGGGAATACATGGTGCTTAACAATTTTCAACTCCTCGAGCATTGATTTCCTTAAGAAGAGTTTTTTTTACTCTAATTCTTCTGTGTATTCCCTTTTTCGAGAATTGCTCTAGATGATTCCAACTCCATTTTGAACACGACATCCTTCTAGGTTGGAAGAAGCAACGTAGACCTTGACTTTTAAAAGAACATTTTTCGAAGGAGTGATCACAATCCCAAAGTCTAGCTGGGCTTCCCTAGTATTGGGGCTATGGACTGACGAATTTTGTGGTTTAGAATGTTCTCCTATCTCAAAGACCTTTGCATACTATGTCTATACCTTCCATTTCTAATGAATGTATATACTAACCTAAGAGATGCATGATATTTATTCTTGCCTAAACTTTATCATTTTTTTTACTAAGGATTATGATGCATGACTTTTTTTGCTATATCTTTTTTTTTTTTAAAATAAACTATCCTATATGATGCTTTAGGGTTAAGGGATACAAAAGGATGTTAGTTATTTATTTTGATATCTGTTCATTTGCCTATAATCCTTATTTATGGACACAAAAACACAAAAAATGCAGCACAAATATGCTTCAACAAATGTACACCCGTAAACAGTCACATCCAAATCCTTAGTATGTGGCCATTGTTAAGAAAAGTGCATTGTATAGGACGGTTCTAATCTCACTGGTCTTTACAGGCTCCTAAGGTGCCCCAGTTATAGGGATCTAGTATCTTTATCGCCTTCACCTGGGAAACTCTAATGTTTATAGCAGTATTTCAGACTAGAGTAATCTATTATCACCTTGAGTGTGATTTTTGACTAGGCTTGCAGGCTCTAAGGCCATTCTTGGGCCGATCGTATATCAACCACTCCCTATGTTTACGCGCTCATGCCCTCGGGTATGGAGGGAACTGTTGTGTGCAAGAGTTTGTGTTCAATTGTTATTTCAAACAAGTGCATAATTTAAACAACCAAACATATATCAAAGCCAAACAAGTAAAACAAACAAAATAAAGGGGAAGAGATATCTAAACTATTGTTCCAATTTTGCTAACTTTGTCGTTTAATTGGACTTGACTCTTTTAAACTTCCCCAGTGGTGTCTCCATCTGTGGTAACCCGAAATTTTTTTAATATTATGACATAAGGTTTGGACTATCATTTTGAAAAATGTCATTAATTGAGGAATGCCTCAGTGCCAGACTAATATTCAAATAATGGTTTTGAAAATAGGTTCATGGAGTTGCCACCAATGTTTTACTCAAAACATTGGAAAAAGAAAAGATTTGTGAAAATTCGATGTTGGCTTTAATAACCAAAATTGGGTTCGGGAGTCGGTTACATGCAGGGAAGTTATTAAGCACCCCCACAACGCCCTAAATCAGTACCCTATGACGAAGTTAGCATAATAAGAATTAACAATTCAAATATTGATTCCCCTTTATTGATGATTATTTACATACATGGAATTTAAATTACACGAGTTACCCTAAGACGTCTACATGATTATTCTTTTTGTTTAGAAGAATGTTTATTAAAATTGAAGAAGTAGGGAAAGGAGAAAGATATTGATTGAAATACCTCTTGGTTGAGCTTTATTGGACCTTCAAATGAGGTGATCACTTAGGCGCTTTTTGGATGCCTTACATACTACAGTGTACCTCACAAATATCAAGAAATACAAAGAGAGGGAAAGAGAGAATTTTTTAGCTATTTAGGGCTTTCTAGACGAAGCTTTTTCGGTCCTCTGAGTAGTGCCTAATGTAGTTAGCGAAAAAACACATAGAAGAGGGGGGTTGAATGTGTGTGTGAACAAAGGAATTTTAAAACTGTTTTTGCAAGGAGATTCTTTTTCGTCTAGTAAAAATATTATTTTGATCACTTTAAAAAATATGCAAGGTTGGCTCAACAAGAGTATTTTGCTCTGAGAGTTTATCGTCTGCACAAGAAAAAAAAAATGTTTCTTAAAATAATAAGTTAAGCAAGTGTATTTTCCGTTTAGAGATAGTTGCAATGAGAAATAAGTAGTGGCCAAGATTTTCAGTATGATATATCAGCTAAACAAAAATTGCGTATGAGAAATAGATAAAAAGTGCAAAGAGTTTTATACTGGTTCGCTCAACCTGAGCTATGTCCAGTCTCCTTCAACCAAAGGGTTCCACTAATCACAACTGATTACAAGTATTATCAACCATTTCTAGTTCACTAACTTCACTCATCAGCGCTAGTATTCTTAAACCACTTCTAGTTCCCCAAGTATTATCAACCACTCCTGGTTCGCCACTTTCACTCGTTAGCACTAGTATTGATGGAAATCTAATCCCCAAGGATCCATTTGGAAGAGGTAAGACCAAGAAAGGCGAAGGTTGATCCAAGGAGGCTCACCCATGAAGACCACTGGGCCTTTAACTAGGTCCATGGTTAGGAAGCTAGAGGAGACTTCTAAAGAGGAGGTGCTTCAAAGACCTTTGCTCATCATGAGCATTGATTATAGTTCCTCTTACTAGTCTCTTAAGTTTCCATTGTACATACTTGTATAGTTGTTTTCTTGTACCTTGTATATAGTAGATACTTGTATAGGTGTATTTTTGCCTTTGTATTTGTGAGGCACTTTATTTCCTTTCTAGTAGCTATTGTATATTGTTTCTAGGGTAGGTTACTTGGGCACTTTGACTCCATTTAACCTAACCTAGAAATACACTCTTTCTTAGTTTTCTAGTAGTAGGAATAGGAGTGGCATTAGCAAACTAGAGAGTGTCTCTAGTAAGCTAGAGAGTGTTCCTAGCAATTTAGCCAAAAGGTGGTCCTAGGCTAAAATTTACATATTGGACTCATTTTACTCCTAATTTTTCATAGATTTGATTTAGCTAGGTTCCATTCACATTGGATGAACCTAACTAAACCAAATTAACAATTTTAAAACGTGATTGGAGTGAAATAATTCCAAAGAGCCGCCCACCTAGATGTGTTCACACTTGTGTTCACACTTGTGTTCACACTTGGCCAAATAGCTTGGTGCTTCTCAAGCTTGGAAGCTTGAAGCACAAGCTTCTCCTTAGCAAGCTTACCAAGCAAGCTAAGAGAGAAGCTTGCTCTCCAAGCCTCTAGACCATGAGTAGTTAGCTAGAACTTACCATGGTTCCTAGTGAACCATGGTTAAGACTAGCTTACTCTCCAAGCTTCCTACTCCTATAATTTCGTTTTTCCTTCTTTGTAAAACACTTTTGTGATAATTGAGATTGTATTTTCTGAATAGAGTTCAGATTTCTCTCTTCCAAAAGTCCCTAAACCTCTTTGAGTGCATCCAATTCTCTTATCCCTTCATAGAAGAGTGTGGTGAGAATTGAAGGGGCTTATCTCTTCTCCAAGGAGTGGCGCCTCTTGGGAGTGTTCCTCCACCAACTGTGGTGGCCTTAAGGCTTCCTCCTCCATAGGAAGCCTTAACCAAGCATAGGAAGAATCAAGGAGTTCAAGGTCTAGGGAGGAGCTTGAAGGAAACTCAACATCAATCCGGGTCTCCAACAAGTCTTCCATCATTTGGTATCAAGAGCTAGGTCTCCTTGGTAAATTCGTTCCTATGCTTTTTGTCTTGTGTTTGTTCGTCCAATATCATCTTGTTATGTGTCTTTGTTGTTCCTCCATGTATTTCCTTTTTGAGTCTTGTGTTTGTGTGCCTTGAGTGGTTCTTGTGTCACAACCATAAATCTATAGAACACACTCACTTTGTCTTGCTTTTCTTGATTCATTTTATAATTTCTTGTGAATCGATCTTTGTATGTGCCTTTAGGTATTCTTTGTATGTCTTTTTAATTGTTTTAGGACTGCTTATATCTTTCTTTGGACTCCTATAATATTTGGTCATAAAAAAATTCCTAAAAAGAAACAAGAATACAAGCTTTTTACATTTCTTAATCTACTAGTTTTGTCTTAGAGTCATGTGTAGTTCTTTTACTTGTCATTAAATCCTTGTTGTACCTTTTTCTTTCTGAATCTTATTGTGTTAACCTCTGTTCTTGATTGTGTCATTGCTGGTTGAACATTAAATAACTCTTAGTGTGCCCATAAAAAGATTCCAATGCATGTTATTAGACCTAACATGTTCTAGAGTCAATTTTTGTGAACTTCAATTGCTATTTGTTTCTTAGCAATTTTTGACCAGCAATTCCTTGTGTGTCTTGTGCTTGTTTTGACAAAAGAAAACAGAGGTAGAAGTGTATTGAAAACGAAAATTAAAGTGTACAAAAGAAGTTAACAAACTAGTACTAAAACTAGTAACATTTTGTGTTGAAATTTTTGACTAGTACACTTACACTTCTACTCTTCTTGTTCTTCTTTTCTCCACCACTTGGAAACCTCTTTATTAATTGTTGGCCTCTGTTTGAAGTGCTTACTCTCTGTATTGAAAGAAAAGAAAGAAAGAAAAGTGACAAAAAGAAAAGAAAAAGAAAAGAAAACAAAAGAGAAAACCTAGAAAAATTAAAGTGAAAACAAAGCAAATTTTGTAGCACTTGGCCTTGAATTTTTGTGTGAATTTTTGTGAGGTTTGCTTGCTGTCCAGTGGCTGGAAAAAGAATTTAAAACCATCAAAACATTGCACAAATTTTTGTTTTAATTTTGTAATCCATTCTAGTGCCATTCTTAGGTTTAATCCATTGTGTGCTAGCCTTTGAAAATTGCCTTTATTTGTTGCTTTGTGTCTTCTTGGCTCTCTTTGTTTTGTCACACTAATTCCTATTAGAGTATAGCCTTTTCTAAATTTTGCTTTTCAGTTTTCATTCATTGGCCTCTATTCTCTCTTGTTTGGTTGC
Organism: Cajanus cajan; assembly: GCF_000230855.2. Classification (NCBI taxonomy): domain Eukaryota; kingdom Viridiplantae; phylum Streptophyta; class Magnoliopsida; order Fabales; family Fabaceae; genus Cajanus; species Cajanus cajan. The sequence continues at coordinate 31,084,366 of NC_138524.1, read as the reverse complement.
TATTCCTTGTGAGACATAATTTTTCTTCAAGCCTGTAGACCCCTAAAATTGTCCGGGTCGGAAATAAAGCTTGAAGACTCTCGAAGACTGAAGGAAGATCAGCCAGAAGGACTTCCAGAAGGCCCAAGGAGGGTTCTCTATAGGTCTAGAGGTCTTAGGATAGCTAAAATAAGAAAAGTGGGAGGAATGAAGCCCAATACGGCCTCCCAGAGGTTCAGTACGGCCGTATTGAGCATTTCGAACTACAATACGGCCGCAGCGAACTCAGTACGCCCGTATTGAAGTCTTTGAACTTCAATACGGCCGTACTGAATTCAATACGGCCGTATTGAAGTTCAAAACTTCAATACGGGCCGTATTGGACCCAGGGGCCGTACTGCGCCTCATCCCTATAAATAAGACGTCATTTGGACGTCATTTGACACTTTGACACACAGTTTTAACCCTCTCCTTGAGTATTCTGGGGTTTTTGAGCAGTGTTCTGCCCTAGAATTCACTCTAAGACTTGATCCGACGAAGTTCTGGAATTCCGAGCATTTAGCTTGGAGAATTCGAACTAGTCGAAGGGAAATCTTTTTGATTTCCATAGTAAAAATTATTTTTTAGGAAGGAGCGAGCGAGCTTGTAGAGGGAGGGAGCGCCAAAAGGCCTCCTAAACTTCATTGATATATAAAAAGCACGCTTCAAGAGGTTTCTTCTCTAAAAATCCCTTCTTTTACCGCTTTCTGATTGTTGCATATTTAAATTCGTCATCATGTAGATATTTAATATATAATCGCTTATAATAAATAGGGGTAATTTAGTAATTTTACACTATTATTAATGAAATAATCTGTCATAGGGAACCCGAAAGGGGCGTTGTGGGGTGCTAACACCTTCCCCGCACGTAACCGACTCCCTTACCCAACTCTGGTTGTAATGGCCAAGGTTGATTTGCGAAAATCAATTGCCTTATCCCTTTTTCCAATGTTTTGAGTAAAACATTGGTGGCGACTCCAAGAACCCTACTTTGCGAAAACCACTAATCCATGGAGGGTCCCGCTTGGGATTAACATGGATTGGTGAACCATTTTAATAAAATTGTTAGTTCGACAAGGTCTCAGTTTGAGAATAAGTCGTTCTAACAATCCATCATTTTTCAAACTCTTAAAAAGAGTCCGACCATCGTCGCGAATGCCAAGGTCCGTTTCGGCGGGTGGCGACAGATGGCGACTCCACTGGGGAAGCCTCGAGAGTCAGTCCCATTTAGTGATGGATTATTTCTAAAATGATAGTCTAAAATTACTTCATTACCCCTTACTTGTATGATAATATGTTTTATCTAATTGGCTTTTAATAACTGTTGAATGTTTAAATTTTTGCAATTGTTCGAAATAAAAACTGCACACAAACCTTTGCACACAACAGTTCCCTCTATACCCGGGGGCATGAGTGGTAATCCATAGGGAGTGGATGTTAGTACGGCCGGTTGTCGATGGGTCTATAGGTGCCCGTAGACCGTTGTCGGAAAACATCACTCAAGGTGATAACCATGAACTCAAGTCCGACAGTGCGTTGGAACTTTCCATCGGCTTACGACGAGAGGAATTGGGTCCCTATAATGGGGGCACCTTGGGGGCCTCAGACCAGTGAGAACAGTTAGAACCTCCTTGAATATGCACTTTTCTGCAGGATACCCCTACCTCGTGATTCGCTCGTGACTGTTCGTGGATGAGTGAATTGTTTGTGCATTGATTATGTGAAATTGTTTGAGCATACATTGCATTTCTTTAAACATACAACATTCCTTTTTAAAATAAGAATAAATAGGAATAAGAATAAAAAATACAAAAAAAAAAAAAGAAAAAGGGTTATTTATCCAAACCAAGCAATATCATGCATCATCTTAGGAACATTCCGAAAACATGATAATGCTTAGTTAAATAAACACTATGCATGCATATTCACCATCATCTCATATCATGCATTCTTATTATAGATCATGGAGGGATCTAGGAGTCATTCATTTGCATACATCCCTCCTAGTAATTCATTAAATAACATTAATAAAAAGAAAGAATTAATTGATGCGTATGTTCAAAGATGGATCACACGCCGTTCGTTATCAAGTGTAAGCCAACAACCGCGCCAAGCGAACACACGTCAACTCCGTTGTTGGTAATCAAGACGAACAAAGGGGAAGGTCCGACACCATTAAGGATCACTGCTCCAAGGCCTTTCCCTTACAAATCAAATAAGGCTGTGCCATGGATATACGACATCCATTCTTCTGCCGACAGCGATATCTCTAACATCGCTGGACTTGGGGGCATGACTAGGAGTGGCAGGATCTACACTCCCGAAGATCTGCACGACAAAGCTCCCAAGAATAAAGGAAAAGAAAAGGAGAAAACCGAGGAAGATAGAGAATCCGAGGAGGAGATTGATGAGCTGTTAAAATTCATCAAACAAAGCGAGTACTCCATTGTGGATCAACTTCACAAGACACCAGCAAAGATCACTTTGTTGTCGTTGATCCTAAGCTCCGAACCGCATCGGCAAGCTCTGTTGAAAGTCTTGAACGAGGCATATGTGTCGCATACTATCTCCCAAGACAAATTTGAGGGGATTGTTAGTCACATCACGGCTAATGATCACCTCTCTTTCACCGATGAAGAGATCCCCGCTGAGGGACCGAATCACAACAAGCCCTTGCACATCTCTGTAAAGTGCAAGGAGTATCACATCGCAAATGTCTTGGTGGATAATGGATCTTCCTTGAACGTAATGCCAAAGAGAACGTTCGACCAAATGATAATCAAGGGAGTCCAAATGCGCCCGAGCAACATGATCGTTCGAGCTTTCGACGGCTCTAAAAGAGAAGTGGTGGGAGAAATCAGTCTTCCAATCCAAATTGGGCCCACTATCTTTAATGTCGAATTCCAAGTAATGGACATTACTCCTGCATACAGCTGTCTCCTCGGCCGACCTTGGATTCATGATGCGAAAGCTGTACCCTCTACGCTCCACCAGAAAGTCAAGTTCATAGTGGGTGACAAACTGGTGACTGTACGAGCTGAAGATGACATACTCATCAGCAAGCCATCCAACATACCTTATGTGGATGCAACAGAGGAAGCTTTAGAAACCGCCTTCCAAGCATTGGAGATCGCCAATGTTGAGATATTTCCCCGAGAAATGAAGAAGGTAGCCCATATGCTCACCAAGAATGGATACTTGCCGGGACAAGGACTTGGCAAAGACTCCCAAGGAATTCCGGGGCTACCCATCATCAAGGATAATCCGGGGAAACAAGGGTTAGGATACAACCCTGTTCAAGATCAAAGAACGAAGAGGAATCAAGATCCTTCTCGACGTTCTTTAAGCCAGGTCTTTAGGAAGGCCGGTTCACAAACATCAAGGCCGGTCGTCGTCATCAAGTGCTTTCCACCTTCCGATAGGGATGTGTAAACCTGATGACTATTAGAGATTACTCCTCGGGGACAGCCCGACCCCCGAGCCTCGATAGGGCACATGTTTCCACTATGATTATAATAAAATCATTCTTCATTATTTCTTATTGCTTCTTTTCTTGCTTACAATAAATTTCTAGACCACATTATTTTTTAACCCTGTTTGAATAAACATGAATGAGGTTAAAATCGTCTTAAATAAACCCGCATCATTTTTATGTGGAAGTGTGTGTGACAACTTGGAGCACCTTCCTTTGGCCTCAACAAGTGCCATCATGGGTAAAAAGAAATCTTTCAAAATAAAAGAAGCTCGGCAGGAAACCCAAAAAGGGGGCTGCGCAAAAATAAGAGCAAAAGACCCGCTAGGAATCCCACGAAAGGGTGACCTAGGCAAAAGTTAGGGTTGCAAAAATGAACAAAAACAAAAGTCCGCTAAAACGCCACAAAAGGGTGTTTTAGGCAAAAATAAGGACAATCAAAAAACAAAAGAAATCCATGATGGTACCATGAACCGAATTCAAAAAGAAAGGTTCAAGGGAAGCTATCTAAGTTGTCAAATCACAACGTCAATAAACAAAGATTTTCTTAACTTCATAAGTGTTTAATCAAACAAGCCTAAACACATAAGCCTACCTCGGCCATCCATTCTTACAAAAACCATTTTTGAAAAAATAAATCCCCTCTAAAACACAAACTTCAGAACAAAAATATCTTTCCCTTCTTTTCTCTCTTGTCCCAAAAGATTTTAGAATAATCTAGTGGAAGCATGGAGAAATAAATCATCACTGAAAATGGATCTAATCTGAATAATAAAATGGTGGAAGAACTGTGCCAAGAATTCAAGATCCAACACCACAACTCTTCCCCATATCGGCCAAAGATGAATGGGGCAGTCGAGGCAACCAAAAAGAACATCAAGAAAATAGTGCAAAAGATGGTTGTCTCATTTAAAGACTGACACGAGATGTTACCCTTCGCTCTTCATGGCTATAGGACTTTAGTACGCACGTCTACAGGAGCTACTCCATTCTCCCTCGTTTATGGGATGGAGGCAGTTCTACCCGTCGAATTCGAGATACCTTCTCTAAGGGTAATCATGGAAACAAAACTTTCTGAGGCAGAATGGGTTCAAAGCCGATACGACCAGTTGAACCTTATCAAAAAGAAACGGCTGAACGCCATATGCCATGGTCAAACCTATCAGAGGAAGATCAAAAAGGTTTTTGACAAGAAAGTCCACCCTCGAGTCTACCATGAGGGAGAATTGGTAATGAAGAAATTGCTACCAACTCAAAAGGACAAAATCGGAAAGTGTGCCCCAAATCACGGAGGACCATACGTGGTAAAACGAGCCTTCTCAGGAGGAGCATTGATCCTCACAGACATGGATGGAGAAGAACTTCGATACCTAGTCAACGCTGACGTGGTAAAGAAGTACTATGCTTGAAGACGTTGCTTGCATAGGCCCGCTAGGATGAAAACCCAAAAAGGGCATCCTAGGCAAAAGTTAGGGCAAAATAAAAAGCCCGCCAGTACAAGGGTACTAGGCAAAACAAAGGTGAATTTACCCCCGCTAGGATAAGTCCTAGGCAAAAATTAGGGGCAAAAGAATAAGATATAAAAACAAATCAAGCAGCGATCACTTGAACCGAAAACCGAAAGGCGGTTCAAGTGATAATCTTCTAGAAGCAAGCGTCTTGCGGCATCTACACTCCTGGCTCAGGCATCTCGCCCGAAGCGACTAGGGGAACGGGAAGAGCAGCAATCACAGATATGATTATTAAAGCCAATGTATATAGCTTACCCTGGCCAGCCTTTTTTCAGAAATTCCTTCTGTATATCTTTCTGTAAAAAAAACACTTGTGAATATCAATAAAATGTCTATTCATTTTCTCTTCTCTCTTGACCATGTGATTATGCCTCTAAAATTGGTATTTCATAAAAATTGTACGAAATTCCTTTAATAATCGGTCAATAAAGAAATTGGAGGGGTTCCTGTAAAATCTGTAAAACTCCTGCGTAAAAGGCTCACAAAAATCCTCCCTCACGTCAATGACAGAAAATCCTCCAAGGAGAGGATAGGGAGAGCCATTCATTTTCTAAACATCAACCAAATAATTAACTTGCATTTTGTGCATCACTCACATTAGTTGCACATTCGAAGACCTTATCATGAGGCAATTGCATAAAATAGAAAAATAGAAAAATTGCTTGTATATGGCAGCAGTCAACAGAAAAGGCCAAAAAACGACAAAAAGGCAAAAATACAGAAAAAGCCAAAAAATCGACAAAAAAGGCAAAAATACAGAAAAAGCCAAAAATCAACAAAAAAGGCAAAATACAGAAAACCCAACAAATTATACAGAATAACCGAGCCTGGAGAGGCTTGCCGAAATAATACTCCCACAGAATAACTGAGCCTGGAGAGGCTTGCCGAAATAATACTCCCACAGAATAATTGAGCCTGGAGAGGCTTGCGGAAATAATACTCCCTCATCACACAGAATAATTGAGCCTGGAGAGGCTTGCCGAAATAATACTCCCCAAGAGACATCTCAACTTGCACTCTTGGGCTGAACAGAAAATCCAAAAATTATACAGAATAATTGAGCCTGGAGAGGCTTGCCGAAATAATACTCTCTCAGAATAATTGAGCCTGGAGAGGCTTGCCGAAATAATACTCTCTCAGAATAATTGAGCCTGGAGAGGCTTGCTGAAATAATACTCTCTCAGAATAATTAAGCCTGGAGAGGCTTGCCGAAATAATACTCCCCAGATATATCTCAGCTTCCACGCTCGGACCAAATTCCCCAGTGAAAGCTATCGAAGCAAGATCAACAAAATTCCCCAAGGGAGGCTTGATCATCCAAGCAGAATATCTAAGTCGAAAGGACTTTGACTTCCTCAGTGGAAGATAGCTTTCCAACTCGAGCGACGAGTGAAGCTAAGCCTGAAGAGGCTTTCTAAATAATACTCTGGGATACATAAGATCTTCAATCCCCATTCGCCTACTCAGAGGCACCCTTTCAAAAAGAGAAAAAAATCAAAAACATCAAAAACCATTCCCCAAGCGGAATCCGGCACTCAGCCGAACACCGAACATCAAAAGATCATTCGCCTACTCAGAGGCACCCCTTCAAAAAGAGAAAAAATCAAAAATATCAATAACCATTCCCCAAGCGGAATCCGGCACTCAGCCGAACACTGAACATCAAGATCATTCGCCTACTCAGAGGCACTCCTTCAAAAAAGAGAAAATCAAAAAAGATCAATAATCATTCCCCAAGCGGAATTCGGCATCGAGCCAAACATCAAGCGTCAAGATGATCCGCCTAACAGAAGAGGCTAATCACAACAAAACGACAAAATCCCCCAGCGGATGATAGCCTACATAGAGGCAACAAAACCAGAAAAACAAAAAGAGTCGCCCGAATAAGGATAACCGGGATACTCCACCACCGTCAAAAGGACGTCAGCCAATCATAAGGCATCGCTCACATCAGAAAGAGCATCTTCGTGTCTACACCCCAAGGAAACAGAAATTCCTCAATGGGTACCAACTACGCAATGGAAAGTTGGGACACAAGAACCTATGAGTAACTGCACATCCCCTAGACGGATCCCTGCGTTATCCAGCCCTCAGTGGCACAAAAATCAAAAATAATCGTCGAAGCAGCATCGTGGACTGTGGAGACAAAACTATCACAAGCCTGGAGAGGCAATACTCAGCTACCCAGATGTCCAGAGCACCGAGGTATGCACAAGCCTGGAGAGGCAATACTCAGCTACCCAGATGTCTAGAGCATCGAGGTATGCACAAGCTTGGAGAGGCAATACTCAGCTACCCAGATGTCCAGAGCACCGAGGTATGCACAAGCCTGGAGAGGCAATACTCAGCTATCCAGATGTCCAGAGCACCGAGGTATGCACAAGCCTGGAGAGGCAATACTCAGCTACCCAGATGTCCAGAGCACCGAGGTATGCAATGAGCCTGGAGAGGCGACGACTAATACTCACCCTGGAGAGGGCAAACTCAACCTGGAGAGGCTACTCAACAATTTTCCACCGGAAGACGCTACAAGTCAGAAGGTTGGCACATCACCCAGACAATTGGGTCAACTCCTTTACTTGTCAGCCGGTACACCAAAAGGCCGTCCGACTAAGTAAAGGGGGGGCAGCAGTAGACCCCTAAAATTGTCCGGGTCGGAAATAAAGCTTGAAGACTCTCGAAGACTGAAGGAAGATCAGCCAGAAGGACTTCCAGAAGGCCCAAGGAGGGTTCTCTATAGGTCTAGAGGTCTTAGGATAGCTAAAATAAGAAAAGTGGGAGGAATGAAGCCCAATACGGCCTCCCAGAGGTTCAGTACGGCCATATTGAGCATTTCGAACTACAATACGGCCGCAGCGAACTCACTACGCCCGTATTGAAGTCTTTGAACTTCAATACGGCCGTACTGAATTCAATACGGCCGTATTGAAGTTCAAAACTTCAATACGGGCCGTATTGGACCCAGGGGCCGTACTGCGCCTCATCCCTATAAATAAGACGTCATTTGGACGTCATTTGACACTTTGACACACAGTTTTAACCCTCTCCTTGAGTATTCTGGGGTTTTTGAGCAGTGTTCTGCCCTAGAATTCACTTTGAGAGTTGATCCGACGAAGTTCTGGAATTCCGAGCATTTAGCTTGGAGAATTCGAACTAGTCGAAGGGAAATCTTTTTGATTTCCATAGTAAAAATTATTTTTTAGGAAGGAGCGAGCGAGCTTGTAGAGGGAGGGAGCGCCAAAAGGCCTCCTAAACTTCATTGATATATAAAAAGCACGCTTCAAGAGGTTTCTTCTCTAAAAATCCCTTCTTTTACCGCTTTCTGATTGTTGCATATTTAAATTCGTCATCATGTAGATATTTAATATATAATCGCTTATAATAAATAGGGGTAATTTAGTAATTTTACACTATTATTAATGAAATAATCTGTCATAGGGAACCCGAAAGGGGCGTTGTGGGGTGCTAACACCTTCCCCGCACGTAACCGACTCCCTTACCCAACTCTGGTTGTAATGGCCAAGGTTGATTTGCGAAAATCAATTGCCTTACCCCTTTTTCCAATGTTTTGAGTAAAACATTGGTGGCGACTCCAAGAACCCTACTTTGCGAAAACCACTAATCCATGGAGGGTCCCGCTTGGGATTAACATGGATTGGTGAACCATTTTAATAAAATTGTTAGTTCAACAAGGTCTCAGTTTGAGAATAAGTCGTTCTAACAATCCATCATTTTTCAAACTCTTAAAAAGAGTCCGACCATCGTTGCGAGTGCCAAGGTCCGTTTCGGCAGGTGGCGACAAAGCCATCACACTTGGAAGGAAGGCTTAATTGAGACATATTGGATCATCTCAAAGGAGTTTATACTTGAAGGGGATTGAGGTACACCCAACCTGAGTGAAACACCTTTGGATAGGCTAATTTGTTTGTTGTTTTGCAGCCAAGACTTGTTTTCATTTTAGGTCACAAATTAGAGACGGATTTGGAAACAAAACTAGTGACGGATTTGAAGCCATTAGTGACGGATTTGGCTAACTTGGTGAAGGCTTGGTGGAGACCAATTTGGGAAGCTTCCCCTTGACTTCAAGGCTGTTCCAAACCTGTCCTAGCTGCCCTTGGTGGAAAATTCTTCAAGAAGATTTTGTTTTATTTAGTTTCCTTGTCTTGTAACTCATTAACCCTACCTTGGGTTAGTTTTGTTTAATTTTGCTATTGTATACAAACCTACATTTAGGAGTGGTTGTTTGGAACATTGTTTAAGTTCCACCACTTCCTAAATAGTTCTAAATAAAGTCTAATATACTCGGTTAGTACATGTGGAAGGGTCCCCAAAGGCTTTAAGTGCCATTTGGGCTTCCATTAGGACACGCCTAGCTTTATTGCTTTCATAATTCGTTTAGACTTGTGGAAGTGTCCCAAAAAGCTTCAAGTGCCACTTGGACTTCCACATTAGGACCCTACGACTAGTATATGCTTTACTTGCTTTCCTTTTACTTGTTTAGCTTCTAAGTTCGTTTAGAAGGCTTCCATTGCCTAATAGGGGTTTCGTGCACACACACACAACTACTTTGCTTACTTGTGTGAAAATTTGTTTTGTAAGAAAAGTATAAGGGGGTTTAGTAATTTCCACTTGAAAAGGCTTGGTTATTAAGTGGCTCCTTGTAGCTCACCTCCCTTGATAGTGCAACTTGTATACTAAGACCTCCAAAGTACTTAGTATTACACCAAAAAGAAAAACTCTTTGTGAAAATCTTTATCACTCACTTTGCAAATTCTTTTAAAATTTGTGAAAACCTTTTCTCTTGCAAAAATGAGTGATCATTCTCATGATAGTAGTGTGCATGGTAAATATTCTCCTAAGAGTCATAAAAGCACTAAAGATGAGCTTAGAAAACTTTGGGAATATATTAGGAGAAAAGAAATCAAAAAAGAAAAAAACAATGAAACCATAAAAGAGTTGTTGAATAAGCTTATGGTGGGGGGTGAGACTAGCAAACCCCATGCCAATAAGGGTCATGGACCTTCTAGGTCCCATAAACATAAATATGAAACACCATGTGAGGGTGATCTATTAAATGCCCAAAGGTTATTAACCAACCAATTAAAAGAACAAGATCAATCACAAGGAGAGAACCTTTTTCATTCTAGATGCAAAATTTTCAAGAAAACATGTTCTCTCATTGTTGATAGTGAGTCTTGTAACAATTTTGTAAGTCAACGGTTGGTTGATTTTCCGTTTAGAGATAGTTGCAATGAGAAATAAGTAGTGGCCAAGATTTTCAGTATGATATATCAGCTAAACAAAAATTGCGTATGAGAAATAGATAAAAAGTGCAAAGAGTTTTATACTGGTTCGCTCAACCTGAGCTATGTCCAGTCTCCTTCAACCAAAGGGTTCCACTAATCACAACTGATTACAAGTATTATCAACCATTTCTAGTTCACTAACTTCACTCATCAGCGCTAGTATTCTTAAACCACTTCTAGTTCCCCAAGTATTATCAACCACTCCTGGTTCGCCACTTTCACTCGTTAGCACTAGTATTGATGGAAATCTAATCCCCAAGGATCCATTTGGAAGAGGTAAGACCAAGAAAGGCGAAGGTTGATCCAAGGAGGCTCACCCATGAAGACCACTGGGCCTTTAACTAGGTCCATGGTTAGGAAGCTAGAGGAGACTTCTAAAGAGGAGGTGCTTCAAAGACCTTTGCTCATCATGAGCATTGATTATAGTTCCTCTTATTAGTCTCTTAAGTTTCCATTGTACATACTTGTATAGTTGTTTTCTTGTACCTTGTATATAGTAGATACTTGTATAGGTGTATTTTTGCCTTTGTATTTGTGAGGCACTTTATTTCCTTTCTAGTAGCTATTGTATATTGTTTCTAGGGTAGGTTACTTGGGCACTTTGGCTCCATTTAACCTAACCTAGAAATACACTCTTTCTTAGTTTTCTAGTAGTAGGAATAGGAGTGGCATTAGCAAACTAGAGAGTGTCTCTAGTAAGCTAGAGAGTGTTCCTAGCAATTTAGCCAAAAGGTGGTCCTAGGCTAAAATTTACATATTGGACTCATTTTACTCCTAATTTTTCATAGATTTGATTTAGCTAGGTTCCATTCACATTGGATGAACCTAACTAAACCAAATTAACAATTTTAAAACGTGATTGGAGTGAAATAATTCCAAAGAGCCGCCCACCTAGATGTGTTCACACTTGTGTTCACACTTGTGTTCACACTTGGCCAAATAGCTTGGTGCTTCTCAAGCTTGGAAGCTTGAAGCACAAGCTTCTCCTTAGCAAGCTTACCAAGCAAGCTAAGAGAGAAGCTTGCTCTCCAAGCCTCTAGACCATGAGTAGTTAGCTAGAACTTACCATGGTTCCTAGTGAACCATGGTTAAGACTAGCTTACTCTCCAAGCTTCCTACTCCTATAATTTCGTTTTTCCTTCTTTGTAAAACACTTTTGTGATAATTGAGATTGTATTTTCTGAATAGAGTTCAGATTTCTCTCTTCCAAAAGTCCCTAAACCTCTTTGAGTGCATCCAATTCTCTTATCCCTTCATAGAAGAGTGTGGTGAGAATTGAAGGGGCTTATCTCTTCTCCAAGGAGTGGCGCCTCTTGGGAGTGTTCCTCCACCAACTGTGGTGGCCTTAAGGCTTCCTCCTCCATAGGAAGCCTTAACCAAGCATAGGAAGAATCAAGGAGTTCAAGGTCTAGGGAGGAGCTTGAAGGAAACTCAACATCAATCCGGGTCTCCAACAAGTCTTCCATCAAGTATTCTTAAACCACTTCTGGTTCACCAAGTATTGTTTTAACTAGCCTCTTCAGGCTTTACAGCAAATAGATGTTTTAAGTGTGTGTATAACTTTCACAGAGATGATAGGATGGTTTCTACACTCGCTAAGGTATGCAACCTTAGTTTTACAGAGATATGTGTTTTGAGTGTGTGTATTACTCTCACAGAGAGGATATGATATTCTCAACACTCGCTAAGATAAGCTATCTTAGATTTACTAATATACAAGACTATACAGGAAGAGATGTAGGTTTGCTTTAATATTTGGTTTTGCTTATTGCTCGTTGCTTATCTTCTCTTCTTTTTTCTTGTTAGGTCTTGATATTTATAGCCTCGTGATAAATCTTCCCATTGTTTAAATTTGAATGTGTCCGTTGGAGCGGAGCTTCCTATTGGTAAAGATAGTAGTTTTTTCATGGCTATGTAGATCTTTCATTTAATGCATTTGATCTTGCATTAAATGTTTGCTTACTGAATCTATGTTACGTGAAGTCTTTTGTGTAGTTCGCTCACTTCTATTTCTGACTTCAATCATAACCTAGGTATTTTTTGTTCTCTCTCCATCAGTGTAGTTGTAGAGGCATTGTATTTTTCTAAAAAGTAGGTGTACCTTCTCTAACACACGCATGCTTTGACTTGTGGATACGCGTTTGTCCATCTTTCTTCTTTCTTCTTTCTTCTCACAATTTTGATGAATTCATCTGTTCTTCTATGAGTATATACGATATTTGATATCTCTTGTTGTTAATAGTGGACTTGAGACACTTTTCAGTATTCTTCGTCTGTGTCTGGTAATGCATCTCAAATTTTAGTCTCCGTCTGAGAAGTAGACTTTGACTTTTCCTTCTGCCTAGTCAGTTATGAAGATGGAAGACTTTAATTCTATTTGGAACATTTCTTCGTCTTGTGTTATCTATCGTCTGATACTTTGTTGACCTTCGTCTGGTTGACCACTAAGCTTCATCTGATATCTATACGGACTTCATCTGGTGCTTAACTAACTTTTGTCTTGTTCTTGATTTAGCCTTGTTTGATACTTGTTTTGGCCTTTCATTTGATACTTCAAGATTTTGACTGGTAGTACGCCTTGTCTTGTATTTGTTGTATTTTTGTTTGGCTTTTGATCAAGCTTAGTCTTGCCATCGTCTGATACTTTGCACAGCTCAACGAGGCTTCATTTGTTTTTCCCATAGTATGTGTAATAACATGTACTTCATTTTTCAGTTTTTCCTGTTCTTATATTTATATGAGACATTAACACACATGTTAGAAATAACAATATGTATTATATTTATCTTGAATGTTGGAGTGTATGCATGGGTGGTATGCTTGTAAAACTTCTTCATTGAGATAATGGAACAAATCTTGATCAGGTTATGATTGAGGACTGGATGTAGGTCATATGTGGAGTGGTTGAACCAAGATAAAATTTTTCACTCTTACATTGAATCATCTTTAGTTGAATTCTAAAATGGCTGGTCTTGATTGATATGCTTGTAAAATTAATAGTGGTTTAAATTGAAACATTACAATTGCATATTAGTTGTTTCTTAGACTAAATTCAATAAAGATTAACCAAGAACTCATATAGGAGTCATTCCTATTTGCTAGAGGTTCAATAAACTTCATTGGAAATTTGTATTAGAAAAGTTTTAATTGAAATAAAAATCCTTAAACTCTGGTAAAATTTTTAAGTGTCATTGAATCCAATTCACCCCCTTCTTGGATTGAGCCATTATTTTCTATCAATTGGTATCTAGAGCAAGGTTCTTGAGTGTTAATCAAGATTTAAAAAATGGCCAACAACAACCTACCTTATGGTGAGGGTGTTTATATTCATAGACCTCCTGTTTTCAATGGAGATAATTATGTCTATTGGAAAATTAGAATGAGGATTTTCATTGAAGCAATTGATATTGCTGTGTGGGATGCAATTGAAAATGGACCCTATATTCCTATGACTAAGGATAGTAATGTGAAGAAAGAAAAATATTGGAGTGAGTGGAGAGAAGATGAGAAAAAGAGAGCTCAATATGATTATAGAGCAAAGAACATTATAACATTTGCATTTTCTATTGATGAGCTTTTAGTATTTCTCAATGCAAATCATCCAAAGAAATGTGGGACACACTACAAGTTACTCATGAAGGAACAAGTGATGTAAAAAGATCTAGGAAACATACTCGGATATGAGAAAATGAATTGTGGAGAATGAATCATGGTGAATCAATTTCTGATTTTGAAAAACGATTTACAAACTTAATAAATCATCTTATTGATCTTGACAGGAAATTCGAAGAAGGGGAATTAAACTAGAAGGTTTTACAATGCTTGGATAGTGTTAGTCCCTTAGCCTCAATTAACTTAAGAGGGGGGGGGGGGGTGAATTAAGTTTACTAAATTTCCTCTTATAAAAAAAACTTTTCCAATTACTTCTTTATCAATTTATTTCCTTAGACAAATTTGAAGGAATGAATGATGATGCAAACTACACAATTATAATTAATAACAAGAAATTAAAAGTGTAGGGAAAGAAGAATTGCAAACTTGATTTTATACTGGTTCGGCCAATCCTGCCTATATCCAGTCCTCAAGTCTCCCACTTGAGATTTCCACTACTCTTGTAAACCTTATAAGAAAATGAATCCTCCAACACCTCGGAACTCCCTTTCCTTGTGTTGAGATTCAAACACCAACAAGGAGAAAAACCCTTTCTCCTTTACAGATCCAATGATCTATTAAGTATTATAGAATGACTCTCTTGAAGAGTGGATATTACACTTTCATGATCTTTGATGAACTCTTTAGAGATTTTGCAAATGATTTTGGCCAAGTGATTTGTAAAGATTATTTTCACAATAGAGTTCGTCACTTTTCTCTGAAAAATTATAGGTATTTATAGACAATTGTTTCTTGGGTTATGTCTTTTCATGAAGAGTTGTAACTCTCTATAATTTTTCAGAAAATAGGCTCTGGTAATCGATTACAAGACCTGGTAATCGATTACAACGGTTAAAGTTCAAAATGATTGAAACGTTGTATAATTTAAATTCAAATTTTGAAGTTTTATCTTCTGGTAATCGATTACAAGGGTCTGGTAATCGATTACTAGAGAGCATTTTAACATTTGATCTTTTGATAAGAGGTTTTCTTTCTCTGGTAATCGATTACATATATCACTTGTTTTGGCTTATGAAAACTTAAGATATAAAGAGCTTCTATTTTCGAGTTAAAAATATTTTTGTTTAATCTTTTGAATACTCTGTTTGCTTTCTTTTCAAACAACTTATTCTTATATTCAAAAATATTAAGTTTAGGTTTTCTTGAAATTCTTATTTTAATGGCCAAGTGAAATTTGCAAATTCTAAAAGTTCATTTTACATACTAAGCTAAGAAGTCAAGACTTATCAAGTTATTACTTGAGATCTTGCTTCTTGATCAGCTTGCTTTAACTTGATCTTTATTTTCTTCAATGCTTTGGCATCATCAAAACTTTGTGCATATTTTCTTCCACAGATAGATCTTGGCAAGCAAAGGCTACAAAAATTGAAGAATCAAAGGATCTAACCTCATTGACTCTTGCAACTCTCTTTGGAAAGCTAAGAGAGCATGAGCAAAAGCTGCATATTTTTGATGAAAATGAACTGCAAGATAAAAAGGGAAAAGAAGTATCTCTAAAATCCTTAAAATCAGTCAAAGGAAAAGAGAAATGTGATGATTCAAGCTTTGAAGATTCTGATTCGGAAAACTTCAATTTGTTGGTGAAAAAGTTCAGAAATTTTCTAAGAAATAAAAAGATATCTCCCTACAAGTTCAACAAGAGGGAAAATAAGAAAGATGAAGGGAGCACATCTTCTTATAATTGTTTTGAATGTGGAAAACCTGGCCATTTAAAAGTTGAATGCCCCAATCTTCTAAAGAAGCAACAGGAGGAAAAAAAGGGAAGAGAAACAACAAAGGAAAAAGAGCCTACATAGCTTGGGAAGACAATGACCTAAGCTCAACTAGTAGTGAATCTGAATCTGAGGAAATCAACCTATTTTTGATGGTTGGAGCTGATCAAGATAAAATTGTAAGTGATTTTGATCTTGAGTCTAATCCTGATTATGATCAACTTTAAGAAGCTTTTATTCAAATTCACAATGAAGCATTAAAATTAGATTCATTAAATACAAAGTTGAAAAACAAATTGACTTGGTATGAAAATACTGTGATTAAAGTTGAGCAAGAACTTGAAAATTTGAAGATTGAACATGATCATTTACAAAAAATGTTTAAATTCAATGAAGCCTATTGTGAGAAAAGTTCTTCTACAAAATCTGAATGTGAAAGTTTAAAGGTTTTAAAAAGAGAAAATGTTTATTTGAAAAATTCTCTTGCAAAATTCACATATGGAAATGAAAATTTGAATATTATTTTGGGAAATCAAAGGCATGTTTATGATAGAAGTGGACTTGGTTATAATCAAAGCAAGAACATGCCATCAAAAACAAAGGAAAATATTTTCAAAAGAAACCAATCTTTTAGAAAATACAAAGGTAATTTCATGAAACAAATAACTTGCTTTTATTGTTGTAAAAAGGGACATACAATAAGAAGTTGTTATTCCAAAAAATATGGTGTTCCTAATGGTGAAATGATTCAGATTATAAAAGGCCAAAGGATGGGAACTAACCATCAAGGACCCTTCACATGGGTACCTAAATCAATTTTTTGACTTTGTTATAAGAATTCTTGAGAGCCAAAAGTTTGCTATGGTATCTTGATGGTGGCTGCTCAAGACACATGATTGGAGATCCTTCAAAGTTTTCAAGTCTGAAATTAAAGCATGAAGGATTTGTTACATATGGTGACAACAACAAAGGGAAGATTCTAGGTTGTGGAAATGTTGGTAATTCTTCTTCCTCAACATTGATTGAAAATGTGTTGCTTGTTGAAGGGCTGAAACATAATTTTCTAAGCATAAGCCAACTAAGTGATAAGGGATTTAAAATTGAATTTGATAATTCTTGTTGTTTGATTTGTGATAAATTGTCTAAAGAAATTAGATTCATTGGAAAAAGAATCGATAACATTACATGTTAGACTTAGAGCATTCAATCACAATTTCTAACACAAAATGCTTGATCACTAAGGAAGACAATGTTTGGCTTTGGCATAGAAGGGCTGCACACATACATATGAATTATTTAAACAAATTAAGTAGAAAAGAGTTAGTAATTGGATTACCTAAACTCAAGTTCAACAAGGATAAACTATGTGATGCTTGTCAAAAGGGCAAGCAAGTGAAGGCTAGTTTTAAAAGAAATAATCTGATTTCAACTTCTAGGCCTTTGCAACTAATTCACATGGATTTTTTTGGTCTTTCAAGAACCATGAGTCTAGGAGTGAATTACTATGGGCTGGTTATGGTGGATGACTATTTAAGGTTTACTTGGGTAATGTTTCTTGCTACTAAAAGTGATGCATTCAATGCTTTTAAGAAATTTGCTAAGCTTGTCCAAAATGAGAAGAACACAAACATCACCTCAATTAGAAGTGATCATGGAGGAGAATTCCAAAATGTCTTATTCCAAAAATTCAGTGAGGAACATGGAATTGATCACAATTTTTTTAGCACCTAGGACTCCTCAACAAAATGGGGTTGTGTAAAGGAAAAATAGGTCTCTTGAGGAATTAGCTAGAACAATGCTAAATGAGGCTAATCTACCTAAATACTTTTGGGCTGATGCAATTAATACAGCATGTCATGTATTAAACAAAGTTCTAATTAGGCCTATTCTAAAAAGAACACCATATGAGATTTTCAAGGGTAGGAAACCTAATATGTCATACTTCAAAGTATTTGGTTGTAAATGTTTTGTGTTAAACAATGGTAATGAACAACTTGGAAAATTTTGATTCTAAAGCTGATGAAGCAATTTTCTTGGGTTACTCTACAAATAGTAAAGCTTATAGAGTGTTTAATAAGAGAACCTTAGTAGTTGAAGAATCTATACATGTTGAAGAACCGACAAGAAACAAAGCAAACTGAAATAGAAGACTTAACTGAATTGGTTGATCAACATCCCTTAGAAAATGAACTAATTAAGATGCCTAAAGAGAGTGAATTTGTTAAGTTAGATGAAGCGTATTCGCAATTCCCACTGTTAGTCCCTTAGCCTCAATTAACTTAAGAGGGGGGGTGAATTAAGTTTACTAAATTTCCTCTTATAAAAACTTTTCCAATTACTTCTTTATCAATTTATTTCCTTAGACAAATTTGTATGTAAAAAATGAATGATGATGCAAAATACACAATTATAATTAATAACAAGAAATTAAAAGTGTAGGGAAAGAAGAATTTCAAACTTGATTTTATACTGGTTCGGTCAATCCTGCCTACATCCAGTCCTCAAGTCTCCCACTTGAGATTTCCACTACTCTTGTAAACCTTACAAGAAAATGAATCCTCCAACACCTCGAAACTACCTTTCCTTGTGTTGAGATTCAAACACCAACAAGGAGAAAAACCCTTTCTCCTTTATAGATCCAATGATCTATTAAGTATTATAGAATGACTCTCTTGAAGAGTGGATATTACACTTTCATGATCTTTGATGAACTCTTTAGAGATTTTGCAAATGATTTTGGCCAAGTGATTTGTAAAGATTATTTTCACAATAGAGTTCTTCACTTTTCTCTGAAAAATTATAGGTATTTATAGACAATTGTTTCTTGGGTTATGTCTTTTCATGAAGAGTTGTAACTCTCTATAATTTTTCAGAAAATAGGCTCTGGTAATCGATTACAAGACCTGGTAATCGATTACAACGGTTAAAGTTCAAAATGATTGAAACATTGTATAATTTAAATTCAAATTTTGAAGTATTATCATCTGGTAATCGATTACAAGTGTCTGGTAATCGATTACTAGAACACATTTTGTATTCAGAATTTGAACATTGAAATTTCCTGTTCTGGTAATGGATTACAAGGTCTGGTAATGGATTACCATAACATATTTTTATTGTTTCAAAAAATTTTATGTAGAAAACTTTATCTCAATAATTTCTTTCGCAAATCTCTTTTAAGAAATGATTTGAACTATTCTTTAAAGCTTTTGTTAAGTCTTTTGAAAACATTTTTACTTACTTTCAAAAGATTTAAAACTTGTTTAAATTTAAAGAGATTAATTTGAGATTTTTGAAAACTTATTCTCAAGGTCAAACATACTTGCAATTTCAAAAGATTCTTTTATATACTTAGCTAAGTTGACAAGACTTATCTATGTACCAATTGAGATCTTGTTCTTGCATCAACTTGCTTTAGCTCAACCTTGATTCTTCTTCAATGCTTTATAATCACTTTGGCATCATAAAAACATTTGTGCATATTTTCTTCCACACCCACCAAGGTTTTTAATATGACAAATATAATACATATTGTTAGTACTAACATGTTCATTAGTGTTTCAGTCAGATAACAAAAAATTCAAGCAATGAAATATGATCAAGCATAATCTGGATAGACAAAACATGAGACGATAGAAAGGCTAGCATCAAGACTAAGGTTGATTCAGGCACAAATCAAAATACAAAGTCTATCAGCAGAAGCCTGAGGCATCAGACGCAACTTGGCCAGACATCAACATGAAGTGACCATCAGAAAGAACCAAATAAACTAGAAGGCGAAGTTAACACTCCTATACCCAGATGAAAAGGGTAGTCAAGATCAGACGTAGTATCTTGTAACCAGACGATGTCAAAAATACTGAAGCACGTCTGAAGTCCACTAATCACATTGAAAGAAATCATACAAGAAACACAAAAGGACATCAACATGAATACATAAGGGAGAAAAATAGGCGAGCACGAATTCACAAGTCAAAGCTGAGTGCGTCATAGAAATGACACCTACTTTTTAGAAAAAGACAGCACCCTAGCAGCTAAAATGATGAGGAAAGTACAAATATACCTAGATCATGATTGAAGTCAGATATCGAAGTAATCAATTACACAGAGAGACTCCACGAATACAAACAAACATTTAATGCAAGATCAAATGCATTAAATGAGAAGATTTACATGAACATGAATGAAGGCTTAATCTGCAACAACACGAAGCTACGCTCCAACGGTAAAATTTGAATTCAAACAACGGGCAAATTTATCAAATGGCTATAAGTATCAAGGAAAAGAAGAAGAATATATAGAACTGAGAAGCAGAAAAAACATGCAATACGAAAAAGAAAGCAAAGAGCATAACCTATTTTTCTTCTCAAAGTACTTCATGTATATCTGTGTAAAAACTAAGATAGCTTGTCTTAGTGAGTGTTGCTAATAGTTCATCCTCTGTACGAGAGTAAACAAATACTTAGACACTCATCCTTGTAAAACTAAGGATACGCACCTTAGTGAGTGTAGAAACTACCTTATCCTCTCTGTGAGAGTTGCAAACACACTCAACACCCTTAATTGTTGTAGAGCCTGAAGAGGCTGGTAGAAAGAATACTTGTGAACCAGAAGTGGTTAAGAATACTAGCACTAGTGAGTGAAGTTAGCGGACCAGGAGTGGTCAAGAATACTTGGAGAACTAGAAGTGGTTAAGAGTACTAGCGTCAACTTGACAAGCCAGAAGTGGTTGAGAATACTTATAATCCTTTGTGATTAGTGGAACCCTTATTTGATCATTAAAATTGAAAAATAGTTTTTTTTCTTTGGACGATAAAACCTTTCAGACGGAAAACAAATTTACTCAAGTGGTCTCTTGAAGTGGAAAATCAGCTTTGTTAAATAAAAAATCACTGATAGAATTTTTTTTTATGTTTCTCAACCAAGATTGAAAAACCTAACTAGGGATTATCCTTGAGAAGCAACTTTTGAAAATCCTCCCTCAAACACAAACACACATATTCAACCCCCCCTTCTATGTGTATTTCTGCTAACTTCAGAATCAATAGAAACCATTGAAAAGACAAGTGAACAACTTCCTAAGGAATGGAAAACTTCTAAGGACTTATCAATTGAAAATATAATTGGAAATATTGGTAAAGTAGTGAAAACTAGAAGGTCTATCAAGAATATTTGTAACACAATGGCTTTTGTTTCATAAGTTGAACCCAAAACAATTAATGAAGCACTGCATGATGAACATTGGTTGATGGCTATGCAAGAGGAACTAAACCAATTTGCAAGGAATGAAGTTTGGGACTTAGTGCCACTACCAAGTGATCATCCTATAATTGGAACTAAATGGGTATTTAGGAACAAGCTTGATGAATCTGGAATCATTATAAGAAATAAAGCAAGGTTAGTTGCTAAGGGGTATAATCAAGAAGAGGGAATTTATTGTGATGAGACATTTGCCCCTGTAGAAAGGATAGAAGCTATTAGATTACTACCTGCTTATGCTTCAATAATGAACTTCAAGCTATACCAAATGGATGTAAATAGTGCTTTTCTAAATGGTTTCACACAAGAAGAAGTTTACGTTGAACAACCACCTGGGTTTGTTGATTTTAAATATCTAAATCATGTATATAAACTTAAAAGGGAACCCTATGGTTTAAAACAAGCTCCAAGATCATGGTATGATAGATTAAGCAAATTCTTGATTGAAAATGATTATGTTAGAGGTAAAGTAGACAACACATTGTTTGTGAAGAAATTTAAGAAAATACAATGTATGTTGAAATCTATGTGGATGACAATATTTTTGGATCTACTAATCTATCTCTATGTAAAGAATTTGCTAAGACCATGCAAGGTGAATTTGAGATGTCCATGATGGGAGACCTTCTTTTTTCTTGGGATTACTGATAGAAAAGAATGGCACAATCCAAGAGGGGGGGTGAATTGGATTCTATGACCTTTTAAAATTTTTCAGAGTATTTAGGATCTTTATTTCCCTTAAACTTTTCTAAGACTGAATTTTCAAATGAAGCTTCTTTAAAGACTTGTTATGGAAGTATGAATGATATATGCTTTCTTGATTACAAAATAATGAGGTTCAAATGTAATGCTCTAATTCAGATTAAACCATCAATATTCACACACACAAGTTAATCAAGAATTATCTTCTTTAATATCCAACCAAGAAATTACTCAAAGTAAAAGATAAAGGTAGAAGAAGATTGCACAAGTCTTTTATACTTGTTCAGCCACTCCACATGTGACCTACATCCAGTCCTTAATCAACACCTGATTAAGATTTTGTTCCACTATCTCAAGGAAGAAGGTTTACAAGCACACACACATGCATATACTTCAACTCTAAAGATAACAACTTTCTTGACCCCAAGAAAGCACCCCTTGTAGAAACCCACTACAAGAAACCTTACCACTTGAGAAACCCTTCTCAAGATTTACAAGTATTCACACAGAATAAAGGAAGGAATTCACCTGGAATTCAGAAGCAAATCTTAATCTTCCTCTTTCAAGAATGTTGTGATGATGATGATCCTTTCTCAAAGTTTTTCACAATCGTTTTTACTCTTGGATTTCACAAAGAAAACTCTCCAAGATTGTCACACAGACTCCACAAAAACGTTTTTCTCAATTTGATTATCAGTTCTAACTCTTGTCTTAAGTTTCTCAAAGTTCAAACTATTTATAAAAGTCTCAGACCCAGATAATCGATTATTTTAAAGAATAATCGATTATTTTGTTCTTCAGGTTTTCTGGAAACCAACCAAGAACAATATAATCGATTATTTTGCTGGATAATCGATTATTCCAGAGAGTTATTTATGGGATAATCGATTATTTTGGCAAATAATCGATTATTGCAGCAAAGCATCCCATTTTTCCTGTTGCTGGAATAATCGATTATATTTAACGATAATCGATTATTCTGAGATAGTTTTCAAAACTTCATTTTAAACCTCAAAATAACTTTCTAACCTTTTTAACTCATCATCATACACTCTCTACTTAGCTTAGATATTGATTTGCTCATGCACACAGCATACACAACATAGAAACTCATTCAAAGCATTTATTTTCTAAACTCTATTACATAGCTCTATTTCATAGCCTTTTATTGACTTTCTCTGACTTTTTTTTTGTGCTTCCACGTTGTTGTTGTTTTGTTTTTGTGCTTCCACATTGTTGTTGTTGTTGTCTTATATCTTGTGATCATCAAAACTCTTTTAAGCTTCAAGCTTCTCTAAGCTCAACAATCTCCCCATTTTTTATGATGACAACCCATGACTCAAATTATATCAATCCAAGCTATTGTGCTTCAACTTTTCCAACCATTGTGCCTTTTAATTCCAACATACAAAATTTGCACAATACACACACACAAGCACAATACCTGCAGAAACAACAACTATACACACACAACCTTTTCTCCCCCTTTGGCATTATCAAAAACAAGTCAAGCCATATTTCACACTATAAGCCATATGCATAGATTCAATCTTTGTGACCAGCAATATCCAAGTCAGAATCATTCAATTCAAACCAATCAGCAAAATCACAATTAGCACTTATACTCAAAACAGAGTATTATAAGCATCAATCAATCATGAATCAATTTGTTCACATCATATCAAATTTTCAAAACAAACCATTCACACATATATGCTCAAAAACAGAGCATTCTAACCCAGCAATCAAAAATAGAATATCAACACATATGCTCACAAAACAGAGCATCTCAGCACCAGCTTTCCAAATCACAATTTGGAATCACAATCAAGCCATCATATCAGCAAAATAAACTCCAAATTTCACCAAAATTCAAATTGTTCAAACAACAAAAAGCATTAAAAATGTTCAGAAATTAAAACATTACAACCCAAATGAAATTAGAGTTCAAAAATAGAATTTAAACTCCTAATTAAAACGAATTATCAGAAACACATCAGAAATCAATCTTCATCGTCCGGTATGCCAAGGTGAGTCTTGAGCAGCTTCACTTCATGATCAAGATCATCAAACCTGTCCAGAATACCAGAAAATAAAGATTCATATCTTCTCGACATTTCCATCACCGCATCCAGTTTGTTTATCATGATTTGCTCAAAAGGTGAAAACGGTTTTGGCTCCGCTTCAGTCTCCCTGCCAGGTTCAGCTTCCACCTGTGGTGGCTGATCCTCATCATGGGACGGAACACCGTTTTCATCAGTTTCCGGTTCAGGAGTCGGGGGTACATCGCCTTTGAACACCCATTTATCTTCTTGTTTAAGCATCCCCATGTGATGCAAAGAAGACTTCTCTATCTTGTTCGAAGCATGTAAAACAATTTTTCTTTCTCCTGTTAAATCTACACCAGCATTTTCAAAAATCTTGGACAATAAAAGAGCATAAGGAATTGGGCCATCTTCCTTCCGCCTAGCCTTCCACATACAGTCATTGACGACTGATACCCAATCAATTTTGATTTTCTTTTTAATAACATGCATAAGTAAAATGTCATCCCTTGACATTTGAGCATGATTATGTAACCGAGGTTTTAACATCCAGGCAATAATGAAAGAAATCAAACGGGAATTCTTTTTCATACCTCCCGCTAGGAACTTCTCATAGTTGGTGTTCACCGGGTTCCTTTGACAGTCCCGGAAGGTAGTCAGCTCTTCAAAATCCCCAAAATTGAAAGGTTGGGGTTTCTCCCGTCCAGTGCTGCTTAGCCCCGCAGCAGCCTTCAACGTTGGCCCGTCCAACTTAATCATTTTTCCTTTCACCACAGATTGCATGATGCCCTCATTGCTTGTGGCAAAACAGAGGAATAACCTGATCAGCTCAGGATAATAAGGGCCCTCCATTTCCAAAAACTTGCTTAGTTCTTGGTGGTCTAGAAGGGTTGGATAACTAAAACCCTCATTCTTAAACCATTCAAGCTTAAGAGTCTTCGGAGGAATGATTCTCCGCCCGGCGTACCACTCAAAATAGTATTCTTGAGTCTTTTCGTCTGGAAACCACTTCGAAATCAGTTGCCCAGAGGGTAGAGGACGTTTTCTCCCCCTCACTTCAAGCTTCTTTGGTCTCTTTGATGAAGATGCCATGAGTGGGTATTGAAGAAGATGAAGAAAATGAGAAATTTGAGAGGGTTTGAGAGAGTTAGGGTTTGAGGGTTGAGAGAAAATGAGAGAATGAGAGAAGAGAAGTTGTGAGAAGTGTTTTTATGCCCTAGCACATTCTGAGTGGGAAAGGTTTTAAGAGTAATGGGTGGTTTTAAGAGTTGGCGCGTAGACAACCGTTCAAATGCTTCAGGAATTTCAAAAACCGCCTAGATAATCGATTATTTATGCAAATAATCGATTATTTGCATTAGCAAAATCCCTCTAAAAACGTAATCTAATATGGATAATCGATTATTTTCAAGATAATCAATTATTACAGAGAGTAGTTTCTCCTAACTTCGCCCAGATAATCGATTATTTCCCAAGATAATCGATTATTCCAGTGGCCTTTCAGATTCCTCTTCTCAGATAATCGATTATTTCCCAAGATAATCGATTATTACAGTGACTCTTTAGATTCTACTTGCCAGATAATCGATTATTCCCCAAATAATCGATTATTCTAGTGGCTCTTGGAATTCTTCATGTTCCAGATAATCGATTATTACCCAAATAATCGATTATTATCATGGGTTTACTTAAGATAATCGATTATATTTTAAGATAATCGATTATTCCAGAGAAGTTTTGCTTCTCAGAAATTTTAACCTCTCAAGTTACACCAAGTCTAATTTTCCACTTGAATACTCCCTTCTAAACATCTCTAACTATCACTCTCAAAGCATAATCAATTCAAACATGATTCATTGATTATCCCTAATTCAATTCTCAATCAAAAATTTGCTCAACCTGTCATACCATGATCTTGGAGCTTGGTTCAAGCCATAGAGTGCCTTTTTGAGCTTATACACATGATTAGGATTCTTATAGTCCACAAAGCCTGGTGGTTGTTCAACATACACTTCCTCTTGTATCAACCCATTGAGGAAAACACTTTTCACATCCATTTGATAAAGCTTGAAATTCTTTATAGAGGAATAAGCAAGAAGTAATCTAATGGCTTCTATCCTTGCTACAGGGGCGAAAGTCTCATCATAGTCAATTCCCTCTTCTTGGTTATACCCCTTAGCCACTAGTCTTGCCTTATTTCTTAGAATTATCCCAGATTCATCAAGCTTATTTCTAAAAACCCATTTGGTTCCAATAATAGGATAATCTTTTGGTAATGGCACTAAATCCCATACTTCATTTCTTTCAAACTGATTTAGTTCCTCTTGCATGGCCATTAACCAATGCTCATCTTTTAGTGCTTCATCAATGCTCTTAGGTTCAACTTGTGACACAAATGCCATAGTGTTGCAAATATTTTTAATAGCACTCCTAGTCGAAACTCCCTTACCAATATTTCCAATTATGTTATCCATTGATAAGTCTCTAGAAGTTCTCCATTCCTTGGGCAATTGTTCACATGTTTCCTTTGCTTTCTCATGTGATTCACTCTCCTTAGGCTCTTCATTTGGTTCATTCTCCAATAGGGGTTGATCAAGCAACTCAGTTAAATCTTCAATTTCGATTTGCCTTGTCTCTTGTTTATTAGACTCATCAAATACCACATGAACAGATTCTTCTACAACTAGAGTTCTCTTGTTATAGATCCTATAGGCTTTACTATTTGTAGAGTATCCTAGAAAGATTGCGTCATCAACCTTTGCATCAAATTTTCCAAGTTGCTCTTTCCCATTATTCAGCACATAACACTTACACCCAAACACTCTAAAGTATGAAATGTTAGGCTTCCTTCCATTGTAAATTTCATAGGGTGTTTTCTTTAGTAAGGACCTATTTTTCCTCTCAACAACCCCATTTTGTTGAGGTGTCCTAGGTGCTGAGAAATTATGGTTTATACCATGTTCCTCACAGAATTTTTGAAACATTATGTTTTGAAACTCACCTCCATGATTGTAGACCCCTAAAATTGTCCGGGTCGGAAATAAAGCTCAAAGACTCTCGAAGACCGAAGGAAAGTCAGCCGGAAGGACTCCTGGAAGACCCTAGGATGATTCTTTGTAGGTCTAGAAGTCTTAGAGTAGCTTAGAATAAGGGTATGCGAGGATTGGAGCTCAATACACCCTCCTAGAGGTTCAGTACGGCCGTACTGAGCCATTTGAACTGCAATACGGCCGTAGTGAACTCAATACGGCCGTACTGAAGTTTTTGAACTTCAGTACGGCCGTACCAAATTCAATACGGCCGTACTGTAGTTCAAAAAACTTCAGTACGGGCCATAGTGAAATCAATATGGCCGTACTGAAGTTTTTGAACTTCAGTACGGCCGTACCAAATTCAATACGGCCGTACTGTAGTTCAAAAACCCAGTACGGGCCGTATTGATCTCCCAGGCCGTATTGCTCCTCAATCCTATAAATAGGACGTCATTGGCACGTCCTCCCACACTTTTTCCAGACTTCTGGACCCTCTGGCTGAGGATTCTTGGGTTTTTGAGCTATTCTCTGCCCTAGGAACCTCTCTGAGAGCCAACCCGACTAAGTTCTTGAGTCATGAGCCTTGAAGCTTGAGACTCGAACAAGTCGAAGGGAAATCTCTTTGATTTCCATAGTAAAAATTATCTTTAGGGAAAGGAGCGAGCGGACGTGTAGTGGGAAAGAGCGCCAAAAAGCCTCCTAACTTCTTTTTGAGTATATAAAAGCACGCTTCGAAGGTTTATTCCCAAAATCCTTTCTTTTACCGCTTTTTGATTGTTGCATTGCATGTTTAGAGCTTTCATCATGTAAATATTTTACTTATAATCGTTTCTAATAAATGGGGGTAATTTAGTAACTTTACGCTATTATTTATGAAATAATCTGTCATAGGGAACCCGAAAGGGGCGTTGTGGGGTGCTAACACCTTCCTCACACGTAACCGACTCCCTTACCCAACTCCGGTTGTAATGGCCGAAGTTGATTTGCGAAAATCAATTGCCTTATATCTTTTTCCAATGTTTTGAGTAAAACATTGGTGGCGACTCCAAGAACCCTTCTTTTTGCGAAAACCACTAATCCATGGAGGGTCCCGCTTGGGATTAACATGGATTGGTGAATCATTTAATAAAATTGTTAGTTCGATGAGGTCTCAGTTTGAGAATAAGTCGTTCTAACAATCCATCATTCTTCAAAACTTAAAAAGAGTCCGTCCATCGTCGCGAATGCCAATGTCCGTTTCGGCGGGTGGCGACAGATGGCGAATCCGCTGGGGAAGCCTCGAGAGTCAGTCCCATTTAGTGATGGATTATTTCTAAAATGATAGTTCAAAATTACTTCATTACCCCTCGCTTGTATGATAATATGTTTTATCTAATTGGCTTTAATAAGTGTTGGATGTTTAAATTTCCGCAATCGTTTGAAATATAAACTGCACACGAACCTTTGCACACAACAGTTCCCTCTATACCAGGGGGCATGAGTGGAAAGCCATAGGGAGTGGATGTTAGTACGGCCGATTGTCGAATGGGTCTATAGGTGCCCGTAGACCGTTGTCGGAAAGCATCACTCAAGGTGAAAACCATGAACTCGAGTCCGACAGTGCGTTGGAACTTTCCATCGACTTACGACGAGAGGAATTGGGTCCCTATAATGGGGGCACCTTGGGGGCCTCAGACCAGTGAGAACAGTTAGAACCTCCTTGAATATGCACTTTTCTGCAGGATACCCCTACCTCGTGATTCGCTCGTGACTGTTCGTGGATGAGTGAATTGTTTGTGCATTGTTTATGTGACATTGTTTGAGCATACATTGCATTCTTTAAACATACAACATTCCCTTTTAAAATAAGAATAAATAGGAATTAGAATCTTCCATTACATGGTGTTAACATCTACCTTCATCACATTCATGTAGGTAGTTTCCATTTTTTCACCAAAAAAAATACAAAAAACAAAATACCCAAAAAAAGAAAAAGGGTTATTTATCCAAACTAAGCAATATCATCCATCATCTTAGGAGCATCCTGAAAACATGATAATGCTTAGTTGAATAAACACAATGCATGCATATTCAACGCCATCATCTCATATCATGCATTCTTATCAAAGATCATGGAGGGATCTAGGTTTACATTTCATACATCCCTCCTAGTAATTCATTAATAATAGTAATAAAAAGAAAGGATTAAGCGATGCGTATGTTCAGAATGGATCGCACGCCATTTGTTATTAAGTGTAAGCCAACAACCGCGCCAAGCGAACGCACATCAACTCCGTTGTTGGTAATCAAGACGAATAAAGGGGAAGGTCCGACACCGTTAAGGATCACTGCTCCAAGACCTTTTCCCTACGAATCGAATAAGGCTGTGCCATGGATATACGACATCCATTCTTCTGCCGACAGCGATATCTCTAACATCGCTGGACTTGGGGGCATGACTAGGAGTGACAGGATCTACACTCCTGAAGATCTTCATGACAAAGCTCCCAAGAATAAAGGGAAAGAAAAAGAAGAGAAAACCGAGGAAAATAAAGAATCCGAGGAGGAGACTGATGAGCTATTAAAATATATCCGACAGAGCGAGTACTCCATCGTGGATCAACTTCATAGGACGCCAGCAAAGATTACTCTGTTGTCGTTGATCCTAAGCTCCGAACCGCATCGGCAAGCTCTGTTGAAAGTCTTGAACGAGGCATACGTGTCGCACACTATCTCCCAAGACAAGTTTGAGGGGATTGTTAGTCACATCACGGCTAATGATCACCTCACTTTCACCGATGAAGAGATCCCCGCTGAGGGACCGAATCACAACAAGCCCTTGCACATCTCTGTAAAGTGCAAGGAATATCACATCGCTAAAGTCTTGGTGGATAACGGATCTTCCTTGAATGTGATGCCAAAAAGAACGTTCGATCAAATGGCAATCAAGGGAATCCAAATGCGCCCGAGCAATATGATCGTCCGAGCTTTCGACGGTTCTAAAAGAGAAGTGGTGGGAGAAGTCAATCTTCCAATCCAAATTGGACCCACCATCTTCAACGTCGAATTTCAAGTGATGGACATTACTCCCGCATACAGCTGTCTCCTCGGCCGACCTTGGATTCATGATGCGAAAGCTGTTCCCTCTACGCTCCACCAGAAAGTCAAATTCATAGTGGGTGACAAGCTGGTGACCGTACAAGCTGAAGATGACATACTCATCAGCAAGCCATCTGCCATACCTTACGTGGATGCAGCAGAGGAAGCTCTAGAGACCGCCTTCCAAGCATTGGAGATTGCCAATGTCGAAACGTTTCCCCGAGAAATGAAGAAGGTAGCCTACATGCTCACCAAGAACGGATACTTGCCTGGACAAGGACTTGGCAAGGATTCCCAAGGAATTCCCGAGCTACCCATTATCAAGGATAATCCGGGGAAACAAGGGTTAGGATACAACCCTAATAAAGATCAAAGGACGAAGAGGAACCAAGATCCTTCTCGACTTTCTTTAAGCCAAATCTTTAGGAAGACCGGTTCACAAGCGTCAAGGCCGGTCGTCGTCATCAAGTGCTCTTCTCCTTCCGATAGGGATGTATAGACCTGATGACTGTTAGAGATTACTCCTCGGGGACAGCCCGACCCCCAAGCCTCGATAGGGCACATGTTTCCGCTAGAATTATAATAAAATCATTCTTTATTATTTCTTATTGCTTCTTTTCTTGCTTGCAATAAATTTCTAGACAACATTATTTTAACCCTGTTTGAATAAGCATGAATGAGGTTAAAATTGTCTTAATAACAATAAACCCGCATCATTTTTATGTGGAAGTGTGTATGACAACTTGGAGCACCATTCCTTGGCCTCGACAAGTGCCATCATGGATAAAAAAGAAATCCTTTAAGGACAAAATCCTAAAAAAAAACAAAAAAAGCTCGGCAGGAAACCCAAAAAGGGGGCTGCGCAAAAATAAGAGCAAAGAACCCGCTAGGAATCCCACGAAAGGGTGACCTAGGCAAAAGTTAGGGTTGCAAAAATGAACAAAAACAAAGGTCCGCTAAGACGCCACAAAGGGGTGTTTTAGACAAAAATAAGGACTATCAAAAAAACAAAAGAAATCCATGATGGTACCATGAGCTGAATCCAAAAAGAAAGGTTCAAGGGAAACTATCTGAGTTGTCAGATCACAACATCAATAACAAGACTTTCTTAACTTCATAAGTGTTTAATCAAACAAGCCTAAACACATAAGCCTACCTTGGCCAGCCATTCTTACAAAAACCATTTTCAAAACAATAATAATCCCCTCTAAAACACAAACTTTTGAACAAAAAAAATATATATCTTTCCCTTCTTTTCTCTTGTCCCAAACGATTTTAGGATAATCTAGTGGAAACATGGAGATATAGTGGTCAATAGGAGGGTTGATACATCTTCTAAAGGAAGAGAAGGATCATTGGGTCGATGACACCAATCTCGATATAACACGCATCATTCCTCGGTTACAGAAATTGGCAGCGCACAGCCCGTCTAGAGGAATGGCAAAAATCCAAGCAAAGAAACGCATCGGTTAATTCTTTTGAAAAATAAATCAAATAGAATTAGGTGCATCATACCGCATACATGCATACAGATGATAGGTGTACTGGAAGATCACTTATTCTCTGTTTATTGAAAAAACAAACAAAAAAACAAAAAAACTTCAGAAAAAACAATGCGCCCGTACCATGTTCAGTACGCCCGTACTAAAATTAGGGTTATGAACAAATTTTCAACTCAAATACGGGCGTACTGAAATGAATACGGCAGCATTGGCCATAACGTCCACACCAATACGGGCATATTGAATTCAATACGGCCCGTATTGGCCCATTCTTTTGTACATCAACAACATCTTCATTCCTCTGCATACTTTATCTGTGAGTGTGTTTGAGATCCTTCCGTACAGAAAAAGCCAAAAATCGACAAAAAAAGGCAAAAATTCAGAAAAATCAACAATCGGACAGAATAACTGAGCCTGGAGAGGCTTGCCGAAATAATACTCCCCAGAGACATCTCAGCTTGCACTCTTGGGCCGAATTCCCAGTGAAAGCTATCAGAGCAAGATCAGCAAGATTCCCCAATGGAAGCATGATCATCCAAAAAAAATATCAGAGTCAAAGGATTAGACTTCCTCAGTGGAAGATAGCTTTCCAACTCGAGCGACGAGTGAAGCTAAGCCTGAAGAGGCTTTCTAAATAATACTCTGGGATACATAAGATCCTCAATCCCCATTCGCCTACTCAGAGGCACTCCTTCAAAAAGAGAAAATCCAACAATCATACAGAATAACTGAGCCTGGAGAGGCTTGCCGAAATAATACTCCCCAGAGACATCTCAGCTTGCACTCTTGGGCCGAATTCCCAGTGAAAGCTATCAGAGCAAGATCAGCAAGATTCCCCAATGGAAGCATGATCATCCAAACAAAATATCCGAGTCAAAGGACTCAGACTTCCTCAGTGGAAGATAGCTTTCCAACTCAAGCGACGAGTGAAGCTAAGCCAGAAGAGGCTTTCTAAATAATACTCTGGGATACATAAGATCCTCAATCCCCATTCGCCTACTCAGAGGCACTCCTCCAAAAAAAGGAAAATCCAAAAAGATCAATACCCATTCCCCAAGCGGAATTCGGTATTCAACCAAACACCGAACGTCAAGATAATCTGCCTAACAGAAGAGGCCAATCAAGATCAATACGACAGAATCCCCCAACGGATAACAGCCTACGCAAAGGCAACAAAACCAAAAATCAAAAAAATCACCCGAATAAGGATAACCGGGATACTCCACCAACGTCGAAAGGACGTCAGCCAATCATAAGGCACCGCTCATATCAGAAAGAGAATCTTTGTGTCTACATCCCCAAGGAATCAGAATTTCCCTAGTGGGCACCAACTACGCAATGGAAAGTTGGGACACAAGAACCTATGAGTAACTGCACATCCCCTAGACGGATCCCTGCGTTATCCAGCCCTCAGCGGCACCAAAATCAAAAACAACCGTCGAAGCAGCATCGTGGACTGTGGAGACAAAATCATCACAACAGAATCCCCCAGCGGATAACAGCCTACGCAGAGGCAACAAAACCAGAAAATCAAAAAGAGTCACCCGAATAAGGATAACCGGGATACTCCACCAACGTTGAAAGGACGTCAGCCAATCATAAGGCATCGCTCACCTCAGAAAGAGCATCTTTGTGTCTGCATCCCCAAGGAATCAGAATTTCCCCAGTGGGCACCAACTACGCAATGGAAATTTGGGACACAAGAACCTATGAGTAACTGCACATCCCCTAGACGGATCCCTGCGTTATCCAGCCCTCAGCGGCATCAAAATCAAAAACAACCGTCGAAGCAACATCGTGGACTGTGGAGACAAAATCATCACAATAGAATCCCCCAGCGGATAATAGCCTACGCAGAGGCAATAAAACCAGAAAATCAAAAAGAGTCACCCGAATAAGGATAACCGGGATACTCCACCACCGTCGAAAGGACGTCAGCCAACCATAAGGCACCGCTCACATCAGAAAGAGCATCTTTGTGTCTACATCCCCAAGGAATCAGAATTTCCCCAGTGGGCACCAACTACGCAATGGAAAGTTGGGACACAAGAACCTATGAGTAACTGCACATCCCCTAGACGGATCCCTGCGCTATCCAGCCCTCAGCGGCACCAAAATCAAAAACAACCGTCGAAGCAGCATCGTGGACTGTGGAGACAAAATCATCACAAATCCCTGGAGAGGGCAAACTCACGCTACCAAGGTGACCAGAAGCACAGAGGTATGCAACCCTGGGGAGGGCAAACCGCAGACCCTGGAGAGGGCAAACTCACGCTACCGAGGTTGTCAGAAACACCGAGGTATGCACGAGCCTGGAAAGGCGACGACTAATACTCAGCTACCCCGTCGTCAGAAACACGGAGGTATGCAGCTACCGAGGTTGTCAGAAACACCGAGGTATGCACGAGCCTGGAGAGGCGGTACTCAGCTAGCCCGTCGCCAGAAACACGGAGGTATGCAGCTACCGAGGTTGTCAGAAACACCGAGGTATGCACAAGCCTGGAGAGGCGGTACTCAGCTACCCCGTCATTAGAAACACGGAGGTATGCAGCTACCGAGGTTGTCAGAAACACCGAGGTATGCACGAGCCTGGAGAGGCAACGACTAATACTCAGCTACCCCGTCGTCAGAAACACGGAGGTATGCAGCTACCGAGGTTGTCAGAAACACCGAGGTATGCACGAGCCTGGAGAGGCGGTACTCAGCTACCTCGTCGTTAGAAACGCGGAGGTATGCACGAGCCTGGAGAGGCGACGACTAATACTCAACCTGGAGAGGCCACTCAACAATTTTCCCACCGGAAGACACTACAAGTCGGAAGGATGGCTTACTCCCCGGACAATTGGGTCAACTCCTTTACTTGTCAACCGGTACACCAAAAAAGCCGTTCGACTAAGTAAAGGGGGGGCAGCTGTAGACCCCTAAAATTGTCCGGGTCGGAAATAAAGCTCAAAGACTCTCGAAGACTGAAGGAAAGTCAGCCGGAAGGACTCCTGGAAGACCCTAGGATGATTCTTTGTAGGTCTAGAAGTCTTAGAGTAGCTTAGAATAAGGGTATGCGAGGATTGGAGCTCAATACACCCTCCCAGAGGTTCAGTACGGCCGTACTGAGCCATTTGAACTGCAATACGGCCGTAGTGAACTCAATACGGCCGTACTGAAGTTTTTGAACTTCAGTACGGCCGTACCAAATTCAATACGGCCGTACTGTAGTTCAAAAAACTTCAGTACGGGCCGTAGTGAAATCAATACGGCCGTACTGAAGTTTTTGAACTTCAGTACGGCCGTACCAAATTCAATACGGCCGTACTGTAGTTCAAAAACCCAGTACGGGCCGTATTGATCTCCCAGGCCGTATTGCGCCTCAATCCTATAAATAGGACGTCATTGGCACGTCCTCCCACACTTTTTCCAGACTTCTGGACCCTCTGGCTGAGGATTCTTGGGTTTTTGAGCTATTCTCTGCCCTAGGAACCTCTCTGAGAGCCAACCCGACTAAGTTCTTGAGTCATGAGCCTTGAAGCTTGAGACTCGAACAAGTCGAAGGGAAATCTCTTTGATTTCCATAGTAAAAATTATCTTTAGGGAAATGAGCGAGCGGACGTGTAGTGGGAAGGAGCGCCAAAAAGCCTCCTAACTTCTTTTTGAGTATATAAAAGCACGCTTCGAAGGTTTATTCCCAAAATCCTTTCTTTTACCGCTTTTTGATTGTTGCATTGCATGTTTAGAGCTTTCATCTTGTAAATATTTTACTTATAATCGTTTCTAATAAATGGGGTAATTTAGTAACTTTACGCTATTATTTATGAAATAATCTGTCATAGGGAACCCGAAAGGGGCGTTGTGGGGTGCTAACACCTTCCTCACACGTAACCGACTCCCTTACCCAACTCTGGTTGTAATGGCCGAAGTTGATTTGCGAAAATCAATTGCCTTATATCTTTTTCCAATGTTTTGAGTAAAAAATTGGTGGCGACTCCAAGAACCCTTCTTTTTGCGAAAACCACTAATCCATGGAGGGTCTCGCTTGGGATTAACATGGATTGGTGAATCATTTAATAAAATTGTTAGTTCGATGAGGTCTCAGTTTGAGAATAAGTCGTTCTAACAATCCATCATTCTTCAAAACTTAAAAAGAGTCTGACCATCGTCGCGAATGCCAATGTCCGTTTCGGCGGGTGGCGACAATGATCACTTCTTATAGAGGTGATGTTTGAACACTTCTCATTTTGAACAAGCTTGGCAAATTTTCTAAAGGCATTAAAAGCATCATTTTTGTTTGCAAGAAACATAACCCATGTGTATCTTGAGTAGTCATCAACAATCACTAAGCTATAGTAGTTTCCGCCTAAGCTCATGGTTCTTGAAGGACCAAACAAATCCATGTGAATTAATTTCAAAGGTCTATTTGTGGAAATCTGATTTTTGCTTTTAAAGCTAGCCTTCACTTGCTTGCCCTTTTGACAAGCATCACATAGTTTGTCCTTTCCAAACTTGAGTTTAGGTAGACCAATCACTAATTCTTTCCTACTCAACTTATTCAAATGATCCATATGAATATGTGCAGCTCTCCTATGCCAAAGCCATATGTTTTCTTCTTGAGTTATTAAGCACTTAGTGTTTGAAATTGCTATAGAGTGTTCTAAGTCAAGCATGTATATATTGTCAATCCTTTTTCCTATGAATCTGATTTCTTTAGTCTTTTTTATCACATATCAAGGAACATGTATTATCAAATTCAATTCTAAAACCTTTATCACTTAGTTGACTTATACTCAACAAATTATGTTTCAAACCATCAACAAGCAATACATTTTCAATCAATGTTTGAGAGGAGGAATTACCAACATTGCCATGGCCAAGAATTTTCCCTTTGTTGTTGTCACCATAGGTAACATACCCTTCATTCTTCAATTTCAGACTTGAGAATTTTGAAGGATCCCCAGTCATATGCCTTGAGCATCCACTGTCAAGATACCAAAGTAGATTTTTGGCCCTCAAGCATTCCTACAACAAAGATTCAAAGAAAAAATTTAGGTACCCATGTGAAGGGTCCTTGTTGGTTAGTTCTCAGCCTTTGACTCTTTTCAACCCAAACCATCTCTCCATTTGGAACTCCATATTTTCTAGAATAGCAGTTCCTAATTGTATGGCCTCTTTTACAGCAATAAAAACAAGTTGTTTGTCTAGAGAAATTGCTTTTAAATTTTCTAAAATTTTGGTTTTTCACAAAAGCTTCTTTATTTGACTTAAATGGCATGCTCATGCTTTGATTAAAACCAAGTCCACTCCTATCAAAAGTGTTTCTTTGTTTTCCCAAAAGAATGTTTAAGTTTGCATTTCCATTTGTGAACTTTGCAAGAGTGGATTTTAAATCAGCATTTTCTTTTTCAAAAATTTTGCAATGTTCACAAGCATCTTTTGAGGAAGTGGAGTTTTCACAATGAGCTTCATTAAAGTTAAACATAGTTTGAAGATTTTCATGCTCATGCTTCAAATCCTCAAGCTCTTGTTTCGCTTTAACTAAAGCATTTTCATACCATTTCAGCTTGTTTTTCAACTTTGAATTTAAGGCTCCTAATTTGACAGCTTCTTCATGAATTTGTATAAAAGCTTCTTGGAGTTGATCATAGTACGGATTGGATTCAAGGTCAGAATCACTTACAATTGTGTCTTGTTCAGTTCCAGCCATCAAGCACAAGTTATTCTCCTCACATTCGGATTCATCACTTGTTGTGCTTGAGTCATTATCTTCCCAAGCAATGTAGGCTCTTTTCCCTTTTCCATTTTTCTTGCTTTTCTTCTCCTCTTGTTGCTTCTTCAAGAGGTTTGGACACTCATCTTTCATGTGTCCCAGTTTTCCACATTCAAAGCAATTAAAGGAGGATGTGCTTGCTTCCTCTTTCTTGTTTGTTTTTCTGTTGAATTTGTAGGGGGAATTTTTTCTTCTCCTTATGAATTTTCTGAACTTCTTCACCAGCAAATTGAAGTTCTCAGTCTCGAAATCATCGGAGCTTGATTCTTCACACACCTCTTTTCCTTTGGCAGATTTTAAGGCTTTCAATGACACTCCTTTGCCTTTCTTATCCTGCTGCTCATGTTCATCAAATATGTGCAGCTTTTGCTCATGCTCTCTCAGCTTTCCAAAGAGAGTAGCTAGTGTCAAGGAGGTCAAATCCTTTGATTCTTCAATGGCTGTCACCTTTGCTTGCCATGATCTGTCCAGGCATTGCAGCACTTTCAAATTCAGCTCTTCTTTCTCAAATTTCCTGCCAAGGTCAACAAGGTGATTTATCAAGTGTGTAAATCTCTTTTGAAAATCAGAAATAGATTCACCATTTTGCATTCTAAACAGCTCATATTCTCTTATGAGAGTATGTTTTCTTGATCTCTTTACATCACTTGTTCCTTCATGAGTGACTTGCAAAGTATCCCACATTTCTTTAGTAGATATGCATTGTGAAATTCTAAAAAATTCATCAATTGACAATGCAGATGTTATGATGTTTTTGGCTCTTTTATCATGTTGGGCTCTTTTCTTTTCCTCATCACTCCATTCACTCCAATGTTTTTCTTTAAGCTCATCACCATCTTTTTTCATAGGGATATAGGGTCCATTTTCTATAGCATCCCATACAGCAATATCAATAGCTTCAATGAAAATTATCATCCTAAGTTTCCAGTAGACATAGTTTTCACCATTGAAAACAGGAGGTCTATGAATAGACACACCCTCACCATAGGGTAAGTTGTTGTTGGCCATTTTTGAAATCTTGAATAACTCTCAAGAACCTTGCTCTAGATACCAATTGATAGAAAAGAATGGCACAATCCAAGAGGGGGGGTGAATTGGATTCTATGACCTTTTAAAATTTTTCAGAGTATTTAGGATCTTTATTTCCCTTAAACTTTTCTAAGACTGAATTTTCAAATGAAGCTTCTTTAAAGACTTGTTATGGAAGTATGAATGATATATGCTTTCTTGATTACAAAATAATGAGGTTCAAATGTAATGCTCTAATTCAGATTAAACCATCAATATTCACACACACAAGTTAATCAAGAATTATCTTCTTTAATATCCAACCAAGAAATTACTCAAAGTAAAAGATAAAGGTAGAAGAAGATTGCACAAGTCTTTTATACTAGTTCAGCCACTCCACATGTGACCTACATCCAGTCCTTAATCAACACCTGATTAAGATTTTGTTCCACTATCTCAAGGAAGAAGGTTTACAAGCACACACACATGCATATACTTCAACTCTAAAGATAACCACTTTCTTGACCCCAAGAAAGCACCCCTTGTAGAAACCCACTACAAGAAACCTTACCACTTGAGAAACCCTTCTCAAGATTTACAAGTATTCACACAGAATAAAGGAAAGAATTCACCTGGAATTCAGAAGCAAATCTTAATCTTCCCCTTTCAAGAATGTTGTGATGATGATGATCCTTTCTCAAATTTTTCCACAAACGTTTTTACTCTTGGATTTCACAAAGAAAACTCTCCAAGATTGTCACACAGACTCCACAAAAACGTTTTTCTCAATTTGATTATCAGTTCTAACTCTTGTCTTAAGTTTCTCAAAGTTCAAACTATTTATAAAAGTCTCAGACCCTGATAATCGATTATTTTAAAGAATAATCGATTATTTTGTTCTTTAGGTTTTGTAGAAACGAACCAGGAACAATATAATCGATTATTTTGCTGGATAATCGATTATTCGAGAGAGTTATTTCTGGGATAATCGATTATTTTGGCAAATAATCGATTATTGCAGCAAGGCATCCCATTTTGCCTGTTGCTGGAATAATCGATTATATTTAACGATAATCGATTATTTTGAGTTAGTTTTCAAAACTTCATTTTAAACCTCAAAATAACTTTCTAACCTTTTTAACTCATCATCATACACTCTCTACTTAGCTTAGATATTGATTTGCTCATGCACACAACATACACAACATATAAACTCATTCAAAACATTTATTTTCTAAACTCTATTACATAGCTCTATTTCATAGCCTTTTCTTGACTTTCTCTGACTTTGTTTTTTGTGCTTCCACATTGTTGTTGTTTTGTTTTTGTGCTTCCACATTGTTGTTGTTGTTGTCTTATATCTTGTGATCATCAAAACTGTTTTAAGCTTCAAGCTTCTCTAAGCTCAACAATTACAAATTAAGAAAATGAGTAATGGTATCTTTATAAGTCAAAGCAAGTATTGCAATGAGCTATTGAAAAAGTTTGGTATGGTTGGTTGTAAGGAGGCTGCAACACCAATATCAAACACATGCAATCTTAACCTAGATGAGAAAGGGATAGCTATTGATAATTCAAAATATAGAGGTATTATTGGATCACTTTTATATTTGACAGCTAGTAGACCTAATATAACGTTTTTTGTGTGCTTGTGTGCAAGATTTCAGGCTAATCCAAAAGAGTCTCATATGAAAGCTATTAAGAGAATACTTAAATATCTAAGAGGATCAATGAATTTAGGACTATGGTATCCAAAAGGAGTCTCACTAAGTTTGATAGGATATTCAGATTCAAACTATGCTGGGTGTAGACTTGATAGGAAGAGTACAAGTGGTACCTATCACCTACTTAGAAGTGCACTTGTCTCACGGCAAAGCAAAAAGCAAGCATGTGTTACTTTAAGCACAACTGAGGCTGAGTACATAGCCACAGGCAACTATTATGCACAAATCCTCTGGATGAAAAATAATGAAAAGACTATAGAACTGAACTGAACAAGATTCCCTTGAGATGTGATAACACAAGTGCAATAAATCTCACTAAAAATCCAATCTTGCATTCAAGAACAAAACATATAGAAATAAGACATCATTGTTTAAGAGACCATGTTTAAAAGAATGATTGTGTGGCATAGTTTGTTGAGAAAAATAAACAACTAGCTGATATATTTACAAAACCACTACCAAAAGAAAGGTTTAATCAACTAAGAATTGAACTTGGAATAATTAATGAGTCTTGCTTGAATTGATTGCAAAGTTGTACTTGAATGTGATTGTTTGAATGAAATTTGATTGATAAGTATATAATACATTGAAATGTGGTTAATAAAAGAGTGTTCTTAAGAGTTAAAATGAATTAGAGAAGTTCTATAAGGTTTAAAGAAGTAAAACAAAGTTTCTTCTGAAATAATCGATTATTTTAAAATATAATTGAGTATTGTAAGTAAGTCTAGATAAATAATCGAGTATTCAGTAAATAATCAATTAACTGAAAGGATTTGGATTCTAGAAGTCTTTGGAATAATTGATTATTTGGGTAAATAATCGATTATCTGGGAAAAAAGAAAACTTTGAGTCTTTGTAATAATCGATTATTTGGAAAATAATCGATTATCTGGGTAGAATAGAAGAAATGAGTCTCTGGAATAATCGATTATTCTAGAAATAATAGATTATCTGGGAGAAAATTTGAAAAATAGTCTTTGAAATAATCGATTATTTAGTGTAAAAAACGTTTTCAAGGGGATTTTGCTGATA
Source organism: Cajanus cajan (assembly GCF_000230855.2). Lineage (NCBI taxonomy): Eukaryota > Viridiplantae > Streptophyta > Magnoliopsida > Fabales > Fabaceae > Cajanus > Cajanus cajan. The sequence goes on along the minus strand of NC_138524.1, from coordinate 31,043,538 downwards.
CAAATAATCGATTATTTGTATGGATAATCGATTATTTTTGCGACCCTTCATTTTCCAAGAGGTTTTTGAACGGTTATCTTCGCACCAACTCCCAACTTCCCACCTTCCTTCATAAGTGGCACCTCCTCAATGTAACGACCCGCCGTGGCTGTCACACTACGAAGCAACACTACACACTACTAGAATATATATACTAAAATAGTATAATAAAATATTTACAACATAAGTTTCTAATCAAGCAACCAACAGCAACTAGTTATATAAATATTAAAATATGCTACTATAAGGTAGCTACAAAAAAATATCCATCTCCAGGAACCTCCTATGACCCCTAGCAGCTATCTCCAGCCTATCCCTGTCCTGCTCCCATACAACGTATGATCATCGCAGTCAAAACCACATGGAAACATGAGAGGGTAAGCTAGAGACAGTAAACAACTCATAATAATTTAATATGCAATACAACAACTATATAATCATCTTCGCATCCGACACATAAGACAAACAACATATATATTATACATCTTAACATCATTTCAACTTGATTCCACATATCAACGTTGTATCAACACTTCAACGCAACTACTGTACAAACCATTGGAATAGTTATCATATTCATCATAACAACAACCAACACATGTATTACACACCTCTCAACAAATACATGTTTAAAACAACTTACAACACAGGTAATCTAGCGACACTAGCATCATCATCAAATTGTATACAATTAAGCAACTTACAACATGACAACACTATCATCATCCTCAACAAGGTCAACATAAAACACAATCACAGCTTAACAACACAACAACATATGTACAACTCATATCAACAACAAATCAACTCAAAAAATAACTTATGCATCGTCACGCATTTCAACTCGGAGATCTCCTACAATGTGGTGAGTAGTCTAAGTGGCTAGGTCCTATCGAACCGATAACACCTAACCTTTTTGGGCTCGCTAGGTAAATAGCAAATTTGGATAGAAATCCACAACACGATAACGATTTCTCATACTTTGCCACTTAAACAAGGAAGTATAGTACTCGGTTAGGAACTAAGTTCCTGACTTCGTACTTTACTCAAATTGGTCACTTTGTAATCGGTATAACTCGACCTTGCCCCTATACCATGGTTGCTTTGTAATCGGTATAGCTCGACCTTGCCCCTATACCATGGTCGCTTTGTAATAGGTATAGCTCAACCTTGCCCCTATACCATGGTCGCTTTATAATCGGTATAGCTCGACCTTGCCCCTATACCGTGCTCGCTTTGTACACATGTGCCTCGACCTTGGCCACACACGGGACCAACTAAGTCCTAGAAGAGAACAACACAACATCCACTCCAAGGGACAACTTCCCAAGGAGGGTTTTCAACAAATTGGGCTCTTAGAGCACCACAACTATCTCAATCCGCACAATGGGATAAGAAACTTCGAAAACATCTCCTCTAGTCCTAGTGATCAACAACTTATCTTCACAACTGAATCAGCTTACAACTCAACAGCACAGCTCAGCTTGACAACTTAAACAACACATAACTTTCAACTCATCATCTCAATCAACTTTCAACTTAAACAGCACACAACTTTCAACTCATCATCTCAATCAACTTTCAACTTAAACAACACACAACTTTCAACTCATCATCTCAATCAACTTTTAACTTAAACAACATGGTATATCAGCACAACAACTCATCAACGTTGTTTAACAACACATTTTAACAACACAACATCTCATTTCAACTTTAAACAACACAATCAACTCAACATCTTATTAGCTCAACTCATAATTTACAACTGAATCATCATAAAATAATATCTTTTCAACACATGGAACAACATACAACTTTATAGCAACAAACAACTCTTCTCTAAAAACTTAACAACATGGTCTACTAATAAATTGTGTATAAATCTCAACACGTCTACACATTTCACATCATGCTTCTCATAACTCACAACATTATCATTTCATCATATTTTACAACATATAAATAATCCACACATAAATATAGCAACTTTAGCAACATACCATGTATTCAACGCATTTTCTATTTGGCACAACTACTCATTTAGTTTACAACACTATACTGAACATGCATCTCTTCATTTCACTTTCTACTCATCATACATCTCAATGTAACTATACAACTTTATATGAGTTCCTAAACTCACATACAACCAAACAACATACAATCTACCTTCTCTTACTTGAAGATTGGTTCAGAATAGCCAAGAACTGAGAAGAAGTAGAATTTTATTTTTGAAGCTCAACCCGGAACTTCAATCCACCCAAAGCAAGCTTCTTAGTCCAGAGTCCTTCTCTCTAAAACTTCTCTCTAAAAACCTCTCCTTCTCCTTGTAGACCCCTAAAATTTTCCGAGTCGGAAATAAAGCCCGAAGACTCTCAAAGACCGAAGGAAAGTCATCCGGAAGGACTCCTGGAAGACCCTAGGATGATTCTTTGTAGGTCTAGAAGTCTTAGAGTAGCTTAGAATAAGGGTGTGCGAGGATTGGAGCTCAATACACCCTCCCAGAGGTTCAGTACGGCCGTACTGAGCCATTTGAACTGCAATACGGCCGTAGTGAACTCAATACGGCCGTACTGAAGTTTTTGAACTTCAGTACGGCCGTACCAAATTCAATACGGCCGTATTGTAGTTCAAAATGGCTCAGTACGGGCCGAAGTGAAATCAATACGGCCGTACTGAAGTTTTTGAACTTCAGTACGGCCGTACCAAATTCAATACGGCCGTACTGTAGTTCAAAAACCCAGTACGGGCCGTATTGACCTCCCAGGCCGTATTGCGCCTCAATCCTATAAATAGGACGTCATTGGCACGTCCTCCCACACTTTTTACTGATTCCTCAACCCTCCTGCTGAGTATTCTTGGGTTTTTGAGCTCTTCTCTGCCCTAGATATCTCTCCGGGAGTCGATCCGACGAAGTTCTTGAGTCACGAGCCATTAGCTTGAGATTCGAACAAGTCGAAGGGAAATCTCTTTGATTTCCATAGTAAAAATTTTGTCTTTAGGGGAAAGGAGCGAGCAGACGTGTAGTGGGAAGGAGCGCCAAAAAGCCTCCTAACGTTGTTCATATATATATAAAAGTCCGCTTCGGAGGTTTCTTTCTAAATCCTTTCTTTTACTACTTTTATTGATTTTTGATTGTTGCATTACATGTTTAGAGCTTTCATCATGTAAATATTTTATCTATAATCGTTTCTAATAAAAAGGGGTAATTTAGTAACTTTATACTATTATTTATGAAATAATTCGTCATAGGGAACCCAAAAGGGGCGTTGTGGGGTGCTAACACCTTCCTCACACGTAACCGACTCCCTTACCCAACTCTGGTTGTAATGGCCGAAGTTGATTTACGAAAATCAATTACCTTATATCTTTTTCCAATGTTTTGAGTAAAATATTGGTGGCGACTCCAAGAACCCTTCTTTTTACGAAAACCGCTAATCCATGGAGGGTCCCGTTTGGGATTAACATAGATTGGTGAGAATCATTTAATAAATATTATTAGTTCGATGAGGTCTCAGTTTGAGAATAAGTCGCTCTAATAATCCATCATTTTTCCAAACTTTAAAAAGAGTCCAACCATCGTCGCGAATGCCAAGGTCCGTTTCGGCGGGTGGCGATAGATGGTGACTCCACTGGGGAAGCCTCGAGAGTCAGTCCCATTTAGTGATGGATTATTTCTAAAATAATAGTTTAAAATTACTTCATTACCCCTCACTTGTATGATAACATGTTTTATCTAGCTGGCTTTAATAAATGTTGGATGTTTAAATTTGCGCAATTGTTTGAAATACAAACTGCACACGAACCTTTGCACACAACAGTTCCCTCTATACCCGGGGGCATGAGTGGAAAGCCATAGAGAGTGGATGTTAGTACGGCCGGTTGTCGAATGGGTCTATAGGTGCCCGTAGACCGTTGTCAGAAAGCATCACTCAAGGTGATAACCATGAACTCAAGTCCGACAGTGCGCTGGAAATTTCCATCGACTTACGACGAGAGGGATTGGGTCCCTATAATGGGGGCACCTTGGGGGCCTCAGACCAGTGAGAACAGTTAGAACCTCCTTAAATATGCACTTTTCTGCAGGATACCCCTACCTCGTGATTCGCTCGTGACTTTTCGTGGATGAGTGAATTGTTTGTGCATAGGTCTATGTGACATTGTTTGTGCATTAATAATAAACCTCGTAATAAGGTCTAAGAATAAACTCCATGCATAAAAATAAAAAAAAAAAAATAAAAAATAAAAAAAAAGTCATGACATGAGAGGAAAGACCATGTGTGAAAATATAATAAAAGTAAGGAGCATGTGCATCATTACCAAAAAGACATCATGCATCCTCATAATCATTCATTTTGGGCTCACCAATACCCCCTTGACGTAAGCGAAAGAGACCCATGACTATTGAGATTCTCCGTTGGGGAGAAATCATAAGTCAAGGAGGGTGGTAAACCTCCGTCTTAAAAAGGCGGCGCCTTAAAGATGGAAGATTATCAAGCTCACGTCAAGAGTGTATTCATTCCATAAATAAACTAATTAGGTTAAGCATTCATTTTAGAAAGTGGCTGGTCATTGTAGACCCCTAAAATTGTCCGGGTCGGAAATAAGACTTGAAGACTCTCGAAAACCGAAGGAAAGTCAGCCGAAAGGACTCCTGGAAGACCCTGGAAGACCCTAGGATGATTCTTCATAGGTTTAGAAGTCTTAGAGTAGCTTAAAATAAGGATGTGGGAGGATTGGAGCTCAATACGGCCTCCTAGAAGTTCAGTACGGCCGTACTGAACAATTTGAACTACAATACGGCCGTACTGAAACCAATACGGCCGTAAAACTTCAGTACGGCCGTACTGAATTCAATACGGCCGTACTGTAGTTCAAAACTTCAGTACGGGCCGTATTGATGTCAGAGGCCGTACTGCGCCTCACTCCTATATATAGGACGTCATTCCACACATTTGGACACTTTTTCCAGATTCTTGGACCCTCTTGTTGAGCATTCTGGGGTTTTTGAGCAGTGTTCTGCCCTAGAAGTCTCTCCGAGAGCCGATCCGACGAAGTTCTTGAGTTCTGAGCATTTAGCTTGAGGATTCGAACTAGTCGAAGGGAAATCTCTTTGATTTCCGGAGTAAAAATTAATTTTTAAGGAAGGAGCGAGCAAGCGTGTAGTGGGAAGGAGCGCCAAAAAGCCTCCTAACGTCTGTTTAAATATATAAAAGCACGCTTCAAAGGTTTCTTTTTCAAAATCCTTCCTTTTACTGCTTTCTGATTGTTGCATTGCATATTTAGAATTTTCATCATGTAAATATTCCGCTTATAATCGTTTCTAATAAATAGGGGTAATTTAGTAATTTTACACTGTTATTCATGAAATAATCCGTCATAGGGAACCCGAAAGGGGCGTTGTGGGGTGCTAACACCTTCCCCGCACGTAACCGACTCCCTTACCCAACTCTGGTTGTAATGGCCAAGGTTGATTTGCGAAAATCAATTGCCTTATCCCTTTTTCCAATGTTTTGAGTAAAACATTGGTGGCGACTCCAAGAACCCTTCTTTTTGCGAAAACCACTAATCCATGGAGGGTCCCGCTTGGGATTAACATGGATTGGTGAATCATTTAATAAAATTGTTAGTTCGATGAGGTCTCAGTTTGAGAATAAGTCGTTCTAACAATCCATCATTTTCCAAAACATTAAAAAGAGTCCGACCATCGTCGCGAATGCCAAGGTCCGTTTTGGCGGGTGGCGACAGATGGCGACTCCACTGGGGAAGCCTCGAGAGTCAGTCCCATTTAGTGATGGATTATTTCTAAAATAATAGTTTAAAATTACTTCATTACCCCTCGCTTGTATGATAATATGTTTTATCTATGTGGCTTTTAATAACTGTTGAATGTTTAAATTTTTGCAATTGTTTGAAATAAAAACTGCACACAAACCTTTGCACACAACAGTTCCCTCTATACCCGGGGGCATGAGTGGAAAGCCATAGGGAGTGGATGTTAGTACGGCCGGTTGTCGAATGGGTCTATAGGTGCCCGTAGACCGTTGTCGGAAAGCATCACTCAAGGTGAAAACCATGAACTCGAGTCCGACAGTGCGTTCGAGCTTTCCATCGACTTACGACGAGAGGGATTGGGTCCCTATAATGGGGGCACCTTGGGGGCCTCAAACCGGTGAGAACAGTTAGAACCTCCTTGAATATGCACTTTTCTGCAAGATACCCCTACCTCGTGATTCGCTCGTGACTGTTCGTGGATGAGTGAATTGTTTGTGCATTGTTTATGTGACATTGTTTGAGCATACATTGCATTATTTAAACATACAATATTCCCTTTTAAAATAAGAATAAATAGGAATAAGAATCTTCCATTACATGGTGTTAACATCTACCTTCATCACATTCATATAGGTAGTTTCCCTTTTCACCCAAAAAATACAAAAAACAAAATACTCAAAGAAAAATAAAGAAAAAAGATATTTATCCAAACCAAGCAATATCATGCATCATCTTAGGAGCATCCCGAAAACATGATAATGCTTAGTTGAATAAACACAATGCATGCATATTCAACGTCATCATCTCATATCATGCATTCTTATCAAAGATCATGGAGGGATCTAGGTTTACATTTCATACATCCCTCCTAGTAATTCATTAATAATAGTAATAAAAAGAAAGGATTAAGCGATGCGTATGTTCAGAATGGATCGCACGCCATTTGTTATTAAGTATAAGCCAACAACCGCGCCAAGTGAGCGCACATCAACTCCGTTGTTGGTAATCAAGACGAATAAAGGGGAAGGTCCGACACCGTTAAGGATCACTGCTCCAAGACCTTTTCCCTACGAATCGAATAAGGCTGTGCCATGGATATACGACATCCATTCTTCTGCCGACAGCGATATCTCTAACATCGCTGGACTTGGGGGCATGACTAGGAGTGGCAGGATCTACACTCCCGAAGATCTTCATGATAAAGCTCCCAAGAATAAAGCAAAGGAAAAAGGAAAAGAAAAAACCGAGGAAAATAAAGAATCCGAGGAAAAAGATCAAAGGACGAAGAGGAACCAAGATCCTTCTCGACGTTCTTTAAGCCAGATCTTTAGGAAGGCCGGTTCACAAGCGTCAAGGCCGGTCGTCGTCATCAAGTGCTCTTCTCCTTCCGATAGGGATGTATAGACGTGATGACTATTAGAGATTACTCCTCGGGGACAGCCCGACCCCCGAGCCTCGATAGGGCACATGTTTCCATTATGATTATAATAAAATCATTCTTTATTCTTTCTTATTGCTTCTTTTCTTGCTTGCAATAAATCTCTAGACCACATTATTTTAACCCTGTTTGAATAAGCATGGATGAGGTTAAAATTGTCTTAATAACAATAAACCCGCATCATTTTTATGTGGAAGTGTGCGTGACAACTTGGAGCACCTTTCCTTGGCCTCGACAAGTGCCATCATGGATAAAAAAGAAATCCTTTAAAAACAAAAATCATAAAAACAAAAAAAGCTCGGCAGGAAACCCAAAAAGGGGGCTGCGCAAAAATAAGAGCAAAGAACCCGCTCGGAATCCCACGAAAGGGTGACCTAGGCAAAAGTTAGGGTTGCAAAAACGAACAAAAACAAAGGTCTGCTAAGACCCCACAAAGGGGTGTTTTAGGCAAAAATAAGGACAATCAAAAAAGCAAAAGAAACCCATGATGGTACCATGAACCGAATTCAAAAAGAAAGGTTCAAGGAAAGCTATCTAAGTTGTCAAATCACAACGTCAATAAACAAGATTTTCTTAACTTCATAAGTGTTTAATCAAACAAGCCTAAACACATAAGCCTACCTTGGCCAGCCATTCTTACAAAAACCATTTTCAAAATAATAATAATCCCCTCTAAAACACAAACTTTTGAACAAAAAATATCTTTCCTTTCTTTTCTCTCTTGTCCCAAACGATTTTAGAATAATCTAGTGGAAACATGGAGATATAGTGGTCAATAGGAGGGTTGACATGTCTTCTAAATGAAGGAAAGGATCACTTGGTTGATGACACCAATCTCGATATAACACGCATCATTCCTCGGTTACAGAAATCGGCAGCGCACAGCCCGTCTAGAGGAATGGCAAAATCCAAGCAAAGAAACGCATCGGTTAATTCTTTTGAAAAAATAAATCAAATAGAATTAGGTGCATCATACCGCATACATGCATACAGATGATAGGTGTACTGGAAGATCACTTATTCTCTGTTTATTGAAAAAACCAAAAATCAAAAAAAAAAAAAAAAAAAAATCAAACTTCAGAAAAAACAATGCGCCCGTACCATGTTCAGTACGCCCGTACTAAAATTAGGGTTATGAACAAATTTTTAACTCAATACAGGCATACTGAAATGGATACAGCCGTATTGGCCTTTAGTTGCACATTTAAAGACCTTATCATGAGGCAATCGCATAAAATAGAAAAATAGAAAAAAATTGCTTGTGTATGACAGCAGTCAACAGAAAAAGCCAAAAAACGACAAAAAAGGCAAAAATTCAGAAAATCAACCGCATCATACAGAATAACTGAGCCTGGAGAGGCTTGCCGAAATAATACTCCCTCATCATACAGAATAACTGAGCCTGGAGAGGCTTGCCGAAATAATACTCCCCAATCGTACAGAATAACTGAGCCTGGAGAGGCTTGCCGAAATAATACTCCCTCATCATACAGAATAACTGAGCCTGGAGAGGCTTGCCGAAATAATACTCCCCAATCGTACAGAATAACTGAGCCTGGAGAGGCTTGCCGAAATAATACTCCCCAAGAGACATCTCAACTTGCACTCTTGGGCTGAACAGAAAATCCAAAAAATTATACAGAATAATTGAGCCTGGAGAGGCTTGCCGAAATAATACTCGCCAGAGACATCTCAGCTTGCACTCTTGGGCCGAATCCCCAGTAAGAGCTATCAAAGCAAGATCAGTAAGATCCCCCAATGGAAGCAATGATCATCCAAACGAAATATCCAAGTCAAAGGACTCAGACTTCCTCAGTGGAAGATAGCTTTCCAACTCGAGCGACGAGTGAAGCTAAGCTTGAAGAGGCTTTCTAAATAATACTCTGGGATACATAAGATCCTCAATCCCCATTCGCCTACTCAGAGGCACCCCTTCCAAAAGAGAAAAATCAAAAAGATCAATAACCATTCCCCAAGCGGAATCCGGCACTCAGCCAAACACCAAACATCAAGATAATTCGCCTACTCAGAGGCACTCCTTCAAAAAGAGAAAATCCAAAAAAGATCAATAATCATTCCCCAAGCGGAATTCGGCATTCAGCCAATCATTGAACGTCAAGATGATCCGCCTAACAGAAGAGGCTAATCAAAATTAACGACAGAATCCCCCAGCGGATAACAGCCTACGCAGAGGCAACAAAACCAAGAAAATCAAAAAGAGTCACCCGAATAAGGATAACCGGGATACTCCACCAACGTCGAAAGGACGTCAGCCAATCATAAGGCATCGCTCACCTCAGAAAGAGCATCTTTGTGTCTGCATCCCCAAGGAATCAGAATTTCCCCAGTGGGCACCAACTACGCAATAGAGAGTTGGGACACAAGAACCTATGAGTAACTGCACATCCCCTAGACGGATCCCTGCGTTATCCAGCCCTCAGCGGCATCAAAATCAAAAACAACCGTCGAAGCAGCATCGTGGACTGCGGAGACAAGATCATCACAATAGAATCCCCCAGCGGATAACAGCCTACGCAGAGGCAATAAAACCAGAAAATCAAAAAGAGTCACCCGAATAAGGATAACCGGGATACTCCACCAACGTCGAAAGGACGTCAGCCAATCATAAGGCATCGCTCACCTCAAAAGGAGCATCTTTGTGCCTGCACCCCCAAGGAATCAGAAATTCCCCAGTGGGCACCAACTACGCAATGGAAAGTTGGGACACAAGAACCTATGAGTAACTGCACATCCCCTAGACGGATCCCTGCGTTATCCAGCCCTCAGTGGCACAAAAATCAAAAACAATCGTCGAAGCAGCATCATGGACTGTGGAGACAAAATCATCACAAATCCCTGGAGAGGGCAAACTCACACTGCCAACGTCGTCAGAAACACGGAGGCAGACCCTGGGGAGGGCAAACCGCAGACCCTGGAGAGGGAAAACTCACACTACCAAAGTGACCAGAAGCACGGAGGTACGCAACCCTGGGGAGGGCAAACCGCAGACCCTGGAGAGGGCAAACTCAGTTGTCAAGGTTGTCAGAAACACCGAGACAGAGCCTGGAGAGGCGGTACTCAGCTACCCCGTAGTCAGAAACAGGGAGGTATGCAACCCTGGGGAGGGCAAACCGCAGACCCTGGAGAGGGCAAACTCACGCTACCGAGGTTGTCAGAAACACCGAGGTATGCACGAGCCTGGAGAGGCGACGACTAATACTCAGCTACCCCGTCGTCAGAAACAACAGAGGTATGCAACTGTCAAGGTTGTCAGAAACACCAAGACAGAGCCTGGAGAGGCGGTACTCAGCTACCCCGTCGTCAGAAACAACGGAGGTATGCAACTGCCAATGTCGTCAGAAACACAGAGGCAGAGCCTGGAGAGGCGGTACTCAGCCACCAACGTCGTCAGAAACACGGAGGTGTGCAACTGCTAACGTCGTCAGAAACACGGAGGCAGAGCCTGGAGAGGCGGTACTCAGCTACCGAGGTTGTTAGAAACACCGAGGTATGCACGAGCCTAGAGAGGCGACGACTAATACTCAACTTGGAGAGGCTACTCAACAATTTTCCACCGGAAGACACTACAAGTCGGAAGGATGGCTTATTCCCCGGACAATTAGGTCAACTCCTTTACTTGTCAACCGGTACACCAAAAAGCCGTTTGACTAAGTAAAGGGGGGGCAGCTGTAGACCCCTAAAATTGTCCGGGTCGGAAATAAGACTCGAAGACTCTCGAAAACCGAAGGAAAGTCAGCCGAAAGGACTCCTGGAAGACCCTAGGATGATTCTTCATAGGTTTAGAAGTCTTAGAGTAGCTTAAAATAAGGATGTGGGAGGATTGGAGCTCAATACGGCCTCCTAGAAGTTCAGTACGGCCGTACTGAACAATTTGAACTACAATACGGCCGTACTGAAACCAATACGGCCGTACTGAAGTTTTTGAACTTCAGTACGGCCGTACTGAATTCAGTACGGCCGTACTGTAGTTCAAAACTTCAGTACGGGCCGTATTGACCCCAGAGGCCGTACTGCGCCTCACTCCTATATATAGGACGTTATTTGGACGTCATTCCACACATTTGGACACTTTTTCCAGATTCTTGGACCCTCTTGTTGAGCATTCTGGGGTTTTTGAGCAGTGTTCTGCCCTAGAAGTCTCTCCGAGAGCCGATCCGACGAAGTTCTTGAGTTCTGAGCATTTAGCTTGAGGATTCGAACTAGTCGAAGGGAAATCTTTTCGATTTCCATAGTAAAAATTAATTTTGAAGGAAGGAGCGAGCAAGCGTGTAGTGGGAAGGAGCGCCAAAAAGCCTCTTAACGTCTGTTTAAATATATAAAAGCACGCTTCAAAGGTTTCTTTTTCAAAATCCTTCCTTTTACTGCTTTCTGATTGTTGCATTGCATATTTAGAATTTTCATCATGTAAATATTTCGCTTATAATCGTTTCTAATAAATAGGGGTAATTTAGTAATTTTACACTGTTATTCATGAAATAATCCGTCATAGGGAACCCGAAAGGGGCGTTGTGGGGTGCTAACACCTTCCCCGCACGTAACCGACTCCCTTACCCAACTCTGGTTGTAATGGCCAAGGTTGATTTGCGAAAATCAATTGCCTTATCCCTTTTTCCAATGTTTTGAGTAAAACATTGGTGGCGACTCCAAGAACCCTTCTTTTTGCGAAAACCACTAATCCATGGAGGGTCCCGCTTGGGATTAACATGGATTGGTGAATCATTTAATAAAATTGTTAGTTCGATGAGGTCTCAGTTTGAGAATAAGTCGTTCTAACAATCCATCATTTTCCAAAACATTAAAAAGAGTCCGACCATCGTCGCGAATGCCAAGGTCCGTTTCGGCGGGTGGCGACAGTCATCTCTCTGTCCTCACACGCGCGCAGAAACGCAAGAAAATGGAAGCGTTGGAGGAACAAAATAGGAAGCTTACAGCCGAGCTCTCGCAGCTCAAGGAGCAAATGGCGCAAATGATGGAACTCATGCGTCACCGAAACGAACACGGGGCTCAACACAGTGACCATGAATCCCATCATGAGGAGGAACAAGAGCAAGAGCCTCCGCAAGCTGTACCCCCTAGGGCGGGGATTACAATTAAAGAGCCCGAGATTTCAAAGGAGCAATTCCACGCTCTCGAGGACCGGCTGAGGGCTATGGAAGGGCATGACTTCGATATCAAAGATGCCGCCGACATGTGCTTAGTAAGGGACATCCAATTCCCTCCCAAATTCAAAGTGCCCGATTTCCCAAAGTATATGGGATCGACTTGCCCCAAAAGTCATCTCACTATGTATTGTCGAAAGATGGCTGCATATGCCACTAATGAAAAGCTCTTAATCCATTGCTTCCAAGAGAGCTTAGCTGACATCGCACTCAACTGGTATATGCAGCTGGATGGGAATCAGGTGCGTACATGGAAACAGTTGGCTGACGCATTTCTCAAGCGCTACAAGTATAACATCGACCTAACACCCGATAGGTCCGATCTTCAGGCCTTGAGTAAGAAAAATGATGAATCTTTTAAGGCGTACGCCCAACGATGGAGGGAGTTGGCGGCACAAATAGAGCCCCCGCTGTCGGATAAGGAGACGGTGTCCCTATTTATAAACTCGTTGACCGGTCCCTATTATGACAAGATGATAGGGAACACGACAACGCTCTTCTCGGACGTCATCACCATTGGAGAAAGAGTGGAACAAGGGCTGAAAAGTGGGAAGCTAGCTGGGCCTTCCCAATCATTTGAAGCTAAGAAGACCTATGGGAAGAAGAAAGAAGGAGGAGTCAACGCCGTAACTATTTCTTCATCTTCCTCCGCTTCGAAGTCAGGAAAGTCGCAGTACAACCCTGTGAAGAAGTTTGATAAACTTCCGACCACATATAGCGACCTCCTGCCGAAGCTAGTACAAGCTCATCTTCTAGCTTACATTCCACCAAGGAAAATTGATCCACCTTACCCCGATTGGTACAATCCGCAAGACAAATGTCTATACCATTCGGGGGCACCGGGGCATTCAACGGAGAACTGTAGAGCTCTCAAATATAAGGTCCAAGACCTTATCGATGCTGGGTGGGTCACTTTTGATTCGACAGAACCCGACGTGAGCAAGAATCCTCTGCCGAAGCAGGAATAGAGAGAAGAGCAAGCCACGATAGGGCCCCTCCACATTTTTCTTTTCTTTTAGGGACTCATGATCAGTACCCGAGATCATGAGATCCTTTTCATATGAATAAGGGTTTTTTGTACAGTTTTTTTTTACATATCAATAAAGAGGCATTTTTCACATATCATTCTCTCATTTGTTCTTTTCTCTCTTTCTCTCATTAACATTAATAATTCTAAACCAAAAACAAATCCGATAAAACAATTATGTCTGTGATTGTTCGCTCCGACCGGGATCCAAAAGCCGAGGATGAATGGGTTGAGTTGGACAGTGATGAGGAGACCATCTCTCCGGATCTGCAAAGACTGCTAGAACAAGAAGCTCGCCTACTCCAACCGTATCAAGAGAAATTGGAGACCGTGAATTTGGGGCAGGGCCAAGAGATAAAAGAGGTCAACATTGGGACCCATATCAGTGATGAAATAAAGGTGCAACTGATCCAATTGCTAAGGGAATATAAGGACGTATTTGCATGGTCGTATCATGACATGCCCGATTTGGACTCTAATATCGTCGAGCACAAGTTACCGTTGAAAGAAGGGTTTCGACCCGTCAAACAAAAGCTCCGACGAATCAAGCCCGAGTGGTCTTTAAAGATCAAGGAGGAGGTAGAAAAGCAATTAGATGCGGGATTCTTGGTTGTATCTCAGTATCCCGAATGGCTGGCTAACGTCGTGCCGGTCATTAAAAAGAATGGAAAGGTTAGAGTTTGTGTTGACTACAGGGATCTGAATCGTGCCAGTCCAAAGGACGATTTTCCCTTACCTCACATCGATACACTAGTGGATCATACAGCCACGAACACACTCTATTCCTTTATGGATGGGTACTCTGGGTACAACCAAATCAAGATGAATGTGGAAGACCGCGAGAAAACTTCCTTCATTACACCCTGGGGTACTTTCTGCTACAGGGTGATGCCTTTTGGACTCAAAAATGCGGGTGCCACTTACCAACGAGCAATGGTGACGCTATTCCACGACATGATCCACAAAGAAATTGAAGTATACGTGGACGACATGATCGCAAAGTCGAAGGACGAAATGGACCATATCCAATATTTGAGAAAATTATTCAACCGGCTTCGCAAGTATCAGCTTAAGCTAAATCCGGCTAAGTGTACTTTCAGAGTTCGGTCGGGTAAGCTTCTCGGGTTCATCGTCAGTAAAAAGGGCATAGAGGTGGACCCCGATAAAGTGAAGGCAATAATGGAAATGCCTCCTCCTAAAACCGAGAAAGAAATAAGAGGATTCCTCGGCAGGGTGAACTATGTCGCAAGGTTCATCGCACAGTTGACCGACACGTGTAGACCAATATTCAGGCTGTTGCGCAAGAATCATTCCGAATCTTGGAATGAGGATTGTCAACAAGCTTTTGACAAGATCAAACAATTCTTGGCCAATCCACCAGTATTGGTGCCACCTGTCGAGGGAAGACCATTAATCCTCTACTTAACCGTACTTGATGAGTCCATGGGAGTTGTGCTAGGACAACAAGATGAAACGGGAAAGAAAAAACGCGCCATCTACTACCTGAGCAAGAAATTTCTCGACTATGAGACCCGCTACACGCCATTAGAAAAGACGTGCTGTGCGTTAGCATGGGCAACACAGCGGCTCAGGCAATATATGATTAGGCATACTACTTGGCTGGTTTCCAAAATGGATCCAATTAAGTACGTGTTCGAAAAACCAATAATCACTGGGAAGATTGCCCGATGGCAAGTACAGTTATCAGAATTTGACATCGTACATGTCACACAAAAGGCCATCAAGGGCAGTACCCTAGCTGATTACCTAGCACACGGGCCGACCAACGACTACCAATCCCTTCAGGATGATTTCCCCGATGAGTATATAATGAATCTACAACATGAAGAACCAAAAGATGATGCATGGACCATGTATTTTGATGGAGCCTCCAACATGCTTGGACGAGGGATTGGCACAGTGCTAATCTCTCCACAAGGAAAATACATTCCCATAACGGCAAGACTCAACTTCGATTGTACAAACAACATGGCTGAATACGAGGCTTGCGCATTGGGAATCCAAGCGGCCATCAACAATGGTATCCTAAAGCTCAAAGTGTTTGGTGATTCGGCCCTAGTCATCCACCAACTACGAGGTGATTGGGAAGTCCGAAATCCTAAACTGATACCATATGTTGAACATATCAAAGATTTGACGCATCTCTTCCAAAGTGTCGCCTTTGAATACATTCCAAGGGAGGAGAATCAGTTTGCCGACGCTCTTGCTACACTCTCGTCGATGTTCGCCTTGGATAAGGAGCATGAAATGCCCATCATCGATATCCGGCGGCGCGATAAGCAAGCGTTCTACCTTCTGATAGATGAAGCTGTCGATAATTGTCCATGGTTCCATGATATCAAGCAATATTTAACAAAAGGGGAATATCCTGATGCGGCCAACGATAATGACAAGAAGCATATCCGAAGAAGGGCCATGGGATTTCTGCTAGTCGGTGAAACCCTCTACAAGAAAAATTATGACTCGGTCTTGTTGAGATGTATAGACCAAGTCGAAGCTCAAAATATGATCAAAGAAGTACATGAGGGGGTTTTCGGTACCCATATCCCCGGGCCTGCAATGGCTAAAAAGATCCTCAGGGCGGGATACTATTGGTCGACGATGGAAAGGGATTGTTACCAGTACGTGCGAAAATGCCATAAATGTCAAGCATACGCCGACAACATTCATGTCCCACCGACTCCACTAAATGTATTGGCTTCACCTTGGCCATTCGCAATGTGGGGCATGGATGTTATTGGACCCATCGAACCAAAAGCATCCAATGGACATAGGTTCATCCTTGTGGCCATTGACTACTTCACCAAATGGGTAGAAGCGGCATCGTATGCTCATGTGACCCGAAAGGTGGTAACATCCTTCATCAGGAAGAACATTATATGCAGATACGGTATTCCCGATAAAATCATCACTGATAATGGGTCTAATTTGAATAACAAAATGGTGGAAGAACTGTGCCAAGAATTCAAGATCCAACACCACAACTCTTCCCCGTATCGGCCAAAGATGAATGGGGCAGTCGAGGCAGCCAATAAAAACATCAAGAAAATAGTGCAAAAGATGGTTGTCTCATTCAAAGACTGGCATGAGATGTTACCCTTCGCTCTTCATGGTTATAGGACTTCAATACGTACATCTACAGGAGCTACTCCATTCTCCCTCGTCTATGGGATGGAGGCAGTTCTGCCTGTCGAAGTCGAGATACCTTCTCTAAGGGTAATCATGGAAGCAAAACTTTCCGAGGCAGAATGGGTTCAAAGCCGATACGACCAGTTGAATCTTATCGAAGAGAAACGGTTGAACGCCATATGCCATGGTCAAGCCTATCAGAGAAAGATCAAAAGGGCTTTTGACAAGAAAGTCCACCCTCAAGTCTACCACGAGGGAGAGCTGGTAATGAAGAAGTTACTACCGGCTCAAAAGGACAAAATCGGAAAGTGGGCCCCGAATTACGAAGGACCATACGTGGTGAAGCGAGCCTTCTCAGGAGGAGCATTGATCCTCACGGACATGGATGGAGAAGAACTTCGATACCCAGTCAACGCTGACGTGGTAAAGAAGTACTATGCTTGAAGACGTTGCTTGCATAGGCCCGCTAGGATGAAAACCCGAAAAGGGCATCCTAGGCAAAAGTTAGGGCAAAATAAAAAGCCCGCCAGTACAAGGGTACTAGGTGTCGCCACCGGCCCGAAACGGGCCTCGGCAGTCGCGAAGACGGTCGAGCTCGCTTTTATTTTAGTTTTGAAAATGTATTGGATTATTAGAACGACTTGTTCTCAAACTGAGACCTTGTCGATCTTATCCAATTTATTTATTAAATGTCTCACCAATCCATGTTAATCCCAAGCGGGACCCTCCATGGATTAGCGGTTTTCGTAAAAGGAGGGTTCTTTGGAGTCGCCACCAATGTTTTACTCAAAACATTGGAAAAAGGGATAAGGCAATCGATTCAAAAATCGACTTCGGCCATTACAACCAGAGTCGGGTAAGGGAGTCGGTTACGCGTGAGGAAGGTGTTAGCACCCCACAACGCCCCTTTCGGGTTCCCTATGACAGATTATTTCTAAAATAACAATATAAAATTACTAAATTACCCCTATTTATTATAAGCGATTATACTTTAGATATCTACATGATGACAATTTTTAATATGCACACAGAAAGCAGTAAAAGGAAGGATTTAAGGAGAAACCTTTGAAGCGTGCTTTTATATATTTCGAGTAAAACTGGGAAGCTTTTTGGCGTTCCCTCGCTCTACAAGCCCGCTCGCTCCCTCCTATAAAATTTTAACTATGGAAATCCGGAGGATTTCCCTTCGACTAGGTTCGATCCTCAAGCAAAATGGCTCGGGGCTCAAGAACTTCGTCGGATCAACTCTCCGAGTGATTTCTAGGGCAGAACACTGCTCAAAAACCCCAGAATACTCAAGGAGAGGGTTAAAACTATGTTCAAAAGTGTCAAATGACGTCCAATTGACGTCATATTTATAGGGAACAGGCGCAATACGGGCTATGGAATCAATACGGCCGTATTGAAATTTTTGAACTTCAATACGGCCGTATTGAATTCAATACGGCCGTATTGAAATTCAGAAATTTCAATGCGCCCGTATTGAGTTCACTGCGGCTGTATTGAAGCTTCAATACGGCCGTATTGATTTCAGTACGGCCGTATTGAAGTTTCAGAAACTTCAATACGCCGTATTGAGTTCACTGCGACCGTATTGAAGCTTCAATACGGCCGTATTAAGTTTAGTACGGCCGTATTGGGCTTCATTCCCTCCACTTCCTTATTTTAAGCTACTCTAAGACCTCTAAACCTACAGATAGCCATCCTATGGTCTTCTAGGAGTCCTTCTGGCTGACTTTCCTTCGATCTTTGAGGGTCTTCGAGTTTTATTTCCGACCCGGACAATTTTAGGGGTCTACAGCTGCCCCCTCTTTACTTAGTCAAACGGCCTTTTGGTGTACCGGCTGACAAGTAAAGGAGTTGACCCAATTGTCCGGGTGATGTGCCAACCTTCTGACTTGTAGCGTCTTCCGGTGGAAAATTGTCGAGTAGCCTCTCCAGGTTTTGCTTTGCTTGCCGCCCAAGCTGGAAGCTGTGAGTACCGCCTCTCCAGGCTTAGCTTCACTCTTTGTTCGAGCCGGAAGCTAAGTACCCTTGTGACAACGGTAGCAGTGTGAGTTTCGCCTCTCCAGGCTTAGTCTCGCTCTTTGTTCGAGCTGGAAACTAAGCACCTTTGTGACGACGGTGAGCGGTGTGAGTTTCGCCTCTCCAGGCTTAGTCTCGCTCTTTGTTCGAGCCGGAAACTAAGTACCCTTGTGACGACGGTGAGCGGTGTGAGTTTTGCCTCTCCAGGCTTAGTCTCGCTCTTTGTTCGAGCCGGAAACTAAGCGCCTTTGTGACGACGGTGAGCGGTGTGAGTTTCGCCTCTCCAGGCTTTGCTTTGCTTGCTGCCCAAGCTGGAAGCTGTGAGTACCGTCTCTCCAGACTTTCTTTGAGTACCGTCTCTCCAGACCTTCTTTGAGTACCGTCTCTCCAGACTTTCTTTGAGTACTGTCTCTCCAGACTTTGTTTGAGTACCGTCTCTCCAGACTTTGAGTATCGTCTCTCCAGACTCTGAGTACTGTCTCTCCAGACTTTGAGTATCGTCTCTCCAGACTTTGTGCATACCTCGGTGTTCTCGACAACTGGGTAGCTAAGTATTGCCTCTTAGGCTTTGAGATGATTGTGTCTCCACAGTCCACGATGCTGCTTCGACGGTTTTTCTGATTTTGTGCCGCTGAGGGCTGGATAACGCAGGGATCCGTCTAGGGGATGTGCAGTCATTCATAGGTTCCTGTGCCCCAACTTGCATTGCATTGTTGGTACCCATGGGGAATTTCTGTTTCCTTGGGGTGTAGACACAGATGCTCTTCTTGAATTGAGCGATGCCTTATGTTTGGCTGACGTCCTTTGACGTTAGTGGAGTATCCCGGTTGTCCTTATTCGGGTGACTCTTTTTTATTTTCTGGTTTTATTGCCTCTGTGTAGGCTGTTATCCGCTGGGGGATTCTGTCATGATGATTTTGTCTCCACAGTCCACGATGCTGCTTCGACGGTTTGTTTTTTGATTTTTGTGCCGCTGAGGGCTGGACAACGCAGGGATCCGTCTAGGGGATGTGCAGTCATTCACAGGTTTTTGTGCCCCAACTTGCATTGCTTAGTTGGTACCCATGGGGAATTTCTAACTCCTTGGGGTGTAGACACAAATGCTCTCTCTCTGAGTTGAGCGATGCCTAATGTTTGGCTGACGTCCTTTGACGTAAGTGGAGTATCCCGGTTGTCCTTATTCGGGTATCTCTTTTGGTTTTCTGATTGTGTTGCCTCTGTGTAGGCTGTTATCCGCTGGGGGATTTTGTCGTTGATTTTGATTAGCCTCTTCTGTTAGGCGTATCGGCTTGACATTCGATGTTTGGCTAAGAGCCGGATTCCACTTGGGGAATACTTATTGATATTTTTTATTTTCTCCTTTTGTAGGGGTGCCTCTTGAGTAGGCGACTGGGGATTTAGGGATCTTATGTATCCCAGAGTATTATTTAGGAAGCCTCTGCAGGCTTAGCCTCACTCAGCTCTTGAGTTGGAGAGCTATCTTCCACTGAGGAAGTTTTAAGTCCTTTGACTGAATATTTTGCTTTGGATGATCGCGCTTCCATTGGGGATTTTGACGATCTTGCTTTGATAGCTCTCGCTGGGGATTTGTTCCATGAGCTTAAGCTGAGGTTTCTCTGGGGAGTATTATTTCTGCGAGCCTCTCCAGGCTCAATTATTCTGTACAGTTGGGGAGTATTATTTCAGCAAGCCTCTCCAGGCTCAATTATTCTGAGGGAGTATTGTTTCGGCAAGCCTCTCCAGGCTCATTTATTCTGTACAAACTGATGAGTATTGTTTCGGCAAGCCTCTCCAGGCTCAGTTATTCTGTATGGTCAGAGAGTATTGTTTCGGCGAGCCTCTCCAGGCTCAGTTATTCTGAGAGTATTATTTCGGCAAGCCTCTCCAGGCTCAGTTGTTCTGTGGGAGTATTATTTCAGCAAGCCTCTCCAGGCTTAATTATTCTGTACAATTTTGTGGATTTTCTATGTTTGCCTTTTATCGATTTTTGGGCTTTTTCCATATTTTGCCTTTTTATTGATTTTGGCTTTTTCTGTATTTCGCCTTTTTGTTGATTTTGGCTTTTTCTGTATTTCGCCTTTTTTGTTGATTTTGGCTTTTTCTGTATTTTTGCCTTTTTTGTTGGTTTTGGCTTTTTTTGTACAGAAATGTCTCTGAGGAGTATTATTTTGGCGAGCCTCTCCAGGCTCAATTATTCTGAGAGAGTATTATTTCGGCGAGCCTCTCCAGGCTCAATTATTCTGAGAGAGTATTATTTCGGCGAGCCTCTCCAGGCTCAATTATTCTGAGAGTATTATTTCGGCGAGCCTCTCCAGGCTCAATTATTCTGAGAGTATTATTTCGGCGAGCCTCTCCAGGCTCAATTATTCTGTATGATGCTGTTGATTTTCTGAATTTCTTCATTTTGTTTGCTGCTGTCATACACAAGCAATTTTTCCTATTTTTTCTATTTTATGCAATTGCCTCATGACGAGGTCTTTGAAAATTTCTTTATGGCCAATACGGCCGTATCCATTTCAGTACGCCCGTATTGAGTTGAAATTTTGTTCATAACCCCCATTTTAGTACGGGTGTACTGAACATGGTACGGGCGCATTGTTTTTTCTGAAGTTTATATTTTTTGTTTTTTTTTGTTTGTTTTTTCCAATAAACAGAGAATAAGTGATCTTCCAGTACACCTATCATCTGTATGCATGTATGCAGTATGATGCACCTAATTCTATTTGATTCATTTTTCAAAAGAATTAACCGATGCGTTTTTGGATTTTGCCATTCCTCCAGACGGGCTGTGCGCTGCCGATTTCTGTAACCGAGGAATGATGCGTGTTATATTGGGATTTGGTGTCATCAACCAAATGATCCTTCCCTTCCTTTAAAAGATATGTCAACCCTCCTATTGACCACTATATCTCCATGTTTCCACTAGATTATTCAAAAATCGTTGGGACAAGAGAGAAAAGAAGGAAAAGATATATTTTCAAAAGTTTGTGTTTTAGAGGGGATTATTTTATTTTTGAAAAATGGATTTTGTAAGAATGGCTGGCCATGGTAGGATTATTGTGTTTAGGTTTGTTCGATTAAACACTTATGAGATTGAGCACATCTTTGTTATTAATGATTGTGCTTTGACAACTTGGATAGCTTTTCTTGAGCCCCTTGTTGAATTCAATTGATGGTACCATCATGGATTTATTTTGTTTTTTTTCTTTTTTTGACGGCCCTAACTTTTGCCTAAAACACCCATTTGTGATGTCTTAGCGAGCTTTTGTCTTTGTTCATTTTTTCAACCCTAACTTTTGCCTAGGTCACCCTTTTTGTGGGATTCCTAGCGGGTTTTTGTCTTCATTTTGTAACCCTAACTTTTGCCTAGGTCATCCTTTTATGGGATTCCTAGCGGGTCTTTTGCTCTTATTTTTGCGCAGTCCCCTTTTTGGGTTTCCTGCCGAGCTTATTATCTTTAGGATTTCTTTATCCATGATGGCACTTATTGAGGCCAAGAAAAGGTGCTCCAAGCTGTCATGCACATTTCCACATAAAAATGATGCGGGTTTATTGATTATTAAGACGATTTTAACCTCACTTATGTTTATTCAAACAGGGTTAAATGACGTGGTTTAGAATTTTATTGCGAGCAAGAAAAGAAGCAATAAGAAATAATGAAGAATGATTTTATTATAATCATAGTGGAAACATGTGCCCTATCGAGGCTCGGGGGTCGGGCTGTCCCCGAGGAGTGATCTCTAATAGTCACTGAATTTACACATCCCTATTAGAAGGAAAAGGACACTTGATGACGACAACCGGCCTTGACGATTGTGAACCGGCCTTCCTAAAGATCTGGCTTAAAGAACGTCGAGAAGGATCTTGGTTCCTCTTCGTCCTTTGATCTTTTGTTAGGGTTGTATCTTAACCCTTGTTTCCCCGGATTGTTCTTGATAATGGGTAGCTCCGGGATTCCTTGGGAGTCCTTGCCTAATTCTTGTCTTGGCAAGTATCCGTTCTTTGTAAGCATATGAGCTACCTTCTTCATTTCTCGGGGAATCGTTTCAACATTGGAAATTTCCAATGCTTGGAAGGCGGTTTCTAAAGCTTCCTCTGCTGCATCCACATATGGTATGGCGGATGGCTTGCTGATGAGTATGTCATCTTCAGCTCGTACAGTCACCAGTTTGTCACCCACTATGAATTTGACTTTCTGGTGGAGCGTAGAGGGAACAGCTTTCGCATCATGAATCCAAGGTCGGCCGAGGAGACAGCTGTATGCGGGAGTAATGTCCATCACTTGGAATTCGACATTAAAGATAGTGGGTCCAATTTGGATTGGAAGATTGATCTCTCCCACCACTTCTCTTTTAGAACCATCGAAGGCTCGAACGATCATGTTGCTCGGGCGCATTTGGACTTCCTTGATTGCCACTTGATCAAGTGTTCTTTTTGGCAACACGTTCAAGGAAGATCCATTATCCACCAAGACTTTTGCGATGTGGTACTCCTTGCACTTTACAGAGATGTGCAAGGGCTTGTTGTGGTTCGGTCCCTCAGCGGGGATTTCTTCATCGGTGAAAGTGAGGTGATCATTAGCCTTGATGTGACTAACAATCCCCTCAAACTTGTCTTGGGAGATAGTGTGCGACACATATGCCTCGTTCAAGACTTTCAACAGAGCTTGCCGATGCGGTTCGGAGCATAGGATCAACGACAACAGCGTAATCTTTGCTGGCGTCCTATGAAGTTGATCCACGATGGAGTACTCGCTCTGTCGGATAAATTTTAACAGCTTGTCAGTCTCCTCTTCGGATTCTTTTTCCTCGGTTTTCTTTTCTTCTTTTTCTTTATTCTTGGGGGCTTTGTTATGAAGATCATCGGGAGTGTAGATCCTACCACTCCTAGTCATGCCCCCAAGTCCAGCGATGTTGGAGATATCGCTGTCGGCAGAAGAGTGGATGTCGTATATCCACGACACAGCCTTATTTGATTTGTAAGGGAAAGGCCTTGGAACTGTGATCCTTAATGGTGTTGGACCTTCCCCTTTGTTTGTCTTGATTACCAACAACGGAGTTGACGTGTGCTCGCTTGGCGCGGTTGTTGGCTTACACTTGATAACGAACGGCGTGTGATCCATTCTTTGAATATACGCATCGATTATTTCTTTCTTTTTATTAATGTTTATTAATGGATTACTAGGAGAGATGTATGAATGACTCCTAGATCTCTCCATGATCTATATGCATGATATGAGATGATGAGGTTGAATATGCATGCATAGTGTTTGTTCAACTAAGCATTATCATGTTTTTAGGATGTTCCTAAGATGATGCATGATATTGCTTGGTTTGGATAAATAACCCTTTTTTCTCTTTTTTTTTTTTTTTTTGGGTATTTTGTATCTTTTTTGTATTTATTTTTTGGGTGAAAAGGGAAACTACCTATATGAATGAAGGTAGATGTTAACACCATGTAATGGAAGATTCTTATTCCCATTTATTCTTATTTTAAAAAAGGGAATGTTGTATGTTTAAATAATGCAATGTATGCTCATACAATGTCACATAATCAATGCACAAACAATTCACTCATCCACGAACAGTCACGAGCGAATCACGAGGTAGGGGTCTCCTGCAGAAAAGTGCATATTCAAGGAGGTTCTAACTGTTCTCACCGGTCTGAGGCCCCCAAGGTGCCCCCATTATAGGGACCCAATTCCTCTCATCGTAGGTCGATGGAAAGCTCCAACGCACCGTCGGACTCAAGTTCATGGTTATCACCTTGAGTGATGTTTTCCGACAACGGTCTACGGGCACCTATAGACCCATTCGACAACCGGCCGTACTAACATCCACTCCCTATGGTTAATCACTCATGCCCCCGGGTATAGAGGGAACTGTTGTGTGCAAAGGTTTGTGTGCAGTTTTTATTTCAAACAATTGCGGAATTTAAACATACAACAGTTATTTAAAGCCATATAATAAATCATGTTATCATACAAGCAAGGGGTAACGAAGTAATTTTTAACTATTATTTGTTAAAAACAATCTGTCACTAAATGGGACTGACTCTCGAAGCTTCCCCAGTGAAGTCGCCATCTGTCGCCACCGGCCCGAAACGGGCCTCGGCAGTCGCGAAGACGGTCGAGCTCGCTTTTATTCTAGTTTTGAAAATGTATTGGATTATTAGAACGACTTGTTCTCAAACTGAGACCTTGTCGATCTTATCCAATTTATTTATTAAATGTCTCACCAATCCATGTTAATCCCAAGCGGGACCCTCCATGGATTAGCGGTTTTCGTAAAAGGAGGGTTCTTTGGAGTCGCCACCAATGTTTTACTCAAAACATTGGAAAAAGGGATAAGGCAATCGATTCAAAAATCGACTTCGGCCATTACAACCAGAGTCGGGTAAGGGAGTCGGTTACGCGTGAGGAAGGTGTTAGCACCCCACAGCGCCCCTTTCGGGTTCCCTATGACAGATTATTTCTAAAATAACAATATAAAATTACTAAATTACCCCTATTTATTATAAGCGATTATACTTTAGATATCTACATGATGACAATTTTTAATATGCACACAGAAAGCAGTAAAAGGAAGGATTTAAGGAGAAACCTTTGAAGCGTGCTTTTATATATTTCGAGTAAAACTGGGAAGCTTTTTGGCGTTCCCTCGCTCTACAAGCCCGCTCGCTCCCTCCTATAAAATTTTAACTATGGAAATCCGGAGGATTTCCCTTCGACTAGGTTCGATCCTCAAGCAAAATGGCTCGGGGCTCAAGAACTTCGTCGGATCAACTCTCCGAGTGATTTCTAGGGCAGAACACTGCTCAAAAACCCCAGAATACTCAAGGAGAGGGTTAAAACTATGTTCAAAAGTGTCAAATGACGTCCAATTGACGTCATATTTATAGGGAACAGGCGCAATACGGGCTATGGAATCAATACGGCCGTATTGAAATTTTTGAACTTCAATACGGCCGTATTGAATTCAATACGGCTGTATTGAAATTCAGAAATTTCAATGCGCCCGTATTGAGTTCACTGCGGCTGTATTGAAGCTTCAATACGGCCGTATTGATTTCAGTACGGCCGTATTGAAGTTTCAGAAACTTCAATACGCCGTATTGAGTTCACTGCGGCCGTATTGAAGCTTCAATACGGCCGTATTAAGTTTAGTACGGCCGTATTGGGCTTCATTCCCTCCACTTCCTTATTTTAAGCTACTCTAAGACCTCTAAACCTACAGATAGCCATCCTATGGTCTTCTAGGAGTCCTTCTGGCTGACTTTCCTTCGATCTTTGAGGGTCTTCGAGTTTTATTTCCGACCCGGACAATTTTAGGGGTCTACACTAGGTAAAACAAAGGCAAATTTATCCCCGCTAGGATACGTCCTAGGCAAAAATTAGGGGCAAAAGAATAAGACACAAAAACAAAGCAAGCAACGATTACTTGAACCGAAAACCGAAAGGCGGTTCAAGTGATTATCTTCTAGAAGCAAGCGTCTTGCAGTGTCTACACTCCTGGCTCAGGCATCTCACCCGAAGCAATTAGGGGAACGTAAGAGCAACAATTACAGATATAATTGTTAAGCCCAATGTATATAGCCTGCCCTGGCCAGCCATTCTTCAGAAATTCCCTCTATATATCTTTCTGTAAAAACATTTGTGAATATGAATAAAATATCTATTCATTTCTCTTCTCTCTTGACCATGTGATTATGCCTCTAAATTGGTGTTTCTTTAAAATTGTACGAAATTCCTTTAATAATCGGTCAATAAAGAAAGTTGGAGGGGTTCCTATAAAATCCGTAATCTCCTGTGCAAGAGGCTCACATAAATCCTCCCTCACGTCGACGACAGAAATTCCTCCAAAAAGAGGAGGATAGGGAGAGTCATTCATTTTTCTAAAAACATTAACAAAATAATTAAACTTGCATTTTGTGCATCACACACATTAGTTGCACATTCAAAGACCTTATTACGAGGCAATCGCATAAAATAGAAAAATAGGAAAAATTCTTGTGTATGACAGCAGAAAAACAGAAACAGCTGAAATCGACAAAAAAGGCAGAAAATTAAACAGTCATACAGAATAACTGAGCCTGGAGAGGCTTGCCGAAATAATACTCCCCAGAGACATCTTAGCTTGCACTCTTGGGCTGAATTCCCAGTGAAAGCTATCAGAGCAAGATCAGCGAGATTCCTCAACGGAAGCATGATCGTCCAAAACAAAGCATCCGAGTCAAAGGACTCAGACTTCCTCAGTGGAAGATGGCTTTCCAACTCAAGCGACGAGTGAAGCTAAGCCTGCAGAGGCTTTCTAAATAATACTCTGGGATACACAAGATCCTCAATTCTCATTCGCCTACTCAGAGGCACCCCCTTCAAAAAAGGAGAATCAGAAAAGATCAAAATGACAGAATCCCCTAGCGGATAACAGCCTACCACTACTACAAAAGCACTATTCTACATCGGTTCTGGAAGGTAATTTACATCGGTTTTATAACTGATGTAGAATAGACCGATGTAGATTTGCGTTCAAATCTACATCGGTTGTCAGAAAACCGATGTAGATTTGTGTTCAAATCTACATCGGTTGTAAATAAAACCGATGTAGATTTGAACGCATATCTACATCGGTTCTACTTTAAACCGATGTAGATTGCTTTTAAAAAAAAATTATTTTTTTAGATTCTTAGCTGGTGCTCCACCAAGTGCTCTCCCGCAGCCAAGTACCGCACTAGATCACATCTCTGCAACCCAGAATACACAAACCCAATCACATTCACCGACAAACTATACCTGCAAAATCACACACACCACATAAAACCAATCAATCAAAACCTAATCACCAAAAGAAAAACAAAAAAACAAAAAAAAAATTACTACCATAATTCCAGTCATTTGCTAAAGAAAAATAGTAGAGGGAAGTCATATGCCTCATGGAACAAAAACTTGATGGTGAAGAATTGTATCATTAGGTAAAAACCAAACCTTGGAAGATAATAAGCATAATAGAGTTATAACATTTTATAAATAAATTACAATAAAACAATCTCTAAGGAAATATATTGCAAATTGTGAATAAAAGAATATAATTGGATAAGTTGTTTACCACACACTCACAAACTGAGCAGTAGTATCCAGCCTGCAATGTACATAATTGAATTAAAAAATTGTACATGATCTGTGTAAAGAAAGCAAAAACAAAAACTCTGAAATCATTGAATAACTCATATTCCTTGCACTCCTTGGTGCCTCTATACGCCTGACACACCAACAAGGCTGAAAATTTCCCCAAGGAAGAGGCAGCAAGATGATAATCCCAGGTCTCTAGCTCTTCCATCTTATTTCATTTGTCACATAGTTTATAGATAAACTATCACACTACAATCAGGTATTAATAAGCCCAATTGGGTTCTCAAACCTACCTAAAGCCATAATTCAACTGAACTTGGGAACCATATGATGCAAACTGTGCACCAAAAGGCATTCTCATGGGTCACATAGAAAAGAGAGCTGATAAAGCTTATGGGCATTGACAATGGCATACATTTCTAACAGTGCTACTATAAAATGCCAGACTTCACTAAGGAGAGTTCGACAATGTCTTGGGTCTCCTGGCAATTAACAACTAGAATTGTGGATATGGTTAATTAATCTTTAATAAATTAGAGACTAAATCAGAGAAACAGGTGATCTTCTGGGCTGGATGTGACTGAGATGATGATGCCTTGGCTGAACCAAAGAAAATGAACAGAGACAGTAAAAAGAAACACAGGACAGAATTGCTGAAAAATAAAAGAAATTGCAGCAAGGGCATATTGCAAGTATGAACTATGAAAAGAGTCACAAAGAAGGCACGGATTCAACAGAAGTAAAAGAGCTGCTAGAAAACATTGAGCTGCTAGAAAAGCAAGGCTATCACTGGAACAGGCAATGCTGGCCAATGATGGAAGGTGCATAAGAACTGAACAACCTAGTACATCATTCTTCGAAGAATGAAAGGCGCTTCAAACCCTATTTTCATTCTTATGGGAGAAAATAATGAAATTTCATAAACCACCTCAAAATGTTGAACAAAAGGAGAGCAAACCAAGAATTCAATTGAATGTTAACCATGGTAGCTGTGACAGACTGACAGCCACAATTCAAGCTACTATCACTACTCCACAAAAACTTAGAGAGAATTCAAGACCCCCACAAACGAAAAACAATCAAAAAACCCAAATCACAGATTTACACTAAAACAAATAAAACAGAGTTACACTAAAACAAGATCATATTTAAAGAAATGTCAAAATGCAGAGGGTAAATAAACTTCTTTTTACGAATCTTTGGCCTTTTTAATTAGGAGGAATCCCAGAATGCTACGACAATAGCCTGCATTTCATTTATTTATTGGATTAATACTCAACCATCTTAGTTCTTCTATGAAGATGACAAACCAACAAGTCTCAATCATACCTGTAAAGCAGTATCAGATGCAGCTTTAACACATCCACAAAGATTCAAAACTTTCAGCTTTCGGCAGAAGCTGGCAAGGTAAGCCAGGGCACTGTCACTGAATGCTGAATAACCACTGATGTTCAGTTTTGTAAGATCACGGCAACCAAGGCCTACAGCATACAATGAACGATCAGTAAGCTTGAAACTTTTGCTGAGGTCCAGGATTTGTAGGTCATGACAGAAATAAATTTTCTTATGACTTTCAATGAGAAAATGATGACATTTTTTTACCCATAATACTTTATCAACACTTTCTTTCTTTAAACTAAGTTATTAGCATTAAACATATCTCCTGAAAAGTTAATTAATATGTTAATTTCTTAATAAAATATGATATCACACATGATTAATCTATTTACCATGAAGGCACCTATGATTCGAGACATATCAAGCAAGATGCACTCTACTCAAGACATTTGAAACACAATGAAGAAAACTGAAGATATATTACATCTTGAAATATATTTTGAGTTCCTTATATTACATCTTGAAGATATATTTGTCTCCCACACATACATACACATAGGCATTTGAGACACACACACACTAATAACTCACATTCTGTCACTTACAGATGACATTCCCCAAAACCCTCACAACGCCACCAAGCACTATACGTCCCACTTGGGTGCGACCCTACCTGCTACCTTGGTGCACCCGCCTTCCCTCCCTTCCCACACACCATAACATTAACATGAAAAGGCTTTCTCTCTCTCCCATAAACCCCGAACTGGCCTTAACCTTGGCCCTGTCCATCCTCTGCATCGCAGAGGGAGCATACCAGAATGATACACACGCCCTCACCCAATTCCGCCTCCAAACCGACACCCACGGCAACCTCCTCACCAACTGGACCACCGCCGACGCCTGCTCCGCCGCATGGCGCGGCGTCGAATGCTCCCCAAACGGTAGAGTAGTGGGCCTCTCCCTCCCTTCACTTAACCTTCGCGGCCCAATTTGATAGAAACAAAAAAAAGGAAATAAACCCTAAACTGAGAAAAGGAGAGAAATGAATCGATGATGCTTACAGAGGGTTATTCAGGGGAAAGGGTGCGGCAAGGGCGCGGCAACGGCGGGGCGACGGCGGTGCAATGGGGGGCAAAGGCTCATGCGCGCGCACGGGGAAACCTTCTCAATATTCAGTAGCTAGCAAGGGCTTCAGGGAGAATGACTACTCTTGAGCACGCGCGGGAGTAGGAAAGAGTTCTCAATATTACATCGGTCACTATGTAAACCGATGTAGATCTCTTTATGATTGAGGCTCTTATTCACAAAAATGCCACCGTGATTTTAATATTACATCGGTTCGTCTTAAACCCGATGTAGAATATGTAATATTTACATCGGTCCCACTAAAAACCGATGTAAATATGCTTAATATTATACCCTTAATTACAATAATGCCACCGTGCTTTCTTTTTACATCGTTTCTTGCTTAACCGATGTAAAAATGGTGATGTAAAATAGTATTTTTGTAGTAGTGTACGCAGAGGCAACAAAACCAGAAAATCAAAAAAAGAGCCACCCGAATAAGGATAACCGGGATACTCCACAAACGTCGAAAGGACGTCAGCCAATCATAAGGCATCGCTCACATCAAAAAGAGCATCTTTGTGTCTGCATCCCCAAGGAATCAGAATTTCCCCAGTGGGCACCAACTACGCAATGGAAAGTTGGGACACAAGAACCTATGAGTAACTGCAGATCCCCTAGACGGATCCCTACGTTATCCAGCCCTCAGCGGCACCCAAATCGGAAACAACCATCGAAACAGCATCGTGGACTGTGGAGACAAAATCATCTCAAATCCCTGGAGAGGGCAAACTCACGCTACCAAAGTGACCAGAAGCACGGAGGTATGCAACCCTGGGGAGAGCAAACCGCAGACCCTGGAGAGGGCAAACTCAAGCTGCCAAAGTGATCAGAAACACTGAGGTATGCACGAGCCTGGAGAGGCGACGACTAATACTCAGCTACCCCGTCGTCAGAAACACGGAGGTATGCAGCTGCCGAGGTTGTCAGAAACACCGAGGTATGCACGAGCCTAGAGAGGCGATGACTAATACTCAGCTACCCCGTCGTCAGAAACACGGAGGTACGCAGCTGCCAACATCGTCAGAAACATGGAGGCATGCACACCCTGGAGAGGGCAAACTCACGCTACCGAGGTTGTCAGAAACACCAAGGTATGCACGAGCCTGGAGAGGCGACGACTAATACTTAGCTACCCCGTCGTCAGAAACACGGAGGTATGCAGCTGCCAACATCGTCAGAAACATGGAGGCATGCAGACCCTGGAGAGGGCAAACTCACGCTACCGAGGTTGTCAGAAACACCGAGGTATGTAACGAGCCTGGAGAGGCGACGACTAATACTCAACCTGGAGAGGCTACTCAACAGTTTTCCCACCTGAAGACACTACAAGTCGGAAGGGTGGCCTGTTCCCCGGACAATTGGGTCAACTCCTTTACTTGTCAACCGGTACACCAAAAAGCCGTTTGACTAAGTAAAGAGGGGGCAGCTGTAGACCCCTAAAATTGTCCGGGTCGGAAATAAAGCTCGAAGACTCTCAAAGACCGAAGGAAAGTCAGCCGGAAGGACTCCTGGAAGACCCTAGAATGATTCTTTGTAGGTCTAGAAGTCTTAGAGTAGCTTAGAATAAGGGTGTGCGAGGATTGGAGCTCAATACACCCTCCTAGAGGTTCAGTACGGCCGTACTGAGCCATTTGAACTGCAATACGGCCGTAGTGAACTCAATACGGCCGTACTGAAGTTTTTGAACTTCAGTACGGCCGTACCAAATTCAATACGGCCGTACTGTAGTTCAAAATGGCTCAGTACGGGTCGTAGTGAAATCAATACGGTCGTACTGAAGTTTTTGAACTTCAGTACGGCCGTACCAAATTCAATACGGCCGTACTGTAGTTCAAAAACCCAGTACGGGCCATATTGACCTCCCAGGCCGTATTGCGCCTCAATCCTATAAATAGGACGTCATTGGCACGTCCTCCCACACTTTTTACTGATTCCTCAACCCTCCTGCTGAGTATTCTTGGGTTTTTGAGCTCTTCTCTACCCTAGATATCTCTCCGGGAGTCGATCCGACGAAGTTCTTGAGTCACGAGCCATTAGCTTGAGATTCGAACAAGTCGAAGGGAAATCTCTTTGATTTGCATAGTAAAAATTTTGTCTTTAGGGGAAAGGAGCAAGCGGACGTGTAGTGGGAAGGAGTGCCAAAAAGCCTCCTAACGTTGTTCATATATATATAAAAGCCCGCTTCGGAGGTTTCTTTCTAAATCCTTTCTTTTACTGCTTTTATTGATTTTTGATTGTTGCATTACATGTTTAGAGCTTTCATCATGTAAATATTTTACGAAAACCGCTAATCCATGGAGGGTCCCGTTTGGGATTAACATAGATTGGTGAGAATCATTTAATAAATATTATTAGTTCGATGAGGTCTCAGTTTGAGAATAAGTCGCTCTAATAATCCATTATTTTTCCAAACTTTAAAAAGAGTCCAACCATCGTCGCGAATGCCAAGGTCCGTTTCGGCGGGTGGCGACACTCCTCAACTGCATAACCTCTATTTATAAAAGTCTGAAGTGGCCAGAATGACCCGTTCAAAATCCAAAACGGCCCGTTATGAGCTCCTTCATCATGTGTAAAATTCACATGCAGAATGGCCTGTTCTGGCACGTCTAGAATGGCCCGTTCTAAAATCGAAATGGCCCGTTCTGGAGTTGAATTTAACTCACAATGACTATTTTGGAACGGCCCGTTCCAGTCCAAGATTCATAGGCCTATTTAGTAGTTTGGAACGGCCCGTTCTGGGCTACTAGATCACCCTTGTTTCAGTAGTTTGGAATGCTCCATTCTAATTTGGGAATGCCCTGTTCCAGTCTACTAACTGTTGAGCTTAGGAGAGCTGAAAAAGAGTTTTGATGATCACAACAGCCGGAGACAACAAGTGTGCAACAACAACATTGAACACAAAAACAAAGTCAAGGAAGTTCAAGAAAAATGCTTTGAAGTATAGCTATGTAATAGTGTTTAGGAAATAAAGTGTTAAAAGAATTGTTATATTTGTGCTTGTGTGTGTGCTTTGTGCATTAAGCAAATCTTGTCTAAAATCAAGTAGGGAGTAGATGATGATGAGTTGAGAACATTGGAAAATTATTTTGAGACTTAAAATGAAGTTTTAAGAACTGACTCAAAATAATCGATTATTGTTAAATATAATCGATTATTTCAGCAAATGGGCTAAGTGGAATGCCTTGCTGTAATAATCGATTATTTGCCAAAATAATCGATTATTTCAGAAACAACTCTCTGGAATAATCGATTATCCAGCTAAATAATCGATTAAATTGTTCTTGGTTGATTTCCAGAAATCTGAAGAACAAAATAATCGATTATTCTTTAAAATAATCGATTATCTGGGTTTGAACTTTTATAAATAGACTTGAACTATTTTGAAACATAAGACAATTGAGTGAGAACTGATAATCAACTTCTAAAAGCACTTTAGAGAGTCTGTGTGACATCTTGGAAAGGTTTCTTTGTGAAATTCCAAGAAGAAAAACATTTGTGAAAGAACTTGTGAAAATCATCATCATCATCATACTCTTGAAAGAGAAGGACAAAGAATTGTTCAAGAATTCCAGGTGAATTCGTTTCATTTTTGTTTCTTTGTGAATCTTTGTGGAAAATCTTGAGAAGGGTTTCTCAAGTGATTAAGGTTCTTGTAGTGGGATCTAC
The DNA here is from genome assembly GCF_000230855.2 of Cajanus cajan. Lineage (NCBI taxonomy): Eukaryota > Viridiplantae > Streptophyta > Magnoliopsida > Fabales > Fabaceae > Cajanus > Cajanus cajan. Next base: position 31,009,642 of record NC_138524.1, on the reverse strand, counting down.
AAGGGGTACTAATTTCATTTATATATTGCTTTTATAAGTTCTATTGTATATTTTTGATGTTGTCAAAAGGGGGAGAAAGGTTTTGAATTTTTTTTGTAGATTTGTCTACTAACAAGGCATGAACAAACTAGCTACTCATATTTGTTAGCAAAACATATTGGTTTGTCATCATCAAAAAGGAGGAGATTGTTGAGATTCATGGATGATGAATCAAACTCAGCTCTGAAGTTCTGAGAGTTTTGATGATAACAAAGGACACAAGTTAATAACAAAGGTTAAGCTAATCAAAAAAGGAAGACATGAAGATCATGAAAGAATACAATATGTAATAGGAGTAACTTATATGTTCTTATGTGTTGTGTTGCCTTGTTGAGTTTATTTTGCATGTGTATGCTTTGTGCATGAGTTAATCTTAATCTAAATTGACTAAGAGTGAGTATGATGATGATCTAATGACTTGGAAAGTTTTCCAAAGTGTGAAATTGAGTTTTTGAAAACTAACTCAAAATAATTGATTATCATTAAGAATAATCTATTATTCCAACAAGAGGTTCAGGGAACCTTGCTGTATTAACCGATTATCTGAGAAATAATCAATTATTCTAGGAAGTACTCTCCAGAATAATTGATTATCCTGCAAAATAATTTATTATTCTATTCTTGAATGATTTCCAGAACTCATGAAGAACAAAATAATCAATTATCCTTAAAAATAATCGATTATCTAGGTCTGGAAAAAATTATAAATAGTTTTCACACTTTAAATCAAAAACAGAGAGATGAACTGAAAATAGAAGAGAGTAAAATTGATTTTGTGAAGTCTTTGTGACCTTGGAGTGTTTTCTTTGTGAAACCAAGTAGAACAACTTTTGTGAAATGCTTTGAGAGAAATCATCATCATCACTACATTCTTGGAAGAGAAGCATTAAGATTTTTCAAGAATTCACAGTCTGATTTGTTCATCTTCCAGGTGAATTCGTAACTTTAATTCTTTGTGTAAAGTGTAAAGAAATCTTGAGTAAATGTCTCAAGTGGTAAGGAATTCTTGTAGTGGGTTTCTACAAGAAGTGATTTCTTGGGTGCAAGAAAGTGTCTATCTTGAATGTTGGATTGTATGCATGTGTGGTATGCTTGTAAAAAATTTTCATTGAGATGGTGGAACAAATCTTGATTAGGTTATGATTGAGGACTAGATGTAGGTCACATGTGGAGTGACTGAACCAGGATAAAACACTTTGCACTCTTCTCTCATATTTATCTCTTACATTGAATCATCTTTAATTGAATGCTAAAATGGCTGGTCTTGATTGATATGCTTGTAAGATTAATAGTGGTTTAAACTAAAACATTACAATTGCATATTAGTTGTTTCTTAGACTAAATTCAATAAAGATTAACCAAAAATTCATATAGGAGTCATTCCCATTTGCTAGAGGTTCAATAAACTTCATTGGAAATTTGTATTAGAAAAGTTTTAATTGAAATAAAAATCCTTAAACTCTGGTAAAATTTTTAAGTTTCATTGAATCCAATTCACCCCCCTCTTAGATTGAGTCATTCTTTTCTATCAATAACAACCTGTGTCAAAATGGCCCGTACTAGATTGGGAATGGCCCATTTTGACCTAGGTTTTCTAGGCCTTTTGAGGAAGTTGAAACGGGCCGTTCCGGGCACGTAATTCACTCTTGTTGGATTTTGGGTTTAGGCTCTATCTTACTCTTGAATATCATGCATGTTTTTAGGGGGTGTCTCCTATGCACTACATTTAGTCTAAAGCATTATATAAATGCTCCGATCATTTGAATGCTCTTTGTTAAATCAAAATATAACAAGCTCTAATAAATCTGACAAAGCTTTGATAAATCTTAACTTTTTCTTGCATAAATTAGTTAACATATATAAATGCTTGGACATAAATAGATATACTCTGATATATATATATATATATATATATATATATATATATATATATGACTACGTAAATAGGTTCAGAAATTGTATGGTCTGGTATATAGTATGGGTAAATGTTTTGATGCCTTAGTCTGTCACAAACACTATATCATTTGTTTGATAAAACTAAGAAAATACAACAAATTACATGTCATAAGAAAAATCTCGAATTTCAATCAAATATGTTCATGTTTTTTCTTCAAAATCTTATATATATTTTCATTAGTCTAATAAAATTTTTAAATCAAAGTATGTTTTCTTTCTTAAAAGTACTTTCATTTTTGTAATCAAAACCTTTTTGAAAGACTAAAATTCATTTTGCATTATCCAAGAAAATCTCTTTCAAAAATAAAATAAGAGTGAACTTTTTAAAGTATGTTTGTCACCATCAAAAAAGAGGGAGATTGTTAAGTCAAAAGACGATCTTGGATCCCTCAAGTTTTAATGATAACAAACAAAATATTTTTCTTAAAAAAAAAATGAATTATCTGTCAAATATTCCATATTAGATGAAGTGCAAAATGTATATTGTCTGTAATATGAAGAGAGTCAGACAAAACTTACAATCTATATCATTATGTATTTAACATATACTTTTAAGTTAGACTAACAATAAATTCTATTAAATGTTTTATTCCTTAATAGATCAAATAAGAAAGATGTCTTGGAACTCTCAAAATCTATTAAAGAATGAAAAGTCAAATTATCCATCAGAGGCAAAAAAAAAAAAATCCCGGATATCACGAAAAAATAGAAAAAAGCTCTATAAGAATTATTCTGCATTGACATTGCTTTTGCGAAGAACAACTATGCGCTGACATTACTTTTGTTATTCCCATTTCTAAAATAAATGATAATAAGTAGTCTCCTAGACTAGATAAGAGATACATTTTTTATAGAAACTCATTTAATGGTTGCATTAAATTAATGAAACAATGGTAATCTATTTCCTTTAAGATCAGTAATGAAAATAGACGAAGCCACTAGTGAAACAAGCTACTAGCTTCTCCCACACACATTGTTAGCTTGTGATACAAGCTTATAGCTTGGCTTGCTCCACAATCTTCAAAGCTTAGTTTTTTCCGCAACCTTCCAAGTTACTAGACAGGTTAGCTTGAGTGTAAGAAGGCTAACCATGGTTCTCCTTGAACCAAAGTTAGCCTAGCTTGCACCACAAGCCACCTCCTCACTATATAAGTTTTTTCCTTCACTTTGTAAACACTTTTGATGCCTTATATAAGAGAATTCTGAATTTTCCTCTGGATTTTCTCTCTTCCAAAAGTTCTAACCTCTTTGATTTTTATCCATTCCTCTTATCCTCTTCAAATAAGAGTGTGGTAAGGATTGAAGTGGCTAATCTTCCTCAAGGAATGGTGCCACTTGACATTGTTCTTCAACATCTTTGGTGAAATCCGAAGTTTCATCCACCATTGGTGGCTTTGGAGAAGCTTAAGGAGAACCAAGGAGCCAAAGGTCTAGGGGAAAGCTTAAAGAGGAATCAACTCCAATCCGATTTCTCAACAAGTCTTCCATCAGTTTCTCACAAGCTTGCTTTGTCTATCTTCATTATGAATCCCTTGAGATGAGAAATGTCTATTGATGCATTAAATGCTTGCATTAATTTCATTTCACCAAATTGTCACTTCTTATTTGATCTAGGAGGCTACTTATCAACTTTAGGGTACCAAATGAACTTTCTCCATCAACGTTTTCTGACTTTCTCTATGATTTGAAGGATCTACTTGTCCTTGTTTCTTGTACACAACATGACTTCATTCACTTTAACAAATTTATGAGTTCTAATGAGCTTTCTTTGTAGCCATTAATAATTATAAATGACACATTTAAGACCTGATGAAGTAAAATTGTATGCTTCATTTGATGACATATAATCTGTCTAAAGGCTAGATCTTATGCTTCGTTTGATTTGTATTTTTTAACAATATTTTTCCTTTAGAATTTTTTGTTTTGTTTATTATCATAACTTTAAAGCTTGAGAGATCCAAAATCATCATTTGACCTAACATCTTCATTTTCTATGGATCATTCTTCCCCTACATTATTAGATGTTGATGGCAAAGCTAGGTGAAGAAGATTGATGATCTTCCCTAGGATTTTCTCAAGCCTTGGCACTCTTCCTTGATCCAAATTCTGGAATTTCAAATCTAGCAAAGAAAGGAGAAGAAGAACGGACTTGAAGTGGAAGGAAGCACCAAAGCAAACTGAGCAACGGATTGCTCATAAATGGAACTAAACCTAGAAGCTTTCAAGGAGAGAATAAGGCTGAATCAAATCTGATCAGAATTCTCTATTAGGTTCAAAGTGAATACAAATGTGAAGGAAGAGACTTAAATAGACAATTAGCCAAACCAAAGTGGCGCCAAGTTCAAATTTGAACTTTGGCGCCAAGAATTTGAATTTTGAATTCAAATTCTTTGGGCTGCCATGTGCTGAACGTGAATCATGGCTAATTAAGCTTCATTTGGAGTGAATTTAAGATGCATTTGAGTGTGCACATGTGTAGCCACCCTTGGCTAAAACATGTGACTCAAATTTAACTTAAATGCATGTTAAATGAAACCTAATTTAAGATAGTTTTGCCTTATTAAGTATTCCTCCAATATTCCTACTCTAATGGCCTAAATACAAACATATAAAAATAAAAGGAAATTACCAAAAGCCTAAAGGCCCATGAAGTCTATGGCCAAAAAATGCTACTCTATGTGGTCTAAAATAAAAGACCAAAACATATGAAACCTATACTAATATAATATATACAAAATAGAAGAAAATGGCTATCTCAAGTTGTGGCCCATGTGAAGAGCAAATAGGGCCTTCAAGGCCCATCGGGCCCTTTGGGCCTTGACTGGCCCAAATCTTCATGTCTAGCCCATTCTTTTTGGTTCCTTCAATATGTCACCTCTTGCCCTTCTAGGCATGATTCCATCATCCCCTCCCTCTGGAAAAGGATTTGTCCTCAAATCGTGAGGATCTAGATTGTAGAAATCATCACCTACATGCACAAAATACCATGTATAAGAGATGATATGTTCAAATGAGGAAAATAGATTTTGTATCCTGAGAGGAATCCTTCTATGTAGCCTAGTAATGACACTTAAACTAATGAAACTAAACTCCCTAAAGTTATGCATAGGATCCTCTCCTAAACATAGTCTAGAATGAAATCCTAAAAATGTAATAAAACTAAGACTAATACAATGGAAAGAGTTATTCCTAAAGACTAAAACATTTTGCCTAAGGTACCCTAAATAGTGACCTAGGCGTTTCTTAGAATATAAAGACAACAAAACAAAGAAATTTCCTAAACAATTTTGGATTTTATTATTTGATAGATTGTCATGGAAAGATGGTGTCCAATGGAGTTTTGAAAACTCACATAAACTATGTTTTTCTTGTAGGGAAGGAGTCGAATTAAGTTTAATTGAAGATAAACTTCCCTTAAGATCAAGCATAGAGTATAGAAAACTACAAGTGGTATCTAACAAACAATATAAACCAAAAAGTGGGGGTTTTCTTGGAACAACTAAAGTAGAGAGAGTCCCAAAAATAGAAATACTTTCTTCCTTGGGAACCTCCAAGGAAGTAGTATAAGAAGTAGGACTAGGAATAGTCCACTCCTTCTTCACTATATCTTGAAGTTGAGAAATCTTTGTTTGAAAATTGTTTTATTGCTCATTTTCAACTTCATGATTAGTGGCAACATTAGGATAAGAGTCAAGATCTTTATGTATAAAGAGAGTATTTTTCAATGGTTGTTTGGTGATAAAGTAACTCTCTTTAGTCACAAGTTCTTTAGAGGAGGCCCATTCATCCTCACTCTTCTCTAATAAATCTTTTTCTTTTCTTTCTTTATTTCGTTTTCTTTTCATTTGTTTTTGATCCTCAAACACTTAGGGTGGTGTTAAAGGATGAAAAACAATTTTTCTATTTTTATGAGTGAAGGATATTTTGTTAGTAAGGCCATCATGTATAGTATGTTTGTTAAATTGCCATGGCCTACCTAGAAAAATATGACAAGCTTCCATAGGGATCACATCACATAAAACTTTATCTTTATAATCCCCTATAGAAAACTTGACCTTCACTTGTTGATTTGCCTCCAATTCCTCACCTTCATTGAGCCAATGAAGTTTATAAGGTTGAGGGTGAGAAATGGTGGTAAGAGCTAACTTGTTAACCAACCTTGTACTACAACATTTAGAGCATGATCCACTATCAACAATGAGAGAACAAGCTTTTTTGGACACTAAACATCTTGTATGAAAGATGTTTTCTCTTTGTGATAATGAAGTGAGACAAGGTTGGCTTCTAAGAAGCCTTTTGACCATATGATGGAATCATGCCTAGGAAGGCAAGAGGTAACATATTGAACGAGCCAAGAGGAGTTGGCTAGACATGAAGGTTTGGGCCAGTCAGGGCCCAATGGGCCTTATGGGCCTAGGAAGGCCCAAGTTAAACTTTTCATGGGCCATATTTTGTTATAGCTATTTTCATATGTTTTGTATACATCATGTTATTATAGGTATCATATATTTTGGTCTTGTATTTTGGACCACATAGAATAGCATTTTAGGTTTTAGGCTTGTTGGGCCTAGTTTTGGGCTTCATGGGCCTTTGGGCTTTTGGTACCCAATATTGGGCTCATTTTCATTCTTGTAATTTTTCCTTTCCATTGTATTTGTTTGACCAATGTAATTAGGTCATTAGAATAGGAAAATACAAGGAATACTGAAGTATGCTAATTAGGTTAAATTAGGTTTAATTTGGAAGTCATTTAAGTTACATTTGAGTCACATGTTTAGCACCATGGGTGGCTGAACATGTGCCACTCAAATTAACCCTAAATCACTCTCAAATCAAACCTAAATGCACCTTGGTACCTAAATTTTCGGACTTACACATGTGCACCAAAGTTTGAATTCAAATTTCAAATTTGAATTCAAACTTTAGGCGCCAATTTGTGAGCCTTAAGTTTAGGCGCCTAAGTGTCACATTTTCGGTGCATACTTAAGCCTTTCCTTCACTATTTGTATTCACTTTTGAGAATAATGAAATTTGAGAGCTTATTCAGCCAAATTTCGTTCAAGAGTCACCATGAGAGAAAGCTTCACATTAGGAACCCTTCTAGGATTTCCTCCTCTTTGAAGTGAGCTTTCCCTTGCACCTTAAGCTTGGATGCTTCCATCCAAGGCTTAAGCCTTCTTCCTATCCGAGAATCTCCTCCATCTAGTGTTCATCACGTTGGTTTCTATTTCCTTGAAGAAGATCCGTGCATAAGGAGAGCTAAGGAGAAGAACATTCATCACTCCTCCTTACCATCTCCATCATTTTTGGTATCAAGAGCAAGGTTCTTCAAGGAGATAAGTTCTCTTGTTTTTGTGTCCGTTTGTTTTGTTGTTTGTGTACTCTTGTTTGTCCTCTTGAGTTTTCAATTCGGATCTATTTGTTTTGAAGAAAATTGTTCCATAGATCCATTGTTTGATTGTTCTTGATTTCTTCCACAATCAACAAGTTTAGGACCTATTAGCTTGTGCTTGTTTTGAGTTAATTTGAGTCTCTTCATTCCTTGTATGTGTCCGTGATTGGACCTCATGCATTGCATTTAGATTTTGGTTTTGAATCTATGTTTTGTCTTAGAATTTTGTGTTTAGTCTTTATATGTTGCAAATTCCTTGAATAGCATGTTTAACCTAGTTTTATTTTGAACTTTGTGTCTACATATTGCTCTCGGTTTTTGCTTCTCTTTTTCCTACCTATATGTTCTTTTTATTTTACCTTATTGTGTTCATAATTTGCTATTAGTCCTAGCAAGTTTCTTTAGAGTTAGGTTTCCATTGTGTTCTTAAGTTTTCAAATCACTTTCCATTGAAAATGTTATAAAAAAATTTTGACTCAAAATTTCAAGTGCTTAATTCTACTTCTAGTGCACTCTTTCTTGTGGATTCAATTTTTAAAAAAATTAGAGGCTGAAAACAGAGATAAAACAGAGCCTAATACAAAAGAAAAGACCTAAAGTTCAAAATAAAAAGAGTTCAAAAGGAATCCAAACCAAAACCTAAAGACTAGTGCACTAGTTTCTCAAGTTTACTTGAATTTTGACCTAATTTTTGGCTAACTTAAAGTCTCGGTTTCTATAGCTTGGAATCTTAGAAAAATTTGAAACAAAAGGCAAATATACTCTCTGGACTCTTAACTTGAAACTGGAAAAAGAAAGAATAAAAAAAAAATAGAGAAAGCAAATTAAAAGGAAAAAGCCGAGAGGTGTACATTGGTGAAAAACCTACTTGATTCCTTGTTATTGTTTTGACTACTATTTTTTGCTATACTTATCCAATTGCTTTCAAATTTTTTTTGTTTTGTTCATCTACTCTATTACCTCTCTAGGAACATTCCTAACTGAGTGCTAGCTTTATTTGGAGTCTTATTTTCCAGTTTTACTTGTTGAACCTCTTTGAGTCTTGTCATATATACATATTACTCTTAACTTTTGGTATAAGCTTTTCAAATTGTGCTTCTATTGCTTGTCTAGTTTTATTTCAATAATTTCCCTGTGCTGGAAGTGGCCTCAAATCCTTGCTCAAGGATCAAGCATTTCTCAATGTCGCCACCCGCCGAAACGGACCTTGGCATTCGCGACGATGGTCGGACTCTTTTTAATAGTTTTGAAAAATGGTGGATTGTTAGAACGACTTATTCTCAAACTGAGACCTTATCGAACTAACAATTTTATTAAATGATTCACCAATCCATGTTAATCCCAAGCGGGACCCTCCATGGATTAGTGCTTTTCGCAAAGTAGGGTTCTTAGAGTCGCCACCAATGTTTTACTCAAAACATTGGAAAAAGATATAAGGCAATTGATTTCATAAATCAACTTTGGCCATTACAACCAGAGTCGGGTAAGGGAGTCGGTTACGTGCGGGGAAGGTGTTAGCACCCCACAACGCCCCTTTCGGGTTCCCTATGACGGATTATTTCATAAATAACAGTGTAAAATTACTAAATTACCCCTATTTATTATAAACGACTATGAATAAGATATCTACATGATGAATAAATTAAACATGCGATGCAACAATCAGAAAGCAGTAAAAGAAAGGATTTTGAAGAAGAAACCTTTGAAGCGTGCTTTTATATATATTCAAATGTTAGGAGGCTTTTTGGCGCTCCCTCCCACTACACGCTCGCTCGCTCCTTCCCTAAAAATTAATCTTTACTATGGAAATCAAAAAGATTTCCCTTCGACTAGTTCGAATTCTCAAGCTAAATGCTCAGAACTCAAGAACTTCGTCGGATTGGCTCTCGGAGAGAATTCTAGGGCAGAACACTGCTCAAAAACCCCAGAATACTCAAGAAGAGAGTCCAAGAAGTGTGGAAAAGTGTCTAATGACGTCCAAATGACGTCTTATTTATAGGGGTGAGGCGCAGTACGGCCTCTGACATCAATACGGCCCGTACTGAAGATTTGAACTACAGTACGGCCGTATTGAATTCAGTACGGCCGTATTGAAGTTCAGAAACTTCAATACGGCCGTATTGGTTTCAGTACGGCCGTATTGTAGTTCAAAATGTGCAGTACGGCCGTACTGAACTCCAAGGAGGCCGTATTGAGCTCCAATCTTCCCACTTCCTTATTTTAAACTACTCTAAGACCTCTAAACCTACAGATAATCATCCTAGGGGCTTCCAGGAGTCCTTCTGGCTGACTTTCCTTCGGTCTTCGAGAGTCTTCGAGTCTTATTTCCGACCCGGACAATTTTAGGGGTCTACAGCTGCCCCCCCTTTACTTAGTCAAACGGTTTTTTGGTGTACCGGTTGACAAGTAAAGGAGTTGACCCAACTGTCCGGGGAATAGGCCATCCTTCTGACTTGTAGTGTCTTCCGGTGGAAAATTGTTGAGTAGCATCTCCAGGTTGAGTATTAGTCGTCGCCTCTCCAGGCTAGCGTGAGTCTTGCCCTCTCCAGGGTGAGTATTAGTCGTCGCCTCTCCAGGCTAGCGTGAGTCTTGCCCTCTCCAGGGTGAGTATTAGTCGTCGCCTCTCCAGGCTAGCGTGAGTCTTGCCCTCTCCAGGGTGAGTATTAGTCGTCGCCTCTCCAGGCTAGCGTGAGTCTTGCCCTCTCCAGGGTGAGTATTAGTCGTCGCCTCTCCAGGCTAGCGTGAGTCTTGCCCTCTCCAGGGTGAGTATTAGTCGTCGCCTCTCCAGGCTAGCGTGAGTCTTGCCCTCTCCAGGGTGAGTATTAGTCGTCGCCTCTCCAGGCTAGCGATGATTTTGTCTCCACAGTCCACGATGCTGCTTCGACGATTGTTTTTGATTTTTGTGCCACTGAGGGCTGGATAACGCAGGGATCCGTCTAGGGGATGTGCAGTTACTCATAGGTTCTTGTGTCCCAACTTTCCATTGCGTAGTTGGTACCCATTGAGGAATTTCTGTTTCCTTGGGGTGTAGACACGAAGATGCTCTTTTTGAGGTGAGCGATGCCTTATGATTGGCTGACGTCCTTTCGACGTTGGTGGAGTATCCCGGTTATCCTTATTCGGGTGACTCTTTTGATTTTTCAATTTTGTTGCCTCTGTGTAGGCTGTTATCCACTGGGGGATTTTGTCATTGATTTTGATTAGCCTCTTCTGTTAGGCGTATCATCTTGATGTTCAGTGATTGGCTGAAAGCCGGATTCCGCTTGGGGAATGATTATTGATCTTTTTTGATTTTCTTTTTTTGAAGGAGTGCCTCTAAGTAGGCGAATGATCTTGATGTTCAGTGTTCGGCTGAGTGCCGGATTCCGCTTGGGGAATGGTTATTGATATTTTTGATTTTTTCTCTTTTTGAAGGGGTGCCTCTGAGTAGGCGAATGGGGATTTAAAGTTTATATATCCCAGAGTATTATTTAGAAAGCCTCTTCAGGCTTAGCTTCACTCATCGCTTGAGTTGGAAAGCTATCTTTCACTGAGGAAGTCAAAAAGTCCTTTGACTTAGATATTCTGTTTGGATGATCAAGCCTCCCTTGGGGAATCTTGCTGATCTTGCTTTGATAGCTTTCACTGGGGAATTTAGTCCGAGCGTGGAAGCTGAGATATCTCTGGGGAGTATTATTTCGGCGAGCCTCTCCAGGCTCAATTATTCTGAGAGAGTATTATTTCAGCAAGCCTCTCCAGGCTCAATTATTCTGAGAGAGTATTATTTCGGCAAGCCTCTCCAGGCTCAATTATTCTGTACGAGTATTATTTCGGCAAGCCTCTCCAGGCTCAGTTATTCTGTACAATTGGGGAGTATTATTTCGGCAAGCCTCTCCAGGCTCAATTATTCTGAGAGAGTATTATTTCAGCAAGCCTCTCCAGGCTCAATTATTCTGAGAGAGTATTATTTCGGCAAGCCTCTCCAGGCTCAATTATTCTGAGAGAGTATTATTTCGGCAAGCCTCTCCAGGCTCAGTTATTCTGAGAGAGTATTATTTCGGCAAGCCTCTCCAGGCTCAATTATTCTGTGGGAGTATTATTTCGGCAAGCCTCTCCAGGCTCGGTTATTCTGTATGATTTTTTGATTTTTTGCCTTTTCTGTCGATTTGCGGCTTTTTCTGTATTTTTGCCTTCTTTGTTGATTTTGGCTTTTTCTGTACAGATTGCCTTTTCGTCGATTTTTCTGCTGTCATACACAAGCAATTTTTCCTATTTTTTTCTATTTTATGCGATTGCCTCATGATGAGGTCTTTGAAAATTTCTTTATGGCCAATACGGCCGTATCCATTTCAGTACGCCCGTATTGAGTTGAAAATTTGTTCGTAACCCTAATTTTAGTACAGGCGTACTGAACATGGTACGGGCGCATTGTTTTTTCTGAAGTTTGATTTTTTTGTTTTTTCAATAAACAGAGAATAAGTGATCTTCCAGTACACCTATCATCTGTATGCATGTATGCGGTATGATGCACCTAATTCTATTTGATTTATTTTTTCAAAAGAATTAAACGATGCGTTTCTTTGCTTGGATATTGCCATTCCTCTAGACGGGCTGTGCGCTGCCGATTTCTGTAACCGAGGAATGATGCGTGTTATATCGAGATGGGCGTCATCAACCCAGTGATTCTTCCCTTCCTTTAGAAGACATGTCAACCCTCCTATTGACCACTATATCTCCATGTTTCCACTAGATTATCCTAAAATCGTTTGGGACAAGAGAGAAAAGAAAGGAAAGATATTTTTGTTCTGAAGTTTGTGTTTTAGAGGGGATTTATTTTTCAAAAATGGTTTTTGTAAGAATGGTTGGCCAAGGTAGGCTTATGTGTTTAGGCTTGTTTGATTAAACACTTATGAAGTTAAGAAAATCTTGTTATTGACGTTGTGATTTTGACAACTTAGATAGCTTCCCTTGAACCTTTTTTGAATTCAGCTCATGGTACCATCATGGATTTCTTTTGCTTTTTTGATTGTCCTTATTTTTGCCTAAAACACCCTTTTGTGGTGTCTTAGCGGACCTTTGTTTTTGTTCATTTTTGCAACCCTAACTTTTGCCTAGGTCACCCTTTCGTGGGATTCCTAGCGGGTCTTTTGCTCTTATTTTTGCGCAGTCCCCTTTTTGGGTTTCCTGCCGAGCTTCTTTTATTTTAAAGGATTTCTTTTTATCCATGATGGCACTTGTCGAGGCCAAGGGAAGGTGCTCTAAGTTGTCACACACTTCCACATAAAAATGATGCGGGTTTATTATTATTAAGACGATTTTAACCTCATTCATGTTTATTCAAACAGGGTTAAAAATAATGTGGTTTAGAAATTTATTGTAAGCAAGAAGAGAAGCAATAAGAAATAATAAAGAATGATTTTATTATAATCATAATGGAAACATGTGCCCTATCGAGGCTCGGGGGTCGGGCTATCCCCGAGGAGTAATCTCTAATAGTCATCAGGTCTATACATCCCTATCGGAAGGAGAAAAGCACTTGATGACGACGACCGGCCTTGACGCTTGTGAACCGGCCTTCCTAAAGATCTGGCTTAAAGAACGTCGAGAAGGATCTTGGTTCCTCTTCGTCCTTTGATCTTTATTAGGGTTGTATCCTAACCCTTGTTTCCCCGGATTATCCTTGATAATGGGTAGCTCGGGAATTCCTTGGGAATCCTTGCCAAGTCCTTGTCCTGGCAAGTATCCGTTCTTGGTAAGCATGTAGGCTACCTTCTTCATTTCTCGGGGAAACGTTCCGACATTGGCGATTTCCAATGCTTGGAAGGCGGTCTCTAGAGCTTCCTCTGCTGCATCCACGTAAGGTATGGCGGATGGCTTGCTGATGAGTATGTCATCTTCAGCTTGTACAGTCACCAGCTTATCACCCACTATGAATTTGACTTTCTGGTGGAGCGTAGAGGGAACAGCTTTCGCATCATGAATCCAAGGTCGGCCGAGGAGACAGCTGTATGCGGGAGTAATGTCCATCACTTGAAATTCGACGTTGAAGATGGTGGGTCCAATTTGGATTGGGAGATTGACTTCTCCCACCACTTCTCTTTTAGAACCGTCGAAAGCTCGAACGATCATGTTGCTCGGGCGCATTTGGATTCCCTTGATTGCCACTTGATCAAGAGTTCTTTTAGGCATCACATTCAAGGAAGATCCATTATCCACCAAAACTTTTGCGATGTGATATTCCTTGCACTTTACAGAGATGTGCAAGGGCTTGTTGTGATTTGGTCCCTCAGCGGGGATCTCTTCATCGGTGAAAGTGAGGTGATCATTAGCCGTGATGTGACTAACAATCCCCTCAAACTTGTCTTGGGAGATAGTGTGCGACACGTATGCCTCGTTCAAGACTTTCAACAGAGCTTGCCGATGCGGTTCGGAGCATAGGATCAACGACAACAGAGTAATCTTTGCTGGCGTCCTGTGAAGTTGATCCACGATGGAGTACTCGCTTTGTCGGATAAACTTTAACAGCTCGTCTGTCTCCTCCTCGGATTCTTTTTCCTCGGTTTTCTTTTCTTCTTTTTCTTTATTCTTGGGGGCTTTATCATGAAGATCTTCGGGAGTGTAGATCCTGCCACTCCTAGTCATGCCCCCAAGTCCAGCGATGTTGGAGATATCGCTGTCGGCAGAAGAATGGATGTCGTATATCCATGGCACAGCCTTATTTGATTTGTAAGGGAAAGGCCTTGGAGCAGTGATCCTTAATGGTGTCGGACCTTCCCCTTTGTTCGTCTTGATTACCAACAACGGAGTTGACGTGTGTTCGCTTGGCGCGGTTGTTGGCTTACACTTGATAACGAACGGCGTGCGTTCCATTCTTTGAACATATGCATCGATTTAATTCTTTATTTTTATTAATGTTTATTAATGAATTACTAGGAGGGATGTATGAAATGCAAACCTAGATCCCTCCATGATCTTTGATAAGAATGCATGATATGAGATGATGACGTTGAATATGCATGCATTGTGTTTATTCAACTAAGCATTATCATGTTTTCGGGATGCTCCTAAGATGATGCATGATATTGCTTGGTTTGGATAAATATCTTTTTTTGGATATTTTTCTTTGAGTATTTTGTTTTTTGTATTTTTTGGGTGAAAATGGAAACTACCTATATGAATGTGATGAAGGTAGATGTTAACACCATGCAATGGAAGATTCTTATTTCTATTTATTCTTATTTTAAAAGGGAATGTTGTATGTTTAAAGAATGCAATGTATGCTCAAACAATGTCACATAAACAATGCACACACAATTCACTCATCCACGAACAGTCACGAGCGAATCACGAGGTAGGGGTATCCTGCAGAAAAGTGCATATTCAAGGAGGTTCTAACTGTTCTCACCGGTCTGAGGCCCCCAAGGTGCCCCCATTGTAGGGACCCAATTCCTCTCGTCGTAAGTCGATGGAAAGTTCCAACGCACTGTCGGACTTGAGTTCATGGTTATCACCTTGAGTGATGTTTTCCGACAACGGTCTACGGGCACCTATAGACCCATTCGACAACCGTCCGTACTAACATCCACTCCCTATGGCTTACCACTCATGCCCCCGGGTATAGAAGGAACTGTTGTGTGCAAAGGTTTGTGTACAGTTTGTATTTCAAACAATTGCGAGAATTTAAACATACAACAGTTATTAAAAACCATATAGATAAAACATGTTATCATACAAGTGAGGGGTAATAAAGTAATTTTAAACTATTATTTTAGAAATGAATCCATCACTAAATGCGACTGACTCTCGAGGCTTCCCCAGCAGAGTCGCCATCTGTCGCCACCCGCCGAAACGGACCTTGGCATTCGCGACGATGGTCGGACTCGTTTTATGAGTTTTGGAAAATGATGGATTGTTAGAACGACTTATTCTCAAACTGAGACCTTGTCGAACTAACAATTTTATTAAAATGATTCACCAATCCATGTTAATCCCAAGCGGGACCCTCCATGGATTAGTGGTTTTCGCAAAGTAGGGTTCTTGGAGTCGCCACCAATGTTTTACTCAAAACATTGGAAAAAGGGATAAGGCAATTGATTTTCGCAAATCAACCTTGGCCATTACAACCAGAGTTGGGTAAGGGAGTCGGTTACGTGCGGGGAAGGTGTTAGCACCCCACAACGCCCCTTTCGGGTTCCCTATGACGGATTATTTCATAAATAACAGTGTAAAATTACTAAATTACCCCTATTTATTATAAACGATTATAAATTAAATATCTACATGATGACGAATTTAAATATGCAACAATCAGAAAGCAGTAAAAGAAGGGATTTTAAGAAAGAAACCTTTGAAGCGTGCTTTTATATATTTCAATGAAGTTTAGGAGGCTTTTTGGCGCTCCCTCCCTCTACAAGCTCGCTCGCTCCTTCCTAAAAATTAATCTTTACTATGGAAATCAAAAAGATTTCCCTTCGACTAGTCCGAATTCTCAAGCTAAATGCTCAGAACTCAAGAACTTCGTTGGATCGACTCTCGGAGAGAATTCTAGGGCAGAACACTGCTCAAAAACCCCAGAATACTCAGCAAGAGGGTCCAGAAGTCTGGAAAAAGTGTGGAATGACGTCCAAATGACGTCTTATTTATAGGGGTGAGGCGCAGTACGGCCTCTGACATCAATACGGCCCGTACTGAAGATTTGAACTACAGTACGGCCGTATTGAATTCAGTACGGCCGTATTGAAGTTCAGAAACTTTAATACGGCCGTATTGGTTTCAGTACGGCCGTATTGTAGTTCAAAATGTGCAGTACGGCCGTACTGAACTCCAAGGAGGCCGTATTGAGCTCCAATCTTCCCACTTCCTTATTTTAAGCTACTCTAAGACCTCTAAACCTACAGATAATCATCCTAGGGGCTTCCAGGAGTCCTTCTGGCTGACTTTCCTTCGGTCTTCGAGAGACTTCGAGTCTTATTTCCGACCCGGACAATTTTAGGGGTCTACAGCTGCCCCCCCTTTACTTAGTCAAACGGTTTTTTGGTGTACCGGTTGACAAGTAAAGGAGTTGACCCAACTGTCCGGGGAATAGGCCATCCTTCTGACTTGTAGTGTCTTCCGGTGGAAAATTGTTGAGTAGCCTCTCCAGGTTGAGTATTAGTCGTCGCCTCTCCAGGCTAGCGTGAGTCTTGCCCTCTCCAGGGTGAGTATTAGTCGTCGCCTCTCCAGGCTAGCGTGAGTCTTGCCCTCTCCAGGGTGAGTATTAGTCGTCGCCTCTCCAGGCTAGCGTGAGTCTTGCCCTCTCCAGGGTGAGTATTAGTCGTCGCCTCTCCAGGCTAGCGTGAGTCTTGCCCTCTCCAGGGTGAGTATTAGTCGTCGCCTCTCCAGGCTAGCGTGAGTCTTGCCCTCTCCAGGGTGAGTATTAGTCGTCGCCTCTCCAGGCTAGCGTGAGTCTTGCCCTCTCCAGGGTGAGTATTAGTCGTCGCCTCTCCAGGCTAGCGTGAGTCTTGCCCTCTCCAGGGTGAGTATTAGTCGTCGCCTCTCCAGGCTAGCGTGAGTCTTGCCCTCTCCAGGGTGAGTATTAGTCGTCGCCTCTCCAGGCTAGCGATGATTTTGTCTCCACAGTCCACGATGCTGCTTCAACGATTGTTTTTGATTTTTGTGCCACTGAGGGCTGGATAACGCAGGGATCCGTCTAGGGGATGTGCAGTTACTCATAGGTTCTTGTGTCCCAACTTTCCATTGCGTAGTTGGTACCCATTGAGGAATTTCTGTTTCCTTGGGGTGTAGACACGAAGATGCTCTTTTTGAGGTGAGCGATGCCTTATGATTGGCTGACGTCCTTTCGACGTTGGTGGAGTATCCTGGTTATCCTTATTCGGGTGACTCTTTTGATTTTTTCAATTTTGTTGCCTCTGTGTAGGCTGTTATCCACTGGGGGATTTTGTCATTGATTTTGATTAGCCTCTTCTGTTAGGCAGATCTTCTTTGATGTTCAGTATGTGGTTGAATACCAAATTCCGCTTGGGGAATGGGTATTGATCTTTTTTGGATTTTCTCTGAAAGAATGCCTCTGAGTAGGCGAATGGGGATTTGAGGACTTTATGTATCCCAGAGTATTATTTAGAAAGCCTCTTCAGGCTTAGCTTCACTCGTCGCTCGAGTTGGAAAGCTATCTTCCACTGAGGAAGTCAAAGTCCTTTGACTCGGATATTTCGTTTGGACGATTATTGCTTCCATTGGGGGATCTTACTGATCTTGCTTTGATAGCTCTCACTGGGGATTTTGATCCACGAGAGTGAGCTGAGAAGTCTCTGGGGAGTATTATTTCGGCAAGCCTCTCCAGGCTCAGTTACTCTGTGCAATTTGTTGAGTATTATTTCGGCAAGCCTCTCCAGGCTCAGTTATTTTGTATGAGTATTATTTCGGCAAGCCTCTCCAGGCTCAGTTATTTTGTATGAGTATTATTTCGGCAAGCCTCTCCAGGCTCAGTTATTCTGTACGAGTATTATTTCGGCAAGCCTCTCCAGGCTCAATTATTCTGAGAGAGTATTATTTCGGCAAGCCTCTCCAGGCTCAATTATTCTGAGAGAGTATTATTTCGGCAAGCCTCTCCAGGCTCAATTATTCTGAATGATGTGATTGATTTTTTGAATTTTCGCCTTTTTTGTCGTTTTTTTGACTTTTTCTGTATTTTTGCCTTTTTTGTCAATTTGCGGCTTTTTCTGTTGACCGTTGCCATACACAAGCAATTTTTCCTATTTTTCTATTTTATGCAATTGCCTCATGAAGAGGTCTTTGAAAATTTCTTTATGGCCAATACGGCTTTCTCGGTTACGTGCGGGGAAGGTGTTAGCACCCCACAACGCCCCTTTCGGGTTCCCTATGACGGATTATTTCATAAATAACAGTGTAAAATTACTAAATTACCCCTATTTATTATAAACGGCTATGAATAAGATATCTACATGATGAATAAATTAAACATGCGATGCAACAATCAGAAAGCAGTAAAAGGAAGGATTTTGAAGAAGAAACCTTTGAAGCGTGCTTTTATATATTCAAATGTTAGGAGGCTTTTTGGCGCTCCCTCCCACTACACGCTCGCTCGCTCGTTCCCTAAAAATTAATCTTTACTATGGAAATCAAAAAGATTTCCCTTCGACTAGTTCGAATTCTCAAGCTAAATGCTCAGAACTCAAGAACTTCGTCGGATTGGCTCTCGGAGAGAATTCTAGGGCAGAACACTGCTCAAAAACCCCAGAATACTCAAGAAGAGAGTCCAAGAAGTGTGGAAAAGTGTCTAATGACGTCCAAATGACGTCTTATTTATAGGGGTGAGGCGCAGTACGGCCTCTGACATCAATACGGCCCGTACTGAAGATTTGAACTACAGTACGGCCGTATTGAATTCAGTACGGCCGTATTGAAGTTCAGAAACTTCATTACGGCCGTATTGGTTTCAGTACGGCCGTATTGTAGTTCAAAATGTGCAGTACGGCCGTACTGAACTCCAAGGAGGCCGTATTGAGCTCCAATCTTCCCACTTCCTTATTTTAAACTACTCTAAGACCTCTAAACCTACAGATAATCATCCTAGGGGCTTCCAGGAGTCCTTCTGGCTGACTTTCCTTCGGTCTTCGAGAGTCTTCGAGTCTTATTTCCGACCCGGACAATTTTAGGGGTCTACACTCAACAAAGAGTAGGAAAATTTTGGACACTAAGACCTAAAAATTTGACCTAATTTAGTGACCAAAACTTCTCCTAAACTTCCTTCACTTGAGTGACCATTCCTTTCACTTTGTGAGGAAACCACCATTAACCTCTTTTGTTGTGATTCTTTGCAGGTCCAGGAGCATCAAATTTGAAGGATTAGTGGCGGATTAAGACACTTAAACAAGTGTTAGAAAAGTTGAACACAAAACCGTCACTAATTGGTCACCAAAACCGCCATTTATTTCTTTCTAGGCTAGTTTAAATTTTGCAATCTCTCTTGTATTTTAAAATCAATTTGTAAAGCTTGGAGGGAGTATTAAGAAGCTGGTCAGGTATATCTAACTCCTTGTTAGCATTCTCACGTGTAGTACTAGTGGAAGTGGCTTGAAAATTTCATATGTTTCAAGCTTCCACCTAAGGCAAACCGACTAGTTGATTATCCTTGCTTCCTTCAAGTGTTTGAACTTTAATTGTGTTTACTTAGTTGCTTAAATTCGTCTAGACTTGTGTAGATTTACTTGCTCACGTTTAGTTTAGTCTCAAAAGCAAACAAATTGTGAAAAAAAAAAGCATTCAAAATTTTTTGTGAAAAGTTTTGGGGAATTGGAAGTACCACAAAGGAGTTTAGTGATTTCCACTTGAAAAGGCTTGGTTATTAAGTGGCTCTTTGTAGCTCACCTCCCTTGATAGTGCAACTTGTACACTTAGACTTCCAAGTGTTATTTTCATTCCTAGAAAATACAAAAAAAAAAAAACATTTTATAACTTTTTGCATAGCATATAAAAAAAATTATTTTGTTTAATCATGAGAAAATATTCCTCAAGTGGTAGTGATTCAAGCTCTCCAAAAGGTTTTTCACATTCTACTCAAAGGCTTAAATCACTAACACCTTGGACAAAGCAAGAAGCTTTAAAAAAAGAAAAAGAAAAACTTGAAAAAAAAGCACAAATTGCAATTTTAGAGGAAGAAATTCACATTATTAAACAAAAGAGAGAAAAACTTTTAGCAAAAGAAAAATTGAGAAAAACAAGAGAAAAAGAAAGAAAAAAGGCATTGCTCTTAGGGAAGAGTAAGGAGGAAAATAATTCCTCTAAAGGACTTGTGAGTGAAGAGAGTTGTTCTACCACTAAAAATCATTTACAAAATACTCTCTTCATAAATAAAGACCTTAACTCTTACCCTAATCTTACCACTAGTCATGAAGTAGAGATTCAAGAACAAATCATTCTAAAGAAAAATGAATCTCAACTTCAAGATGTAGTGAAGAAGGAGTGGACTACATTTAGTTCCACTTCTTGTGCTACTTCCTTGGAGGTGCCCAAGGAAGATAGCCTTCCTCTCTTTAGGAATCCTTCTACCATAGTTGTTCTAATAAAGCACCCAAATTTTGGAATATATTGTTTGATAGATACATCTTGTCATATTTCATATTCTATTTTTGATCTTATGGGAAGTTTATCTTTATTTGAACTTAATTTGCACCCTTCCCTACAAGACAAAAATAGTTTATATGAGTTTTCAAGATTTTTCAAGACATTTTATCTACCAAACAATATGATTCAAAATTGTTTAGGAAGTTTTCTAGTATTCTTTTCTTTATATTTTAGGAAAAGCCTAGGCTACCATTTAGGGTATTTTAGGCAAGATATTGTAGTGTTTAAAAATCATTCTTTTCATTGTCTTAGTCATAGTGTTATTACATTCTTAGGTTTTACTTCTAGGTTATGCTTAGGAGAGGAGCCTATTTCTACTTTTAGGGAGTCTAATTTTGATAGTTTATTTTTTCTTAGGCTAGATATAAGGACTCCTCTTAGGATCCATAATCCATTTTCTCATCATAAACATGTCACCTCTTATACATGGTTTGTTGTGTATGTAGGTGATGATTCTTATTCCATGCATCCTCGTGATTTGAGGACAAATCCTTTTCAAGAGGGAGGGGATGATGCAATCATGCCTAGGAAGGCAAGAGGTGACATATTGAAGGAGCCAAGAGGAGTTGGCTAGACATGAAGGTTTGGGCCAGTCAGGGCCTAATGGGCCTTATGGGTCTGGGAAGGCCCAAGTTGAACTTTTCATGGGCCATATTTTGTTATAGCTATTTTCATATGTTTTGTATACATCATGTTAGTATAGGTATCATATATTTTGGTCTTGTATTTTGGACCACATAGAGTAACATTTTAGGTTTTAGGCTTGTTGGGCCTAGTTTTGGGCTTCATGGGCCTTTGGGCTTTTGGTACCCAATATTGGGCTCATTTTCATTCTTGTAATTTTTCCTTTCCATTGTATTTGTTTGACCAATGTAATTAGGTCATTAGAATAGGAAAATACAAGGAATACTAAAGTATGCTAATTAGGTTAAATTAGGTTTAATTTGGAAGTCATTTAAGTTACATTTGAGTCACATGTTTAGCACCATGGGTGGCTGAACATGTGCCACTGAAATTAACCCTAAATCACTCTCAAATCAAACCTAAATGCACCTTGGTACCTAAATTTTCGGACTTACATGTGCACCAAAGTTTGAATTCAAATTTCAAATTTGAATTCAAACTTTAGGCGCCAATTTGTGAGCCTTAAGTTTAGGCGCCTAAATGTCACATTTTTGGTGCATACTTAAGCCTTTCCTTCACTCTTTGTATTCACTTTTGAGAATAATGAAATTTGAGAGCTTATTCAGCCAAATTTCGTTCAAGAGTCACCATGAGAGAAAGTTTCACATTAGGAACCCTTCTAGGATTTCCTCCTCTTTGAAGTGAGCTTTCCCTTGCACCTTAAGCTTGGATGCTTCCATCCAAGGCTTAAGCCTTCTTCCTATCCGAGAATCTCCTCCATCTAGTGTTCATCATGTTGGTTTCTATTTCCTTGAAGAAGATCAGTGCATAAGGAGAGCTAAGGAGAAGAACATTCATCACTCCTCCTTACCATCTCCATCACCATAAGAAGATCACCATCAACAGGATAAATTTTTTCTATTTTCTCTTCTTGGTCACTAGCTTCCTCCTCATTCTCACCAGTAGAAGATGAAGATGATGGGGACTCTTCACTATAAATGTCTTTACCCCTATGTATCATGATCTTTTTGGTGGGGCATTTAGAGGCAATATGGCCTCTTCCTAGACACTTGAAACATTTTATTTCACTTGTGCTTGAGCTAATGTGTGAGGTGATCTTTTTCTTTTCCATATTTTTTTTCATTTTCTTGAGTTTTAGAGGGATTTTCTTTAGAGTAACTCTTGAATGAACTTCCCTCCCTCTTGAGATCTTCCTTGATTTAAGATTTAGAGTTGGTACTTTTAGAAGATTTTCTAAGTTGTTGTTGTTCTACCCTTATACAAAGTTTGACCAAATCATCAAGGTCCCTATAAGGAAGTAATTAAACTTTATCTCTTATATCAAAGTTAAGACCACTCAAGAATCTTGTTATGGTCAATCTCTCCTCTTCCCTTATACCAGCCCTCATTAAGTACAACTCCATTTTTTTGTCTATATTTCTCCACACTCATATTATTTTGTTGGAGCTTATCCATAAGCTCTCTACTATAATAAAAAGGTATATGCATTCTTCTCATAGCACTTCTTAAATAATTCCAATATTCAATGGGTGGATCATTATGGAGTCGCCTCTCTCTAACCAAGGTTGTCCACCAATACATAGCTTGTCCTTGGAAAGCTAAGGCGGCTAAGGGAACTTTTCTCTCTTCCCTTACTTGGTGACAAGTGAAGATTTGCTCAACTTTCATTTCCCAATCCAAGTAGGCATCCACATCCTCCTTTCCATGGAAGGAAGGGAGATCAATTCGTGATTCCCTAACCTTTGGTTCTCTAATGATTCTTCTAGGAGTAGGTTGATAATATTCATCCAAATTTAAACTTCCTACCTCCTATTGGCTTGTGGAACTATGGGAACCGTTATGATTTTTCTTTTTTTGTTTTAGTTTTTCTAAAAGTTTTGCCTGTTGTTGCTTAACCTTTTGTATCTCTTCTTCAAGCAAAGCAAGTTGTATTTCTCTTTCAATTCTTTCTTTTTCTTTGGCAAGTACCTCATGCTTTCTCCAAAGTTTTAGTAACTTTAACTCCTTAACAAGGTGAGAAAACTTTTTTGCCCCAGCACATACATCGAAATAATATAATAAAATTAAGAAGAATAAACTTAATCAAAGTTGGTAAAAAGAGTTCACATAAAACTTCGACAATCACATTAAGAGAAATATCAAACATAAAACACAAGAGTTTTTACAAATTGTTTTCAAAATAATATTACAGTACCAAATTCACATAAATGTTTCATCCTAAAAATCCTCTGCCCCGATGTCACAATATCAGAGCATTTCCCAAAGTAAAACTGTTGGCATCCTATATGCCACTTGCAGCTAGATCCTCTCCACCTAAAATATCCACAATTTATACGGTGAGAAAAGAAGATATCTATATGCAAAGTACATCCAAACACACCATATTAAAATCTCATCATATTTCTTTATTTAATAAAATATTTACGAGCATGTACCATAATTTATCAATCCACCACAATCCATTTAGATTTTATAATTAACATTATCATTTTTACCTTTCCTCATTCACATCAATATAACAATTATTTCAACATCCATAATTCATGCCAATCTCACAATTAACACTATGCCAATACCTCGCCACATCTGACACAAGTGATACAGGTTAATTGCCTCACTCAACCCACACTAGACCAAGGTCACGCCCTCCCTGTAGCATCACTTACCCAGGGGTCGTGCCATCCCTAGTCATTTGGTGTGAGGAAACACAATCACATTACAATCAATATAATCTCTTGCAATTAACCCTATGTCAGGGCTGCCATAAACGACATAAGTGGTGTGTGTTAATTGTCTTACTCATCCCACACCATACTAGGGTCACGCCCTCCCTGTAACACCACTTACCCAGGGGCCGTGCCATCCCTAGTCATCGATGTGAGGCACCACAATCACAATCATAATCACATCCATACAACATCTCATCTCATTATTCAAATTCATATCACGTACGCAATTCTATATCACATACGTAACAGATAAGCTTAACAAAGTAGGGTTTACATACCCCTCAAGCAATTCACTTCAATATCATTCATTCTTAACAAGTAATATAGCAATAACATCATTAATATAATAATCAATAGAATAATTAATGTAAACAGTAAAATCCCTAATTATTCCAAAATCTAGCTCACCGCATTTTCCTTACAATTCATTCTTCCTCCCAGATCATCATTCCTACACTTCGGCATATTTATAAACCTCAACACAGATAATTTAATGGAACTAATAATCTCCAAATAAAATAATTATAAAATTAATCATGATCTTAAAGAATTCTTCTTCTACCCAATTCCCTCATGTACTCTACATATAAATAATCCCCTTTTCCCCCGTACCTGGATAAATAGGAACTTGGGCAAAACCTCCTCCTCTCTTTCCTTAAACAGTAACCGAAACTAGGGCAGAACCTCCACCTCTCTCCTTAAACAAGGACCGGAACTAGGGCAGAATCTTCTCCTCGAGATTCCTCTTTCTCTCACTCCTCTTTTCTTTCCCCTCCTCTCTCTTTCTCTTTCTGTCTCTCTCTTCTTTTTCTCTCTAGAATTTTCTTCTCTCAAGTTATAATTTTTCACCCCCCCATACCTCCTATTTATAGGCAACCTGGGTGATGGAAATTTAACCCCCAAGGATCCCTTTGGAAGAGGTAAGACCAAGAAGGGTGAAGGTTGATCCAAGGAGGCTCACACTTGAAGACCATTGGGCCTTTAACTAGGTCCATGGTTAGGAGGCTAGAGGAGGCTTCTAGAGAGGAGGTGCTTCTTAGACCTATGCTCAATATGAGTATTGAGTATGATTCCTCATTTTAGTCTCATAGTCTCTATTGTACATACATTGTATAGTTTGATTTATTGTACCTTGTATATAGTAGATACTTGTATAGGTGTATTTTTGCCTTTGTATTTGAGAGGCACTTTATTTCCTTTTAGTAGCTATTGTATATTGTTTCTAGGGTAGGTTACTTGGGCACTTTGACTCCATTTAACCTAACCTAGAAATACACTATTTTCTTAGTTTTCTAGTAGTAGGATTGGGAGTGGCATTAGCGAGCTAGAAAGTGTCACTAGCAAGCTAGAGAGTGCTACTAGCAATTTAGCCAAGAGGTGGTCCTAGGCTAAATTTTACATATTGGACTCATTTTTGATGGAAGAGCATGGGCTAAAGGCCCAACCACTAGAGCCATGGCTAGGAGATTACTTGAAGACTTGTCTGCTTCAAAGCTTAGTGGGCCCAATGGGCTTGGTGGGCCTAGGGTGCTTCTCACTTGGACTTTAATTGATTAAACACCATGTCTTATTACATTTTCTTAGCATAGGAAGTTACTTTGATATTGGTCTTGTATTTTGCCCATAGATTAGGGTTCTTTATTTTTGGGCTTGTATTTGGGCTTCATGGGCTTTGGGCTTTTGATACCCAATATTGGGCTCATTCTTCTTCTTGTAATTTTTCCTATTCGTTGTATTTCTTTGACCAATGTATTTCGGTCATTAGATTAGGTTTATATGAAGTATACATTAATAGGTGAATTAGGGTTCATTCATATGTCATTTAGAAGTAATTTGATTTGAATTTGAGTCACATGGAATGCATGGGGAGGATCCGGCCATGTGAGCTCCAAATTCACTTCAAATAACTCCCAAATGACATTAGGATGAAGGTACCATCCGGTTTAGTCATTTAATTGGCTGAAGTTTGAATTTCAAATTCAAAATTTGAAATTCAAACTTGGCGCCAATTGTGTCTACTAGGACTGGCGCCAACTTGACCTAGTTTTTCACCTATAAGTGTAGCTCTCCCACCTTGTACAAACACTTTTGATAATGTAGAATTTCTAATTGCATTTTCAGCAATTCTCAAGAGTCACCGAAGTCTAAGAGAGAGCAAGAGAGTGCCTTCAAAACACTTTAGGAAACCCTAGTTCTTTCTCTTTGAAGTGAGCAATCTCTTGATTGCTTGAGCTTGGATGCCTCCTTCTAGGATTAAGCCTTTCAATCCGCGAGTTCTCATCCTTCTAAAGTGTGCAACACTTTGGACCTTTCTCCTTTGAAGAAGATCCGTGCCTAGGAGAAGCTAAGGAGGAGTCCATTCATCACTTCTTCTATCAATTTTACTCCTAATTTTTCATAGATTTGATTTAGCTAGGTTCCATTCACATTGGATGAACCTAACTAAACCAAATTAACATTTTCAAAACCGGTTGGAGTAAATTAAGTCCAAAAATCCGCCCACCTTAGTTGTGTTCACATTGGCCGGATTGCTTGGCTCTTCTCAAGCTTAGAAGCTTGAAGCACAAGCTTCTCCTTAGCTAGCTTACCAAGAAAGCTAAGTGAGAAGCTTGCTCTCCAAGCCTCTAGACCATGGACGGATTAGCTAGACCTTACCATGGTTCCTAGTGAACCATGGTTAAGGCTAGCTTGCTCTCTAAGCTTCCTACTCCTATATACTTGTATTCCTTTCATTGTAAGACACTTTTGGATGTATTGAGATTTCATTTCTGAAATATTGTTCAGATTTCTCTCTTCTAAAAGTCCCTAAACCTATTTTATATTCATCCAATTCTCTTATCCCTTCACTAGAAGAGTGTGGTGAGAATTGAAGAGGTTTATCTCTTCATCAAGAAGTGGCGCCTCTTGGGAGAGTTCTCCACCAAACCGTGGTGGTTCTAAGGTCTCCTCCTCCATTGGAGACCTTAGAAAAGCTTAGGAAGAATCAAGGAGCCGAAGATCTAGGGAGGAACTTGAAGAGGATTCACATCAATCCGGATTCTCCAAACAAGTTTCCATCATTTGGTATCAAGAGCTAGGTCTCCTTGGTAAATCGTTCTTAAGCTTTCTTGTCTTGTTTTGTTTGGTTCAAATCATGTTAGAATGTGTCTAAACTGTTCCTACATGTATTTCCTTTTATTTTCTTGAGTTTGTGTGCCTTGAGTTGTTCTTGTGTTACATCTATAAATCTATAGAACACACTCACTTTGTCTTGCTTGTTTTTGGTTCATGTTCTAAATTCTTGTGAATCAATCTTTGTGTGTGCCTTAGGTATTCTTTATATGTCTTTTTAAATGTTTTAGGATTGCTTTTATCTTCAATTGGACTCCTATAAATTCGTAATAAAAAAGAAACTCCTAAAAAGAAACAAGAATACAAGCATTTTTCATTTCTTAATCTACTAGTTTTGTATTAGAGTCATGTGTAGTTGTTTTTCTTGTCATTAAATCCTTGTTGTGCCTTTTTTATTTTTGAATCTAAATGTGTTAAACTCTGTTCATATATGGTGTCATTTCTGGTTGAACATTAATAATTCTTAGAGTGCTCATAAAATGATTCCAATGCATGTTGTTAGACCTAACATGTTCTAGAGTCAATTTTTTGTGAACTTCAATTGCTATTTGTTCCTTAGCAATTTGTGACCAGCAATTCCTTGTGTGTCTTGTTCTTGTTTTGAAAAAAGAAAACAGAGTTAGAAGTGTATTGAAAATGAAAATCAAAGTGTACAAAAGTTAAGAACAAACTAGTATCAAAACTAGTAATATTTTGTGGTTGAAATTTTTGACTAGTACACTTACACTTCTACTCTTCTTACTTCTCTTTTCTCCACCACTTGGAAACCAATTTATTAATTGTGTGGCCTCTGTTTTAAGTGCTTACTCTCTGTATTCAAAGAAAAGAAAGAAAGAAAAGAGACAAAAATATAAGAAAAAGAAAAGAAAACAAAAGAGAAAAACCTAGAAAAAGCAAAGTGAAAACAAAACATCATTAGAAGCACTTGGCCTTGAAATTTTGTGTGATTTTTCTTGAGGTTTGCTTGCTGTCCAGTGGTTGGAAAAATACTTTTAAACCTTCAAAACATTAGCACAAATTTTGTTTTGGTTTTTGTAATCCATTCTAGTGCCATTCCTAGGACTAATCTTTTGTGTGCTAGCTTTTGAAATTAGCCTTTAATTGTTGCTTTGTGTCTTCTTGGCTCTCTTTGTTTTGTCACATAAATTCCTACAAGAGTGTAGCCTTTTCTAAATTGTGCTTTTCAGTTTTCATTTCTTGGCCTCTAATCTCTCTTGATTGATTGTTAAGCCTTGGTGAGATATAATACTTTTCAAGCCATTACACTTGGAAGGAAGGGCTAATTGAGAAATATTGGGTTAATCTCAAAGGGGTCTACACTTGAAGGAGATTGAGGTACAAATTACTTGAGTGAAACACCTTGGAAAGGCTCCCTTGTTTGTTCTTTTTTGCAGCCAAGACTTGTTTTAATTTTTAGTTCAAAGTTAGAGCGGATTTTGGAAGCAAATTAGTGACGGATTTGAAGAACTTGGTGACGGATTTGGACACTTAGAGAAGGATTGGTGGAGACCAATTTGGGAC
Source organism: Cajanus cajan (assembly GCF_000230855.2). Classification (NCBI taxonomy): domain Eukaryota; kingdom Viridiplantae; phylum Streptophyta; class Magnoliopsida; order Fabales; family Fabaceae; genus Cajanus; species Cajanus cajan. The sequence goes on along the minus strand of NC_138524.1, from coordinate 30,981,127 downwards.
GTTTCACTTGACTCCAAGGCTGTCCAAACTTGCTTCCAAACACCCTTGGTGGAAGTTCTTCAAGCATTCTTGATTAGTTTTGTTTCCATTGTTTGTAACTTCTTAACCCTACCTTGGGCTAACCTTTTAGTTTCCTTTGTTAAAACAAACCTACATTTAGGAGTGGTTGATTGGGAAATTGATTAAGTCCCACCACTTCCTAAATAGTACTTGTACGGTCTAGGACGAAATCTGACTAGGGGCCTCCACGAGGGACATGTCGGCCATGGCTAAGCCGACCCCCTGTCTAGCAAAGCCCTTCCGCCTTATAGGCTCAGCGCTGGAGGGCTAGTGTACGGTCCAGGTCGGATTCCAACCTGCCTACTACGTATGTCAGGCCGACTGTAACTCTCGCCGATATGCCAGGCCGACTGTAGCTCTTGCCGATATGTCAGGCCGACTGTAGCTCTCGCAGATATGTAAGTGCTTACTCTTAGAGGGGTGATCGGCGAGAGCTACAGTCGGCCTGGCATATCGGCGAGAGTTACAGTCGGCCTGGCATATCGGCGAGAGCTACAGTCGGCCTGGCATATCGGCGAGAGCTACAGTCGGCCTGACATATCGGCGAGAGCTACAGTCGGCCTGGCATATCGACGAGAGCTACAGTCGGCCTGGCATACGTAGTAGGAAGGTTGGAATCCGACCTGGACCATACACTAGCCCTCCAACGCTGTGCCTATAAGGCGGAAGGGCTTTGCTAGACAGGGGGTCGGTTTAGCCATGGACGACATGTCCCTCGTGGAGGCCCCTAGTCGGATTTTGTCCTGGACCGTACATTAGCCCTCCAGCCTTGAGCGTGCAAGGCGAGAAGGCTTATCCTCAGCTGATACATACAGTCTACATTTTCGGGGCCCATAAAGCCCGTAAACAAGAAACTATAAAAGAAAAAACCCTAGAGTTGAGAAGGCAGATTACACTCTTGAATGCTCTGGCTTTGAGGTCTGACCTAGGAAAAAACCCTAGTGCACCTCGTGGCCGGAACAGTACTAAATAAAGATTCCTAGACACGTTTAGTACTTGTGGAAGGGTCCCCAAAGGCTTCAAGTGCCATTTGGGCTTCCACTAGGACACGCCTAGTTTTACTTGTTTTCATACTACGTTTACAACTTCTGGAAGTGTCCCAAAAGACTTCAAGTGTCACTTGGACTTCCACCCTAGGACCCTACGACTAGTATATGCTTTACTTGCTTTCCTTTTTCATGTTTAATTTCTAAGTTCGTTTAGAAGGCTTCCTTTGCCTACTAGGGGTTTCGTGCACACACACACAACTACTTGACTTGCTTGTGTGAAAAATTTGTTTTGTAAGAAAGGTATAAGGGGGTTTAGTAATTTCCACTTGAAAAGACTTGGTTATTAAGTGGCTGCTTGTAGCTCACCTCCCTTGATAGTGCAACTTGTATACTTAGACCTCCAAGTACTTAGTATTGCACCAAAAAGAGAAAATCTTTTGTGAAAATCTTTATCACTCACTTTGCAAAATTCTTTAAGATTTGTGAAAACCTTTCCCTTGCAAAAATGAGTGATCATTCTCATGAAAGTAGTGTGCATGGTCATCATTCTCCTAGGAGTCATAAAAGCACTAAAGATGAGCTTAGAGAACTTAGGAATTATATTAGGAAAAAAGAAATAGAAATTGAAAAAAACAATGAAACTATAAGAGAGTTGTTGAATAAGCTTGTGGTGGGGGGTGAGACTAGCAAACCCCATGGCAATGAGGGTCATGGGCCTACTAGGCCCAAAAGACATGATGGTGAAGGGCCTTCTAGGTCCCATAGGCATAAACATGAAGAAGAAACATCTAGGTCCACTAGTCACCATTCACACACTCACTCATCCTCAAGTGAAGGGTTTTATAGTAGTCACCATGATGATGGCTACTATCAAAGACCCCCTAGGCAACATAGGCCTAGGCATGAAACAACCTCTTCTAGAGAATCTAGGTTTGACCTTCCTCCCTTCTATGGAAAAGACAATGTTGATGATTATCTAGATTGGGAGATGAAGGTTGAAAAACTCTTCACTTGCCACAATGTGAGTGAAGAGAGAAAGGTTCCCATGGCTACCCTAAGCTTTCAAGGGTATGCCATGTATTGGTGGACTTCCCTTGAAAGGGAAAGAAGAACTCATCATGAGCCTCCAATTCAATATTGGAATGAGCTTAGAAGTGCCTTAAGGAGAAGGCACATTCCTCCATATTTTGAGAGGGAGTTGATGGACAAGCTCCAAAGACTCCAACAAAGAAACCTTAGTGTTGAGGAATATAGGCAACAAATGGAGTTGCTTATGATGAGGGCTGACATTAGAGAGGAAGAAAGAACCACCATAGCTAGGTTTCAAAGTGGCCTAAACCTAGAGATTAGGGATAAAGTTCAACTATTACCCTATAGAGATCAAAATGAGCTACTTCAACTTTGTGTGAGAGTAGAACAACAAATTAGGAGAAAGCCTACCCTTAGGAAGGAATCTACCTCATACCCTAGAAAGGACTTCAAGAAGGAGGGTCAACCCTCCTATTCAAAAGAAAGGCCACTAAAAGAAAAAGAAAAAGAAAAACCTTCCAATGAAACTAGGACTAGTTCTATAAAGTGCTTTAAGTGCTTAGGGAGGGGACACATAGCTTCCCAATGCCCCACAAAAAAGACCATGATCATTAGGGGCAATGAGATCCTAAGTGAGGAAAGCACTTCATCTTCTTCATCCTCCTCAAATGAAGAAGATGAAAGCCTTAGTTCTAGTGAGGAAGCACCATGTGAAGGTGACCTATTCATTGCTCAAAGGTTACTTACCAACCTACCCAATGATCAAGACCAATCACAAAGAGAGAACCTTTTCCATTCTTGTAATAACTTTGTAAGCCAAAGGTTGGTTGATAAGCTTAACCTAACTACTATAGCCCATCCTAAATCTTATAAACTTCAATGGCTTAATGAGGATGGACCTATATAAGTTAAGGATCAAGTAAATGTTCCTTTCTCCATTGGAAAATATAAAGATGAAATTTTATGTGATATAATTCCAATGGATGCAAGCCACATTTTACTTGGAAGGCCTTGGCAACATGATAGGAAGGCCATTCATGATAGTGTTACAAACAAAATTCGCCTAGTCCACCTAGGCAAGAAACACACCTTGACTCATCTTTCACCTTCACAAGTGTTGGAGGATCAAGTATTTATGAAATCGAAAAAAAGAAAATAGGAGAAAAAGAAGGTTCTAGAGTTGGAGGGTAGTATCTCCTCCAAGGAAGTTGTTCCTAGAAGTCAATTTTTAATAAAACATTCTATCAAGAAATGTCTTCTAGTTGAACAACCTCTTCACCTTCTTAATACTAAAAAGACACTACTCTTGGTAAAGAGTAAGGAGGATAGTGTCTCCTCCAAAAATCTTGTGCAAAAGGAAAGTCACTTTTTAATTCAAAATGATTGCAAAAAGACTTTTCTTCTTCACAAAGATTTTAACTCTTTTTCTACTGCTGCCACAACCTTGGAGCTTAAGATCCACAACCTAAACATTTTTGAAAATAAAGGATCTCAAGTTCTTAGTCTTGTGAAGAAGGAGTGGACTTCACCTAGTTCTACTTCTTATGCTACTACTTTGGTGGTGCCCAAAGTAGACAACCATTGTCTATTTAGGACTTCTCTTTCTTTAGTTATTCTAATAAAGCACCCAACCTTTGGTTTATATTGTTTATTAGATACATCTTATGGTGTCTTATTTTCTATTTTTGATTTTAAGGGAAGTTCAAACTTCTTTGAACTTAATTTTACTACTTCCCTTCAAGACCAAATTAGATTCTATGACTTTTCTAAACTCTTTACACCCTCTTCCATGATGTATCTAACATATAATATGATTAAGGGTTGTCTAGGTAGTTTCCTTATTATATTCACTTTGTTTTCTTGTAGAAGCCTAGGTTACTACATAGGGTACTTTAGGCAAGATACCTTAGTATATAGGAGTACTTCACTAGTTTCTTATAGTTTTAGTACTTTAACATTTATAGGATTTAGTTTTACACTTAGAGTACACTATAGTGAGGATCCTATTCTTATGGTTAGAGAACCCATACTTCCTAGTCTAAGAACCCTTGTTAGGACTATAAAAAGGATTCCTCATAGGGTGCACTTTCCACATGTATTATATGCATATATCATTACTAATGCTTTGTTTCTTATTTTTTTAGGTGATGCTATCCTTGTGGAAGGACCACGGGATTTGAGGACAAATCCTTTCGAAGGGGGAGGGTATGATGGAAATCTAATCCCCAAGGATCCCTTTGGAAGAGGTAAGACCAAGAAGGGTGAAGGTTGATCCAAGGAGGCTCACACTTGAAGACCATTGGGCCTTTAACTAGGTCCATGGTTAGGAGGCTAGAGGAGGCTTCTAGAGAGGAGGTGCTTCTTAGACCTATACTCAATATGAGTATTGAGTATCATTCCTCTTTTTAGTCTCATAGTCTCTATTGTACATACATTGTATAGTTTGATTTCTTGTACCTCGTATATAGTAGATACTTGTATAGGTGTATTTTTGCCTTTGTATTTGAGAGGCACTTTATTTCCTTTTTCCTTCGAATTTGTGCAAATTTTTCAACTGGAACGACCCGTTTTAAAATCGGAACGGCCCGTTTCCAAAAAGCAGAATGGCCCGTTCTAAAACCAGAACGGCCCGTTCTCAATCTCAGCAAAACGGCCCGTGCTCCCTCCGGAACGACGCGTTCTGCAGGGAGAACGCCCCGTTCTCCAAGCAGAACGGCCCGTTCTACTTTGGAGAACGGCCCGTTCCAAGGCCGTTTTGCAACATTAAATTCAGTTCATTTCTAATGCTCAGAACGGCCCGTTCCACTTTCGGAACAGCCCGTTCCGAGTTACTCAAATACCCCTAATACCTTTATAAAATTACGAAAATGTCATCAGTAATTACGAAAATGCCATCAGTAAAAAACTAATAACAACTAGGTGTTACAAATCTCCCCTCCTTTTAAAAATTTCGTCCTCGAAATTACCTAAAGTGAATAAAAATGGATATGCCGCTTTCATATTTTCCTCTAGTTCCCAAGTAGCACTTTCTGGTGTAGCTCCTCCCCAAATAACTTTCACCAAAGGAATTTCTTTACCCCTAAGTTTCTTTATCATTCGATCCTCAACTCTCACAGGGGTTGCTTCCACCATTAAATTCTCCTTAACCTTAATATGATCCGACTCAATCACATGCGAAGGATCATGGATGTATTTTCGAAGTTGGGAAATGTGAAAAACATCATGAAGATTTGACAGTTTAGGAGGCAAAGCAATTTGGTAGACTACCGACTCTTTTTAGAATTTGAAAAGGTCCAATAAATCGAGGAGTAAGTTTTCTGGATTTTAATGCCCTGCCAACCCCAATCCATGGAGTGACTTTTAAGAACACATGGTCACCTTCTTGAAATTCCAAGTCCTTTCTCCTCCTGTCAGCATAACTTTTCTGTCTACTCTGAGCTGTCCTCATTCTCTCTTGTATCAATTTAACCTTATCAGTGGTTTGTTGCACAATCTCAGGTCCTATGATGACATTATCACCAGGCTCGCACCAACACAAAGGAGTCCTACACCTCCTACCATACAAGGCTTCATAGGGTTCCATACCTATGCTAGAGTGGTAACTATTATTATAGGTAAACTCTATCAAAGGTAAAAGACTATCCCAACTACCCCCTTGATCCAACACATAAGCTCTAAGCAAATCTTCTAAAGACTGAATAGTCCTCTCAGTCTGACCATCAGTTTGAGGGTGGTAAGCCGAACTAAGTCTGAGTTGGGTCCCTAAAGCTTGTTGTAGACTCCCCCAAAACCTAGAGGTGAATCTAGGGTCTCTGTCTGAAACTATGCTAGATGGTATCCCATGTAATCTCACAATCTCATCAATATACAATCTAGCCAATTTCTCTAGAGAATACTTAATGTTAATAGGTAAGAAATGTGCACTCTTAGTCAACCTATCAACTATAACCCAAATGGAATCATGCCCTCTCCTAGTCCTAGGAAAAGCAACTACAAAATCCATAGAAATGTTATCCCACTTCCACTCGGGTATACTCAAAGGCTGAAGTAGTCCTGAAGGTTTTTGATGCTCTATCTTAGCCTTCTGACACACTAAACAGGAACTCACAAATTCAGCTATATCTTTCTTCATCCTAGGCCACTAGAATATCTTCCTAAGGTCGTGATACATCTTAGTTGCTCCTGGGTGAAAACTAAGCTTGCTCCTATGACCTTCCTCTAGGATCAATCGTCTAAGTGTAGGGTCACTAGGCACACATACTCGGTCTTTAAATCTTATCACTCCATCTACACCCAAGGTAAATTCTCCTCCCATCCCTTGCCCTATAGCATCACGTCTAGCCTCTAGAAATGAATCCACTAACTGTGCTTCTCCAATTTCCTTCAACAACTCACTAGTCACCCGAGTCATACCTAGTCTCACACTATTATGGGTCACCTCACAAGTCAGACTTAAGTCTCTAAATTGCGCCAAAAGGTCCATCTCCCTAATCATAAGATAAGACAAATGCAAAGATTTCCTACTCAAGGCATCAGCTACCACATTAGCTTTTCCTGGATGATAACTAAGATCAAAATCATAGTCCTTAAGGAACTCCAACCATCTCCTTTGCCTCATATTTAATTCCTTTTGATCAAATAAATACCTAAGACTCTTATGATCACTAAACACTTCAAATTTTGAACCATACAAATAATGTCTCCAAATCTTAAGTGTGAATACCACAGCTGCTAATTCAAGATCATGGGTGGGGTAATTCCTTTCATGTACTTTCAATTGCCTGGATGCATAGGATACGACCTTTCCTTCTTGCATTAACACTCCACCCAAACCCATCTTAGAAGCGTCATAATAAACCACAAAAGTCTTACTAAGATCAGGCAATACTAAAACAGGTGCACTAGTCAATTTTTCCTTAAGGGTTCGGAAACTATCCTCACATTTACTATCCCATACAAACATAACTCCTTTCCTGGTCAAACTTGTCAAGGGTAATGCTAACTTCCTTCTATGAATCTTCTATAGTATCCAACCAATCCAAGGAAAATCCTAATCTCACTAACTGACTTATGTGTCTCCCAATTAATCACAGCCTCAACCTTAGATGGATCCACTGCTATTCCCCCACTTGAAATTACATGTCCTAAGAAACTCACCTCCTCAAGCCAAAAATCACACTTAGATAACTTAGCATAAAGTTGTTTCTCCTTGAGAGTTCGTAGTACTACCCTTAAGTGTTCCTCATGCTTCTCTTTAGTCTTGGAATAAACTAGTATGTCATCTATGAAGACAACTACAAATTTATCCAAGTACGGATGAAGAATCCGGTTCATGTAATCCATAAAAATTGCAGGAGCATTCGTCACACCAAAAGGCATTACTAGATACTCATAGTGTCCATAACGAGTCCTAAATGCAGTCTTCGGTACATCTTCATTCTTAACTCTAATTTGATGGTATCCTGATTTAAGATCGATTTTACTAAACACACAAGCACCTACCAACTGATCCATAAGATCATCTATCCTAGGCAACGGATATTTTTTCTTAATGGTTACCTTGTTTAATTGGCGATAATCTACACACAATCTCATGCTACCATCCTTCTTCTTGACTAAGAGTACGGGTGCTCCCCAAGGTGATACACTAGGCCTCACAAACCCCTTCTCCAACAAGTCTTCTATTTGTTTCTTTAGTTCCACTAACTCTATGGGTGACATCCTGTAAGGTGCAATAGAAATAGGTCCTGTTCCTGGAACTAAATCTATGGAAAATTCTACTTCTCTTCTGGGTGGTAAGCTAGACAGATCAGAAAAGACATCCAAAAAATCACACACAACAGGCAGTTCATTTACCAAAACATTTTTCTCAGAATTCAGAGAAGCTAACAACATGTACACTTGGGCATCTTCTTGCAAAGATACCTTAACTTGGTTGGCAGTCAAATAATCCTTACTCACTTTTTCAACAGACTCACCAAAAACAATAGATTTACTAGCACAATTTAAAAGGACATGATTGGAAGATAACCAGTCCATACCCAGAATAACATCTAGTTGACTTAGAGGTAAACAAATTAAGTCAACCATGAAATCTCTACCTTCAATAGTCAAAGGACACTTTGAACAGACATCATAAGTGATTACTGAACCACTAGTGGGTGTTTCGACAATTAACTCAAAAGACAAGGAAGAGACAGGTAATTTTAGCTTAGATACACATGCATGTGATATGAAAGAGTGAGTCGCACCAGAATCATATAAAACAGTTAGAGGAGTTCCATTAATGAAACACATACCCTGAATTAAGTCTTCGGATTGAGTAGCTTCAGCACCACTCAAAGAAAATACTCTTGTTGCTTAACTTTTTGTATCTCTTCTTCAAGCAAAGCAAGTTGTACTTCTCTTTCAATTCTTTCTTTTTCTTTGGAAAGTACCTCTTGCTTTCTCCAAAGTTTTAGTAACTTTAACTCCTTAACAAGGTGAGAAAACTATTTTTCCCCAACACATACATCGAAATAATATAATAAAATTAAGAAGAATAAACTTAATCAAAGTTGGTAAAAAGGGTTCACATAAAACTTCGACAATCACATTAAGAGAAATATCAAACATAAAACACAAGAGTTTTTACAAATTGTTTTCAAAATAATATTACAGTACCAAATTCACATAAATGTTTCGTCCTAAAAATCCTCTGCCCCGATGTCACAATATCAGAGCATTTCCCAAAGTAAAACTGTTGGCATCCTATATGCCACTTGCAGCTGGATCCTCTCCACCTAAAATATCCACAATTTATACGGTGAGAAAAGAAGATATCTATATGCAAAGTACATCCAAACACACCATATTAAAATCTCATCATATTTCTTTATTTAATAAAATATTTACGAGCATGTACCATAATTTATCAATCCACCACAATCCATTTAGATTTTATAATTAACATTATCATTTTTACCTTTCCTCATTCACATCAATATAACAATTATTTCAACATCCATAATTAATGCCAATCTCACAATTAACACTATGCCAAGACCTCGCCACATCTGACACAAGTGATACAGGTTAATTGCCTCACTCAACCCACACCAGACCAGGGTCACGCCCTCCCTGTAGCATCACTTACCCAGGGGCCGTGCCATCCCTAGTCATTTGGTGTGAGGAAACACAATCACATTACAATCAATACAATCTCTTGCAATTAACCTTATGCCACGGCTGCCATAAATGGCATAAGTGGTGTGTGTTAATTGTCTTACTCATCCCACACCATACTAGGGTCACGCCCTCCCTGTAGCACCACTTACCCAGGGGCCGTGCCATCCCTAGTCATCGATGTGAGGCACCACAATCACAATCATAATCACATCCATACAACATCTCATCTCATTATTCAAATTCATATCACGTACGCAATTCCATATCACATACATAACAGATAAGCTTAACAAAGTAGGGTTTACATACCCCTCAAGCAATTCACATCAATATCATTCATTCTTAACAAGTAATATAGCAATAACATCATTAATATAATAATCAATAGAATAATTAATGTAAACAGTAAAATCCCTAATTAATCCAAAATCTAGCTCACCGCATTTTCCTTACAATTGATTCTTCCTCCCAGATCATCATTCCTACACTTCGGCATATTTATAAACCTCAACACATATTATTTAATGGAACTAATAATTATCTGAATAAAATAATTATAAAAGTAATCATGATCTTAAAGAATTCTTCTTCTACCCAATTCCCTCATGTACTCTACATATAAATAATCCCTTTTTCCCCCGTACCTGGATAAATAGGAACTTGGGCAGAACCTCCTCCTCTCTTTCCTTAAACAGTAACCAGAACTAGGGCAGAACCTCCACCTCTCTCCTTAAACAAGGACCGGAACTAGGGCAGAATCTTCTCCTCGAGATTCCTCTTTCTCTCACTTCTCTTTTCTTTCCCCTCCTCTCTCTCTCTCTCTCCTTTATCTCTCTAGAATTTCCTTCTCTCAAGTTATAATTTTTCACCCCCCCATACCTCCTATTTATAGGCAACCTAGGGTACCCGAAACAGCCCGTATTGAATTCGGAACGGCCCGTTCCGAATCCTTCGAATCTGTGCAAATTTTTCAACTGGAACGACCCGATCTAAAATCGGAACGACCTATTTCCAAAAAGCAGAATGGCCCGTTCTAAAACCAGAACGGCCCGTTCTCAATCTCAGCAGAACGGCCCGTGCTCCCTCTGGAACGGCCCGTTCTGCAGGGAGAACGCCCCGTTCTCCAAGCAGAACGGCCCGTTCTACTTTGGAGAACGGCCCGTTCCAAGGCCGTTTTGCAACATTAAATTCAGCTCATTTCTAATGCTCAGAACGGCCCATTCCACTTTCGGAACAGCTCGTTCCGAGTTGCTCAAATACCCCTAATACCTTTATAAAATTACGAAAATGTCATCAGTAATTACGAAAATGCCATCAGTAAAAAAATAATAACAACTAGGTGTTACAAGGAAGGGAGATCAATTCGTGATTCCCTAACCTTTGGTTCTCTAATGATTCTTCTAGGAGTAGGTTGATAATATTCATCCAAATTTAAACTTCCTACCTCCTATTAGCTTGTGGAACTATGGGAACCTTTATGATTTTTCTTTTTTTGTTTTAGTTTTTCTAAAAAATTTGCCTCTTGTTGCTTAACCTTTTGTATCTCTTCTTCAAGCAAAGCAAGTTGTACTTCTCTTTCAATTCTTTCTTTTTCTTTGGCAAGTACCTCTTGCTTTCTCCAAAGTTTTAGTAACTTTAACTCCTTAACAAGGTGAGAAAACTTTTTTGGAGAGCCCAAATCACTATTACATTGAGAATGATTACTCATGGTTAAGTTTCAAGTAGGTTTTTAAATGCTATCACTAGTGGAAAAAAAGCTTTTAAAATCGGTTATTTTTAACTTTTAAAATTGGTTCCATAACCGATTTTAAAATAGCCGATTTTAAAAGTTAGACTTTTAAAATCGGTTAAATAACCGATTTTAAAAGTTAACTTTTAAGATCGGTTGTTTTATAACCGATTTTGAAAGTCTGGGTGCAAAAAAAAATTAAACTGGAACGGGCCGTTCCAAAACTGGAACGGTCCGTTCCAGGTTGTTAAAAAGGAGTGGGCCTTCTAGTATAGTTTGGCATGGGCCTTCTAGTATAGTTTGGCATGAGTTAAAACCAATCCAAAACGGCTCGTTCTCCTTGCAGAACAACCCGTTCTCCTTTCAGAATGGCCCGTTCTAGATTCAAAATTTACCCAAAATGAACCTACAACGAAAATAGAGACACTTGAAGAGCATGAGAAGACGAAAAAAGACACGAGAAGAGCATGAGAAGATGAAAACGAAAACGACAACGAAATTTACCTTTTCGGAGACTTTAGAAAATGAGAGCGTGAGAGAGTAAAAAACGAAATGGAGGGAATGATTAAAGAGAATGAGAATGGAGGGAAATATAAAAGGTTTCTGACGATACTTTTAAAATCGGTTATTTAAGAACCAATTTTGTATACTACATACAAAATCAATTCCTAAATAACCGATTTTAAAAGTAGCACTTTTAAAATCGATCATAAAATAACCGATTTTAAAAGTAGTTTTAAGATCTATCATTTTATGACTGATCTTAAAAGTTATGTCTGATGCAACTTTTAAGATCGGTTCTTTTGTAACCGATCTTAAAAGTTGTGTCATACATACCTTTTAAGATCGGTCATAAAATAATCGATCTTAAAAGTACTTTTAAGATCGGTTAAATTTTAACCGATCTTAAAAGTTTTTATATTATTTACAAAATTGCCACCGCGTCACTTTTAAGATCGGTTACCTTGTAATTGATCTTAAAACTTTGATTTTAAATCCAATTTTTGCACTAGTGTATGCAAAAAGAAAATATTTTTGAAATTTTTTAGGAACAAAACTAGCAATTGGAGGTCTAAGTATACAAATTGCACTATCAAGGGAGGTGAGCTACTAAGAGCCACCTAATAACCAAGCCTTTTCAAGTGGAAATTACTAAACTCCCTTGTGGTAGCTTCAATTCCACAAAACCTTTGAGAAAATTTTTTATGTTTAATGATTTTTCAAAGATTTTCTTGACTTTTATCTAAATTTGTGCAAATAAAATTCTACACAAACTAGTCGAATCTACAAGAGTAAAGCAAGCAATGGAAATTAAACAATAGCAAGAACAAGATTAACAAGCTAGTCGGTTTCCTAAGTGGAAGTTTGAAATCATGTGAAATTTTCAAGCCACTTCTACTAGATCTACACGTGAGTGATCTAAAAGGTTTGAGATATACCTGACCAGCTTCTTAATACTCCCTCCAAGCTATTACAAATTGATTGAATTGAAGAAAATAACAAGAAAATACAAGTAAAGCAAAAACAGAATTTAGTGACGGATTTGTAATGGAATTAGTAACGGATTTAGAGACAGATTTTCCAGCCACCAATTTCTTTCACTAATTCGTCCCTATTCTTGAAATTTCCTTTGCTCCTCTAAACCTGCACAATTGAACAAAATTTTTTAAAAGAAACAAGGCCTCCTCACAATGATGAAGGTAGGATCACTCTTGTGAAGGATCTTTAGGAGGTTAAAGGAGAATTTATGTATGAACAAGTCCAAAATCTCCTAGTCTTAGAATTCCTCTCCGTCTTCTAGGCTTTCTGAGCTAATGCTTGCTTCCTTTGCAATGGTTTGAGGTAGCTTCCAGTCATGGAATCCAAGAATAAAAACAGCAAAAGCACAATTAGGAATAGCTAAACCAAAGTAGAGTAAAATGTGACAAACATAAAGAGTTCCAATCAAGACTAAAAGACTAAAAATTAAGACTCACCTAAAGGTTGACACACAAGAAGAAAATTCCTAGATTAGCTCTAGAGTGGATTAAGAAAACTAAAATTTAAAAGAAAGAAAATTAATCAAGGAACCAATCAAGTTGCAAACCAGATTCAATGTAGTGGCTAAATTTCAATGTTCATTGATTCTCCTTGGCTTTTTCTACTTTTGTTTTCTTTTTTCTTTCTTTTTTTTTAATCTTCCTTTTTCAAATTTCTTTTGAATCAATGGAGAGCTCAATTGCCTTTTTCCAAAAAAATATTCCACCCACTATGGATCACAAATTAAATATGAATTTGCTCAAAATTTTCAGCTAGAAATAGTTCAAAATTGTATGGATTTTGGTGCATGTTCTATGTCAAAACTTGCTTGCTTCAAATCAAATTTTTCTTGCAAATTATTTTCAATATTGGTTCTATTTTTCCTCTATTTTACAAGAAATTTTCCAGATTCATAAACTCCAATTCATGTACCAAGATTGAACTACTTTAACTAGCCAAAAATCTAGGAGATGTTATCACAACTTTTAGACAAATTTTCTTGGAATTCAAAATGAAATACAAACATCAAGACATAATGGAATCCTAACTCTAAGAGTCCATCAATGAACTAATAATGGACATGAACTCAAATTTGAAAAATGAAAAACACATAAGAAAGGCACACAAAAAAGCTCTTGGCCAAAGCTGAAAATCAAGATACAAATGAAATTAAAATTGGCTAAACTAAGCACATCTCGATGTTTTGACAAAGAAATGAATAAACATGACTTCTAACAACAATTAGGATTCAAAAATTCAAAAACCACATGCAATTGAAAACAATGACCGAATCAAACAAAATGAATCAAGACTCAAAGAAACAAAACCGCACAAGGTAGAATCCTAGACACAAGTGATTGTGAAATTTAAGCAATCAATCACTAACACATGGATCTATCAAATTTCAACCAAAAATTAAATCCAAAACAGCGAGAAACATATGAGACCTATAAGAACACAAATCACAAAAAAGAAACCGGTGAAAAGGACAACTTAACCTCAAGGAAAGTAACCTTGCTCTGATACCAAAAATGATTGCAAAGCTAGCTGAAGAAGATTTATGATCTTCCCTTGGCTTTTCTCTGACCTTGGCACTCTTCCTTGATCCAAATTCTGGAAATTCAAATCCAGCAAAAAAAGGAGAAGAAGAACGGACTTGAAGTGGAAGGAAGCACCAAAGCAAAGTGAGCAATGGATTACTCACAAATGGAACTAAACCTAAAAGTTTTCAAGGCTCTAAGCTAGGCGTGAGAAAGTGACTTTGAGGAGAAAATAAGGCTGAATCAAATCTTATCAGAATTCTCTATTAGGTTCAAAGTGAATACAAATGTGAAGGAAGAGACTTAAATAGACAACTAGCCAAGCCAAAGTGGCACCAAGTTCAAATTTGAACTTTGGCGCCAAGAATTTGAATTTTGAATTCAAATTCTTTGGGATGCCATGTGCTGAATGTGAATCATGGCTAATTAAGCTTCATTTGGAGTGAATTTAAGATGCATTTGAGTGTGTACTTGTGCAACCACCCTTGGCTAAAACATGTGACTCAAATTCAACTTAAATGCATGCTAAATGAAACCTAATTTAAGCTAGTTTTTCCTTATTAAGTATTCCTCCAATATTCCTACTCTAATGGCCTAAATACAATGGCCAAACATATACAAAAAAAATAATAATAAAAGAAACAAAATGAACCCAATATTGGGTACCAAAAGCCCAAAACTAGGCCCATTAAGCCTATGGCCCAAAAGTGCTACTCTATGTGGTCCAAAATACAAGACCAAAACATATGAAACCTATACTAATATAATATATACAAAATAGAAGAAAATGGCTATCTCAAGTTGTGGCCCATGTGAAGAGCAAATTGGGCCTTCTAGGCCCATCGGGCCCATTGGGCCTTGACTGGCCCAAATCTTCATGTCTATCCCATTCATCTTGGTTCCTTCAAGATGTCACCTCTTGCCCTCCTAGGCATGATACCATCAGATGCACAACCCAAAGGGGTCAAACTTTGATACCAATTGAAGAAATAATGAAAGACAAAAAAATAGGGTCAATTATAGAGTAAGGATTTCAAAAACCTTTTTACAAAGAAGTAGTATAAGTTTGTAAAAAGTTTTTGTCCATTTGAAAGTGGAGAAAAAGGGAAAGAAAATGAACACGTTAATTTTTATATTTGGTTAACTTAACATGCACTATATCTAGTTACCTATAAACTCCAATATTGTTATGGCAAGGATACTCTAGACATGGGCTTGCTTTTGTGATCATCCAAATTGGAGTATTAGATGGTGACTAACCTATTTAATAAGTGTTACAAATTTTCAATTTCACACATTTTTAAAAGACAATTTTTTATGAAAACATTTTATGTTAAGTCAGACGAAGCAATTCCTAATAAGGTTTTGAATGAGACAAATATAATGCATACTGTTATTTCTAACGAATGTGTTAGTGTCTTAGATAAACATAAGTACAGGAAAGATGAAGAATAGAGAAGAGAAACGAAATCAAGACCAGCACAAAAAGGAAATAATAAAGCCTCAAATAATACAAGACCACAAACGATGGACTAATCTAAATTAAGGCATCCTAGATGGAGTTAAAAGTCTACACATCTGACCAGACTAAAGAAAAAAAGTCAAAATCTATCTTTTGGACAGAGACTCAAACATACAGACGAAACAAAAACAAAGAATGTTGAATTGCGTCTGAATTCTACTAAATCATAACGAGAAGCACTACTTATCATCCACACTCTTAGAAGAACACATGAATTCATCAAAAATAGGAGAAGAGAGAAGAGAAAAATGGAGTAGCGTTTATCCACAAGTCAAGTTGCATGTGTCAGAACAAGTACACCTACCAGTCAGTAAAAGATAATGCCTCTGCAGCTACAATGCCAAGAAAGTATAGAGATGTCTATGTCATGATTGAAGCTAGACATAGAAGTAAACATATGGTACAAAAGACTTCGTGTAACGTAGATTCAACGAGCAAACATTTAATGCAGGATCAAATGCATTGAATACAAGATCTACAAAGCCTGGACGAACTAAACAAGAAAATCAAAAGATGGTTGGTCAAGCAACATGGTTAGGTCCAAAACAGAAGAACATTCAACAAACACTAGACGAGGTCTATTACAAGTCAAAACCCTAAAGCATTAGATGAAAGGCCAAAATAGGGCTAAACTTGGAACAAGACAAAGATGTGTTAAACATCAGATGAAACCAGATGGCAAACTCTAATAAAAGAACAGTCAAAGGCAAGGCACATCATGAGAATTAGACAAATCAATTGAATAAACAAAGTACAATATGTGCATCAGACAACTATAAGTCCAACATCAGATGAAGGTGTGTCAAGGACAACCTCTAGCACAACAAAAGGAATCAGACGAAGCATGAGTCAAAGAACAGAAGAAAGTCAATAACATATAAGATGAAGGACAACACAAACTGAAAGACACATCAGACAAAGAACAAAGTCTGTCCATCTGTAACGTTGAACAAATCAAAATAAATTTAGAGCATTATTAAAATCAAATGCTCATACAAAAATCATAGATTGAGACGCATAGGACTAACAGACGTAGACAAAGGCTGCCATGAAAACACTTAAAGAATCAAGTCTCAAAGGAAAAATTATGGCATCGTCTACAATCACCTAAATGCTCTCAACATGATAGCGTGATGAAAGAAGAAGAAAAACACGCAAAAGAAAAAGCATGCATGTGTCAGAAAAAGTACATCATTTTTTCAGATAATGACAACACTCTACAGCTGTGTGACCGAAAAAGGACAAAAAGGTTCCTAGGTCTCTGCTAAATTCAGACACAGCTGCTAACAAGGCAAAGAAGACTTCACGCAAGGTCTTTAAATAAGAAGCAACATTTAATGCAAGATCATAAGCATTAAATGAGAGATCAAACTAGTCTTGAACGACTATATCTGCTTCAACGGACACTTGCAACGGGAAAATTCTACAAGGACTATATATATCACTACCTCAAACCGAAAAAGGTTAGCTGTTTGGCTTAGACTGATTAAAGTTAAACAAAGAGTGATATCCAGCCCATGAAGCAACGAAACCAGAGATAGAGCATAAAGAGTCAAATGTACCATAGTGTATTCATCTCTGTAGACTAAGGAGTTCCAAGTGTATCTTAGGAACATGAACCTTAGTGAGTGTATTCAACTTATGTATCCTCTCTATGAGAGTAATCCAAACACTCAATCGTTGTAAGAACTAAGGTTGCATACCTTAGTGAGTGTACAAATCTATGTTTCCTCTCTATGAGAGAAACCCAAACACTCAAACCAAACCTGTCTAGTTAATGTATATAAAGCCTAAAGAGTGAAAAGGATAGGGAAAGAATACTTGTAAAGCCTGGAGAGGCTTGTCAAAGAATATTCACTATGAGCCATAAGTGGCTAAGTAAAGAATACTAGTGTCGATGAGTGAAGTTGACGGGCTAGGAGTTGGTTGAGAATACTCACTAAGAGCCAAAAGTGGCTGAGTAAAGAATACTAGCGTTGATGAGTGAAGTCGACGGGCCAGGAGTTGGTCGAGAATACTCATTGGGAGCCAGAACTGGCTGATCAAAGAATACTAGCGTCAACAAGTGAAGTTGATGAGCTAGGAGTGGTTGATAATACTTGGGACCAAGAGTGGTCGTTGTACACACCCAATTTCATCCGGGGGCACATAAACAAGGAAATGGACCTCCGTTATGAAGGGAAGGAGCTTCCGAAGCATGGAAACAACAGGACATGACATTAGAAGACCTAAAGCCGAAATAAGCTGGTTCTGATAGCCTAGAACGGGCTGTTCCAAGATCGGAACGGGCTGTTCCCAAAACGGAATGGCCCGTTCCAAAACAGGTTGTTGTAAGCAAGATTTGAACCCAGAACAGGTCATTCCACTTTAGGAATGGGCCGTTCCAGATTCTTATTTTTACCTATAAAAAACTTGCTCAGAACGGGTCGTTCTAAAACTGGAACGGGCCGTTCCAAATCATCAAATGGGCCTAAAACCCTAGTTTGGAACAAGTCGTTCTATAACAGCTTTGTGTAAGTAAAATTCAAACCCAGAACGGGCCGTTCCACTTTTGGAATGGGCCGTTCCAGTTTCTTATTTTACCCATAATTGACTAGCCCAGAACAGGCTGTTCCGAATTCGGAACGGGCCATTCTGGCCCCCTTCTGATGCCTATAAATAGAAGATTCAGACACAATTCTCAAGGCGGCCAGAGAAATTTTGAATAAGACTCCTATGAGCACGAAAATTCTCTATCTCTCTTCCTTCTATTGTATTTCTTGAGATTTGTGTCGCATCTCTATCTTCTCTCTCCCTCCTATTGTATTTCTTGAGATCTGTCAGGCATACTGTAGTGTGAAACGTTGCCACAAAGCACCTTTTCCATATTTGAAGATTCAATAAAGCTCGTTCAAGAGGTATTTCAGTCAATCTTCTTCTCTTCCTTTTATTTCTCATCTTTATCTCCTTTTTTGTTATAATAAATGTCATAATGTAGATATTTTAGGGTTAATCGCTTGATTTATATTTTAAGCATGTAAATAAACATTAATAAAGGGGATTCAATATTTAATTTATTAATTCTTATCGTGTTAATTTCATCATAGGGTACCGATTTTTAGGGCGTTGTAGGGGTGCTTAATACCTTCCCTACACGTAACCGACCCCCGAACCCAATTCTGGTTATCAAGGCCATTATTGGACTTTCAAAAACCTTTTCTTTTTCCAATGTTTTGAGTAAAACATTGGTGGCGACTCCATGAACCTATTTTCAAAACCATTAATTAAGGATTAGTCTGGTGTCCGGGCATTCCTTAATTGATGAGATTTTTAAAAGGATGTCTAAACCATAGGTCGCAAGATCAGAAATTTTTGGGTTACAAAAGTCGTGACCTGGATGGTCTATAATACTCACTGCGAGCCTGAAGAGGCTGAACAAATAATTCTTGCACTTCATTAATTATCTAATGAAACCTTTCATTTGAAGGAGATTGGACGTAGCTTAATTTGTGTGAACCAGTATAAAATACTTGCATTATACTTTAATGTTTTTAAACGCACTTTATTTGGTCGATCTAATATACTGAAAAATTCATCTAATGCTTATCGTTTATTAAAACTATCTTCAGACGAAAACCATACTTGTTCAACTTGATATCCTAAAGAACGGTTTTCGTTTAAGAAGTATTTTTCCTAAGCAGACGATAAGATCCCAGACGCAAAAGTATTTTGTTAAACTAACCCTGAGCAGTTCTAGTTTAATTTTCACTAATATTATTTTACTAGACGAAAAAATGCCTTTTTGCGAAAACGTTTTTAAAATTCCTTTGTTCACACACACACACATATTCAACCCCCCTTCTATGTGTTTTTCATCTAACTTCATTTTATTCCTTGTGTCTTCTACATGGTTGATGAATGATTTTTTTAAAGACTTACACAACTGTATTTTTTTTTAAAGACTTAAACGAAAAGAATACTTAGGTTGATCTGGTAGTGGCTTGCTAATGAATACTTTGTATCTTTGTGAAATATAGTTAAACTTCATTAGTTATTCATGAACTAGACATGGTCTTAGTGGCTAAGATGAACCAATATAAATTCTTTGAGACGTTTGATGCTTCATCTACAACGTCTAGTTAGTGTGTTGATTTCGTTGCTTTAGTGAAAGTGTTTTAGTTTTTGATACATATAATTCAAACCGCCATTTTGTTTGTTTGTCTTTTTACTCCACATATCATATCGTTGAAATCGATAACTTTTGGAGCTTCAACCTCTAAAATTCATTTGCTTGATGCTTTTTCCTTAATTTATATCTAATGAAGTGTGTTTTTAATATGTTCATTTGAGTTGTCAACCTTTGTATTAAATGCATCTCCTTATCAAGTATTCTCCTACCTTATAGTAAGGAGTCCTTATAGCTTTGTCTACAACTAAAAACAACTTTTCTTAAGGTAGTTGGGAAATATGGTAGAGGAGCTAGCTTTGGTAGAGCATCGTGACAACTTTTTGACTTTGAGGTTGGTGAAAACATGTTTCATCCAAACCTTAAGCAAGATCAATGCTTGCATTCCTTTGAGAGTAAGTTTTTGCACTCCAAAAAGAATAATACCATTAATCGAAAACATGAATTACAATAGTCTTAAGAATTTATTTGGGTTATAAATTTTCTACTTGCTTTATTTGCCATTTTTTGTATAAGCATATAATTGTTTTAAAAAGTGTCATCCTCAAAGTGTCTTATGAAGAAGCAAGAGCACAACCTTTACTATGTTACTTCATCTTCTCAATCTTTAATAAAACTATTGTCCACCAGAGAAAATATGTGTTAAGCCTACATAGGCTTATCCTTGCCTTAGCAAATTACCTCATTAGAAACTAAGTTTAAACTTCCTCTCCTTAAAATTTGTTATAAATACAACCTTTACATCCAAGCTTAGGTCTGAAAAGGCTTATTGTAAAGAATAATAAGTAAGAATTCTTACACTAACCTTTGTGTTAGTGGAAACTTTATAGCTTGAAGGTAATTAGACATAAATTGATTGAATGAACTAGTATAAAGTTTTTATGTTCCTTCTTTTATGCCTACATATTTTGTAGAATTTTTTTTTGATAACTTATCATTAGTTTATTTATCCTAGTGAAAAGGTTTTGGAAAATCTAAATACACACATTCACCCTTCCTCTTCTGTGTGTCTTTACCTTTCAAAATATTTTATTTTAAAACTAAATAAATTTCATAATTATTAAAATAAATGATAAAAATTTAAGGGAGGACTTTACTTAAAGAAATTGTGTTCAAATAAATATGAATACAAATGGGGATTTTATAAAATGCATGTACGGAAACGATAAAAATATATGGATAATATGAAAATTGTATGTTTAAACATGTTACAAGTAGCATCTAGACAGTTGTAAATTACTTGAAAAAAAAATTTGTGAAACATCCAAATTTATATCAAATAAATTATTGTTATAGGTTAGCAAAAGTTACTTCCCAAAACTTACTCATAATAATAAAGTCATATTAAAGATATGAAGTTAATTGCTAAAAATACACCCGTAAAATCGAATTAAAAATGTGTCATTTTCCACTTAAAATCAAAATTTTAAACGTCATTTATTAATGAAATAAAATATATATATATCACTAGCTTACCTTATGTCATATTCACCTAGTCATAGTCTAAGTATTTCTAAGAGATGACAAATTTCTATAGGACTTTTCCTACAACATTCCTTATAGTTGTTATTTATGTATTGTTCACTAACAATGCTATAACAATTGCAACTCACTTTTCTCCTTTGACACCAATTCATGAATACTATGATAATAAAGGGGATCGTAACCTTGTACTACCACAAGGTAATGTTTATCATGTTGCACATGAAGTTCCAAGAGGTCCAAATCCAGGTCATAACGTTATATTGCCACCAGTTATTGCACCTCTAGTTCCATCAGGTCCTAATCCAAGTCGTAACCTTGTATTTTCACCAAGTATTACACGCCAAGTTAATAAAGGTGATCATAACCTTGTATTTCCACAAGGTAATGTTTATCATATTTCACATGAAGTTCCATTAGGTCCTAATCCAAGTCGTAACCTTGTACTTTCACCAAGAATTGCACATCAGGTTCCATCAATTCATGTATACTATGATAATAAAGGTGATCATAACCTTGTATTGCCACAAGATAATGTTTATCATGTTTCCCATGAAGTTCCAAGAGGTCCAAATCCAGGTCATAACGTTGTATTGCCACCAATTATTGCACCTATAGTTCCATCGGGACCTAATCCAAGTCGAAACCTTGTATTTTCACCAAGTATTGCATCCCAAGTTTATAAAGGCGATCATCACCTTGTATTGCCGCAAGGTAATGATTATCATATTGCACATGAAGTTCCAAGAGGTCCAAATCCAGGTCATAACGTTGTATTGCCACCATCTGTTGCATCTCTAGTTCCATCAAGCCCTAATCCAAGTCGCAACCTTGTATTTTCACCAAGAATTGAACGTCAGGTTCCATCAGGTGCAATTCTAGATCATAACCTTATCTTGCCACAAAGTAATGTTTATCAAATTGGACGTCAAATTCCATCAGGTTCTAATCCACGACATAATAATTAATTTTGTTGTGGTTAACAGAACAAATTTCAACTGAGTACAATTTATTTTATTTTAGGAGAGGCCTAGCTCTAGATCCAATATATTACAATTAGTTGTAACCTAATAATGTTGATTATATTACAAGGGAGCATTTTTAGCTCAAATTCAATTCATGTCTTTTTCAACTCTTGTATACTAGAATAACAGTATAACAAAATAAGCCTTAAAGTAAAGTTGAAAAATATTTTTAGACCATTTTCATTTGTAGGTTGCTACTATATCAAATTGGTTAAATATTTATTTTATTATTATCTAATTTTCAAAATAAACTTTATTTTTCCAAATATAAATTTTGTATCCCTAAGTAAAATTAATAAAATTAAAAATTAAAAAATATTCAAGGATCACTAAAGCAATTATTAAACTCACAAAGAACAACTTGTTTTTCATGTTTGTATATATGTTAGAGCATAAATTAGTTATTTAAATTTTTTATGTTGGGAAACATGACTAAAGAGGATGGATCATTTTATGATTAGAATATTTTCAATTTCAAGTTGAATTAGTTGTGTTGATGGAATATTCTATACAAATATATGAAGTTAGAACATGGATAAAGCCAACCTAGATTAATATTTTTTCAGTCACTAGACAAATAACCTATGTCGAGTTCAATACTATGAATTTCTACACAAATCAAAAACATGAGGAATTGTGATTTTAGGGTACGTAGTGACCAAACACTTGCACTAAAATTGAATGTATAAATAGTATAAAATAATATATAAAAAAAGTCTGAAAATACCAATAAGAACTATACATTTCTAACCATTTATTTTCCTTCACAACTATATTTACATTTTAGTTGATTACAACATTTTTTTTTAATTCTATTTGCACTCAACTTTCTTTTAATAAAAAAAATATACATACACACTTTCCTTATCAAAATTTCCTAAAGGGAATGAATAAGTTTCTTTTAATTCATTTCATTCGCTGATTCATCTTATTTCAAAGCAGGCATAATTTGATAATCTTTCACATTTGTCTAATCACAATTGGCATAAATTCATTCGCATTCAATGAGCATTAGCAAGTCTTAACATTAATATTGTAATAAGCAGAATAAAAAATAAAATTATATAACTTAAAATAAAGAACTTTACATATACTTAACTTATATTTTTAGATGGACCCACCAAAAGACTATGATATGGTATTATTTGAATGAATGGTTTTCTTTATTGAACAGATATTTATCAAGAACCTTTGAAATGTTATCCAACATAAAATAAAAATAAATAAATAAAAGTGTAAAACTCTATCACACTAAAATAGGGGTTGAATAGTGTCAAAAACTATATTCCACCAACTTATAGTAACTTGAATGAAATTTGTAGATGATAAAATAAGCATAAAATAACTAAGTGAGAAGAGAATGAGAGATCTACACAAATGTTTTCATATTGGTTTCTCTCTAACATTGAGACTACATGCAATTCTTAATCAATGAATCATGTCCACTTTACTAAGTCTATTTGCAAACAAATACTCTTTCAACTAGTACAACCCAAGTATTCTTTTACACAAAGTCATTCTTGCCTTTAAATACCCATGTCCTTTTTAGTAACAAATGCCTCCCAATGTTTTCCAAAATAATTAGTATAGTGATTGTAGAAATGTTATTTTTAAGGGTGAAAGGAATGGTGTGAGTATTAATAACAAAAATATAAATACAGATATAAAGATTGTTTGAGATCATGGCTGAAGTTCATGAATCTCCGGGATGATTTCTAATATGTATATATATGTGCGTGTGCAGACGAAGAACGAAGCACTTCCAGCAAGGTTTTGAATGAGACAAATATAATACATATTTTTATTTCTAAAAAATGTGTTAGTGTTTCAGAAAAACATAACTACAGTTAAATTGAAGAAAAAGCATATGCATCAGATGATACAAGATGACAGACGAAAGGCCAACACAAGCATCCAACAAGCCAAATCAAGAACAAGACAAAAGCATGTCAAGCACAACCTAAAGAGAAACATAAAGACTCAGACGAAAGTTGATCAAAGATCATTTGAAAGTCTGACCATATACAAGTTGACCAGAAAAAAGGAAAAGTCAATGCGTTAATGATAAATTCTCAAACAAAGGTCAAGTCTTGAGCTACACATAGACTACCAGACACAGAAGAAAGTTGTCATGCAATCACCTGAAGAATCAAGCTTCAAAGGGCAATTTGAATATCATCCACTCTCATAGGGGAACACACGAAGTCAACGAAACTGTGAAAAGAAAAGAAGAAAGGAGAAGATCAAGCACAAAACTAAAGGCATGCATGTGTTAGAAAAAGTACATTACTTTTTCAGACAAGGACAAAATTCAACAGCTATGTGACCAGAAAAGGACAAAAAGGTTCCTAGGTCCCTGCTAAATTTAGACACTACTGCTACCAAGACAAGAAATAATTCACGCAAGGTCTATCACAGAAAGCCACATTTAATGCAAGAATTTGAGCATTAAATGAAAGATCAAACTAGTCATGAACGACTATATCCGCTTCAACGGACACTTGCAACAGGAAGATTTCACAAGACTATATATAGGTCACAATGTTGAACCTGAAGGGGCTGGCTGTTTGGCTCAAAATGGTTCAAGCGAAGAAAAAGAGTGATATCCAACCCATGAAGCAACAAAACCAGAGACTGCAAATGTACCTTAATGTATTTCTCTCTGTAGACTAAGGGGTTTTAAGTGTAACTTATGAACGTGTGCTTAAGGAATATAACAAGTTATGTACTCTCTCTCTCTGAGAGTAAACCACACTCAATCATTGCAAAAACTAAGGATGAAAACCTTAGTGAGTGTATCAACCTATGTATCCTGTCTATGAGAGTAGCCCAAACACTCAAACCAAATCTATTTAGTCATCATATGTAATGCTTGAAGAGGTTAAGGAAAGAATACTTGTAAAGCCTGAAGAGGCTTTGATGGAGGACCATCCTTGGAGCTTCATGTCGACCCATCAATAGGTCCATGGCAAGGAGATTGGAAGAGGATATAAGAGCTAACAACCTATAGACATGCTTCTTGTGGTTAAACGATATTGATCAATCTCTTAAGCCTTGTTAGCATAGAATTTATCTTTTATGCCTATTTTGCCCTTGTCTTTATTTTTCCCATTTTTACCCTTGTATTTTGGGTATCTTAGACATAGGATTTATTTTAATTATATTTCCCATTTTACCCTTGTATTTTGGGGTATTTTAGTCATCGGATTTATTTTCACTTGTATTTCCTATTTTACCCTTGTATTTTGGGGTGCCTTAGATTATAGGATTTTATTTTTGGACTAGGGTATTCTATTAGGGTGAGAAATAGTCCTAGATGTATTTTTTTGTGAACATTGATCTATTTTTGGACTTGGAAAGGCTTAGGCCCAAGTGAAAGGCACCTAAGTTGCATGGTCTTATCATGCACCTAGTTGTAGCTTAGACAAACCCAACGATTCTATCCTTGGCCAACAAGTAGCATCTAGGGTTAATTTGGGTTTCATTTGAAGTGCATTTGGCATGAAAATTTCGTCCATACACTCCCAAATGCAACCCTAGATTCTCCCTCCCCTCTAAATACCCTAAATCATGCACCTTGTAAATACTTTGAAATATATGAATTTGAGTGAGCATTTTTTGCCTCAAATCCTCTCCTTAGTCACCTAGGTCATCACGGCCTAGACCTTCCCTCTCCTCCCTTGAGTGATTTTAGGGTTTATTGAGTGGTCTTCACCCCAACTTGGTGAAGTGAGCGAACCTAGAACCACCTAGACACATTTCCTTTCCACTTCCTCCTATTCGCCCACCAAAAACACCTCATGCCCATCATCCTTATTTCTCCACCCTTGAAGGAACATCCAACATTGAGGTCATCACCTTGGCCTTAGAAAGGAGTCTCTCTCCCACCTTGGACGTCTTGGTCTCTCCCATGGTGGAAGGAGTCTATCATTTGGTATCATGAGCTTTGGTTATCTTCGAGGGTAACTAGTATTTTTTCCTTTTCTTTTGAGTCCCATTTTTGCATCTTCTTTGTGTCTTTGTCATCCATGAAAACCTTTCTAAAAATATCTTATTATATTGCTCCATTGTTCATTATGTTTTCATGAGCCTCATTTTGTGCATTAGGGTTTTTCTTGAGTCTTAGGTTCTTGTGTGCCATTTTTTTATTTTTACTCTTGTTTGCTGGAAAAAATATATTATGAACATCAAGGACATCTTTTGCATCTCTTTTTGATCTTTTTACCTTTTAAGTTTTGTCCAAAGTGTGTTTCTCTCACCCATCTCAAAAAGACAAAAATTTATATGTATGATGCACCAACTTGATGTATAAGAAAATGAAAATATGCATGTATGTGTTCTTTTCCATGAGGTGGCCAAAATTTCCTGCACCATTTTAGAGTTCATTCATGCATGTTTATTAGTCCTTGGCATGCTCCAAATTTGTGTTGAAATCTATGTGTTATTTGCTTCCTACACATACATGATTGGCCACCTTTCCATGATCATCATTACTTGATTATTCCTTTGTCCTTTGTGCACATGTGTGAGTGACTAAATTTTGTGTGTGAGTGCTGGAATCTTTGGAAAAATCTGCACCAGAAAGAAAATCATACAAGACACTCTCCACTCACAATATGCCTCATCACCCACTCATGTATTGTCACTTGTCTCTCTAAATTTGACTCCTTTATGTGCTATATTTTTTTAATCACCCACAAGTTTAAAAACCAAGAACATTTAAAAAGAAAATAGAATAAAAATCAGGACAGAAAAATTGAAAAAAAAAATGTGACCAAAAAGGCCAAAAGAAAACAAAAGAAAAAAAAAACAAAAGGACTTGTTGCTAGACTTGTGGACATTGGACCTAATTACCTTTGCACATTGGAGTTGGACTTGGACTGAATTTTGGACCTATTTTGAGACTCAAAACTGTGGCTGGACTTTACGAAAAAAGGACCTAAAATTCACAAGTGCAAACCATTAAAGTTTTAACTCCCTTCTAGTGCCATTCTAGGACTTTTCCTTTGTGTGCTAGCCTTTTTATTATGTCTTAATTTTTTTCTTGTCTTCTCTGGAACTATTATGTTTGTCTCATTAATCACTCTTTGAGTTTAGATTTTTAATTGAGCTTTTTCAGTTTTTATTCCTTTGACCTCCTTCTTGTTCTTGGTTGGTTTGTTATCTTTGGGTGTAGGTGAAGTACTACCTCCAAGAAACCCTTAGCAAAATTTATTTGGGGATTGAGTGGAGATTAAATCTGTGGGAACCAAAGTGCTTTGGAGAAGGAAACCATATCTCAAAATTGCAAACATCAAAGGAGAGGACTAACCTAGTTTGTTTCTTGTGAAGGGGAGCCAAATTGGAGGAGTTGAAGACTTTTAATTTTCTTTTTTTCTTACTTGTTCTTTTTTGCTTAATTTTCGGCCTCTTATATTTTGGGCCTTGATTCTCATTATTTTTTTGGGTTGTAATTGGCCATTTTAAACCTCTTCATTTTAGGGTAACTCGAAGTAGTGCTTGTGGGAGTGACTTGAATACCACCAAGGTCACTTCAAGCTCCCACCCTAGGGAATCCGATTAGCATATGCTTTAAGTTGCTTTTCTGTGCATGTTTTATAGCTTTAGTAGTATATTTTCTTAGGTTCTTTATTCCTACTTGTTCGTTTTAGAAGGCTACAAGTTGTCTACTAGAGGGGCCGTGCACAAATACACCTTATTCTTGTGCAAAATTGTTTTGTAAGAAAAGTGTCAAAAGGGCTTAGTGATTTCTACTTGAAGAGGCTTGGTTTTTAAGTGATTCTTAGTAGTCCACCTCCCTTGATAGTTCACTTTGTGCACTTAAGCCTTTTTACACCAATCTTACACCTTAAAAACTTTTTGTGAAAATCTTTTCATCACTTACTCTTTGTGAAAACCTTTTTGCTAACCTTTTTGAAACATATTTGTGAAAAACTTTTTGATCAAAGATGAGTGATCATTCTAGTGTACATGGTCATAATTCTTGTAGTACTAGGTCTAGTTTTGGGGATGAACTTAGGCAATTAAAAGAATACTTGAGAAAAAAAGAGGAAGAAAATATAAAATGAGAGGAAGAGCTTAAGAAAAGAGAAAAAGAAAATGCTAGAAATAATGAGGAAATAAGACAACTACTTGCTAGACTAGTTATGAGAGGGGAAGCTACTGGGTCAAACCCTAGATTTACCTAACCTAAGTCCTCAAAGGGCAAGGGGTTAGAATACCTTCAAGTGTTCATGAGGAGGAAGGGCATCACACCCAACCTCCAAGTGAGATCTTTTATAGTAGTCATCACAATGATGATTACTATCAAAGACCCCCAAGGACACATAAACATAGGGAGTCTTCTAATAAGGAACCCAACATCACTCTTCCTTCATTTCATGGGAAAGATAATGTAGAAACATACTTGGATTGGGAAATGAAAGTGGAACAATTGTTCTCTTGCCATGGAGTGAGTGAAGAAAGGAAGGTTTCTTTGGCAACCCTTAGCTTCCAAGGACATGCCATGTATTGGTGGAACTCCTTGTAGACCCCTAAAATTGTCCGGGTCGGAAATAAGACTCGAAAACTCTCGAAGACCGAAGGAAAGTCAGCCGGAAGGACTCCTGGAAGACCCTGGAAGACCCTAGGATGATTATTCGTAGGTTTAGAAGTCTTAGAATAGCTTAAAATAAGGATGTGGGAGGATTGAAGCTCAATACGGCCTCCTAGAAGTTCAGTACGGCCGTACTGAACAATTTGAACTACAATACGGTCGTACTGAAACCAATACGGCCATACTGAAGTTTTTGAACTTCAGTACGGCCGTACTGAAACCAATACGGCCGTACTGAAGTTTTTTGAACTTCAGTACGGCCGTACTGAATTCAATACGGCCGTACTGTAGTTCAAAACTTCAGTACGGGCCGTATTGATGTCAGAGGCCGTACTGCGCCTCACTCCTTTATATAGGACGTCATTTGGACGTCATTCCACACATTTCCACACTTTTGGCACACATTTGGAGCATTTCTCCACCCTCTGGCTGAGTATTCTAGGGTTTTTGAGCAGTGTTCTGCCCTAGAAATCTCTCCGAGAGCCGATCCGACGAAGTTCTTGAGTTCTGAGCATTTAGCTTGAGGATTCGAACTAGTCGAAGGGAAATCTTTTTGATTTCCATAGTAAAAATTAATCTTTAGGGAAGGAGCGAGCGAGCGTGTAGTGGGAAGGAGCGCCAAAAAGCCTCCTAACGTCTATTTGAATATATAAAAGCACGCTTCAAAGGTTTCTTTTTCAAATCCTTCCTTTTATTGCTTTCTGATTGTTGCATCGCATGTTTAAATTATTCATCATGTAAATATTCCGCTTATAATCGTTTCTAATAAATAGGGGTAATTTAGTAATTTTACACTGTTATTTATGAAATAATCCGTCCTAGGGAACCCGAAAGGGGCGTTGTGGGGTGCTAACACCTTCCCCGCACGTAACCGACTCCCTTACCCAACTCTGGTTGTAATGGCCAAGTTTGATTTGCGAAAATCAATTGCCTTATCCCTTTTTCCAATGTTTTGAGTAAAACATTGGTGGCGACTCCAAGAACCCTTCTTTTTGCGAAAACCACTAATCCATGGAGGGTCCCGCTTGGGATTAACATGGATTGGTGAATCATTTAATAAAATTGTTAGTTCGATGAGGTCTCAGTTTGAGAATAAGTCGTTCTAACAATCCATCATTTTTCAAAACATTAAAAAGAGTCCGACCATCGTCGCGAATGCCAATGTCCGTTTCGGCGGGTGGCGACACTCCTTAGAAAAAGAAAGGAGAATAAATCAAGAGCCTCAAATCCAATATTGGAATAAGCTACGTAGTGCCTTGAGAAGGAGGCATATTCCTACATAATATGACCGAGAGCTTATGGATAAGCTACAAAGGTTGAAACAAGGGTCATCTAGTATGGAAGATTATAGGCAATCTATGGAGTTGCTAATGATGAGGGTTGGGATAAGGGAAGAAGAGAGGACCACCATCTCAAGGTTTCAAAGTGGTATTAACCTTGAAATAAGACACAAAGTTGAAATCCTTCCATATAGAGATTTGAATGAGCTTGTTCAACTTTATTCTAGAGTGGAACATCAACTTAAGAGAAAAAACTCCACTCTCTATTATTCCAAGAATTTTAAGAAGGAGGGTCACTCTTCCCAATCTTATCCCAAAGAAGAAAAAAAAAATAAAAATCATCTTTCAAAGCACCTTCCAAAGAATCTAAGTCAAGTGAAATTAAGTGCTTCAAGTGTCTTGGAAGAGGACATATTGCTTCTCAATTTCTTACATAGAAAACTATGGTTTTAAAAGCCCAAAACCACTATGGTAGCCTTGATGAAGCTACTTCATCTTCCTATAGTAGTGAAGATGAAGCCATAGATTCCGAGGAAGAAATCTTACCTTGTGAAGGAGACTTATTATTGGTTAGAAGGCTCCTTAGCAACCAATCTAGTGAAATTGACCAATCTCAAAGAGAGAACTTGTTTCAAACTAAATGCAAGGTTCTAGAAAGAACTTGCTCTCTCATTGTAGATAGTGGGTCTACTTCTAATTGTTGTAGAACTAGATTGGTTGATAAGCTAGCCTTGACTACAAAACCTCATCCTAAACCTTACAAAATACAATGGATCAATGAGGAAAGAGGTATTGTAGTTAACCAACAAGCAAGCATACCAATCTCCATTGGCAAATATCAAGAAGAAGTTTTGTGTGACATAGTACCATTAGAGGTTAGTCGTGTCTTGCTTGGGAGGCCATGGCAATTTGACAAGAAAACAATCCATGATGACCACACAAATAAAATAAGTTTCCAACACTTGGGTAAGAAATTTGTATGGTGTCCTCTATCACCTTTTCAATTGAATGAGGACCAACTCAAATTGAAAGCCAAGAAATATGAACAGGAAAAAAGCAAAAACAAAAATAAAAAGAAAAGAAAAGAAAAGAGTTTTTCCTTTGGAAATAAGGAAGGGCTAGGTTCAAGAGAACCTTAACCCTTGTGCCATCCTCATTCTTTTAGTGCCAAAGAAAGATGGCAATGGAGGATGTGCACCAATTTTAGAAAGTCATCAATAAATATAGGCACCCAATCCTTAAGCTAGATGATTTGATGAATGTCTTGCATGGGGCCATTAAATTTTTCTAAATTTACTTATATGCATGCATGGTGATGCCTTTTTGGGCCTCCCCACTACCCCTAGCACTCTCATCCATCTAATCATGTACTTAAGGATTGAGTAGAAAAGTTTTAGTAGTTTATTTCCCTAAACTGTGGTCTCACATCTTTTGAAGGGACCAATGGAATGGATGAGCTTAAAGATTTGATGTCAAATCCTTCTCAAGAAGGAGGGGATGATGGAGGACTATCCTTAGAGCTTCATGTGGGACCCCCCAATAGGTCCATGGCTAGGAGATTGGAAGAGGATATGAGAGCTAACAACCTATAGACATGCTTCTTGTGGTTAAAGGATATTGATCAACCTCCTAAGCCTTGTTAGCATAAAATTTATCTTTTATGCCTATTTTGCCCTTGTCTTTATTTTTCCCATTTTTACCCTTGTATTTTGGGTATCTTAGACATAGGATTTATTTTACTTGTATTTCCCATTTTACCCTTGTATTTTGGGGTATTTTAGTCATAGCATTTATTTTTACTTTTATTTACTATTTTACCCTTGTATTATGGGGTGCCTTAGATTATAAGATTTTATTTTTGGACTAGGGTATTCTATTAGGGTGAGAAATAGGACTAGACGTATTTTTTGGTGAACATTGATCTATTTTTGGACTTGGAAAGACTTAGGCCCAAGTGGAGGGCACCTAGGTTGCATGGTATTATCATGCACCTAGTTGTAGCTTAGCCAAACCCAAAGATTCCATCCTTCGCCACCAAGTAGCATCTAGGGTTAATTTGGGTTTCATTTGAAGTGCATTTGGCATGCAAATTTTGGTCATACACTCCCAAATGCAACCCTAGATGCTCCCTCCCCTATAAATACTCTAAACCATGCTCCTTGTAAATACTTTGGAATATATGAATTTGAGTGAGCATTGTTTTGCCTCAAATCCTCTCCTTAGTCACCTGGTCATCACGACCTAGACCTTCCCTCTCCTCCCTTGAGTGAGTTTAGGGTTTATTGAGTGGCATTCATCTCCACTTGGTGAAGTGAGCCAACCTAGAACCACCTAGACACATTTCCCTTCCACTTCCTCCTATTCGCCCACCATAAACACCTGACGCCCATCATCCTTATTTCTCCACCCTTGAAGGAACATCCACCATTGAGGTCATCACCTTGGCCTTAGCAAGGACTCTCTCTCCCAACTTGGACGTCTACGTTATAATATCCATTTTTTTATTATCTATTAATGGCATTTTCGTAAATTTTTTTAAGGTATAGGGTGTTTTGGTAATTTTGGAATGGGCTGTTCCAAAAGCGGAACGGGTCGTTCCAAGCACCAAAAATAAACTAGTTAAGAAGTTGAGAACGGGCCTAGAACGGGCTGTTCCAAAAGGAGAACGGGGCGTTCTGATTTTGGAACGGGACGTTCTGATTTTGGAACGGGTCGTTTTGGTTTTGGAACGGGTCGTTCCAGTTCAAAAATTTTCGTAGATTTTTCAGGCCCAGAACGGGCGTTCCGCTTTTGGAACGGGCCGTTCCGGGTAGGAGGGGCGAAAATGCTATAAATAGGGGCCTTGGGGTGTTGGAAATGCATGCCTTGAGAGAGAAGAATTCCTAGAGAGAGAAAAGGAGAGGAGGGGAAAGAAAAGAGGAAAGAGAGGAAGAGGAATCCAGTAGAGGAGGTTCTGCCAGGGGAGAGAAAAGAGGAGGGAGAGGAGGAGGTTCTGCCCGAGTTTCGGTTCTTGTTTAAGGAAGAGAGAGGAGGAGGTTCAGCCCGAGTTTCAGTTCAAGTTTATCCAAGTAAGGGTAGTACTTATAAGACTTAATATAGTATGTATGAGCATGATAGGGGTAGTATAACTTTTAATATGCTATTTTGTTTATATGAAGATTGTCATTTGTTTAAGTTGATGGTTGTTTTAGGTGTTTAATTATTCATGTTATTATATTGAATGATTTGGCATGGTTATGGAAAAGTTTATATGTAATTAAGAAATATGCTATATGTGTGTGGAAAGCTAATAGAACTTAGAGGAGTAAGGTTATGGTATGGATTAGATCTCTTGGAGAGATCAGGATATAATCTTTGGAAAAATATGGAATTTGGGAATCCCATGGTGAGGATTCTAATATGGAACTTTTCCAAAGGTTATATAATAAACCACTTCAGATGTTAGGTGGATTCTGAAGTACTCCTCTAAGTATTCTATTTGCTACCGATATGGGTCCAGGCCGAGTCATATCGATGGATGAGGTGGCCACGATCACCAGGGTTACGTGATGACGTAATCCAACTGTATATTTTCCATGAGAGGTTAGGCGTGAGACATGGGTTGATGACATGTTTCACAGTATCAACACTTGGTTTGGATGTGTTGAGGCCAACATTTGGTTTGGATGTGTTGGTTACATCATGGATTATACAGTGGTGTGACTTTGTTTTGGATGTGGAATATGTATACATATGGTATGGATTGTATACATTGGTTATGGATTCTGTATTATCATAAAATATGTATGCATTGGCATGGATGTGTATACATTATATTTTGGATTGGTCTATATTTAGCTTGGAAATGACTTGTTGGTCTGGATAAATACTGTGGATAAATATCTGTTTAATGATATTTTATTATGATGTACTATGATTGGTTTTATATGTGCTAACCCTTATATTTCCATGATGGACTGTGATGATCTCACTATGTGGGGGAGCATATCAGGTGTGAGGCCTTGGGATAGCAAGGAGTCTTTTTGATAGCTGCTTTGAGAAGTGGTTAGGTTTAGAGCTTGACCAGCACCTAGGGTGTCTTATTTTGATGTCTTCATGATGTTGTAATTATTTTACCTTTTTGGATTACTGTATAACCTTACTAAGGATAATGACTTTATTATAAAAATATGTTATATATTTTGGAAATAATTTTATATATTATTGTATATTTACACTCTAGCGTAGCTGACCCTTGTTCTATTTTCTTTAATATATATTATTTATCTTTGGTTGGTTCTGGATGTGACGGCCTAGGGTGGGTCGTTACATTTTTGGTATCAGAGCTGGTCGAGTCTCTTTAGGGTTTGTGGGAAATGGTCTTGTTATGTTTTTGTTGTGTGGAAATGGATTTTTTGAAAGGAATTTCTTATGTGTTTTGGTGTAAACTCATGGGTTCCTTGATCTTTTATCTTTATTAGGATGGTTGGTAGGGGAAACCATTATAATCCTTCTTCAGGTGTAGATGAGCGGCAGATTGATCAAGCTATGGAGCTAATTGATGCTGCTATTGGACAACAGAATACTTTGTTGGCTCAGATGGAGACCAACCGGGCTGCAGCTGAAGCAGCTAGGGCTGAGGTACCTGATGAGTATAGGGGCTTGTCAGAGTTCAGAAAAGGGAATCCTCCTCAATTTACAGGTGTTGATGGACCTGAAGTTGTTGATCAATGGATTTAGGAGATGGAGAAAATCTTTATGGTGATGCATTGTCCTGAGGAGAGGAAGCTAGTTTATGCTGTTTATATGTTTGTGGGTGAGGCTAGCTTCTGGTGGAAAGGTCCTCAAGCTATGATGGAAGCTAGAGGGGAAGTGGTGAATTGGGAAAATTTCAAAAAGGTATTCCTAGAGAAATATTTTCCAGATAGCGCCAGATATGCTAAGGAAGCTGAATTTTTGAGACTGCAACAAGGAAATATGTCAGTACAAGAGTATGTGATCAAGTTTGAACACTTGGCTAGGTACTATTCTCAAGCTATCTCTGAAGCATGGAGATGCAGGAAGTTCAGTGAAGGTTTAAGGTATGAGCTAAAAAAGACTATTATTCCTATGGGGATTGTGGAGTTTCCAGTTCTAGTTGAAAAGGCAAAAACAGTTGAGAGATTTGAAGGAGGAAATAGAGTGGCAAAGGGTCCAGAGGGATCATCTGGATTTGGGAGGGGAAAACATCCTCAAAAGAGACCATCTCAGTTTCAGAAGGGGAATGCTAATAAGAAACTAATGGGGACTACTACTACAGGAGCTGTTCAGAGTATTAGATGTTACACATGTGGAGGCCCACATATGATGAGGGACTGTCCTACAAAGAACTATGTGTGTTTTAAATGTGGCAAGCTGGGTCACATGGCTAAAGATTGCAATGTCAGAAATACTCCAGCTAGAGAGAACTAGAAAGTGGATCGGCCTACTGCAACAAGTCATGTTTTTGCTTTAACAGGTGCTGAAGCTGAAACGTCATCTGAGCTGGTAAAGGGAAATGACAAAGTTGATGGTAATGATATTTCTATTCTATTTGATTCTGGTGCTTCACATTCTTTTATTTCTTATGAATGTGTGGCAAGGTTAAATTTGGTTGTGAGTTCCTTGTGTGTGGATCTAGTTGTTTCTACTCCAGCTTCAGGTTCTGTTTTGACTTCTGAGGTTTGTTTGAAGTGTCCAGTGGAAGTGGAAGGGCATTGTTATAAAGTGAATTTGTTTTGTTTACCTTTATCTGATTTGGATGTAATTTTAGGGATGGATTGGCTTTTTGCCAACAGGATTTTGATAGATTGTTCAGAGAAGAGATTAATCTTTCCTACTGTTGAACAGGAGAGGTTTATTTCTAGTGGACAAGTGGATGGGTTGTTGAAGGGTGGAGCTCTTGGGTTTATGATCCTATCTTTTATCAGTTTAGAGAATGAAAAGTTGTTGAATAGTATTGATGTTGTTAGAGATTTCCCAGAGGTTTTTCCGGATGATGTTTCGGGGTTACCACCAAAATGAGAGTTGGAGTTTAGTATTCATCTTATACCAGGGGCGGGACCAGTGTCTATTTCTCCTTATAGAAGCAAATGATCAGACCTAGTGTATCTCCGTGGGGAGCACCAGTGTTGTTGGTAAAGAAGAAGGATGGTGGCGTGAGGTTATGTGTGGATTATAGACAGTTAAATAAATTGACAATCAAGAATAAGTATCCATTGCCAAGGATAGATGATTTGATGGATCAGTTAAGGGGAGCTTCTGTTTTCTCCAAGATTGATCTGAGGTCTGGGTATCACCAGATTTGGGTAAGGGAGGAGGACATACCAAAGACTGCTTTCAAGACTCGGTATGGCCATTGTGAGTATGTTGTTATGCCTTTTGGAGTGACGAATGCTCCAGCTGTTTTCATGGATTATATGAATAGGATTTTCAGACCCTTTCTGGATAAGTTTGTGGTGGTGTTCATTGATGATATTCTGGTTTATTCTAGATCTATGGAAGAACATAGAGAACATCTGAGGATAGTTTTGCAGGTATTGAAGGAGAAACAGTTATTTGCAAAGTTGTCAAAATGTGAGTTTTGGTTATCTGAAGTTAAGTTCTTGGGTCATGTGATTTCTGCACAAGGAATTGCAGTTGATCCTACTAAGGTGGAAGCGATTTTGAGGTGGGAGCGTCCAAAATCAGTTACTGAAGTTAGAGGTTTTGTGGGATTGGCTAACTATTATAAAATATTCATAGAAGGATTTTCTAAAATAGTTATGCCTTTGACACAGCTGACTAGGAAGGATCATCCTTTTATATGGACAGAGGAGTGTGAAAGGAGTTTTCAAGAGTTAAAGGAAAAACTGACGTCGTCTCCAGTGTTGATTCTGCCAGATCCTAATAAATCTTTTGAGGTTTATTGTGATGCATCTCATCAAGGTTTAGGATGTGTTCTTATGCAAGATAGACAGGTTGTGGCCTATGCATCTAGGCAGTTAAAGACTCATGAACGAAATTATCCTACGCATGATCTAGAGTTGGCTGCGGTGGTTTTTGCTTTGAAGATTTGGAGGCATTATCTCTATGGAGCAAAATTTGATGTGTTCAGTGATCATAAGAGTCTAAAATATTTGTTTGATCAGAAAGAGTTAAATATGAGGCAAAGGAGGTGGATTGAGTTTTTGAAAGATTATGACTTTCAGTTAATGTACCATCCAGGTAAAGCGAATGTGGTGGCAGATGCTTTGAGTCGAAAATCTTTTCATATGTCTTACATGATGGTTAGAGAAATGGAGTTGGTAGAGAAATTCAGGGATATGAATCTTAATGTTGTGATTGCCCCAAATTTTATTAGTTGTGGTATGACTACCATTACTAGTGATTTCTTGGAGATGGTGAAACAAAAACAAGTTCAGGATACGAGATTGAATAAGGTTAGAGAGTTGTTGGGTTCTGAGAAAGCTGAAGGATTTGAACAAGATATGGATGGAGTTTTGAGGTACAAGGGTAGAGTTTGTATTCCACAAGATAAAGAGTTGAAGAAGTTGATACTTGAGGAAGGTCATAAGAACAAGTTGAGTGTACATCCGAGTATGACAAAAATGTATCAAGATTTGAAGAAAATGTTCTGGTGGAATGGTATGAAGAGGGAGATAGCCGAGTATGTTGCATTTTGCATTGTGTTTCAGAAAGCTAAAGTAGAACATCAAAAACCAGGAGGTTTGTTACAAATGATGGAAGTGCCAAAATGGAAATGGGATAGTATAACCATGGATTTTGTTGTTGGATTACCAAGGTCTGCTAAGAATTGTGATTCTATTTGGGTGATCGTGGATAGATTAACTAAGTGTTGTCACAACCCGAAAATTTCCGATCTCACGACTAATGGTTTAGACATCCTTTTAAAAGTCTCATCAATTAAGGAATGCCCGGACACCAGACTAATCCTTAATTGATGGTTTTGAAAATAGGTTCCATGGAGTCGCCACCAATGTTTTACTCAAAACATTGAAAAAAGAAAAGATTTTTAAAGAGGTCAAATAATGGCCTTGATAACCAGAATTGGGTTCGGGGGTCGGTTACGTGTAGGGAAGATATTAAGCACCCCTACAGCGCCCTAAATCGTTACCTTATGATGAAGTTAATGTGATAAGAAATAATAAATAAAATATTAGATCCCCTTTTATTAATAATTATTTACATTCTTGAAATTTAAATTAAATGGTGAACCCTAAGATATCTACATAATTGCGTTTATTATACTAATATGTAAAATAAAAGAAGAGAAAGATAAAATAAGAGATTGATGAATAATACCTCGTGACAAGCTTTATTGGCTCTTCAACTATGGAGGTTTTAGGTGCTTTGTGGCAACCTTTCACACTACAATATACCTCACAAAACTCAAGAAATACAATAGGAGAGAGAGAGAGAAAAAGAGAGAAATTTCGAGCTCTAGAGAGTGCTAGACGAAATTTTTTGAGCCCCTTGAACTATTGGCCGAGATTTTCTATTTATAGGCATCAGATATGGGCCGGAACGGCCCGTTCTGGATTCGGAATGGCCCGTTCTGGATCCGAACGTTACGCTGTATATTTGTACCCTAGAACGGCCCATTCTGAAATTAGAACGGCCCGTTCCAGGGAACCAGAATGGCCCGTTTTGAAGTGGGAACGGCCCGTTCCGAGGTAAAAATTTAGCCCCTTTGATTGGTTTGGAACGGCCCGTTCTGGTCTAGAGCGACCCGTTCCAACCTATATTTGTACCCTAGAACGACCCGTTCTGGTC
Source organism: Cajanus cajan (assembly GCF_000230855.2). Taxonomy (NCBI): domain Eukaryota; kingdom Viridiplantae; phylum Streptophyta; class Magnoliopsida; order Fabales; family Fabaceae; genus Cajanus; species Cajanus cajan. Next base: position 30,942,253 of record NC_138524.1, on the reverse strand, counting down.
TGATTCGAGAACGGCCCGTTCCGAACTTGGGAACGGCCCGTTCCGATTTTGGAACGGCCCGTTCTAGACCACTAAAAAAGTTAATTTATGCTTTTGGGCCCTCTGATGTCCTATCTTGTTATTTGTTTGCCCCCAAATGAAATTGGGTGTCTACAAGTGTGCTCATTTTCTTCCAGTGAATATAAAATGGTCCTCCGAAAAGTTAACTCAGTTGTATATTAAGGAGATTGTTAGATTACATGGTGTGCCCTCCAGTATCATTTCTGATAGGGATCCTCCTTTTACTTCTCGATTTTGGCAGAGTTTGCATCAGGCGTTAGGGACTAAGTTGAGACTCAGTTCTGCTTATCACCCACAAACTGATGGACAGTCTGAGAGGACTATCCAATCTTTGGAGGACTTGTTGAGGGCTTGTATTTTGGATCATCTAGGGAGTTGGGAAGAAATATTACCTTTGATCGAGTTCACTTATAATAACAGTTTTCACGCAAGTGTAGGAATGGCACCATTTGAGGCACTGTATAGGAGGAAGTGTCTAACACCTTTGTGTTGGTTTAAAGAGGGAGAATCAATGATGGTGGGGGCAGAGATCATCTTACAGACTACTGAAAAGGTGAAACAAATTCAGGAAAGAATGAGAGCTGCTCAGAGTCGGAAAAAGTCTTATGCAGACAAGAGGAGGAAACCTTTGGAGTTTTCAGAGGGAGAACATGTGTTTTTGAAAGTAACTCCTACCACAGGTGTGGGAAGAGCTATCAAAGCTAAGAAGTTGAATCCTAAGTTTATTGGGCCGTATCAAATTCTCAAGAGGATTGGACCAGTGGCATATCAGATTGCATTACCTCTATTCCTGTCTAATTTGCATGATGTGTTCCATGTTTCACAACTGAGGAAGTATATTCACGATCCGAGTCATGTCTTGGAATCAAAGGCAGTGCAAATTAAGGAGAATTTAACTTTTGAAAAACAGCCAGTTTCAGTGGTAGATAAGAAAGTTAAACAGTTGCATGGTAAATCTATCAATTTGGTAAAGGTTATTTGGGATGAGATTACTAATGAAGCCACTTGGGAGTTGGAAGATAAGATGAAGGATCAATACCCATATCTCTTTTTAAGTAAGTGAATTTTCGAGGACAAAAGTTTTTGTTGTTGAGGAGAATTGTAATACTCATTTTTTTTATTATCTATTAATGGCATTTTCGTAAAAAAAATTTAAGGTATAGGGTGTTTTGGTAATTTTGGAACGGGCTATTCCAAAAGCGGAACGGGCCGTTCCAAGCACCAAAAATAAACTAGTTAAGAAGTTGAGAACGGGCCTAGAACGGGCTGTTCTAAAAGGAGAACGGGCCGTTCTGATTTTGGAACGGGGCGTTCTGGAGGGAGTACGGGTCATTCCGGAAGAAGAATGGGCCGTTCTGGATGAGTCCTGGAACGGGCTGTTCTGGTTTTGGAATGGGCCGTTTCAGTTCAAAAATTTTCGTAGATTTTTCAGGCCCATAACGGGCGTTCCGCTTTTGGAACGAGCCGTTCCGGGTAGGAGGGGCGAAAATGCTATAAATAGGGGCCTTGGGGTGTTGGAAATGCATGCCTTGAGAGAGAAGAATTCCTAGAGAGAGAAAGGGAGAGGAGGGGAAAGAAAAGAGGAAAGAGAGGAAGAGGAATCTAGTAGAGGAGGTTCTGCCAGGGGAGAGAAAAGAGGAGGGAGAGGAGGAGGTTCTGCCCGAGTTTCGGTTCTTGTTTAAGGAAGAGAGAGGAGGAGGTTCTGCCCGAGTTTCAGTTCAAGTTTATCCAAGTAAGGGTAGTACTTATAAGACTTAATTTAGTATGTATGAGCATGATAGGGGTAGTATAACTTTTAATATGCTATTTTGTTTATATGAAGATTGTCATTTGTTTAAGTTGATGGTTGTTTTAGGTGTTATTCATGTTATTATATTGAATGATTTGGCATGGTTATGGAAAAGTTTATATGTAATTATGAAATATGCTATATGTGTGTGGAAAGTTAATAGAACTTAGAGGAGTAAGGTTATGGTACTGATTAGATCTCTTGGTGAGATCAGGATATAATCTTTGGAAAAATATGGAATTTGGGAATCCCATGGTGAGGATTCCAATATGGAACTTTTCCAAAGGTTATATAATAAACCACTTCGGATGTTAGGTGGATTCAGAAGTACTCCTCTAAGTATTCTATTTGCTGCCGATATGGGTCTAGGCCGAGTCATACCGATGGATGAGGTGGCCACGATCACCAGGGTTACGTGACGACATAATCCAACTGTATATTTTCCATGAGAGGTTAGGCGTGAGACATGGGTTGATGACATGTTTCACCGTATCAACACTTGGTTTGGATGTGTTGAGGCCAACATTTGGTTTGGATGTGTTGGTTACATCATGGATTATACAGTGGTGTGACTTTGTTTTGGAAGTGGAATATGTATACATATGGTATGGATTGTATACATTGGTTATGGATTCTGTATTATCATAAAATATGTATGCATTGGCATAGATGTGTATATATTATATTTTGGATTGGTCTATATTTAGCTTGGAAATGACTTGTTGGTCTGGATAAATACTGTGGATAAATATCTGTTTAATGATATTTTATTATGATGTACTATGATTGGTTTTATATGTGCTAACCCTTATATTTCCATGATGGACTGTGATGATCTCACTATGTGGGGGAGCAGATCAAGTGTGAGGCCTTGGGATAGCAAGGAGTCTTTTGGATAGCTGCTTTGAGAAGTGGCTAGGTTTAGAGCTTGACCAGCACCTAGGGCGTCTTATTTTGATGTCTTCATGACGTTGTAATTATATTACCTTTTTGGATTACTGTATAACCTTACTGAGGATAATGACTTTATTATAAAAATATGTTATATATTTTGGAAATAATTTTATATGTTATTGTATATTTACACTCTAGCGTAGCTGGCCCTTGTTCTATTTTCTTTAATATATATTATTTATCGTTGGTTGGTTCTGGATGTGACGGCCTAGGGTGGGTCGTTACATACGTCTCTCCGATGGTGGAAGGAGTCCATCAGGCTTGTCAAAGAATACTCACTGCGAGCCAGAAGTGAAGTCAACGGGCCAGGAGTTGGTCGACAATACTCACTAAGAGCCAGAAGTGGCTGATCAAAGAATACTATCGTCAGTAAGTGAAGTTGATGAACCAAGATTGGTTGAGAATACTCAGGCAACCAGAAGTGGTTTAAGAATGCTAGCGTCTATGAGTGAAGTAGACGAGTCATAAGTGGTTAATAATACTTGGGACTAGGAGTGGCCATGACCTGGGTGGTCTATAATACTTACTGCGAGCCTGAAGAGGTTGAACAAACAATACTTGTACTTAATTGTTTATCTAGTAGAACCCTTCAATTGAAGGAGACTAGACATAGCTCAATTTGAGTGAACCAGTATAAAAATGTGCTCTACGATTTAAATGATTTAGATGGACTTCATTCGATTGCTTTTAAAATATCGAAAACTTTGTCCAATACCTATCGTCTATTAAAACTATTTTCAGACAAAAACCACATGTGTTTAATTGATAATTCAAAAGAACAGTTTTTCTCTTAAGAAATATTTTATCTAAGCAGACGATGAAATTGCCAGACGTAAAATGTTTTTGTTAAACCTATCCTAGGTAGTTCATATATAATATACAACAACATCATTTTATAGGACAAAAGAAAGTCTTCTTGCGAAAGGATTTTGAAATGCCCTTGTTCACACACACACACATATTCAACCCCCCTTCTATGTGTTTATCATCTAACTTCAATTGGTATCAGAGCTTGACCCCTTGTGTTGAGCATCTAACAATGCAGGGGAACACAACGATACATGGAAGAACAAGGACAAAGGGAAGCTGAAAATCAAGGAAGATGAACGACTAGCATAGGTAAAACAGGTATCATCTTGTCTACTCAAGCAAAGCATGTTCTATATAAAAGTAGATCACAAAAGATGCACCAGAATGCTCATACATGTACCACTTTGTAGAATTGGAACCACAGTAGGAAAGGAAACTCAGTAAACCACTGCGTCCAAATATCTCTCGGAATGCTGTAAGAAATTACAACGTCTAAAATCTTCGACCGATAAAAAAGTGTAAACTTCTTGATTCTACGTCTAACAATCAGTCTAGCACATTCTTATTAAATGATCTTCATCATTAAACATAGTGCAGTCGAAGATAAATATTCTCTGCATTCAAAGTTTAAATTAATAAAAGATAGAACCGTCATTTGGGGTTTTCATTTGAAAGGACATATCCTTTACCCTAAATTTAATGTTGCTGCACATCACTCTATCACAAGGAGTGGATGTCTGATACTAGTGGATTAACCAACGTCACCAAGACCATTCACAAGGAGGGAGAAGAGGTACCCATCGTCTACAACAAACTCGATGACAAAGCCAAAATCTTTCTTCAACAGATTCTAAACAAGTCAATCCTTCATAAGGTAGGCGCCAAGGATATCATCTCAGACATGCATAAATTTTGCTTGTCTCAGATGATGACTAGAGGAGCTTTCAACCTACCACAGATTCTTTATCAGCACTGGAAAGGGTTCTTGAAAGACTGCAAGTACTTTGTTGTTCATACCATGTTTCTCAACAAAATCCTCTGGGATCACAATGTCTATCACACTTTCTTCTCTCTTGAAGAAGGTGAGAAGTAGAGGATCTTGGCAATGGGATGAGACAAGAGACTGTAACCCATTGTCTTTGGAAAGGCTAACTTAGGCAAGATTCCTATAAGCTACACCATCACCGACCCCACAGTAGCCCTAAAGATAAAGAAGGAGATTGGAGGAGAACACCCTATAACACGCTCCAGCAGGAAGCGGTTATCATCTCCATCTCCAAAGAAGGACGAAACCTTGGATGCCGCTGCACAACCAACTAAAAGGAGAATTATTCATGCATCAAAAAAAGACTCTGCGTCTGATGCTGAGGATGGGCAACCCATTGGGAAGACTTTGAAGAAAAGGGCTTCTCAACCTTCCCTTACTCCACCTCAGCCTAAGCAAAAATGAATCGTTAAGTTGGGTTCAAAGGTGACTACGGAAAAGGAGCATTGGCATGTGCTCATACACATGAAGCTAAACAGGAGACAGTTGTGTCAGTCGCTGAAGTCATCGTCCCCTCAGCTGAAACGAAAAGCTCCGCAGACGTTCCTACTACTCTTGTCACTGTACATTCTTCTTTCGTAAGTGACATCTCTCTATCTTCCTTTCATTGAACCACTTATAAACCTTGTGTAATTAAAAAAATATATATATAGTAAACCAACTGTTATAAATCCTACCTGCTCTAAAATCTCCTATAGGTTGTTTTTGTAAATACCTTGGCTTAGAGGAGGAAGAAGACTGCTATCAGGAACGATTGCATGATCCTGCCTCTGGGACCTCCTTCCTTTCCATTTCTCCTAAAGGAGCCAACAAACTCGTTAAATCCAGAAGGAATGGACCTAGGGACGGACATATACTCCATCATTTTCCCTGGAACAACTAACCTAGATGGAAAAGCATAATTTCTTTAGCCTGACCATCTCACCACTAATAAAGATATTATGAAAAGAAATAGGATTGGTATAGGTTCAAAGCCACGCCCCTACATCATCGACAGGACAATTAGTGTGCTCTGTGGATGTTACCCCATCAACTGGATTGGATGCTATGTCTTGCAGAAGTCCAATACACATGCCCTGGGGTACTACATGTTAGAAAAGAATGGCACAATCCAAGAGGGGGGGTGAATTGGATTCTATGACCTTTTAAAATTTTTCAGAGTATTTAGGATCTTTATTTCCCTTAAACTTTTCTAAGACTGAATTTTCAAATGAAGCTTCTTTAAAGACTTGTTATGAAAGTATGAATGCAATATGCTTTCTTGATTACAAAACAATGAGGTTAAAATGCAATGCTCTAATTCAGATTAAACCATCAATATTCACACACACATGTTAATCAAGAATTATCTTCTTTAATGTTCAACCAAGAAATTACTCAAAGTAAAAGATAAGGTAGAAGAAGATTGCACAAGTCTTTTATACTGGTTCAGCCACTACACATGTGACCTACATCCAATCCTCAATCAGCCCCTGATCAAGATTGTGTTCCACTATCTCAAGGAAGAAGGTTTACAAGCACACACATGCATATACTTCAGCACAAAAGATAACCTCTTTCTTGACCCTAAGAAAGCACCCCTTATAGAAACCCACTACAAGAAACCTTACCACTTGAGAAACCCTTCTCAAGATTTACAAGTATTCACACAGAATAAAGGAACGAATTCACCTGGAATTCAGAAGCAAATCTTAATCTTCCCCTTTGAAGAATATGATGATGATGATGATCCTCTAACAAAGTTTTTCACAAACGTTTTTCCTCTTGGATTTCACAAAGAAAACTCTCCAAGATAGTCACAAAGACTCCACAAAAACGCTTTTCTCAATTTGATTATCAGTTCTAACTCATGTCTGAAATTTCTCAAAGTTCAAACTATTTATAATCGATTATTCCAGAGAGTTATTCCTGGGATAATCGATTATTTTTGCAAATAATCGATTATTGCAGCAAGGCATCCCATTTTGCCTGTTGCTGGAATAATCGATTATATTTAACGATAATTGATTATTTTGAGTTAGTTTTCAAAACTTCGTTTTAAGCCTCAAAATAACTTTCTAACCTTTTTAACTCATCATCATATACTCTCTACTTAGCTTAGATATCGATTTGCTCATGCACACAGCATACACAACATAAAATCTCATTCAAAGCATTTTATTTTCTAAACTTTATTACATAGCTCTATTTAATAGCATTTTCTTGACTTTCTCTGACTTTGTTTTTGTGCTTCCAAGTTGTTGTTGTTGTTGTCTCATATCTTGTGATCATCAAAACTCTTTTAAGCTTCAAGCTTCTCTAAGCTCAACACTACAGACCAGTATACTCTTGTCTTGAGGAAGGCTTTATCATACTGGACGCTTTAGGGAATCCTTTGCGTGACTCGCAAGGCAACACTCACAAGTATGAAGCCATCCTGCCCAACAGGCCTACATTCGGACCAGAGTACTACTATCTAAGTCAACCTCCTCCTTTAGCTCCATTCTCCATTCTCACTCGTCCACCAGTCATCGGGCTCAAGCAAAAATCACCTCCACCTTCTCCACAGCAAGAAAAAATACCTAGACATCCTCCATCTACGTACTTTTTGCTAAAAAACTTTCCTGCACTCATTGTCACTAACCCTCACGATCAAACAGCTGAAGACTCCTCTCCACCGTGCCGAGAAGGATACCCCGCACCGTTGTATGAGTATGAAGAAGGGGAATACACATGCACTCCTTACTGCCCAGACATTCCCTTCTCTCCGTCTACGGCTTATCTGGACCTTCCACTTGGCACGATAATTGCTCTTCCTCCACCAATCTTCAAGAGGAAGATTTATCTAGGTGATGTGATCAAGCCCAAATCCACCTGGACTCCACCACAGGGAACTCCTCAACTTATTCATCCCAACATCAACAATCATCATCATCCTCATCACTCAAAAAGAAAACGTCATCCTCTAGCCTTCCAAGAAAGCATCCATCCCCTCTACCAAAAGTAGAACTCTTTAATTCACCAACCAAATTCTTTTCTGTGCATATAAGTCATTATAACTCCCTTTCTGCGTTGGACTTAGCAGCAATAGGCGACTTGCGCCTATGTATAGATACACCTCTGTAGTTGTACATTCCTCCCTCTCTATTCACCACTATAGAAACTCAAATCTATGTTTATCCTGATCGTATATGTCCTCGACTTCCTCTAATTGATCAAAATAAGATGAAGGATCCTGCACTTCATCTTGGATCAATGGCCATACCTAAAAAGATTGAGGTCTGTCATTACAAAGGCGTAAACTTGAACTGGCAACAAGACCTAACCAAGGCACTGCATTACACTGAAGATGATGCTAAAAAGTTCTATCAGAAATTTATGCATATGTGCAGTCAGGAGGCAAGCTCGTCTGGTCTCTCGAACGAAGAAAAAGCCAGAATGCCAATGCTACGCGGGTATCGTTGGATGACCCCATGCAAACTAATGCAATTTAGTGACACATTCGCTGTATTTATTTTCAGACGACGCGGTCTAGATCTTGTTGCTCTTAGCAAGAGATACTTCATCCACTCCGCTCTCTTTAATCTCGACCTATACAAAGATGAGTGGAAGGCTATGACAGACTTGTGGTTCAAAGCCCCAATGTATGATTGGTGCAAGGACATTCCATCATGGAAACCTGGCATGCCTATGCCTTGGGATGCTCCTTCAGAAATAGCACAGCCTAAATCGTCTGTACCTATCTCTGCTGAGCCAATATCAACATTTGTCTTTCTTGAAGAACTATCAGTTCCATCTAAACCTGAACATAAATTTGTCTCTATCGAGACATTCAATAAATTCAAAGTAGATATGGACAACAGGTTGGGCCGTTTGTTTGACTTGATAGCTTCTAAGCTCTTTGAGGATCCATCTCCATCTTCATGATCACTCTAGGAGACTAGCGTAGGAATAACTAATTTAGGGGGAGAAGAATCTAATGTATTTTATTTCTTGTATTTGTATAGATTTCCTTCATTATATACAATTTATGTTCAACCAAATTCAGTCTTCACTTTTCACCTAAAGTTATTATCCTAATATATGACATGGTCTGATGAATCTTGTGATATGCATGCTCTAATCAATGTTATAATATTACTATCAATTCTCTCTGAAGCAATATTTCTTTTTAATGATTACAAAGGGGGAGAAAATTGAAACGAATTAATCAAATATGTTAAATGAATCAAAAATGTCTAAAAAGAATAATCATGTAAGGGGGAGAGCATACACTAAGGGGGAGAGTTGAACAGGCTATAAATTAAAGTTGTAATACATTGACAGTATATGAACTAGCTATAAATTATGCATCACTATGATTTAGAGAATTTAGGGTTTATCTGAAACAATTTGATCAATTATATTTGTCATTATAAAAAAGGGGGAGATTGTTAAGTCAAAAAAAGAATGAAGCACTTCCAGCAAGGTTTTGAATGAGACAAATATAATACATATTGTTATTTCTAACAAATGTGTTAGTGTTTCAGACAAACATAAGTACAGGTAAAATGAAGAATAAGCATATGCATCAGACGATACAAGACGATAAACGAAAGGCCAACACAAGCATCCAACAAGCCAAATCAAGAACAAGACAAAAACATGTCAAGCACAACCTAAAGCGAAACGTAAAGACTCAGACGAAGATTGGACAAAGATCATTTGAAAGTCTGACCATTTACAAGTTGACCAAATGATGGAGGACCATCCTTGAAGCATCATATAGGGCCTATAGCAAGGTCCATGGCTAGGAGAGTAGAGGAAGATGAAGAACACACCACACCAAAGGCCATGATCATCATGTGTGTGGAATTTTAGCCATCTCCTTAATTTGTTGCTTCCTTTTCCCATTTTTCCCTTGTATTTTGGGGTACATTAGATATTAGGATTTTATTTTGTATTTTTATTTAGCCTTTGTATTATGAGGCAAAATTAGTCTTAGGATTTATTTTAGGACTTAAGCCTTATTTTTAAGGTCAAAAGTCCATTTCTTTCTTTTTTTTGACCTAAGGGTACTTTAGTCTTTTAGGAGGGATGAGACCCGTTTCATTTGGGATGCATTTAGGGTTCATTTAGGGTGCATTTGGACACCAAAATTTTGGCCAAATGCTCCCAAGAAACCCTAGATGCCTTTCTTTCCCTATAAGTACTCTAGGTAACCCACCTTGTAGCCACTTTGGAAATTAATGAATTTCAGTGAGCCTTTGTGCCTCTTCATTCCTTCCTTAGTCCCCTAGGAACTCCATGGCCCCCTATCCTCTCCTCTCTACCTAGAGTGAGATTGGGTCTTCCTTGGTTGGCCTTCATCATCCTAAGTGAAGTGAGCTAGCCTAAAGGAGCTACACCACCAAACACCATCCATTTCTCTCCTTCATTTTGTGCGTCACCCTTCACCTTCCCAAACACCAAATCCTCCACTTCCATACCCTTGAAGAGATCATCCTTCACATCATATCAACCTTGGAGAAGAGAAGGAATCAACCACTAACTCTCATGGAGAAGTTGGTTCCATCACCAAACAAAAGGAAAAGTCAATTCATTAATGATAAATGCTCAGATAAAGGTTAAGTCTTGAGTTACACATAGACTACTAGACGCAGACGAAAGTTGTCATGCAATCACCTGAAAAATCTAGCTTCAAAGGGAAATTTGAATATCGTCCACTCTCACAGGAGAACACACGAAGTCATCGAAACTGTGAAAAGAAAAGAAGAAAGGAGAAGATCAAGTGCAGAACTAAAGGAATGCATGTGTCAGAAAAAGTACATTACTTTTTCAGGCAAGGACAAAATTCCACAACTATGTGACCAGAAATGGACAAAAAGGTTCCTAGGTCTCTGCTAAATTTAAACACTACTGCTACCAAGACAAGAAATACTTCACGCAAGGTCTATCACAGGCAACAACATTTAATGCAAGAATCTGAGCATTAAATGAGAAGATCAAACTAGTCATGAACAACTATATCTGCTTCAAAGAATACTTGCAACGTCGAACTTGAAGGGGCGGGCTATTTGGCTCGAAATGGTTCAAGCGAAGAAAAAGAGTGATATCCAGCCCATGAAGCAACGAAACCAGAGACTGAGCATATAGAGTCAAATGTACCTTAATGTATTTCTCTATGTAGACTAAGGAGTTTTAAGTGTAACTTATGAACGTGTGCCATAAGGAGTGTAACAAGTTATGTACTCTCTCTATGAGAGTAAACCACACTCAATCGTTGCAAAAACTAAGGATGCAAACCTTAGTGAGTGTATCAACCCGTGTATCCACTCTATGAGAGTAGCCCAAACACTCAAACCAAATATATTTAGTCATCATATGTAAAGCCTGAAGAGGCTAAGGAAAGAATACTTGTAAAGCCTGGAGAGACTTGTCAAATAATATTCACTATGAGCCAGAAGTGGCTGAATAAAGAATACTAGCATTGATGAGTGAAGTCAACGGGCCATGAGTTGGTCGAGAATACTCACTGTGAGCCAGAAGTGGCTGAATAAAGAATACTAGCATTAATGAGTGAAGTCAACGAGTCAGGAGTTGGTCGACAATACTCACTAAGAATACTATCGTGAACAAGTGAAGTTGACGAACCAGGAGTGGTTTAGAATACTCAGGCAACCAGAAATATTTTATAGGACAAAAGAAAGTCTTCTTGCAAAAAGATTTTGAAATGCCCTTGTTCACACACACACACATATTCAACCCACCTTCTATGTGTTTATCATCTAACTTAAGATAACACACCTTCATTGTAAATAATAAATAAAAAAAGGGGGGTGCAGAACGACAATTCCCAAATTGTAACGGGCCATTTCCAATGCTGGAACGGCCCGTTCCCTTTTCCAAAAAATATTGCATTGGGCAGCATTTTTGTTCTGATAATATTTTTCTCTAATATTTACGATCCGACCGTTGAAGTTAAAGATCAATGTCATATCATCAAATTTTTAGCATGACCCAACGGTTAATGATTTCTTTAAAGGCCTCGCATTGCAGCTGAAAAATATGAATCCTATACCAGACAACGTTCTTGTTATGCTAGTATCTCTCACTACAGGCCTAATACCAATAATCCAACCGTTGAAATTGAAGATTAATATATTGTCAGGATTGTTGGTCCCTATGGTCAGAATCTAGAAGGGGGGGTTGAATAGATTCTGTGTTATTTATGGCTGCTTTTTCTTCTTTCAAAATATTTACTAAACAAATCTTGATTTTAATCAAACCTTTAAACACAAAAGGTAATTCAGAGTTATATATGCACAGCTTATCCAAAAAGATTTGATTAACACAATTAATACAAAATTCGTAAAGATTGTTTTTATCAATTACCAAGAATTTATTTAAGTTCAGTTTTTGCAGATAATGTTTTTCTTCATACAACATTAATCAAGAAACTTATACAGAATGTAAAGAATGTAAGGGTTAAGAAAATCATGCACCAAGATATATACTGGTTCAGCCATACAAAGGCCTACATCCAGTTTCAGATTTAGATACACCTCTAAATCCAGTCAAATCCACTATTGATATTCTTTACATGCACCCTGCACAAGCAATATCCAATCAATGAATTTAACAAACAAATCTTGTCACCCGCAAGACTAACAAACCATTTCTTGAAACCACAAGAAACATATAACCCAAGAATATTGATCCCACAATATCCTACTTGAGAAAAACCTATCTCAAGATTTCTCTTTACACAACTCTTCCAGAGATTCTCAAATCTCAAGAATTAAAAACCATTCAAATAAAAACTAAAGATCAGAAAAGAGTACACCTGTTTGTGTAGATATGATCTTCAACGACTTAAACCAGTTTGAAACGAATTTTCTATAAGAACTTCATCTTCTTGAATTGATCTTGCACAATTTTTCTCAAAAGTTGATTTTCAGCAGTTGATACTTTCTTTCTTTCTTCAGAAAATCTTTTTCTCTTTTGCAGTCACGTGTATTCTGAAAAATCTTTTTTTTCTGTGTGTAATAATAATTTTAAAGCTTCTGTTTTAATCTTAAAAACAATTATTGTGTGCAAGGAAACAGTTATTTCAGTTAATTTCGTAACAGAGATAATCTATTACCTGTTTAGGTAATCTATTACCACGAATCAGAATAACTGAATTAATTGTTTCAGAAACTGTTTTAATCTATTACCAAATAAAGTAATCGATTAATACGAGTCACAAAATAACACAAAACTCACATAGGATCAGAGGTAATCGATTACTGTAAGAGATAATCGATTAACACGATTCTTTTTCCTCTTGAAATCATCAGAGTCAGTTTGGAAATCTATTACCACATATGGTAATCGATTATTCCAGATTCAATTAGTTTTTCAGCATGAGTCAGGTAATCTATTCCATAACTCAGAAAATTTCTGATGTTTTCAAGTTTTCATTTAAAGTTTCAAACACTCAGTAATATATTACTTCATGTTCTCAACAATGAATGAAATAAGAAAGTGAGTATTATGGTATTTTTGCCTACACGTTAATTACTAAATTTTAACTCACCACAAACAAACACATACAAGCCTAATCTTTTAAACAATCAATACATTATCCTTTTGACATAGGCTTAAAAATAAAGAACAACATGAACAAAACATCAAAACAAAAACTTCCAGAGAACATCTTCCAGATGTAGATTCTTCAATCTTCAACAAGGATACCATATAAACCAACACGATTTGATGGTTAACGAGTTCTCTAGAGGTCCTACATGTGCCTAGGAAAAGATTATAGTTTTATAAAAAAATTTCCCACATCGGATAACTCTCTTATGCTTCTGCCTCCTAGTTGGCTATATAAGAAACTCTCTGACTAAAGGATTAAGTAGAAAAAAAGCTGCATAGCTTCCCCCCTCTCTATATAAACCTTTCAGTGATAGTGAGGTTTCTGTAGAGCGAAAGGCTGCCAAAACGTGCCCCGCACTCATTTTGGAAGATTCCCTTATAAAAGGCTTGCTTTAGAGGTTCAAAATTATTCTCTTTTATTTAGTCTTTTTAATTATTTTATTTATTATTTCATCTATTACTCCTTTTACTATTTTATTTCTTTATTTATCATTTTATTTATAATTCTTATATATCAATAAATAATCATGTAGATAATAGGTATTTTTCGTCATGTAAATAATATTAAATAATAAAAGGGGATAAGATATTTAAAATATTATTTATTATTATGATAATTTCACCATAGGTTACCATTTTAGGGCATTGTACGGGTGCCTAATACCTTCCCTACATGTAACCGACCTCCGAACCCAATTTTGGCTATGAAGACCTTTATTTTAAATTTCAAAATCTTTTCTTTTTCCAATGTTTTGAGTAAAACATTGGTGACGACTCCATGAACTAATTTTTCAAAATCATTAATTAATGATTAGTCTGGTTTCCGGGCATTCCCTAATTGATGAGATTTTTCAAAAGGTAGTCCAAACCATTGGTTGTAACATCAAAAAATTTTAGGTTACGACAAATGGTGACTCCAGTAGGGAAGTTTAAAAAGGGTCATGCCCAAATAAATGTTGAAATTAGCATAATAAGAACAATAGTTTAAATATCTTTATCTTATTTATCTTTTATCTTTACCTTTATCTTTATCTTGTTTTCTTTTTCTTTATCTTTTAGCTTTTTCATAAATATATGTTTATCTATTTTAGAGTAGCTTTGATATCTTTTGTTTGTTTAAATTATGCATTTGTTTGAAATAATAACTGTACACAAACCCTTGTACACAACAGTTCCCTCTATACTCGAGGGCATGAAAGTGTAAACATAGGGAGTGGTTGATGTACGACCGGCCCAATAACGACCTTAGAGCCTGCAAGCCTTAACGAAAATCACACTCAAGGTCATAACCGGTTACTCTAGCCTGAAATACTACGACAGACCTTAGAGTTTGCCGGGTGACGATGATAGAGGTATTGGGTCCCTATAATGGGGGCACCTTGGGAGCCTTAAAGACTAGTGAGATTAGAACCGTCATATACAACACACTTTTCTTAACATGGACCACAGACTAAGGATTTGAAAGTGATCATTTATGGGTGTATGTTGATTGAGCATATGCGTGTGCATTTGTTTGTATTATTTTGTTTCAATAAGAGTGAATTGAAATTTTAAAAAAACAAACAGATAATAAAGAAATAAAAAATAAAAAAATAAAAATGAATAAATAAATTTATACCCTTTTGTACATTCTTAGGTCATCATTCCATTAACATCATATAGGTAGTTTCTTATTTTGAAGGAAATAAATAAAAATCCTTATCTTTACCATGCATCATCTCCTCTTAGATAATTGAAACATGATAAAATTTAGGCAAAAAAAATGACATGCATTTTAGATTAGCTCATTAATTTCCATTCATTTTATTTTCTTAGTTAAGGAAGCATTAGGTAGCAACATATATAGAAAGTTAAGAAAAATGAATGCTCTAATATAAAACAGTATCTATGCTCTAAAGAAAGTCCTAGAATGATTTTGAAAATATTATGGTGGAGCCCTTACTTTGACATGTTTGTTGAAATAAGCCTTCTTAGAATCTAATATGCACTTTTTGCAAAAAAAATAAATAAATAAAAAGAGAAAAAAGGGCCTACTATGACAAACACACTTTATTAAAATTTTGGGGCAAATTATAAGTCTACCAAGACAAAAGTCTTGATACAAAAAAACAAATAGTGCAGACTTAGGCATTAATAAGGCGTGCTTCACACAAACATCAACCACTTAAAAATTCCTTTAGCAAATCAATGAGACCAATATTTATCAATTCTTACCTCTTTTTGCATGGCATTCATCTAGGGCATTATTCCTTCCTTGTAAATAAATACGAATAAAAAGGGAAATCGACATGTGTGCATTATTCATGGAAGGTAAGCCACTAGTAATCAAGCCCAAATTCTAGAACGAGGCGCGCTTAATGGTTAAACCAGTTACAATCCAAGTGGGTAAAGGGGAAAGAACATCGAAACAATTAACTATCAAGATGTCAAATCTTTTTCCACGTGATAAAACCATGCCATGGGTCCATGAAATCCAAAGAGTCATCAGCAAAAGACCCATCCAACATCACCGGGGTCAGAGGAATGATTAGGAGTGTCCAAGACTACAGTCTTAGCAAATGGTAAAGCTAATGCCTCCAAAAGGAAAGAAAAATTCAAAGAGAAAAGAAGAAGAACCCGAGGAGGAGGATGAATTTCTCTAGCATGTAAGGTGGAGTGAATAAAAATTTCTTATCAAGATAATTTCAAAATGGAGAAGAAACATTGTGTTCGAAGACATTGCTTGTTAAGAGCCCACTAGGACAAAAACCTATAAAGGGAATTTTAGGAAAAAATTAGGGTAAGAAAAAAGGGCCTGCCAAGACAAAGGTCTTTGTTATAAGAAAGGCTCAAAATCCCGATAGGATATGTCTTATGCAAAAGTAAGGGATAAAAAAAAGCAACGTCTTCCCAAGTTGAAAAACTGAAAGGCAGCTCGGGTATCCTTTTCAAAAAGTAAGACTCTATGAAAATTCTACGCGAAAGCTTTATTACTGCTCCTACCTAGAGTCGCCTCCTAAGAAAGGCCATAGATACATCAAATGCAAGTTGTACCCTCTTCATTCCACCAAAAAGTCAAGTTCATGAAGGATGACAAGACGATAGTAGATTCCAACTAAGGAAGAACTACTTATCAACAAGCCGCTCGTCATCTTTTACATGGATATGATGGAGGAAACCCTAGGATCGCTCACATGAATAGGAACTCGAGTAATGGAAGTTTAGTAGCACAAATACTACCATCCAGGACAAGGGCATGGTAAAGATGTGTAAGGAATGACTAAGCTACTATATTCTAAGACAACTCAAAGCAACAGGGTTCAGGATATGAGCCAGTGATACCTTGAAGGGAAAAGAGATGAGATATCTCCCTTTGCATGAAAAGTTTCTGAAGCGCTGGCATACAAACATCATAAGAAAGCTAAAGTGTATCGATCCTCTTTAAGGGGCACCCTCCTTTTTTTTCCTTATGTACGAATGACAAACTTGGGGCATGCCTGGGCCCTCAAGCTACATTAAATGACCACGTGTAAATTGAGAATTCTATTATAATGCCATACATTTTTCTACTTCATTTCTCTCCTCCCTTTGATCTACTCTAAGCCTAGTTAAAGAACCTTAAATGAGCAAGTACATTTCAAATAGGGAAGTCATTAGAAACAATGGCTTAACGCGCAATAAGGACAAATGACACATAAAGATCAATCATACAAATTCGGCATGACTTGTGGATAAAAGTCCAAAAAAAATCAGTGTAAGGGGCATCCCCTTTTTAATGAAGGAACGAAAGGTGATTACAAATGTTGCAAAGACAAAAGCCTGGCAAGAAACCCACTAAGGGGGCAAGGCAAAAACTAGGGCATGGTTCGCTAGGAGACCCACAAACAAAAAGGGTAACCTAGGAAAAAAGGAGGATAAAAAAAATGTCTGTTAGGGAACACATCTCAAGTAACCTAGGCAAAAGTTAGGACAAAGTAGATTGAGCCATTCTTTTCTATCAATAACAACCTGTGTCAAAATGGCCCGTACTAGATTGGGAACGGCCCATTCTAACATAGGTTTTCTAGGCCTTTTGAGGAGGTTGAAACAGCCCGTTCCGGGCAAGTAATCCACTCTTGTTTTTAGGGGGTGTCTCCTATGCACTACATTTAGTCTAAAACATTATATAAATGCTCCGATCATTTGAATGCTCTTTGTTAAATCAAAATATAACAAGCTCTAATAAATCTGACAAAGCTTTGATAAATCTTAACTTTTTCTTGCATAAATTAGTTAACATATATAAATGCTTGGGCATAAATAGATATACTCTGATATATATATATATATATATATATATATATATATATATGACTACGTAAATACATTCAGAAATTGTATGGTCTGGTATATAGTTTGGGTAAATGTTTTGATGCCTTAGTCTATCACAAACGCTATATCATTTGTTTGATAAAACTAAGAAAATACAACAACTTACATGTCATAAGAAAAATCTCGAATTTAAATCAAATATGTTCATATGTTTTTTCTTCAAAATCTTATATATATATTTTCATTAGTCTAATAAAATTTTTAAATCAAAGTATGTTTTCTTTCTTAAAAGTACTTTCATTTTTTGTAATGAAAACCTTTTTGAAAGACTAAAATTCATTTTTCCTTATCCAAGAAAATCTCTTTCAAAAATAAAATAAGAGTGAACTTTTTAAAGTATGTTTGTCACCATCAAAAAAGAGGGAGATCCCTCAAGTTTTAATGATAACAAAAAAAAGATTTTTCTTTTAAACAAAATGAATTATCTCTCAAATATTCCATATTAGATGAAGTGCAAAATGTATATTGTCTGTAATATGAAGAGAATCAGACAAAACATACAATCTATATCATTATGTATTTAACAGATACTTTTAAGTTAGACTAACAATAAATTCAATTAAATGTTTTATTCCTTAACAGATCAAATAAGAAAGATGTCTTGGAACTCTCAAAATCTATTAAAGAATGAAAAGTCAAATTATCCATCAGAGGCAAAAAAACAAAATCCCGGATATCACGAAAAAGTAGAAAAAGGCTCTACAAGAATTATTCTACATTGACATTGCTTTTGCGAAGAAAAACTATGCGCTGACATTACTTTTGTTATTCCCATTTCTAAAATAAATGATGATAAGTAGTCTCCTAGATTAGATAAGAGATACATTTTTTATAGAAACTCATTTAATGGTTGCATTAAATTAATGAAACAATGGTAATCTATTTCCTTTAAGATCAGTAATGAAAATAGACGAAGGCACTAGTGAAACAAGCTACTAGCTTCTCCCACACACTTTGTTAGCTTGTGCTACAAGCTTATAGCTTGGCTTGCTCCACAATCTTCAAAGCTTAGTTTTTTCCCCAACCTTCCAAGTTACTAGACAGGTTAGCTAGAGTGTAAGAAGGCTAACCATGGTTCTCCTTGAACCAAAGTTAGCCTAACTTGCACCACAAGCCACCTCCTCACTATATAAGTCTTTTCCTTCACTTTGTAAACACTTTTGATGCCTTATATAAGAGAATTCTGGATTTTCCTCTGGATTTTCTCTCTTCCAAAAGTTCTAACCTCTTTGATTTTCATTCATTCCTCTTATCCTCTTCAAACAAGAGTGTGGTGAGCATTGAAGTGGCTAATCTTCCTCAAGGAATGGTGCCACTTGACATTGTTCTTCAACATCTTTGGTGAAATTCGAAGCTTCATCCACCATTGGAGGCTTTGGAGAAGCTTAAGGAGAACCAAGGAGCCAAAGGTCTAGGGGGAAGCTTAAAGAGGAATCAACTCCAATCCGATTTCTCAATAAGTCTTCCATCAGTTTCTCACAAGCTTGCTTTGTCTATCTTCATTATGAATCCCTTGAGATGAGAAATGTCTATTGATGCATTAAATGCTTGCATTAATTTCATTTCACCAAATTGTCACTTCTTATTTGATCTAGGAGGCTACTTATCAACTTTAGGGTACCAAATGAACTTTCTCCATCAACTTTTTCTGACTTTCTTTATGATTTGAAGGATCTACTTGCCCTTGTTTCTTGTACACAAATGACTTCATTCACTTTAACAAATTTATGAGTTCCAATGAGCTTTCTTTGTTTTATCTATTAAGGAACAAGTTATGATGGCATCCTAGCTAGCATTGATGGTTTGGTTGATCAATGTGAGGACACCTTGACTCCTTGGATCAAGTCCTTCAAAGGTGGCTTTTTGTTTAGAGAAGGAATTTGGTGGAATGGATGGAAATGGAGAGTGTGGGTGAAGTGTTTGATGAAAGGTTTGAGAAGGCACTCTAGGGTTTGGCTCACTTCAAGGTAGATGAAGGCCACTTCTAGGGTTTTGCTCTCAAGGTGGAGATAGGATGGGAGGTGGATGAAAATAGCCAAGGTGACTAAGGATGATATAAAGGCAAAAATGCTCTCTTTATATTCAATTTCCAAAGTATTTACCAGGTGTGGTGCATTGGGTATTTATAGGAGTGGG
This sequence comes from Cajanus cajan, assembly GCF_000230855.2. NCBI lineage: Eukaryota > Viridiplantae > Streptophyta > Magnoliopsida > Fabales > Fabaceae > Cajanus > Cajanus cajan. The sequence goes on along the minus strand of NC_138524.1, from coordinate 30,922,508 downwards.
AGGCATCTAGGGTTGCATTTGGAGAATGCATGGCCGAAATTCACAAGGCAAATGCACTCCAAATGAAATGTAAATTAACCCTAGATGCAACTTGGTGGCCAAGGATGGAATCTTTGGGTTTAGATTGGCTATATCTAGGTGCATGATAAGACCATGCAACCTTTGCCCTCTACTTGGGCCTAAGCCTTTCTAACACCAAAAATAGGTCCAAGAACACCAAAAATGCGTCACCTCCTAATTTAAAACCCTAGCCCAAAATTAAAACCCTAATCATCTAGAGCACCCCATAATACAAGGGTAAAATGGGAAATACAAAAGAAAATAAATCCTATGACTAAGATACCCCAAAATACAAGGGTAAAATTGGAAATACAAGTAAAATAAATTCTATGATAAAAATACCCGAAAGTATAAGGGTAAAATTGGAATAAAGTAATAAAATTCTATACTACTCAAATTGGACCTAGGAGATGGATCCACACATGGTATCTCTCCATTCTCCTAGCCATGAACCATGTGATGGGCCTCACATGAAGTACCAAGGATGGTCCTCCATCATCCCCTCCTTCTTGAGAAGGATTTGACCTCAAATCTTTAAGCTCTTCCATTCCATTGATCCTTCAAAAAGATGTGAAACCACAATTAGGGAAGTAAAATACTAAAACATAGCTATGCAATCCTTAAGTACACAATTTGTTGAATGAAAGTACTAGGGAAAAGAGGGAGCCAAAGAGGCGTCACCATTAAAAAATTTATTGACCCCATGCAATTCATTCACCAAATCATCTATTTAGGGATTGGGTGCCTTTTATTCAATGATGGCTTTTATAAAAAGGTGCTTATCCTCCATCGCCATCTTTCTTTGGCACCAAAAGAATGAGGATGACACAAGGGTTAAGGTTCTCTTGAACCTAGCCCTTCTTTCTCTTCAAAGGGAGAATTCTTTTCTTTGCTTTTCTTTTCTTTTTCTTTTTGTTTTTGCTTTTCTCTTCTTCATCTTTCTTAGCTTTTGATTTGAGTTGGTCCTCATTCACTTGATGATGGAAAAGCATGGGCTAAAGGCCCAACCACTAGAGCTATGGCCTAGGGTGCTTCTCACTTGGACCTTGATTGATTAAACACCATGTTTTATAGCATTTTCTTAGTATAGGAAGTTATTTTGATGTTGGTCTTGTATTTTGACCATAGATTAGGGATTTGGCTTTTGGGCTTATTTTGGGCTTCTTAGGCTTTGGGCTTTTGATACCCAATATTAGGCTCATTATTCTTCTTATAATTTTTCCTATTCATTGTATATTTTTGACCAATGTATTTCGGTCATTAGATTAGGGTTTAAGGAGGATTAGTAGTTTATTTGAATTAGGGTAAATTAGGTTAAATTTAGGATGTATTTAAGTTGCATTTAGGTCACACTTTTGGCACCACCTTGGCTGCACAAGTGTGACACCGAAATGCAACCCTAAATGCATACTAAATTCAATCTAATTGCAGTAGCACTCATGTGACCGGATTAAGACATGTGAACCAAGCTTTGAAATTCAAATTTTTGAATTTTTGAATTTCAAAACTTGGCGCCATATGTGTGCCATTCACATTGGCGCCAATAACCTTAGTTCCGTGAACATATAAGCCTCCTTACTTCACTTTGTATTTCACTTTGAACCTTATATGAAATTTGAGAGCCAAGAGCCGAATTTCCTTTTCAAAGTCTTCTTGAGAATTCACCTCAAAAACCTAGGGAGTTCATCTTCTTCCTTCTCTTTGAAGTGAGTCTTCCATTGATCTTTGAGCTTGGATGCTTCCATCCAAGGCTTGAGCCTTCATCCATCCGTGTTCCTTCTTCATTCAAGTTCCATTTCATTCGGTGATATCTCCTTAAAGAGGATCCGTGGCTAGGAGGAGCTAAGGAGAAGAACATTCATCACTTCTCCCTACTTCTTCCATCAATTTTGGTATCAAGAGCAAGGTTCTTCAAGGAGATAAGTGTTTCATCAATTTTTGTGTGTCCGTGTCTTGTGTTTGTGTTCTTCTTGTCTTGTTTGAGTTTTCAATTTGGATATATATGCTTTGAATCATATATTGTTCCATAGAGCCATTGTTTGATTGTTTTGATTTCCTTCCACAATCAACATGAATTAGGACCTATTTGCTTGTGCTTATTTTGATTTAATTTGAGTCTCTCCATTCTTGTATGTGTCCGTGATTGGACCTCATGCATTTGCATTAGTTTTTTTGGTTTTTAATCCTTGTTTTGTCTTAGAGTTTGTGTTTAGTCATTATATGTTCAAAAATTCCTTGAATAGCATGTTGACCTAATTTTCTTTTGTGCATTGTTCATCAATTTGTTGCTCTCGGTTTGCTCTAATTTGTGCCTACCTATATGTGCTTTTTCTTTTACCTTATTGTGTTCATAATTTGCTATTAGTCCTAGCAAGTTTCTTTAGAGTTAGGTTTCCATTGTGTACTTGAGTTTTCAAATCACTTTCCATTGAAAAATCTTATAAAAAATTTTGTGACAAAATTTCAAGTGCTTAATTCTACTTCTAGTGCACTCTTTCTTGTGGATTCAATTTTAAAAAAAAAATTAGAGGCTGAAAACAGAGATAAAACAGAGCCTAAAACAAAAGAAAAGTTCTAAAGTTCAAAAGAAAAGTGTGCAAAAAGAATTCAATACAAAAACCTAAGACTAGTGCACTAGTTTCTCATTTTCACTTGATTTTTGACCTAATTTTTGTAGTCTTGGTTTCTATAACTTGGAATCATAGAAAAATTTGAAACAAAAGGCAAACACCTTCTCTGGAGTCTTAATTTGAGACTGAAAAAAATAAAGAATTAAAAAAATATATATAAGACAATTTAAATTGAAAAAGCCGTGAGGTGTTCTTGGATAAAATTCACTTGATTCCTTGTTATTGTTTTGACTACTAATTGTTCTATACTTATCCAATTGCTTTCAAATTTTTTTTGTTTTGTTCATCTACTCTAGTACCTATCTAGGAATATTCCTAACTGAGTGCTAGCTTTTATTTGGAGTCTTAATTTTCAGTTTTACTTGTTGAACCTCTTTGTATCTTGTCATATACACCTATTACTCTTTACTTTTGGTATAAGCTTTCCAAATTGTGCTTTATTGCTTGTCTAGTTTTCTTTCATTAATTTCCCTATGCTGGAAGTGGCCTCAAATCCTTGCTCAAGGATCAAGCATTGCTCAACAAAGATTAGGAAAATTTTGGACACTAAGACCACAAAATTTGACCTAATTTAGTGACCTAGCTTTTCCTAAACTTCCTTCACTTGAGTGACCATTCCTTTCACCTTGTGAGGTAGCCACCATTAACCTCTTTGTTGTGTTTCTTTTGCAGGTCCAGGAGCGTCATAATTGAAGGATTAGTGGCGGATTAAACACTTGAATAAGTGTTAGGTTTTTGAACAACAAATCCGTCACTAATTGGTCACCAAAACCGCCATTTATTGCTTTCTAGGCTAGTTTAAATTTTGCAATCTCTCTTGTATTTTAAAATCAATTTGTAAAGCTTGGAGGGAGTATTAAGAAGCTGGTCAGGTATATCTAACTCCTTGTTAGCATTCTCACGTGTAGTACTAGTGGAAGTGGCTTGAAAATTTCATATGTTTCAAGCTTCCACCTAGGGCAAACCGACTAGTTGATTATCTTTGTTTCCTTCAAGTGTTTGAACTTTAATTTTGATTACTTTGCTGCCTTATTACGTCTAGAATTGTGTAGATTTAATTGCTCACGTTTAGTTTAGTTTCAAAAATAAACAAATTGTGAAAAGCATACAAAATTTTTGTGAAAAGTTTTGGGGAATTGAAAGTACCACAAAGGAGTTTAGTGATTTCCACTTGAAAAGGCTTGGTTATTAAGTGGCTCTTTGTAGCTCACCTCCCTTGATAGTGCAACTTGTACACTTAGACTTCCAAGTGCTATTTTCATTCCTAGAAAATCCCAAAAACATTTTATACCTTTTTGCATAGCATACAAATTCTTATTGTTTAATCATGAGTCATCATTCTCCAAGTAGTAGTGACTTTGATACTCCTAAAATTTTTAGAAAAATTGTCAAAGAGGTTGAAGCACTAAAACTTTGGAAGCATGAAGAAGTACTTCAAAAACAAAAAGAAAAGATTGAAAGAGAAGTACAACTTCTTGCTTTAGAAGAAGAGATTCAAAAGATTAAGCAACAAGAAGCAAAACTTTTAAAAAAATTACATAAAAACAAAAGTCAAAAAAGTTCCTCAAAAGGTTCCACTAAGAGTTCCAATGACTCTCAAAGCCAAGAATATGATGGTAGCTTAAATATGGATGCTTTCTACCAACCTAGACCTAGGAGAGCCATTAAAGAAACAAAAGTGAGGGAATCAAGGGTTGATCTCCCTTACTTTTATGGAAAAGAAAATGTGGACGCCTACTTGGATTGGGAGATGAAAGTGGAGCAAATCTTCACTTGTCATCAAGTAGGTGAGGAAAGAAGAGTTCCTTTGGCCACCTTAGCTTTTCAAGGACAAGCCATGTATTGGTGGACATCCTTGGAAAGAGAGAGAAGACTTCACAATGATCCTCCCATCACTTATTGGAATGAATTGAGGAGTGCTATGAGAAGAAGGCACATTCCTTCTTATTATAGTAGGGAGCTTATGGATAAGCTCCAAAGACTCCAACAAAAGAATATGAGTGTTGAGGAGTATAGGCAAAAGATGGAGTTGTATCTCATGAGGGCTGGGATAAGGGAGGAAGAAAGATTGACCATTGCTAGATTTCTAAGTGGTCTCAATTTTGACACAAGAGATAAGGTTGAGTTACTCCCTTATAGGGACCTTGATGATTTGGTCCAACTTTGTATAAGGGTGGAACAACAAAACTTGAGAAAAAGCTCTTGTAAAGGAAAAACTCAATCTAGCTCTTATGTTAAGAAAGACTACAAGAGGGAGGGTCAATATGATTCCTCTAAGAAATTTGGCAAAGGTCTTGAAAAAGAAAAAGAAAATGAAAAAGAGAAAAATAAAAATGTTGTCACTTCTAGTAGTAAGACTAGTGACATCAAATGCTTTAAATGTCTTGGGAGAGGCCACATAGCTTCTCAATGCCCAACTAAAACGGTAATGATTTTGAGAGGGCAAGATGTTTATAGTAGTGTTGATGAATCTAGTTCCACTACTTCAAGTGATAGTGAAGCAAGTGAGGAAGACCATCCAATTGAAAGTGCATATCCTTGTGATGGTCAACTTCTTATGATTAGAAGGCTTCTAAGAAGCCAACCTCATGAGTCTCACCTTTCACAAAGAGAGAATATTTTTCACACAAGGTGTAAAATTCTTGATAATGCTTGTTCTCTCATTGTGGATAGTGGGTCTTGTTGCAATTGTTGTAGTACAAGGTTGGTGGAGAAGCTTGGCCTTACTATTATTCCCCATCCGAAACCATATCAACTTCATTGGATTAATGAAGATGGGGATATCAATGTTGATAAACAAGTGAAAGTCAAGTTCTCTATTGGTAACTATGAAGATCAAGTGGTATGTGACATAGTTCCAATGGAGGCTTGCCATATTTTGTTGGGAAGGCCATGGCAATTTGACAAGAAAACCATGCACAATGGCCTTACCAATGAAATCACTTTCACTCATAAAGAAAAGAAATTTGTACTTTATCCTTTGTCTCCTTCACAAGTGATAGAGGATCAAGTACAAATGAAAAAGAAAAGAGAAGAAGAAAAAAAAAACTTGATTAAAAAAAAAAAAGAAGAGAAAAAGCATAAAGCTTCAAAGAAGAAGGAAGACAAATCTCTTTCTATAGAAGGAATTGAACAAGAAACTTTAAAACAAACCCTAATTGTTGAAAAACCTTCTTACCTTCTTCTTTGTAGAGGTGTGCTTAAGTGTTATAATTTAAACATTGAGCTTAGTTCTTTACCTCCTCAAGTTTCTCATTTATTAAAAGAATTTGATGATGTATTCCCTATTGATGGTCCAAAGGGCCTTCCTCCTTTTAGGGGTATAGAACATCAAATTGATTTTGTGCCTGGGGCTAGTCTACCCAATAGACCAGCCTATAGGACAAATCCTCAAGAAACTAAGGAGATAGAGAACCAAGTCCAAGAACTTTTGGATAAGGGGTGGGTGCAAAAGAGTTTGAGTCCCTATGTTGTGCCTGTATTGTTAGTGCCCAAGAAAGATGGAAAATGGAGAATGTGTTGTGATTGTAGGGCCATTAACAATATCACAATCAAGTACAGGCACCCAATCCCTAGACTTGATGATATGCTTGATGAATTACATGGTGCTTCTATATTTTCTAAAATTGATCTTAAAAGTGGTTATCACCAAATAAGAATTAAAAAGGGTGATGAGTGGAAAACTGCTTTTAAGACCAAATTTGGATTGTATGAGTGGCTAGTTATGCCTTTTGGTTTAACTAATGCACCAAGTACATTCATGAGGCTTATGAATCATGTCTTGAGAGAGTGTATAGGAAAATTTGTTGTTGTTTATTTTGATGACATCTTAATCTATAGTAGGTCTCAAGATGATCACTTAGGACATCTTAGAGAAGTTATGATGATCCTTAGGGAAAACCAATTATTTGCAAATCTTGAAAAATGTACTTTTTGTGTGGATCATGTGGTTTTCCTAGGGTTCATTGTAAGCAAAAATGGGGTTCAAGTGGACCCCGAGAAAATCAAAGCCATTCAAGAGTGGCCCAAGCCTAAAAATGTTAGTGAAGTTAGGAGTTTTCATGGACTAGCAAGTTTTTATAGAAGATTTGTGCCTAACTTCTCTAGCATTGCTTCACCCTTGAATGCGCTTGTTAAAAAAGATACTTTATTTGAATGGACTTCAAAGCATGATCAAGCATTCCAACTTCTTAAAGATCAACTTACTAATGCACCCATACTAGCTCTACCAAATTTTGAAAAGACTTTTGAGCTAGAATGTGATGCATCAGGAGTTGGCATAGGAGCTGTGTTATTGCAAGGAGGACACCCCATTGCCTATTTTAGTGAAAAACTAAAAGGTGCCTCCCTCAATTACCCTACCTATGACAAGGAGTTGTATGCATTGGTTAGAGCCTTACAAACTTGGGAACACTACCTTGTGTCCAAAGAGTTTGTCATTCATAGTGACCATGAGTCACTTAAATATTTAAGAGGTCAAGGTAAGTTAAATAAAAGGCATGCCAAATGGCTAGAGTTCCTTGAACAATTTCCATATATTATTAAATTCAAGAAAGGAAAATCAAATGTTGTAGCTGATGCTTTATCTAGGAGACATACTTTGCTTGTGTCTCTAGGTACTCAAATTCTTGGATTTGATAATATAAGGGAGTTGTATGAGGAAGATCTTGAGTTTGGTGATAATTATAAAAAAAGTCAACAAAAAGCTTTTGATGGTTTCTATATGGTTGAGGGGTACTTGTATAAAGAAGGAAGGTTATGCATACCCCAAGGATCCATTAGGAAATTATTAATTAAAGAGAGTCATGAAGGTGGGCTTATGGGGCACTTTGGTGTTGAGAAAACCCTTAGTTTGCTAAAAGAAAAATTTTATTGGCCCCATATGCGAAAAGATGTCCAAAGGCATTGTTTTAGATGTTTGGCTTGTTTACAAGCTAAGTCTAAAGTAATGCCTCATGGTACATACACACCTTTTCCTGTTGCTTCTTCTCCTTAGGTAGATATTAGTATGGATTTTGTGCTAGGTTTGCCTAGAACTCCAAGGGGAATGGATTCTATCTTTGTGGTAGTGGACCGTTTTAGTAAAATGGCTCATTTTATTCCATGCCACAAAGTAGATGATGCAAGCAACATTGCAAAACTCTTCTTTAGAGATGTGGTTAAACTCCATGGGCTTCCTAGGACTATAGTTTCAGATAGAGATACAAAGTTTCTAAGCCACTTTTGGCGTGTTTTGTGGTCAAGACTAGGAACCAAACTCCTCTTTTCAACTACTTGTCATCCTCAAACAGATGGCCAAACTGAGGTAGTGAATAGATCTCTGTCAACTATGCTTAGGGCAGTCCTAAAGGGTAATCACAAATCTTGGGATGAGTTTTTACCTCATATTGAATTTGCCTACAATAGGGTAGTTCACAAAACTACCAATATTTCTCCTTTTGAGGCTGTATATGGGTTTAAACCTTTAACTCCTTTGGACTTGATACCTCTTCCTAATGTTGAACATTTCATTCATAAGGAAGGGGCTTCAAGGGCTGATTTTGTTAAGAAACTTCATGAAAGAATTAAAACTCATATTCAAAAGCAAAATGAGAAGTATGCCAAACAAGGAAGTAAAGGCAAGAAACCTATGATCTTCGAGGAAGGTGATTGGGTTTGGCTTCACTTAAGAAAAGAACGTTTTCCAAATCAAAGGAAGTCCAAACTCAGTCCTAGAGGAGATGGTCCCTTTCAGGTCTTACAGCGTATCAATGATAACGCTTATAGACTTGATTTACCCTCTGATTATGGAGTCAGCACTACTTTTAATGTTAGTGATCTTAAACCTTTTGTAGGTGCTAGTGAAGATGAGGAGGAGTCTTTAGATTCGAGGACGAATCCTTCTCAAAAGGGAGGGAATGATGGAAGAGCATGGGCTAAAGGCCCAACCACTAGAGTTATGGCCAGGAGATTACTTGAAGACTTGACTGCTTCAGAGCTTAGTGGGCCCAATGGGCTTGGTGGGCCTAGGGTGCTTCTCACTTGGACCTTGATTGATTAAACACCATGTTTTATTGCATTTTCTTAGTATAGGAAGTTATTTTGATGTTGGTCTTGTATTTTGACCATAGATTAGGGATTTGGCTTTTGGGCTTATTTTGGGCTTCTTGGGCTTTGGGCTTTTGATACCCAATATTAGGCTCATTCTTCTTGTAAGTTTTCCTATTCATTGTATATTTTTGACCAATGTATTTAGGTCATTAGATTAGGGTTTAAGGAGGATTAGTAGTTTATTTGAATTAGGGTAAATTAGGTTAAATTTAGGATGTATTTAAGTTGCATTTAGGTCACACTTTTGGCACCACCTTGGATGCACAAGTGTGACACCGAAATGCAACCCTAAATGCATACTAAATTCAATCTAATTGCATTAGCACTCATGTGACCGGATTAAGACATGTGAACCAAGCTTTTGAAATTCAAATTTTTGAATTTTTGAATTTCAAAACTTGGCGCCATATGTGTGGCATTCACATTGGCGCCAATAACCTTAGTTCCGTGAACATATAAGCCTCCTTACTTCACTTTGTATTTCACTTTGAACCTTATATGAAATTTGAGAGCCAAGAGCTGAATTTCCTTTTCAAAGTCTTGTTGAGAATTCACCTCAAAAACCTAGGGAGTTCATCTTCTTCCTTCTCTTTGAAGTGAGTCTTCCATTGATCTTTGAGCTTGGATGCTTCCATCCAAGGCTTGAGCCTTCATCCATCCGTGTTCCTTCTTCATTCAAGTTCCATTTCATTCAGTGATATCTCCTTAAAGAGGATCCGTGGCTAGGAGGAGCTAAGGAGAAGAACATTCATCACTTCTCCCTACTTCTTCCATCACTTGAGAGGGTGATAGAGGACACCACACAAACTTCTTACCTAAGTGTTGGAAACTTATTTTATTTGTGAGGCCATCATGGATTTTTTTCTTGTCAAATTTCCATGGTCTCCCACGCAAGACATGACTAACCTCCAATGGCACTGTGTCACACAAAACTTCTTTATAATTGCCAATGGAGATTGGTATGCTTGCTTGTTGGTTAACTATAATACCTCTCTCGTCATTGATCCATTGCATTTTATAAGGTTTAGGATGAGGTTTTTGTAGTCAAGGCTAACTTATCAACCAATTTAGTGCTACAACAATTAGAAGTTGATTCACTATCTACAATGAGAGAACAAGTATTTTCTAAAATCTTGCATTTTGTTTGAAACAAGTTCTCTCTTTGAGATTGGTCAATGTCACTAGAGTGATTGTTAAGAAGCCTTCTTACCAAAAGTAAGTCTCCTTCACAAGGTAAAATCTCTTCCTCGGATTCTATGGCTTCTTCTTCACTACTAGAGGAAGATGAAGTAGCTTCATCAAGGCTACTATAGTGATCTTGGACCTTTAAAACGATGGTTTTCTTTGTGGGACATTGAGAAGCAATATGTCCTCTTCCAAGACACTTAAAGCACTTGATTTCACTTGACTTAGACTCTTTGGAAGGTTCTTTAAAAGATAATTTTTCTTTTTCTTCTTTTTTCTCTTTTTCGTCTTTGGGATAAGGTAGGGAAGACTGGCCCTGCTTCTTGAAACTCTTGGAATAAGAGGGAGTGGAGTCATTTCGAAAAGTTTTTCTTTTAAGTTTATGCTCCACCCTTGAACAAAGTTGAACAAGTTCATTTAAATCTCTATAAGGTAAAAGTTCAACTTTGTCTCTTATTTCAAGGTTTAAACCACTTTGAAATCTTGAGTTCCTATATTCTTCCATACTAGAGGACCCTTGTTTCAATCTTTGAAGCTTATCCATAAGCTCTCGGTCATAGTATGGAGGAATATGCCTCTTTCTTAAGGCACTACGGAGCTCATTCCAATATTGGATTGGGGGCTCATGATTTATTCTCCTTTCTTTTTCTAAGGAGGTCCACCAATACATAGCATGCCCTTGGAAGCTAAGGGTTGCTAAAGAAACCTTTCTCTCTTCACTCACTCCATGGCAAGAAAATAATTGTTCTACTTTCATTTCCCAATCCAAATAAGTTTCAACATTGTCTTTGCAATGGAATGAGGGAAGAGAGAGGTTGGGTTCCCTATTGGAAGACTCCCTATGTCTATGTTGCCTTGGGGGTCTTTGATAGTAATCATCATTGTGATGACTACTATAGAAGATATCACTTGGAGGTTGGGTGTGATGCCCTTCCTCCTCATGAACACTTGAATGTATCATATGCCCTTTTCCTCTTGAGGATTTAGGAGAAGTGACTCTTGGTTTTGAACCACTAGCCTCTCCCTCCACAACTAACCTAGCAAGCAACCTTTTTATCTCTTCATTATTTTTCTTAAATTCCTTTTCTCTTTGTCTTAATTCTTCCTCTCTTTTTATATTTTCCTCTTCTTTTTTTCTTAGGTACTCCTTTAGTTGCCTAAGTTCATCCCTAACACTAGACCTAGAACTACATGAATTATGACCATGGACACTAGAATGATCACTCATCTTTGATCCAAAAAGGTTTTCACAAATTTGTTTTCAAAAAGGTTTGAAAAATATTTTCACAGAGTGAGTGATAAAAGTTTTTCACAAAAAAAAAGGTTTTCAAGGTGCAAGATAGGTAGGAAAAGGCCTAAGTGTACAAAGTGAACTATCAAAGGGAGGTGAACTACTAGGAATCACTTAATAACCAAGCCTTATCAAGTAAGAATCACTAAGACTTTTCCACTTTTCTCACAAAACAATTTGGCACAATAATAAAGTGTGTGTGTGCATGTTCCCCCTAGCAGGCAAAAGCAAGCCTTCTAAACGGAATTGGAGACAAAGATAAAGCCCTAAACAATTATACTACCAAAAGCTTTAAAACATGCAAAAGGAAAGCACTTAAAACATATATTAGTCGAAGTCTTAGGTGAAGGTTTTCAAATCACCTTCAACTACACGAACTAAAACCAAAATGAAGAGGTTTAAAAATGGCCAATTACAAACCAAAAATGAATGAAACCAAGGCCAAAAACACAAGAGGCCGAAAATTTAACAAGAAAGAAATAAGTTAAAAAAAGGAAGCCTCCAAGTCTTCAATTCTCCACCCCTTCACAATGAACACCCAATGTTAGTCTTGAAATGGTGTTTGCACTCTTTGAATTGGTGTGATCCTCCAAAGTTCCTTGAACTCCAATCGGAAAACCCCTCCACTCAATCCACCAAGAAAGTGTGTAGTGTTTTAGAAGTTTTCCCCACCTAGTTCAAGAAGAAAACACAACCCAAGAGTACAAGAGGCCAAGAAAGAAAAACTAAAAAGGCACAATTAAGAAAAGGCTAAACTCAATATGGAATTTATGAGACAAACTTAAGAGTAGAAAGAAGACTCAAAAACTGAAATTAAGGCACATTAATAAAAAGGAAAGCACACAAAAGAGTAATTCCTAGAATGACACTAGAACAAAATTTAGCAAGTAGGCTTAAAAGAAAAATTATGCACTTAACATGTTTGATTTATTGTCTCATTTGACCATTAAGTATTGTCCAATGGTCCAAGAATTAACTCCAAGTGCTATGGTATGAAAGTTGGTCCAAAACTCCACAAGTCTAGCAAAGGTTCCCTTTTTCTTGTTTTTGGTTTCTTTATTCTTTTTGGGCTTGTCCAAGTCTTGGTTTTTGATGTTCAAAGTCCAGCCACTTTTCTCTTTTTTTTTTTGAATTTTATACTATTCCTTTTCTTGGGTTTTACACTTGTTTTTGGTGGTTTTGTTGGCAACTTTTTGGAGTATTCTTTTAGCAACTTACACTAGCTCAATGAGAGAAAATTTGAGTGTTTTTCTTAGGTTTTTAATAGCCCACGTCCAGCAGCAAAGATAGGCATATTGAAGTCAATTTCACACTCAAATTATCAAACATCATGTAGGCATACAAGTTCACCAAGGAGTACACAAAAATTGGCAGAAAATTTGAAGCAAGTATGTGTAAAGGAATTAATCACACATGATATTCTAAGTGATGTAGAACATGCTAGAACTAATTAGCATGCATGATTGACTCTCTAAAGCACTCTAAGCCCCACGGCCATTTCAACAAACACAAGGCATGCATATCATATTTTGATCATGAAAGTGTTTAGGCATGTGTACTTGGAATTTTCTTTCAAGAAAAATTAAGAAGAATCATACTCTTATGACAAAACATAATAGATTAAAAAAAAAGAAAATCATATGATCATCATTTTCTTAGCATGCACCAAAATTTTCCAGCCACCCACACTTAAACCAAAAATGGGGGAATCCTACACAAAGAATCCTAGGCACAAGGATGATTCATAAGAAAATTTAGAGCATGAATCAATGATCAACATAAGACATATAGATCAAGAGAATGTATATATCAAGCACAACTTTTAAGACAAACAAGAAGACACATTAGACATGACCGAATTTATGAGAGACCAAAAACGTTACCCTTGAAGAACCTTTGGCTCTAGATACCACTTGATGGCATCCTAGCTAGCATTGATGGTTTGGTTGATCAATGTGAAGACACCTTGACTCCTTGGATCAAGTCCTTCAAAGGTGGCATTTTGTTTAGAGAAGTAATATGGTGGAATGGATGGAAATGGAGAGTGTGGGTGAAGTGTTTGATGAAAGGTTTGAGAGGGCACTCTAGGGTTTGGCTCACTTCAAGGTAGATGAAGGCCACTTCTAGGGTTTTGCTCTCAAGGTGGAGATAGGATGGGAGGTGGTCGAAAATAGCCAAGGTGACTAAGGATGATATAAAGGCAAAAATGCTCTCTTTATATTCAATTTCCAAAGTATTTACCAGGTGTGGTGCATTGGGTATTTATAGGAGTGGGAGGCATCTAGGGTTGCATTTGGAGAATGCATGGCCGAAATTCACAAGGAAAATGCACTCCAAATGAAATGTAAATTAACCCTAGATGCAACTTGGTGGCCAAGGATGGAATCTTTGGGTTTAGATTGGCTATATCTAGGTGCATGATAAGACCATGCAACCTTTGCCCTCCAATTGGGCCTAAGCCTTTCTAACACCAAAACTAGGTCTAAGAACACCAAAAATGCGTCACCTCCTAATTTAAAACCCTAGCCCAAAATTAAAACCCTAATCATCTAGAGCACCCCATAATACAAGGGTAAAATAGGAAATACAAAAGAAAATAAATCCTATGACTAAGATACCCCAAAATACAAGGGTAAAATTGGAAATACATGTAAAATAAATTCTATGACTAAAATACCCCAAAGTACAAGGGTAAAATTGGAATAAAGTAATAAAATTCTCTACTACTCAAATTGGGCCTAGGAGATGGATCCACACATGGTATCTCTCCATTCTCCTAGCCATGAACCATGTGATGGGCCTCACATGAAGTACCAAGGATGGTCCTCCATCAAGTTAGTCATGCACCAAGTAGCCATTACTAATTATAAATGACACATTTAAGACTTGATGAAGTAAAATTGTATGCTTCATTTGATGACATATAATCTGTCTAAAGGCTAGATCTTATGCTTCATTTGATTTGTATTTTTTAACAATATTTTTCCTTTAGAAAAATTTTCTGTTTGTTATCATAACTTTAAAGCTTGAGAGATCCAAGATCATCATTTGACCTAACACCTTCATTTTCCATGGATCGTTCTTCCCCAACATTATTAGATGCTGATGGCAAAGCTAGGTGAAGAAGATTGATGATCTTCCCTAGGATTTTCTCCAGCCTTGGAACTCTTCCTTGATCCAAATTCTGAAAATTCAAATCTAGCAAAGAAAGGAGAAGAAGAACAGACTTGAAGTGGAAGAAATCACCAAAGCAAACTGAGCAACGGATTGCTCACAAATGGAACTAAACCTAGAAGCTTTCAAGGCTCTAAGCTAGGCGTGAGAAAGTGACTTTGAGGAGAGAATAAGGCTGAATCAAATATGATCAGAATTCTCTATTAGGTTCAAAGTGAATACAAATGTGAAGGAAGAGACTTAAATAGACAATTAGCCAAGCCAAAGTGGCGCCAAGTTCAAATTTGAACTTTGGGGCCAAGAATTTTAATTTTGAATTCAAATTCTTTGGGCTGCCATGTGCTGAACGTGAATCATGGCTAATTACGCTTCATTTGGAGTGAATTTAAGATGCATTTGAGTGTGCACATGTGCAGCCACCCTTAGCTAAAACATGTGACTCAAATTCAACTTAAATGCATGTTAAATGAAACCTAATTTAAGATAGTTTTGCCTTATTAAGTATTCCTCCAATATTCCTACTCTAATGGCCTAAACAAAAACATATAAAAATAAAATGAATAATAAAAGAGACAAAATGAGCCCAATATTGGGTACCAAAAGCCTAAAGGCCCATGAAGCCTATGGCCAAAAAATGCTACTCTATGTGGTCTAAAATACAAGACCAAAACATATGAAACCTATACTAATATAATATATAAAAAATAGAAGAAAATGGCTATCTCAAGTTGTGGCCCATGTGAAGAGAAAATTGGGCCTTCAAGGCCCATCGGACCCATTGGGCCTTGACTGGCCCAAATCTTCATGTCTAGCCCATTCTTCTTGGTTCCTTCAAGATGTCACCTCTTGCCCTCCTAGGCATGATTCCATCATCCCCTCCCTCTTGAAAAGGATTTGTCCTTAAATCACGAGGATCTAGATTGTAGAAATCATCACCTACATGCACAAAATACCATGTATAAGAGATGATATGTTCAAATGAGGAAAATAGATTTTGTATCCTGAGAGGAATCCTTCTATGTAGCCTAGCAATGACACTTAAACTAATGAAACTAAACTCCCTAAAGTTATGGATAGGATCCTCTCCTAAACATAGTTTAGAATGAAATCCTAAAAATGTAATAAAATTAAGACTAATACAATGGAAAGAGTTATTCCTAAAGACTAAAACATCTTGCCTAAGGTACCCTAAATAGTGACCTAGGCGTTTCTTAGAATATAAAGACAACAAAAAAAAGAAATTTCCTAAAAAATTTTGGATTTTATTATTTGATAGATTGTCATGGAAAGATGGTGTCTAATGGAGTTTTGAAAACTCACATAAACTATGTTTGTCTTGTAGGGAAGGAGTCGAATTAAGTTTAATTGAAGATAAACTTCCCTTAAGATCAAACATAGAGTATAGAAGACTACAAGTGGTATCTAACAAACAATATAAACCAAAAAGTGGGGGCTTTCTTAGAACAACTAAAGTAGAGAGAGTCCCAAAAATAGAAATACTTTCTTCCTTGGGAACCTCCAAGGAAATAGTATAAGAAGTAGGACTAGGAATAGTCCACTCCTTCTTCACTATATCTTCAAGTTGAGAAATCTTTGTTTGAAAATTGTTTTGTTGCTCATTTTCAACTTCATCATTAGTGGCAACATTAGGATAAGAGCCAAGATCTTTATGTATAAAGAGAGTATTTTTCAATGGTTGTTTGGTGATAAAGTAACTATCTTTAGTCACAAGTTCTTTAGAGGAGGCCCATTCATCCTCACTCTTCTCTAATAAATCTTTTTCTTTTCTTTCTTTCTTTCGTTTTCTTTTCATTTGCTTTTGATCCTCAAACACTTAGGTTGGTGTTAAAGGATGAAAAACAATTTTTCTATTTTTATGAGTGAAGGATATTTTGTTAGTAAGGCCATCATGTATAGTATGTTTGTTAAATTTCCATGGCCTACCTAGCAAAATATGACAAGCTTCCATAGGGATCACATCACATAAAACTTTATCTTTATAATCCCGTATAGAAAACTTGACCTTCACTTGTTGATTTGCCTCCAATTCCTCACCTTCATTGAGCCAATGAAGTTTATAAGTTTGAGGGTGAGAAATTGCGGTAAGAGCTAACTTGTTAACCAACCTTGTACTGCAACAATTAGTGCATGATCCACTATCAACAATGAGAGAACAAGCTCTTTTGGACACTAAACATCTTGTATGAAAGATGTTCTCTCTTTGTGATAATGAAGTGGGACAAGGTTGGCTTCTAAGAAGCCTTTTGACCATAAGAAGATCACCATCAACAGGATAAATTTTTTCTATTTTCTCTTCTTGGTCACTAGCTTCCTCCTCATTCTCACTAGAAGAAGATGAGGATGATGGGGACTCTTCACTATAAATGTCTTTACCCCTATGTATCATGATCTTTTTGGTGGGGCATTGAGAGGCAATGTGGCCTCTTCCTGGACACTTGAAACATTTTATTTCACTTGTCCTTGAGCTAGTGTGTGAAGTGATCTTTTTCTTTTCCACATTTTTTTTCATTTTCTTGAGTTTTAGAGGGATTTTCTTTAGAGTAACTCTTGAATGAACTTCCCTCCCTCTTGAGATCTTCCTTGATTTAAGATTTAGAGTTGGTACTTTTAGAAGATTTTCAAACTTGTTGTTGTTCTACCCTTATACAAAGTTTGACCAAATCATCAAGGTCCCTATAATGAAGTAATTCAACTTTATCTCTTATATCAAAGTTAAGACCACTCAAGAATCTTTCTATGGTCAATCTCTCATCTTCCCTTATACTAGCCCTCATTAAGTACAACTCCAATTTTTTGTCTATATTTCTCTACACTCATATTCTTTTATTGGAGTCTTTGGAGCTTATCCATAAGCTCTATACTATAATAAAAAGGTATATGCCTTCTTCTCATAGCACTCCTTAAATCATTCCAATATTCAATGGGTGGATCATTATGGAGTCGCCTCTCTCTAACCAAGGTTGTCCACCAATACATAGCTTTTCCTTGGAAAGCTAAGGTGGCTAAGGGAACTTTTCTCTCTTCCCTTACTTGGTGACAAGTGAAGATTTTCTCTACTTTCATTTCCCAATCCAAGTAGGCATCAACATCCTCCTTTCCATGGAAGGAAGGGAGATCAGTTCGTGATTCCCTAACCTTTGGTTCTCTAATGATTCTTCTAGGAGTAGGTTGATAATATTCATCCAAATTTAAACTTCCTACCTCCTATTGGCTTGTGGAACTATGGGAACCTTTATGATTTTTCTTTTTTTGTTTTAGTTTTTCTAAAAGTTTTTCCTCTTGTTGCTTAACCTTTTGTATCTCTTCTTCAAGCAAAGCAAGTTGTACTTCTCTTTCAATTCTTTCTTTTTCTTTGGCAAGTACCTCTTGCTTTCTCCAAAGTTTTAGTAACTTTAACTCCTTAACAAGGTGAGAAAAACTTTTTTGGAGAGTCCAAATCACTATTACATTGAGAATGATTACTCATGGTTAAGTTTCAAGAAGGTTTTTATATGCTATCACTAGTGAAAAAAAAGCTTTTAAAATCGGTTATTTTTAACTTTTAAAATCGGTTCCATAACCGATTTTAAAAGAGGCGATTTTAAAAGTTAGACTTTTAAAATCGGTTAAATAACCGATTTTAAAAGTTAACTTTTAAGATCGGTTGTTTTATAACCGATTTTGAAAGTTAACTTTTAAGATCGGTTGTTAAAAAGGTATAAAATTATGGTTTGGAATGGGCCTTCTAGTATAGTTTGGCATGAGTTAAAACCAATCTAAAACGGCCCGTTCTCCTCGCAAAACAGTCCGTTCTCCTTTTAGAACGGTCTGTTCTGCTTGCAAAACAACTCGTTCTCCTTTCAGAACGGCCCGTTCTAGATTCAAAATTTACCCAAAATGAACCTACAACAAAAATAGAGATACTAGAAGAGTATGAGAATACGAAAAGAGAGACGAGAAGAGCATGAGAAGACGAAAACAAAAATGACAACGAAATTTACCTTTTGGGAGACTTTAGAAAATGAGAGCGTGAGAGAGTAAAAAATGGAATGGAGGTTAAGATTAAAGAGAATGAGAATGGAGGGAAATATAAAAAGGTTTCTAACGATACTTTTAAAATCGGTTATTTAAGAACCGATTTTGTAACTACATACAAAATCGATTCCTAAATAACTGATTTTAAACGTAGCACTTTTAAAATCGGTTCTTAAATAACCGATTTTAAAAGTAGCACTTTTAAAATCGGTCATAAAATAACCGATTTTAAAAGTACTTTTAAGATCTGTCATTTTATGATTGATCTTAAAAGTTATGTCTGATACAACTTTTAAGATCGGTTATTTTGTAACCGATCTTAAAAGTTGTTTCATACATACCTTTTAAGATCGATCATAAAACAACCGATCTTAAAAGTGTTTATATTATTTACAAAATTTCCATCGCGTCACTTTTAAGATCGGTTACCTTGTAACCGATCTTAAAACTTTGATTTTAAATCCAATTTTTGCACTAGTGTATGAAAAAAGAAAATATTTTTGAAATTTTTTAGGAACAAAACTAGCACTTGGAGGTCTAAGTATACAAATTGCACTATCAAAGGAGGTGAGCTACTAAGAGCCACTTAATAACCAAGCCTTTTCAAGTGGAAATTACTAAACTCCCTTGTGGTAGCTTCAATTCCACAAAACCTTTGAGAAAAATTTTGATGTTTAATGATCAAAGATTTTCTTGACTTCTATCTAAACGTGTGCAAATAAAATTCTACACAAACTAGTCGAATCTAGAAGAGTAAAGCAAACAAAGGAAATTAAACAATAGCAAGAACAAGATTAACAAGCTAGTCGGTTTCCTAAGTGGAAGTTTGAAATCATATGAAATTTTCAAGCAACTTCCACTAGATCTACACGTGAGTGATCTAAAAGGTTTGAGATATACCTGACCCAGCTTCTTAATATTCCCTCCAAGCTATTACAAATTGATTGAATTGGAGAAAATAACAAGAAAATACAAGTAAAGCAAAAACAGAATTTAGTGACGGATTTGCAATGGAATTAGTAACGGATTTAGAGACAGATTTTCCAGCCACCAATTTCTTTCACTAATCCGTCCCTATTCTTGAAATTTTATTTGCTCCTCTAAACCTGCACAATTGAACAAAAAATTTTAAAAGAAACAAGGCATCCTCAAAATGATGAAGGTAGGATCACTCTTGTGAAGGATCTTTAGGAGGTTAAAGGAGAATTTATGTATGAACAAGTCCAAAATCTCCTAGTCTTAGAACTCATCTCCTTCTTCTAGGCTTTGTGAGCTAATGCTTGCTTCCTTTGCAATGGTTTGAGGCAGTTTCCAGTCATGGAATCCAAGAATAAAAACAGAAAAAGCACAATTAGGAATAGCTAAACCAAAGTAGAGTAAAATGTGACAAACATAAAGAGTTCCAATCAAGACTAAAAGACTAAAAATTAAGACTCACCTAAAGGTTGGAACACAACAAGAAAATTCCTAGATTAGCTCTAGAGTGGATTAAGAAAACTAAAATTTAAAAGAAAGAAAATTAATCAAGGAACCAATCAAGTTGCAAACCAGATTCAATATAGTGGCAAAATTTCAATGTTCATTGATTCTCCTTGGCTTTTTCTATTTTTGTTCTCTTTTTTTTAATCTTTCTTTTTCAAATTTCTTTTGAATCAATGGAGAGATCAATTTCCTTTTTCCAGAAAAATATTCCACCCACTATGGATCACAAATTAAATCCGAATTTGCTCAAAATTTTCAGCTAGAAATAGTTCAAAATTGTAAGGATTTTGGTGCATGTTCTATGTCAAAACTTGCTTGCTTCAAATCAAATTTTTCTTGCAAATTCTTTTCTATATTGGTTCTGTTTTTCCTCTATTTTACAAGAAATTTTCCAGATTCATAAACTCCAATTCATGTACCAAGTTTGAACTACTTTAACTAGCCAAAAATCTAGGAGATATGATCACAACTTTTAGACAAATTTTCTTGGAATTCAAAATGAAATACAAACATCAAGACATAATGGAATCCTAACTCTAAGAATCCATCAATGAACTAATAATGGACATGAACTCAAATTTTCAAAATGAAAAACACATAAGAAAGGCACACAAAAAAGCTCTTGGCCAAAGCTAAAAATCAAGATACAAATGAAATTAAAATTGGCTAAACTAAGCACATCTTGATGTTTTGACAAAGAAATGAATAAACATGACTTCTAACAACAATTAGAATTCAAAAATTCAAAAACCACATGCAATTGAAAACAATGACCTAATCAAAGAAAATGAATCAAGACTTAAAGAAACAAAACCGCACAAGGTAGGATCCTAGACACAAGTGATTGTGAAATTTAAGCAATCAATCACTAACACATGGATCTATCAAATTTCAACCAAAAATTAAATCCAAAGTAGCGAGAAACATATGAGACATATAAGAACACAAATCACAAAAAATAAACCGGTGAAAAGGACCACTTAACCTCAAGGAAAGTAACCTTGCTCTGATACCAAAAATGATGGCAAAGCTAGCTGAAGAAGATTTATGATCTTCCCTTGGCTTTGCTCTGACCTTGGTACTCTTCCTTGATCCAAATTCTGGAAATTCAAATCCAGCAAAGAAAGGAGAAGAAGAACGGACTTGAAGTGGAAGGAAGCACCAAAGCAAAGTGAGCAATGGATTACTCATAAATGCAACTAAACCTAGAAGTTTTCAAGGCTCTAAGCTAGGCGTGAGAAAGTGACTTTGAGGAGAAAATAAGGCTGAATCAAATCTTATCAGAATTCTCTATTAGGTTCAAAGTGAATACAAATGTGAAGGAAGAGACTTAAATAGACAACTAGCCAAGCCAAAGTGGCGCCAAGTTCAAATTTGAACTTTGGCGCCAAGAATTTGAATTTTGAATTCAAATTCTTTGGGCTGCCATGTGCTGAATGTGAATCATGGCTAATTAAGCTTCATTTGGAGTGAATTTAAGATGCATTTGAGTGTGTACTTGTGCAGCCACCCTTGGCTAAAACATGTGACTCAAATTCAACTTAAATGCATGCTAAATGAAACCTAATTTAAGCTAGTTTTTCCTTATGAAGTATTCCTCCAATATTCCTACTCTAATGGCCTAAATACAATGGCCAAACATATACAAAAAAAAGGAAATAATAAAAGTAACAAAATGAGCCCAATATTGGGTACCAAAAGCCCAAAACTAGGCCCATTAAGCCTATGGTCCAAAAATGCTACTCTATGTGGTCCAAAATACAAGACCAAAACATATGAAACCTATACTAATATAATATATACAAAATAGAAGAAAATGGCTATCTCAAGTTGTGGCCCATGTGAAGAGAAAATTGGGCCTTCTAGGCCCATCGGGCCCATTGGGCCTTGACTGGCCCAAATCTTCATGTCTAGCCCATTCTTCTTGGTTCCTTCAAGATGTCACCTCTTGCCCTCCTAGGCATGATACCATCAGATGCACAACCCAAAGAGGTCAAACTTTGATACCAATTGAAGAAATAATGAAAGACACAAAAATAGGGTCAATTATATGAGTAAGGATTTCAAAAACCTTTTTACAAAGAAGTAGTATAAGTTTGTAAAAAGTTTTTGTCCATTTGAAAATGGAGAAAAAGGGAAAGAAAATGAACACGTTAATTTTTATATTTGGTTAACTTAACATGCACTATATCTAGTTACCTATAAACTCCAACATTGTTATGGCAAGGATACTCTAGACATGGGCTTGCTTTTGTGATCATCCAAATTGGAGTATTAGATGGTGACTATTTAATAAGTGTTACAAATTTTCAATTTCACACATTTTTAAAAGACAACTTTTTATGAAAACATTTTATGTTAAGTCAGACGAAGCAATTCCTAATAAGGTTTTGAATTAGACAAATATAATGCATACTGTTATTTCTAATGAATGTGTTAGTGTCTCAGATAAACATAAGTACAGGAAAGATGAAGAATAGAGAAGAGAAACGAAATCAAGACCAACACAAAAAGGAAATAATAAAGCCTCAGATAATACAAGACCATAGATGATGGAATAATCTAAATCAAGGCATCCTAGATGGAGTTAAAAGTCTACACATCTGACCAGACTAAAGAAAAAAAGTCAAAATCTATCTTTTGGACAGAGACTCAAACATACAGACGAAACAAAAATGAAGAATGTTGAATTGTGTCTGAATTCTACTAAATCACAACGAGAAGCACTACTTATCATCCACACTCTTAGAAGAACACATGAAGTCATCAAAAATAAGAGAAGAGAGAAGAGAAAAATGGACTAGTACTTATCCACAAGTGAAGCTACATGTGTCAGAACAAGTACACCTACCAGTCAGTAAAAGATAACGCCTCTGCAGCTACAATGCCAAGAAAGTACAGAGATGTCTAGGTCATGATTGAAGCTAGACATAGAAGTAAACATATGGTACAAAAGACTTCGTGTAACGCAGATTCAACGAGCAAACATTTAATGCAGGATCAAATGCATTGAATACAAGATCTATAAAGCCTGGACGAACTAAACATGAAAATCAAAAGATGGTTGGTCAAGCAACAGGGTTAGATCCAAAACAAAAGAACATTCAACAAACACTAGACGAGGTCTATTACAAGTCAAAACCCTGAAGCATAAGATGAAAGGCCAAAATAGGGCTAAACTTGGAACAAGACAAAGATGTGTTAAACATCAGATGAAACCAGATGGAAAACTCTGATAAAAGAACAGTCAAAGGCAAGGCACATCATGAGAATTAGACAAATAAATTGATTAAACAAAGTACAATATGTGCATCAGACGACTATAAGTCCAACATCAGATGAAGGTGTGTCAAGGACAACCTCTAGTGCAACAAAAGGAATCAGACGAAGCATGAGTCAAAGAATAGAAGAAAGTCAACAACATATAAGACGAAGGACAACACAAACTGAAAGACACGTCAGAAAAAGAACAAAGTCTTTCCATCTGTAATGTTGAACAGATCAAAGGAAATTTAGTGCATTATTAAAATCAAATGCTCATACAAAAATCATAGATTGAGACGCATAGGACTAACAAACGTAGACGAAGACTGCCACGAAAATAATTAAAGAATCAAATCTCAAAGGAAAAATTATGGCATCATCTACAATCACCTAAATGCTCTCAACATGATAACGTGATGAAAGAAGAAGAAAAGCACGAAAAAGCAAAAGCATGCATGTGTCATAAAAAGTACATCATTTTTTCAGATAATGACAACACTCTACAGCTTTGTGACCGGAAAAAGACAAAAAGGTTCCTAGGTCTCTGCTAAATTTAGAAACAACTGCTAACAAGGCAAAGAAGACTTCACGCAAGGTCTTTAAATAAGAAGCAACATTTAATGCAAGATCTTAAGCATTAAATGAGAGATCAAACTAGTCTTGAACGACTATATCTGCTTCAACGGACACTTGCAACGGGAAAATTCTACAAGGATTATATATATCACTACCTCAAACTGAAAAAGGTTAGCTGTTTGACTTAGACTGATTAAATTTAAACAAAGAGTGATATCCAGCCCATGAAGCAACGAAACCAGAGATAGAGCATAAAGATTCAAATGTACCATAGTGTATTCATCTCTGTAGACTAAGGAGTTCCAAGTGTATCTTAGGAACATGAACCTTAGTAAGTGTATTCAACTTATGTATCCTCTCTATGAGAGTAATCCAAACACTCAATCGTTGTAAGAACTAAAGTTGCATACCTTAGTGAGTGTACAAATCTATGTTTCCTATCTATGAGAGAAACCCAAACACTCAAACCAAACCTGTCTAGTTAATGTATGTAAAGCCTGAAAAGGATAGGGAAAGAATACTTATAAAGCCTAGAGAGGCTTGTCAAAGAATATTCACTACGAGCCAGAAGTGGCTGAGAAAAGAATACTAGCGTCGATGAGTGAAGTTGACGGGCTAGGAGTTGGTCGAGAATACTCACTAAGAGCCAGAAGTGGCTGGGTAAAGAATACTAGCGTTGATGAGTGAAGTTGATGGGCAAGGAGTTGGTCGAGAATACTCACTAAGAGCCAGAAGTGGCTAAGTAAAGAATACTAGCATTGATGAGTGAAGTCAACGGGCTAGGAGTTGGTCGAGAAAACTCATTGGGAGCCAGAAGTGGCTGATCAAAGAATACTAGCGTCAACAAGTAAATTTGATGAGCCAGGAGTGGTTGATAATACTTGGGACCAAGAGTGGTCGTTGTAGACACCCAAATTCGTCCGGGGGCACACAAACAAGGAAATGGACCTCCGTTATGAAGGGAAGGAGCTTCCGAAGCATGGAAACAACAGGACATGACATCAGAAGACCTAAAGCCTAAATAAGCTGGTTCTGATAGCCCAGAACGGGTTGTTCCAAGATCGGAATGGGTTGTTCCCAAAATGGAACGACCCATTCCAAAACAGGTTGTTGTAAGCAAGATTTGAACCCAGAACGGGCCATTCCACTTTAGGAACGGGCCGTTCCAGATTCTTATTTTTACCTATGATAAACTTGCTTAGAACGAGCGGTTCCAAATCATCAAATGGGCCTAAAACCCTAGGTTGGAATGGGTCGTTCTAGAAAATCTTTGTGTAAGTAAAATTCAAACCCAGAACGGTCCGTTCCAGTTTCTTATTTTACCCATAATGGACTAGCCCAGAACGGGCCGTTCCGAATCTGGAACGGGCCATTCTGGCCCCCTTCTGATGCTTATAAATAGAAGACTCGGGCACAGTTCTCAAGGCGGCCAGAGAAATTTTGAATAAGACTCCTTTGAGCATGAAAATTATCTATCTCTCTTCCTTCTATTGTATTTCTTGAGATTTGTGTCGCATCTCTATCTTTTCTCTCCCTCCTATTGTATTTCTTGAGATCTGTCAGGCATACTGTAGTGTGAAAGGTCACCACAAAGCACATTTTCCATATTTGAAGATTCAATAAAGTTCGTTCAAGAGGTATTTCAGTCAATCTTCTTCTCTTCCTTTTATTTCTCATCTTTATCTCTTTTTTGTTATAATAAATGTCATAATGTAGATATTTTAGGGTTAATCGCTTGATTTATATTTTAAGCATGTAAATAAACATTAATAAGGGGATTCAATATTTAATTTATTAATTCTTATCGTGTTAATTTCATCATAGTGTACCGACTTTTAGGGCATTGTAGGGGTGCTTAATACCTTCCCTACACGTAACCGATCCCCGAACCCAATTCTGGTTATCAAGGCCATTATTGGACTTTTAAAAACCTTTTCTTTTTCCAATGTTTTGAGTAAAACATTGGTGGCGACTCCATGAACCTATTTTCAAAACCATTAATTAAGGATTAGTCTGGTGTCCAGGCATTCCTTAATTGATGAGATTTTCAAAAGGATGTCTAAACCATAGGTCGCAAGATCAAAATTTTTCAGGTTGCGACAGTCGTGACCTGGATGGTCTATAATACTCATTGCGAGCCTGAAGAGGCTGAACAAATAATACTTGCACTTCATTAATTATCTAATGAAACCTTTAATTTGAAGGAGATTGGACGTAGCTTAATTTGTGCGAACCAGTATAAAATACTTGCACTATACTTTAATGTTTTCAAACGCACTTTATTTGGTCGATCTAATATACTGAAAAATTCATCTAATTCTTATCGTTTATTAAAACTATCTTCAGACAAAAACCATACTTGTTCAACTTGATATCCTAAAGAACAGTTTTCATTTAAGAAGTATTTTCCCTAAGCAGACGATAAGATCCCAGACACAAAAGTATTTTGTTAAACTAACCTTGAACAGTTCTAGTTTAATTTTCACTAATATTATTTTACTAGACGAAAAAAGGCCTTTTTGCAAAAGCGTTTTTAAAATTCCTTTGTTCACACACACACATATTCAACCCCCCTTCTATGTGTTTTTCATCTAACTTCATTTTATTCCTTGTGTCTTCTACATGGTTGATGAATGATTCTTTTAAAGACTTACACAACTGTATATTTCGTCTTTTGTTTAACATACCTTTATCGATTATAGGAATAAAAACTTCTTATAGAATCAAAATGACTTTAAAGGAACAAGGTTTACTTTTCATTAGAGAAAAGAAAAATCCCTCGAAGTATGCAAAGTCAGTTTAATTTTTTTTTCAACTCACATGCATTGTAACTCCTTACACTTTGTACCTTAAAGTTGATAAGTAACATCCTTTATCATATAAGAAGTGACTATTTGCTGAAACAAATTAAATGAACCAATATAAACATCTTCAGACAAGGAATCTAGATGAAAGAAGACCAATCAAGTTAACAATTCAATCTAAAAGGGTTTGCAATAGTCACCTTCTAGTGTTTCATACATAAGAAGCATTGAAAAACTTAGAAAGAAGAACAAGAACACACACTCTCATTCATTATTCTTATAGACTTTGTAAAACATTCTTTGTGCTTAATTATTTATCATGTATTATGTGTAAGAAGATTCTTGGTTACTTTATGCAACTTAAACTTTGTGTTTTAGCGATAAGTTTAAAAAGGCCTTGTATTCAAAGAATACTTAGTGTGAAAAACATGAAGAGACTTTCTTAGTTAAAGACTATTAGGGTAGTTTGCTTGAAAAGGAAACAAAAAGAATACTTAGGTTGATCTGGTAGTGGCTTGCTAATGAATACTTTGTATCTTTGTGAAATATAGTTAAACTTCATTAGTTATTCATGAACTAGACAAGGTCTTAGTGGCTAAGATGAACCAATATAAATTCTTTGAGTTTGATGCTTCATCTACAACGTCTAGTTAGTGTGTTTATTTCGTTGCTTTAGTGAAAGTGTTTTAGTTTTTGATACATATAATTCAAACCGCCATTTTGTTTGTTTGTCTTTTTACTCCACATATCATATCGTTGAAATCGATAACTTTTGGAGCTTCAACCTCTAAAATTCATTTGCTTGATGCTTTTTCCTTATTTTTATATCTAATGAAGTGTGTTTTTAATATGTTCATTTGAGTTGTCAACCTTTGTATTAAATGCATCTCCTTATCAAGTATTCTCCTACCTTATAGTAAGGAGTCCTTATAACTTTGTCTACAACTAAAAACAACTTTTCTTAAGGTAGTTGGGAAATATAGTAGAGGAGCTAGCTTTGGTAGAGCATCGTGACAACTTTTTGACTTTGAGGTTGGTGAAAACATCTTTCATCCAAACCTTAAGCAAGATCAATGCTTGCATTCCTTTGAGAGTAAGTTTTTGCACTCCAAAAAGAATAATACCATTAATCGAAAACATGAATTACAATAGTCTTAAGAATTTATTTGGGTTATAAATTTTCTACTTGCTTTATTTCCCATTTTTTGTATAAGTATATAATTGTTTTAAAAAGTGTCATCCTCAAAGTGTCTTATGAAGAAGCAAGAGCACAACCTTTACTATGTTACTTCAACTTCTCAATCTTTAATAAAACTATTGTCCACCAGAGAAAATATGTGTTAAGCCTACATAGGCTTATCTTTGCCTTAGCAAATTACCTCATTAGAAACTAAGTTTAAACTTCCTCTCCTTAAAAGTTATGTTATAAATACAACCTTTACATCCAAGCTTAGGTCTGAAAAGGCTTATTGTAATGAATAATAAGTAAGAATTCTTACACTAACCTTTCTGTTAGTGGAACCTTTATAGCTTGAAGGTAATTAGACATAACTTGATAGAATGAACTGGTATAAAGTTTTTATGTTCCTTCTTTTATGCCTACATATTTTGTAGAATTTTTTTTTTATAACTTATCATTAGTTTATTTATCCTAGTGAAAAGGTTTTGGAAAATCTAAATACAGACATTCACCCTTCCCCTTCTGTGTGTCTTTACCTTTCAAAATATTTTATTTTAAAACTAAATAAATTTCACAATTATTAAAATAAATGATAAAAATTTAAGGGAGGAGTTTACTTAAAGAAATTGTGTTCAATTAAATATGAATACAAATGGGGATTTTATAAAATGCATGTACGGAAACGATAAAAATATATGGATAATATGAAAATTGTATGTTTAAACATGTTACAAGTAGCATCTAGACAATTGAAAATTACTTGAAAAAAAAAAATTTGTGAAACATCCAAATTTATATCAAATAAATTATTGTTATAGGTTAGCAAAAGTTACTTTCCAAAACTTACTCGTAATAATAAAGTTATATTAAGGATATGAAGTTAATTGCTAAAAATACACCCGTAAAATCGAATTAAAAATGTGTCATTTTCCACTTAAAAATCAAAATTTTAAACGTCATTTATTAATGAAATAAAATCTTTTTACAAAAAAATAATATTGAATTAAAGATCAAAGAAAAGTATCACAAATTTTATTAAAAAAATGTCATAATATCAAACTAAAAAATGGAATACGGTACGTTTGACAACCAAACAAAAAATAACAAATTCCATGAAAGCAATTTTGAATTACGGTTCATAACCATATTCCATTTTGAAAATAATATAAGGGAGAAGATTATCAATAAAAAATTTATACTTTTCTAAAAAAAAAAAAAAGTTACTTGAAGAAAGTAAGAGTTACAATAACAACAATGAAAATGAGGTTCATAAAAGAATCTAACTCCATATAAAAAAATTTATTCATATAAGTGAACGCCACCAAATTTATAATAACAAAGATAATATGTGTTAACTTAGCATTGAATTGAACCTCTCTCTCTTTTTCTCTCTCTCTCTCTCTCTCTCTCTCTCTATATATATATATATATATATATATATATATATATATATATATATATCTCACTAGCTCACCTTATGTCATATTCACCTAGTCATAGTCTAAGTATTTCTAAGAGATGACAAATTTCTATAGGACTTTTCCTACAACATTCCTTATAGTTGTTATTTATGTATTCTTCACTAACAATGCTATAACAATTGCAACTCACTTTTCTCCCTTGACACCAATTCATGAATACTATGATAATGAAGGGGATCGTTGTCAATTCATGAATACTATGATAATGAAGGGGATCGTAACCTTGTACTACCACAAGGTAATGTTTACCATGTTGCACATGAAGTTCCAAGAGGTCCAAATCCAGGTCATAACGTTGTATTGCCACCAGTTATTGCACCTCTAGTTCCATTAGGTCCTAATCCAAGTCGTAACCTTGTATTTTCACCAAGTATTACACATCAAGTTAATAAAGGTGATCATAACCTTGTATTTCCACAAGGTAATGTTTATCATATTTCACATGAAGTTCCAAGAGGTCCAAATCCAGGTCATAACGTTGTATTGCCACCATCTATTACACCTCTAGTTCCATTAGGTCCTAATCCAAGTCGTAACCTTGTACTTTCACCAAGAATTGCACATCAGGTTCCATCAATTCATGTATACTATGATAATAAACGTGATCATAACCTTGTTTTGCCACAAGATGATGTTTATCATGTTGCCCATGAAGTTCCAAGAGGTCCAAATCCAGGTCATAACGTTGTATTGCCACCAATTATTGCACCTATAGTTCCATCGGGACCTAATCCAAGTCGAAACCTTGTATTTTCACCAAGTATTGCATCCCAAGTTAATAAAGGTGATCATCACCTTGTATTGCCGCAAGGTAATGATTATCATATTGCACATGAAGTTCCAAGAGGTCCAAATCCAGGTCATAACATTGTATTGCCACCATCTGTTGCATCTCTAGTTCCATCAAGCCCTAATCCAAGTCGCAACCTTGTATTTTCACCAAGAATTGAACGTCAGGTTCCATCAGTTGCAATTCTAGATCATAACCTTATATTGCCACCAAGTCATGTTTATAAAATTGCACGTCAAATTCCATCAGGTTCTAATCCACGACACAATAATTAATTTTGTTGTGGTTAACAGAACAAATTTCAACTGAGTACAATTTATTTTATTTTAGGAGAGGCCTAGCTCTAGATCCAATATATTACAATCCGTTGTAACCTAATAATGTTGATTATATTACAAGGAAGCATTTTTAGCTCAATTTCAATTCATGTCTTTTTCAACTCTTGTATACTAGAATAACAGTATAACTAAATAAGCCTTAAAGAAAAGTTGAAAAATATTTTTAGACCATTTTCATTTGTAGGTTGCTACTAAATCAAATTGGTTAAATATTTATTTTATTATTATCTAATTTTCAAAATAAACTTTATTTTTCCAAAGATAAATTTTTTATCCCTAAGTAAAATTAATAAAATTAAAAATTTTAAAATATTAAAGGATCACTAAAGCAATTATTAAACTCACAAAGAACAACTTGTTTTTCATGTTTGTATATATGTTAGAGCATAAATTAGTTATTTTAATTTTTTATGTTGGGAAACATGACTAAAGAGGATGGATCATTTTATGATTAGAATATTTTCAATTTCAAGTTGAATTAGTTGTGTTGATGGAATATTCTATACAAATATATGAAGTTAGAACATGGATAAAGCCAACCTAGATTAATATTTTTTTAGTCACTAGACAAATAACCTATGTCGAGTTCAATAATACGAATTTCTACATAAATCAAAAACATGAGGAATTATGATTTTAGGGTACGTAGTGACCAAACACTTGCACTAAAATTGAATGTATAAATAGTATAAAATAATATATAAAAACAAGTCGAAAATACCAATAAGAACTATACATTTCTAACCATTTATTTTCCTTCACAACTATATTTACATTTTAGTTGATTACAATATTTTTTTTAATTCTATTTGCACTCAACTTTCTTTTAATAACAAAAATATACATACACACTTTCCTTATGAAAATTTCCTAAAGCGAATGAATAAGTTTCTTTTAATTCATTTCATTGGCTGATTCATCTTATTTCAAAGCAGGCATAATTTGATAATCTTTCACATTTGTCTAATCACAATTGGCATAAATTCATTCGCATTCAATGAGCATTAGCAAGTCTTAACATTAATATTGTAATAAGCAGAATAAAAAATAAAATTATATAACTTAAAATAAAGAACTTTACATATACTTCATTTATATTTTTAGATGGACCCACCAAAAGACTATGATATGGTATTATTTGAATGAATGGTTTTCTTTATTGAATAGATTATCAAGAACCTTAGAAATGTTATCCAACATAAAAAAAAAGTGTAAAACTCTATCACACTAAAATGGGGTTGAATAGTGTCAAAAACTATATTCCACCAACTTATAGTAACTTGGATGAAATTTGTAGATGATAAAATAAGCATAAAATAACTAAGTGAGAAGAGAATGAGAGATCTACACAAATGTTTTCATATTGGTTTCTCTCCAACATTGAGACTACATGCATTTCTTAATCAATGAATCATGTCCACTTTACTAAGTCTATTTGCAAACAAATACTCTTTCAACTAGTACAACCCAAGTATTCTTTTACACAAAGTCATTCTTGCCTTTAAATACCCATGTCCTTTTTAGTAACAAATGCCTCCCAATGTTTTCCAAAATAATTAGTATAGTGATTGTAGAAATGTTGTTTTTAAGGGTGAAAGGAATGGTGTGAGTATTAGTAACAAAAATATAAATACAGATATAAAGATTGTTTGAGATCATGGCTGAAGTTCATGAATCTTCGGGATGATTTCTAATATGTATATATATGTGTGTGTACGCAGACGAAGAACAAAGCACTTCCAACAAGGTTTTGAATGAGACAAATATAATACATATTGTTAGTGTTTCAGAAAAACATAAGTACAGGTAAATTGAAGAACAAGAAAATGCATCAGACGATACAAGATGACAGACGAAAGGCCAACACAAGCTTCCAACAAGCCAAATCAAGAACAAGACAAAAGCATGTCAAGCACAACCTAAAGAGAAACATAAAGACTCAGACGAAGGTTGATCAAAGATCATTTGAAAGTCTGACCATATACAAGTTGACCAGACAAAAGGAAAAGTCAATGCGTCAATGATAAATGCTCAAAAAAAGGTCAAGTCTTGAGCTACACATAGACTACCAGACACAGACAAAAGTTGTCATGCAATCACCTGAAGAATCAAGCTTCAAAGGGCAATTTGAATATCATCCACTCTCATAGGAGAACACACAAAGTCATCGAAACTGTGAAAAGAAAAGAAGAAAGGAGAAGATCAAGCGCAAAATAAAGGCATGCATGTGTCAAAAAAAGTACATTACTTTTTCAGACAAGGACAAAATTCAACAACTATGTGACCAGAAAAGGACAAAAAGGTTCCTAGGTCTCTGCTAAATTTAGACACTACTGCTACCAAGACAAGAAATAATTCACGCAAGGTTTATCACAGAAAGCAACATTTAATGCAAGAATCTGAGCATTAAATGAGAAGATCAAACTAGTCATGAATGACTATATCCGCTTCAACGGACACTTGCAACAGGAAGATTTCACAAGACTATATATAGGTCACAACGTCGAACCTGAAGGGGCTGGCTATTTAGCTTGAAATGGTTCAAGCGAAGAAAAAGAGTGATATTCAGCCCATGAAGCAACAAAACCAGAGATTGCAAATGTACCTTAATGTATTTCTCTTTGTAGACTAAGGGGTTTTAAGTGTAACTTATGAACGTGTGCTTAAGGAATGTAACAAGTTATGTACTCTCTCTATGAGAGTAAACCACACTCAATTATTGCAAAAACTAAGGATGCAAACCTTAGTGAGTGTATCAACCTATGTATCCTCTCTATGAGAGTAGCCCAAACACTCAAACCAAATCTATTTAGATATCATATGTAAACCTTGAAGAGGTTAAGGAAAGAATACTTGTAAAGCCTGGAGAGGCTTTGATGGAGGACCATCCTTGGAGCTTCATGTGGGACCCATCAATAGGTCCATGGCTAGGAGATTGGAAGAGGATATAAGAGCTAACAACCTATAAACATGCTTCTTATGGTTAAAGGATATTGATCAATCTCTTAAGCCTTGTTAGCATAGAATTTATCTTTTATGCCTATTTTGCCCTTGTCATTATTTTTCCCATTTTTATCCTTGTATTTTGGGTATCTTAGACATAGTATTTATTTTAATTGTATTTCCCATTTTAGCCTTGTATTTTGGGGTATTTTAATCATCGAATTT
The DNA here is from genome assembly GCF_000230855.2 of Cajanus cajan. Classification (NCBI taxonomy): domain Eukaryota; kingdom Viridiplantae; phylum Streptophyta; class Magnoliopsida; order Fabales; family Fabaceae; genus Cajanus; species Cajanus cajan. Next base: position 30,888,960 of record NC_138524.1, on the reverse strand, counting down.
ATTTTCACTTGTATTTCCTATTTTACCCTTGTATTTTGGGGTGCCTTAGATTATAGGATTTTATTTTTGGACTAGGGTATTCTATTAGGGTGAGAAATAGTCCTAGATCTATTTTTTGGTGAACATTGATCTATTTTTGGACTTGGAAAGGCTTAGGCCCAAGTGGAAGGCACCTAAGTTGCATGGTCTTATCATGCACCTATAGTAGTAGCTTAGACAAACCCAATGATTCCATCCTTGGCCACCAAGTAGCATCTAGGGTTAATTTGGGTTTCATTTGAAGTGCATTTGGCATGCAAATTTCGGCCATACACTCCCAAATGCAACCCTAGATGCTCCCTCCCCTCTAAATACCCTAAATCATGCACCTTCTAAATACTTTGAAATATATGAATTTGAGTGAGCATTTTTTGCCTCAAATCCTCTCTTTAGTCACCTAGGTCATCACGGCCTAGACCTTCCCTATCCTCCCTTGAGTGAGTTTAGGGTTTATTGAGTGGCCTTCATCCCCACTTGGTGAAGTGAGCGAACCTAGAACAACCTAGACACATTTCCTTTCCACTTCCTGCTATTCACCCACCAAAAAAACCTCACGCCCATCATCCTTATTTCTCCACCCTTGAAGGAACATCCACCATTGAGGTCATCACCTTGGCCTTAACAAGGAGTCCATCATTTGGTATCATGAGCTTTGGTTATCTTTAAGGGTAACTAGTATTTTTTCCTTTTCTTTTGAGTCCTATTTTTGCATCTTCTTTGTGTCTTTGTCATCCATGAAAACCTAGCTAAAAATATCTTATTTTATTGCTCCATGGTCCATTATGTGTTCATGAGCCTCCTTTTGTGCTTTAGGGTTTTTCTTGAGTCTTAGGTTCTTGTGTGCCATTTTTTTGTTTTTACTCTTGTTTGCTGGAAAAATATATTATGAACATCAAGAACATCTTTTGCATCTCTTTTTGATCTTTTTACCTTTTAAGTTTTGTCCAAAGTTTGTTTCTCTCACCCATCTCAAAAAGACAAAAATCTATATGTATGATGCACCAACTTGATGTATAAGAAAATGAAAATATGCATGTATGTGTTCTTTTCCATGAGGTGGCCAAAATTTCTTGCACCATTTTAGAGGTCATTCATGCATGTTTATTAGTCCTTGGCATGCTCCAAATTTGTGTTGAAATCTATGTGTTATTTGCTTCCTACACATACATGATTGGCCACCTTTCCATGATCATCATTACTTGATTATTCCTTTGTCCTTTGTGCACATGTGTGAGTGACTAAATTTTGTGTGTGAGTGCTGGAATCTTTGGAAAAAATCTGCACCAAAAAGAAAATCATACAAGACACTTTCCACTCACAATATGCCTCATCACCCACTCATGTATTGCCACTTGTCTCTCTAAATTTGACTCCTTTATGTGCTGTATTTTTTTAATCACCCACAAGTTTAAAAACCAAGAACGTTTAAAAATAAAATAGAATAAAAATCAGGACAGAAAAATTGCAGAAAAAAAATGTGACCAAAAAGGCCAAAAGAAAACAAAAGAAAAAAAAAGGACTTGTTGCTAGACTTGTGGACATTGGACCTAATTACCTTTGCACATTGGAGTTGGACTTGGACTGAATTTTGGACCTATTTTGAGACTCAAAACTGTGGCTGGACTTTACCAAAAAAGGACCTAAAATTCACAAGTGCAAACCATTAAAGTTTTAACACCATTCTAGTGCCATTCTAGGACTTTTCCTTTGTGTGCTAGCCTTTTTATTGTGTCTTAATTTTTTGCTTGTCTTCTTTGGAACTATTATGTTTGTCTCATTAATCACTCTTTGAGTTTAGATTTTTAATTGAGATTTTTTAGTTTTTATTCCTTTGACCTCCTTCTTGTTCTTGGTTGGTTTTTTATCTTTGGGTGTAGGTGAAGTACTACCTCCAAGAAACCCTTAGCAAAATTTCTTTGGGGGATTGAGTGGAGATTAAATCTGTGGGAACCAAAGTTATTTGGAGAAGGAAACCATATCTCAAAAGTGCAAACATCAAAGGAGAGGACTAACCTAGTTTATTTCTTATGAAGGGGAGCCAAATTGGAGGAGTTGAAGACTTTTATTTTTCTTTTCTTCTTACTTGTTCTTTTTTGCTTAATTTTCGGCCTCTTGTATTTTGGGCCTTGATTTTCATTATTTTTTTGGGTTGTAATTGGCAATTTTAAACCTCTTCATTTTAGGGTAACTCGAAGTAGTGCTTGTGGGAGTGACTTGAATACCACCAAGGTCACTTCAAGCTCCCACCCTAGGGAATCCGATTAGCATATGCTTTAAGTTGCTTTTCTTTGCATGTTTTATAGCTTTAGTAGTATATTTTCTTAGGTTCTTTATTCCTACTTGTTCATTTTAGAAGGCTACAAGTTGTCTACTAGAGGGGCCGTGCACACATACACCTTATTCTTGTGCAAAATTGTTTTGTAAGAAAAGTGTCAAAAGGCCTTAGTGACTTCTACTTGAAGAGGCTTGGTTTTTAAGTGATTCTTAGTAGTCCACCTCCCTTGATAGTTCACTTTGTGCACTTAAGCCTTTTTACACCAATCTTACACCTTAAAAACTTTTTGTGAAAATCTTTTCATCACTTACTCTTTGTGAAAACCTTTTTGCTAACCTTTTTGAAACATATTTGTGAAAAACATTTTGATCAAAGATGAGTGATCATTCTAGTGTACATGGTCATAATTCTTGTAGTACTAGGTCTAGTTTTAGGGATGAACTTAGGCAATTAAAAGAATACTTGTGAAAAAAAGAGGAAGAAAATATAAAAAGAGAGGAAGAGCTTAAGAAAAGAGAAAAAGAAAATGCTAGAAATAATGAGGAAATAAGACAACTACTTGCTAGACTAGTTATGGGAGGGGAAGCTAGTGGGTCAAACCCTAGATTCCCCAACCTAAGTCCTCAAAGGGAAAGGGGTTAGAATACCTTCAAGTGTTCATGAGGAGGAAGGGCATCACACCCAACCTCCAAGTGAGATCTTTTATAGTAGTCATCACAATGATGATTACTATCAAAGACCCCCAAGGACACATAGACATAGGGAGTCTTCCAATAAGGAACCCAACATCACTCTTCCTTCATTTCATGGAAAAAGATAATGTAGAAACAAACTTGGATTGGGAAATGAAAGTGGAACAATTGTTCTCTTGCCATGGAGTGAGTGAAGAAAGGAAGGTTTCTTTGGAAACCCTTAGCTTCCAAGGACATGCCATGTATTGGTGGAACTCCTTAGAAAAAGAAAGGAGAATAAATCAAGAGCCTCCAATCCAATATTGGAATAAGCTACGTAGTGCCTTGAGAAGGAGGCATATTCCTCCATACTATGACCGAGAGCTTATGGATAAGCTACAAAGGTTGAAAAAAGGGTCATCTAGTGTGGAAGAATATAGGCAATCTATGAAGTTGCTAATGATGAGGGCTGGGATAAGGGAAGAAGAGAGGACCACCATCTCAAGGTTTCAAAGTGGTCTTAACCTTGAAATATGAGACAAAGTTGAACTCCTTCCATATAGAGATTTGAATGAGCTTGTTCAACTTTATTCTAGAGTGGAACATCAACTTAAGATAAAAGACTCCACTCTCTATTATTCCAAGAATTTTAAGAAGGAGGGCCACTCTTCCCAACCTTATCCCAAAGAAGAAAAAGAAAAAGAAAAAGAAAAATCATCTTTCAAAGTACCTTCCAAAGAATCTAAGTCAAGTGAAATTAAGTGCTTCAAGTGTCTTGGAAGAGGACATATTGTTTCTCAATGTCTTAAAAGAAAACTATGGTTTTGAAAGCCCAAAACCACTATAGTAGCCTTGATGAAGCTACTTCATCTTCCTATAGTAGTGAAGATGAAGCCATAGATTCCGAGGAAGAAATCTTACCTTGTGAAGGAGACTTATTATTGGTTAGAAAGCTCCTTAGCAATCAATCTAGTGAAATTGACCAATCTCAAAGAGAGAACTTGTTTCAAACTAAATGCAAGGTTCTAGAAAGAACTTGCTCTCTCATTGTAGATAGTGGGTCTACTTCTAATTGTTGTAGTACTAGCTTGGTTGATAAGCTAGCCTTGACTACAAAACCTCATCCTAAACCTTACAAAATGCAATAGATCAATGAGGAAAGAGGTATTGTAGTTAACCAACAAGCAAGCATACCAATCTCCATTGGCAAATATCAAGAAGAAGTTTTGTGTGACATAGTACCATTGGAGGTTAGTCATGTCTTGCTTGGGAGACCATGGCAATTTGACAAGAAAATAATATGATGACCACACAAATAAAATAAGTTTCCAACACTTGGGTAAGAAATTTGTGTGGTGTCCTCTATCACCTTTTCAATTGAATGAGGACCAACTCAAATTGAAAGCCAAGAAATATGAAGAGGAAAAAAGCAAAAGCAAAAACAAAAGCAAAAGAAAAGAAAAGAGTTTTACCTTTGGAAATAAGGAAGGGCTAGGTTCAAGAGAACCTTAACCCTTGTGCCATCCTCATTCTTTTGGTGCCAAAGAAAGATGGCAATGGATGATGTGCACCAATTTTAGAAAGCCATCAATAAATATAGGCACCCAATCCTTAAGCTAGATGATTTGATGAATGTCTTGCATGGGGCCATTAAATTTTTCTAAATTTACTTATATGCATGCTTGGTGATGCCTTTTTGGGCCTCCCCACTACCCCTAGCACTCTCATCCATCTAATCATGTACTTAAGGATTGAGTAGAAAAGTTTTAGTAGTTTATTTCCCTAAATTGTGGTCTCACATCTTTTGAAGGCACCAATGGAATGGATGAGCTTAAAGATTAGATGTCAAATACTTCTCAAAAAGGAGGGGATGATGGAGGACCATCCTTAGAGCTTCATGTGGGACCCCTCAATAGGTCCATGGCTAGGAGATTGGAAGAAGATATGAGAGCTAGCAACCTATAGACATGCTTCTTGTGGTTAAAGGATATTGATCAATCTCCTAAGCCTTGTTAGCATAAAATTTATCTTTTATGCCTATTTTACCCTTGTCTTTATTTTTCCCATTTTTACCCTTGTATTTTGGGTATCTTAGACAGGATTTCTTTTACATGTATTTCCCATTTTACCCTTGTATTTTGGGGTATTTTAGTCATAGGATTTATTTTTACTTTTATTTCCTACTTTACCCTTGTATTATGGGGTGCCTTAGATTATAAGATTTTATTTTTGGACTAGGGTAATCTATTAGGGTGAGAAATAGGCCTAGACGTATTTTTTGGTGAACATTGATCTATTTTTGGACTTGGAAAGGCTTAGGCCCAAGTGGAAGGCACCTAGGTTGCATGGTATTATCATGTACCTAGTTGTAGCTTAGCCAAACCCAAAGATTCCATCCTTGCCCATCAAGTAGTATCTACGGTTAATTTGGGTTTCATTTGAAGTGCATTTGGCATGCAAATTTTGGCCATACACTCCCAAATGAAACCCTAGATGCTCTCTCCCCTATAAATACCCTAAACCATGCTCCTTGTAATTACTTTGGAATATATGAATTTGAGTGAGCATTTTTTTGCCTCAAATCCTCTCCTTAGTCACCTAGGTCATCACGACCTAGACCTTCCCTCTCCTCCCTTGAGTGAGTTTAGGGTTTATTGAGTGGCCTTCATCCCCACTTGGTGAAGTGAGCCAACCTAGAACCACCTAGACACATTTCCCTTCCACTTCCTCGTATTTGCCCACCATAAACACCTCACGCCCATCATCCTTATTTCTCCACCCTTGAAGGAACATCCACCATTGAGGTCATCACCTTGGCCTTAGCAAGGATTCTCTCTCCCAACTTGGACGTCTAGGTCTCTCCGATGGTGGAAGGAGTCCATCAGGCTTGTCAAAGAATACTCACTACAAGCCAGAAGTGAAGTCAACGGGCCAGGAGTTGGTCGAGAATACTCATTGTGAGCCAGAAGTGGCTGAATAAAGAATACTAGCATTGATGAGTGAAGTCAACGGGCCAAGAGTTGGTCAACAATACTCACTAAGAGCCAGAAGTGGCTGATCAAAGAATACTATCGTCAGTAAGTGAAGTTGATGAACCAGGATTGGTTGAGAATACTCAGGCAACTAGAAGTGGTTTAAGAATGCTAGCGTCTATGAGTGAAGTAGAAGAGCCATAAGTGGTTAATAATACTTGGGACCAGGAGTGGTCGTGACCTGGGTGGTCTATAATACTTACTGCGAGCCTGAAGAGGTTGAACAAACAATACTTGTAATTAATTATTTATCTAGTGGAACCCTTCAATCGAAGGAGACTGGATGTAGCTCAATTTGAGTGAACCAGTATAAAAATGTGCTATACGATTTAAATGATTTAAATGGACTTCATTCGATTGGTTTTAAAATATCAAAAACTTTGTCCAATACCTATCGTCTATTAAAACTATATTCAGACAAAAACCACATGTGTTTAATTGATAATTCAAAAGAACAGTTTTTCTCTTAAGAAATATTTTATCTAAGCAGACGATAAAATTCCCAGACGTAAAATGTTTTTGTTAAACCTATCCTAGGTAGTTCATATTTAATATACAACAACATCACTTTATAGGACAAAAGAAAGTCTTCTTGCAAAAATATTTTGAAATGCCCTTGTTCATAGACGCACACATATTCAACTCCCCCTTCTATGTGTTTATCATCTAACTTCAATTGGTATCAGAGCTTGACCCCTTATGGTGAGCATCTAACAATGCAGGGGAACACAACGGTACATGGAAGAACATGGACAAAAGGAAGCTGAAAAGCAAGGAAGATGAACGACTAGCATAGGTAAAATAGGTATCATCTTGTCTACTCAAACAAAGCATGTTCTATATAAAAGTAGATCACAACAGATGCACCAGAATGCTCATACATGTACCACTTTGTATAACTGGAACCACATTAGGAAAGGAAACGCAGTAAACCACTGCGTCCAAATATCTCTCGGAATGCTATAAGAAATTACAATGTCTAAAATGTTCGACCGATAAAGAAGTGTAAACTTCTTGATTCTACGTTTGACAATTAGTCTGGCACATTCTTATTAAATGATCTTCATCATTAAACATAGTACAATCAAAGACAAATATTCTCTACATTCAAAGTTTAAATTAATAAAAGATAGAATCGTCTTTGGGGTTTTCATTTGAAAGGACATATCCTTTACCCTAAATTTAATGTTGCTGCACATCACACTTCACAAGGAGGACAAAAAAGGTGCCACGTCATACAAACAATGATAGAAAATTAAAACGTAAAAAATTATCAAAATCCTACATATTTCTCGCGCTCACTAACTTATCATTCACACCTCAAAAGTTTAAAACCTGAACTCTCAAGCTCTCTCTTTCTCAAACCCTAACTCTCCTCTCACAAATCCTTCCTACTCACTACAATGGTCACACAAGCTGAAGAAGTTGAACTTGCTAGCATTCCTGATGAAATGCACGAAGCCACTACCAACACCCATACCTTATCTACGGAGGAAAGGCCAATCATATACCTGGAGCACCACTTCAACATCTAGCAAATGAAAGAATGGGGAATACCTATTTATAAAAATCTTGCTGATTGTGGGATTCTCGGCTACTTCAACATCAAAGAAGTCATATACCCCAACCTAAGAAAAATATTCTATGAATCCTTGAGGTTCTATCTAGGGTTCTTCGAAGGAACCGTGCTCGAAGTAAAGGTTAGAGTTTGCCCTGCCTCTATTGCAGCAGCCATTGGGTGCGAAAGAAAAAGTCTCCTCTATCACAAGGAGTGGATGTCTGATACTAGTGGATTAACCAACGTCACCAAGACCATTCACAAGGAGGGAGAAGAGGTACCCATCGTCTACAACAAACTCGATGACAAAGCCAAAATCTTTCTTCAGCAGATTCTAAACAAGTCAATCCTTCATAAGGTAGGCGCCAAGGATATCATCTCAGACATGCATAAATTCTACTTGTTTCAGATGATGACTAGAGGAGCTTTCAACCTGCCACAGATTCTTTATTAGCACTGGAAAGGGTTCTTGAAAGACTGCAAGGACTTTGTGGTTCATACCATGCTTCTCAACAAAATCCTCTGGGATCATAATGTCTATCACACTTTCTTCTCTCTTGAAGAAGGTGAGAAGTAGAGGATATTGGCAATAGGATGAGACAAGAGACTGTAACCCATTGTCTTTGGAAAGGCTAACTTAGGCAAGATTCCTATAAGCTACACCATCACCGACCCCACAATAGCCCTAAAGATAAAGAAGGAGATTGGAGGAGAACACCTTATAACACGCTCTAGCAGGAAGCGGTTATCATCTCCATCTCCAAAGAAGGACGAAACCTTGGATGCCGCTGCACAACCAACTAAAAGGAGAATTATTCATGCATCAAAAAAAGACTCTGCATCTGATGCTGAGGATGGGCAACCCATTGGGAAGACTTTGAAGAAAATGGTTTCTCAACCTTCCCTTACTCCACCTCAGCCTAAGCAAAAATGAATCGTTAAGCTGGGTTCAAAGGTGACTATGGAAATGGAGCGTTGGCATGTGCTCATACACATGAAGCTGAACAGGAGACAGTTGTGTCAGTCGCTGAAGTCATCGTCCCCTCAGCTCAAATGAAAAGCTCTGCAGACGTTCCTACTACTCTTGTCACTGTACATTCTTCTTTCGCAAGTGACATCTCTCTATCTTCCTTTCATTGAACCACTTATAAACCTTGTCTAATTAAAAATATATATATATAGTAAACCAAACTGTTATAAATCCTACCTAGTCTAAAATCTCCTATAGGTTGTTTTTGTAAATACCTTGGCTTAGAGGAAGAAGAAGACTACTATTAGGAACGATCGCATGATCTTGCCTCTGGGACCTCCTTCCTTTCCATTTCTCCTAAAGGAGCCAACAAACTAGTTAATTCCAGAAGGAATGGACCTAGGGACGGACATATACTCCATCATTTTCCCTGGAACAACTAACCTAGATGGAAAAGCATAATTTCTTTAGCTTGACCATCTCACCACTAATAAAGATATTATGAAAAGAAATAGGATTGGTCTGCGTTCAAAGCCACGCCCCTACATCATTGACAGGAAAATTAGTGTGCTCTATGGATGTTACCCCATCAACTGGGTTGGATGCTATGTCTTGCAGAAGCCCAATACACATGCCCTGGGGTACTACAAACAAGTATACTCTTGGCTTGAGGAAGGCTTTATCATACTGGACGCTTTAGGAAATCCTTTGCGTGACTCGCAAGGCAACACTCACAAGTATGAAGCCATCCTGCCCAACAGGCCTACATTCGGACCAGAGTACTACTATCTAAGTCAACCTCCTCCTTTAGCTCCATTCTCCATTCTCACTCGTCCACCAGCCATCGGGCTCAAGCAAAAATCACCTCCACCTTCTCCACAACAAGAAAAAATACATAGACATCCTCCATCTACGTACTTTTTTCTAAAAAAAACTTTCCTGCACTCATTGTCACTAACCCTCATGATCAAACAGCTGAAGACTCCTCTCCACCGTGCCAAGAAGGATACCCCGCACCGTTGTATGAGTATGAAGAAGGGGAATACACATGCACTCCTTACTGCCCAGACATTCCCTGCTCTCCGTCTACGGCTTATCTGGACCTTCCACTTGGCACGATAACTGCTCTTCCTCCACCAATCTTCAAGAGGAAGATTTATCCAGGTGATGTGATCAAGGAACTCCTCAACTTATTCATCCCAACATCAACAATCATCAAAATCCTCATCACTCAAAAAGAAAATGTCATCCTCCAGCCGTCCAAGAAAGCCTCCATCCCCTCTACCAAAGGTAGAACTCTTTAATTCACCAACCAAATTCTTCTCTGTGCATATAAGTCATTATCACTCCCTCTCTGCGTTGGACTTAGCAGCAATAGGCGATCTGCGCCTATGTATAGATACACCTCTACAGTTTTACATACCTCCCTCTCTATTCACCACTATAGAAACTCAAATCTATGTTTATCCTGATCGTATATGTCCTCGACTTCCTCTAATTGATCAAAATAAGATGAAGGATCCTGCACTACATCTTGAATTAATGGCCATACCTAAAAAGATTGAGGTCTGTCACTACAAAGGGGTAAACTTGAACTAGCAACAAGACCTAACCAAGGCACTGCATTACACTGAAGATGATGCTAAAAAGTTCTATCAGAACTTTATGCATATGTGCAGTTAGGAGGGAAGCTCGTCTGGTCTCTCAGACGAAGAAAAATCCAAAACGCCAATGCTACGTGGGTATCGCTGGATGACCCCATGCAAACTAATGCAATTTAGTGACACATTCACTACATTTATTTGCAGACGACGCGGTCCAGATCTTGATGCTCTTAGCAAGAGATACTTCATCCACTCCGCTCTCTTTAATCTCGACCTATACAAAGATGAGTGGAAGGCTATGACATACTCGTGGTTCAAAGCCCCAATGTATGATTGGTGCAAGGACATTCCATCATGGAAACCTGGCATGCCTATGCCTTGGGATGCTCCTTTAGAAATAGCACAGTCTAAATCATCTGTACCTATCTCTGCTGAGCCAATATCAGCATCTGTCCTTCTTGAAGAACTGCCAGTTGCATTTGAACCTGAACATAAATTTATCTCTATTGAGACATTCAATAAATTCAAAGCAGATATGGACAACAGGTTGGACCGTTTGTTTGACTTGATGGCTTCCAAGCTCTTTGAGGATCCATCTCCATCTTCATGATCACTCTAGGAGACTAGCGTAGGAATAACTAAGTTAGGGGGAGAGGAATCTAATGCATTTTCTTTCTTGTATTTGTACAAATTTCCTTCATTATATACAATTTATGTTAAACCAAATTCAGTCTTCACTTTTCACCTAAAGTTATTATCCTAATATATGACATGGTCTGATGAATCTTGTGATATGAATGCTCTAATCAATGTTATAATATTACTATCAATTCTCTCTGAAGCAATATTTCTTTTTGATGATTACAAAGGGGGAGAAAATTGAAACGAATTAATCAAATATGTTAAATAAATCAAAAACGTCTAAAAAGAATAACCATGTAATGGGGAGAGCATACACTAAGGGGGAGAGTTGAACAGGCTATAAATTAAAGTTGTAATACATTGACAGTATATGAATTAGTTATAAATTATGCATCACTATGATTTAGAGAATTTAGGGTTTATCTGAAAAAATTTGATCATTATATTTTTCATCATCAAAAAGGGGGAGATTGTTAAGTCAAACGAAGAATGAAGCACTTCCAGTAAGGTTTTGAATGAGACAAATATAATACATATTGTTATTTCTAACAAATGTGTTAGTGTTTTAGACAAACATAAGTACAGGTAAAATGAAGAACAAGCATATGCATCAGACGATACAAGACGATAGACGAAAGGCCAACACAAGCATCCAACAAGCCAAATCAAGAACAAGACAAAAATATGTTAAGCACAACCTAAAGCGAAACGTAAAGACTCAGACGAAGATTGGCCAAAGATCATTTGAAAGTTTGACCATTTACATGTTGACCAAACAAAAGGAAAAGTCAATTCGTTAATGATAAATGCTCAGACAAAGGTCAAGTCTTGAGTTACACATAGACTACTAGACGCAGATGAAAGTTGTCATGCAATCACCTGGAAAATCAAGCTTCAAAGGGAAATTTGAATATCGTCCACTCTCACAAGAGAACACACGAAGTCATCAAAACTATGAAAAGAAAAGAAGAAAGGAGAAGATCAAGTGCAGAACTAAAGGCATGCATGTGTAAGAAAAAGTACATTACTTTTTTAGACAAGGACAAAATTCCACAGCTATGTGACCAGAAATGGACAAAAAGGTTCCTAGGTCTCTGCTAAATTTAGACACTACTGCTACCAAGACAAGAAATACTTCACCCAAGGTCTATCACAAGAAGCAACATTTAATGCAAGAATCTGAGCATTAAATGAGAAGATCAAACTAGTCATGAACAACTATATCCGCTTCAAAGAATACTTGCAACGTCGAACATGAAGGGGCGGGCTGTTTGGCTCGAAATGGTTCAAGCGAAGAAAAAGAGTGATATCCAGCCCATGAAGCAATGAAACCAGAGACTGAGCATATAGAGTCAAATGTACCGTAATGTATTTCTCTATGTAGACTAAGGAGTTTTAAGTGTAACTTATGAACGTGTGTCATAAGGAGTGTAACAAGTTATGTACTATCTCTATGAGAGTAAACCACACTCAATCGTTGCAAATACTAAGGATGCAAACCTTAGTGAGTGTATCAACCCGTGTATCCTCTCTATGAGAGTAGCCCAAACACTCAAACCAAATCTATTTAGTCATCATATGTAAAGCCTGAAGAGGCTAAGGAAAGAATACTTGTAAAGCCTGGAGAGACTTGTCAAAGAATACTCACTATGAGCCAGAAGTGGCTGAATAAAGAATACTAGCGTTGATGAGTGAAGTCAACAGGCCATGAGTTGGTCGAGAATACTCACTGTGAGCCAGAAGTGGCTGAATAAAGAATACTAGCATTAATGAGTGAAGTCAACGAGTCAGAAGTTGGTCAACAATACTCACTAAGAGCCAAAAGTGGCTGATCAAAGAATACTATTGTCAACAAGTGAAGTTGACGAACCAGGAGTGGTTTAGAATACTCAGGCAACCAGAAGTGGTTTAATAATATTAGCGTCTGTGAGTGAAGCAGACGAGCCAGAAGTGGTTGATAATACATGGGACCAGGAGTGGCCGTAACCTGGGTGGTCTATAATACTTACTGGGAGCCTGAAGAGGCTGAACAAACAATACTTGTACTTAATTGTTTATCTAGAGGAACCCTTCAATTGAAGGAGACTGGACATAGCTCAATTTGAATGAACCTCTATGAAAACGTGCTTTACGATTTAAATAATTTAGACGCACTTCATTCAGTTGGTTTTAAAATATTGAAAACTTCGTCCAATACCTATCGTCTATTAAAACTATATTTAGACAAAAACCACATGTGTTTAATTGATTATTCAAAAGAACGGTTTTTCTTTTCAAAAATATTTTATCTAAGCAGACGATGAAATTCCCAAACGTAAAATGTTTTTGTGAAACCTATCCCAGGTAGTTCATATCTAATATACAACAACATCATTTTATAGGACGAAAGAAAGTATTCTTGCAAAAGGATTTTGAAATGCCCTTGTTCACACACACACATATTCAACCCCTCTTCTATGTGTTTATCATATAACATAAGATAACACACCTTCCTTGTAAATAATAAATAAAAAAACGAGGGCACGGAACGACAATTCCTAAATTGGAACAGGCCATTTCCAATGCTGGAACGACCCGTTCCCTTTTCCAAAAAATATTGCATTGGGCAGCATTTTTGTTCTGATAATATTTTTCTCTAATATTTACGATCCGACCATTGAAGTTAAAGATCAATGTCATATCATCAAATTTTTAGCATGACCCAACGGTTAATGATTTCTATAAAGGCCTCACATTGCAGCTGGAAAATATGAATCCTATACCAGACAACGTTCTTGTTATGCTAGTATCTCTCACTACAGGCCTAATTTCAATAATCCAACCGTTGAAATTGAAGATCAATATATTGTAAGGATACCATATAAACCAATACGATCTGATGGTTAACGAGTTCTCTAGAGGTCCTACAGGTGCCTAGGAAATGATTGTAGTTTTATAAAAAAATTTCCCACATTGGATAACTCTCTTATGCTTCTGCCTCCTAGTTGGCTATATCAGAAACTCTCTGACTAAAGGATTAAGTACAAAAAAAGCTGCATAGCTTCCCCCCTCTATATAAACCTTTGAGTGATAGTGAGGTTTTTGTAGAGCGAAAGGCTGCCAAAACGCGCCCCGCACTCATTTTGGAAGATTCCCTTATAAAAGGCTTGCTTTAGAGGTTCAAAATTATTCTCTTTTATTTAGTCTTTCTAATTATTTTATTTATTATTTCATCTATTACTCCTTTTACTATTTTATTTCTTTATTTATCATTTTATTTATAATTCTTATATATCAATAAATAATCATGTAGATAATAGGTATTTTTCGTCATGTAAATAATATTAAATAATAAAAGGGGATAAGATATTTAAATTATTATTTATTATTATGCTAATTTCACCATAGGGTACCATTTTAAGGCATTGTACGGGTGCCTAATACCTTCCCTACATGTAACCGACCTCCGAACCCAATTTTGGCTATGAAGACCTTTATTTTAAATTTCAAAATCTTTTCTTTTTCCAATGTTTTGAGTAAAATATTGGTGGCGACTCCATGAACTAATTTTTCAAAATCATTAATTAAGGATTAGTCTGGTTTCCAGGGATTCCCTAATTGATGAGATTTTTCAAAAGGTAGTCCAAGCCATTGGTTGTAACATCAGAATTTTTCAGGTTATGACAAATGGTGACTCCACTAGGGAAGTTTAAAAAGGGTCAGGCCCAAATAAATGTAGAAATTAGCATAATAAGAACAATAGTTTAAATATCTTTATCTTATTTATCTTTTATCTTTACCTTTATCTTTATCTTTATCTTTATCTTGTTTTCTTTTTCTTTATCTTTTAGCATTTTCGTAAATATATGTTTATCTATTTTAGAGTAGCTTTGATATCTTTTGTTTGTTTAAATTATGCATTTGTTTGAAATAACAACTGTACACAAACCCTTGTACACAACAGTTCCCTCTATACTCGAGGGCATGAAAGTGTAAACATACGGAGTGGTTGACGTACGACCGGCCCAATAACGACCTTAGAGTCTGCAAGCCTTAACGAAAATCACACTCAAGGTCATAACTGGTTACTCTAGCGCGAAATACTGCGACAGACCTTAGAGTTTACCAGGTGACGATGATAGAGGTACTGGGTCCCTATAATGGGGGCACCTTGGGAGCCTTAAAGCCTAGTGAGATTAGAACCGTCATATACAACACACTTTTCTTAACATGGACCACAGACCAAGAATTTGAAAGTGATCGTTTCTGGGTGTACGTTGATTGAGCATATGCGTGTGCATTTGTTTGTATTATTTTGTTTCAATAAGAGTGAATTGAAATTTTAAAACAAACAAACAGATAATAAAGAAATAAAAAATAAAAAAATAAAAAACAATAAATAAATTTATACCCTTTTGTACATTCTTAGGTCATCATTTCATTAACATCATATAGGTAGTTTCTTATTTTGAAGGGATTAAATAAAAATCCTTATCTTTACCATGCATCATCTCCTCTTAGATAATTGAAACATGATAAAATTTAGGCAAAAAAAATGACATGCATTTTAGATTAGTTCATTAATTTCCATTCATTTTATTTTATTAGTTAAGGAAGGATTAGGTAGCAACATGTATAGAATGTTAAGAAAAATGAATGCTCTAATGTAAAATAGTATCTATGCTCTAAAGAAAGGCCTAGAATGATTTTGAAAATATTATGGTGGGGCCCTTACTTTGACATGTTTGTTGAAATAAGCCTTCTTAGAATCTAATATGCACTTTTTGCAAAAATAAATAAATAAAAAGAGAAAAAAGGGCCTACTATGACAAAAACACTTTATTAAAATTTTGGGGCAAATTATAAGTCTACCAAGACGAAAGTCTTGATACAAAAAAACAAATAGTGCAGACTTAGGCATTAATAAGGCGTGCTTCACATAGACATCAACCACTTAAAAATTCCTTTAGCAAATCAATGAGACCAATATTTATCAATTCTTACCTCTTTTTGCATGGCATTCATCTAGGGCATTATTCCTTCCTTGTAAATAAATAAGAATAAAAAGGGAAATCGACATGTGTGCATTATTCATGGAAGGTAAGCCACTGGTAATCAAGCCCACATTCTAGAACGAGGCATGCTTAATGGTTAAACCAGTTACAATCCAAGTGGGTAAATGGGAAAGAACATCGAAACAATTAACTATCAAGATGTCAAATCTTTTTCCACGTGATAAAACCATGCCATGGGTCCATGAAATGCAAAGAGTCATCAACAAAAGACCCATCCAACATCGGCGGGGTCAGAGGAATGATTAGGAGTGGCCAAGACTACAGTCTTAGCAAATGGTAAAGCTAATGCCTCCAAAAGGAAAGAAAAATTCAAAGAGAAAAGAAGATGAATCCGAGGAGGAGGATGAATTTCTCTAGCATATAAGGTGGAGTGAATAGAACTTTCTTATCAAGATAATTTCAGAATGGAGAAGAAACATTGTGTTCGAAGACATTACTTGTTAAGAGCCCACTAGGACGAAAACCTGTAAAGGGCATTTTAGGCAAAAATTAGGGTAAGAAAAAAGGGCCCGCCAAGACAAAGGTCTTTGTTATAAGAAAGGCTCAAAATCCCGATAGGATATGTCTTATACAAAAGTAAGGGATAAAAAAAAGCAATGTCTTCCCAAGTTGAAAACTGAAAGGCAGCTCGGGTATCCTTTTCAAAAAGTAAGACTCCATGAAAATTCTACGCGAAAGCTTTATTACTGCTCTCACCTATAGTCGCCTCCTAAGAAAGGCCATAGATGCATCAAATGCAAGTTGTACCCTCTTCGTTCCACCAAAAAGTCAAGTTCATGACGGATGACAAGACGATAGTAGGTTCCAACTAAGGAAGAACTACTTATCAACAAGCCGCTCGTCATCTTTTACATGGATATGATGGAGGAAACCCTAGGATCTCTCACATGAATAGGAACTCGAGTAATGGAAGTTTAGTAGCACAAATACTACCATCCAGGGTTCAGGATATGAGCCAGTCATACCTTGAAGGGAAAAGAGATGAGATATATGCCTTTGCATGAAAAGTTTCTGAAGCGCTGGCATACAAACATCATAAGAAAGCTCAAGTGTATCGATCCTCTCTAAGGGGCACCCTCCTTTTTTTTCCTTATGTACGAATGACAAACTTGGGGCATGCCCGGGCCCTCGAGCTACATTAAATGAGCACGTGTAAATTGAGAATTCTATTATAATGGCATACATTTTTCTACTTCATTTCTGTCCTCCCTTTGATCTACTCTAAGCCTCGTTAAAGAACCTTAAATTAGCAAGTACATTTCAAATAGGGATGTCATTGGAAACAATGGCTTAACGCGCAATAAGGACAAATGACACATAAAGATCAATCATACAAATTCGACATGGCTTGTGGATAAAAGTCCAAACAAAATCAGTGTAAGGGGCATCCCCCTTTTAATGAAGGAACGAAAGGTGATCAAAAATGTTGCAAAGACAAAAGCCTGGTAAGAAACCCACTAAGGGGGCAATGCAAAAACTAGGGCATGGTTCGCTAGGAGACCCACAAACAAAAAGGGTAACCTAGGAAAAAGGGAGGATAAAAAAAAATGTCCGTTAGGGAACACATCTCAAGTAACCTAGGCAAAAGTTAGGACCAAGTAGCATCCCGAGTTGAAAACCGAAAGGCGGCTCGGGAAGATCATTTAATCAATATGCAATCCCAAGTCATCACTTAACTGTGAAGGAAATAATAAGCTAACGCGGAAAATAATTTCCTCACCTTGAATGTGCTTGTTCATCAAGCTAAACCACTAGCCTACCTCGGCCAACCTTTCTTCTAAAAAACCATTTTTGAAAAAAATCCCTTATAATGAAACTTTTGCAAAAAAAAATGTATATATCCCCTTCTTTTCTTTCCTATTGACCTATATGGCATTAAGATAAATTTGAGAGATACACGAAACATGCATAGTGAACACTCACAGTGATGGAGTAGGCAAGTGAAGGGAAGAGTTGTGCTTCCTTTTCCTTCTCCAATGATCACGGATCTTTGCTCCTTCAATGAATTCTGGAATGAGATTGGTTTAGAAGATGAGAGGAGAGTGTTTTCCTAGAATAGGACGGAAGCATCTAAGCAAGAAAACCAAGAGAAAGCTCACGGCCAAGCTAGGAGAGGAGATTTTCCTAATGCTAAGGCTTAGAACTTGGTGACTTTGGGAGAAAACTTTGGCTGAAGTGTATTCAAAAAATTCTCATATATCATCAAAGTAATTACATAAGGGTGAAGATATCAATATATAGGGCCGGATAAGCTAGCTAGTGTCCCCTAAATTCAAATGACCAACTTGGTGCCAATATTTGAATTTCAAATGGCATTTGAAATTCAAATTTTGGTATACCATGTGCTCATCCGAAATTTATAGCAACTAGCATCATCTAAGTTGCATTTGGGACTCATTTGATGTAAATTTAGGGCGCATGTGTTCATCTCATCCAAGCTTAAAACATGTGACCTAAATTCATGCCAAATGACACCTTCATGAAACTTACATTTAGCCTAAATGACCTAATATTGAAAACCTTCTATATTCCTAATCTAATGGCCTAAATACAATGGCCAATCAAATTCAATGGAAAGGAAAAATTACAAGGATGAAAATGAGCCCAATATTGGGTACCAAAAGCCCAAAGGCCTATAAAGCCCAAAACTAGGCCCAACAAGCCTAAAGCCCAAAAAATCCTAAACTAAGGTCCAAAATACAAGACCAAACAACATGAAATCCTACACTACTAAACATGCAATAAAAATGTGGTCACTCATCTAAGGCCCATGTGAAGAGAACCCTAGGCCCACCAAGCCCATTGGGCCCACCAAACTCTGAAGCAGTCAATTCTTCAAGTAATCTTCTAGCCATAGCTCTAGTGGTTGGACCCTTGGTCCATGCCCTTCCATCATCCCCTCCCTCTTGAGAAGGATTCGTCCCCGAATCTAAGGAGTCGTCCTTTTCATCACTAGCTCCTACAAAAGGTGTCAAATCACTAACATTAAAAGTAGGGCTAACACCATATTCAGAGGGTAAATCCAGCCTATAAGTGTTATCATTGATACGTTGTAGGACTTGAAAGGGTCCATCTCCTCGGGGACTAAGTTTTGACTTTCTTTGTTGAGGAAAATGTTCTTTTCGAAGATGAAGCCAAACCCAATCACCTTCCTTGAAGATCATATTTATTTTTCCCTTATTATTAGCTTTGGCATATCTCTTATTTTGTTGTTGTGTATGTGATTTAATCCTTTCATGAAATTTTTTAACAAAATCAGCCCTTGATGCCCCTTCCTTATGTATAAAATGATGAACATTAGGTAGGGGTATCAAATCCATGGGAGTTAAAGGATTAAATCCATAAACAACCTCAAAAGGAGAAATATTGGTAGTCTTGTGGACTACCCTATTGTAGGAATACTCAATATGTGGCAAATACTCATCCCAAGATTTATGATTACCCTTTAAGACTGCTCTAAGCATAGTGGATAGAGACCTATTGACTACCTCTGTTTGTCCATCAGTTTGAGGATGGAAAGTAGTAGAAAAAAGGAGTTGAGTTCCTAGTCTTGACCACAAGACACGCCAAAAATGGCTTAGAAACTTAGTATCTCTATCAGGCACTATGGTTTTAGGCAGTCCATAAAGTTTGACCATATCTCTAAAGAAGAGTTTTGCAATGTTACTTGCATCATCTATTTTGCGGCATGGAATAAAATGGGCCATTTTACTAAAGCGGTCCACTACCACAAAAATAGAATCCATGCCCCTTTGGGTTCTCGGTAAACCTAACAAAAAATCCATGCTAATATCTACCCAAGGGGATGAAGCAACAGGTAAAGGTGTGTATGTACCATGAGGCATAACCTTAGACTTGGCTTGTAAACAAGCCAAACATCTAAGACAATGCCTTTGAACATCTTTTCGTATATGGGGCCAAGAAATATTTTCTTTAAGAATCTTATGAGTTTTATCAACTCCAAAGTGCCCCATAAGCCCACCTTCATGGCTTTCTTTTATCAATAGTTTCCGTATGGATCCCTGGGTTATGCACAACTTTCCTTCCTTATATAAATACCCCTCAGCCATATAGAAACCATTAAATGTTTTTTGTTGGCATTTTGCATAAATATCACCAAAATCGAGATTTTTCTCATACAATTCCTTAATATTATTGAATCCAAGAATTTGAGTGCCCAAAGACACAAGTAAAGTGTGTCTTCTTGATAAGGCATCAACCACAACATTAGCTTTGCCTTTCTTGAATTTAATAATATAGGGAAATTGTTCGAGAAATTCTAAACATTTGGCATGTCTCTTATTTAACTTACCTTGACCTCTTAAATATTTTAGTGACTCATGGTCACTATGGATGAAAAACTCTTTGAACACTAGATAGTGCTCCCAAGTTTGCAAAGCCCTGACCAAAGCATACAACTCTTTATCATAGGTGGGATAATTGAGGGCGGCACCCTTTAGTCTTTCACTAAAATAGGCAATGGGATGTCCTCCTTGCAATAACACAGCTCCTATACCAATTCCAGATGCATCACATTCTAGCTCAAAAGTCTTTTCAAAATTTGGTAGAGCTAGTGTGGGTGCATTTGTAAGTTGGTCTTTCAAGAGTTGAAATGCATGGTCATGTTTATGAGTCCATTCAAAAGATACATCTTTTTTGACAAGTTCATTCAAGGGTGATGCAATGGTAGAGAAGTTAGGCACAAATCTTCTATAAAAACTTGCAAGTGTAACGACCCGCCTTAGGCCGTCACATCAACAACCAATATGACAACTAAAATAAAATAATATATAATAAAGAAAATAGATCAAAGGCCAGCTACACTAGAGTGTAAATATACAATAATGTATAAATTATTTTCATCATATAAAACATAATTTTATAAAAGAGTCATCCTCAGCAAGGTTATACAGTCATCCAAAAAGATAATATAATTACAACATCATGAAAGTATCAAAATAAGACACCCTAGGTACTAGTCAAGCTCTAAGTCTAGCCACTTCTCAAAGAAGCTACCCAAAAGACTCATTGCCATCCCAAAAGCCTCACACCTGATCTGCTCCCCCACATAGTGAGATCATCACAGTCCACATCATGGAAATATAAGGGTTAGCACGTATAAAACCAACCATAGTACAATAAAATGAAATATCATTAAACTAGATATTCATCAACAGTATGTATCCATACCAAGGGAATGAAAACATTATAACAAGTCATTTCCATGCTAAATATAAACCAATCCAATTTCCAATGTATACACATCCATGCCAATGCATACATATTCTATGATAATAAAGAATCCATAACCAATGTATACAATCCATACCAAATTCATACATATTCCACATCCAAACCAAAGTCACACCATTGTATAATCCCATGAAGTAGCCAACACATCCAAACCAAATGTTGACCTCAACACATCCAAACCAAGTGTTGAATTCGTGAACATGTCACCTACCCATGTCACACACCTAACCTCTCATGGAAAATATACAGTTGGGTTACGTCATCACGTAACCCTAGTGATCGCGGCCACATCATCCATCAGTATGACTCAGCCTTGCCCTCATACCAGTAGCAAATAGAATACTTAGAGGAGTACTTCAGAATCCACCTAACATCTGAAGTGGTTTATTATATAATCTTTGGAAAAGTTCCATATTGGAATCCGCACCATGGGACTCCCAAATTCCATATTTTCCCAAAGATTATATCCTGATCTCACCAACAGATCTCCCAATCCATATCATAACCTTACTCCTCTAAGTCCTATTGGCTTTCCAAACCAAACACACATAGCATATTACATAATTACATACAAACTTTTCCATAATCATGCCAACTTAACTAAATCACTCCTTGTGAAATGGCAACCTTCACATAAAATAGCATATCAGGAGTTATACTACTCTTATCATGCTCATAATTTTCTCATATGAAAGATAAGAAGATTTCCTACAACTCTTATGAAGACATCAACTCCTAATTCCATCACCTACTTTGTTAAAAATTCTAAAAACCGCAACAACTATAACCAATGCTAACAGTTTGACCCTTGTTCACTAAAACAGTCATATCTGGAGTTCTAAACCTCCTTTTTGGGTGATTCCAATGCAATTGGAAAGCTAACATCCAAGGCTACAACTTTCATGAAGACTTAAAGACTAACATACTCACGCCTGGCACACTGATATCCTGCGCGGCGCAAAACTCAAATAGAGACATGTAGAGATCTCAGCGCCCGGTGCATTTATCCTACGCCTAGCAAAATTCCAGACAGAGACTCTTAATCAGTCTCCACGCCCAGCGTGCTCAGATCATGCCCGGCACAATATCAATAACCAAAACACAATGACCATGTCTGATAATGTGCCCGACATGGTTCTCCCCACACCCAACGTGATTCACCCAGGGATTCCCATTTCAAATTGCGCCCGGCGTGAGGCTACGTGATTTGGAAATGGTGGTCCCTGATGAATTCACGCCTAGTGCCAAGAACTGCGCCCGGTGCATTTACAACCAGAAACCCTCGAAAACCTCGAAAATTCCTTCCTAACATGAACCCAGTCCAAAATACACAAGTTTGAACCATTACAAAGCATAACACTATCCAAAAGCAACATATTAAGCAATGAAGTCAAGTCTTAACCACTAATTCGTGGAAATCATGAAGAAACCCCAACCAAAACCCTTTTCCCCTCAATCCATCCTTAATCATGCATAAATCATGGAATCAATGTGATATTTCAACCCCATACACACCAAATTAAGTCTTATAAGTACTACCCTTACCTTAGAAACCTAAAAAATGCAAGGTTTGAACAAAACCCTCATATCCCAACTCAAACTTTAATCCCCCTTTTCAAGGCTTTAGAGGCCAAATCTCTTGAAACTCCAGTTGTGAAGATTGATCCTAGCTTGATAAACTTCCCAAATATGTCCTCAGCTTCCCTCCAGACCAGAGCTTCTCTCTCTACTTCCTCTCTCTAGAAACTGTCTCTGTTTGACAAATGAAACCCTCCGGTCCTAAGTCCCTATATATAGTCTTTTTCCAAAATTTCCAAATTTCACCCTTAGCACCTATTCACCTCAAATATTCTATTCCTTAAAGTATTTCAACTCCCTAAGCTCTAAAACAACCTCAAATTCACTTAGAAAGACCAGATTTATCTTATGTTCCTATCCTTCAATCTCCTACCCATCCTATTCCTTTCCATGCAATACTCACAACTCACCACCATATGAAATACAACATGTATCAACACACAAACAAACATCACTTTCAGATACATATGCTTGGAATAATGAGTTGCATGCCATAATACTTCACTTAACTAAGATGAGAAGGAAGGTGATCAGTCTTCTTCCCTCTTAGTACCAATTCAGTATAATGGTGTGCAATGCATCATTCACCACATTCATGATACACATGCCTATATAAACCTCTCATCTTATACAACAAAATCACTACTATGTCCGAACAACTAATCAAAACCACATAATTATACAACATGCACAAAGATAAGTACATTTCAAATCCACACATCCATAATCCAATCCAAATCCATATAGATAACATATACATACTTACATACATACATATATATAATATAAAGTATATATATCAAATAGCTCGCTATTTCCATGGCGTTACAGCAAGCCCATGAAAACTCCTAACTTCGCTAACATTCTTTAGTTTAGGCCACTCTTGAATGGCCTTGATTTTCTCGGGGTAAGGGTTGCTAGATCCCCAAAACTAGTACAAGAGTAGTAAAGGTTGTTAGGTCCTCAAAACTAGTACAAGATCAGTAAAGGTTGCTAGGTCCTCAAAACTAGTGCAAGACTAGTAAAGGTTACTAGAGCCTTAAAACTAGTACAAGAGCAATAAGGGTTGCTAGATCCCCAAAATTAGTTCAAGACTAGTAAGGGTTGCTAGATCCCCAAAACTAGTACAAGAGCAGTAAGGATTGCTAGATCTTCAAAACTAGTACAAGAGCAGTAAGGGTTGCTAGACCCCGAAACTAACATTTGGTCGGTTGAAACCTCAAAATTCAGCCCAGCCTGGAGAGGTTAAAGTCAAAAACATACTACCTCGATACTGAGCCGCGAATAAAGATCACACTACCATGGGGCAAGGGGAAGCAACAAGAAGTATCTACACCAAGCCAGAGGCCTATATGGCATAGTTTACCACCCTTTACACCTGACAAGCAGATTGCCATGGGGCAAGCGAAAGAAACAAGAAGCGTCTATACCAAGCCAGAGGCCTATATGACACAGTTTACCACCCTTTACACCTGACAGGGCACTCACCAACAATCAGTCGCTCTAGGGGACAAGGGTATAGGTAAACACTATCTATCCAAAGGGAACAACATTGAGGCATCTACTGTCAAAATAAGAGAGATCTTCACCTCATCATCACAAGAAAAGTAACTAAAGCAAATGACATGGAGCATCTACTCGAAGATAGAAGATCAGGTGTACAGTTTGCCACCCTTGTTACCTAATGTAGTACGCAATCCAACACTCAGCTACTCTAAAAGGCAGGGATACAAGTAAACCAACCTATCTGAAGGAAGCAATGTGGAAACACCTGGACAAAGAAGCAAAGAAAAGACCCGGACAAAATGTCTACATCTTTACTTGCATTTGGAAAAGCAACATTTAGCCATCCAAAGGACAAGTAAAAAGCGGCATCTGTAGACACCTAATTTTGTTCGAGATCCCAAACCAAGGACAAAGGTCTACTAGAGCGAGACAAACAACCCTTGAGGGGACCAACGTGTTGGGAAATAGTTTTGTTATGGTAACATCTCTACTAATTTTGACGATCCAATCGTTGAGATTAAATATCAATGTATTGAGAAGATATCATCAAAATTCTAGCATGATCCAACGGTTAACGAGTTCTCTAGAAGCCTCGCACTACAACTAGAAAACAACAGCACCTGTGGTCCCTAAGGGCTCAATAGAGCACCTAAACGGGCCCAAATGGTTTTGAAAGGCCCAAAAAACTCAATAAAATTGATCTGGGGCATGGAATGGACGTTCCCAAATTGGAACAGGCCGTTTCCAATGCTAGAACAGGCCGTTTCCAATGCTAGAACGGTCCGTTCCAAAACCAAAACGGCTCGTTCCCCTTTCAAGAAAATATTGCGTTGGGTGTCATTTTTGTTCTGATAATATCTCTCTAAAGACCTAACATTTACGATCCGATCGTTGAAGATAAAGATAAATGTATTAAGACTATATCATCAAATATTTAGCATGATCTAATGATTAATGATTTCTCTAGAGTACATTGCAGCTGAAAAATATGAATCTTGTACCAGACAAAGTTCTTGTTATGATAGTATCTCTCACTACATGCCTAATTGCAACGATCAAACCATTGAAATGTAAGATCAATGTATTGTGAGGATACCATAAGAAAACCAGCGCGATCTAACAGTTAACGAGCTCTCTAGAGGTCCTGCACGGTGCCTAGGAAAAGATTGCATTTTTATAAAATTTAGTCCCACATCGGATAACTCTCTTATGCTTCTGGCTCCTAGTTGGCTATATAAGAAACCCTCTGGCCATGGGATTAAGCAAAAATAAATCTTCATAGCTTCCCCCCTCTCTATATAAACCTTTGAGTGATAGTGAGGTTTTTGTAGAGTGAAGGGTTGCCAAAACGCACCCCGTACGCATTTGGGATGATTCCCTTATAAAAGGCTTGCTTTAGAGGTTCTAAATTCTTCTCTTTTATTTATTCTTTTTAATTATTTTATTAATTATTTCATTTATTATTCCTTTTACTATTTTATTTATTTATTTATCATTTTATTTATTTTATTTATAATTAATATATATCAATAAATAATCATGTAGATAATACGTATTCTACTGACAATCGATGTAGATATGTATGCAAATCTACATCAGTTTTACTAACAACATATGTAGATTGTGTTTTTTCAAAAAAAAAATGAATCATTAATTTTTAAGATTCTTTCTAATTACCTGTAATAAACATATATATATAAATCTCAAACAAAAATTGTATGGTACACTATTCAACTCAATTGTGTTGTTTAAGTAGAGTGGATATACAATTTAACTTGTTTAATAAATCTAAAAACTTGACAAGAAAGAATAAAGAATAATTATGGAAAAGAAATCAAATCAATTAACTAAACATCAATCCAAGATTCCAAGCGATTCAATTCATATGACAGGACCTATCATTGTTCAAATCAAAATTATATGCTTTGTGTATAGTTCTGTTAATTCGAAATTAACTAGATAATTACCTACAATTTAATAACAAAAGAATAGGATTGAATTTTTCTTTTCTGCTATATACTTTTAACAAAGCCTTTGGGATAGTATAGGAATATTAATTAATAACATTTGATTACATGTAAAACATTTGATTACATATTATGTAAAGACCGGTTAGGAATGATATAATTCAGAAGCATTTGATTATTTATTCTATGGTACATGGACTAAATCATATTCTTAATGATAGGGACTAATCAGCAGTGAGAAAAGAGACAGTTTTAACATTCCAATTTATGCACCAAGCCTGCAAGACTTCAAGGAGGTGGTTGAAGCTGATGGTTCATTTACCATTAACAAGCTTGAAGTTTTCAAAGGGGGAAGCCCTCTTGTGGTGAACCAGCCAGATGATGATAGTGAGTAGGGAGGGCCTTTTCTAACAGCTGCAGGAGTGTGTCTCGTGTCCTTGTTGATGCTCACATTGGTGACAAGCTTAGTGAGGAGCTGTTTCTAAGAGTGAAACATAAAGCCACAAGCCATGGCAAAGAGTTATTAGAGCCACTACAGTTCTTTCACATAGTTGTATCCCTTTCTTTTTCTCTATGATAAGAGACAAATGATCTGTTTAGGAAGTGTGTGTATAGGAAGTGTGTATCAGATGAAAGCATAAGAGGAACTAATTTGTACCATATAACCATAGTGAAGTTAAGATTAGATTTAAGTAAATCAGTATTGATTATCCATATAAGGTGTTAGAAAAGAATGGCTCAATCCAAAAGGGGGGGTTAAATTGGATTCTATGAAACTTAAATTTTTTTTAGAGTTCTAAGGATCTTTATTTCAATTTAAACTTTTCTAATATGAATTCTCAAAGAAGTTCCTTGAAAGAATTGCTAATGGGAATAAGTCTTATATGCTTTCTCGATTAATCTTAATAAAGTTCAATGTTAAGAACACTTAATATGCAACACTTTGATTTAGTTTAAAACAATGCTACACATGCAAACATATTAATCAAGATTATTCACTTTAACACTCAACCAAGATTTTGCTCAAAGTAAAAGATAAGGGTAAGAGAAGAATGCACAAGTCTTTTATCCTGGTTCATCCACTCCACATGTGACCTACATCCAGTCCTCAATCATAACCTGGTCACGATTTGTTCCACTATCTCAATAAAGAAGTTTTACAAGCATACAACACATGCATATACTCCTACATTCAAGATAACCACTTTCTTGACCCCAAGAAAGCACTTCTTGTAGAAACCCACTACAAGAAATCCTTACCACTTGATGGAGCTAAGTTGAAGAAGATTGATGAACTTCAACTCCTCCATGCTTAGGACCGAAATCCACTTGAGGTAGACACCTTTAGATCTCTGAATTCTCCTTTGAAGAAACTCCAAAGGAAGAGAAGTATTTGAAGGAGATTCGGCCACTCCTTAAACTTATGAAGGAGCTTGAGGAACCAAGCAAAGTTTGAAGAACTTTGCTAGAAACCTAGAGAGAAAATTTCTCACGGTTTTGGAGACTCTTGATTAAGAGAGAAAAATCTGATTTCATTCTCTAAAAAGTTCAAAAGTGAGTACAAGAGTAGGAAAATCAAATATATAGAGAAAAGGTAGCTTCTAGGAGAAGCTAACCTTAACCATGGTTCACTAGGAACCATGGTAAGGTTTACTTAATTCCCTACGGTTTAGCAAGCTTGCAAGGGAAGCTAACCTTGACCATGGTTCACATAAGAACCATGGTAAGGTAAGCTTACCTTACTTGAGTTTAGAAGCTTGCAAGGCAAGCTTCATAACTCAAGAAGAACAACTAGAAATTTCAGCCAAGGAGACTTAAGAGAGCTAGGCGGCCTTGAACATATTTTGCTCCTTGAATTAATTTGAAAAACCTTGATTTGGTTTAGTTAGGTTCATCATATGATGATGAGACCTAGCTAAATCAAATCTATGAAAAATTAGGAGCAAAATGAGTCCAATATGCAAAATTTAGCCTAGGCCCAACTCAGGCCCAATTTCTAGTCACACCTCAACCATTGCTAAATGTCACCCCTTTTTCCCTACTGAAAAAATACAAAATGAATGTATCAACTAGGGAGGTTAAATGGAGTTAAACTCTCCAAGTAACCTACCTCAAAATCAATATACAAACATTAAGAAAAGCAAATAAAGTGCCTCACAAATACAAAGGCAAAAATAACCTATACAAAAGACTATGTATAAACTGTACACTGTATTCAAGTAGAACTAGGCCTTCTCTTCATGATAGAGCATTCCAAGAGAAGATTACCTTGGGCTTGACAGGCCCACTAGTCTTCTCATGGTCCATCTCTTCCTGTATTCTTCTAGCCATAGCTCTGGTCACTGGGCCCTTGGCCCATGATCTATCATCCCCTCCTTCTTGAGAAGGATTTGTCCTCAAATCTGTAGGCTCATCTTCCTCATCATAACCTGCAAAGGGAATAAGATCACTCACATTAAAAGTGTTACTCACTCCATAATCACTGGGAAGATCTAACCTGTAGGCATTATCATTAATTCTTTGGAGGACTTGGAAGGGACCATCTCCTCTTGGGTTGAGTTTAGACTTCCTTTGAGAAGGAAACCTTTCCTTTCTCAAGTGAAGCCAAACCCAATCCCCTTCCTCAAAAATGAGGGCTCTCTTTCCCTTGCTTCTATCTAAAGCAGTTCTCTCATTTTGTTGTTGTATATGAGTTTTAACCTTTTCATGCAATTTCTTAACAAATTCAGCCCTAGATACCCCTTCTTTATGAAAATAATGAGAAGAATATGGTAAGGGTATTAGGTCTAAAGGATTAAGAGGGTTAAAACCATATACAACCTCAAAAGGTGAGATTTTGGTAGTCTTATGGACTACCCTGTTGTAAGCAAATTCAATGTGGGGCAAGTACTCATCCCAAGACTTATGGTTACCCTTAAGGACTTCCCTTAACATTGTGGATAGGGATCTATTAACTACTTTTGTTTGCCCATTAGTTTGTGGGTGACAAGTAGTGGTGAAAAGTAATTTAGTTCCTAGCCTACTCCAAAGATTTTTCCAGAAATGGCTAAGGAACTTAGTATCCCTATCTGAAACAATGGTTCTAGGTAGACCATGAAGTCTAACCACTTCCTTGAAAAAGAGTCTTGCTATGTTGCTTGCATCATCTATTTTGTGGCAGGATATAAAGTGGGCCATTTTACTAAATCTGTCCACTACCACAAAAATCGAATCCATGCCTCTCTGGGTCTTGGGCAAGCCCAAAATAAAGTCCATACTAATATCAACCCATGGAGAGTTAGCAACAGGTAAGGGTGTGTAGATGCCATGAGGCATTACTTTAGACTTGGCTTGTAAACAAGCTATACATCTATAGCAAAACCTCTCAACATCTCTTCTCATGTGGGGCCAAAAGAATTTTTCTTTTAAAAAGCTTAGAGTCTTTTCAACTCCAAAGTGCCCCATGAGACCACCCTCATGACTTTCTTTAACAAGGAGTTTTCTTATAGATCCTTGGGGTATACAAATTCTTCCTTCTTTATATAAGTACCCCTCAGAAATATAGAAACTTCCTTAAGGCTTTGCTAAGCATTGGGTATAATTTTCCTTAAATTCAAGATCATTAGTGTACAACTCCTTAATGTGATTAAATCCCAAGATTTGAGATCCAAGGGAGACTAACAAAGTATGTCTCCTAGAAAGGGCATCAGCCACCACATTATTTTTCCCTTTCTTGTATTTAATCACATATGGGAATTGTTCTAAGAACTCTACCCACTTAGCATGCCTTTTATTTAATTTGCCTTGACCCTTCACATATTTAAGTGACTCATGGTCACTATGAATGACAAACTCTTTGGGAATAAGGTAGTGTTCCCAAGTTTGAAGGGCCCTAACCAAAGCATAGAGCTCTTTGTCATAGGTAGGATAGTTAAGAGAGGCACCCTTGAGTTTTTCACTAAAGTATGCAATGGGGTGCCCACCCTGTAACAAAACCGCCCCTATGCCAACTTCAGAGGCATCACATTCTAACTCAAAAGTTTTTGAAAAATCTGGTAGAGCTAGAAGTGGTGCATGGGTAAGCTTATGCTTTAAGGTTGTGAAGGCATTTTCTTGTTTCTCTCCCCATATAAATTCCACATTTTTCTTGACTAAATCATTTAATGGGGAGGCAAGTGTGGAGAAATTAGGAACAAACCTCCTATAAAAGCTTGCCAAACCATGGAAGCTCCTAATATCTCCAACACTTTTAGGAGTGGGCCATTCTTGGATGGCCTTGATTTTCTCGGGGTCCACATGAACCCTTTTTTTACTAATTATAAACCCTAGAAAAACTACACTATCTACACAAAAGGTACATTTTTCTAAGTTTCCAAAAAGTTGATTTTTCCTAAGAATATTAAAAACTTGCGTTAAGTGTCCTATGTGATCACTTAAGCTCCTACTATATATGAGAATATCATCAAAATAAAATACTACAAATCTACCTATACAATCCCTAAGGACATGATTCATGAGACGCATGAAGGTACTAGGAGCATTGGTTAGCCCAAAAGGCATCACCAACCATTCATACAATCCAAACTTGGTCTTGAAAGAGGTTTTCCATTCATCACCTTCTTTAATTCTTATTTGATTATAACCGCTTTTAAGATCAACCTTGGAAAATACAATGGCTCCATGAAGCTCATCTAACATGTCATCAAGCCTAGGGATGGGATGTCTATATTTCACAGTGATGTTGTTGATGGCTCTACTATCACAACACATTCTCCACTTGCCATCTTTCTTTGGAACCAACAACACTGGAACAGCACAAGGACTTAAGCTCTTTCGAACCCAGCCCTTCTCCAATAACTCTTGAACCTGAGACTCAATTTCTTTTGTTTCTTGGGGGTTGGTCCTATAGGCAGGCCTATTAGGTAGGCTAGCCCCAGGCACCAAATCAATTTGATGCTCTATTCCTCTAGAAGGAGGAAGGCCCATTGGACCCTCAAGAGGAAATAGATCATTAAATTCTTTTAAAAGAACTTTGACCCCCTTAGGTAAAGTTTCAAGTTCACTAGATGTGGCAGTGCAAGAAAGAGTTCCTTTACAGAGAAGGATATAAGAGGGTTGTTGAATCAAGAGGGTTTGTTTGGAAATTTCATTCTCTTGATTAACAACCTCTAGGGAGGGAACTCCTTTCTCTCTAGATTCCTCTCTATCCTTAAGTTTCACAGACTTTTTTTTTCCTCTCTTTTCTTCTTTTTTTTAAATCTCTTTTCACTATCTCTTTTGAGTTTCATTTGTGCTTGATCCTCGGCCACCTGTTGAGGAGAAAGAGGATGTAGCACAAATTTTCTTTCCTTATGAGTAAAGGTAATCTCATTAGTAAGGCCATTATGCATGGTTTTCTTATCAAATTGCCATGGCCATCCTAACAAGATATGACAAGCTTCCATTGGTACTACATCACATAGCACCTCATCTTCATAGTTCCCAATGGAAAGCTTGACCTTTACTTGTTGGTCAACTGCTAAATCACCATCCTCATTAATCCAATGGAGTTGATAAGGTTTAGGATGGGGATTAGTAGTTAAACCCAACTTCTCAACCAGCCTAGTGCTACAACAATTGCACCATGAGCCACTATCAACAATGAGAGAACATGCACTGTTAGAAACTTTGCATCTAGTATGAAATATGTTCTCTCTTTGTGATAGAGTATCACTAGGTTGGTTGTTGAGGAGTCTCCAAAGCATTAAGAGCTCCCCTTCATAAGGAAAAGTAGACTCTACACCTTCTTCTTGTTCACTTGCTTCTTCCTCACTATTACTAGAGGAAGTAGTAGCCTCATCTTGGCTACTATAAATGTCATGCCCCCTCATGATCATGACTTTCTTTGTGGGGCATTGGGAGGCAATGTGGCCTCTCCCTAAACATTTAAAGCACTTAATATCACTAGTCCTAGAACTAGTGTGTGTAGTGTCCTTTCCCTTTCCTTTGTCTTTTACTGTAGCTTGATTCTTGGAGGGTTCAAAAGTTTTCTTCTTTTCAAAAGGTTTTCCCTCCTTCTTGGAATCTTTCTTTAGAAATGAAGAGTGGGAGCTATCTTTTTTATAAGATTTTCTCATTCTTTGTTGTTCTACCCTTACACAAAGTTGGACCAAGTCATTTAGGTCCCTGTAGGGTAGTAGCTCCACTTGGTCTCTTATTTCTAAATTAAGACCACTTAAGAATCTAGCTACAGTTGTAGCCTCCTCTTCCCTAATGCATTCCCTCATCATTAAAAGCTCCATTTGTTTCCTGTACTGTTCTACAGACATGTCTCTTTGTTGGAGCCTTTGGAGCTTATTCATAAGCTCCCTCCCATAGTAGGTGGGAATGTGCCTCCTTCTCATTGCACTTTTAAGATCATTCCAATATTGAATTGGAGGATCATTGTGGAGGCGTCTCTCTCTTTCTAGGGCTGTCCACCAATACATGGCATGCCCTTGGAAGCTAAGGGCAGCCAAAGGTACTTTTCTCTCTTCACTTACCCTGTGGCAAGCAAAGAGTTTCTCAACCTTCATTTCCCAATCTAAATATGACTCCACATCATCCTTTCCAAAAAATTGTGGGAGGTCAACTTTGACTTCCCTAGGCTTTGTGGTCCTCCTAGGAGTATGTTGATAGTGATCCCCTTGATTCATGCTTTCATTAGGGGATGTGTATTGGGAATGTGAGCTCCTACTCTTTTTCCTATGTTTCTTCATATCTTCTTTTAATTTTTCTTCCTCTTGCCTTAAAATTCTTAATTCTTCCTCAAGATAAGCAAGTTGTCCTTCTCTTTCAATTCTTTCCTTCTCTCTTTGAATAGACTCTTGCTTTTTCTATAGTTTAAGTGATTTAAGCTCTTTAGTGATGTAAGAAAGACTTTTTGGAGAGTGTCGCCACCCGCCGAAACGGACCTTGGCATTCGCGACGATGGTCGGACTCGTTTTATGAGTTTTGAAAAGTGGTGGATTGTTAGCACGACTTATTCTCAAACTGAGACCTCATCGAACTAACAATTTTATTAAATGATTCACCAATCCATGTTAATCTCAAGCGAGACCCTCCATGGATTAGTGGTTTTCGCAAAGTAGGGTTCTTGGAGTCGCCACCAATGTTTTACTCAAAACATTGGAAAAAGGGATAAGGCAATTGATTTTCGCAAATCAACCTTGGCCATTACAACCAGAGTTGGGTAAGGGAGTCGGTTACGTGCGGGGAAGGTGTTAGCACCCCACAACGCCCCTTTCGGGTTCCCTATGACGGATTATTTCATAAATAACAGTGTAAAATTACTAAATTACCCCTATTTATTATAAGCGATTATAAATTAAATATCTACATGATGACGAATTTAAATATGCAACAATCAGAAAGCAGTAAAAGAAGGGATTTTAAGAAAGAAACCTTTGAAGCGTGCTTTTATATATTTCAATGAAGTTTAGGAGGCTTTTTGGCGCTCCCTCCCTCTACAAGCTCGCTCGCTCCTTCCTAAAAATTAATCTTTACTATGGAAATCAAAAAGATTTCCCTTCGACTAGTCCGAATTCTCAAGCTAAATGCTCAGAACTCAAGAACTTCGTCGGATCGACTCTCGGAGAGAATTCTAGGGCAGAACACTGCTCAAAAACCCCAGAATACTCAGCAAGAGGGTCCAGAAGTCTGGAAAAAGTGTGGAATGACGTCCAAATGACGTCTTATTTATAGGGGTGAGGCGCAGTACGGCCTCTGACATCAATACGGCCCGTACTGAAGATTTGAACTACAGTACGGCCGTATTGAATTCAGTACGGCCGTATTGAAGTTCAAAAACTTCAATACGGCCGTATTGGTTTCAGTACGGCCGTATTGTAGTTCAAAATGTGCAGTACGGCCGTACTGAACTCCAAGGAGGCCGTATTGAGCTCCAATCTTCCCACTTCCTTATTTTAAGCTACTCTAAGACCTCTAAACCTACAGATAATCATCCTAGGGGCTTCCAGGAGTCCTTCTGGCTGACTTTCCTTCGGTCTTCGAGAGTCTTCGAGTCTTATTTCCGACCCGGACAATTTTAGGGGTCTACAGAGAGCCATCACTTTCACTATTGGAGGAATTTTAAGACATTTTAATTCAAGAGATTTTTCCAAACAAAAATAGTTTTTATGAAAATAAATTTTTTTTGAAGTGCTTAGACTTGGCACTTGGACGTCTAAGAGTACAAATTGAACTTTGGAGGGAGGTGAAAGAGAAGTCAAGATATGTTTCTTGCCTAGGAGTACTAGGCGAATTTTATTAGTAACACCATCATGAATGACTTTCTTATCATATTGCCAAGGTCTTCCAAATAAAATGTGGCTTGCATCCATTGAAAGTACATCACACAAAACTTCATCTTTATACTTTTCAATGGAGAAAGGAACATTTACTTCGTCCTTAACTTCTATAGGTCCATCCTCATTAAGCCATTGAAGTTTCTAAGATTTAGGATGGGCTATAGTAGTTAGGTGATGCTTATCAACCAACCTTTAACTTACAAAATTATTTCAAGCTCCACTATCAACAATGAGAGAACAAGTTTTCTTAAAAATTTTGCATCTAGAATGGAAAAGGTTCTCTCTTTATGATTGATCTTATTCACTAGGTTTGTTGGTAAGTAACCTTTGGAAAACCAATAGGTCACCACCACATGGTGCTTCCTCACTAGAGCTAAGGCTTGCATCTTATTCATTTCTCTTAAGTTGTTGTTCTATTCTCACACAAAGTTGAACTAGTTCATTTAGGTCTCTATAAGGAAATAGTTCAACCTTGTCCCTAATTTCTAAGACCACTTTGGAACCTTGCTATGGTGGTCCTTTCCTATTTCCTTATCCCAACCCTCATTATAAGCTACTCCATTTGTTGCCTATATTCCTCCACACTTTGGTTTCTTTGTTAGAGTCATTGGAGCTTGTCCATGAACTGCCTCTCATAATAAGGAGGAATGTGCGTTCTCCTTGTAGACACCCAATTTTTTTCCGGACCTATAAACAAGGAAATGGACCTCTATTATGAAAGGAAGAAACTCCCAAAGCATGGATACAACATGATATGACAACAAGGGAGCTTGAGGCCCAACAAATTTGGTTTAGTAATCCAAAACGGGCTGTTCCAAAATCGGAACGGGCCATTCCCAAGATGGAATGGGTTGTTCCCAAATTAGAACAGGCCATTCCAAATTTTAAAAAAAAAACCAAAAACCCTAGTTGAGAACGGGCCAAAATGGGTTGTTCCAGCATGGTTTGTTATGAGACAAATTCAAAGCGAGAACAGGCCATTTTGTCATCAGAACGGGCCGTTCCAGATTCAAATTTAACTCATAACTGAATGACCCTGAATGGGCCATTCTGGTCAGGTTTGACGTCTATAAATAATAGACTCAGTCATTGCTCCAGGGGCTGGAAAAAATTTGTTCAGAACTCCACATAGCTCGAAAAATCTCTCTCTCTCCCCCTCTTTTTATATTTCTTGAGATTTGTGAGGTATTTGTGTAGTGTGTAAGGCAGCCAAAAATTGCCTCAAATCTCCTGTATTTGAAGAACATTAATAAAGGTTGCTACGAGGTATTATTCATCAATTTTTCTCTCTATCTTCCATTTCTTTTATTTTAAATATCGTTATAACAAAAGTAATCATATAGACATTCTAGGGTCAAATCGTATAATTTAAATTTCATGTAAATAGCCATTAATAAAGGGGATTTAATATTTAAACTATCAATTCTTATTATGCTAAATTCATCATAGGGTAGCAATTAAGGGCGTTGTAGGGGTGCTTAATACATTCTCTACACGTAATCCACCCCCGAACCCAATTTTGGTTATCAAAGCCACTATTGGATTTTCAAAAACCTTTCTTTTCCCAATGTTTTGAGTAAAACATTGGTGGCAACTCCTATGAACCATTTTTCAAAACCATTAATTAGGGATTAGTCTGGTATCCCATTCCCTAATTGATGAGATTTTTAAAAGGTAGTCCAATCCATTTGGTCGTAAGATCATATTTTTCTGGGTTACGACACTCCTTAAGACATTCCTCATCTCATTCCAATATTGAATTGGAGGTTTATAATGGGTTCTTCTTTCCCTTTCAAGGGAAGTCCACCAATACATGGCTTACCCTTGAAAGTTAAGGGTAGCCATGGGAATTCTTCTCTCTTCACTCACATTGTGGCAAGTGACGAGTTGTTCCACTTTCATCTCCCAATCCAAATAATCATCAACATTATTTTTTCCATGGAAGGGAGGAAGATCAATTCTAGGTTCCCTAAGAGAGTGTGATTCATGCCTAGGCCTATGTTTCCTAGGGGTCTTTGATAATAGCCATCATCATCGTGACAACTATAAAACCCTCAATTGAGGTTGAGTGAGTATGTGAATGATGGCTCTTGGGCCGTGATCCTCGTTCCACATGTTTGCCTCTAGAAGGTTTGGAAGGTCCGTCACCATCTTGCCTCTTAGGCTTTGAGGGCTTATTGTCCTCATGGACTTTCGTCTTGCTACTTTCACCACCTACTACTAGCTTCTTTAGCAACTTTCTTATTGTTTCATTATTTTTTTTTTCATTTTTTATTTCTTTTTTTCTAATATAGTCCCTAAGTTCTCTATGTTCATCTTTAGTACTCCTATGACTTATAGGAGAATGATGACCATGCACACTGTTATCATAAGAATGATCACTCATTTTTGCGGGAAGAAGTTTTCACAAGTTTTTCAAATGAATTGCAAAAATAGAGTGATAAAAATTTTCACAAAAGTTTTTCTTTTTGGTGCAAGACTAAGTACTTGGAGGTCTAAGTATACAAGTTGTACTATCAAGGAAGGTGAGCTACAAGGAGCCACTTAACAACCAAGCCTTTTCAAGTAGAAAGTACTAAACCCCCTTATACTTGTCTCACAAAGTCAAGTAAATTTATGAGTGTGTGTACGAAATCCCTAGTATGAAAATGAAGCCTTCTAACGAACTTGGAACGTCCCTTATACAATTTGAAAGTAAGCTAACAAAGGAAAGAAAGTATAGCATATACTAATCGGATTCCCTAGGGTAGAAGTCCAAGTGACAGTAAGAGTCCCTTAGACCACTTCCACAAGTGCTAAACATTCTATGAAAGCAATTAAACTAGACAAATCCTAGTGGAACCCCAAATGACACTTAGAGCCCTTTGGGACACTTCCACAAGTACGAAGTGATTACTAATCTTTATTTAAAACTATTTAGGAAGTGGTGGGATAAATCAAAGGTTTTCCCAAAATAACCACTCCTAAATGTAAGTATGAGTTAGAAAAAGAAAGCAAGAGATTCAAAGTTTAGTGGGAAAACACATAGAAGAGGGGGTTGAATGTGTGTGTGCGAAGGATTTTGAAATCGTTTTTAAAAAGGGCTTCTTTTCGTCTAAAAATAATATTTTAAATACTCAAAGATTGTGCAAGATTGGTTGAAAGAAAACTTTGCGTCTGAAGATCTATCGTCTGTTCAAAAATGGTTTCTTTAGTCAAACAAAGATAAATTCGTCTAAATATTGTTTAGAAAATGAGTAGTAGTAGTAGACGAAGTTTTTCAGTGTAATAGATCAATATAAGTAATACTACATTTCTATAACAATGCATAGAGTTTTTATACTAGTTCACTCGTTTTGAGCTACGTCTAGTCTCCTTCAACTGAAGGGTTCCACTAATCACAATTGATTACAAGTATTCTTAACCACTTATGGTTCGTCAACTTCACTTGCTGACGCTAGTATTCTTAAACCACTTCGGGTTGCCCAAATATTCTCAACCACTCCTAGTTCGTCAACTTCACCTACTGATGCTAGTATTCTTAAACCACTTCTGGTTCTACAAGTATTCTTTTTCTAGCCTTTTCAGGCTTTACAGACGATAGATGTTTTGAGTGTGTTTGTGACTCTCACAGAGAGGATAAAATGGGTTCTACACTCACTAAGGTATTCAACCTTAGTTTTTCAAGGATGTGTTTAGAGTGTGTATGTAACTCTCACAGAGAGGATAAGGTAGTTTCTACACTCACTAAGATAAACTATCTTAGTTTTACACAGATATTCAAATTTGAACAAGAAGAAAGGTGAGATTGTTTTTACGCTTATTTTTTCTTATTGCTTATTGCTTCTCTTCTCTATTTCTTTTCTTCTCAGGTCTTGATATTTATAGCCTTGTGATAAATTTGCCCATTGTTTGAATTTGAATGTGTCCTTTGAGGCAGAGCTTTCCATTGGTGCAGATGATTGCTTCGTTTATGGCTACACAGATCTTTTTCATTTAATGTGTTTGATTTTGCATTAAATGCTTTGCTTGCTAAATCTGTGTTACGTGAAGTCCTTTGCATAATTTGTTCCCTTTTATTTCTGAATTCAATCATGACCTAGGTATGTTTGTCCTTTTTCTGTCATTGTAGCTGTGGAGGCATTGCCTTTCTCTGAAAAATAGGTGTATTTGCTCTAACACATGCAGCTTTGACTTGAGAATTTGCGCTCTTCACTTTTTCTTCTTTCTTTTCATTTCTTTGATAACTTCATGTGTTTTTCTTGTGAGTGGAGATGATATATGATCTTCTTCATTGTGACTAGTGGACTCTAGACGTTTTTCATCATGCTTCGTTTGCGTCTAAAAATTTGAGTCTCCGTCTAAGGGTTAGACTTTGACTTTTGCATCTCGTCTGATCAGTTTTGAGGGTGAACGAATTTTATTCCGTCTGGAATATTTCTTCATCTTGGGTTATCCAACGACTGATGATTGTTTTGTTGACCTATATGTGGCTGACCACTGAGCTTCATCTGTTGTTTATTTGGTGTTGAGCCAACATTGTCTTGGTCTTGTTTTGCTCTTGTTTTTTATTTCTTATATTGTGCTCTGGATTTTTCTTGGTACATCTTCATTTGGTATTCATTATCGTCTAGTGTGCAAGTCATGATCCTTCTATTATTTGGCTTGATTTGCCTGATTTTTGTTTTGTTCAACCCTGCTTCATACTTTAGTTTTGCCTATTCTTATACATATTTGAAACACTATTACACAGATTAGTAATAACAATATGTGTTATATTTGTCATATTCAAAACCTCATTGGGAATTGATTTGTCTGACTTAACAAGATTAACCCAAGAATAGGGCTAATGAATTACAAGTAAAATGATAGGTAATACAAAGAAATTGAAAATGTTCACAAAATAGAAAACTAAATTTAGTGACTGATTTGGTGACTGATTTCAGAGATCCAATTGGAGTCCTTGGTACTGTTCCTCATAGATCCATCATAAAAATTGGCCTCTAAGGGTGCAAGTATACCTTGTTGGAATAGTGGTAACGAAATCCATTGCAAAATTTGTCACTAATCTCGTCTCAAAACTAGTTTCAGATTCTATTGCTGAAATTTGTCTCTAATTCTATCTCTAAGTTTGTCTTTAAATCTACCTCGTAAAACAAAAAAATTTCTTGGCTGGTAAATCAACAAACAAGTTAGCCTCTCCAATGTGTTTTACTCAAAGATTTTAGTACCTCAATCTCCCTTATGTTGCAGCCCCTTTGAGATGAACCCAATGTGTCTTAATAATCCAATCCTTTCCAAGTGTAATGGCTTGAAAATAGAACTATCTTTACAAAGACTTACCAACCATCAAGAGAATGTAGAGGCCAATAAAATCAAAACTAAAAAGGAAAAATTAGAATAGGCTAAACTCAAATAGGAATTAACATGACAAACTCAAAGAATGCCAAAAAGACACAAAGCAACAAATAAGGGACAATTTCAACACTAGCCCTCAAAGGAGTAGTCCTAGGAATGGCTCTAGAGTTGATTACAAAAATGAAGAAAAAAATTGTGCTATTATTTTGAGTATTTCAAAGTTTTTTTCCAGCCACTGGATAGAGATCAAATCACATGAAAAACTTAACAAAAATTTGAAGGTCAGGTGCTCCTAATATTTGTTTATACAACACTTTGTTTTTCTAGATTTTGTTCTTTTGTTTTCTTTTTCTTTTGTTGCCTTCTTAGCTTTTTATTTTTTTTTAATATAGTATATGAGAACTTCACACAAAGGCCAAACAATGATATAAAATTATTCTAAGTGTTGGAGAAAAAGAATAAGTGTAACGGTACAAGTACAAATTTCAATGCTACTAGTTACTAGTTTTTTTTTTTTTTGCACACTTCTTGATTTTCGTTTTTACACTTCTTACTATGTTTTTGTTTTTCAAAATAAGCACACAAGACTCACAGAATTTATGGCCTTAAATTGCTAAGAAAGAGTTAGCAATTGAGGTTCACAAAAATTGACTCTAGAACATGTTAGGTCTAATAACATACATAGCAATCATTCAATGACCACATCTAGAATTAACACATGTTCAGCCAGCAATTATACCACAACAAAACATAGACACAAGTATATAGATTCAAAAATAAAAAGGCACACAAGAGATGTCATGACAAGTAAAGCAACTACATAAGACTCTAAGACAAAACTAGGAGATTAAGAAATGAAAATTGCTTACTATTCTACTTTCTTTTTAGGATTTTCTTTTGACCGAATTGTATAAGAGTCCAAACAAGATTAAAGCAAACCTAAAACATTAAAAAGCACATACAATGAATTCCTAAAGGCACATACAAAGATTGATTCACAAAGATTGAAGTATGAATCAAGACAAGCAAGACATAGTGAATTGTTTATAAATTTATAGTTGTGACACGAACAATTCAAAGGCACACAAAAAACAAGATAGAAAAGGAACAAACAAGTAGAACAAATTAGACACCAAACAACATGCTTTGACCAAACCAAAAACAATAGGAAAGCTTAATAAAGAGTTTACCAAGGAGACCTAGCTCTTGATACCAAATGATGGAAAGTTCTTGGAGAATCCAGATGGATGATGGCTTTTCCACCAAGCTCTTCCCTAGACCTTTGGCTCCTTGGATCTTCTCAAGCTTCTCCAAAGCCTCCTAAGGTGGAAGAGCCTTTAGCTTTCACCTTGAGAGGTGAAGAACACTCTTCAAGTGATGCCACTTCTTGGAAGAAGATGAATCATTTCAAAACTCACCACACTCTTGTATGAAGAGGATAAGAGAATTGGATTGACGGGCAGGAGGTGCTTGACATGCCCTTGTGCTAGTGGGCAAAGGAGTGGATGGATGATATGGATTATGGCATTTCCTCAACCATGTGAGCATTGTGATGCCTCTCCAAGCGTCTTCCTAGGGGACATGTGTGGTTGGCAGGAATCTAGTGTTATTCTTGCTAAGATGAGTATTGTGATGCCTCTCCAGGCATCTGTCGTAAAGTCTTTTTGGTTTGTTGATGACTGATTATTGAGATTTCCAGATTGACGATTGTTGATCAACTGAAGCGGATTTAGTATGGATGTGATTTTTGAATTATGCTTCTAGTAGTGTTCATTGTGGTGACATTGTGAACACGAGGATGTCAATGTGGATGACTTGAATGGTTTGCTCTAGTTGTTGGGAGTTTTGTGGTGGATGTTGGTCTTGTTGAGTTTGGTTGTCTGATTGGATTATTGTTGTAGGAAGTCCCTACCCTTTACTTGTAATTGAATCCTTGTGTTGAGGATATCCTAAGTTCTGACCTAATTTTTTATTCTTAGCTTCAGCTTTTTCATTGTGTAGAAGCTTTTCTTTTTTCCTGTATTTGCCATTTTTTGACTTCTTCTGTCTTTTCTTTTTTTGTTGTGCAGATAATAAATGCATGCTTTGCTGGGAATTTTAAATTTTCGTTCATTTATTCTTTAGATAATTCCCCCTAGATATAGAAAATTTTTTGTATGATATGTGAGTTATGCATATACAATGTGCACTCCTAGATATACATTTCATTATTTGTCGTCTCTAGAAGGTGACTTTTCATTTCTCCTTTATCCGCCATGTGGAGTGATTTTTTTCTTTTTTAGCTTCGGGCGCCATAGTGCGTTTTATATCATTTTTGCATGTCAGGGGTTCACATGGAATTGTTTTCTTATTTATTTCTTTTTTTCTTTATTCGAACATTTTTCATTCAATCATTAATAAAACACGTCATTTTTGCGGGGTCAAGAAAAATGAAAAGAAAGGATGTCCTCATTAGAATCAAAAGCTTTAAAGAAAGGATTACAAAAGGGATTTAGTAAGAAGGGTTGGTTGAGGTAGGCCGGTGTCTAGGCTCAAGCAAACATATCCCTCAGAAAACAAAAGTAATCATTCTCCTAGTTGTACCAGATTGCATACTTTGCTCTAGATGGATTCATCGGATGGCTTAGGTTCTTTGATAGGGTATCCAAATCGCCTTTCGATTTTTAATCTAGGTATTCATCTCTTGCCTTTTTGTATTATCCCTAATTTTTCTCAAGACATATCCTAACAGGATTTGTTTTTTGTTTTTTTTATTTTTTTTGTTTCTTTCTTGGTGTTAATGAGGACTTCTTTCTTATTCTCCCCTTGCCCCCCAGTTAATTTTTGGTTCTCCTTTTGATGAGTTTGGATTACTTGACCTTCTAGTCTAGTAATGTTGTGCATATCTGAGGATAGATCCATCTTGAGTTCGAGTGATGCATTATGGACGTTCGGATTTTTCTTTCATTCTCGTTAGCCATGTTTTCTTTTTCTTTGGGGGTTTTGTTTTTGGATTTTAGAGTTTTAATACATGAGAAGGGCGAGAAAAGACTATGAATAGAGAAATTTTGCAAGAATGACGTGTTTATTATAGATTATAAAAGAAACTTTGCAAGCCCTTTTATTGTGGCAACCCACGACTTTGGGTGGAAGCTATGGGTAGAAAAAAAAACCAAATCCTAATGGAGCCCCTACTCTAGTAACCTTTCAACTTCCTACTCCAAGGTCACTCCTCGTCATGCTTGTGTAGCGGGTGCTTGTCGATGCTAGGTGTTTTGGTGTCAAATTTTAACCACCCAACATCTATAAGTCCTTGCACACGGAATTGTAGGGCCTTGCATTGCTCCATGGAGTGTCCCAGAGAGTTAGAGTGGTAGTCTCACCTTTCCTTAAGTCTGTACCATGGTGGGTAAGGAGGGTTCATCTTCTTCATTGGGGGAAGTTGGACTAACATCGAAGCCTCCAAGAGTTAGGGTAGCAACTTTACATATGTGGTGGGGATTTTGTCTACTACCTTGTCATCTCTAGGCTTTGACTGTGGTGCAGCTCGAATCTTTGTAGAAAAGATGATGACATTGACCCCTTCTTCCTTTTTCTTTTCATAGATTTTCTTGGGGTCATAGCTCGTCGGAGCCTTCCCTATCTTCCCGCTCTTTAGACCTTGTTCAACCCTTTCGCCTATAGTGACTATGTCGACGAAAAGGGTTGATTTATTCCCTATCATCTTGTCATAATAAGGCCCATTCAAGGAGTTGATAAACATCGTACCCATTTCCTTATCGGCAATGGGGGTTCCACTTGTGTGGCCAGCTCCCTCCATCTTTGCACATAAGCTTTGA
The DNA here is from genome assembly GCF_000230855.2 of Cajanus cajan. Taxonomy (NCBI): domain Eukaryota; kingdom Viridiplantae; phylum Streptophyta; class Magnoliopsida; order Fabales; family Fabaceae; genus Cajanus; species Cajanus cajan. The sequence goes on along the minus strand of NC_138524.1, from coordinate 30,845,350 downwards.
AAGGCTCATCACTTTTCTTGCTCAGGCTCTACAGATCCGACCTGTCAAGAATCAGGTCAATGTTGTACTTATATCATCTAAGGAAAATGTCGGCAAGCTCCCTCCATGTTTGGACTTTTCCTCCTTCTAGCTGCATATACCAATTAAGGGCGAAGTCAGATAGGCTCTCCTAAAAATAGTGTATCAGGAGCTTTTCATTGTTGATATGGGCAACCATCTTTCAACAGTACATCGTTAGATGCCCCTTCGGACAGCTGACCCTAGTGTACTTTTGAAAATCTGGAATTTTGAACTTAGCGGAAAACTCGATATCTTGTACCAAGCACATCTCTGCAGCCTTCTTAATGTCAAGTTGTGACCTTCTATAGCTCCCAACCTCTCCTCCAAGGCATTAAGATGGTCCTTGGACGTATCTCTTACGTTACTAGCACTATGGTCGTCGTGTTGCAATTTATTCATGGCCTCGAGCATTTTAGCCATTTGTTCCTTGAGCTGTTTAAGCTCCTCATTGAGCACACGGTTTCTTTCTTCTAAGGCTTCCATGGATTTTATCCTTTGAGCTCTCATGAGTACAGTGTTAGAAAAGAATGGCACGGAGTGTTGAAAAGCCACCTTCGAGGGACAACGATAATTTCCTATTAAGTTATTTAAATGATAATGCATGAAGGGGATTCCTAACAAAGACTCAACGACTCATCCTTGCTGAGAGGTGAGTTATCGATGTTCCTTTTCATAATATTTTATGATGTGACAAAGGTCACACTGATTTCTCATCTTTGATAGAAACTCCCTTGGTGATCCTAAAAATATACATGGTATGCATGTCCCTCTTTTTACTCTCTTTTTTATTCTTTTTATTTTAGAAAATGCATGATGACCCCTTTTTTTTTTTTTAAAGAAGGATGCTTGTTTCTCACAGTTTTTATTTTCACACTAGGTTTTCCCTCATGATAATGCATTTTTTTTTATTTTTTGTGTTTTTCTTAACCTTAGGGGAATTATAAAGAACAAACGAACAATTTGAATAAACAAAATGCAACAAACATGTGCTCATGCAATGTAAGCCACAAACAGTCACGTCCAGATCCTTGGTCTGTGGTCCCTGTCAAGAAAAGTGCATTGTATAGGATGGTTCTAATCTCACTGGTCTTTATAGGCTCCCAAGGTGCCCCCATTATAAGGACCCATTATCTCATCCCTATCATCGTCACCTGACAAACTCCAAGGTTTGTCACAGTATTTCGGGCTAGAGTAGCTGGTTATCACCTTGAGTGCAATTTCCGACAAGGCTTGCAGGCTCTAAGGCCATACTTAGGCCGGTCATACATCAACCACTCCCTATGTTTACGCGCTCATGCCCTCAAGTATAGAGGGAACTGTTGTGTGCAAGGCTTTGTGTACAATTGCTATTTCAAACATTTGTAGAATTTAAACAAACAAACAAATATCAAAGCCAAACAAGTAAAACAAAAAAAAATAAAGAGGAAAAGATATTTAAATTATTATTCCTATTTTGTTAACTTCGTCGTTTATTTGGGTCTGACCCTCTTTAAACACCCCCAGTGGAGTCACCATCTGTCGTAACCTGAAAATTTTTTATTTTACGACCAATGGTTTGGACTTCTGTTTTGAAAATCTCGTCTATTAAGGAATGCTCAGAAACCATACTAATCCATAATTAATGGTTTTGAAGAGAGTTCATGGAGTCACCACCAATATTTTACTCAAAACATTGGAAAAAGAAAAGATTTTTGAAAGTTCAATGATGGCCTTAATAACCAAAATTGGGTTCGGAGGTCAGTTACGTGTTGGAAAGGTATTAAGCACCCCTACAACACCCTAAATCTATACCCTATGACGAAGCTAACATAATAAGAGTTAATAGTTTAAATATTAATTCCCATTTTTTGATGGTTATTTATATACATGAAATTTAAATTACACGATTTACCCTAAGACGTCTACATGATTTAATCTTTTTATTTAGAACAGTGTTTATTAAAATAAAGGAAGTAAGGGAGGGAGAAGAATATTGATTGAAATACCTCTTGCTTAAGGTTTATTGAATCTTCAAATGTGGAGAGCTTTGGCCACGTTTTGGCTACCTTACACACTACAATGTGTCTCACAACTCTCAAGAAATACAAAAGGAGGGAGAGAGAGAATTTCGAGTTTTATGGAACTTTCTCAGGTAATTTTTTGGCACCGGGAGCAGTGCCCAACTCTGCTATTTATAGACGTCATATTTGACCAGAATAGCCCGTTCTAATTTTGGAACAACCCATTCTGAACTAGTTTGTTAAGGCTAAAATTTGAATCTGGAATGACCCATTCTAGAGTTGGAACGGCTCGTTCTAGATTTGAAATTTACTCATAACAACTTGTGTTAGAAAGGCCCATTCCAGATTGGGAATGGCCCATTCTGAGCTAGGGTTTCTAAGCCTTTTTAGGATTTTGGAACGGCCCATTCTAAGCTACTAAATAACCCTTATTAGGCTTTGGGCTTTCTGACGTCATATCATGTCATTTTTGGGCTTTCGGGAGCTCCTTTTCTTCATGCCCAATGTCCATTTCTTTGTTTATGTGCCCCAAACAAAATTAGGTGTCTACAAGGATTGGGCTTCCATGTGATCGACACATCTTAATAGGACTGAGTCAAAGTTTTTCTTGTAAAGGACTCCCCATGTGATGAGAAACCGATAGCTCTACATCTAATCATTTTCTTATCATTGTTTGATGCCCCAGTTGGGTATTTTCCTCCTTCAACATATTGTTTGTTGTCAAAATACCACAGATGGTCATCACCTTTTCCATCTAAAGTGAATTCATGAGCTTGCATCTCATGATGTCGGATTCTAATGATCGGCATTTCACATCCTTCTTTTATAGAGAACATGAAGGATAACATGGCCAAGGCATCTGCCAACTTATTCCCTTCTCTTGGGATGTGTTTGAAGCTGATTGATCTAAACTAGGGAATTAGACTTTGGATATATTCTCGATAAGGAACTAATTTGGAATCTCTAGTTTCCCATTCATCCCTTAAATGGTGTATTACCAAAGTCGAGTCGCCATAGACTTCTAATTCTATGATGCCATTGTCGAGAGCGGCATGTAAACCCAATATATAGGCTTCATACTTGGCTATATTATTGATACAGTCTAAGTTTAATCTTGTCGTTACTAGGATATGTATCCCTTGGGATGACATTAGTATGGCACATATCCTATGCCCCATCAAGTTCGAAGCTCCATCGAAGAACATAGACTAGGATTCTTCTCTAGTTTGTTCTTCTTCCTCATTTCCCAAAGCAAGAATTTCTTTGTCGGGGAAGTCATCCTTTGTTGCATGTCTTTCGTCAGTTAGCCCACTTGCTAGATAATCAGCCAAGGCACTACCTTTGATTGCCTTTTGTGACACATAAGTGATGTCGTATTCTGATAACAATATTTTTCATCTGGCGACCCTTCCAATGAGTATCGGTTTCTAGAATAGATACTTGATAGGATCCATTTTTTATATCAGTTGGGTAGTATGCCTTAGCATGTATTGTCTTAATCATTGAGCGGCCCTTACCAAGGCATAATAAGTCTTCTCCAATTTAGCGACCAATTTAGAGACTAAACTAAAAAATCATTTTTATTTTATTTAAAAATAAAAACATACTTAGCAACCGATTTAGCGACGTATTATTCGGTCACCAATTTGGTCCCCATACACAACAATAACCAAAATCATTGCAACCATTTTGCGACCAAAATTTTCGGCCGCTAAAAAGTGACCTATGATATTTTCGTCGCTATATACCTTTGAGACCAGGGTTTTTTCTACTACTTAAATTTGGTCGCTAAGGTAAATAGCGACCGGTTTTGGCAATTTAGCGACCGATTTTGGTGGTCGCTAAATGTCATTTTTTGTAGTGATGGAAACCTCAAGGAGAAACTAGATTGTTGTAGCTTAGATCTAGACAAGGTGAGACAAGGTAGGAACACTTAGATCTAGAAGAGTCAATCATAGAGTGTCAAGTTTCACCTTGTCTCCTAGGAGACAAGAAGGAGACACTTAGATCCAGAAGAGTCAATCATAGAGTGAAAGTGTCACCTTACCTCCTTGCCAAGCCAAGTGGCATGGCGTGTTAGAGAAGCTTGCAATTTTTGGCCAAGGAAAAGGGAAGGATGACCAAGCTTGTTTTTCTTCACTTAATCCAATCCAAAAAATCAAAAATTGGTTTAGTTAGGTTCACCAAATGATGGTGAAACTTAGCTAAATCAATTCCCTTGATTAAATGGAGAAAAACAAACCTAATATGTAAAATTTGGCCTGGGCCCGCTAAAGACCCAATTGCTAGCTTCACCTACACAATTACTACTTGCTACCCCACTACTAAAGCTAAAAATATGAAAATCTATGACCCTTAATACAAGTTCACATGAAGTAAAAGTCTCCAAGAAACATATCCTAAAATCCTAAGGGTATGACCTATAAAGAAAGATAAAGGTGCCTTACAAATACAAAGGAAAAAATAAGTCTATACATGTATCTACTATGTACAAGGGAAAAGAACTCAAAATATATAAGATATGTACGATAGAGACTTTGAAACTAAATAGAGGAAACATACTCAATGCTCATATAAAGCTTAGGTCTATGAAACACCTCCTCTATAGAAACCTCCTCAAGCTTCCTAACCATGGACCAAGTTAAATGTCCAATGGTCTTCAAGTGTGATCTTCCTATGGATGGTCTTCCATCAGTATATAAGACAGATTGTATGTTTTGTCTAATTTACTATGTCTTATAGATGATTTGTGTATTACACTTCATCTAATTAGCTTTTCAAAGATATTTTTCAAAGATGCTTTTGTGGACATTTCTTCTTTATAAAAACGTTATGTTGGTTAGCGTTAAAACTCCAAGTTCAAAGGATCTTGATCATCTTTTGGCTTAACAAGTAGGATGAGGGGAAACCTTGGCCAGCTATGGTACCTCAAATGACTCTTGATAGATTTGTTCTAGTGAGAGTAGATCACATGTTGATTACCCATTGTGTGGAGATTATTTTTTTGCCCATACACTCCCAAACTACTTTATATGTATGCAATTTATACGAAATGAGAATGATATCACATGCATATAGAGATAAGAACATACAAATTCATAAGTCTTGTATATTTAGTTGTGGTTGACCCATGTTTGATATATGATATGTGTTGTTTTCTTTATATATGTTGGTATTTATTTAATTATGGAGTTTTCATACATTAAAACATTTCATGTGAATCTTTCACTACAAGAAAGTTATCATAGAGTGGCACACACCTTATAATAATACAATGCTTATCACTAAAAACTATTTTTACCAAGACTATAAATAATATGTTGGCATATTGTTAAAAACTGTAGGTATAGGCTATAGTGACACAAAATATATCATGTTGAATCTCATTTAAAATTAATATTAAAATTGTATGTAGTTATATGCAAAATAGATTTATACCTTCATATATTGTATTTATAATGACATTTTTTTGTATGTCACTATTACAAATTTGGAAAATCTATCAACTGACATAGTAGTAAAGAGAAAAAAAGTTCAAGTATCAAATCCATAGAGACTTGCGCTATGATTAATTAATCTAGTTTAACAATAATTACGGAAAAGAAAAAGATAGATTTATTTGAAGAAAGAAATAAAGATAAAGAAAATACTTTTAAGGATTTAGAATAATAAAAAGATTGAAAAGATAATTGAAATTTTATAATAAAAGATGTCAGTGATTGATTTTACAAACCTTCCTCACACATATCCTTCTCGATTATTATTCAACTTCAGTAATTATTATGTTAATTTAACAACCAACAAAAAAATTTAACCCTAATTCCTTAGGTGAGAAGTTCTAGTTTGCTTAAGGAAAACCTCAAAATTCCTTTGTGAAGTTTGTTAAGTAACCTACACTAACATTGGAGGTCTAAAAGTCCATTGATAAGGTTTATTTCAATTCCTTGGTAATAAATGTTATCAACACTTTATCTAGGTTGTAACATTAAAAAGAGTTTTTCAACCTCGATTAAATATTATAACTCATGAAGAGGTTAATCAGGCCACAACAAGCATTAATCATAAGAATAAAATGATTAACTAAATAAAAACATCAATTGTATAGAAACAAGAAGAATTACATAGAGTAGGGTCACTATGTCAATCCCAACAATGACTCTTTTTCCTCTCAAATATTAAACTTCTCAATACGGAGTGCCTTTCTATTATCTCCAAACCTTAATTTTATAAGATTCTAAATGGGTTTTTTCTAATTGAACTTGTGATGTTCACTTGCTTAGAGCACCCTCTAAGCTTGCTTTGAGCAACCATGAGTGATCTTCCAATGTTTCCCCTTTTAGACTTGTAGTTTTCAAGTTATTTTTTTCCTATTTATATTCCAACAAAGAAAACATAAAAATAAAAAGAAACTAATGTTTAAACAATTAAACTAAAATTAAAATTATCCCTTGACTAAGTATTTTGTGACCAAAAACAAGATTTAAAAGTATAATATATATAATAAGTGTATAAATTGAATAAAATATATATGCATATTTGACAATTATTATTAATTATTATATGTAACATTTTTTATAGTATTTTGTCTAATGAGCATGAGTTATTTATCTATGAACTAGATTATTTACTATGTTATAAGTGTATTTGGGGTGAAAGGGTGTCACAATAACAATCAAACATACCACAATTTGTAGGATTATTAACAATAATAATAAGGATACACCGAAATTTATCAGATTATGACAAAAAAACAAGAGATTTGCACTAAAAATATTACATCAATATATATAGGGACCACTATACCTCGGAGAAGAATAGATTACTATCACGAAATGATCTTGATCTAAATAGCAAGCAGAGTTCTTTAGTAGCAGTCCTCAATACCGGAAAAGTATATATGGGGTTGGTTCTGATCACAGAGTGTATTTTATTACCGGAGAACTCATGGTGTTTCTCTCAATCTATGTGTTTCAGAATAAGCTCCCTTCTCCTTTTTTCTTGGTCTCTTTTTAACCTAGTCTTTTAGGTTTCCCCCACTTTTTTGGCCTTTCTGCCTCCTTCGGATCCACCTTGCTCAACCGCCCCCCACGAACACTGCAACAACCAGATCCCATATTCTCTCAATAAGGATATATAGTCAATTTGAGAGGTTAAATGAATTATAAACTTAAAATCATATATGTATTGGTTTAACAACTAACCTATAAACAGGATTCGAAGATGTACTAATTTTTCAAAACGAACGTTATTGAATAGAAAATATTGTTCAATGACCAATTTGTCCCTTCAATTGTTTTCTTAATTTATAGACATGAGACAGAAATATAATGTTCAATATATCTTAAAGTCAGTTCAGGAAACATAATTGAGGAATGTGTTTGTTTTTTTACTCTTTTTCTAGGAGTAGAATAGATGAACGAGTAACCATGAAGCACTTGCTTGGAATTATAAGATTTTTCTATGTCCTAGGAAGGAAATTAAGCTCATGGATAAATTGAATAAATGACTAAATTAGCTTACTTATGCACAAGTAATGTGATTTAATTGAAAATATAATTATGTTAGACTATAGAATAAACAATTTACTTTTCATGAGGATCCAACAATGCCACCATCTTTCTTTGTCATCCTCATTAGGCTATATATACCAGATACAAAGGAATTTGGTGAGTAAAACGATAACTTCATTTGGACAAATCAAAACATATCATAAAATCCTATGGATGTTTGATTTTGTGTTGTTGTGTGTAGTATCTACTACTTTTCTGTTCAGATCAACAAAATATCAAGCTATACACAGATTTTGATATACACATAGTTACATACCAATACTTACACACATGGAAACACAAAATACACCCAATATATATATATATATATATATATATATATATATATATATGGTCCCAAAACCTTTATTTAATTTTAGTCTTGACTACCAATGTAAAATCTATTGACAAGACTTGTTTTTATTACTAAGCACATAGCAATATTGAAAAATGCTCTTTAATGGCATTCTCAGAAAATGCCTATGAACTCCTCCTTCAATTAATCAGGAAACAGCCTGATACGGCTAGTGATCTTCCTTCGGCATATATGACACTTGTGAATTTTTGATCCACACTCTAAGCAAGTCTGCATTTGAACCATTTACAAATCATCATTAATTGCATGATATCAAAGGGGGGAAATTGTGGTTTGTATTTTTGGAGTTTACCATGTGTCCACAACCAAAGGCCATGTTCTTCTCATTGGTTAGGCAAATTGAACAGCCCTACATAATAGTAAAAGTAACTTCACAACAAAATTAGCATTTGGACAATCTATATTCTGAAAATGATCTAGTATGTTTTTAAATATTCAAGATTTAGTGTAACCAGTGCATGTGATTCATAAATAAACATGGATGTTATGAGTAAAATTTTATTTTGAATATAATGTCAAGTTAGAGTAGGGGGAAATCATCCCTGGTATAATGAATTCTTGTGTGGAGACATGCTACAAATGTGTTACTAAACTCTATCATGTGATCAGTTTCATGAATCAGATATTTGAATATACACTCTGTTCATGATCATATAGTATCTTATCTTGAACATAGATGAAAACGGGAAATTTTGTTATGATTCTTGATTCTTTTTATATTTTCCAGTTACCTGTCTTGTAAAGGTTGGATTTCTGCTCAAACTAATTGGCTGGGACACCTGTATGGAATTTAAAAATGAGAAAAAGAAAACGTCCAAATTCATACTAAAGTGGCATAAAGATCAGGTAGACTTGGGGTAAAATATATTTACTTCAAGGTGACTCACTTCAGTCATAATTCATATTTTACATCAAATTTTAATGATTCAATTGTGAGATTAAAAGTTTTTAATATATAGATTAAATCTGTAAACTTTTTTAAAAAAATTACAATATAATTGATACTTCATTTCATTAATTCAAATTAACGGATAATCATAAAAATATTTTATACGTTGATTTGAATTTATGAAATGGAATATCAACAATTTTCAAATTTTATAAAAATTTGTAAAATTGATCAATATGTATTAAGAACTTTTAAGTTAATTGTTAGATCGTCTCTATATATATATATTAACTTTCTCCAACAATAAGAAAAATTAAAATAAACTTCTATATAAATTAAAACTAGTTGAAGTATAAGCTAAAAAGTAAGATTTTCAAAAAGTTAATAGTAGAAAGTTTCTACAAATTAGCTTATACAAGAGTTAATTTTAACTTACGAGAAAATATTTATTTTATTTTTCCGTCTTATTTTTCTTTTTTAAAAGTACTTCCTGAAAAAATTTACCCAAAAAAAACTGTAATTGTTTTATGAAGTGTTAGTGCAACCCCCAACTATAGAACCAATTTAACACAAGTGTCACTGCAATCTATTGCAATACTCATTCCTAATAAAATCTCAAGTCTCAACCTCCTTCAGAGGTTTGGAACCTCTGCTCCTCCTCTTCCAATTATACTTTAGTGATTGGACTATGGATGATAGCTAATATAGCCCAACAAAAGGGTGGTATGAAGAAAATAACACACAAATACCTCAGCACCAGCAGCATTGGATTCAACACCTGCAATTTCACTAAAAGCATTGACTAACTTTTGTCTTGTCTCTTCAGTTATTCTCACAGGAAATTGAGTGGTCATATCAAGCTCTAGTTTAAGCCTTTTGATGCACTTGTTCTGTTCATGTAGCTCTATCTTAGCCTGGGCACGTTCTTTCTATAAATTGACAATAGCTAACAATGAATATTACTCGAAGCATGGAAACTAGAATGACACCACAATTTTTCTTTAAAAAATTACATCTTTTAGGGGATGCAATTAAGAAAACATACCTGCAGCATATGTATATATTCTTCTTGTTTTTTCCTCTCTTCAACTCCACTTTCCACAGCAATCTGCAAGCAGTGTAGCCTCTGAGATAAACTATTAACCATTTGACGTGCTTGCTTCTCAGCACTTGACATCAACTCATTTTCATGCTTCAAAAGAAACAGCTGAAAATGGAGAACACATAGTGTTAAAATCATCATAAAATGGCTTCAATGCACAAACTCACTTCAATTTTGAACTCTAGCAATCACCTGATGTTCATTTTCTTTTCTGAAGCTGTGAAATCTTTCTATAGAATTCCTTTCTCGCAATTCCGATTCGTCACGTTCTGATCGTAGTGATTTGTTCTCAACTCTGGCATCATCATCAAAATACTTTGACATCAATACTTGCTACTATTGGGATATAAATAAAGTCTCACATCATTATAACAAAAGAAAGAACATGAATTTATAAGCACAACAAAATCTTCATTGATTTGAGACATTTTTTTGGGTGATAACCAAAATCAAATTCATTAGAATTTACATTCAAAGTGAATACTCTCTTGTCAATGTGAAAATATATGTGAATATCCTGAGTACAACAATGTATCATACTCATGATAAATATATCTTCAAAAACAAATAAAAAAAACAACCCATCAACTATCACTATTTATTAGTTTCAACTTTCAAAACTTATTGAAAGTTTAAAAGCAATGCAGCTTTAATGTGTAAAACCAAGTAGAATACATATATTGTCCTATTTCTAGTACTAGTATTCACTAAATTGACCAAATGAGAATGGAGATGTATGCTAGAATTCAAATATTTACCTGCATAACTATATCTAATTCAAATGTAAGACTTCCAAAGAAGATCAAATATGAGACGACAGTTTCTCCCCTACCCTCTTTCTCTAATTTTATTCATGAAAAAATATTGAAAAGTAATGAAGGGAAAAGGAATGATTGAGATTTCTATTTAGCTACTGCTACTGCATTCTAAAAATAAATTTAGAGTCCCAAATGGAAACTATACTTGATCTTTGCCAATTCTTCTTTTAGGCTTTTCAATTGTTCTTCAACCTTCTTCAGGGAAGTATTGGTTCCTTCCTGCATTATAATGGAAGATGATGAAATCTCAAGTAACAACCAAGTAAAGATCCAAAGTCAGTTATACCTGAGAGAGAGAACTTGAAATCAGGGCCCTGGAGTTGATGTTTCCTTTTGCATCAACCAAACAAAGGCATAATACAATTAGCTATATTATGATTTAGATTTTAAGAAATAAACTAATAGAAATTGGAATGAAACCAAAATATGAACATATATGAAGACTATAAGATGGATAATATGTTAGAGACCTGAATAATATTCCAAGCAAAGAGGACTACTTGAATAAGCATTATCTTCCTCCTCATATAAATGCATGACATTTACAACCTGCAAAGATAGATAGAAAAACCGAAACTTAATTAATATTCTCAATTTTTTGATTATCCATAAAAATTACAATGACAAGACAGAATATGCTACCCAAAGAGGGTTCTAATTGCTCAGATTTAGCAATTATATTTTACTCATTTTATAATTTGATGGATATACAATGCAATGGTAGTTTTACAATTCTTAATGGTGAACTTATTATTCAACTAATTCATTTTAACTAATTGTTAAAGAAGCACTGGTTCGTGGATTTGCTATGAATATGGCCTTCACATTTTAATTTTCATTAAGAAATGAAAAATTACTTTTCCATGATCATGTCTTTCTTGATTGACCATTGCTGCTTCAGTTGAACTTGCCTTCTCCGCAAGACATTGAAACTTGTGCCCTGATCTCCAATCAAAATGTTGGCACGTTCGTGAACTGAAAAAGAATAACCATAAAAATCTTGAAGCCATATATGAAGTAACCTAGCATACAAATCTAATTTCAAATCTCCATATTTATTTATTTTCAGAAAAGACAATATTTTAAATAAGCAAGTAAATCATAAAGTAAAGTTTTGAACATTCTTTTTCACTATAATTTCATGAACTTTATTTTTTTAATTACAAATTTTCAATTTTAGTCTTGATACATATCTTTTTTTGTTTCTTTTAATCTTTACAACAATATATAATATGGACTAAAATAAATAAATATATATATATATATATATATGTATAAAGACTAAAATAAAATATTTTTTTAATATAGAAATTTAAAAGTAAAGTTCCCAAAATTATAACAATCAAAATAGTGTATAAACCTAAAATAAATTATTGGATATCATTTTTAAGAAAAGAAAAGTCTGGTAGAAAAGTCTGGTATAATAATATTAACTTCAGGGAAATTTAAAGCCTAACTATTTATGGTATTAAATATGAATTTAGATTCTATATTTGAAATTAGATTATTTTTTTTTATTAGACTTATAACTTTATGTGAGAAATCGTAGAATTAAAAAATAATTGATTTCAACTATTTCATAAATCAGTAGTCATATTATATCCATATATAGAGATATAGATATACTAATAATGTAAAATTTACATTCTTATTCCGTTCTAAACGGCAGCAACCTTTGTATTTACAATAATTCAAAATTTTATAGGAGATCTAAATATATTTAAAGCCATATTTTATATTGTTCAATAAGTGTTATAAAGCCATATTTTTATAATTTTATCAAATGTAACTCTTTAAAAAGACGGTTCAGATTTATTGTCGGGCTTCCAAAATTATTTTGTGAAAAGAACAAAATAAATTTATTAAGAATTTATGAAGATATGAAAATTTTCATAACTTTTATTATAGTTAGCTTTTTGATGATAATTAATGGTGTAAATATTTTATACTGATAAATAATAAATTTAATAGTAATTAGAAGAAAAAAAAAAAAAAAAAGAGGCTAAACAGTAAAATACTTTTATACCATCATTTAATTTTAAATCAATATATATGATAAATTTATTAAAAATATTTGATCTCGACACACAACTAATAAACTCTAACAATCAAGTTAAATGAACTCTTTTAGTTAGTTGACATGTAAAAGTAGGTTTTGAAAGATTCTTAGTCAAAATTTATCATTATCTGTACGGAAGAGGTTTAAATTAATCTAGTGGGGCTCTCCCAATTTTATTTTTCCACTTTCATTTATTTTTTCACCTAGGGTAGGTGATCGAAAGTTCATAACTATTATTTTATATGATTTCATTAAAAAAAATGTCATAGTTACTTTATAATAACAAAAGATTTATTATTAAAATAGATGTTAATATATTATTAAAATATATTAATATATGTCATTAAATTTTATTTAAAGTCAACATTAAAATTAGGTGTAATTATATATTAAATAAATTTATATTTATATAAGTTATATAATAATAATAATATTTTTTATTTTTTATATATTACTGTTAACTATTTTTTTTTATGTTGTTTATTGGTATACATAGGATTGTCTGCGTGTTTAGAAGGATATATCGATATATGTGATTAAAAAGATGAAACTATATGATTTGGAACGAAAAATTGACATGAAATTCTTAGGTTTCACATATAACTATTGCCTATTGGGTACATGTGGCCAACTTATCATTCTAGTTTTGAAACGTGTCGGGGAAAAATGTTATATAAGTGAAGATATAATGGGTCAGTGAATATTGTCGCATTAATGAAAAAGAAGAAGAAGAAAAAAACACGACTTGGACTTTAATTATTCTAGAAAACTATGAAGTGATGTGTGAATTGTAATTAATATGAAAGAATTTAAGTTCGATGGATCGTTGTTATAAGTATTTTCACATTATGAATTAATTAAAAATTATTTCTGATACAAATTTTTAAATAATCATTACAAAAATCATTTTGATACAGTATATATTTTATACCTTACAAATATTATATTTTCTGTATTATAAAATTACGAACTCGCAGAAAATATATAAAACTGATGAAAATTTATAAAAATAAAAGAATAATTTTATCTTAGGAATTAAAATTAAAAATATTCAAACTTATAAATTGTTATATACACAAATTTAAAAATAAAAATAAATTAAAATAACGTGATACTTTTTTGATAAAAATAGAAACAGAAAATTAGTAAGTAAAATATGTCGTTTTTAAAATAATTTATTATAATATCTGGAAACTTTTTTGTTTTTTACTTATTTGTTATTTGACTATAACTTGTATGTACGAATACGATGGTCGTTAAAATTCTAGAGCACAAGTGCATAATAGTCAGTAATTCATTATGGTCATTGACTGGTCCTAACATGCAGGAATATTTGAGTGGATGGCATTAAGTAAGATAAAGAAGTTAAATACTAAATATTTATATATAACTATATAACTGGTGCTAGAGAACATACAGTTTTTCCATTAAAAATGTCATCACTTTGACCTTTTCATTATATACAAGTAAATTATATCTGAGTCAAGTAAAATTAATGGAGCATATATAACTATTAGATTAACTAGTTAAAGAGGCATGAATATTGTAGACTTATACATGCTTATAATTAAGACTTGCGAAACTTCGTAATATTAAATGAATAAAAAAATGTATTTTAATACTAATAATCAATGATGTTATATATGTAAGAACTGGTGAAGGCTTTTTCAGAGGTTTCATATTTTGTAAGTCACATTGATGATACGGATTAGATTTGAAAATTATATCCTTTGTATTTAATATCATTTTATGTTTTGATCTTTATTAAAAAAATATCTTTTAATCCCTAGTTACAATAATAAATTTATTATGAAAATGATTTCTAACATGTATTTAGTTACTGTATATAATATTATAATAAGTTATGTATATATCACGGATTCTCAATTTAGTTTGTATATGTAAAAATTTATAATAAGTTAATCCTTATAGATATACAAACAAAATGATTTGATCCCTATTTTAGTTAACTCTTTTAAGATATTTTTAATTTCGCTCTTATATGAGTTGTGCATTATTAAGTTAGTCCATCTATATATATATTTAATATCTTTAACAATTAAAGTTTTATTTTTCTTTTGCTTATAATCAATATGGAGGATTTTTTTTTTAAATATATAAGTGCCATAATAACCTTAATTAATTAAGAGTTTCATTAAAGAATTATTGAATCAAATATTATCTTTTTTATAATATGTCACCAGTATATGTTTTTAGACAGTTTTCTTCACTTGTCAATGCCCTAATTAACTAACATGTAATGTTGTATTAAGATATATGTGTTTCAAATCCGAAGACTTTGTGTGTTCAATCATTTTTTTAAATAACATTTAAATGGTGGCATCATTATTATAATTGTACTCAAAGAGAGAAAAGATATTTACTTACTTAAAGGTAAGTTTTGATAAACTTATTTAACTTAATAACTCATATATTATACATCAAATTTTAATGATCTAATTCATTAAATTAAAATTTTTTAATGTATAGATCAAGTTTATAAATTTTAAAACAAACTTGAACTATATATTAAGAATTTTTAATTCAATAATTAGATAATTAAAATTTGACATAAAATATAAGTTATTGAATGAACTAAATCTACTAAAACTTATTGTGAGTATGTGAACATCTCTTTTTTTTTTTCTCTCTCTCTTTCTCTCTCTATATATATATATTAAGTCATAAGAGGATTAAAATAGTTAATTAACTTAAGAATCATGAAAACATATATGAAAAGAAGCATTGACTTAACATGTTGAGTTGACTTTGGACAAGTTAGATTAGATTACGAGACTTACCAATATTTTATAGTTTTGCATCTTGAGCATAGTTTGGAGGTTGGATTACCACACACAGCACAGCCATTGTTACAATTCACAGTTCTATGTCGAGGCATTGCTGTTTCATCACTGAACTCATGATCAAAACTGTTTTCTCCTCCTTCGATATTGTAAACATCTCCCTTGTATATTTTCTGCTCAACTTCATTGAATGAGTACTTATCCTGCATAATTAATTTATTAATATTAAAATTTAAAATATATAACTTAACTAGACTAAAACAAAAAGAGGGTCATGATGACATTCGATATAATTTTATAATCATCCAATCATTCCCTCCCAATATTTTTTTGATAGGGCTGCATTATACATACAATTAACAACTTGTAATCTTTCCTAGAGCCCAACATGGAACTCTTGTTGAGAAAATATAATATCAACTTGTATATATAATCATGTTGAGAAAATATATATAGAACTTTCCTATTGCAGCCAAACAGAAGAAATGGAAATTCATGTCAACTTGAATAAGACAAGTGACAATATGAAATAAAACTAATTAAGGAAATGAATGTCCAAAATGATATAGAGTAATTAACATTACATTTTTAGGATCCTTGAGAAGGAATTGGGTTCCATGAGATGGTGTTTCCTCCTGATTTTCTAAGACATCAACGCATTCGTATTTGTGGCATATCCTCCGGTGCATAACATGGCAAGCATTTGAGCTGATAAAATCAATAATAAAAGGCGTGCGTGTCATACCATCAAAACCAATAATCATAAAAAAGAAGCATAAAAAAATATGTGTAATAATAATAATAATAATAATAGTAAAAATAATAAAGTTTAGCTGATTACAAAGAAAAATCTCAAACAACAAATAAAAATGTGTTGAGAAAAAGGGCACCAAAAGAAAACTAAAAAATACACATATATGTATATGTATACAAAAGGAAGTCATATAAAAATGTTTTCAGGTAATTTTACGATCGAGAGTATATTTGAACTATATATATTTATATATATGAAGAAAAGAAAAGAAAAGGAAAACTAAATCAAGTAAGAGAGTGTAATAATGGTACACAGTATGGTAGTTGAATAAAGATCCCAATCATATTTCTTTATTTTCGGCGCAGTCTTAAAAGCCGCTAGAAAACTTTCAGGTTTTATATTGACCGAAAATACTATTTTTTTATTTATTTTTTTCATTTGTAACTTGTTTTAGGACAAAATATTTATTGTTTAAAGTCTGAATTTCGACCCTTGATAACTTGGACAAAAAATATAAATCGATACAACGTGTATAGGTTTTTGATTTTAACACTATATTATAATTAACATTGTATTTTCACAATCATATGTACATTAATTCTCAGAAAATCGAAAGGGCAAAAAGGGTGAATGAATTGAATTATACAGAAGCTTTAATTGTTACCAATACATAGCAGTTTTGCAGCGTGAGCATCTTGAGTATACGTTGCTTAATCTGCCACAGAAGGAGCAAGCACAGTGTAAACTAGTGTTATCCTCATCATGTTGATAGAACACACTATTTATTTCATCACTGATCTGCAATAGTTCCTTCCATTTGGAGTAAGGATTGACCTCACTGGAATTGGTTACCTTGTTTTCTAGCCAGAAAAGCAACCCTAGAAAGGGTAATATCATCGTCAATATGATCATAACAACACAATTCAGATCCAAGTGTGCCCCATAAGCAAGCATCTATGCAGTGTGTGAATGATTTATTGCCTATAGGAAAGTTAAGGGAAGAAAGAGCGTGTGATGATTATATATATAGTTCTTCAGCATATCTAATTTATTATATAATTGGGATGGTTAGACCTTATGTTCATGGAAATTCCATGTCTTCTTCCGTGATAGTTGCTCCTATTATTTTAAGGGAAACTGATGAAAAAAAAAGAAAAAAGAATTGCTAGTAGGAATTGAATGAGAATAGGACTCAATGAAGACAGGTAGTTATTTCACGTCACTAATCTATTTAATGTGAGTTTTATGTATATCTATGGATATTTAAGGACGTGTAAAATTTTAAATAAAAGATAAGAAATAAAATAAATATAATATTAAATAATTTTAAAACATATATTTATATTAAAAAAATTGTAATATATATATATATATTTGAATAAATAATTATAACATAAATATTCAATATAAAAAAATAAATTAAATTACATTATACTTAATTATGAATATTTTTAATATTTTTAAATTACAAATATTTATTATCTGTAACGGGCCTTTTAGTAATCAAGTACCTATTAATTATCAATTTATAATTTATAATGAATTTTATGAGTTTTTTTTTTTCATTCCTAATTCCTAGGATCATTAAATGAGAACCAGTCGATAGAGAAAAACTAGAAAAGTAAAAGGCATGAATTATGGGAAACCAATAAACCATTGACCTATCTCAAGTTTTGTAAACTCAGCCTGAATTGCCGTACACGCTGATTACCTGACTTTTGCTATGTAGTATTAATTTTAATTTATCAACAAAATGTTTCACTATTTATTTGATAATTTTAAAAAAAAAATTGGTCAATATTATTTGTAAAACTATTTATTTCCCCATCCGACTCTTATTTTTTTTAGCCATCAAAGTTAAGATCTTTGAGTTTCTTGCTCGACTTCGAGGTATCTCTCTAAATAAATTTCGGTTTTTTAATTAGACCCACACTAGGACATTGTCACATTTCATATGTAACATCCATTTATGTCGATCTGGATCACCACTTTTACAGTAATATGTTAGAGCTATGAAAATAAAAAATAAAAGATATATTATTAATTTATCAATAAAAGTACATTAAAATAAACATTAACAAATGATAAATAAAATTAATTAAAATGAAAATAAATAAGAACAAAAGGCATATTATTTTTAGAGTGTTTAGTAGCGAAGAAATTTTTCTTTATCCAAGAATAATGATTCTTGCGAATTACAAATTATAGGAATCGTAATTCCTGAGAATAACTCATTATATATATTTGATTACTCATAAATTTTTTTGATAATATTAATATATAATTTTTAGAAATTAAAAATTTTCATGTTTGGTTACAATAATATATTTCTGGGTGTATAAATATTTTTTACAAAAATATCTTTTATTAAAATAAACTCATTATATATATATATATAATTATTTAAATATTATTATAAATATGATTTTTAACTATTTTAAAAAATTGAAAACTTATTAAAATAATTTAAATACAAAATTCAACAAAAAAGAGAAAAATACTACATTATAATTAAAATAAATAAAAATATATTATTTTATTTCATTTAAACAACAAAAGTGTTAACAAATACTATTAAAATATAGAAATAAAATAGATTTTAATATATTATTAAAATTAACAAGGTCAATAAATATTGAGATACAAGGAAGAGAGAGAGAAGGGGAGAGAAATAAAGATATGGGCGGGAGAGAGAAAAAGGAGGGGGAAAGTGAAGGATTGTATGTTGGATTGTAGGATCACTATAAGAAAAACGTAAATTTTCGATGGAAAATTTCTGATGGATATTTCTGTCAGAAATTTATGACGGATTTATACTTTTGTTGGAAATTTTCGACGGAAATTTTCAATGGAATTTTTCGTCAGAAATTTCTGACGGAAATTTTACGATGAAAAATTTCGTCGGAAATTTCCGACGGATTTATATTTCCGTCGGAAATTTCTTATTTTTAATTCTTATTTTTAATTTCTTATTTTTAATTTCTTATTTTTAATTTTATTTTTAATTATTTTTTAATTCTTATTTTTATTTTCTAAAATTGGAATTTTTATTTTTAATTCTTATTTTTTATGTAATCATTTTTAACTACTTTTTATTTTTTTAAAAAAAGATAAATAATTATCTTAGGTGTCACCTACAATAATTACGTACTATTATCGTATTGATATTTAACACCTCTAATTTTTTTTGTTTTTTAAAATAAATATTATTTATCTACCTTAAAATAATCAAACTAGTGAATTTATATTTTAGAGGGATGAAAATTAAAGAAAAATATTTTACTCATTTTACAAGTACGAAACAATCTTTATAAATCTTACAAGGATGAAAAATAAAAAAAAAAAATTACAAAGACCAAAATCAAAATCACCCATCTTATAGGGACTAAAATATATTTAAACCTTCTAAAATTAATATTTTCGATCTTAACAATTATTTTAAATAAATAATATTTATTTTTAAATATTTATAAACTACTTAGAGATGTTAGTATATTATTTTTCAAATTATAGTAAGCAAGTTCAAGTGTGAATATTTTCATATTTGTGTGTTTCACGAGTTTTCTATTAAATAATTAGTGCATATATTAGTTTATTTAACATAAATAGTATTTTTATATTTTAGAAGAAAAAAATTAATTTTTTTATTTTCTAGAAGTAATAAGCTTAAAATTACACACACACACACACACACACACATATATATATATATATATATATATAATATTAGGAGGTTATAATTATACCGGTGTAACTTTTACTAAGTATTACGCTGCTGAATAACTTTATATTAAATATGAATTTTGTAAATTCAACCGTTAAATTGAAAGTTCATATCACTTTATACGTGTATATCAAAATTTGTTAAAATTGAACGACAACTGGAAGGTATTCAAAGTGTTCATATTTTAGTGTATTTTAAAATGAATATATTATATCAATTTTGTTTTTATAAAAAAGAAGTATCAAATCATCTTGGATTAATATAAAATTTTGTATATATAATCTAAGAGATATGAACTTTTAATCTTACGGTTGGATTTACCAAATCCACATTTAATATAAAGTTAGTGAGCGGTGTAATACTTAGTAAAAGTCACATTTAATATATATATCTATGAGGGGGGTTTTAATTACACCGGTGTAAATTTTACTAAGTATTACACCGCTCAATAACTTTATATTAAATGTGAATTTTGTAAATCCAACCGTTAAATTGAAATTTTTTTACTTTTAAATCATATATACAAAATGTTATATTAATCGAAGATAATTTCTTATAAAACAAAATTAAATCTGTCGGAAAAGTTATATTTTCGATGAGAAAAATTTTGTAGGAAAAGCTATATTATTGATGGAATATTTCAGACAAATTTATATTTGTCGAAAATGTAAGAACTGGTTTTAAATTTGATATGAAAATATTATGATATAATTAGATAAGATTTTAAGTTAGTATTTCATTAATGGTTGATAATTAAAAAATAAAACAAGGATAAATACATTTTTTGAATTTTATATGTTTGATTTAAGATAACTTACAAAATAACTCTTGGTAAAGTTATTCCGCTCAATAACTCATGGTGTGTGTTGAATTTTATCGATCCAATTAATTGTTAAATTAAAAGTTATTAAATTTTACTAATAATTAATATATAAAAAATTAATTAGCTTTGGAATAAATTATTTGCTAATTAACAATATAATTGAAACATTAATTAATTTAAATTATTTAACTAAAATTTTATTGACAATTTACTATATGATTTTAATATTTTTGTATAACTAATATCTGGTTTTAAATTTGATATGAGAATATTATGATATAATTAGATAAGATTTTAAGTTAGTATTTTATTAATGGTTGATAATTAGAAAATAAAACAAGGATAAATACATTTTTTAAATTTTATATGTTTGATTTAAGGTAAATAAACATATTAAATTAATTAATAATTTATTTAAAATATTAAAATTTAATTTATAAGTATGTAATAAATAAATATTTATAATTTTATAAATTATATTATCATTATAAATTATAAAATTAAATAATTTAAATTATAATTTTAGATAGAAATAAGTAGATGTTAATTATAAAAGTAAGTACATATAAATAAAGAATAATTAAATATATTATTATTCGTAATATAAAATTATTATATATTATTATTATAGTACAAGTATGAGATTATATATTTGAGGATGACTTAAATGAATTAATTTGTACAAGTTATACTGACAACATACATATACATTTCGGTAGCTTACTCATCAGAACTTCACAGTTAAGCGTGCTTGACCTGGAGTAATACAGGGATGGGTGACCTTCTGAAAAGTTTCCCAGAAATTGCGCAAGTAAGGATAAAACACGCTAAACAATGAAATGTAGGCCAAATATGAGGGTTGTTACATTAATAAATTTATTAAAATTAGAAACAAATTATAATTTCTAACAGAAATTTCCAACGGATATTTTCGTCAAAAATTATAATTTTTTTTAATTTTAATAAATTTATTAATGTAAAAACCCTCATATTTGGCCTCTCAAGGGTTCTATTTCACGACATTTCAGAAATATCTGTTGGAAAATTCCGTCTGAAATTTCTGACGGATAAAATTATTTCCGACAGATTTTTTTTTTCGATGCTACTTTTGTCGACGGATTTAAATCTGTCAGAAATCCATCAAAATTTTACTTGTTTCCGTCGGAAATTTCCATTGGAAATCAGTATTTTTCTTGTAGTGGATTCGCTCCCAATCTTATGTACATTATATGCCTATGTATAAGAGATTTTATCCAAATGCGTTTGTGTTGTCTCTTGTTCTTCTTATATGTTTCTATTGACATGAATTGTTTGAATGTATGATCAACATGAGGGTGAAGATGTTGGTGATGGGGCTTAGACTTTAGTATTAGGTTTTGATATGATTGGATATGTGACATCGGGGTGTAGCTAAGACTAAATTAGGATGTTATTCTGTTGAATTATTTAAGAAAACATTAGTTTTATTTCCTTGTAATTTCAGTTGATTATGTTATTTTGTCAAGTTAAGAATGTGATGCTTTCTATTCGAACATGTTTATTTTATTTATAAAGAATTATGTTATTTATCTTTCATTATTTATGTATTATGACATGTGGGGTAAAGAGTGTCATATTTAGTGGTATCAGAGTCTAGTTAATTCAAACCGGATATGTGTTATATGCCTTAATTGCGTTTTTCATGTGTACTCTAATTTGTGATTTGTTGTGTGTTGTAGTATGATTACTTTTCTTGATTATGATGATTGCTTATTTCTTTTGATACTTCTTGCTTATGTAAGGAATAATGGTTGTGGGTGGTATCGCTCATGTATTGTGAGTGTTGGTACAAGTAGTGGTGGATGACGCATTATGATAATCAACTAGAAATTGCTAAAAGAAATTTCTTGATGTGGTGTTTAGACTTGTCGAAACCCAAAAATTACGACCTTACAAACAAATGGTTTGGATCTCGCTTCAAATTTGAAAATCCCATCAACTTTGGATTGCCCAAAGATTGAACTAATCCTCCGTATGACGGTTTTGAAAAGAGTTCGAAGGAGTTGCCACCGATATTTTACACAAAACATCGCAAAAAGAAAAGGTTTTTGAAAAGTCAACTTTGGCCTTCGTAACCAAAGTCAGGTTCAGGGGTCGGTTACGTGTGGGGAAGGTGTTAGACACCCCATAACGCCCAAATTTGGTATGCTATGACAAATTTAACATAATAATAGTGTAATTAAATTCTACCCTTTTTAATTATTAAACATGCAATGATTTAATTGCCTACATTATCCTAATCTACAACATATGCATTACTTTTATTATCCACATGGTACCTATTTTATGCATACAGGAAAAGTAATAAATAAAACAGTAAATAAAATAGAAGAATTAAGAACCTACGAAGCAAGCTTTTTATAAATCTTCGTCACAAATTCGTACAAGGTACTTTTTGGCATCCTTTACTCTACAAAGACTTTACTATCACTCAAAAATTCCAAAGAAGGGAGAAAACTTCAGTCTCTGAGGTCCCTAGAAGAATGATCCATAGGCACGCTTTTATAGGTACTCAAGGAAGGGGAATGACCGTTCACAACATTGGAACGGATGTTCTGCACCTTAATTTAACATATAATTAGGTTAATGGGAATGGTCGTTCCCAATCTAGGTTTTACATTAAAAAATTTTGTTTGAAACGGTCATTTCGGGCCCAAATTAGGGTTTTGGCCCTTTTTCGTGCAAAAACGTCTTAAGGGCTTCCTGTGCTTCGTCTTGGCCCGCTTTCGTGCCTTCCTTGGCCTTTAAAGGCTGCTCTTCTCATTTCAGAAGTCTCCTGATCCTTGTAGGAAAAGCTCAAACAAAATCTGGTGTCTGCAAGCCTTTAATTGTACTCTAGATTTTTGTGAAACTTATTCCTTAATTTTATCCATTTGTTTGTCAAAATTGAATTTCTTGACTTCTTCTAATTTATCATATTCATGCAACTCCAATCAATAGTCTTTTTTATATTTCTATTGCTTGTTTATGATGTCCTTTACAAGTTCTTTATGAAATTATAATTGATCTATTTGTTTGTCTTTTAGTTAACTAGATATCATTCTTAGAATAAAGTAGTTATCTTCCAATTATGTCCTTTTAATCTACTTTTAAAAAATCATATCTTTAGGCACCACCTTTGAGTTTCAAATACAATAATATGTTAGAGTAGTGTAAACAAAAAATATATTATTAATTTATCAATAAAATTACATTAAAATAAAAATTACCAAATAATAAATTAAAATTAATAAAAACAAAAATAAATAAGAATAAAAGGCATTATTCTTAGGGATTATTTAGTATGGAAGAATTGAATTTATCACTCTACAAAGGTGTGGCATCACTAAGGGAGGTCCTATCTCTTTCATGTGTGTTTGACATGGCTTTTAACACCTTAGGAAGTCATTGAAGGAGCTTGAAGGAGTCCAAGAAGCTAAAGATCTGTCCTAGAAGCTTGAAAGAAGAACTACATCAATCTAGTCTCTCCTTGGGATTTCCATCATTGTGACTCAAGAGCAAGCCACACTAGTGTAAAAGGCACCAGAGCCATAAGGTCAGGAGGAACCCTATGCAGCTGCTAAGGGGGAGCCTTCACCTAATGATCTTGCTCAGGCCCATGAGGCTAAAACCGAGGTCATGAGTATTGATACACCTTGTCCGACACCATCTTAGTCTGCTCCATAATTTCCAAATCTGATGGAGCCTCCACTGAGTAAGACTGAAGATATTCTGCCAATAGAGGTGATAGTTGATGTAATACCTTTAAGTGTTGACTACTCTATGGTGGAGCTAGACATGCGTGCACCTAGAGATTTTGCATTGTTTATCCCACCATTTGATGACTTTGACGATGGTAACACCGACTTTGAGGAGACTCAGGAAATGGAAAAAATGGAGGAGGAGATATCCTTAGATGATGAATGGGTACCTCGTATCTATGACTCGACCAAACGCAATGAGTTCCTTAACTTTACAGAATTTAAGCACATGCATCTCATAGAGGTACCTGGCATTAACATCAATCCTCTCTTAGTTAGGCAAGTGGTTAGGAGGGAGATTAATCTACAATGCCCTCCTCGGCTAGATAGTCAGACCATATGATTTGTCCAACAGCAGTAAGTAGAGATGTAGAATTTGTTGAACTCTCGAGCTGCTATGGAACTAAGCCTTGAAGGCACCTCAATGAATCCCCCTTTCATACTTGGCAAGCCTTATAGACCATGGATGCTTCAACTTTGGACCAAGTTTTACACTGAAGAAATTATCTCCAAGCTTGCTGTTCGTTCACTCCATAAAAGGAAGGAGAAGATACCTCAATATGATGTTGACAAACGCTTTGATAGATATACCATACACCATACCTCTCAGGAGGCCCTACCTGTATTAGCCAAACTAGAGTTGCTACCTTCTCACAGAAGTCGATGCTACATGGTCTATCCTCCACTATGTCAAATTGAGCCATCCACCTCCAACACTTTTTCGGTCAAACAATGCCTATATCGTTATTCCCCTTATAATGTTACATTCCATATTTTTTGCTTGGGAATGTAATTTTTCTGTATAGAAAGGTGTTCAAGTTGCTTGCCCCTAAGTCTCCACAATCATCTGCTACACCACCACCACCATCCTTTTTCCCCACTACTTCCTCCCCAGCTACTAAAGATTATCATGATCAGGTCATTGTCAATCTCTACAAGGCTCTACACTATTCACTCAATAGATAGGCGCAACTTGAAAGGAAATTCAACAAGTTGCTATCTCGTCTTGATATTGACCTGAGCTTGGATGAAGAGAAAACCTAATCTGGCCTGGACTTATTGTTGGCCTAATTTTTGCTAGTGCAAAAAGGGGGAGTGAAAATATGGTTTTATTTTTAAAAACTTTTAAATTCAATTCTTGTTTTTGTGGATTTACATTAATTTTCTGCTCTACTTTGAATTTACTCTAATACTTTATTTTGTTGTTCTGATATTTTTTAAATGGTCAATGAGAATTGTCTAAGTTCTAGTATTCAGATTGTTTGAGAAAAAAAAATTAAAAGCTCTGATATTGTGTTTTTGCTCTATTACTTGGTTTTGAATGTTTGATAAAGAGATTTTTTAAGCTCTGATACTTGTTTTGAATTATTTAACTTTTTCATTATGCATGTTTTAAGGGGACCCCCCTATGCATTGCATATAGTCTGACATTTTATAAATGCTTTTATCATCTAAATGCTTTGTTTAAATCAAGATAAAACAAGGTCTAAGAAAATTAAACAAGCTTGAATAAATCTATCAAGCTTTGAAAAATCTGAACCTTTTTCTCAACAATTTGTTTTAAAATGATCAAACATAAATAGGCATGCTCTGATATACATGAATGCTTAAATATGTTCAAAAATTGTATGCTCTAATTTCTTAGTCTGTCACAAACGTTAAATCGTCTCTCTGATAGAGCTAAGAAAATATGGCGAATTACTTCTGCCATGCTCATTTTAGAAAGAAATGATGATAAGTAACCTACTAGATCAAATAAGAGATATACTTTATACTGAAAAGAATTTAATGCTCGCATTAAATGCAGCAACGGTAATCCCCAAGATCAGTGGGGAAGATAGATGACGCAACTCGTGAAGCAATATTGTGAGTTCAACTCAAATTGCCGCAATGGTCATTTTTTCTGTAGCTACTATAAAAGGATCAAGCCTTCAAACAACACAAATAATAGAAGAGATACATATCAAGAAAATTGTATAGAGAAGAATACTAAAATACACAAAGTAGAAAACTACAAAGAAACACTTATTGTAAATTTTGTATATATTTCTTTGTAGATTACATGTGCTTTCTTTGTTGATTACACCACGTCTAGAAGAGAAGAAACAACTTTGTAATCATCTATTACCTTTGTTGTAAGAGTTGAGCCTGGAGAGGTTTGTTTGAAAGAATACTTAGAGTTGAGCTTGAAGAGGCTTGCTTCAAAGAATATTTGGCGCTAAGCTTGGAGAGGCTTGTTGTTCAAAGGATACTTGGGTAGTTTCTTAAAGAGGCTAGTCAAAGACTACTTAGGATTAAGCTAAAGGTGGCTTGGTGTCGCCACCGGCCCGAAACGGGCTTTCGGCATTCGCGAAGGATGGTTGGACTCTTTTATTTGTTTGAAAATATGGATTGCCAGAATGACTTATTCTCAAACTGAGACCTTGTCAAACGAGCAATTTTATTAAAAGGCTCACCAATCCATGTTAATCCCAAGCGGGACCCTCCATGGATTAGCGGTTTTCATAAAAAGGAAGGGTTCATGGAGTCGCCACCAATGTTTTACTCAAAACATTGGAAAAAGAAGTTTAAGGCAATCGATTCAAAAATCGACTTCGGCCATTACAACCAGAGTCGGGTAAGGGAGTCGGTTACGCGTGGGGAAGGTGTTAGCACCCCACAGCGCCCCTTTCGGGTTCCCTATGACAGATTTATTTAAAAATAATAGTGCGAAATTACTAAATTACCCCTATTTATTCTAAGCGATTATAAATTAACTATCTACATGATGACAGTTAAATATACACACAGAAAGCAGTAAAAGGAAGGACTTAAGAAGAAACCTTTGAAGCGTGCTTTTATATTCAAGTAAAACTGGGAAGCTTTTTGGCGTTCCCTCGCTCTACAAGCCCGCTCGCTCCCTCCTAGAAAATTTTAACTATGGAAATCCGGAGGATTTCCCTTCGACTAGGTTCGAGACTCAAGCAAAAAGCTCAGAACTCGAGAACTTTGTCGGATCAACTCTCCGAGTGATTTCTAGGCAGAGCACTGCTCAAAAAAAACCCAGAATACTCAAGAAGAGGGTTAAAACTCTGTGTCAAAGTGTAGAATGACGTTGAAATGACGCCATATTTATAGGGATGAGGCGCAATGCGGTCTCTGGGGGTCAATACGGTCCGTATTGAAGTTTTGAACTACAATACGGCCGTATTGAATTCAATACGGCCGTATTGAAGTTCAAAAACCTCAATACGGCCGTATTGAAGTTCAGTGCAGCCGTATTGAGTTCAAAAAACTCAATACGGCCGTATTGAAGTTCAGTGCAGCCGTATTGAGTTCAGTGCAGCCGTATTGAAGTTCAGAAACTTCAATACGGCCGTACTGAACCCTTGGGAGGCCGTATTGGGCTTCATTCCCTCCACTTTCTTATTTTTTGCTACTCTAAGACCTCTAAACCTACAGATTGTCATCCTAGGGTCTTCCAGGGTCTTCCAGGAGTCCTTCCGGTTGACTTTCCTTTGATCTTTGAGAGTCTTCGAGTCTTATTTCCGACCCGGACAATTTTAGGGGTCTACAGCTGCCCCCCCTTTACTTAGTCGGACGGCCTTTTGGTGTACCGGCTGACAAGTAAAGGAGTTGACCCAATTGTCCGGGTGATGTGCCAACCTTCTGACTTGTAGCGTCTTCCGGTGGAAAATTGTTGAGTAGCCTCTCCAGGTTGAGTTTGCCCTCTCCAGGGTGAGTATTAGTCGTCGCCTCTCCAGGCTCATTGCATACCTCGGTGCTCTGGACATCTGGGTAGCTGAGTATTGCCTCTCCAGGCTTGTGCATACCTCGGTGCTCTGGACATCTGGGTAGCTGAGTATTGCCTCTCCAGGCTCTGCGGTTTGCCCTCCCCAGGGTCTGCGTACCTCCGTGCTTCTAGTTGTAGACCCCTAAAATTGTCCGGGTCGGAAATAAAGCTTGAAGACTCTCGAAGACTGAAGGAAGATCAGCCAGAAGGACTCCTGGAAGGCCCTAGGAGGGTTCTCTGTAGGTCTAGAGGTCTTAGAGTAGCTTAAAATAAAGAAGTGGAGGGAATGAAGCCCAATACGGCCGTACTAAACTTAATACGGCCGTATTGAAGCTTCAACACGGCCGCAGTGAACTCAATACGGCGTATTGAAGTTTCTGAAACTTCAATACGGCCGTACTGAAATCAATACGGCCGTATTGAAGCTTCAATACGGCCGCAGTGAACTCAATACGGCGTATTGAAGAAACTTCAATACGACCGTACTGAAATCAACACGGCCGTATTGAAGCTTCAATACGGCCGTATTGAACTCAATACGGCCGTATTGAAGTTCAAAAATTTCAATACGGCCGTATTGGCTCCAGGGCCCGTATTGGGCCTGTTCCCTATAAATATGACGTCAATTGGACGTCATTTGGACACTTTTACACACAGTTTTAACCCTCTCCTTGAGTATTCTGGGGTTTTTGAGCAGTGTTCTGCCCTAGAAATCACTCGGAGAGTTGATCCGACGAAGTTCTTGAGCCCCGAGCCATTTTGCTTGAGGATCGAACCTAGTCGAAGGGAAATCCTCCGGATTTCCATAGTCAAAATTTTATAGGAGGGAGCGAGCGGGCTTGTAGAGCGAGGGAACGCCAAAAAGCTTCCCAGTTTTACTTTAATATATAAAAGCACGCTTCAAAGGTTTCTTCTTAAATCCTTCCTTTTACTGCTTTTTGTGTGCATATTTAAACTGTCATCATGTAGATAGTTAATTTATAATCGCTTATAATAAATAGGGGTAATTTAGTAATTTTACGCTATTATTTTAGAAATAATCTGTCATAGGGAACCCGAAAGGGGCGTTGTGGGGTGCTAACACCTTCCCCACACGTAACCGACTCCCTTACCCAACTCTGGTTGTAATGGCCGAAGTTGATTTATAAAATCAATTGCCTTATCCCTTTTTCCAATGTTTTGAGTAAAACATTGGTGGCGACTCCATGAACCCTCCTTTTACGAAAACCGCTAATCCATAGAGGGTCCCGCTTGGGATTAACATGGATTGGTGAGACTTTTAATAAATAAATTGGATAAGATCGACAAGGTCTCAGTTTGAGAACAAGTCGTTCTAATAATCCAATACATTTTCAAAACTACAAATAAAAGAGTTCGACCGTCTTCGCGAATGCCGAAAGCCCGTTTCGGGCCGGTGGCGACAGATGGCGACTTCACTGGGGAAGCTTCGAGAGTCAATCCCATTTAGTGACAGATTATTTTAACAAATAATAGTTAAAATTACTTCATTACCCCTTGCTTGTATAATAACATGTTTTATCTATATGGCTTTTAATAACTGTTGTTTGTTTAAATTTTCGCAATTGTTTGAAATAAAAACTGCACACAAACCTTTGCACACAACAGTTCCCTCTATACCCGGGGGCATGAGTGATTAACCATAGGGAGTGGATGTTAGTACGGCCGGTTGTCGAATGGGTCTATAGGTGCCCGTAGACCGTTGTCGGAAAACATCACTCAAGGTGATAACCATGAACTCGAGTCCGACAGTGCGTTGGAGCTTTCCATCGACTTACGACGAGAGGAATTGGGTCCCTATAATGGGGGCACCTTGGGGGCCTTTGACCAAGTGAGAACAGTTAGAACCTCCTTGAATATGCACTTTTCTGCAGGAGACCCCTACCTCGTGATTCGCTCGTGACTGTTCGTGGATGAGTGAATTGTTTGTGCATTGTTTATGTGACATTGTTTGAGCATACATTGCATTCTTTAAACATACAACATTCCTTTTTAAAATAAGAATAAATAGGAATAAGAATCTTCCGTTACATGGTGTTAACATCTACCTTCATCACATTCATATAGGTAGTTTCCATTTTCACCCAAAAAAATAAAAAATAAAAATATATACAAAACAAAATACCCGAAAAAAAGAAGAAAAGGGTTATTTATCCAAACTAAGCAATATCATGCATCATCTTAGGGACATCCCGAAAACATGATAATGCTTAGTTGAAAAAAAACACGATGCATGCATATTCATCGCCATCATCTCATATCATGCATTCTTATCAAAGATCATGGAGGGATCTAGGTTTTCATTTCATACATCCCTCCTAATAAATCATTAATAAACATTAATAAAAAGAAAGAATTAAATCGATGCGTATGTTCAAAAAATGGATCGCACGCCGTTCGTTATCAAGTGTAAGCCAACAACTGCGCCAAGCGAACACACGTCAACTTCGTTGTTGGTAATCAAGACGAACAAAGGGGAAGGTCCAACACCGTTAAGGATCACTGCTCCAAGGCCTTTCCCCTACGAATCAAATAAGGCTGTGCCATGGATATACGACATCCATTCTTCTGTCGACAGTGATATCTCTAATATCGCTGGACTTGGGGGCATGACTAGGAGTGGCAGGATCTACACTCCCGAAGATCTTCATGATAAAGCCCCCAAGAATAAAGAAAAAGGAAAAGATAAAACCGAGGAAAAAGAATCCGAGGAGGAGACTGATGAGCTGTTAAAATTCATCAGACAGAGCGAGTACTCCATTGTGGATCAACTTCACAAGACACCAGCGAAGATCACTTTGTTGTCGTTGATCCTAAGCTCCGAACCGCATCGGCAAGCTCTGTTGAAAGTCTTGAACGAGGCGTATGTATCACACACCATATCCCAAGACAAATTTGAGGCAATTGTTAGTCACATCAAGGCTAATGATCACCTCACTTTCACCGATGAAGAAATCCCCGCCGAGGGATCAAACCACAACAAGCCCTTGCACATCTCTGTAAAGTGCAAGGAGTACCACATCGCAAAAGTCTTGGTGGATAATGGATCTTCCTTGAATGTGATGCCTAAAAGAACTCTTGATCAAGTGGCAATCAAGGGAGTCCAAATGCGCCCGAGCAACATGATCGTTCGAGCTTTCGACGGTTCTAAAAGAGAAGTGGTGGGAGAGATCAATCTTCCAATCCAAATTGGACCCACTATCTTCAACGTCGAATTTCAAGTGATGGACATTACTCCGGCATACAGCTGTCTCCTTGACCGACCTTGGATTCATGATGCGAAAGCTGTACCCTCTACGCTCCACCAGAAAGTCAAGTTCATAATGGGTGACAAACTGGTGACTGTACAAGCTGAAGATGACATACTCATCAGCAAGCCATCCACCATACCTTATGTGGATGCAGCAGAGGAAGCTTTGGAAACCGCCTTCCAAGCATTGGAAATTGCCAATGTTGAGACGTTTCCCCGAGAAATGAAGAAGGTAGCCCATATGCTTACTAAGAACGGGTACTTGCCTGGACAAGGACTTGGCAAGTATTCCCAAGGAATTCCCGAGCTACCCATTATCAAGGAGAACCCGGGGAAACAAAGGTTAGGATACAACCCTAGTAAAGATCAAAGGACGAAGAGGAATCAAGATCCAACTCGACGTTCTTTAAGCCAGATCTTTCGGAAGGCCGGTTCACAAATGTCAAGGCCGGTTGTTGTCATCAAGTGTTCTTCTCCTTCTAATAGGGATGTTTAGACCTGATGACTATTAGAGATCACTCCTCGGGGACAGCCCGACCCCCGAGCCTCGATAGGGCACATGTTTCCACTATGATTATAATAAAATCATTCTTCATTATTTCTTATTGCTTCTTTTCTTGCTTGCAATAAAATTCTAAACCACATTATTTAACCCTGTTTGAATAAGCATAAATGAGGTTAAAATCATCTTGATAACAATAAACCCGCATCATTTTTATGTGGAAATGTGCATGACAGCTTGGAGCACCTTTTCTTGGCATCAATAAGTGCCATCATGGATAAAAGAAATCCTAAAGATAATAAGCTCGGCAGGAAACCCAAAAAGGGGACTGCGCAAAAATAAGAGCAAAAGACCCGCTAGGAATCCCACAAAAGGGTGACCTAGGCAAAAGTTAGGGTTACAAAATGAAGACAAAAACCCGCTAGGAATCCCACAAAAAGGGTGACCTAGGCAAAAGTTAGGGTTACAAAATGAATACAAAAGCCCGCTAAGACATCATAAAAGGGTGTTTTAGGCAAAAGTTAGGGCCGTCAAAAAAAGAAAAAAAACAAAATAAATCCATGATGGTACCATCAATTGAATTCAACAAGGGGCTCAAGAAAAGCTATCCAAGTTGTCAAAGCACAATCATTAATAACAAAGATGTGCTTAATCTCATAAGTGTTTAATCGAACAAACCTAAACACAATAAGCCTACCATGGCCAGCCATTCTTACAAAATCCATTTTTCAAAAATAAAATAATCCCCTCTAAAACACAAACTTTTGAAAATATATCCTTTCCTTCTTTTCTCTCTTGTCCCAACGATTTTTGAATAATCTAGTGGAAACATGGAGATATAGTGGTCAATAGGAGGGTTGACATATCTTTTAAAGGAAGGGAAGGATCATTTGGTTGATGACACCAAATCCCAATATAACACGCATCATTCCTCGGTTACAGAAATCGGCAGCGCACAGCCCGTCTGGAGGAATGGCAAAATCCAAAAACGCATCGGTTAATTCTTTTGAAAAATGAATCAAATAGAATTACGTGCATCATACTGCATACATGCATACAGATGATAGGTGTAATGGAAGATCACTTATTCTCTGTTTATTGAAAAAAAAAACAAAAAAAAAATATAATATAAACTTCAGAAAAACAATACGCCCGTACCATGTTCAGTACACCCGTACTAAAATGGGGGTTATGAACAAAATTTCAACTCAATACGGGCGTACTGAAATGGATGCGGCCGTATTGGCCATAAAGAAATTTTCAAAGACCTCGTCATGAGGCAATTGCATAAAATAGAAAAATAGAAAAATTGCTTGTGTATGACAGCAGCAAACAAAATGCAAAGATTCAGAAAATCAACAGCGTCATACAGAATAACTGAGCCTGGAGAGGCTTGCCGAAAGAATACTCACAGAATAACTGAGCCTGAAGAGGCTTGCCGAAATAATACTCCCGCAGAATAACCGAGCCTGGAGAGGCTTGCCGAAACAATACTCAACAGTTTGTACAGAATAACTGAGCCTGGAGAGGCTTGCCGAAAGAATACTCTCAGAATAACTGAGCCTGGAGAGGCTTGCCGAAAGAATACTCTCAGAATAACTGAGCCTGGAGAGGCTTGCCGAAAGAATACTCTCAGAATAATTGAGCCTGGAGAGGCTTGCCGAAACAATACTCCCACAGAATAATTGAGCCTGGAGAGGCTTGTCGAAATAATACTCCTTCAGAATAACTGAGCCTGGAGAGGCTTGCCGAAATAATACTCCTACAAAATAACTGAGCCTGGAGAGGCTTGCCGAAATAATACTCTCTCATAATAACTGAATTTAATTTCTTTAGCACTTTTAATTTCTGTACAGCAAAAGCCAAAAACATAAAAAAGGCAAAATACAGAAAAAGCCAAATCAGAAGAAAAGGCAAAATACAGAAAAAGCCGAAAATGAAAAAAGGCAAGGATATAGAAAATCCAACAAACAGTTTGTACAGAATAACTAAGCCTGGAGAGGCTTACCAAAATAATACTCCACATCCTCCAAAGTACGCAGAATAACTGATCCTGGAGAGGCTCGCAGAAATAATACTCCCCAGAGGAACTTCAGCTCAAGCTCACGGAAAAATCCCCAGCGAGAGCTATCAAAGCAAAATCGACGCAATCCCCAATGGAAGTGCGATCATCCAAACAGTATATACAAGTCAAAGGACTTAACACTTCCTCAGTGGAAGATAGCTCTCCGACTCAAAGCGCTGAGCGAGGCTAAGCCTGTAGAGGCTTCCCAAATAATACTCTGGGATACATAAGATTCCCCATTCCCCGGTCGCCTACATAAGAGGCACTCCTTCAAAAAGGAAAACCCAAAAAAAAGAAAAAAAATCAATAACAATTCCCCAAGCGGAATTTGGCTTTTTAGCCAATCATTGAACGTCAAGGTGATATGCCTAACAGAAGAGGCTAAACAAAATCAACGACAAAATCCCCCAGCGGATAACAGCCTACACAGAGGCAACACAATCAGAAAACCAAAAGAGATACCCGAATAAGGATAACCGGGATACTCCACCAACGTCAAAGGACGTCCGCCAAACATTAGGCATCGCTCAACTCAGAAAGAGAGCATTTGTGTCTACACCCCAAGGAGTTAGAAATTCCCCATGGGTACCAACTAAGCAATGCAAGTTGGGGCACAAAAACCTATGAATGACTGCACATCCCCTAGACGGATCCCTGCGTTATCCAGCCCTCAGCGGCACAAAAATCAAAAAACAAACCGTCGAAGCAGCATCGTGGACTGTGGAGACAAAATCATCATGACAGAATTCCCCAGCGGATAACAGCCTACACAGAGGCAATAAAACCAGAAAATCAAAAAGAGTCACCCGAATAAGGACAACCGGGATACTCCATCAACGTCAAAGGACGTCAGCCAAACATAAGGCATCGCTCAATTCAAGAAGAGCATCTGTGTCTACACCCCAAGGAAACAGAAATTCCTCAATGGGTACCAACAATGCAATGCAAGTTGGGGCACAGGAACCTATGAATGACTGCACATCCCCTAGACGGATCCCTGCGTTATCCAGCCCTCAGCGGCACAAAATCAGAAAAACCGTCGAAGCAGCATCGTGGACTGTGGAGACAAAATCATCTCAAAGCCTAAAAGGAAATATTCAGCTACCCAGTTGTCGAGAGCAACGAGGTATGCACAAGTCTGGAGAGACAGTACTCAGAGTCTGGAGAGACGATACTCAAAGTCTGGAGAGACAGTACTCGAAGTCTGGAGAGACAGTACTCAGAGTCTGGAGAGACGATACTCAAAGTCTGGAGAGACAGTACTCAAAGTCTGGAGAGACAGTACTCAAAGTCTGGAGAGACAGTACTCAGAGTCTGGAGAGACGATACTCAAAGTCTGGAGAGACAGTACTCAAAGTCTGGAGAGACAGTACTCAGAGTCTGGAGAGACGATACTCAAAGTCTGGAGAGACAGTACTCGAAGTCTGGAGAGACAGTACTCAGAGTCTGGAGAGACGATACTCAGAGTCTGGAGAGACGATACTCAGAGTCTGGAGAGACGATACTCAGAGTCTGGAGAGACGATACTCAGAGTCTGGAGAGACGATACTCAGAGTCTGGAGAGACGATACTCAGAGTCTGGAGAGACAATACTCAAAGTCTGGAGAGACAGTACT
Organism: Cajanus cajan; assembly: GCF_000230855.2. Classification (NCBI taxonomy): domain Eukaryota; kingdom Viridiplantae; phylum Streptophyta; class Magnoliopsida; order Fabales; family Fabaceae; genus Cajanus; species Cajanus cajan. The sequence goes on along the minus strand of NC_138524.1, from coordinate 30,809,390 downwards.
CAAAGTCTGGAGAGACAGTACTCAGAGTCTGGAGAGACGATACTCAAAGTCTGGAGAGACAGTACTCGAAGTCTGGAGAGACAGTACTCAGAGTCTGGAGAGACGATACTCAAAGTCTGGAGAGACAGTACTCGAAGTCTGGAGAGACAGTACTCAGAGTCTGGAGAGACGATACTCAAAGTCTGGAGAGACAGTACTCAAAGTCTAGAGAGACGATACTCAGAGTCTGGAGAGACAGTACTCAGAGTCTGGAGAGACGATACTCAAAGTCTGGAGAGACAGTACTCGAAGTCTGGAGATACAATACTCAAGGTCTGGAGAGACAATACTCAGCCATCAGCGTCGTCAAAGGCACGTTGGTGTTAAACTTAGCTACCGAGGTTGTCAGAAGCGCCGAGGTATGCAACAACCTGGAGAGGCTACTCAACAATTTTCCACCGGAAGACACTACAAGTCAGAAGGTTGGTGTATTACCCGGACAATTGGGTCAACTCCTTTACTTGTCAATCGGTACACCAAAAGGCCGTTTGACTAAGTAAAGGGGGGGCAGCTGTAGACCCCTAAAATTGTCCGGGTCGGAAATAAAGCTTGAAGACTCTCGAAGACTGAAGGAAGATCAGCCAGAAGGACTCCTGGAAGGCCCTAGGAGGGTTCTCTGTAGGTCTAGAGGTCTTAGAGTAGCTTAAAATAAAGAAGTGGAGGGAATGAAGCCCAATACGGCCGTACTAAACTTAATACGGCCGTATTGAAGCTTCAACACGGCCGCAGTGAACTCAATACGGCGTATTGAAGTTTCTGAAACTTCAATACGGCCGTACTGAAATCAATACGGCCGTATTGAAGCTTCAATACGGCCGCAGTGAACTCAATACGGCGTATTGAAGTTTCTGAAACTTCAATACGGCCGTACTGAAATCAACACGGCCGTATTGAAGCTTCAATACGGCCGTATTGAACTCAATACGGCCGTATTGAAGTTCAAAAATTTCAATACGGCCGTATTGGCTCCAGGGCCCGTATTGGGCCTGTTCCCTATAAATATGACGTCAATTGGACGTCATTTGGACACTTTTACACACAGTTTTAACCCTCTCCTTGAGTATTCTGGGGTTTTTGAGCAGTGTTCTGCCCTAGAAATCACTCGGAGAGTTGATCCGACGAAGTTCTTGAGCCCCGAGCCATTTTGCTTGAGGATCGAACCTAGTCGAAGGGAAATCCTCCGGATTTCCATAGTCAAAATTTTATAGGAGGGAGCGAGCGGGCTTGTAGAGCGAGGGAACGCCAAAAAGCTTCCCAGTTTTACTTTAATATATAAAAGCACGCTTCAAAGGTTTCTTCTTAAATCCTTCCTTTTACTGCTTTTTGTGTGCATATTTAAACTGTCATCATGTAGATAGTTAATTTATAATCGCTTATAATAAATAGGGGTAATTTAGTAATTTTACGCTATTATTTTAGAAATAATCTGTCATAGGGAACCCGAAAGGGGCGTTGTGGGGTGCTAACACCTTCCCCACACGTAACCGACTCCCTTACCCAACTCTGGTTGTAATGGCCGAAGTTGATTTATAAAATAAATTGCCTTATCCCTTTTTCCAATGTTTTGAGTAAAACATTGGTGGCGACTCCATGAACCCTCCTTTTACGAAAACCGCTAATCCATAGAGGGTCCCGCTTGGGATTAACATGGATTGGTGAGACTTTTAATAAATAAATTGGATAAGATCGACAAGGTCTCAGTTTGAGAACAAGTCGTTCTAATAATCCAATACATTTTCAAAACTACAAATAAAAGAGTTCGACCGTCTTCGCGAATGCCGAAAGCCCGTTTCGGGCCGGTGGCGACACTAGTCACTTTGGTAGCGTGAGTTTGCCCTCTCCAGGGTCTGCGGTTTGCCCTCCCCAGGGTCTGCCTCCGTGTTCTTGACGACGTTGGCAATGTGAGTTTGCCCTCTCCAGGGCCTGCGTACCTCCGTGCTTCTAGTCATTTTGGTAGCGTGAGTTTTCCCTCTCCAGGGTCTGCGGTTTGCCCTCCCCAGGGTCTGCCTCCGTGTTCTTGACGACGTTGGCAATGTGAGTTTGCCCTCTCCAGGGATCTGTGATGGTTTTGTCTCTACAGTCCACGATGCTGCTTCGACGGTTTTTCTGATTTTGTGCCGCTGAGGGCTGGATAACGCAGGGATCCGTCTAGGGGATGTGCAGTCATTCATAGGTTCCTGTGCCCCAACTTGCATTGCATTGTTGGTACCCATGGGGAATTTCTGTTTCCTTGGGGTGTAGACACAGATGCTCTTCTTGAATTGAGCGATGCCTTATGTTTGGCTGACGTCCTTTGACGTCAGTGGAGTATCCCGGTTGTCCTTATTCGGGAGTCTCTTTTTGATTTTTCTGATTTTGTTGCCTCTGTGTAGGCTATCATCCGCTGGGGGATTTTTTCGTTTTGTTGTGATTAGCCTCTTCTGTTAGGCAGATTATCTTGACGCTTGATGTTTGGCTCGATGCCGAATTCCGCTTGGGGAATGATTATTGATCTTTTTTTTTTTTTTTGATTTTTCTCTTTTTGAAGGGGTGCCTCTAAGTAGGCGAATGATCTTGATGTTCGGTGTTCGGCTGAGTGCCGGATTCCGCTTGGGGAATATTTATTGATATATTTTTTATTTTTCTCCTTTTGTAGGGGTGCCTCTTGAGTAGGCGACTGGGGATTTAGGGATCTTATGTATCCCAGAGTATTATTTAGGAAGCCTCTGCAGGCTTAGCCTCACTCAGCTCTTGAGTCAGAGAGCTATCTTCCACTGAGGAAGTTTCAAGTCCTTTGACTGAATATTTTGCTTGGATGATCGCGCTTCCATTGGGAATTTTAACGATCTTGCTTTGATAGCTCTCGCTGGGGATTTGTTCCATGAGCTTAAGCTGAGGTTTCTCTGGGCAGTATTATTTCTGCGAGCCTCTCCAGGCTCAATTATTCTAAGAGAGTATTATTTCGGCGAGCCTCTCCAGGCTCAATTATTCTAAGAGGGAGTATTGTTTCGGCAAGCCTCTCCAGGCTCAGTTATTCTGTACGAGTATTATTTCGGCAAGCCTCTCCAGGCTCAGTTATTCTGTATGAGTATTATTTCGGCAAGCCTCTCCAGGCTCAGTTATTTTGTATGAGTATTATTTCGGCAAGCCTCTCCAGGCTCAATTATTCTGTGGGAGTATTATTTTAGCAAGCCTCTCCAGGCTCAATTATTTTGTGAGAGTATTATTTTGGCAAGCCTCTCCAGGCTCAGTTATTCTGTATGGTCAGAGAGTATTGTTTCGGCGAGCCTCTCCAGGCTCAGTTATTCTGAGAGTATTATTTCGGCAAGCCTCTCCAGGCTCAGTTATTCTGTGGGAGTATTATTTCAGCAAGCCTCTCCAGGCTTAATTATTCTGTGGGAGTATTATTTCAGCAAGCCTCTCCAGGCTCAATTATTTTGTATAATTTGTTGGATTTTCTGTATTTTGCCTTTTTTTTGATTTTGGCTTTTTCTGTGTTTTTGCCTTTTTTGTTGATTTCAGCTTTTGCTGTATTTTTTGTTGATTTTGGCTTTTTCTGTATTTTTGCCTTTTTTGTTGGTTTTGGCTTTTTCTGTACAGAAATGTCTCTAAGGAGTATTATTTTGGCGAGCCTCTCCAGGCTCAATTATTCTGAGAGAGTATTATTTCGGCGAGCCTCTCCAGGCTCAATTATTCTGAGAGAGTATTATTTCGGCGAGCCTCTCCAGGCTCAATTACTCTGAGAGTATTATTTCGGCGAGCCTCTCCAGGCTCAATTATTCTGTATGATGCTGTTGATTTTCTGAATTTCTTCATTTTGTTTGTTGCTGTCATACACAAGCAATTTTTCCTATTTTTCTATTTTATGTAATTGCCTCATGAAGAGGTCTTTGAGAATTTCTTTGTGGCCAATACGGCCATATCCATTTCAGTACGCCCGTATTGAGTTGAAAATTTGTTCGTAACCCTAATTTCAGTGCGGGTGTACTGAACATGGTACGGGCGCATTGTTTTTTTTTCTGAAGTTTATATTTTTTGTTTTTTTGTTTTTTGTTTTTTTGTTTGTTTTTTTCAATAAACAGAGAATAAGTGATCTTCCAGTACACCTATCATCTGTATGCATGTATGCGGTATGATGCACCTAATTCTATTTGATTTATCTTTCAAAAGAATTAACCGATGCGTTTACGTTTGGATTCTGCCATTCCTCAAGACGGACTGTGCGCTGCCGACTTCTATAACCGAGGAATGATGCATATTACATTAAGATTTGGTGTCATCAACCAAATGATCCTTCCCTTCCTTTAGAAGATGTGTCAACCCTCCTATTGACCACTATATCTCCATGTTTCCACTAGATTATTAAAAAAATCGTTGGGACAAGAGAGAAAAGAAGGAAAGGATATATATTTTCAAAAGTTTGTGTTTTAGAGGGGATTATTTTTATTTTGAAAAATGGTTTTTGTAAGAATGGCTGGCCAATGGTAGGCTCATGTGTTTAAGCTTGTTTGATTAAACACTTATGAAGTTAAGAAAATTTTATTGTTGTGACATAACAACTTAGATAGCTTCCCTTGAACTCTCTTTTTTGAATTTAAGGTACCATCATGGATTTCTTTTGTTGTTTTGATTGTCCTTTTTTTTTTACCTGAAACACCCTTTTGTGGTATCTCAGCGGACCTTTATTATTTGTTTATTTTGCACCCTAATTTTTGCCTAGGTCACCCTTTTGTGGGATTCCTAGCGGGTTTTTTGCCCTTGCTTTTGTGCAGCCCCCTTTTTGGGTTTCCTGCCGAGCTTATTGCTTTTTATTTTAGGATTTCTTCTTTATCCATGATGGCACTTATTGAGGCCAAGGAAAGGTGCTCTAAATTGTCATGCACATTCCCACATAAAGATAATGCGGCTTTATTATTATTTTTTAACCTCATTCATGTTTATTCAAACAGGGTTTAAATAATGCGGCCTAGAATTTTATTGCAAGCGAGAAGAGAAGCAATAAGAAATGAGTAAAGAATGATTTTATTATAATCAAAATGGAAACATGTGCCCTATCGAGGCTCGGGGGTCGGGCTGTCCCCGAGGAGTGATCTCTAATAGTCATCAGGTCTAAACATCCCTATTAGAAGGAGAAGAACACTTGATGACAACAACCGGCCTTGACGTTTGTGAACCGGCCTTCCGAAAGATCTGGCTTAAAGAACGTCGAGTTGGATCTTGATTCCTCTTCGTCCTTTGATCTTTACTAGGGTTGTATCCTAACCCTTGTTTCCCCGGGTTCTCCTTAATAATGGGTAGCTCGGGAATTCCTTGGGAATCCTTGCCAAGTCCTTGTCCAGGCAAGTATCCGTTCTTGGTGAGCATGGAGGCTACCTTCTTCATTTCTCGGGGAAACGTTTCAACATTGGCTATCTCCAATGCTTGGAAGGCGGTTTCTAAAGCTTCCTCTGCTGCATCCACATAAGGTATGTTGGATGGCTTGCTGATGAGTATGTCATCTTCAGCTCGTACAGTCACCAGTTTGTCACCCACTATGAACTTGACTTTCTGGTGGAGCGTAGAGGGTACAGCTTTCGCATCATGAATCCAAGGTCGGCCGAGGAGACAGCTGTATGTAGGAGTAATGTCCATTACTTGGGATTCGACATTAAAGATAGTGGGCCCAATTTGGATTGGAAGACTGATTTCTCCCACCACTTCTCTTTTAGAGCCGTCGAAAGCTCGAACGATCATGTTGCTCGGGCGCATTTGGACTCCCTTGATTATCATTTGGTCGAACGTTCTCTTTGGCATTACGTTCAAGGAAGATCCATTATCCACCAAGACCTTTGCGATGTGATACTCCTTGCACTTTACAGAGATGTGCAAGGGCTTGTTGTGATTCGGTCCCTCAGCGGGGATCTCTTCATCGGTGAAAGAGAGGTGATCATTAGCCGTGATGTGACTAACAATCCCCTCAAATTTGTCTTGGGAGATAGTATGCGACACATATGCCTCGTTCAAGACTTTCAACAGAGCTTGCCGATGCGGTTCGGAGCTTAGGATCAACGACAACAAAGTGATCTTTGCTGGTGTCTTGTGAAGTTGATCCACAATGGAGTACTCGCTTTGTTTGATGAATTTTAACAGCTCATCAGTCTCCTCCTCGGATTCTCTATCTTCCTCGGTTTTCTCCTTTTCTTTTCCTTTATTCTTGGGAGCTTTGTCGTGCAGATCTTCGGGAGTGTAGATCCTGCCACTCCTAGTCATGCCCCCAAGTCCAGCGATGTTGGAGATATCGCTGTCGGCAGAAGAAAGAATGTCGTATATCCATGGCACAGCCTTATTTGATTCGTAGGGGAAAGGTCTTGGAGCAGTGATCCTTAACGGTGTTGGACCTTCCCCTTTGTTCGTCTTGATTACCAACAACGTAGTTGACGTGTGTTCGCTTGGTGCGGTTGTTGGCTTACACTTGATAACGAACGGCGTGCGATCCATTCTTTGAACATACGCATCGATTTAATTCTTTCTTTTTATTAATGTTTATTAATGAATTACTAGGAGGGATGTATGCAAATGAATGACTCCTAGATCCCTCCATGATCTATAATAAGAATGCATGATATGAGATGATGGCGATGAATATGCATGCATTGTGTTTATTCAACTAAGCATTATCATGTTTTTAGGATGGCCCTAAGATGATGCATGATATTGCTTAGTTTGGATAAATAACCCTTTTTTTTTTTTTTTTGGGTATTTTGTTTTGTATATATATTTTTGTATTTTTGGGTGAAAAGGGAAACTACCTTTATGAATGTGATGAAGGTAGATGTTAACACCATGTAACGGAAGATTCTTATTCCTATTTATTCTTATTTTAAAAAGGAATGTTGTATGTTTAAAGAATGCAATGTATGCTCATACAATGTCACATAAAAATGCACAAACAATTCACTCATCCACGAACAGTCACGAGCGAATCACGAGGTAGGGGTCTCCTGCAGAAAAGTGCATATTCAAGGAGGTTCTAACTGTTCTCACTTGGTCAAAGGCCCCCAAGGTGCCCCCATTATAGGGACCCAATTCCTCTCGTCGTAAGTCGATGGAAAGTTCCAACGCACTGTCGGACTTGAGTTCATGGTTATCACCTTGAGTGATGCTTTCCGACAACGGTCTACGGGCACCTATAGACCCATTCGACAACCGGCCGTACTAACATCCACTCCCTATGGATTACCACTCATGCCCCCGGGTATAGAGGGAACTGTTGTGTGCAAAGGTTTGTGTACAGTTTGTATTTCAAACAATTGCGTAAATTTAAAAATACAACAGTTATTAAAGCCAAATAGGTAAAACATATTATAATACAAGTGAGGGGTAATGAAGTAATTTTAACTATTATTTGTTAAAAATGATCTGTCACTAAATGGGACTGACTCTCGAGGCTTCCCCAGTGGAGTCGCCATCTGTCGCCACCGGCCCGAAACGGGCTTTCGGCATTCGCGAAGGATGGTTGGACTCTTTTATTTGTTTGAAAATATGGATTGCCAGAATGACTTATTCTCAAACTGAGACCTTGTCAAACGAGCAATTTTATTAAAAGGCTCACCAATCCATGTTAATCCCAAGCGGGACCCTCCATGGATTAGCGGTTTTCATAAAAAGGAAGGGTTCATGGAGTCGCCACCAATGTTTTACTCAAAACATTGGAAAAAGAAGTTTAAGGCAATCGATTCAAAAATCGACTTCGGCCATTACAACCAGAGTCGGGTAAGGGAGTCGGTTACGCGTGGGGAAGGTGTTAGCACCCCACAGCGCCCCTTTCGGGTTCCCTATGACAGATTTATTTAAAAATAATAGTGCGAAATTACTAAATTACCCCTATTTATTCTAAGCGATTATAAATTAACTATCTACATGATGACAGTTAAATATACACACAGAAAGCAGTAAAAGGAAGGACTTAAGAAGAAACCTTTGAAGCGTGCTTTTATATTCAAGTAAAACTGGGAAGCTTTTTGGCGTTCCCTCGCTCTACAAGCCCGCTCGCTCCCTCCTAGAAAATTTTAACTATGGAAATCCGGAGGATTTCCCTTCGACTAGGTTCGAGACTCAAGCAAAAAGCTCAGAACTCGAGAACTTTGTCGGATCAACTCTCCGAGTGATTTCTAGGCAGAGCACTGCTCAAAAAAAACCCAGAATACTCAAGAAGAGGGTTAAAACTCTGTGTCAAAGTGTAGAATGACGTTGAAATGACGCCATATTTATAGGGATGAGGCGCAATACGGTCTCTGGGGGTCAATACGGTCCGTATTGAAGTTTTGAACTACAATACGGCCGTATTGAATTCAATACGGCCGTATTGAAGTTCAAAAACCTCAATACGGCCGTATTGAAGTTCAGTGCAGCCGTATTGAGTTCAAAAAACTCAATACGGCCGTATTGAAGTTCAGTGCAGCCGTATTGAGTTCAGTGCAGCCGTATTGAAGTTCAGAAACTTCAATACGGCCGTACTGAACCCTTGGGAGGCCGTATTGGGCTTCATTCCCTCCACTTTCTTATTTTTTGCTACTCTAAGACCTCTAAACCTACAGATTGTCATCCTAGGGTCTTCCAGGGTCTTCCAGGAGTCCTTCCGGTTGACTTTCCTTTGATCTTTGAGAGTCTTCGAGTCTTATTTCCGACCCGGACAATTTTAGGGGTCTACACTTGGTAAAAGAATACTTGTACTTTGTTGAAAGTTAGTTGAACTCAATCTGGTTGGATTGTGAATTGGATGTAGTCTCGGTACTTGAGACAAACTAGTATTAAAATCTCAGCATTTCGTCTGGCTCTTCTCCAATGCTTCGTTTGATAAGTTACTTTCTTTTCACTGCACAAATGTGTGAATTTTTTATATACATTATTCACCCCTCCCTTCTAGTGTGCGTCTTTTCTCCACAAATTCCTTAATGTTATCAAACCCAAGAATTTGAGACCCAAGGGTAGAAAGCAATGTATGTCTTCTAGAAAGAGCATCAGCTACAACATTACTTTTCCCTTCTTATATTTGATAACATAAGGGAATTGTTCTAGATACTTAACTGACATAACATGTTTTTTGTTTAACTTACCTTGCTCTCTCAAATACTTAAGTGCCTCATGATCTGTATGAATGATAAACATTTTAGTCACTAAGTAATGTTACTATGTTTAGAGGGCTCTAATAAAAGCATATAGCTCTTTATCATAGGTGGGATAATTCAAGGTGGGACCACTTAATTTTTCACTAAAATATGCAATGAGGTGACCACCTTGAAGTAAAACAACACCTACACCTATTCCATATGCATCATATTTTAGCTCAAAGGTTTGAGAAAAGTTTATAAGAGCTAGAATTGGTGCATTAGTGAATTGGTCTTTAAGTTTTTGAAAACATTTTTCTTATTTCTCACCTTAAATAAAAAACACATTCTTTTTAACCAACTCATTAAAAGGAGACAAAAATAGAGAAATCTTTTACAAACCTCCTATAGAAGCTTGTTAACCCGTGGATGCTCTTAATATCTCCTACACTCTTAGGGGTGAACCATTCTTAGATAGCCTTAATTTTCTCAAGATCAACCTTGACTCCTTCTTTGCCAACTATGACTCTTAAAAAATACATTTTCTTGACAAAAAATACATTTCTCTAACCATTCATATAAACCAAACTTGGTCGTCAAAGCATTTCCCATTCATCACCTTGTCTAATTCTTATATGATGATAACCACTTTTAAAATTTATTTTGGAAAAAATTGCCCCATGTAATTCTTCTAGAATATTATTTATCCTAGGGATTAGGTGCTTATACTTAATGGCGATGTTATTTATAGTTCTACAATTTGTGCACATCCTCTATTTTCCATTTTTCTTAGGCACTAATAGAACAAGAACAATGGTAACAATGTCGAACGTTATCAAATAAAACTAGTTTCCCCTATAAACTTTTTGATATAGGGAACCTAGGTCAAAATCCAAAATCAAAAATCATAAAACACGAATCTTGACTTGCAAGTTAGCTAGGGGATTTTTGACAAACACTTTATGTATAGTAATTATAAGCTGAAATTTAAACTCTACAAAATCATGAATTTTAAAATCCAATTGGATAAAACATCGATTCAAGTTTTGGTTATTGTAGTATAAAAAAATATAATATTTAATATCTGTCAGAACCCAACTAAAGACGGCCTAACATCCTGTTTAAAATTCTCACCGACATCGATATGCCCGATGACCGAACTAAACCTCCGTTGGTGGTTTTGAAGAGTTCATGGAGTCGCCACCGATACAGAGTTGGGTACAGGGGTCGGTTACGTGTGAGAAAGGTGTTAGACACCCCACAATGCCTAGTATTAGTACCCTATGACATATTCATTAGCAAAATTAAGTAGAGATTATTATTTTTACCCTTTGTTACAGATATATGAACGTGTTATCTACATGATTTTGATTCTAAACATGCATTATTTAAAGCAATAAATAAAAGAAATAATAGAGAAAAGAATCATCGAAGCAAGCTTTTTATATATGAAAAACTTGAAGGCGTTTTGTGGCAACCTCCTCACTCTATAGGAATCTCCCCGACACTTGAAAATTTAAACTAGAAGACTCCAAAATTCTCAGGTGTCTAAGGATTTCTTTATCAAGAACAACATCAAGTTTATTTTACTTGGAGTTACTAATGAAAACTTGCTTTGGAACCGAATTGATGTTTGATTCCTCTTCAAGTTTCTCCCTAGACCTTTGGCTCCTTGATTCTCCTTAAGCTTTCCCAAAGCCTCCAATGGTGGATTAGCTTTGGATTTCACAAAATATTGGTGAAGAAACACTCTTCAAGAGGCGCCACTCCTTGGAAGAGATAAGCCACTTCAATCCTCACCACACTCTTGCTTGAAGAGGATAAGAGAATTGGATGAATATCAAAGAGGTTAGAGACTTTTGGAAGAGATAATTTCTAAACAAATTTCGGAATTCACTCAAATATATCATCAAAAGTGTTTACAAAGTCAAGGAAAAGACTTTTATAGTGAGGGGGAAGCTTGTGGTGCAAGCTAGACTAACTATGGTTCAAGTATAACCATGGTTAGTCTTCTTGCACTCAAGCTAACCGATCTAGTTATCTAGGAGGCTTGTGGAACAAGCTTCTAACTTAGAAGCTTGGGGATCAAGCTAAGTTAGAATCTTGTAGCATAAGCTATCCAAGTGTGTAGAAGAAGCTAAGTAATTTTTGGCCAAGGGATAGAGCTAGGCAGCCAAGGGTGTTTTCCTTCACTTAGTCCAATCCAAAAATCTTGGAATTGGTTTAGTTAGGTTCACCATATGATGGTGAGACCTAACTAAATCAATTCCTTGGAAAAAAAAATGGAAGAAAACAAGCCTAATATGTGAAATTTAGCCTAGGCCCACTTCTGGTCCAATTACTAGTTACACCTACACACCTTACTATTTGTCACCCCACTTCTACTACTAAAAATATAAAAATCAATGACCCTTAATACAAGGTCAAATGGAGCAAAAGTCTCCAAGTAACATACCCTAAAACCCTAAAGTATAACCTATAAGAAAAGAAAGAAAGTGTCTCACAAATACAAGGGCAAAATACACCTATACAAGTAACTACTATGTACAAGTATCATATAATGTATATATAATGGAGACTAAAAGACTAATAAGAGGAATCATACTCAATGCTCATGAAGAGCAAAGGTCTAAGAAACACCTCCTCTATGGAAGTCTCCTCTAGCCTTCTAACCATGGACCTAGTTAAAGGCCTAATGGTCTTCAAGTATGTAGCCTCCTTGGATGGTCCTCCATTAGTTACTTGAAGAGAGTTAAGAGAAAGAAGAGAAGTTCAAAATTTGGAATTTTGGAAGGGTGTGTGGTATGGTGGAGCCAAGCTCCATTTATAGGCTACTGAATGAGGGAACAGGCGATCCAAATTGAGAATAGTCGTTCTCACCCCTTTTTTTACACTTAAAAAATCTTTTTGGGAACAACCATACCCAAATTGGAACGGATATACTCAATGACATTGAGTATGGCCATTATCATGAACAGTATGCTTGTTCTCAATGTTCAAAAACTTGTTTTCTTGGGTGTTTGACATCTTTGAGTGCCTTTTAGGGGTTCGTTGCCTCCTTTTAAAGTATCCTTGAGTCTACAGCTCCTGTTGGGGTCATTTCCTTTATTTTTGAAGCTTTTCACCTTCGAATTCTCAACCTGAACAGAAACTGGTCTCTATAATATGTAATTCAAATTAAAGAATAAAGAATGCAATTGTTCTATATGAAAACCCTATAAAGAAAAATATGTTTTATATTGTTTCAATCCGAATTAAATTCAATTTGGTGTTCTAAAATTAATTCAAATTAATTATGTTCTTCAATTAATCAAATATGAAATCCATAATCATGAATTTAATTTAAAATTAATTGAGGATCAAAAAAGAAGAGAAAAAAGGAATTTAGATTTGAGGGGATTTTACCACATAATCAAAAACTTGAATCGATTAAGAGAACTTAGCCACACATCTCCATCATTATCCACACACAAATGTTTTCGGAGAGAAGATGAAGAGTCTCAGCCAAACTGGAGAGGAATTCGTGAGAGAGAAGAGAAAAGAGTTGAGAGAAATCTAAAATCTCAAATCTAAAATCTAGAAAAAAAAAGTGTAAAAGTGTCTGAGTTTAGTGTAATTACACCTACATATAGACAACTAAATGGGCCTAATTCTGACTAAACAAGGCCTGGTCCACTAATTAAGTCCTAATACACTAATTACAAGTCATTAAGGTTTAAACTACAAACAACAAAAAAAAACTACACTGGGCCGCAACTTTGCACTGCCTTTTCGGGCCTCTTTCGATCCGAATTGGCTCTGGACTTTAACATAGAATGTACTATTCTAAGTTTGGGAGCTATAGATTTGGTCTGCACAAGACAAAGTGTTCAAGTGGGTAAAAATCTAAAAATTGATTAAAATTTACCATAATCATCAAATAATACCACTATCTTAAGTCAAAACATGAATATAAGACAAATATAAAAGTCAAAAAGGCCAAATAAATGAGTACAAAGTGGCTTTCCAAAATGCACTATCACACAACACAAGGGCTAAGGATCTTTTGAACCTAACCCTTCTTCAATAAGTCTTCAACTTGACTCTCAATCTCTTTTGTTTCTTGATGTTTGTCCTATAAGTAGGCTATCGGGTAGGAAAACTCTAAGAATCAAGTCAATTTGATGTTTTGTTCCAATTAAAATGGAGGAGACAACTAGGAAAAGAGGTTATTCTACTAGAAGTGCTTATTTTATTTCACATTTGATAGAAAATGGACTTCTAGGACCAACTACCTTGGAGGAGACATCTTTCTCCAACTCAATTACCTCCTCTCCATCCCCACTAATACCCATTTTTTTTTCCTTTTTTTCACTATCTATTTTCTTTTTCATTATGAGTTGATCCATTAAAACTTGTGAAGGTAATAGAGGACTCAACACAAATTTCTTTCTCATATGAGTGAGACTTATTTTGTTAGTAAGACCATTATGGATAGCCTTCCTATCACATTGTCAAGGTCTTCCAAGTAATACGTGACTTGTATCCATGGGTATGATATCACATAGAACTTCATTTTTATACTTCCCAATGCAGAAAGAAATATTTACTTGTTCCTTAACTTCTAATGGTTCATTCTCATTTAACCATTGTAATTTATAAGCTTTAGGATGAACAATAAGAGCTGGTGGTAGGGCAGACTCTAACCGTTACTCCAAGCACCTTTCCTTTGAAGAATCCTTGAGAGGTCTTCAAGGACTCGTAGAACATTTTCACTAGACCAGGGTATACAACCTCCTTGATGTTGAAATACCCGAGGATTCCATAGTCCACCAAATCCTCGTAAATGGGTATTCCCCATTCCTTCATCTACTGATGTTGAAGTGATGTTCTAGATACATCACTGGTTTACCTCCATAGAGAAGGTATTAGCACAGTCAGTAGCTTCATGCATCTCTGCGGGGATGGTCACAGTTGGAGAATTCTTAGTTGGGGTGGTCATTGTAGTGAGTGAAGAAGGTTTGAAGAGATTAGGGGTTTTTGGTTCAAAGAGAAAACTTTGAAAGTTTGAAGTGTGTAGAGTAAGATAGTGAGTTTGAAGGAAGATATAAGGATTTCGAAATAGAAAAAGATTTTTGTTTTTATATTTTTTGTTTGACGTGGCGTGCTTTTGCTTGCCTCTTGCAGAGTACGTGTATCATGCACAGCTCGCATTTAATTCAGGGTAAAGGATCTGTCTTTTCGAGTGAAAACCCTAAATGACGGTTTGTTACTCATTTATTTTAAAAGTTTTATCCTTTAAGTGCGGAAAATGTTTGTCTTTGACTGCTCTTGACAGATTTTACGTCTAATAATGAAGGTCATTTATTAGGAATATGTCAGACTAAATTTTCAGATGCAAGGACTAAATTTTCAGTCGCAAGAGAAATTACCTAAACACTTCATCGGACGAACATTCTCAGACGCAATAATTTCTTACTACACTCTGAGGAATATTCAAACGTAGTGGTTTACTATGTTTGTTTTCCTATTGCATTTCAGACAAAACTGGATAGTAAATATATTAATATTTTAGTGTATTTGATGTGATCTACTCTTATGAAATTTGGAACATGCTTCATTGAAGTAAATGAGTTGATACCTGTTTTACATATTCCAGTTGTTTGTCCTCCTTTCTTTTAGACTTCCTATTTGTCCTTCATTCTTCCATGGATTGTATTCTACCCCTGCAATGTTAATTGCTCAACCTAAGGGGTCAAGCTCTGATACCAATTGAAGTTAGAGGAAAAATACATAGAAGGGGGGTTGAATATAGGTGTGTGAAGGTTTAAAGAAATCCTTTCGCATAAGAGGCTTTTTCATGTTTCATACTGACTTTTTCAAACTCAAGATACATCTCTCGTTTGTTTTTAATATAACATTTAAAAGAGTTTTGCGTCTGTAAGTTCTATCGTCTGCACGAGAGTGTTTCTTGCAATAATAAGTTAAACAAGAGATGTTTTCCGTCTGAAAGTTGTTGTAGTGTGAAATAAGTAGTGAATAAGATTTTCAGTATGAAATACCAAATAAATAAATTTGCGTCTCAGAAAAGTAAAATAGTGCAAAGATTTTTATACCGGTTCGCTCAAACAGTGCTACGTCCAGTCTCCTTCAATTGAAGGGTTTCACTAGATTTTTAATCAAGTACAAGTATTATCACCATTTTTGGTTTGTCGAGTATTGTCGACCACTTCTGGCCCGCCAACTTCACTCGTTAGCGCTAGTATTCTTTATTCAGCCTCTTCAGGCTCTTAGTGAGTATTCTCAACCACTCTTAGTTCTAGAGTATTATCGAACACTCCTGGTTTGCCAACTTCACTCATTGGCGCTAGTATTCTTTGTTCAACCTCTTTAGGCTCTCAAGGAGTATTCTCAACCACTCTTGGTTCTCGAGTATTATCAACCACTCCTGGTTTGCCAACTTCACTCATTGGCGCTAGTATTCTTTGTTCATCCTTTTCAGGATCTCGGTGAGGATTATCGACCACTCCTGACCTGCTAACTTCACTCATTAGCACTAGTATTCTTTGTTCAGCCTCTTCAGGCTCTCAGTGACGATTATTGACCACTCTTAGCCTACTAACTTCACTCATTAGCACTAGTATTCTTTGTTCAGCCTCTTCAGGCTCTTAGTGAGGATTCTTTGACAAGCCTCTCCAAGCTTATACAAGTATTATTTCCCTAGCCTCTTCAGGCTTTACAAATGATAGATAATTTATTTTGAGTGTGTTGTTTACTCTCATAGAGAGGATACAAAGATTTATTACACTCACTAAGGTTTATGTTCTTAAGTTACACTTAGAACTCCTTAGTCTACAAATATAAATATAGCATTGTACATTTGACTATGTATTCTCTGTCTCTGGTGTTGTTACTTTTTAGGCTTGGAATCACTCTTCGCCAGCCTTTCCAGGTTTGGAGTCATGACATATTTATAGCCTCTGAAAAATCTCCCCATTGCAAATGTCCGTTGAAGTAGAATGTAGTCGTTCATGACTAGTTCGATTTCTCATCTAATGCACTTGATTTTGCATTAAATGTTGCTTCATGACATTGGGTGAAGTCTTCTAAGTTTTTGTTAGATTCAGTGTATGACTTTAATTGTGACCTAGGAATTTCTTGTCTTTTTTCGGTCATTGTAGCTGTAGAAGCGTTGTGTTTATCTGAAAAAGTAATGTACTTTTTCTGACACACGCATGCTTTGACTTTAGGGCTTGCTTTTCTTCTTCTTTTTCTTTTCCTTCTAGCACACGATCATATTGAGAGCTCTTTGTATGATTGTAGACGATGCCTGAATTGTCCCTTGAGACTTGATTCTTCAAATTCTTGCATGATAGTCTTCGTTGACGTTTGGTAGTCCATGTGCATCTCAAGACTTGATCTTCGTCTGAACATTTGTCATCAATGCTTTGACTTTCTTTGGTCTGGTCAATATTGTAGATGGAAAAACTTCATTTCTGTCTGGAATGCTTTTCAGTCTGTGCTATCCTTCGTCTGATATGTAGTTGACTTTTGTCTGATTCTTGACCATCCTTCGTTTAAATCCTTATGTTGCGCTTTATGTTGTGTTTGACACACCTACGTCTGGTATTTGATCCAATATCGTCTGGTGCTCATGTTGTATTTCATTTTACATTTGACTTTGCTTCGTCTGATCCTCATGTTGTGTGTTGCCTTGACTAATCTTCGTCTAGTACTTGAAGAAGTTTCGTCTGTGGTTTGTATGGACTTCTTCTCGTTCTTGAGTGCGCTTCGTCTGAAGCTTGATCATTTTCCTTCTTGTGCTAGACTTGGCTTCATTTGACCTTTCCGTCTGATGCTTAAAGATTTTCTTCCTTTATCTTGGTTCTAGTATAAGAAGTGGCACATGCTCTGATCTTCAACTTCCCTGTACTTATATTTTTCTGAAACACTAACACACATATTAAAAATAACAATATGTATTATATTTGTCTCATTCAAAACTTTGTTGGAAATTGCTTCATATGACTTAACAAGAAAGAATATATTTATAGAGTATGTTTTTGTACAAAGATGTATCTTATGTGTAAAAGTATCTCTCTTATGTAAAATTATGTCTCTATCTTTCTTGAACTTTGAATCTTCTTATATAGTAACTCAGAGAAGATGATCATCGCAAATCTTTGAGTTTATAGCTCACAAGTTTGCTTTGTCTGTTTTCATTGTCTTTCCTTGTGATGGTAGGTGACCATTCGGTTCATTTAATGTGAGCATTAATTGTATTTCACCAAATAGTACTTCTTATTTGATCAAGGAGGCTACTTTTTTTTTCATACCAAATGGAGCTTGCAGGGGTAATGTCAGCACAGTGTAACAACAATGACTTTATCTACTTTTCGTAATTTTAGGAATCTTTGTCCTTAGTCCTAGTGAAAAGTATGATCTTATTCTCTTTAACAAATTTATGGGTTCCAAGATGATCTTCTTATTTGATCTGTTAAGGAATGAAACATTCAAAAGCCTTTATTGGTAGTCTTAATAAATAATAAGCACTTAATGTATATGAAATTAACTATATGCTTCGTCTGATTTACGTCTTATAAATAATCTACGTCTTGCACTTCGTTTGATAAGTGTTTTTCAAAGATATTTTTCAAAAGCAATTTTGAGGACATTTTCTCTTTATAAAATCATTTTGTTTGTTATCATTAAAACTCTAAGTTCAAGGGATCTATGATTGTTTGGGATGAAAAATGGTCAGGCCAGACTTTGAATATATGTTGAGATTTCCGTTGAAACACTTTTGTTAATATTTGTAAATTCATTTAATTCTATCAACGGTCTCAAACACGGCAAGTATACCGGCCGTTCAAGTAGTAAAAATATCGTATCCACAGGGATTAGAAGGTAATATAAGCATTTATTGACTATTCGTGACTAAAGAATAATTCCAATTTCATAGTTTGTGCAGTGAATGCAAAGTTGTGACTATTGGAATGAAAGCTGTAAATAAATATTGTTTTGTGAGTGGAAAAGGTAAGGAATGGTATTGTGGTATTGTGAGGTTGTGGGGGTCAGATTTCACCAAACGTAACACTAATGTATCCTTAATCTCTTGTTGAATTCATTGCTTAGTCAACCCATAAGTTTACTCAAACCTAATCCCTTAGAGAAAGAGCCTAGGTGCGGATATTGAATATCAATCCCTTGAGTACCCAATATCTACACCCGCATTACGGGCTAGGGTTTAAGACTACTAATAGGTCAAGCTCTATCCCTAGATACAATCACCACTAGGCATATGTTTCAAAACTAGTTTCAAAGGTTATTTTCCAATACCCATGGAACCTTAAATCATGCAAAGGGTGATCAATCCAAAGCAAGCATTAAGAATAGAAACAAACACAACAAAGAATAAAACAACATGTATATATATCATTAAAATCGTAAAGATTACAATAGAGTACGTTGGTTACATCTAACCCCACAAAATGGGTGAAACCACTCAACAAAGAGGGCAAATACAAAATAGAGATGAAAGGAGGATGAAGAACCGAAGGAAAGATCCGCACACGGACGATCCCAAGCCCTGGGAATCCCTTCCGCAGCTCCTGGAGACGCCCAATGTGAGAATGGAGAGAAAGATCCCCGAAAATGGCTTCAAATACGAGCCTGGGAGATCAGATTAGGGTTCCGCGCCTGGCGCACAATTCTTCTCGCCCGGCGCAAGTTCTTCCAGAGAAGTCAAGCACTCTCTGTCTCAACACAAGCCCGGCGCAATTTCTTTTGCGCCCGGCTTAATTCCTTTTGCGCCCGGCTTAATTCCTTTTGCGCCCGGCGCAATATAACTGGCAGAGATGAAATACTCTGTTTTTGTCACGCCCAGCGCGGGTTATATTGAGCCCGGCGCATAACCTCTTCTCTGCTCCTTAGCTTCTTAGGTTTCCAATCCTAAGAGTCTTCAATCCTCAAGTCACTAGCTCAATACCTGCACAAAAAATGAGGTGTATTAAGGTATTGTTAGCTGAATTTGGGTTAGTTATATCTGCACACAAAATGAACCAAAAAGAGAACAATTATATTGCAATGATTCAGAGGATGAGTGTAATTTGTTCAATAAGTCTCATATAAAAAGAAGTAAAATTGAGACTTAACAATATATAAGTTAGGTTTGTTCTACAAAACTATAGCCTAAGCCTGACCTGACCTTTTTAAAGCATGTCCTGACCTATTAGGCTATTTAAAGGCTTATTTTATATTAATAATGTTAATTAGGTCAATAAACTTGATTTTTAAAAAATCAACAAATTTATTTTTAAATACACTATGAGTTATTTTTTAAGTTGCATGATAAAATATATTTAACTTAATATTATTAAATTCAAAATTTTAAATATATATAATATTACAAAGAGGGGGAAAATAACCATTTTCTATTAGAGAGACAAATTATGTGTAGTCATATATGTTGGTGTACACTTACACACATACCGTAATCCTATAAATCTATAATGAAAAAGAATAGTTGTATAAAAAAATATTTTAAATGATCTAATTTGATATATTCTAAATAATCGACTCATATAATTTTAACAAACTAAAATAGTTATGATAACAATTTACAAACTAAAAGCATATTTATTGTACATGAAAGGTGATCTGAAGGGTATTGAGTACATACATATACAATGTCACAATGAGATAATAGATGAAATTATTTTTTGTTAAAGCGAGAACTCATATACATGCATGTACTAATGTAAACTCGCGCTCATGCTATGATAAAAAAGATTAATCTTATTCAAAAAAAAAACTTTCTAATTATTTCAATTATGTCATTTGACATATTTTCAATAACCAACTCTTATTTTTTAAAAATTGAAAAGTTTAGTGATTTAAAAAGATAACACAATTATTCAATACAATAAATTTAATACTAATACAATTATTTATTTATTTATATTTTTAATAATAAATTTATATTATTTTTTATTATATTATATAGATAAATAGGTTGACTTATCAAGTCCAACAGACTTTTTTTTATAAACTTAAGCCTGGCCTTTTAAATAAATAGGTTTTTTTAAAAGCCTAAACTTGACATTTTTATTAAAGAGGTCAGGTCAGGTCAGGTCAGACTTTAAAATACCCAAAGACCAAACTTTAAGATTTGACATATTCTCATCCCTAATAATAGTCTTTTGACTTAACAAGCTTTATTAGAGTTATTTTCCAAATTATGAATTTAAAAGTGTTTTCCAACAACATTCAACATATTCCATGGATTCATGTTTTAGGTAATTGAGTTAAAACTAGAATTAAGAAAAGGAAAAAGAAAAATTAACTAAATATAACATTTTATTGAATTATATAGAACAGAAATGTAGTTAAGTTAATCTAATTACACAAAAAGGTTGAAAAATGTTATTGAGTGATCTTTCATAATGACTTTTCCTTCAGTCCTACTCTCTTAAGGTTAATCTAATTACTCTCTTTGTGAATTATGATGAATTTCTCTTTTCAAAACTTTTATATATCTTTAGTGTAGGTTTGTTGAGCTTTACTTGCTCAAGCGACCAAGATGGTTAGCTTAAGCAAGCCTTCCAAATTCTCTAATGTTACTCTCTCTCACATTGCTTAAGCGAGAGAAATGCTCGCTTCAAATGAGTCGTAATTAATGTCCTTGAAGCTTTTGAAGTTGCTGATAGAGTTGAAAGGCCCAAGCGTACAATAAGAAGCCCATTAAAATTCAAAGATTATACAACTTAGAGTATTGGGCTTTTAAATAGGCCAGGTGTTGAGCCAACATTTTGAATTCAATTACATTGTTGTTTTCCCTAAATCGGTGCTCTACACGTGTAGGCACCCAAATCATTAGGTCTTTCTTTTTATAGTGGCTGTATTGGAATTCTTCAATCATGGAATGAGTATCTTTCTTAGCAATAACCTAGTGTAGAATCGTTTCCTCTAGCAATCCTCTATTATTTGGTGCTTTCATTCTCCTCATGCCTACCCGTTCTTCTAAATAAGATGACCCTATTCAACACCTTTCCACCAAATTTCAAGATCTCCAGACCCAATTTGAATCCCAGGTTGCCACCTTTGAGTCCCAATATTCTACCATGCAAGCTGTGATTCACCAGAACCAAGAATCCTTATCCACCATCATGGCCACCCTTCGTACTCATTTTGGGAATCTAGGTTCGTCCACCTCTGGGGCCTCTATCCCTTCTTCCTTTCCCTCGGTTGACAGTACCTTTAGTGCCCATGTGCCCTTTACTTCCTTTCCATCTCACCCTTCCCCATCAGTTACTTTTTGCGACCCTTCCTACCCGAGACCCCCACCTCTTTTCACCAACCCTACTACTGTCACAACATCCATACCATTTATCCATCCTTTAATACCCCCAAATTCCTTATCCCTTACTCCACCAGTTCAACTTTCCCCGCCTTTTCCTCACTCCCAAATTCGACCCCCCAAATTGAACCTCTTACCGTTTGATGGCTCTGCCCCTTTGGATTGGTTATTTTAGGCTGATAAATATTTTGTTTTATCAAGTGCCTTGGGATCAGTGGGTTCCTATTGCGGCTTTTTATATGCAGGGTGATGCGTTGAGTTGGTTTAAATGGATGTTTCACAATAATCAATTAGGTGATTGGCCTTCTTTTGCACGGGCCTTGGAAATTTGTTTTGGGCCTTCATCTTATGAGAACCACCAGGGTGAATTATTGAAATTATGCCAAACCAGTTCCATTGCTGATTTTCAGGCTACTTTTGAAAAATTGAGCAATCGTGTGTTTGGTATTCCACCGGAAGTTCTTAAGAATTGTTTTATTTCTGGGTTAAACACAGAGATTCAAAATGAAATGGCTATGTTTCAACCCTAGACAATTCTCAAGCCATTGGGCTTGCTAAATTAATTGAGGCCAAATTCAAAGACGCCAAACCCAAGTTTAACCGTTCCCCCACCTCTTTTCCTAACCATACATCCTCCACTGCTAAATCGGCCAATTCCGTTGCCAAACCTTTAGTGCAGCCTGAATCCCCATCTTTTCCCATTAAACGTCTTTCTTCTCAACAACTACAAGAATGACGGGCTGCTGGTCTTTGCTACAATTGTGATGAGAAATTTCATCTGGGACATAAGTGTGCAACCCCAAAATTTTTGTTGTTACTTTATAATGACGATGTGGGTCCTGATTCAGGTGATTTATTGGCTGAACCTACTTTGGAAGATTATGAACCTAACCCTGCTATTCATTTTTAGCTATCCTATCAGGCTCTCACAGGTGTTCCTTCCCCTCAAACGTTGCGAATTAAGGGCACTATTAATGGCTGTACGGTAATGATCTTAATTGATTCAGGCAGCACTCACAATATTATCCAACCACGTTTGGCTCACCATTTACAATTGGATATGAGTCCCACTTCTCCGTTCAAAGTTATGGTGGGCAATGGTGAATTTATTCTGTGTGATAAATTGTTCTCTAGTGTTCCTCTTACTATTCAACAGGTCGTGGTTTGATAGCTCAGTCGTATCACTATCAAACAATTCTAGGTTCCTCAACAAATTTCTGTAATATAGAGGACTTAACCTAGGTCATCTCTCAAGGACACAAGCACATTATATTTTGAATTTAATCATGTATGTAAATCAATTTAGAACTCAGGGGGGGAAAAGATTTTCCAGCAAACAATTAGAGCAAAGTACTAAGAAAGCAAAGAAATCAAATCAACACAAAATTTCAGTAGTATAGAAATTCGGTTCAAGGTTTCAATTCCTACGGTATAATCATCATTGTTCACACAAATACGAATTATTAATCCATCTAATTCAATCCGAAATTAATCCAAACAGTAATCTAAATCTAGATTGTGAATTTTATTAAAACAGAAACTACAATCGCACATTCCAAATTTCAACAAAATTCAAGAAAGTAACCGATTGAATTAGGGATTTAGGTTATTTCTAATTAGAAAATACTTCTTCTCATTTTCATTTAGGGTTCAAAACAGAGATTCAATATCATGAAAAACAGAATTTACACTAAACAGAAAAGAGGAGAAGAAGAAAGGATTCGTTCGGTAAAAATTAGAAACTCAAATTTACCGTAGTTCTTGAAACCTTAACCCGATTAAGGAATTAGCCGTGCCTCATTATCATGTTGCAGCAAATTCCAATTGAGAGAAGAAATTCCGTGAGAGAGAAAAGAATTCGTGTAAAGAGAGAGTGAGAGAGAAGATGAGAAGTTTCTAAAGAGAGAAGAGAGACTTTTGAGAGAAACTTCTTGAGGAAGTTATCTCAAAATCTGAAAATCTAAAAAATGAATTGTCCAAGTTCTTACTCCTCAGTCATTACATGCTTTTAAAGACAAAATAATGGGCCTAAAACCAAAGGTCCAGTCCACTAATTACAATTCAAAAGCCTAATTAACTAAACAAAACAGTTTCATGACAAGCTGAACAATCAAGTGCAGCGCCGCGACCTTAAAGTACAACTTTGGGTCTGAAAATGTCCAAACTGGGCTTTTCGTCCAACATGTGAATTGTAGATCTCCGTCTTATCTTTACAGGGACACCAAGTTTGCCAAATTCCGAGTTGAATAGCTCTAGATATGGCTTGTACAAGAAACTGTGTCAAAACAGGAAATTCTTACGGAAAATTAGTAAAATTTATAACTAATTCCTAAATGATTCACTAATGCAAATCTGAACTAAAACATGAATAAAGGCTACTAAAAAGAATCAAACAAGGTAAAATCACATAAAGAAAGATATACTAAAATATGACTATCAAATACCCCCACACTTAATCTTTTGCACTCCGGGGCAAAACTAAAAATCAATCTAATTCAACTTTTCTAAAACTTTATCAAAGAATGAGCAAAACTTCTTAAAATTTTCTAATGAATTCACAAATGTATAAGAAGAAAGAAAGAATACAACATTCAAGCATCAAGGTAAAACAACAATCCATGAACACAAATGCAACATTAAAAGCTAGCAAGGTGATAAGCTCAATTAAAGAATGATTCAAAAATAATAGAAGCCTCACAAGGAAGTGTTTACACTCATCACTCAAGTGTTTAAGTTTGTGTTTACACTCAAATGCATCATGTAGAACTAGCACACCCAAGCTTTGACAAACCTCTAAATTTCACAACTTGAATCACATGCAATTAAAGATCAATAGGACTTTTATTAGGTTGTAACTTGGCCAAGGTAAAGGTTAGATGAGAAAAGAAAAAAAAAAAATGTCATTTAAGCTTTATAACCAAAGAGAAAAGAGGAGCAATGGGGAATAGGTTCAATAAGCATAAAGATTACCCCTAGAAGAAACTCCTATAAATTGTTATGCTATCCATTTTCATATGTATTTATTTATTTATTATTATTATTTTTTTTTTTTATATTTTTTTTTTCAGTTTTTAATTTTTAATTTTTTTTTTCTTTTCCCTTTTTTTTTTTCTTTTTTTTTTTTTTTTTTTTTTTTTTTTTTTTAGTGTCAAATAACTCAATATCAACAATATAGAAGCATTCCCTAAAAGCACCCCCACACTTATAAAGAACCCATTCCCAAAACAATTCCAGAGCTCCTTTAATCCCTAAGGTTATGGGATATCATGGTTTTTCACTTTTGGCTTATAATGAGCTAAAATCAAGGAAGGGATATAAAGGCTCAAAGAGGGAAACTAGGGGAAACAAAATTGTGAGGTAGGCTATTTGGCTAGTAGTTTAAGTAACAAATGCCTAAATGCCTAAATCATATCAATAGAGCATGTGAACAAGAAGCTTCAAAAGAGTTAAGGCAAAACCTAGAGTAATCTAGCAATCATGAGCAAATTCACACAAGAAAGAAATTGGAATGGAGTGATGTATTCCACCCATCAAATATAGGCTCAAATCTCACAAGGTTAAAATTCTATTATCAAAGAATCAAACTTTAATTTTTCAAATCAACTTACAAAACTAAAAATGCACAAATGATTTACACTTCATGATGTTCAACCAATCAACAAAAATGATGCAACTTTCTAAATCCATACATTTACAAATCCAAAAAAAAAAATAAGAAAATTTTTTCATTCTAAAACAACAAAACAGCAAAACATCAAAAACAGAAAACAAAGGCAGAAAATAAAACAGAAACAAAATACAGAAACAGAAAGTAGAAAACAGCACAAAAAAATAGAAACAGAAAACAGCAAACAGAAACAGAAAAGAATAAAGGAAACAGAAACAAAAACAGAATTCAGAATACAGAAACATAACAGAATTCAGAATACAGAAACAGAAACAAAATCAGAATACAGAATGCAAAAACAGAATATAGAAAACAGAAATAAAATGCAGAATCAGAATGCAGAAAACAGAGGGTTATATCTGTTGAGCGTCAGCAGGGAATCACGGGCGTGATTGGGAATCACGGCCGTGATTCTCTCTGGGGTTTTTTTTTCAAAAATTTTCCAGAGAAGATCACGCCCGTGATTTAGAATCACGGTCGTGATTCTCTCTGAAACTCTGAATTTTTATTTTTATTTTTATGCAAACAACTCCCCCCACACTTGAAACACACATTGTCCTCAATGAAACAAATAATGCAATCAATAAAGACAATTGCAAATTATAAGATAAGGGGTAGAACTCCCTCAAGGTCCAAGAGTTGGCTCTTCTAATGAAATGTCCTCCACATCTTTGTCCTCCAACTTTGGACTTTGATGAAATTCCTTAAGTTGATGTCCATTCACTTTGAAGGTTTTTCCGGTAACTTCATTTTTAATTTCTACTGCACCATGGGAAAACACATTAGTAATAACAAAAGGACCATCCCACCTTGATCTAAGTTTACCGGCAATGAGCTTTAGGCGAGAATTGAACAATAATACTTGTTGGCCCACTTTAAACTCCTTTCTTAAAAGATGACTATCATGAAAGCGCTTGACTTTCTCTTTATAAATCTTGGAGTTTTCATAGGCTTCCAACCGAAGCTCCTCAAGTTGCTGCAACTGAAGCTTCCTTTGCATACCAGCTTGGTCAAATGCCAAGTTACAATTCTTCACTGCCCAATATGCTCTATGCTCAACCTCAACAGGTAGATGACATGCTTTACCAAACACAATCCTATAAGGAGACATCCCAATAGGTGTCCGGTAAGCTGTCCTATGT
Source organism: Cajanus cajan (assembly GCF_000230855.2). NCBI lineage: Eukaryota > Viridiplantae > Streptophyta > Magnoliopsida > Fabales > Fabaceae > Cajanus > Cajanus cajan. The sequence continues at coordinate 30,783,140 of NC_138524.1, read as the reverse complement.
GCCCACAGAGCATCCTCCAAATGCTTGCTCCAATCCTTCCTATTGGGGTGCACTATTTTCTGCAAAATTTGCTTGATTTCCCTGTTAAAAACTTCAGCTTGCCCATTAGTTTGAGGATGATAAGCTGTAGACACTCTATGCACCACCCCATACTTATGAAGCAAAGCCTGCATGCTCCTATTACAGAAATGGCTCCCCCTATCACTGATGATGGCTTTAGGCACACCAAACCTGCAAAAAATATTGGATCTAACAAAATCCACAACAACTTTAGAATCATTAGTTTTGGTGGCCTTAGCCTCCACCCATTTTGAAACATAATCAACAGCTAGTAAAATATAAGTGTAACCAAAAGATGGAGGAAATGGACCCATAAAATCAATACCCCAAACATCAAAAACCTCACAGAAAATGATAGGATGTTGGGGCATCTCATGCCTGCGTGTAATGGCCATGCCTACTCTCTCACACTGCTCACAGGTGCTGAATATCTGATGTGCATCTCTGAAAATGGTGGGCCAATAAAACCCACTGTCCAACACCTTCCTAGCTGTCCTGTATGAACCATAATGTCCTCCAACAGGTGAAGCATGACAAAATTGAAGCACAGACTGGATCTCATGATCTGGAATACACCTGCGGATCACCTGGTCACTGCAAAATCTCCACAAATAAGGGTCATCCCAAACATAATATTTAGCTTCACTTTTCAGTTTAGCTATCTGTGATCTAGATAAATCCGGGGGAAGAACACCTGCAACCAAATAATTTACAATGTCAGCAAACCAAGGAGCAGTATCATGTAAGTGCATCAACTGCTCATCAGGAAAATCATCTCTAATAGGCAGGGGATCAACACGCCCCCCCTCAATCCTGCTCAAATGGTCTGCTACCAAATTCTCTGCACCACTCCTATCTCTGATCTCAATATCAAATTCCTGAAGAAGAAGCATCCACCTGATCAATCTGGGTTTAGCATCAGGCTTCTTCAACAGGAATCTCAAAGCTGCATGGTCAGAAAACACAATAATTTTGGAGCCAAGCAAATATGAACGAAATTTATCTAAAGCAAATACAATAGCTAAAAGCTCCTTCTCAGTGGTGGTGTAATTGACTTGAGCTGCATCTAATGTGCGAGAGGCATAAGCAATGACATGCGAAAGCCTCCCAACCCGCTGAGCTAAAACAGCCCCAAGTGCAAAGTTGGATGCATCGCACATGAGCTCAAATGGAAGCTCCCAATCAGGCGGCTGTACAATAGGTGTGGTGGTAAGCCGCTTCCTCAACTCCTTAAAGGCTAGTTGACAAGGCTGGTCAAAAATGAACTCCACCTCTTTTTGTAGAAGCTTGGACAGTGGCAGTGCAATCTTGCTAAAGTCTTGGATGAACCTCCTGTAAAAACCTGCATGTCCAAGAAAAGAACGTACTTCCCGCACAGAAGCGGGGTAAGGTAAAGAAGCAATGATATCTATCTTAGCCTTATCAACCTCAATGCCTCTACTAGAGACTAAGTGACCCAAAACTATACCATGTGTGACCATAAAATGACATTTTTCAAAATTTAACACAAGGTTAGTTTGGATACACCTATCTAATACCCTAGATAGACTCTCTAAGCATGCATCAAATGAAGAACCATAAACTGTAAAATCATCCATAAACACCTCCATGCAACTCTCCAATAGATCAGAAAATATACTTACCATACACCTCTGAAAGGTGGCCGGAGCGTTGCATAGACCAAATGGCATCCTAGTGTAAGCAAATGTGCCAAATGGACAGGTGAATGTGGTCTTGTGTTGGTCCTCTGGTGCAATATGAATCTGCATGTACCCTGAAAATCCATCCAAGAAACAATAATGTGATTTACCTGCCAACCTCTCCAACACCTGATCAATGAATGGAAGAGGGAAGTGGTCTTTGCGAGTTGCCTGATTAAGTCTTCTATAGTCCACACAAACTCGCCAACTATTTTGAACTCTGGTTGGAACCAACTCAGCATCCTGGTTCCTCACTACAGTCATCCCAGTCTTCTTGGGAACGACCTGCACAGGACTAACCCACTTACTATCAGAAATAGGATATATTATACCTGCCGCCAATAACTTTGTGACCTCTTTCTTCACCACATCTAAAATAGTAGGATTAAGTCTTCTCTGTGGCTGCCTCACAGGTCGGAACTCATCCTCAAGTAGAATCCGGTGCATGCATATGGCAGGACTAATCCCAGGAAGGTCAGCAAGAGTCCAACCAATGGCTTTCTTGTGATCTCTCAAAACCTGCAACAGTCTCTCCTCTTGATCAGATTCAAGAATGCTAGCTATAATGACAGGAAGCCCTTGATTATCCTCTAAATAAGCATACTTCAAATGTGCAGGTAAAGGCTTTAACTCTACTGATGGTGTCTGCACAGTGGATGGTACTGGCAATGAAGGTAAAGATGGAGATGATGTCTCAGATGCTGGTGGTGGAACATCTATTGATGTGGCTAAATCTGCTACACCTGAAATAGCAACACTAATTTCTGCACAAATAGCACACATAGATGAATCATCATCACAAGTACATAATGGGTCAGTAAAATCAGAAAAATCAGCAAGTAGATCATCATCAAAATCTGTGCAATCATCAACTAATAAGTCAATAACCTCCAAACTAAAAACAGAATGGTTTTCTATTGGATATCTCATAGCCTCAAAAATATTAAATTGCACCAGATTATCTCCAAACTCCATAGAAAGAGTCCCTGCATGCACATCTATCTTTGTCCTTGCTGTCCTTAGGAATGGTCTCCCAAGGATCAATGTAGCATGACTGGATGACTCATCCTCCATCTCAAGAATGTAGAAATCTGCAGGGAAGAGAAGATCTTCAACTTTGACCAGCACATCTTAACAAATTTCTGTAATATAGAGGACTTAACCTAGGTCATCTCTCAAGGACACAAGCACATTATATTTTGAATTTAATCATGTATGTAAATCAATTTAGAACTCAGGGGGGGAAAAGATTTTCCAGCAAACAATTAGAGCAAAGTACTAAGAAAGCAAAGAAATCAAATCAACACAAAATTTCAGTAGTATAGAAATTCGGTTCAAGGTTTCAATTCCTACGGTATAATCATCATTGTTCACACAAATACGAATTATTAATCCATCTAATTCAATCCGAAATTAATCCAAACAGTAATCTAAATCTAGATTGTGAATTTTATTAAAACAGAAACTACAATCGCACATTCCAAATTTCAACAAAATTCAAGAAAGTAACCGATTGAATTAGGGATTTAGGTTATTTCTAATTAGAAAATACTTCTTCTCATTTTCATTTAGGGTTCAAAACAGAGATTCAATATCATGAAAAACAGAATTTACACTAAACAGAAAAGAGGAGAAGAAGAAAGGATTCGTTCGGTAAAAATTAGAAACTCAAATTTACCGTAGTTCTTGAAACCTTAACCCGATTAAGGAATTAGCCGTGCCTCATTATCATGTTGCAGCAAATTCCAATTGAGAGAAGAAATTCCGTGAGAGAGAAAAGAATTCGTGTAAAGAGAGAGTGAGAGAGAAGATGAGAAGTTTCTAAAGAGAGAAGAGAGACTTTTGAGAGAAACTTCTTGAGGAAGTTATCTCAAAATCTGAAAATCTAAAAAATGAATTGTCCAAGTTCTTACTCCTCAGTCATTACATGCTTTTAAAGACAAAATAATGGGCCTAAAACCAAAGGTCCAGTCCACTAATTACAATTCAAAAGCCTAATTAACTAAACAAAACAGTTTCATGACAAGCTGAACAATCAAGTGCAGCGCCGCGACCTTAAAGTACAACTTTGGGTCTGAAAATGTCCAAACTGGGCTTTTCGTCCAACATGTGAATTGTAGATCTCCGTCTTATCTTTACAGGGACACCAAGTTTGCCAAATTCCGAGTTGAATAGCTCTAGATATGGCTTGTACAAGAAACTGTGTCAAAACAGGAAATTCTTACGGAAAATTAGTAAAATTTATAACTAATTCCTAAATGATTCACTAATGCAAATCTGAACTAAAACATGAATAAAGGCTACTAAAAAGAATCAAACAAGGTAAAATCACATAAAGAAAGATATACTAAAATATGACTATCATGGTTCAAGTTCCCTTGTACGTGACTCCTATTGAGGGAACTGATGTTGTTCTCGGGATTGCCTGGCTTCGCACTTTGGGCCCAATTCAAGCTGACTCTTCTGTGCCCACCCTCACCTTTAGCCATCACGACACGACTGTGACTATCACTGGTGACTCTGTTTCCCCTACCATGTCTTCCTTTCACCAATTATGCCATTATATTCACCAAGATTCGGTAGCCTCCCTACATTTACTACAAGTTTCCCATACGGATCTGAGCCCTCCATTACCCTTCTTGGAATCCATTCCTACCTCGTCTCCTCCTGAGATTAAAACCCTTTTAACCACTTACCAGACTATTTTTCAAATACCTAAAGGCTTACCCCCAAATCGTCCTCAGAACCATCACATTCCACTTTTACCCAATTCCACCCCCGTTAATATCAAACCTTATTGCTACCCTCATTCCCAAAAGACCATTATGACCAATCTTATTACAAAAATGTTAGCTGATGGAATTATTAAGCCTAGTACTAGTCCCTTTTCCTCACCAGTTTTATTAGTTAAAAAGAAGGACGGTACTTGGCATTTCTGTGTTGATTACCGCCCTCTTAATGCCATTACCATACGTGATCATTTCCCCATACCCACCATTGAGGATTTGCTAGATGAACTTGGTTCAGCTCAGGTTTTTTCTAAGATGGATCTTCGTTCTGGTTATCACCAAATCAGAGTAAATTCTTTTGATACTTTTAAAACTGCTTTCCGCACCTTTAATGGTCATTAAGGGTTTTTAGTGATGCCTTTCAGCCTCTCTAATGCTCCCTCTACGTTTCAAGCTACCATGAATGAATTACTAAGACTGTTTTTACCAAAATTTGTGCTGGTATTTTTTGATGATATTTTGGTCTATAGTAATTCATTCCAAGATCACTTGTCACACCTGGATTCTATTCTTCAGCTCCTATTGTCTAACCAATTTTATGCTAAATTTTCCAAGTGTGTGTTTGCCATGCCTTCGGTGACCTATTTGGGTCATATTATTTCAGGCCAAGGGGTTCAACCTGACCCAGAGAAGATTCAAGCTATCGTAGCTTGGCTTCCTCCACGTTCACTCACGGCTTTACGCGGGTTCTTAGGCTTAACTGGTTTTTATAGAAAATTTGTCCGCAACTATGCAGCGATTGCCACTCCCCTCACCGAATTGTTGCATTCCATTACTTTTCAATGGAGTTTACAAGCACAACAAGCTTTCACCGAGCTCAAACATAAAATTACATCTGTTCCGGTTCTGGCTCTTCCAGACTTCAGCTCTCTTTTTGTCATCGAGACTGATGCTTCTGGCACTGCAATCAGAGTTGTTTTGTCCTAGCATGGTCATCTTATTGCTTTCTTTAGCAAGCGCCTTTGTCCTAAGCTCCAAGCTGCCTCTGTCTACGTCCGCGAAATGTTGGCTGTAACAGAAGCCATAAAAAAATGGCATCAGTATTTGATTGGCCATTATTTTCAGATTATCACTGATCAAAAGAGTTTAAAGAGTTTGCTTACCCAAGCAGTCCACACTCCCGAGCAGCAGAAATGGGCCATGAAGTTCTTGGGCTACCAATTTGACATTCTTTATAGGCCTGGCAGTCAGAATCTTATGGCTGATACTTTATCTCGCCCAGAACCGCAACCTTCGGTCTTGCTCCATATTTCTTCACCTGTTCCTCTGTTCCTTCACCCTTGGCAACAATATTTTAAGACAACGGGTCATGAATTAGTTAATAAATTTCTTTAACAAGATAACAGGCAGGATTTTTTTACCTTTCGCAATGGGCTATTTTATTTCAAGGAACGACTGTTTGTCCCAGATATTGATGATTTCTGCCTCCAACTGCTCAAGGAGTTTCACTATACCCCAGTTGCTGGCCATTCAGGTTTGAAACCTACAGTTTGTCGTCTTGCTGCTATTTTTTATTGGCCAGGTCTTTACTCTGATGCTCGCAAGTTCATCCGGGAGTGCCCTACATGTCAACATAACAAATATATGCCAACAAAAAAATTTGGGTTATTACAGCCCCTCAAAACCGCCAACAGAGTATGGGATGACATTTCCATGGATTTCATTATGCACCTTCCAAAATCGTTTGGTCATTCCACAATATGGGTTGTTTGTGATCGTTTCACCAAGTTTTCCCATTTCATTGCCCTTCCTGCCCATTTCACAGTACCGCAGCTCGCTCGACGTTTCATGGTTGAAATCTTCAAAATCCATGGCTTTCTAAAATCCATTATTTCTGACAGGGATCCCTTGTTCGTGAGTTTTTTTTGGCGTGAACTTTTTCGCGCCCAAGGCACCACCTTGGCTTTTAGCTCCGCCTATCACCCTCAGTCGGACGGGCAATCAGAAGTCTTGAACAGATGTTTGGAAGCTTGCCTTCGTTGTTTCGTCAGTGATCACCCTCGTGCTTGGTACCAGTATCTTCACCTGGCAGAATATTGGCATAATACTCCTTCCACACCAGCATCGACACATCTCCCTTTCATGCTTTGTATGGGCGCGCGCCTCCAAGCCTGACGGATGCATTACGCAATTCGTCTTCCACCTCTGTGCACCTTCTCCTGGAAAAGCATAAAAAGATTTTAAAAGAAATCAAAGTGCATCTTTCGAAGGCTCGTCAACGTATGAAACATTTTGCTAATCTGCATCGCCGCGACGTTACCTTTCAACCTAGTGATTGGGTTCTTTTGAAGCTTCAGCCGTACCGACAGACTTCCGTGTTACGTCGCACATCTCAAAAGCTTGCCAAGAGGTATTACGGACCCTTCTAAGTTCGCCGGCGCATTGGCTCAGTCACTTATGAACTCATCTTGCCGGATACCGCCCGTATTCGCCCCGTGTTCCATGTATCGTTGCTACACCCTTACAAAGGCGAAGACCCTCTCGCCACTTTCGGGATCTTCCACCGCACAGGATCGACGCCTCCACCGCAACGTCTTCTTCCTTTCCGTTGCCACTAACTAAGCCAGCTGAAGGGCCTCCATCTAATGACTTCAATCGCGTGCAAACTGGGTTTGGGGAAGTGGGTGTCGCCTCGTGTGACCAAACACATGGCCTTTCCATTACTTCAGAAGTTAATGCACATGCCCCACTTACCACCGTTTCATCACAACCGTTCAACAAAAACACACTCGCATCTCGTGCGTCCACCTCAGCAGGGATCCATGGCTGCTCCAATATGGCTAATGACATTGAGGACAATGTCCAATGTGACCAGGCCAGTATTGATAGAGTTGAAAGGCCCAAGCGTACAATAAGAAGCCCATTAAAATTCAAAGATTATATAACTTAGAGAATTGGGCTTTTAAATAGGCCAGGTGTTGAGCCAGCATTTTGAATTCAGTTACATTGTTGTTTTCCCTAAATCGGTGCTCTACACGTGTAGGCACCCAAATCATTAGGTCTTTCTTTTTATAGTGGCTGTATTGGAATTCTTCAATCATGGAATGTGTATCTTTCTTAGCAATAACCTAGTGTAGAATCGTTTCCTCTAGCAATCCTCTATTAGTTGCTCACTTAAAGCAAACCTCAAATGTGTCTTTTTTGAATTTTCTATTGGCCTGGCTTAAATATTTTGTGGATGCACCCAACGGTAGTTACTCATCATTTTCTTAAATTTTTTTATATTCTTTTCATCAAACTTTCTATTTTCATGTTCTTTCTGTATCAAAAACACTAAAAACATCCAAGTACCTAATAAAAGAAATTAATGCACATAAAATTGATTAGTCTTTGTAAAACATGATTCAAAAGCATAAGATGCAGTCAGTAATTGTCTAATATAAGTCATAAATATGAACATAAATATTTGACAATTATCAACCACTTATATATGTCCTTTTATAGTTTTATTATTTAACTTAAGAACTTCTTAAAAAATTGTTTCCAAAAATATTGGAAAGAAAAACAACAATAGTATTTATAAGTTATACATTTAACCAAAATGAAATATTAGTATTTTTATGAAGCTATTATTTATTTTAGTATTAGGTAAATATAGTATTTAATTCTTAAATTGCTTGTTTAAATAGTTAAATTTGAATTTACTGTTATTATTTTAATGGAAAAATATAATTATTAATGGCTGACCGACTATTAAAGCAAAATACTATAGAACTATTTTAGAATTTTCATTCTTTTAAATTTTATTTATTTTGAAAGAAAATGAAAAGATATGAAAAAGATAATAATGTAATTGTTAAGTTAAAAGACGACTCTTTAAACTCAGATAGAGTTTAACAAATAAAGTGTTTTTATATATCTTGGAAAATGTCTTTGAAATATATCCTTGAAAACTTATAAGAGGAAGTGTTAGATACAGGTCATCTGTAAGACGATTGTTAATCAGATGAAACATGTAATATATCTCATATACATTAAATATTTATCATTTATTGAGACTAACGATAAAGTTCTCTTTAAATGCTTCATTCATTAATAGATCGAATCAAAAGACCATCTCAGAACTAAAAAATTTGTTAAAGACAAGAATCATGTTTTTTGTTAGAACCAAATCCCTAAAATCACAAAGAAAAATATATAAATTCATTATTATAGTTGCTCTACACTAACATTGCTTCTACAAGCTTTGTTTGGTATGCAAAGTTGATAAGTAACCTCCTTGATCAAATAAGAGATACTATTTGGTGAAATGCATTTAATGTTCACATTAAATGTGCCAGACAATTATCTGTCACCACAAGGGAAGACGATAAAAACAAACGAAACAAACTTGTGAGTTGAACTCAAAGTGTTGCAACTGTCATCTTCTTCGGGCTACTATATAAGAAGTTTCAAAACATAACAAAAATGGAGATGTGATATATTCATTTGTACCAAACACATATTCTCCATAAAATCTATTCTTTCTTGTAAACACACATTGCTCTATAATTAGTTGTATAACATCTAAGTGAGATGAACACACCATTTGTATAACCTTCATAACCATTGTTATAAGGTTAAGCTTAAAGAGGTTTATCTATAAAAAGAATACTGGTTTTGAGCCTGGAGAGACTTGTCTATAAAAAAAACTTGTTTTGAGCTTGGAGAGGCTTGACTATAAAAGAATACATAGTTGTTAAGCCTGAAGAGGCTTTGTTAAAAGAACACTTAGGTAGTTGCTTGAAGAAGCAAGCCAAAGAATACTTAGGGTTGAGCCATAAGTGGCTTGGTAAAAGAATACTTGTATCTTTTTTTAAAGATAGTAGAACTCAATATAGTTGGCTTGAGAGTTGGACATAGTCTCGATGGTTGAGGTAAACTAATATAAAAATACTCAGCATTCCATTTTATTACTCTTCTTGCTTCATCTGACTAGCGTTACTACCTTACTATAGAAAACATGAGAGTTTTTTATATACACTATTTAACCCCCTTCTAGTGTTTATCTTTTCTCCACAATAATGGGTGGTGTGTACCAAATAATTCACTATAGTGGAGCCTTCACATAAATGAGATGTATTCGTAAAAACCATTTAGAGTAAATTACACTTCCATCTCTTGTATTCCATTTTTAGAGATTGCACCCAATACCTTTTCATTATTTGAACCTACAATGAGATCTCTTAAAAGTTAAAAAAATGTTACACTCATACTCTTTGTACTTTTTTGAGATTCTACCCAATACCCCTTCATTATTTGAACCTATAGTGAGACTCGTTAAAAGTTGAAAAGATGTTACATAAAACCAAACCAATTTTATGTTGTAGAGTTTACCAACAACCTTAACCAAGCTTTTCGGATCATTGATTCCAAAATTTCAACCAACTTTCCTTAATCTAGAAATCCAAAATAGTAAACTTTCTTGAAGTTGCATTTGTTTCAAAAGCCATTGGTTCTAATGGAGAAGGCGAGGGACATTTTTTGAAGAAAAAAATTATTAAAAACCATGTCCATGTCACATGACACAAATATGTTAATAGACTTGATGTTGATTGTGGGTCAGGATACAATCTAACATCTTTTCAACTTTTAAGAATTCTCAATATAGGTCCAAATAATGGAGGAATCGGGTCTAATCTCGCAAAAAAACATATGGGGTATGAATGTAATTTACTCATCTTTTATTTAGCTCATAGTAAGGTAGGCGTATTCTAACGTTAGGAAGAAGTAGAAGAAGAATGCAAAACTTTCTATGCTAATGGGACAATCAATCGACAAAGAAAGTTCTTCTGATGGTGGTTAAAATGATTGAAAATTAATTATTTAAAAAAGAGATGAAAAATATCAAATATGATTCATAGTGATCATTTTATGGCAATTCCAATCTACCCATCATAAAAAAAGAGGACACTATGATATTTTGTAAATAATTCAAAACAGTTCATGTCGATTTCTGTCTTAACTATTTCTATGTTTGTTAAACAAGCATTTGACATAAAAAATGGTGACATTTTTGTAAAAATAATGCAAAACTTTTTATGCTAATGGGACAATCAATCAATGAAGAAAGTACTTCTTATAATGGTTAAATCAATATTCAAAATAAAAAGTGTTTTGAAAATTACTTTTATTCCAAAAAAATGTAATTTATGTTTTTTACTTTCTTTTCAACCTTATACTCCTTTGTCTCCTCTTCGAATCCTCCCCCCGTCCTTTATCATCCTTGCACATTTAGGTAACATGGTGGTGGAAATGGCAACCTTATACTCCTTGTATTTTTCTTTCTTTTATTATTATTATTATGATATTTTGATTGAATGTTGATATTGTGTGGTGGTGTGGAAGCTAATATGGTGGTGGAAGTGGCAAACATGGTGATGGAACAAACGATTGTGGAGGTGGAAGACGACACAAAGAGGATGTTTTAAAAGTGAATGTGGTGGTGAAAGTGACAACGGCAAAAATGAGAAATAGATTTCACAGTACCATACCAGAGGTCACAAAGGATAACAAACACAACAAAGAGGCAACACTTGACAGAAGAATAGGACTTTTTGTGTTGTTTCATTAATTGACATAGAAAGTTAAGATTTTTTATGATTTTTTATGTTGCTTATATCTATGAGGAGTCTAGACCTGATATAGAAAATCTATTTTAACCATCATAAAATTATCCTGCACATTAGTGTTAAATATTAATGATATGATGAGAAAGTATTTCGCTAGTTGTCAAATGGAAAAGTCAAAATTAGATGAAGAAATTATAGAAATTCCTTTATTTTATACAATGGACAATGATTTTCTTTGGGTCACTAGTGTACATACCAAAAAAATAGTGACGTACATATCCAAAAACACAATACAGAAAAATAAATAAAAATCATATCTACAAGTACATACTGGAACAACTACTTCATAAAGGCATAAAGCAAATAAAACCATTACAATCTATGCTTACTTTGCATTTTTCAACCCTCAACGTAACTCATAGATTTTTCTTCATTCCAGCAAAGTTAGATGATTCTTATTATATTTGACTGTGAAAAGAGCTTTTGACAATTACTTAACATTTATCATCATGAGGCAATCAGATAACCTAAGTACACATTCTCTTCAACTCTTTCCTTTTCATGCTTGAGTATGGACTACATAAAGTAATCTTTTCTATTTCTTACCTCACTAGTAAGGCAGAAATCGATTGATGGTCCAACCACTAACATCACAGAATTCTAATGGTTCAGCTAAATTCTCTGCAACTCTATGTACTAAATGGTAGTCAAGAATGAAACTAGTAGCAATAGAAGGGAAGAAAAAATAAAGTAAATTTAATGAACAGAAAACTCTGCAGACAAGAGACTATATTATTTAGGTAGGTAATTTACATAAGCTATGCAGAATTCTTGTAGTGGAAATGTGGACTACATAGGTGTTCAAGGCAACCAAATGTTTCCACTGTATACATTCAAGGGTCAGTTGTTGACATCATTATATACCTTTCCCTTTCAGTTTGGGATAAAAGAAGACATGAGGGACTAGATGAGTACAACTGATGCAAGGATCTAAGGTATAATATCCCATCTTCCATTTGACACCATGGGCTGTTTAGATAAACTTCTCTAAAAACACTTCTGGAAGAAGAAAATATGATGAAAAAATGAAATAAACTTTTCTATAGAAATTAGCTTGTAAATAAGTTAATTTATGATTTTTTTGAGAAGTTACACCAGAGAACTTCTACAAACTAGCACATGCATGAGCTCATTTTAGCATATCAAGAAGTTTATTTAATTTCATTTCTATTTTTTCCTCCTAGAAATGCTTCTAGAGAAGTTTACCCAAATAGGCTCCATGTAACACTGCATTAGCCATGAGAGGATTAGATTACTTTTGTTGTCTGTTTTCCAATGGTATGTGATAGTTTTCCAGTCAAGTCAACAAACTATGTAGCTGAATAGTGGTACTATATGTTGGTTCCAGGAGTACACAACATGTATGTAGTACTATAGCAGGGTATGAGTAACCTGATAGTGCACATGTAGGAACAATAAGAGGTAAAAAGGGAAATGTGTAACAATGGTAAAAATCTTTGTTACAGGATTTTATGTACACAATATATTTGGAGCCCACAAAAAATAATATGAGGATCCAAATATAGTCACCCAGGGAATAGCTTGATATGGTTTGTGATCTGCTCACGGCATATATGACACTTTGATAATTTTAATCCACACTCTCTACAAGTCTGCAGAAGAATTACTTGATAGTCATCAAGTGTAAAAAAATATGCAAAAAAATAAAAATAAAAAGGAACGCTGTTTGAAAGAACTCACCATGTGCCCACATCCAAAAGCCAAGTCCTTTTCATTACAGAGGCATATAGAACAGACCTACATTTAAGAAGAAATGGCTTCAGGCTTAGAAGAGGTTAAGATAGTCTTGCTACACAGAATAGACATTTATTTCTTAATCTTTTCCCTATGTAATCCTGTAGCAAAATTCTAAACCAATTTCCAAGTAGTTACTTGATCATATTGATGTCAATCTTATTGCAAACTTATTTACATTCATGGAGAATTTAGAGAAACAAATATCCTTTAAAGCTTTGAAAACATGATTCATCAATTTTATAAGATATGGAATGTAGTACAGGCTCTTAAGGAAATTAATGATCAAATATTATGTTTGGAAATGGAACTGTATGAAAAATTGTGTTAATATTGTCCAATTAAGTGACCATTATAGGTGGTAACAAATATATCACTAGCTGGTTGTTTAGCCCTCCTTTAACACCTTAAAAGTGAAATTACATTCTACCTAGTCAGAGTTTATTTTAGAAGAAAATTGAAAAATTATCTTTCACAACAACAAACAAAATGGAACAAAGAAATCAGAAAAAAAAATGTTTGAAACGCATAAATGAAATATGAAAATCATCAAAAAAATCTCATGTTCATCAATCACTATTTGTACATGGAACGAGCATTATAATTTAAGTTCAAACCTCTTTTTTTAGACATTTCTCAAAAAGGCCTCGAGTAAATTTGCCATCATTCATTAAGCTACCTTTCCAATCAAAACTTAAGGATAAGAGAGTTGTATATCCAATTATAGAGGACATGAGTTTCTTTCACTAACAATTCATATCACCTATGCCTAAGATGGATGGGAGTCTAGTGCTTTATCTTATGTCTATATTTTGTCCTCATTGCATCACATTTACATTTAGAGTAAAAGTATACCATATTAATGTCACTTGTTGGATTACACCTTGGATTCTCGATTTCCTTACATCCTAAGGCATAAGATGCATAGGTATTCAAGATCTCCATTTTGGTTATAATAATTGTCAAGAACCTTATACATTTAAGCATGTGTGATGAATATGAAAAATTGGCAACAAATGAAAATATATTAATGCTTCATATCTTGGAATATAGGATTCCTATATGTTTTGGGAGACATGTGTCGTCTAATGGGATGGAAGGGGAATATGAGATGCTCAAGAAGATTTTATACCAAATACAAAACAAGTGCATATTTCAAAGTATCCAATATTTCTTGGAATTTTGGATTGAATGAAGATGCTTGAGTAAACACCATTATGTCAAGACAGGCTATGCTAAGTGTGTCACAAGTAAGCCAAACAGGAAAAGAAACACTCATAACACAAAGTTGATAACCCATTCACCTTATAATCTGAAATTCTTATTTTCCTATGAAGATCACTGAGTTTTGCCTGAGATCAAAACAAAGGTAAAAGCTATAAGATTCAAAAAAAATTCACCTAAATAAGAAGTATTCATTTGGAACCAACCAAAATAAAATAACTGAGATATCAATAAGTACCTCAGCAAAGGCAGCTCTAGATTCAGCAAATATAACATCCCTACGAAAATTCTCCATAATTCGTTGAGCATTTTCTCGTTCTTCTTGTAACACTTGTCTTACTGCTTCAACTTCTCTCTTGGCTATTTGTGCAGCCTCATGACTTTTATCATATTCCACTGTAAGAAATTGAGAGCGTTTATGCTCTTCTTGCAGTTCTTTCTTGAGCTTGGCACATTCATGCTATACATAAACAGTAATCGATGAGCAATATTGTCTAAACATATGGCAAGTCATATAACTTCATTCATCACTGAATGAAAGGTATAGATAAATAAGGCAATTGAAATATGATAAAACTTGAATACAATTTTTTAGATACTTTCAGCATTGTTTTCTAATCATAATTCGAGGTTTTTCTTTTTGCAATAATCCATGTTGATCTTTAATACAAACCTTTATTACACATTACAAACTATAAAAGTGAAACTCCAAATATGATAGAAAAACAACACCAAGAACATTCAATGAACTACATTTAAGTTTTGTCCATTATTTTTTTCTCAGAAAATCAATATAAAAAAGAAAGAAAGAAAGAGAACGTACAGACCTCTAAATTTTGTATATGTTCTTCAAGATTTGTCTTCTCTACAATGCTTTCTTGCACTACTTTCTGTATGAATGTTAAATTAACCCAAATAGGTTGAGATAAAGAAAAAATTGCTCAACTATCAACTACTAGAAACTCAATTAGTCAAATAAAAAACCTGCAAATGCTTTAGCCTTTCATGTAAACTACGAATCACACTGCAAGCTTTCTTTTCAGCATCTGATATTGATTCCCTTTCATTCTTCAACTTAAGCAACTGTAAAAGGACAAAAGAAGAAAATGTTTTCCAACAATGTCTCAATCATCATCACCACATGTACATGATCTCAACAAATCACTATACAAGATGCATTTAAGTTTTATAATTTATGAAAAGAAATGAATAACATTTGATTACATGTCATGTATAGAGACTAGTAAGGGATCATATGGTCCAGTAACACCAAATAATTTGTCATTGCTTGGACAATCCTCAATTATATATAATGGGACACGTTTCCTATAAATTACCTGGTGGTTAGATTCTTTCTTGAGGCTTTGCCATCTTTCTTTAGCAAAATTTGCTCGCTTCTTCCAGTCTTCAAGTTCTGACTGTAGTAATAAAGCTTCATTCCTTACAATAACCAATGAAAAGGAAAAATTAAGTTTGATGTTACTGTAGAAGGAAACCACATTAGAAATCAAGAACAAATGAAAAAATTTACCTAGACCTTGCTGCTTCATCCTCGAGATATAACACTTTGTTGATAGGATCCTTCATTATAACATAATTATGTCACAACTAATTATTTACCATATGAGCTAGGCACTCTCTCAAACTGTCTTTCTAACATTTTCTTTCTTTTGTTGAAATTCATGTTGATATCTCTAATTTGGACATAAATCCCACAAACTGAAAATTAAGTTGCATATTTTTATTTGGATAAATTTTTTTTAAATACTTCTAAAAGAAAAAAAAAATAAGAAGAAAGAATGAAATAAACTTTTCTATAAGCTAAAACCAGCTTATGCACAAATTAATTTATAATTTTTTTGGATAAGCTACTTGAAGAAATTTAATTTCTACAAATTGATTTTTGCATAAGCTAATTTTATATTATGGAGAAATTTATTTTAGTTTTCTTTCCTAATTTTTTCTCCTAAAATTACTTAGAAAGTTTATCCAAACATATCTTTAATAAGTGCTTCACATGGATTTCACCTTATAAGAGAAAGTACAATTGAAATTACTTGCTTTTGTGCTAAAATTATGTCCATCGTACCTGTGATGCTTCAATTGGAGATTTGAAGCTTGAGGTTCCTTCTGCAATAGCCAAATAAAGATAAATAATTCTAACAATTAATTAATGAGGGATTGGAATTGTACATACAATGTAATTAAATTAACCAATATGGAGAAAACATTTCTAATCAAATTCTTAGCCAGTGATAAGGAAAATTGTAATTTTGAGGATGAAAAAAGGGGTGGAAAACAGGATGAAACTCCAAAGAAAGTGGACCAGATGACGAATGAATATTTTCTTCCTCTTCATATGAACTCTTGAGCAATCCAACCTGCGAGGAAAGTGTAATTAAAATACTATCAACTATGCTCAGATTGAGAATACATTTTCTTTCTAAAATTTAAAAGGGTTATAATATATTCATAAAAAAATATTATTGGAATGTTGTATAATTTCTCATTTTAAAAAGAGTCTATATAAGAAACTTTTTGTTTACAACCACATCCATTTAAACATTTCATTGCCGTTTGATATATATGCAATTCAGGGTTTGGCATTTTAACAACTTTCGAAAGTATAAAACATCAATTAAGCATGTTCATATAACCAACCCCACCACCACCATCTCCCATATTGTTTTCTTCCCCAAAATAATTCCTAGCTTCATAAAATGTTCTCCATCATTTTTGTTTTCCGAGTACATTTACATCTCTATGGGCTCTTTCTATTGGAGTTGAATCCACGTCCCTGGCAATGCACTGATCTTTGTGCCATCTCCAGTCCATAATCAAGCACTTTACTGAGCTGAAAAGAAAAATAAAAATAACCCAATATATTCATGAAACTAACACTAAAAAATAATATCATATAATGATATACTTTCTATAGTAACACTGTTATTAAAAATTACTTTTACTCATTATAAATATAACATATATTAATATATTCTTAAAAAATGTATGTATAAATTATATTAACACAGAGTATATATTGTTAAATTTCATTTAAAGTTAATATTAAAATTATGTATAGTTTATATGTCAAACAGATTTATATTTACATATTTTAAACTTATAAGGACACTTTTTATATGTTATTATATATAAAAAAAATTTATGGAGTAAATAACAATTTTTGGTGAAGATCTGATGGCTTAAATCTCAAAAGGGTGTTTTTGTTTTAAGTCGTATTCAGTTGGACAAAATATAATTTGGTCTAATCTTCATTTAATAATGCACCAATATTGTGTGAAAAGGAAAACGAATTCGCAAAAAGACATCAAATAATAACATAATAACATCGTATCAAAAGCTTTGGTTCCGTTGAATAAAAATTAGAATTTCATTTCCATAATATGAATAATTAATTAAATGATGTATATTATTAATGTAAAATTCTAATTTTAATTGAAAAATAATAGCAAGTAAATTTTTTTCTTTCTATAAAAAAAAGAAGAAAATGGAAAGGTAAAATAATTGAGTTTCTTCCATGCTAAAATGAACTTATGTACTTCAATTTTATTATAAAAAAAAAAAAAAAATTCTCATCTAACTTATGAGCTTATAAAAAAAATAATTAATATCTTATCTTTTTATTTTCTTTTCTTAATTATAAATAGTTGTACAAAAATTTATCTGAACATGGCTTAGTTAAATATATATATATATATATATATATTTGTGAGACTAACCAGTATTTGACGGATTTGCATCGTGAACATCTTGTGGTACTTGTTCTACCACATACTTCACAACCATGGATGTTGTTAACATCACTTTCACTTGAAACTTCCACACCCACATCTGATTCTAAACTCCACTTCACTCCATCATCAACATTGGACCCATTAGAGGCACTCTCCTGTCACAAGTCTTATTAGCAATATAATTTCTAAGCCAAAGATTAAATGCACATATATGGCATCAATTAACTTCCAATTTACACCTAATTTGTTTTTATTTATTTACTTTTTGTCATAAATACACAACATTTTTAAGTGTGGTAGGTGGGAGAAACTCAACTCAGACGGATTTGAAAGTTAAAAATCGATCTATCAACACATATCATGTTTCTCAATAAAAAATGAAGTCCTATTATTGTTCCAAATATATACTATATCAATATTCAAGCCACCTCTCTCAATCCATAGTGATACTCTAATAAAGTAATACTCACGAATTTATATTTTTTTCATTTATAAAGCAAACTTGGTTTAGGACTTTTTCTATTCATTTATTCTTTCATTCCTTCTGTGCTCAACTCCGTGTTCCTCGTTCTCATCTAGTTCCTTAATTTAGTTTTGCAAATTTGGTGTAATATGTATAAAACTCTAAGTTCGATGTTGACGTGATTGTAATTCTTATAAATAAAAAAATAGTAAAATATTTTTGTCATAAGTTGATATTAAGTTATTTATTTACAAGCATTTTGAAATTTAAAAAAAAAATTAATATCTTGTTTATTGAATGTATATCATTTATAACTTAACTTTGATTTTATATATATGAGAAGAGAAATTTGATTAATATATTTTAATTTACTCCATTAATATTTATAAGATCCAACTTAAAATAATTATTTATCTTTTTATATAAAATTCAATATATGTTATTTTTATATATTAACTATTTTTAAATTAAAATATCTCTATAATTAAAATATGTCATTTTAATTTAGTGAAATGTATTAATTATAAATTATTCAAACAACGTCCACGTCAATTAGTTAAGACAAAAGGTAATATTAATTAGGAAAGAGAAAGATATCACAATATAAGGATAATTTTGAAAAAGAATTATAAAAAAAGACAAATTTATTATTTTTAATCATATTAAATAATTTTTTTTTTTATTTTGATGAATTAGAATACTTTTTATTTTTTTTAAAATGCTCTTGACAACGAGTCGAGACAAAAGTTGAAAGTATATAAATAAAAAAATAACGAATAGTTGTCTCGGGCTTTTACTTAAGATATTTTAAATTCCTTGATCCAATTTCGTGGCCTACACGAGTTGATTGGACGGACTAGGCCTCCAAAAACCTCATTTAAGTATTTAAGTAAAATCAAAAGTCAAAACACACACCATAAAGACCAGAATACACTAAGTAAATCAATTATTAAATCACAAACTTTTTTTTTTCAAAACAGAAATGATCGGTAACATTTTTCAACACAACCTAACTATAACAATCACAACATCTAAAAGGGTTTTTAGAATATATTTTGCACAGATTATTTTGATTTAAGCAACTTATTTATAATTTTTATAACGACATTTTAATTTATTTTAATAACATAATCATTGATATACTAAGAATTTATGTACCAAAAAATATAGAAAAAAAAAAGTTATTCACTCACATCTAATCATAAAATGATGTTGTTAGCTTTTAGGATAATTACGTAGAAGTCATAATTATCGGTTGGTTGACAATTACATTATAATTAAGCTCAAATATTTTTTTATACAATTTTTCATGCAATGTTCCAAAATCAATAATTAAATATTAATTTACATTCATAAAATATGGTTTTTTTTCTGGCTAAACATGTCTCACAAGTATAAATTAATTTTTTTTTATTAACTTTGAGACACACTGCTAAGAGAAAAAAATTATTTTGAATATTTTTTTTCTCTTTTTTTTTATTGAGGTTTCAATATTCTCCATTTATTCTCCTATAAGTTTTTACATAAACATTTCAAGTTACACTCAACAAATTTTTGTGATTTTTATAACTACCCACTTCCTCTTATAAGATCCTATACGGCTGCTGGTTATTCTTTTAATATTTACCCCCTTTGATCCCTGTATTTTCTTCATTTGCTTGACCTAGTTGTTTAAGCTAGTTGGTAGTTAATCTGTGACTTGTAAATCAACTTGCATATAACAAACAATATATTATATATATTAGGCGTTGACATTAAACACAAACAGTTTTTATGATAGAGACCTTAATTACCTTTTCAGAGTTCTCAACAAGTTTGGAGATTCCGTGATCATGAGTTGTTGGTCTTGCTTCATCTGCTATATTCTTTGATTCCGAACATTCGTATTTATGCCCTGACCTCCAATGAATAATTTGGCATTCCATTGAGCTAACAAAAACATCCAAAAACATCTTCAGATATCGTTTCATGAGACACTCTATTTATATTATCATTTGTTTTTGTTTTCCTGGTTAAATTTAAGTAGAAAAAACAAAGGTTGGTTTTTGAACAGTAGCTTTTGACTTGGCTACGTTGTTGTGGGCCAATTTTTAAAATGACAGTTTTTTTGGAGTCCAATTTTCACACTAGTACTTTACACTTCTATCTTCCTCTTCCTTTCCAGCTGTATTAGCTACTACAATGATCAATTTATCTCTTTTCTTTCCATCGCTTTCTTCTCATTTCACAATATATATGGTGTCGATTCATCATTATATTATCCATTTGAACAAATAATTCATACAATCATGTTGTAGAGTGTGAATCCAATCTCATTCTTCTAATAAGTACAAGAATTCTCTCTCGATCAGTCCTTTTGTTCCCATTCTCTGATGATCAGAAAAATCTTTTTCAATCAAATTTGAATTTTTAAGTTTTGAATCGAGACTCTTCTACTTCTTCTGCATTTTTATTGTAGTGTACGAATTTCCAATGTTAACCAGATAATAAAAAAACTTATCACTATCACCATATACTTCACCCACTAAATATATACCTCCCACTTTAACAGAACTAAATCCACAACCAAAGATTTGGCGTGGTTTTGATCGAGTTTTTATTAGGTATTTTTATTATAATATTCTCTAAAAGAATTTACCTTAATGACCTGTACATTAAAAATATTTACTTAAGTTGGATATTAAATACTGAAGTAGAATTCATTGGATGAAATAATAACACTACAAGTCTATTAGGAATGAAGATCTAGTCACATATATTTGAATAGTTTACACAAAATCTTATGATTAAATCTAATTTTTGTTGATATGAAAAAGTGTTAATTGTTTTCTTTAACACCAATGAATTAACAGTTATGCACTGACATATAGTAAACTGTTATATTGCATTTAACTAATTCTAATTTATTG
The DNA here is from genome assembly GCF_000230855.2 of Cajanus cajan. Lineage (NCBI taxonomy): Eukaryota > Viridiplantae > Streptophyta > Magnoliopsida > Fabales > Fabaceae > Cajanus > Cajanus cajan. Next base: position 30,761,874 of record NC_138524.1, on the reverse strand, counting down.
ATGGCATGACTTTTTAGTTATTTATTGTAAAACTCTATAATGTTATAATTATAATACATGACGTAATTGAATTACAGTGTAAAAATAACACCCAAAAGCAGCATATTTTCTTTATAAGAAAAACACCCTAAAAGCTGTTAAAAACAACACAAGTGTTTTTCAAAAAATACAATACAACTATCAATTTCATTGTACTTACCAATATCTAGCAGCCTTGCAGCGAGAGCACCTTGTGGTGCTTAAATTTCCACAAGAGGCACAACCACCGTGTCTCCTCCCACCGCTGTCACTGGGCGCGGCGGCCGGGAGATGATCACCGCCATCAAAATAATAGTTCAATTCACCACTAAGGTGCTCCTGCTCTCCCTGATGAGACTTAAAAAAATGGTCCAATTGATCAACCTCTCCTTCATGATCAACCTCATTGCCATTGAGATTGCTTTCTCTTTCCTCTTCTGATTGATGAAGTAGCCACCATATTCCAAAAATTACAATTGGTAGCCACAATATGAATTTCTGAAGCCAAATTTTGGTGTTATTGTCTTCAGAAATGGGTTCTGCCTTATTTTCTCCAAAACCAAGCAACCCAAGATGCCAATTTAGGTCCAATGATGCCACCACATAAACAGACATACCCAAATTCCAAAACTTGGTGGATGACTAATTTATCACAAATTCTAGAGAGACAAAACAAACCCAAAGAGGGTACGTAAAGTATGAGATGATGAGTGGTAGTTGGTAAAAAATGGTTTGTGCCGTGGGAGAATGGAGGACCTTTTATACATGTTTCGATTTTTTAACTTGTATGATTTTCCATCATGTTTCACTGAGTTTTTTTCTTTAGATTTTTTTAATCTTGAATGTAATTACGTAGAAGAAACAGAATTGGGAACGCGTCTAGTGGGAATCATAATTAATGAATTAAGTGTGTGTGAACATTTTCTTAGAAGGTAGAGCCTGACAAATTGAGGTTGAATTTCGGGTGTGGGGACCACAGACCAAATCCAAAAACCTATGTTTTTTAAGGAAGCTCATGGGGAAATTGAGAAGGCAATTATTTAAAAAAAATAAATAAAAATTAACTTGTTCAGGTTCTTGAACTTTGACCCCGGAACTGCATGTTTTTAACAATTATCATCGCGTTGAATTTATATTTATAGCGGTTGTCTTCATGTACAATTTCCAGACACTCTTCTCTTTTCTGATAGGTTACGCTGCGTTAAGGTTTGGAAGAACTATAGGTAAGGTCGTTGTTACCAACTGCCGCGTGGCCCCTCTCTATTTCTTTTGACATTATTGAAAATTGATTTTGATAGTTGAATTTCTTAATTAAGAATCTATATTTATCTTTTATCTTAGACATAGTATGCAACTAAAAGCACTATATAAGGGTGTGCAAAAATCTAAACTGATTTAATAAGTTGATATTCTATCCATTTTGAAAAAAAGAAAATCCGAAACGTAGATGAGATTTTAAGATTTCATGAGATACTATTTAACATAATTTTTTATAAAGACCTTAAATTTACCCTTAAAATTTGGAAGAGTCTACATAAGACTTTAAAAATTAAGCTTAGGTTGAATTTAACTTATCATTCTTAAATAGATGCCAAAACCGAGAAGACTATTTTTTTTTTATAGAAAATTTACTTAGAGCTTGTGTTTTTTAGCATGGGAGTAATTGGATAATTTTCTACCTTTAATTGAGTTTACCTACAATTGCAACTTTCTAAATTTTCAATTGCATTTTTTTTTTACTTTTCATGAATAAGATTTTATTTTTAGTAAATTAAATTGATATAAATTATATCTAATTACAATATGGAATGTATGATAATTTTTTTAGAAATCATATTAATATTTTATTGAATTTAATTTAATTCTTTTTTAGTTTCAAATATAATTATATATAGATAGATATAGCTATATTATTAAATAGTTTAATATACTATAAATATATGTAATTTATTATTATTATTATTATATATTATCAAATAGTTTATAAAATAGATAACATGATATAAATAATATATATATATATATATATATATATAGTTGTAAAAAAGTTGTAAAAAAAAGTTGATAAGGAAGAAGAAAACAATCATGTGTAAATGAAAGGAATTGAATATATGTTGAAATGATTTACGTATGGGAAGATTCAGGATATGCACGGATGAAAAAAAAAAAAAAAACGTTTGCAAGAATTTTTTCACTGCCGAGTACTCCCTTAGACTGAGTACACCATTAAGCCGAGTACTCCCTCAGGCTGAGTACCCCCTTAGGCCGAGTACCCCCTTAGGCCGAGTACCCCCTCAGGCTGAGCACCCCTTTAGGCCGAGTACACCATTAGGCCGAGTACCCCCTTAGGTTGAGTACCCCCTTAGGCTGAGCACCCCTTTAGGCCGAGCACTCCTTTAGGCCAAGTACACCATTAGGCCGAGTACCCCCTCAGGCCGAGTACCCATTAGGCCAATGAATGAGCTGAGTACCCCCTTAGGCCGAGCACCCCTTTAGGCCGAGTACCCCCTCAGGCTGAGTACCCATCAAGCCAATGAATTGGCTGAGTACCCCCTCAAGCCGAGTACCCCCTTAGGCCGAGTACACCATTAGGCCGAGTACCCCCTCGGGTCAATGAACGGGTTGAATACCCCCTCAGGCTGAGTATCCATCAGGCTAATGAATAGGCCGATCGAGTACCCCCCTTAGGCCGAGTACCGCCTTAGGCCGAGCACCCCTTTAGGCCGAGGACCCATCAAGCCAATGAATAGGCCAAGTACCCCTCAGGCCGAGTGCCCATCAAGTCAATGAATAGGCCGAACACCCCGTCGGTCAATGAACATGCCGAATTCCCCTTCAGCCAATGAATAGGCCGAACACCCCTTCGACCAATGAACATACCGAATACCCCCTTGACCGATGAACATATCGAATGGGTATTCAACTGTAACGAATTTCCATGAGAAAACGGAAAGCAAGTATTAATTACATTAAACACACCCATGTTAGCTATAATCAGTGTGCAAAACCTTGTGCACTAGCCCAATAATCTAGAAAGCCCACCAGGCCCAAGAACGTCACTATAAATATGGTATTGATGGGACTGATGGGACAAGTATGATTATTTAATACAATAACCTTTATTATTTTCTACTGAATACTCACTTGAGCATTGGAGTGCCTTTACAGGTACCCTCCCCACTATTCGGAGACAAGACTCAGCCAGCATTTGGAACTTAGGAGACTAATCAAGAAGGAGGAGAGAAGGAGTGTTCTCAGCAGGAACATTTTGGCGCCCACCGTGGGGCCGAAACCAAAATGGTTTTCGACCCTGAATTAAGATGGTAGCAACTAGGAGCCAGCAAGAAAACGCGACCATTCATAATCTCGGGATGCCCCGAGAACCCAAACAGCAGACAAATCAAAACATATAAGGAATGGAGGAATCGTACGTGGACCGCTCGCAACTCGCAAACCCGTCATCAACCATAGAATAGCTAAAGGCCGAAATGTTGGAATTGAAGAGGCTTTGGGAAAAGGATGCCCAAGAATTATCCATCCTACGAAGGGAGAATACAGAACTTAGAAGCGATAATCGCTCGTGGCAACCATCGCAAAGCATCCCGGCCCAAATACAAAACCCACCAACGATCAGGGTGAATCATTGGGATGGTATAAGGAGCCAAGGCCCCCAGGCTGACCAGCTGGAGTAACCACTACAACACTTGATCAACAAAGACAACAAGGGAAGACACCATTCATCCCTGATATAAGCAAGGCACGATTACCCGGCAATTGAAAAAAATTAGCTTTGGAACGATACGACGAGACTACCGATCTAGAAGAACACCTGGACGCCTTCACCACCCAGGTCGATTTGTTCACAGACGAAGATGCAATCATGTGCAAGGTACTCCCTACATCGCTGAAAGGACCAGCCTTAAAATGGTTTACCAGACTCCCTTCAAGGTCCATAGACTCTTTTGCCACACTAGCCAAACGCTTTAGCATCCATTTTGCCACAAGCCGACCCCATCGGCTTACCTCCCTTACCTTGAACAATATCTATCAAGAGAAGAGGGAGCCGTTGAGGGCCTTCATGGAGCGGTTTGGGAAAATGACGCTAGCCATTCGAGATTTGGACCCGGCAATAGCCATGCACCACCTTACTACGGCACTACGACCTGGGCCCTTTGTGAACAGTTTGTGTAAGAAGCCACCTATAGACCTCGACGATCTACGGAAAAGAGCGACCAAATACATGAAATGGAAGAGTTGGCAGAGTTCAGAAACCAATCATGACTCAAACCTAATAAGAGGGAAGGGGACAGAGAACACCCGACAAAACCTCGCATCCCAAATATTGTGGATCGCGAGAGAACCACAACGGGACTGAGGTATGCACAATACACGCCTGTTAATGCAAGCAGAACCAAGGTGTTGGAGCAAGCCCTGGCCACCGAAGTCCTAACGGTGCCCCGACGCGCTTCAACTCCACCCTATGTAGATAAGACAAACATGACAATTCCACAGAAATAAGGGGCACACGACGGAAGAATGCACAACTCTTCAGGATCGCATCAAAGATCTTGTAAAAATAGGGCACCTCCAAACCTTCATACAATCCTCGAACAGGAAAAGGTAGGACAACTACCCCGACAGGACAGACCAAAAGAAAGAGGGCCAAGATAGGGCACCTTCGAGATATAGGCACAGGGAACGCAGCAAGTCACATGAACAAAATGATCAGTAGTGGGATAGGAATCTCCCGAGAAGGGTGATAAATACAATTGTTGGAGGATTCGCAGGAGGTGGAGGAACCTCTTCGGCATGAAAGAGTCACTTGAGGGCAATTAGGTCAATCAATGCGGTAACACGAATAGATTTAGTCCCTGTCGCCACCGGCCCAAACGGGCCTCGGCGGTTGCGAAGACGGTCGAGCTCGCTTTTTATTTTGGTTTTGAAAATGTATTGGATTATTAGAACGATTTATTCTCAAACTGAGACCTTGTCGATCTTATCCAATTTATTTATTAAAAGTCTCACCAATCCATATTAATCCCAAGCGGGACCCTCCATGGATTAGTGGTTTTCGCAAAAGGAGGGTTCGTGGAGTCGCCACCAATGTTTTACTCAAAACATTGGAAAAAGGGATAAGGCAATCGATTCAAGAATCGACTTCGGCCATTACAACCAGAGTCGGGTAAGGGAGTCGGTTACGCGTGGGGAAGGTGTTAGCACCCCACAGCGCCCCTTTCGGGTTCCCTATGACAGATTATTTCTAAAATAATAGCGTAAAATTACTAAATTACCCCTATTTATTCTAAGCAATTATAAATTAACTATCTACATGATGACGGTTAAATATGCACACAGAAAGCAGTAAAAGAAGGGATTTTTAGAAAAGAAACCTCTTGAAGCGTGCTTTTTATATATCAAGTAAAACTGGGAAGCTTTTTGGCGTTCCCTCGCTCTACAAGCCCGCTCCCTCCTTCCTAAAAATAATTTTTGACTTGGAAATCCGGAGGATTTCCCTTCGACTAGGTTCGATCCTCAAGCAAAATGGCTCGGGGCTCAAGAACTTCGTCGGATCAACTCTCCGAGTGATTTCTAGGGCAGAACACTGCTCAAAAACCCCAGAATACTCAAGGAGAGGGTTAAAACTGTGTGTGAAAGTGTCCAATGACGTCCAATTGACGTCATATTTATAGGGAACAGGCCCAATACGGGCCCTGGAGCCAATACGGCCGTATTGAAATTTTTGAACTTCAATACGGCCGTATTGAGTTCAATACGGCCGTATTGAAAATCAGAAATTTCAATACGGCCGTATTGAGTTCACTGCGGCTGTATTGAAGCTTCAATACGGCCGTATTGATTTCAGTACGGCCGTATTGAAGTTTCAGAAACTTCAATACGCCGTATTGAGTTCACTGCGGCCGTATTGAAGCTTCAATACGGTCGTATTAAGTTCAGTACGACCGTATTGGGCTTCATTCCCTCCACTTTCTTATTTTGAGCTATTCTAAGACCTCTAGACCTACAGAGAACCCTCCTAGGGCCTTCCAGGAGTCCTTCTGGCTGATCTTCCTTCAGTCTTCGAGAGTCTTCAAGCTTTATTTCCGACCCGGACAATTTTAGGGGTCTACAGCTGCCCCCCCTTTACTTAGTCAAACGGTCTTTTGGTGTACCGATTGACAAGTAAAGGAGTTGACCCAATTGTCCGGGTAATACACCAACCTTCTGACTTGTAGTGTCTTCCGGTGGAAAATTGTTGAGTAGCCTCTCCAGGTTGTTGCATACCTCGGCGCTTCTGACAACCTCGGTAGCTAAGTTTAACACCAACGTGCCTTTGACGACGCTGATGGCTGAGTATTGTCTCTCCAGACCTTGAGTATTGTCTCTCCAGACTTTGAGTACTGTCTCTCCTGACTTTGTTTGAGTATTGTCTCTCCAGACTCTGTCTGAGTACCGTCTCTCCAGACTTTGTTTGAGTATCGTCTCTCCAGACTTTGTTTGAGTATCGTCTCTCCAGACTTTGTTTGAGTATCGTCTCTCCAGACTTTGTTTGAGTATCGTCTCTCCAGACTTCGTTTGAGTATCGTCTCTCCAGACTTTGTTTGAGTATCGTCTCTCCAGACTTTGTCTGAGTACCGTCTCTCCAGACTTTGTTTGAGTATCGTCTCTCCAGACTTTGTTTGAGTATCGTCTCTCCAGACTTTGGTTGAGTACCGTCTCTCCAGACTTTGTTTGAGTACCGTCTCTCCAGACCTTGTTTGAGTACCGTCTCTCCAGACCTTGTTTGAGTACCGTCTCTCCAGACCTTGTTTGAGTACCGTCTCTCCAGACTTCGTTTGAGTATCGTCTCTCCAGACTTTGCTTCTCCAAATGAGGTAGTTGAGTATTGCCTTTTAGGCTTTGAGATGATTTTGTCTCCACAGTCCACGATGCTGCTTCGACGGTTTTTCTGATTTTGTGCCGCTGAGGGCTGGATAACGCAGGGATCCGTCTAGGGGATGTGCAGTCATTCACAGGTTCCTGTGCCCCAACTTGCATTGCATTGTTGGTACCCATGGGGAATTTCTGACTCCTTGGGGTGTAGACACAGATGCTCTTCTTGAATTGAGCGATGCCTTATGTTTGGCTGACGTCCTTTGACGTTGGTGGAGTATCCCGGTTATCCTTATTCGGGTGTCTCTTTTGATTTGCTGATTTTGCTGCCTCTGAGTAGGCTGTTATCCACTGGGGGATTTTGTCGTTGATTTTGATTAGCCTCTTCTGTTAGGCATATCACCTTGATGTTCAATGATTGGCTGAGAGCCAGATTCCACTTGGGGAATGATTATTGATCTTTTTATGATTTTTCCTTTTGAAGGAGTGCCTCTTATGTAGGCGACTGGGGAATGGGGAATCTTATGTATCCCAGAGTATTATTTGGGAAGCCTCTACAGGCTTAGCCTCGCTCAGCGCTTTGAGTCGGAGAGCTATCTTCCACTGAGGAAGTGTTAAGTCCTTTGACTTGTATATACTGTTTGGATGATCGCACTTCCATTGGGGATTGCGTCGATTTTGCTTTGATAGCTCTCGCTGGGGATTTTTCCGTGAGCTTGAGCTGAGGTTCCTCTGGGGAGTATTATTTCTGCGAGCCTCTCCAGGCTCAGTTATTCTGCGTACTGTGGAGGATGTGGAGTATTATTTTGGTAAGCCTCTCCAGGCTTAGTTATTCTGTACAAACTGTTTGTTGGATTTTCTATATCCTTGCCTTTTTTCATTTTCGGCTTTTTCTGTATTTTGCCTTTTCTTCTGATTTGGCTTTTTCTGTATTTTGCCTTTTTTATGTTTTTGGCTTTTGCTGTACAGAAATTAAAAGTGCTAAAGAAATTAAATTCAGTTATTATGAGAGAGTATTATTTCGGCAAGCCTCTCCAGGCTCAGTTATTTTGTAGGAGTATTATTTCGGCAAGCCTCTCCAGGCTCAGTTATTCTGAAGGAGTATTATTTCGACAAGCCTCTCCAGGCTCAGTTATTCTGTGGGAGTATTGTTTCGGCAAGCCTCTCCAGGCTCAATTATTCTGAGAGTATTCTTTTGGCAAGCCTCTCCAGGCTCAGTTATTCTGAGAGTATTCTTTCGGCAAGCCTCTCCAGGCTCAGTTATTCTGTACAAACTGTTGAGTATTGTTTCGGCAAGCCTCTCCAGGCTCAGTTATTCTGTATGACGCTGTTGATTTTCTGAATCTTTGCATTTTGTTTGCTGCTGTCATACACAAGCAATTTTTCTATTTTTTCTATTTTATGCAATTGCCTCATGATAAGGTCTTTAAATGTGCAATTAATATGTGTGATGCATGCAATACAATTTTTTATTTTTGTTCATTTATTTAGAAAAGTGAGTGGCTCTCCCTATCCTCTTCTTCTTGGAGGACTTTCTGTCATTGACGCGAGGGAGTATTTTTATGAGCCTTTATGCAGGAGATTTATGGATTTTATAGGAACCCCTCCAATTTTCTTTATTTGACCGATTATTAAGAGAGTTTCGTACAATTTTTGAATCATCAATTTAGAGGCATGATCACATGGTCAAGAGAGAAAAGAAATGAATAGATATTTTATTGATATTCGCAAGTGTTTTTACAGAAAGATATACAGAAGGAAATTTCTGAAGAATGGCTGGCCAGGGTAGGCTATATACATTGGGCTTAACAATTATATCTGTAATTGTTGCTCTTTACGTTCCCCTAATCGTTTCGGGTGAGATGCCTGAGCCAGGAGTGTAGATACTGCAAGACGCTTGCTTCTAGAAGATTATCACTTGAACCGCCTTTCGGTTTTCGGTTCAAGTGATCGTTGCTTGCTTTGTTTTTATATCTTATTCTTTTGCCCCTAACTTTTGCTTAGGACGTATCCTAACGGGGTAAATTTGCCTTTGTTTTGCCTAGTACCCTTGTACTGGCAGGCTTTTTATTTTGCCCTAACTTTTGCCTAGGACGCCCTTTTTGGGTTTTCATCCTAGCGGGCCAATGCAAGCAACGTCTTCAAGCATAGTACTTCTTTACCACGTCAGCGTTGACTGGGTATCGAAGTTCTTCTCTATCCATGTCTGTGAGGATCAATGCTCCTCCTGAGAAGGTTCGTTTTACCACGTATGGTCCTTCGTGATTTAGGGCCCACTTTCCGATTTTGTCCTTTTGAGTTGGTAGTAATTTCTTCATTGCCAACTCTCCCTCATGGTAGACTCGAGGGTGGACTTTCTTGTCAAAAGCCTTCTTGATCTTCCTCTGATAGGCTTGACCATGGCATATGGCGTTCAGCCGTTTCTCTGGGATAAGGTTCAACCGGTCGTATCGGCTTTGAACCCATTCTGCCTCGGAAAGTTTTATTTCCATGATTACCCTTAGAGAAGATATCTCGACTTCGACGGGTAGAACTGCCTCCATCCCATAAACGAGGGAGAATGGAGTAGCTCCTGTAGACGTGCGTACTGAAGTCCTATAACCATGAAGGGCGAAGGGTAACATCTCGCGCCAGTCTTTAAATGAGACAACCATCTTTTGCACTATTTTCTTGATGTTCTTATTGGTTGTCTCGACTGCCCCATTCATCTTCGGCCGATATGGGGAAGAGTTATGGTGTTGGATCTTGAATTCTTGGCACAGTTCTTCCACCATTTTATTATTCAGATTAGATCCATTTTCAGTGATGATTTATTTCTCCATGCTTCCACTAGATTATTCTAAAATCTTTCGGGACAAGAGAGAAAAGAAAGGAAAGATATTTTTATTCTGAAGTTTGTGTTTTAGAGGGGATTTATTTTTTCAAAAATGGTTTTTGTAAGAATGGATGGCCAAGGTAGGCTTATGTGTTTAGGCTTGTTTGATTAAACACTTATGAAGTTAAAAAGTCGTGTTGTGATTTGACAACTTGGATAGCTTCCCTTAAACCTTTCTTTTTGAATTCAGTTCATGGTACCATCATGGATTTCTTTTGTTTTTTGATTGCCCTTATTTTTGCCTAAAACACCTTTTTGTGGTGTCTTAGCGGACTTTTGTTTTTGTTTATTTTGCAACCCTAATTTTTGCCTAGGTCACCCTTTCGTGGGATTCCTAGCGGGTTCTTTGCTCTTATTTTTGCGCAGTCCCCTTTTTGGGTTTCCTGCCGAGCTTCTTTTATTTTAAAGGATTTATTTTTATCCATGATGGCACTTGTCGAGGCCAAGGGAAGGTGCTCCAAGTTGTCACACACACTTCCACATAAAAATGATGTGGGTTTATTATTATTAAGATGATTTTAACCTCATTCATGTTTATTCAAACAGGGTTAAAAAATGTGGTTTAGAATTTTATTATAAGCAAGAAAAGAAGCAATGAGAAAGAATGATTTTATTATAATCATAGTGGAAACATGTGTCCTTATTTCATCACTGATATGGGTACCAATATTGACCTCTTTTACCTTTCGGCCCTGCCCCCAAATTTACAATCTCCAATTTCTCTTGACGAGCTTCTTGATTTAGCAATCTTTGCAGATCCGGAGAAATGGTCTCCTCATCACTGTCCAACTCAACCCATTTATCCTCAACTTTCGGATCCCGGTCAGAGCGAACAATTACAGACATAATTATTTTATTGGTTCTGTTTAGGTTTAGAATTATTAATGTTAATGAGGAAAGAGAGAAAAGAACAAAAGAGAGAGTGATGTGTGAAAAATGCCTCTTTATTGATATGTATTAAACTGTACAAAAACCCTTATTTACATGAAAAGGATCTCATGATCTCGGGTACTGATCATGAGTCCCAAAAATAAAAGAAAAATATGGAGGGGCCCTATTGTGGCTTGCCATTCTCTACTCCTGCCTTGGTAGAGGATTCTTGCTCACGTCGGGTGCTGTCGAATTTGAAAGTGACCCACCCAGCATCGATAAGGTCTTGGACCTTATATTTGAGAGCTAGGCATTTCTCTGTTGAATGCCCTGGTGCCCCCGAATGGTATAAACATTTGTCTTGTGGCTTGTACCAATCGGGGTAAGGTGGGTCGATCTTCCTTGGTGGAACATAAGCTAGAAGTTTGGCTTCTACTAGCTTCGGCAGGAGATCGCTATAAGTGGTCGGAAGTTTATCAAACTTCTTCACAGGGGTGAATTGCGATTTTCCCGACTTCGAAGTAGCCGAGGATATGGTTATAGCATTGACTCCTCCCTCATTCTTCTTCCTGAAGGTCTTCTTAGCCTCGAATGATTGGGAAGGCTTAGCTAGCTTCCCACTTTTCAATCCTTGTTCCACCCTTTCCCCAATGGTGATGATGTCCGAGAAGAGTGTTGTCGTGTTCCCTATCATTTTGTCATAATAGGGACCGGTCAACGAATTTATGAACAAGGACACCATCTCCTTATCCGACAGCGGGGGCTCTATCTGTGTCGCCAACTCCCTCCATCGTTGGGCGTACGCCTTGAAAGATTCATCATTATTCTTGCTCAAGGCTTGAAGATCAGACCTATCGGGTGTTAGGTCGATGTTGTATTTATAGCGCTTGAGAAAGGCGTCGGCCAACTGCCTCCATGTGTGTACTAGATTTCCATCTAGCTGCATATACCAGTTGAGTGCAGTTTCAGCCAAGCTCTCTTGAAAGCAGTGGATCAAGAGCTTTTCGTTTGTGGCATATGCAGCCATCTTTCGGCAGTACATGGTGAGATGACTCTTGGGGCAAGTCGATCCCACGTATTTCGGGAAATCTGGCACTTTAAATTTAGGAGGGAATTGAATGTCCCTCACTAAGCACATGTCGGCGGCATCTTTGATGTCAAAATCATGCCCCTCCATAGCCCTCAACCGATCCTCTAGGGCGTGGAATTGTTCTTTTGAAACCTCGGGCTCTTTGATTACAATTCCAGCCCCTATAGGTATAGCGTGTGGAGGATCTTCTTCATGCTCTTCTTCCTCTCCCTCATGATGGGACCCATGATCACTGTGATGAGATCCATGGATGTTGTGATGACGCATGAGTTCCATCATTTGCGCCATTTGGTCTTTAAGTTGTGAAAGCTCGGTTGTGAGCTTTTTGTTTTGCTCCTCCAATGCTTCCATTTTCTTGATCTTCTTTGCGCGTGTGAGGACAGAGAGATGACCAGCCACTTTCTAAAATGAATTTTTTAATCTAATTAGTTTATTCATGAATACGCTCTTGACATGAGCTTGATAACCCTCCATTTTTAAGGCGCTGCCTTTTTAAAACAGAGTGTTACTACCCTCCTTGACTTATGATCTCTCCTCAACGGAGAATCTCGATAATTATGGGTCTCTTTTACTCATGTCAAGAGGTATTGGTGAACCTAGAATGCATGGTATATGAGGATGCATGATATCTTTATTGGTAATGATGCACATGCTCCTCACTTTTATTATATTTTCACACATGGTCTTTCCTCTCATGTCATGGTTTTTTCATGCATGGGGATTATTCTTTAGACCTTATCACGAGGTTATTTATTAATGCACAAACAATTGCACATAAACATTTACACAAACAATTCACTCATCCACGAACAGTCACGAGCGAATCACGAGGTAGGGGTATCCTGCAGAAAGGTGCATATTCAAGGTAGGTTCTAACTGTTCTCACCAGTCCAAGGCCCCCAAGGTGCCCCCATTATAGGGACCCAATTCCTCTCATCGTAGGTCGATGGAAAGCTCCAACGCACCGTCGGACTCAAGTTCATGGTTATCACCTTGAGTGATGTTTTCCGACAACGGTCTACGGGCACCTATAGACCCATTCGACAACCGGCCGTACTAACATCCACTCCCTATGGTTAATCACTCATGCCCCCGGGTATAGAGGGAACTGTTGTGTGCAAAGGTTTGTGTGCAGTTTTTATTTCAAACAATTGCGTAAATTTAAAAATACAACAGTTATTAAAGCCATATAATAAATCATGTTATCATACAAGCAAGGGGTAATAAAGTAATTTTAACTATTATTTGTTAAAAACAATCTGTCACTAAATGGGATTGACTCTCGAAGCTTCCCCAGTGGAGTCGCCATCTGTCGCCACCGGCCCAAACGGGCCTCGGCGGTTGCGAAGACGGTCGAGCTCGCTTTTTATTTTGGTTTTGAAAATGTATTGGATTATTAGAACGATTTATTCTCAAACTGAGACCTTGTCGATCTTATCCAATTTATTTATTAAAAGTCTCACCAATCCATATTAATCCCAAGCGGGACCCTCCATGGATTAGTGGTTTTCGCAAAAGGAGGGTTCGTGGAGTCGCCACCAATGTTTTACTCAAAACATTGGAAAAAGGGATAAGGCAATCGATTCAAGAATCGACTTCGGCCATTACAACCAGAGTCGGGTAAGGGAGTCGGTTACGCGTGGGGAAGGTGTTAGCACCCCACAGCGCCCCTTTCGGGTTCCCTATGACAGATTATTTCTAAAATAATAGCGTAAAATTACTAAATTACCCCTATTTATTCTAAGCAATTATAAATTAACTATCTACATGATGACGGTTAAATATGCACACAGAAAGCAGTAAAAGAAGGGATTTTTAGAAAAGAAACCTCTTGAAGCGTGCTTTTTATATATCAAGTAAAACTGGGAAGCTTTTTGGCGTTCCCTCGCTCTACAAGCCCGCTCCCTCCTTCCTAAAAATAATTTTTGACTTGGAAATCCGGAGGATTTCCCTTCGACTAGGTTCGATCCTCAAGCAAAATGGCTCGGGGCTCAAGAACTTCGTCGGATCAACTCTCCGAGTGATTTCTAGGGCAGAACACTGCTCAAAAACCCCAGAATACTCAAGGAGAGGGTTAAAACTGTGTGTGAAAGTGTCCAATGACGTCCAATTGACGTCATATTTATAGGGAACAGGCCCAATACGGGCCCTGGAGCCAATACGGCCGTATTGAAATTTTTGAACTTCAATACGGCCGTATTGAGTTCAATACGGCCGTATTGAAAATCAGAAATTTCAATACGGCCGTATTGAGTTCACTGCGGCTGTATTGAAGCTTCAATACGGCCGTATTGATTTCAGTACGGCCGTATTGAAGTTTCAGAAACTTCAATACGCCGTATTGAGTTCACTGCGGCCGTATTGAAGCTTCAATACGGCCGTATTAAGTTCAGTACGGCCGTATTGGGCTTCATTCCCTCCACTTTCTTATTTTGAGCTATTCTAAGACCTCTAGACCTACAGAGAACCCTCCTAGGGCCTTCCAGGAGTCCTTCTGGCTGATCTTCCTTCAGTCTTCGAGAGTCTTCAAGCTTTATTTCCGACCCGGACAATTTTAGGGGTCTACAGTCCCCATGCCACCCATCACCTTTACTAACAGGGACTTCCAGGGGGTCGACCCAGTACAAGACGACCCCATGGTAATCAACGTAGAAATTAATAACTGTCTGGTGAGAAAACATCTCATAGACCAGGGGGGCTCAACTGATATCTTATACTAGAAAACATTCAAACAGTTGGGCATTCCCGAACAGGAGTTGACACCCTACCATGAGCCCTTAGTCGGATTCTCGGGAGAAAGAGTAGACGCCTGAGGAATGACTTGTACACCTACTTTGGGAACGAACAAGAAGGAAAAAAAGTCAAGGTACGATATGTGGTCGTACATGCCAATACCTCCTACAATATCTTTCTTGGACGACCCTCTTTAAACAAGCTCCGTGCCATTGTGTCAACCCCTCACTTAGCCATGAAGTTCCCGTCTGAAACTGGCATGGTGATCACGTTACATGCCGATCAGAAAATGGCTGGTGAATGCTACTATGCTAGTTTGAAGGTACAACTGTTGCTTAGGTACCCACACGACGTCAATGTTATCGGTGATCACCACCAAATCAGAGGAGATACATATTTTGAGTTAGACCCCCATTCAAATGATGACCAAAGAGTGGAGCCAGTCGAGACAACTATCCCCTTGCAACTTGGAAGAAGTAAGGAGCAGGTCACATACCTGAATTCCCAGTTGACGGCTATCGAGGTCGAAAGTATCAAAAAGGTCCTCATTAGGAACTCCGACCTGTTTTCCTGGACAGCAGCGAACATGCCGGGCATTGATCCACACTTCACTGCCATTGACTCTCCATATGTTGAGATTCCAAGCCCGTTGCCCAGAAAAAGAGGAAGATGGGCGGTGAGAGAGCACAAGCCCTGAGGGAAGAAATTGCAAAATTAATTCAAGCTGGGTTCATCAGAGAAGTCAAGTATACCACCTGGTTAGCCAACGTGGTGATGGTAAAAAAGGCCAATGGTAAATGACGAATGTGTACCGATTACACAAATTTGAACAAAGCCTGCCCGAAGGATGCTTATCCGTTACCGCATATTGATGCGTTGGTAGACGGGGTAGCAGGCCATCAGATACTTAGCTTCCTTGATGCTTATTCTGGGTACAATCAGATACCCATGTATCCACCGGACGAGTGGAAACAATGTTCATCACAGAGTCGTCTAACTTTCGTTATAGAGTCATGCCAGTTGGTTTGAAGAACGCGGGGCAACTTACCAAAGACTCATGGACAAGATCTTCCACCAGCAGATCGAGAAGTGTCTAGAAGTGTATGTAGAGGACATGGTGGTTAAGTCTGACTCCATCGACGATCACATCAAAGACCTAAGGCAGGTGTTCGATGAGGTAAGAAAGCATCGCATGTGCTTAAATCCGGCAAAGTGTACCTAAGGAGTTTTCGACAGAAAGTTCTTGGGATTTATGCTCTCAAAAAGAGGAATAGAAGCTAACCCTGATAAGTGCCAGGCTATCATCGACATGAGGAGCCCTCGCAACGTCAAGGAAGTGCAGCACTTGGCTGGGCGGATAACATCACTGGCGCGTTTCTTACCATGCATGGCGGACAAGTCTAGGCCAATAATGTCGCTATTGAAGAAGGCCCGCAAATTCCAATGGACCGAGGAGTGTGAATCGTCATTCCAAGAATTAAAAGCGATGCTTGTTGCACCACCACTCTTGTCTAAACAGAACCCTCAGTCAGACCTCATAATTTACATAGTTGTCTCTAGAAAGGCCATTAGTGTTGCCTTGGTACAAGAAAGGAAAGAGCAAGTTCCGGTATACTTCGTTAGTAGAGTCCTGCAAGAAGTAGAAACCCGATACTAGCAGCTCGAAAAGACAGTCCTCGCTTTGGTACAGGCGGCTCGCCGCTTACGCCACTACTTTCAAAGCCATAAAATAGTCGTAAGGACTGACAGTCCGATAGCGAAAGTCTTGAGAAAGCCCAAGCTCGCAGGTAGAATGGTAGCATGGTCAATAGAGCCATTGCAATTTGACATTCAGTTCGAATCAAAAGGTCCTATCAAAGCTCAAAGCATGGCTGACTTATTAAATGAGTTTCACCCTAAAACCGCGTCAGAAAAGGCAGTATGGACATTAACATAAATGGGTCATCAAACCAACAGGGTAGCGGAGCCAGGATCATACTTGAAGGACTGGACAACATGGTGGTAGAACAATCACTACGCTTCAACTTCAAGACTTCCAACAATCAAGCCGAAATGAAGCCTTGCTAGCCGGTTTGCGTCTGGCAAGAGAATTGGGGATCACGAGAGTTAAGTGTTGGAGTGACTCCCAGGTAGTCACGGAGCAGATAGATGGAACATTTCAAGTCAAGGAGCCGACATTGCTCAAGTACTTCCACGCTTTCCAGAAACTCAAGGCTACCTTCAAAGAGGTCCACATAAGTCATACCCTTAGAGAGCTCAATACGAGGGCCGACCAATTGGCAAAGTTGGCAAGTAGTAAGAAGACGAACCAACTCCGTAGTGCAATACATCAAGAGCTACAAAATCCAAGCATTGTAGATTCCGAATGCTTAGAAATTCGGCAAAGAGAAAAAAATTGGATGACTAACATCACCAATTATCTCTTGACGGGAGAATCATTGGCCGACCCCCACAGCAATTCAGTTAAATTCGGCCGACCCCCACAAAAATTATAAAGTCCGAGACACCTCAGTAATGAAACACAATTCAGTCTCATTTACTTGTGTTCCCCCACAACAAACTCGCACTCAAACTTGACAGATAATAAATTCCTTCCCGAGTTCCTCCACTCAGCTAAGGACGAAAAAATGATTCCCTCCCGAGTTCCTACACTCGGCCAAGGAAGTTAATTCCCTCCCAGGTGCCAACTTGGACAAGGAAGAATACATAATTCCCTCCTGAGTTCCTCCACTCGGCTAAGGACGAAAAAACGATTCCCTCCCGAGTACCTACACTCGGCCAAGGAAGTTAGTTCCCCCCCAAGTGTCAACTTGGTCAAGAAAGAATACGCAATCCCCTCCCGAGTTCCCCCACTCGGCTAAGGACGAAAAAACGAATCCCTCCCGAGTCCATGCACTAGGCCAAGGTTGACAAACACCAATCCCTCCCGAGTCCACACAGTCGGCCAAGGTTGACCAATACCATTCCCTTCCGAGTGCATATACTCGGCCAAGGAGGACTATCTCATTCCCTTCCAAGTCTTCACACTTGGCCAAGGACGACGAGAATTATACCAAGGTGCGAGGAGACCTTCACAAATGCTTTCAGGGTATGAAAAGCCAAACGCCACAATCGGTTAGTCAAGGGACGCAACTCCCGAGGGCAGTACCACGTTTTGACCTCCGACATATCCCCTCATACAAGTCAAATCTTTTCCAATACTTTGAATCCCTTCGTCTTTCATTCCCGGGCTTGGGGGGGCAATGTACTAGGACTACACACCACCTAGTCAAAGTCAACACTAAACACACCTCTTCGGTCTTGGAAAAGACCGAGATGTACCCAAAACGCAAAACATACACAAGTACCCCCCCCTTAGGCTGAGTACCCCCCTTAGGCCGAGTACACCATTAGGCCGAGTACCCCCTCAGGCCGAGTACCCCCTTAGGTCGAGCACCCCTTTAGGCCGAGTACACCATTAGGCCGAGTACTGTAACACCCCAAATTTTTCTACTAATACTACAAATAATTATTATTTATTTTTGTATTTATGAAGATTATTTCCTTATAATTATTTTGATTAATTAAATGGGTTTGATTGAAGTTTTAAATGTTTTTAATAATAATCATTTATGAAAATTATTTTGTATAATATTATTAATTATGATATTTTGTTATAATTATTATTTGATGAAAATCTTGTTTTAAATTGTATTGATATTTTATTTTAATTTGATATATATATATATGTTATTTATTTATTTATTAATTAGTAATTCTGGATTTTCATAGTCCCGGAATGGGCCGTTCCACTTTGGGAACAGGCCGTTCCAACTCGAGCATGCATGGGTAAAGTTTCAACCCAAAATGGGCCGTTCCACTTTGGGAATGGGCCGTTCTGGATGTGGTTTTACAAAACAAAGTGTTGACTCAGAACGGAAGTTCTGGTTTTGGAATGGGACGTTCTAGGAGAGGCTTTTGTACATGTTCTATGTGCCCAGAACGGGCTGTTCCGGATTCCGAACGGGCCATTCTGGCCAAATCCTGATGCCTATAAATGCGTTCCTGCACTCCAGAAAAACACATTATTTTTACTTTTGACCTTTTTCTTCTACACTTTCTGGAGATCAAGGGGAACCCGAAGGAGGAGATCCTACTTCAGTTTCAACCCCTTTTTATCGAGGTAAAGGGGGAGTGAGAAACCTCAGTCTAGGTGTGGGATTGTATGCTGGGTAGTGGGATTGGCCCCCAATCCTGTGTTTGTTGTATGTCATAATTTTCTTGTATGTTCCAATTACTTAATTAATATGCGTGTATGAATAGAAACTTTGTTTAGGCTACGATTGTCGAATTTGGTGCTCCTATGGGTTCCTACGGGAAACCCTAAGGGAGTGCATTGGTGCTTGTATGAGTAAATTAATTGTGATAATAATTATATACGTGAATGGTCTTATTTTAAATGTTTATTGCATAAATTGGAACACTCTATGGGTTCTTGAGAGAACCCTATGAGCAGCAGGCAAAATAAGAATATTTCTATTTTACCTTCTGATTGTTTTGTTGTACTCCTTGTTGTATAAGATGTATAAATGTGTATTTAATTATGCAAATAGATGAGTTTTAATACGGAATAAAGTGCTCTGTGAAGATTGTGAATGAAATGTGATAATGAAATGTGATGATGAAATGTGATGACGAAATGTGATGATGCGATATGACCATGGGAAATGATAATGTGATATGAGAATGCATAGAGTCTTGATTGACATGCATCATTTGCATAAATGTTTTAAGGGTACAATATGGAATACACCGCTAGAGAAGGCACCCTAGTGTAAAAGCTTTGGGGATTAGTCCTTGGGGATAGCTCGATTTGGAAGTCCAAGTCTCACCCATTGTGTGCATGGGATGTATCTTGCACGACTTAGCTATCCCGACAAGACTCTGGTAGTATATCCTTCTTGTGAGAGTGCACAGAGGGTGTGACCCGGCATGTACTCCTAGACTACTCTTCGTGTATTGCTAGCGGCAATATGCCATGTGATGTTTTACTGGCGCCACATGCATGATAATATGTAGTCCGTGTCCATGCATGTGCATTCTTATTATTAAATGATGATAAATTACTATTTGTATGACTTGGATGATTGGATAAGCTATTGTTGTTGATTGATCTATGAGGTAACTGTATTGTTTGTGTGTGGCTATCCGGTGTGCGTTCCTACACCGTGAGCCAGAGAGATGTTTCTCACTCCCTTCTTTTGTGTTGTTTCTCTTGTTTGATATACAGGAGACCATCAGCAACATGAGGTTGAGGATGTGGACGATGGAGCTTAGGCTTCTCTGTGGGATTTTTCTCTGATAGGACATGTGACATTGGGACATAGATATAATTAGAATATGATTATTGGAATTGTCGTTTCAATTTTTAAATACTTTTTTATCCAATAAGATATTTTTTTATTATATATATATATATATATATATATATATATATGTTGGGGGTAGAGGGTGTCACATTAAGTGGTATCGGAGCAGGTCGATCCAATCGGCCATGAGTTATTAGTCTACTATGCTTGTTTGGTAGATGAATGATGGAATGAATTGATTGTGAAACTTATTGATATGCTAGGGTGATGATTGATTATGTTTGTTGTTTATTTAATTATGTGTATTTTTTTGTCAAGAATTTGGTTAATAGGCATGATATTGCTTAGATGACACTATTTATGATTATTCTTCTTCATTCTTATGATTGCTTATTTGTTTGATACTTCTTGCTTACGTAAGAAGTAGTGGTTGAGTGATATCGCTTGTGTTGCAAGCATATGTGCGAGTAGTGGTAGACGAGATATTGTGCTAATATTGTAGGAACTATTGAGGCCTTAGATTTGGGTAAGACATTGATTTTTTTTAGTATATTAAGAGTTTACGATTGGTGAAATTTTTGAAAGCTATAGTTGTAGCGATTGAATCCAAGGATGATGTATGTTGAGAATTGGAGATTTGGTATTCTTAAGGATGTCGCCACCCGCCGAAACGGACCTTGGCATTCGCGACGATGGTCGGACTCGTTTTAATAGTTTGAAAAGTGGTGGATTGTTAGAACGACTTATTCTCAAACTGAGACCTTGTCGAACTAACAATTTTATTAAAATGATTCACCAATCCATGTTAATCCCAAGCGGGACCCTCCATGGATTAGTGGTTTTCGCAAAGTAGGGTTCTTGGAGTCGCCACCAACGTTTTACTCAAAACATTGGAAAAAGGGATAAGGCAATTGATTTTCGCAAATCAACCTTGGCCATTACAACCAGAGTTGGGTAAGGGAGTCGGTTACGTGCGGGGAAGGTGTTAGCACCCCACAACGCCCCTTTCGGGTTCCCTATGACGGATTATTTCATAAATAACAGTGTAAAATTACTAAATTACCCCTATTTATTATAAACGATTATAAATTAAATATCTACATGATGACAATATTAAATATGCGACGATCAGAAAGTAATAAAAGAAAGGATTTTAAGAAAAAACCTCTTGAAGCGTGCTTTTATATATCTAAACAGATGTTAGGAGGCTTTTTGGCGCTCCCTCCCTCTACAAGCTCGCTCGCTCCTTCCCTAAAAATTAATCTTTACTATGGAAATCAAAAAGATTTCCCTTCGACTAGTCCGAATTCTCAAGCTAAATGCTCAGAACTCAAGAACTTCGTCGGATCGACTCTCGGAGAGAATTCTAGGGCAGAACACTGCTCAAAAACCCCAGAATACTCAGCAAGAGGGTCCAGAAGTCTGGAAAAAGTGTGGAATGACGTCCAAATGACGTCCTATTTATAAGGATGAGGCGCAGTACGGCCCCTGGGTTCAATACGGCCCGTATTGAGTTTTTGTACTTCAATACGGCCGTATTGAATTCAGTACGGCCGTATTGAAATACAGAAACTTCAATACGGCCGTATTGGTTTCAGTACGGCCGTATTGTAGTACAAAATGTGCAGTACGGCCGTACTGAACTCCAAGGAGGCCGTATTGAGCTCCAAACCTCCCACTTTCTTATTTTTGGCTACTCTAAGACCTCTAAACCTACAGATAGTCATCCTATGGTCTTCTGGGAGTCCTTCTGGCTGACTTTCCTTTGATCTTTGAGAGTCTTCGAGTCTTATTTCCGACCCGGACAATTTTAGGGGTCTACAAAGGAGAGATTGAAGTGTTGATGATTTCTAGAGTTTAATGGTTGCATGTTGACCTTTTATGGTTTAGGTAGCATGTGAAATTTATTTTCTAAGCCTTTTGTACTGAATATGTGAGTTGTTTGGTTTAGATTTGTAGTGGGAAACTTTGATATGAATTTGAGGTGGAAATGAGTAAGTTTAGAAGGATTGAGGTATTTTGTGGCCTAGATGTTGATGTGTTATTGTGTAGGGGATGTTTGCACTCAATTTATAGCTACTTTGGTGATCAAAGGTCTAGTTGTAAGCGTTGAATATATCTGTGGTGATTTTTGAATTTTTAGCTAAGATGATCCTTTTAAAATCTCATGTCTCCCTAAGAGTTGTAGCTTATTCACTTAGCTTTCTTTGGTGATAGGTTGAGATCATGTGGATGAGTAGAACTCTCTATGTGTTGTTTTCTTTGATAGTTGTTGAAAGGAGAAGTAGGTTGTAATAATGTTTTCGGGTTAGTAGCCAATGCAAGGATAAGAATTGATTTTGTTAAGATGTTTTGGGGTGTTTTCATGTGGATTGAGAGGTTGTTTAAGGTTGTATGATGCTATGTGGTAAAGGTTGTTCATGTACATGCTTATGGATGGTATATATGAAGGTTTAAAGTAGGTATTCTAATATGATTTAATATGCATGTATGTTGATATGTGGATAGATGACCTTAGGGATCAATTGGTGAATGTCGTGTGGTTAGTGAGATTGATCTTAGGGTGTGATATGATCATATTGTAGTTGAGGGTGGAGATATATCCAAGACGGTTGTATGTTAAGTTATCTAAGTATAACTATTTTATTTTATCTTATCTTATTTTATTTTATTTTTTTGATTGTATGAGATAAGTTTTCTAGTTCCTGTAAATTCCAGTTGAGGTAAACATGGATCTGTCTCAGGTAGAAGTTGTGTTTAAGTGGGGAGATATCTAAGCCAGTTAGTGAGGATAAGAGTTTTATGAGGTTAGCATATTATTATTGGAAATTTATTGAAGGAATTTCTAAGATAGCATTGCCCTTAACTACATTCACTAGGAGGAGTATTGTCTTTATGTGGGATAGTAAGTATGAGAGTAGTTCCAACTCTTAAGGCAAGATTGACTAGTGTTAATATTATTGGATTTTAGTAAGCCTTTTGTGGTATATAGTAGTACTTATAAGATGAATTTGGATGCATTGTTGATGCAAGAAGGAAAGGTAGTAGCTTATGTTTCTAGGCAATTGAAAATTCGTGAGAGGAACTACCTTATCTATGAGTTAGTGGTTATGATATTACATTAAGATTTGGAGACACTACCTATATGATTCTAAGCTTAAGGTATTTAGTGATTGTAAGAGTCTTAAATATCTTTTGACCAAAGTAGATAGTTGGAATTTCTTAAGGACTAGGATTTTAGTCTCAAGGTAAAGGCAATGTGGTGACAGATGCCTTGAGTAGGATGATCTTTCATCTATCGTTTTGATGATTTAAAGGTTAAATTTGATTGAAGAGTTTAGAGATTTAAGCTTGATTTGTGAGCTTACCCTTAGAAGCATTGAATTGAGTATGTCGAAGGTGACTAGTAAATTAATGGATGAGATTAGAGGAGCCTAAGAGTTAGATCATTTCTTAGTGAACCAAGTGGAGAGGATTGGTAAGGGTATAAATAACCCTTTTTGAGTGGAAGTTGATGGTGTTTTGTGGTTTCAGGATAGAATCTATGTGCCTAATAATCCCGAATTAAGGAAGATGATCTTAGAAGAAGGCAATAAGAGTACTCTTAGTATTCACTTAGGAGCTATTAAGATGGATTAGGACCTTAGAAGGATGTATGAGAGTGGTGTAGCGGAAGCGTGGTGGTCTAAGGTGAAGAAAGGAGTAGAGGAAGTTGGTGATTCGTGTGTAGTATTCCAAAAGTCTAAGGTGGAACATTAGAAAGTCAAATGCAGGAGACATATCCATTTTTATTTGCTTCAGGCAATTTCGGGGACGAAATTTTTAAAAGGAGGGGAGAATTGTAACACCCCGAATTTTTCTACTAGTACTACAAATAATTAATATTTATTTTTGTATTTATGAAGATTATTTCCTTATAATTATTTTGATTAATTAAACGGGTTTGATTGAAGTTTTAAATGTTTTTAATAATAATCATTTATGAAAATTATTTTGTATAATATTATTAATTATGATATTTTGTTATAATTATTATTTGAAGAAAATCATGTTTTAAATTGTATTGATATTTTATTTTAATTTGATATATATATACTTTGGGGATGCGCCGTTCCAGATGTGGTTTTACAAAACAAAGTGTTGACTCAGAACGGGCCGTTCTGGTTTTGGAACGGGCCGTTCTGGGAGAGGCTTTTGTACATGTTCTATGTGCCCAGAACGGGCAGTTCCGGATTCGGAACAGGCCCTTTTGGCTAAATCCTGATGCCTATAAATGCGTTCCTGCACTCCAGAAAAACACATTTTTTTACTTTTGACCTTTTTCTTCTAAACTTTCTGGAGACCAAGGGGAACCCGGAGGAGATCCTGCTTCAATTTCAACCCCTATTTATCGAGGTAAGGGGGGAGTGAGAAACCTCGCTCTGGGTGTGGGAATGTATGCTGGGTAGTGGGATTGGCCCCCAATCCTGTGTTTGTTGTATGTCATATTTTTCTTGTATGTTCCAATTACTTAATTAATATGCGTGTATGAATAGAAACTTTGTTTAGGCTATGATTGTGGAATTTGGTGCTCCTATGGGTTCCTACGGGTAACCCTAAGGGAGTGCATTGGTGCTTGTATGAGTAAATTAATTGTGATAATAATTATATATGTGAATGGTCTTATTTTAAATGTTTATTGCATAAATTGGAACACTCTATGGGTTCTTGAGAGAACCCTATGAGCAGCAAGCAAAATAGGAATATTTTTGTTTTACCTTCTGATTGTTCTATTGTACTCCTTGTTGTATAAGATGTATAAATGTGTATTTAATTATGCAAATAGATGAGTTTTAATACGAAATAAAGTGCTATGTGAAGATTATGAATGAAATGTGATGATGAAATGTGATGACGAAATGTGATGACGAAATGTGATGATGCGATATGACCATGGGAAATGATAATGTGATATGAGAATGCATAGAGTCTTGATTGACATGCATAATTTGTATAAATGTTTTAAGGGTAAGATATGGAATACACCGCCAGAGAAGGCCCCCTAGTGTAAAAGCTTTGGGGATTAGTCCTTGGGGATAGCTCGGTTTGGAAGTCCCACTCTCGCCCATTGTGTGCATGGGATGTATCTTGCGCGACTTTGCTATCCCGACGAGACTCTGGTAGTATATCCTTCTAGTGAGGGTGCACAGAGGGTGTGACCCGGCATGTACTCCTAGACTACTCTTCGTGTATTGCTAGCGGCAATATGCCATGTGATGTTTTACTAGCGCCACATGCATGATAATATGTAGTCTGTGTCCATGCATGTGCATTCTTATTATTAAATGATGATAAATTACAATTTGTATGACTTGGATGATTGGATAAGCTATTGTTGTTGATTGATCTATGAGGTAATAGTATTATTTGTGTTTGGCTATCCGATGTGCGTTCTTACACCGTGAGCCAGAGTGAGATGTTTCTTACTCCCTTCTTTTGTGTTGTTTCTCTTGTTTGATATACAGGAGACCATCAGCAACATGAGGTTGAGGATGTGAACGATGGAGCTCAGGCTTCTATGTGGGATTTTGCACTGATAGGACATGTGACATCGGGACATAGATAGAATTTAGAATATGATGTTGTTTATGTTTTATTAAAGTATATAGTTTGGAAAATTCAATTTTTATTCTTTGTCATTTTATTTGCTTTTTGTATTAAGTACATGAATGTGAATTCTCTACTCACATGATTATTGGAATTGTCGTTTCAATTTTTAAATATTTTTTTATCCAATAAGATATTTCTTTTTATTATTATTATATGTATATATGTTGGGGTAGAGGGTGTCACAAGTACCCCCTCAGGCCGAGTACCCCCTTAGGCCAAGCACCCCTTTAGGTCGAGTACACCATTAGGCCGAGTACCCCCTCAGGCCAAGTACCCATCAGGCCAATGAATGGGTCGAGTACCCCCTTAGGCCGAGCACCCCTTTAGGCCGAGTACCCCCTCAGGTCGAGTACCCATCAAGCCAATGAATAGGCCGAGTACCCCCTCAGGCCGAGTACCCCCTTAGGCCGAGTACACCATTAGGCCGAGTACCCCCTCGGGCCAATGAACGGGTCGAGTACCCCCTCAGGATGAGTACCCATCAGGCTAATGAATAGGCCGAGTACCCCCCTTAGGCCGAGTACCCCCTTAGGCCGAGCACCCTTTTAGGCCGAGTACCTATCAGGCCAATGAATAGGCCAAGTACCCCTCAAGCCGAGTACCCTCAAGTCAATGAATAGGCCGAACACCCCTTCGACCAAGGGAAAGGCCAAATACCCCTTCGGCCAATAAACAGGCCGAACACCGCATCGGTCAATGAACATGTCGAATTCCCCTTCAGCCAATGAACATGCCGAACACCCCTTCGACCAATGAACATACCGAATACCCCCTCGGTCGATGAACATACCGAATGGGTATTCAACTGTAACGAATTTCCATGAGAAAAAGGAAAGCAGGTATTAATTACATTAAACACATCCACGTTTGCTATAATCAGTGTGCAAAACCTTGTGCACTAGCCCAATAATCCAGAAAGCCCACCAAGCCCAAGAATGTCACTATAAATATGGTATTGATGGGACTGATGGGACAAGTATGATTATTTAATATAATAGCCTTTATTCCTCTATACCGAATACTCACTTAAGCATTGGAGTGCCTTTGTAGGTACCTTCCCCACCATTCAGAGACAGGACTCAGCCAGCATTTGGAACTTAGGAGACTAATCAAGCAGGAGGAGAGAAGGAGTGTTCTCAGCAAGAACACCTATGTTTATCATATATATATATATATATATATATATATATATATATATATAATATAGGTTTAAATATGTTTTAGGATCTCTATAAAATTGATAATTTTGATTTTGGTCCCTTTAAAATTTTTTCTTTGTTTTTCATTCTTCTAAAATTTGTAAACCTTATTTTTGGTTCTCATAAGATGATTAATTTTGATTTTGATTTTGATTCTTGTAAAATATTTTTCTTTAATTTTTATCCCTCTAAACCAACTATTTTTAGTCCCTAATAGTTATTTTAAGATGGATAAATAACATTCATTTTAAGGATCTATAAATTTTTTTGAAAGTGTTAAATATCAATATGATATCAATAATAGTTATAGGTAACACTTAAGATAATTATTTAACCTTTTAATCAATAAAATGTAATTAAAAAATGATCACAAAATAGGGACTATAAACAATAGTTTTAATTTTATAAAGATGTACAGGGACTAAAATCAAAACTTGTTAATTTTATTACGACTAAAAACATATTTAAGCATATAATATAATATTGAATCAATAATTATGAAGTGAAGTTGGAGCAGAAGAGATAACATCTCTTTATGTAACATCCCTGTTTCAAAATACTATTATTATTATTATTATATAGTATTTGATCAATATTATTTTATTATTATAAAGGAATATTATTTTGTACGTTTTATATAATTATTTTGTATGTATTAAATAAGTACTTTTATTAGTATTTTAAATAATTATTTATATATTTTAATAAGGGATAATTTGAGAGATGATAAATTATATATTTTATTATAAAATCTAAAAGGTTGATTTTATATTATATTTTAATATTAAAATTATATTATTATATTTTGGATCATAAATATATTATTATTATTATAGAGGAAAAATATTTAATATAGTATATGTATTTATTTTATTTAATTATTATAGGGAAAAGAGAAGTAGGTTGGAAGAGAAGGAAGATAAGTTGGGTTGACCCAGTCCAATGGATTTTTTTAAGAAAGGGGTCAAGAAGAGTTAACCATGTCTACTTCATTTGCGTTCTGAAGGGTTAGAAAAGAAAGAGAGGAGAAACAGAAAGCTTAGAGGAAAAATGCTCAAGAGGTGCTCTATAACACCCAGTTGTTATTATTTTTTTTACTGATGGCATTTTCGTAATTACTGATGACATTTTTGTAATTTTATAAAGGTATTAGGGGTATTTTTTGTAACTCGGAACGGGCTGTTCCGAAAGTGGAACGGGCCGTTCTGAGCATTAGAAATGAGCTGAATTTAATGTTGCAAAACGGCCTTGGAACGGGCCGTGCTCCCAAGTAGAACCGGTCGTTCTGCTTGGAGAACGGGGCGTTTTCCTTGTAGAACGGGTCGTTCCTGAGGGAGCACGGGCCGTTCTGGTTTTGGAGCGGGCCGTTTTGGTTTTGGAACGGGCCGTTCCAGTTTAAAAATTTGCGTACATTTGAAGGGCCCAGAATGGGCGTTCCGCTTTTGGAACGGGCCGTTCCGGGTTGGATGAGCCAGATTCCTATAAATAGGGGCTAGGGACTGAAGAAAAATTCATAACTTGGAGAAGGAAGTCCTAGAGAGAGAAAGAAGAGAGAGAGAGAAAGAGAGAGAGGAGGGGAAAGAGAAGAGGAGAGAGAGAAAGAGGAATCCATAAAAGGAGGTTCTGCTCTAGTTTCAGTTTCGGTTATTATTTAAGGAGAGAGGTGAAGGTTCTGCCCTAGTTCCGGTCACTTTTTAAGGAAAGAGAGGAAGAGGTTCTGCCCGAGTTCCTATTATCCAGGTACGGGAGAAAAGGGGATTATTTATATGTAGAGTACATGAGGGAATTGGGTAGAGGAAGAATTCTTTAAGATCATGATTAATTTTATAATTATTTATTTGGAGAATTATTAGTTCCATTAAATTATCTGTGTTGAGGTTTATAAATATGCCGAAGTGTAGGAATGATGATCTGGGAGGAAGAATGAATTGTAAGGAAAATGCGGTGAGCTAGATTTTGGAATAATTAGGGATTTTATTGTTTACATTAATTATTCTATTGATTATTATATTAATGATGTTATTGCTATATTACTTATTAAGAATGAATGATATTGATGTGAATTTCTTGAGGGGTATGTAAACCCTACTTTGTTGAGCTTATCTGTTATGTATGTGATGAGATGAGATGTTGTATGGATGTGATTATGATTGTGATTGTGGTGCCTCACATCGATGACTAGGGATGGCACGGCCCCTGGGTAAGTGGTGCTACAGGGAGGACATGACCCTAGCATGGTGTGGGATGAGTAAGACAGTTAACACCACCACTTATGTCGCTTATGGCAGCCCTGGCATAGGGTTAATTGCAAGAGATTGTATTGATTGTAATGTGATTGTGGTTCCTGACACCAAATGACTAGGGATGGCACAGCCCCTGGGTAAGTGATACTACAGGGAGGGCGTGACCCTGGTCTGGTGTGGGTTGAGTGAGGCAATTAACCTGTATCACTTATGTCAGATGTGGCGAGGTCTTGGCATAGTGTTAATTGTGAGATTGACATGAATTATGGATGTGAAAATGATGAATGATTGATATATATATATCTATATATGCTTGTATATATTTTATTAAATAATGAGTTATGATGAGATTATATTGTGATGTGTTTGTATGTACTTCGCATATAGATATTTTTCTTTTCTCACCGTATAAATTGTGGATATTTTAGGTGAAGAAGATCCAGCTACGAGTGGCATCTAGAATGCCAACAGTTAAATTCTGGGAATGCTCTGATAGTGTGACATCGGGGCAGAGGATTTCTAGGATAGAATATTTATATGGATTTGGTATTGTAATGAATGTAATTTCTTTGAAAATCTGTAAACTCTTAAATTTTACCTTTCAAGTTTTATTTTTCAGTCATTTGAGAAAGAACAGTTATAAAGTTTTATGTAAACCCTTTTACCAACTTTGATTAAGTTTATTCTTCTTAATTTTACTATATTATTTCGATGTATGTGTTGGGGTAGTAAGGGTGTCACATGCTCAGAAACAACCTCAAATTGCTTCAGGATTATTTTGTTTAATGCAACCAGGTACGGGAAAAAGAGATTATTTATATGCAAAGTCACATGTGGGAATTGGGTAGAGGAGGAATCTCGTAGGATTATGGATAATTTTATAATTATTTCTATTTGAAGAATGAATGATCCCATTAAATTTTGCATGTATTGAGGAGTAAGAATATGCAAACAATTTGTAAAAAAATGATGATCTGGGAGAGATAATGAACTTGTAGAAAAGTGTTTGTGAGTTAGGTTTTGAAAAAATTGGAATTTTACTATTTGAGTTAAGATTCTATAAAATTGATAATTCAATCAGACTTTATATTGATTTATAATTATGGTTGTTATATTATTTGGTAAAATTGATGATCTAGATGATGATTGGATTTATTGGAATGTGGTCTGTAAGTTAGGATTCTTGTAAATTGATGAGCACTCTTAATTATATGAATTGATAAGTAATTGGAAGATTTTACTTATGGATGTACCTTAGTATTTTTGTAATATCTTTCTATGTGATTAACCAAATAAATTTTCGTTTGTTGGGTTAGAAAGTAGACACTTGGAGCTATAATTTACACTCTAGAATCGTGTAAAAATGTTAAGAATTGATTGATTTATGCAAGTTATAAGTTCAGTCTCCATTCTAGTGCGTGAAATATTAAGTTTTGTGTTGTCAGTCATGCGAGGTGACCTTAAAGACATTTTTAGGCTTCGTGTTCGTCACTAAAGTAGTAGCTTTGGGTGTTAGCTTTCTAATGGCTTTGGAATCACTAAAAAATGATGTGTATAAATCAAGTTATGGTCAAAATAGTGAGTAGAGGTCAAGCTGTCAGGATTTACGGTACCCGACGTGGATATTCTACTTTAGTTTGCATTTTTGACGTTTTGGGACTCCCTTTCTGGCATGTTTGTGATATTTTAGGATTTTTTAGTGATGTTTTATAATACTTATGATATGATCGAATGAATTTAATGTGGGATTGTGAAATATGGTATTATATTGATGGATTTTGATGATGGTTGTGATTCGTATGATGTCCAATAATGACTATTGTATGAAGAGGTATAAATGATGTGTGTTGGATGGAATGTAAATTAATTGTGAATTAAATATTGATGTGTGTGAGGAGATTGTGCAAGATATCTGTATGACTTATTATGGAAATGTTGGTTGTACATGTGATGTGGAATTGAATTGTGGACTGTGGTGTGATGTCTTGACACAAATGTATGTGTAGCACGATGTTGGGCATGTGATGCAACAGCAATGACGTTAGCATGACATAGTACAAAATGTGTGGCAATTAGCACAGATATATGTGTGGCATGACGTTGAGCGTGTGATGCGACAGTAGTGGCGTGATCATGACATAGTGTGAAATATGTGGCAATTAGTACAGATGTATATGTGGCACGACGTTGGGCGTGTAATGCGACAATGGTGGTGTGAGCATGACATGGTGCTAATTATGTGATATGGTGGATATGGATGATTTGTGTATCTGTGTGATTTGGGATGTGATGATAGAATATATTGACTTAATATTGGTGAAATTTAACATGTATGAATGTTGGAAAAACTGTAATTGTATAATATGTGGCATTGAAACTATTTGTGGAGATTTCTAGTATGTTTCACATAAAAATGTTTTCTTTTCTCACCATACATCTTGTGATTTTTTTAGGTGAGGAAGATCCGGACATGAGTGACATTCAATGTGTCAATAGTTGAGTCATGAGATTGTTCTGATAATGTGACATTAGGGTAAAGAGTTTTAGATTATTCATTTTACTGTAATTGGATCTTATATGTCTTTGATAGTTGAGTTTACAAACTTATATTTTCTAATTTTTATTTAAAATTATTTAGACAGTTGAAAGTATTTTGGTATGTGGACCATTTTACTCGTATTGAAGGAGTTATTCTTTATTATTATATTATATTATATGTTAGGGTAGAATGAGTGTCATACTTTATCTAAAAGGGGCCATAATTATTAGTTGTAGATGAAGGAATCTATTAAAATCTGGTTAGTTAGTTATAATGTAACTAAACTTCTAGGAATTTATGTTAAATTGGAACTAGTGTAATCATTTTTAAAAATAAAAATAAATATTCAAGTATTTGTGTCTATAAATAGGAACCACACTTTCATGCAATCAAAACGGAGGAAAACTTAAAAGTTCAAAAATTTTATCAATAGTGAGAGATTTTATTGCAATATTTTACATGAGTATACTTGTTGTTTTGAGACAAATCAACAATCTACTTCTCCACACTTCTTTTATTGCTAAAACTTTTAACTAGAGGAAGAGACATTTATCATTATTTTAAAAGATAAATATTCCGGCTAGTCACTACAAATCAATAATTAAAATCTCTCCATGGAGTAGGAGTAAAAAATAATAATATTAATAATAATAATAATAATAATAAAATAAATAAATAGGAATAATAATATTATATATATATATATATATATATAAAGAAGTATATATTTATGATTATAGTTTAGTTACTTAATTATCTATTTGATTTATATGATTGATATTCTCACTTCCTTTTGTATTTTTGTCTTTTTGGATTATTTTTTGTTTATTTTAAAAAATATTATAAATTGATATATAGATGAATTCACTCAATGTTGGATCTTTCACCACTTTGGTACACGCCATTTTTCCTAGTACGAAATGGACAATTGATGTACAAAGTAATATAGTCACCTTCCATGGAAAAGATTCCTCAACAATAATACTATCAAACAATACTTCACTAATCTTTCTCGATGATCCTATTACACTACTAGAAAATTGCAAAATAGCGACCAAAATTTATCAGTCGCTATTAAGCGATTGGTTTAGCGACCGATTCTAAATAATCAAAATAGCGACAGATTTAGCGACCAAAATAAGTCGTCGCTAGAAAATTGGTCGCTATTTTGGTCGCTGGCTACTAAATTGTAAAAAACGTTGCGACCGAATTAAATTCGATCGCTAAATAAGAAGTTTTGATTTTTTTTTAGCGAAGAAATTGAATTCGGTCGCTAAATATTAGTTAAATTTAGCGACAGAATTGAATTCGGTTGCTAGATAAGAAATTTTGATTTTTTAGCGACTGAATTCAATTCAGTCACTAAATATTAGTTAAAATTAGTGACGGAATTGAATTTGGTCGCTAAATTAGAAATTTTGATTTTTTTAGCGATAGAATTCTATTTGGTCGCTAAATATTAGTTAAAAAATAACGACGAAATTGAATTCAGTCACTAAATATTAGTTAAAATTAGCAACGAAATTTAATTCAGTCGCTAAATATTAGTTAAAATTAGTGACAGAATTGAATTCGGTCGCTAAATAAAACTTAAAAAAATTTATGAATTGCTTAAAAGTGATGATAATATTGTTGTTGAGTATCAATCTCATTTTCTTTTTTATAAGAGCAAGACATTAATTTATAATAAAAAAATATTTATATGCACTCCTACATAATTAATACCAATAGTTATTTATGTGAAAAAATATTTAGTGATTTTTTTTTACGATTGGATTCTTAGGCATTTTTTTAATTAGAGTATATGAATTTTTTTAAATTTTTATTTATTTTGATCCATATTTATAATATATATTTTTAACTTATGATAACTTTATTTTTAAATAAATTTTTATATTTAAATTTTATTGATAGAAAAGATGTAATATCTTAAGGAAAAAAAGAATTATAACATCCTTTCTCTTTCTAATAGGAAGAATACAAATGTATTTTCTTAACTATTAGTGTTTCTTTACTGGTGTGTGATAAAATTGATTGTTTTAAATTATTTTAAATTATTTAATTAGAATCTTATTAATAATTTACTATATGATTTTGATATTTTTGTATAACTAATATCTGGTTTTAAACTTGATATGAAAATATTATGATATAACTAGATAAGATTTTAAATTAGTATTTTATAATGGTTGATAATTAGAAAATAAAACAAAGATAAATACTTTTTTTTAATTTTGTATCTTAGATTTAAGATGAATAAATATATTAAGTTAATTAGTAATTTATTTAAAATGTCAAAATTTAATTTATAAAAATAATATTTTAAAAGAGAAGGGTTATAATAACATTGATGTAACTTTTACTAAGTATTACATCGCACAATAACTTTATATTAAATGTGAATTTTATAAATTCAACTGTTAGATTGAAAGTTTTTTACACTTAGATCATATATACAAAATTTTATATGAATTCAAGATGATTTGATACTTCATTCTTGTAAAACAAAATTGATGTAATATATACATTTCAAATAAAATATGAGCACTTTAATTACTTTCAACTTGTTGTTCAATTTTAACAAAACTTGATATAAACATATAAAGTGATATGAACTTTCAATCTAACAGTTGAATTTATAAAATTCACATTTAATATAAAGTTATTGAGCGGTGTAATACTTAGTAAAAGTTATACCAGTATTATTATAACCCTTCTCATTTTAAAATATATAAATTATTACTTAAACTTTTAAATTTATAATAAATAATTTAAATTGTATCATAAAATTAATTTTAAATAGAAATAAGTAGATTGTTAATTATAAAAGTAAGTATATATATAAATAGAGATTAATTAAATATAATATAATTGTGTAATTAAGGACAAAACATGCTAAAAAGTTAAGTATTGTGAAATAAAATTCTTAAGAGGCCAAATATGAGTGGTTCGTAGCGACCAAATTTGCGACGTCTATAAAATTTAATAAAATAAAAAATAAATATTTAGCGACCGATTTATTCGGTCACTAATTTGGTCCCATACACTTCAACAAACAAAATCATTGCAACCATTTTGCGACCAAAATTTTTCCGTCGCTAAACAGCTTAGCGACCAGGGTTTTAGCAACTGATTAAATTCAGTCGCTAAGGTAAATAGCGACCGATTTTAGTAATTTAGCGACCGATTTTGGTGGTTACTAAATTGCATATTTTTTGTAGTTTACCATCACTTTTACTCTTACTCCAACAAACCACATTAATTCACTATATAATATATGATATCTATTATTGTAAAAATAAAATAAAAAATATGAAGGGGCTTTGTGAAATATAATTAAATAAAAAAAATATTTCCTTCTTTTGTAAGGAGTTGGTAAAAATGCTAGTAAATATGACTTGTAATTATATTTATGAGTAATGAATAAACTTATCTTTAATGTGTCTCTAATTACTTTGGGTGTTATAGGTTGTGATAATTTCTTAATTTTTTTATTTCTTTATTTATTTTTATAAATTGATAATTATAAGTCATACTTACCAATAATAAATAGGTGTTACAATAATAATAGTTATCATTATAGTATTAGAATAACACCTTATGAAGCCTTTTTATGGTAGAAGGTGTAAGACACCTTTGTGTTGGGTAGAACCTAGAGAAAGCTCCTTATTTGGACTTGAGTTAGTCCAACAAACAACAAAAAAGTTGAAAGTGATTCAAGATAAGATGAGAGCAATCCTAGAGTAGGCAAAAGAGTTACCATGATAAAAAGAGAAAAGGATCTTGAGTTTAAAGAGGAAGATTATGTATTCCTTAAGGTTAATCCTTGGACTGGTACTTCCATAACACTAAAATCTCGTAAATTTACTTCTAAATTCATTGGTCTTTACCAAATCTTTAAGAGGATTGGTGAAGTAGCCTATCAAATAGCCTTATCCCTGTCTCTTTCTAACTTGCATAATATCTTTCATGTCTCTCAATTTTGTAAGTATGTACTTCACGACCCTTCTCATATTCTTGAATTTGAGAACATTTAGCTGAAGGAGAATCTTTCTTATGGAACAATTCCTTTAAGGACTGAGGATAAAAGAGTAAAACAGCTAAAAGGAAAAGACACCCCTTTAGTTAATGTTATCTTGGGAGGGAACACAGAGGAAAGTGTCACTAGAGTTAGAAAGCCAAATGTGTGAATCATACCCAAACTTATTTACTTCAGGTAATTTTGGGACGAAATTTCAAAAAGAAGGAAAAAGTTATAACATCCCATTCTTTTATAATAAATCAAATGATATATTTTTTATAAATTAATTGGGGGTTATAATTATAATTAAGTTGAGTGATATTTTATGAAAATATTAGTAGTTATTATTTACTTGCTTATTTTTAAAATAGTGAGGAATGATTATTGGGCTTTTGCTGACAAGTCGTGTATAGAATAGGGCTAACATTCCTTTATAAACACGTTAGTAGATTAGGACTGTCTCTGTAACACCCCGAATTTTTCTACTAATACTACGAATAATTATTATTTATTTTTGTATTTATGAAGATTATTTCCATATAATTATTTTGATTAATTAAATGGGTTTGATTGAATTTTTAAAGGTTTTTAATAATAATCATTTATGAAAATTATTTTGTATATTATTATTAATTATGATATTTTGCTATAATTATTATTTGAAGAAAATCATGTTTTAAATTGTATTGATATTTTATTTTAATTTGATATATATATATATGTGTGTGTGTGTGTGTGTGTTATTTATTTATTTATTAATTAGTAATTCTGGATTTTCATAGCCCCGGAACGGGCCATTCCACTTTGGGAACGGGTCGTTCTAACTCAAGTATGCATGGGTAAAATTTCAACACAGAACGGGTCGTTCCACATTGGAAATGGGTCGTTCCGGATGTGGTTTTAAAGAACAAAGTATTGACTCAGAACGGGCCGTTCTGGTTTTGGAACGAGCCATTTTTGGAGAGGCTTTTGTATATGTTCTATGTGCCCAGAACGGGCCGTTCCGGATTCGTAACGGGCCGTTCTGGCCAAATCCTGATGCCTATAAATGCGTTCCGGCACTCCAGAAAAGCGCATTTTTTCACTTTTGACCATTTTCTTCTACACTTTCTGGAGACCAAGGGGAACCCGGAGGAGGAGATCCTGCTTCAGTTTCAACCCCTGTTTATCGAGGTAAAGGGGGAGTGAGAAACCTTGCTCTGGGTGTGGGATTGTATGTTGGGTAGTGGGATTGGCCCCCAATCCTGTGTTTGTTGCATGTCATATTTTTCTTGTATGTTCCAATTACTTAATTAATATGCGTGTATGAATAGAAACTTTGTTTAGGCTATGATTGTGGAATTTGGTGCTCCTATGGGTTCCTACGGGTAACCCTAAGGGTGTGCATTGGTGCTTGTATGAGTAAATTTAATTGTGATAATAATTATATACGTGAATTGTCTTATTTTAAATGCTTATTGCATAAATTAGAATGCTCTGTGGGTTCTTGAGAGAACCCTATGAGCAGCAGGCAAAATAGGAATATTTCTATTTTGCCTTCTGTCTATTCCGTTATATTCCCTATTGAAAGAGATGTGTGAATATGTGTTTGGTTTTGCAAATGGGTGAGTGTTGTTGTGAATTAAAATGCTTATGAATGCCTTGAAATTTCGAAAATTACGTAACCATGATGCGAAACGTGAATATGAAATATGAGAAGCAAGAATAACGATAATGTTACATTGTAGACCCCTAAAATTGTCCGGGTCGGAAATAAAGCTCAAAGACTCTCGAAGACCGAAGGAAAGTCAGCCGGAAGGACTCCTGGAAGACCCTAGGATGATTCTTTGTAGGTCTAGAAGTCTTAGAGTAGCTTAGAATAAGGGTGTGCGAGGATTGGAGCTCAATACACCTTCCCAGAGGTTCAGTACGGCCGTACTGAGCCATTTGAACTGCAATACGGCCGTAGTGAACTCAATACGGCCGTACTGAAGTTTTTGAACTTCAGTACGGCCGTACCAAATTCAATACGGCCGTCTTGTAGTTCAAAAAACTTCAGTACGGGCCGTAGTGAAATCAATACGGCCGTACTGAAGTTTTTGAACTTCAGTACGGCCTACCAAATTCAATACGGCCATACTGTAGTTCAAAAACCCAGTACGGGCCGTATTGACCTCCCAGGCCGTATTGCGCCTCAATCCTATAAATAGGACGTCATTGGCACGTCCTCCCACACTTTTTACACATTCCTCAACCCTCCTGCTGAGTATTCTTGGGTTTTTGAGCTATTCTCTGCCCTAGATATCTCTCCGGGAGCCGATCCGACGAAGTTCTTGAGTCATGAGCCATTAGCTTGAGATTCGAACAAGTCGAAGGGAAATCTCTTTGATTTCCATAGTAAAAATTATCTTTAGGGGAAAGGAGCGAACGGACGTGTAGTGGAAAGGAGCGCCAAAAAGCCTCCTAAACTTCGTTTTGAATATATAAAAGCACGCTTCAAAGGTTTATTCCCAAAAAAAAAAAAAAAAAAAAAAAAAAGATTATTTATCCAAACCAAGCAATATCATGCATCATCTTAGGAACATCCTGAAAACATGATAATGCTTAGTTGAAAAAAATACAATGCATGCATATTCAACGCCATCATCTCATATCATGCATTCTTATCGTAGATCATGGAGGGATCTAGGGGAATGCAAGGGCAGTTGAAGAAAGTGGACTTCTTATTATACCGTGCTGAGAGGTTGGATCACCTCTGTTCTTTGATGCCACGTGAGGCTCGTGTTGAGTTCGAGAAATCATATGGACGAGTCCTCGATTTGATGAAGATATGTGTGGATCCGGCCTTTCTGAGAGCATTGGTTCACTTTTGGAGTCCCGATCTGCATTGCTTCGAGTTCCCCCAGTTTGACTTAGTTCCTACTCTCGAGGAGTACGAGCTCATGCTGCGATGGCCCAAATCAGCAGGGGTCTATGTCTTTCATGGTAATTATGTGGTCGTGGAGAGGATCGCTACTCAAGTCAAACTACCATCACGATCATCTGTCTTAGTGGGGAACGGCAGTATCAAAGGTTGGAAGCTCGCTATGATCGAGGATCACCTTTCTTCCTTAGCTGGTGAGGGAGATTGGTCAGCTTTCAACAAGACTCTAGCGTTAGCTGTGTTTGGGACAATCCTATTCCCCTTTCACGCTAACACAGTGGACCATGCCGCTATGGATGCTTTCTTCGCATGGGACGTGCACATGAAGAGTCCCGTGCCTGCCATTCTTGCCGACACCTTGCTTTCTGTCAACATGTCTCAGCAGAAGCAAGGGAAGATTATCCGATGTTGCACCTCCTTATTATATGTGTGGAGCATCACACACTTCTATGCCTCTAGTCACATGGGGACTTTGCCCGATCCGTTGAGGAATTTTTCAAAGATCCCCGTATGCCGCCGTTATGCTTCCGAATGGAAGGAAGAGATGGAACAGTGGAGCATTGAGCACTTCACATGGGTTTGTCCTTGGTTCCGTCCGAGCAATGTATTGATGAGATGCGGCAGTTACCCAAGCATACCCTTGATGGGCCTCAGAGGTTGCATAGCTTATTCACCTAGATTGGCTATGAGACAACTTATGAGGACTCAGATTGTTCCTACCAAAGAGGAGCTTGGAGGATTGTGTTTCTCCTTTGATTCCGAGCATCAGAGGGACATGCACGCTGTCATTAGAGCATGGGAGAGACCAATCTACGAGGAAGATCGAGAGCTTGGAAAGCCTCGGGTATCCGTCTCCACCGACTACGAGATTTGGAGGAGCGAGAGGGGGGTGCCCCAACCATCCACCTCTTGCGCAACCGCAGTCACAAGGAGAGTGCTACAAGAACAAGTCGATGCCTTGACCAAGAAGCTGGAAATCATGGGAGTTCAGATGAGAGTTCTTGAAGAGAAAAACGAAGAATCCAGTTTCGCCATTGACGGTCTACAAAGGCAGTGCAAGAAAAAAGACCATGAGATAGAGCGGCTCAAGGACGAGTGTGCTAACCTTAATGAGAAGGCTACTCGGGCATCCAAAATGCCAAAGGTCGAACCGAGTAGTCAACTCCGAGATGTTGACGCAAAGATAACACCTTGAAGCCGAGTACGCAAGGTAGGCACAGTTGATCAAGTACATGCAGGATGACTTACTCTTGACTCGATCCGATGCGCAGCAATGGCGGGAAGTTGCTCAACAACAAACCGCAAGCCTTTCCGATTTTCGCAAGAAGGAAAAGGAAGGACTAGCACATATGACTAAGCTCCAAGAGGAGAAGGATCGAGCCGAAGACGAGCTTAATGAGCTGCAAGCCATGATCAACTACCACATTCAAAAGGCGAAGGACGCTCAAAAGATTAGTGATGATATGAGCCAAGCAGTCCATACGCAAGTTGAGGCAATGGCCCGTCATGTAGAGGAAGCCGAAGATGAATGGAGAAGAAACATGAACCCGCCTGTGGGTTTCTATCGGCTCTTCTCATTTTGTAAAAAATTGCTTCAAAGCATTGTATAACAAGTTGTACACTTTCCTTGATTAATAAATTGAATTTTTGAGATCTATGGAATCTTTCAATTGCCTTTGCATTTCATAGTCATTCATTCGCATACATCCCTCCTAGTAATTCATTAATAAACATTAATAAAAAGAAAGAATTAACCGATGCGTATGTTCAGAATGGATCGCACGCCGTTTGTTATTAAGTGTAAGCCAACAACCGCGCCAAGCGAACGCACATCAACTCCGTTGTTGGTAATCAAGACGAATAAAGGGGAAGGTCTGACACCGTTAAGGATCACTACTCCAAGACCTTTTCCCTACGAATCGAATAAGGCTGTGCCATGGATATACGACATCCATTCTTCTGTCGATAGCGATATCTCTAACATCGCTGGACTTGGGGGCATGACTAGGAGTGGCAGGATCTACACTCCCGAAGATCTTCATGATAAAGCTCCCAAGAATAAAGGAAAAGAAAAAGAAAAAGAAAAAAAAACGAGGAAAATAAAGAATCCGAGGATAAAGATCAAAGGACGAAGAGGAACCAAGATCCTTCTCGACGTTCTTTAAGCCAGATCTTTAGGAAGGTCGGTTCACAAGCGTCAAGGCCGGTCGTCGTCATCAAGTGCTCTTCTCCTTCCGATAGGGATGTATAGACCTGATGACTGTTAGAGATTACTCCTCGGGGACAGCCCGACCCCCGAGCCTCGATAGGGCACATGTTTCCGCTAGAATTATAATAAAATCATTCTTTATTAGTTCTTATTGCTTCTTTTCTTGCTTGCAATAAATTTCTAGACCACATTATTTTAACCCTGTTTGAATAAGCATGAATGAGGTTAAAATCGTCTTAATAACAATAAACCCGCATCATTTTTATGTGGAAGTGTGTATGACAACTTGGAGCACCATTCCTTGGCCTCGACAAGTGCCATCATGGATAAAAAAAGAAATCTTTTAAAAACAAAAATCATAAAAACAAAAAAAGCTCGGCAGGAAACCCAAAAAGGGGGCTGCGCAAAAATAAGAGCAAAGAACCCGCTAGGAATCCCACGAAAGGGTGACCTAGGCAAAAATTAGGGTTGCAAAAACGAACAAAAACAAAGGTCCGCTGAGACGCCACAAAGGGGTGTTTTAGGCAAAAATAAGGACTATCAAAAAAACAAAAGAAATCCATGATGGTACCATGAGCTGAATCCAAAAAGAAAGGTTCAAGGGAAACTATCTAAGTTGTCGAATCACAACGTCAATAACAAGACTTTCTTAACTTCATAAGTGTTTAATCAAACAAGCCTAAACACATGAGCCTACCTCGGCCAGCCATTCTTACAAAAACCATTTTCAAAACAATAATAATCCCCTCTAAAACACAAACTTTTGAACAAAAATATCTTTCCTTTCTTTTCTCTTGTCCCGAACGATTTTAGAATAATCTAGTGGAAACATGGAGATATAGTGGTCAATAGGAGGGTTGACACGTCTTCTAAAGGAAGGGAACGATCACTGGGTTGATGACACCAATCTCGATATAACACGCATCAT
The DNA here is from genome assembly GCF_000230855.2 of Cajanus cajan. Lineage (NCBI taxonomy): Eukaryota > Viridiplantae > Streptophyta > Magnoliopsida > Fabales > Fabaceae > Cajanus > Cajanus cajan. The sequence continues at coordinate 30,720,380 of NC_138524.1, read as the reverse complement.
TCCTCGGTTACAGAAATCGGCAGCGCACAGCCCGTCTAAGAGGAATGGCAAAATCCAAGCAAAGAAACGCATCGGTTAATTCTTTTGAAAAATAAATCAAATAGAATTAGGTGCATCATACCGCATACATGCATACAGATGATAGGTGTACTGGAAGATCACTTATTCTCTGTTTATTGAAAAAACAAACAAAAAACAAAAAAACAAAAAAAAAACATATAAACTTCAGAAAAAACAAAGCGCCCGTACCATGTTCAGTACACCCGTACTAAAATTAGGGTTATGAACAAATTTTCAACTCAAATACGGGCGTACTGAAATGAATACGGCAGCATTGGCCATAACGTCCACACCAATACGGGCGTATTGAATTTGGTACGGCCGTACTGAAGTTCAGGCCGTATTGATTTCACTACGGCGTATTGTAGTTCAAATGGCTCAGTACGGCCGTACTGAACCTCTGGGAAGGTGTATTGAGCTCCAATCCTCGCACACCCTTATTCTAAGCTACTCTAAGACTTCTAGACCTACAAAGAATCATCCTAGGGTCTTCCAGGAGTCCTTCCGGCTGACTTTCCTTCGGTCTTCGAGAGTCTTTGAGCTTTATTTCCGACCCGGACAATTTTAGGGGTCTACAAACATGAAATATGATGATGTGTTAATGCATAGAGTCTTGTTTGACATGCATCATTTGCATAAATGTTTTAAGGGTACGATATGGAATACACCGCCAAAGAAGGCCCCCTAGTGTAAAAGCTTTGGGGATTAGTCCTTGGGGATAGCTCGGTTTCGAAGTCCCAGTCTCGCCCATTGTGTGCATGGGATGTATCTTGCGCGGCTTAGCTATCCTGACGAGACTCTAGTAGTATATCCTTCTAGTGAGAGTGCGCAGAGGGTGTGACCCGACATGTACTCCTAGACTACTCTTCGAGTATTGCTAGCGGCAATATGCCATGTGATATTTTACTGGCGCCACATGCATTATAATATGTAGTTCGTGTCCATGCATGTGCATTCTTATTATTAAATGATGATAAATTACTATTTGTATGACTTGGATGATTGGATAAGCTATTGTTGTTAATTGATCTATGAGGTAACTGTATTGTTTTTGTTTGGCTATCCGGTGTGCGTTCCTACACTGTGAGCCAGAGTGAGATGTTTCTCACTCCCTTCTTTTGTGTTGTTTCTCTTGTTTGATATACAGGATACCATCAACAGCATGAGACTGAGGATGTGGACGATGGAGCTTAGGCTTCTATGTGGGATTTTGCTCTGATAGGACATGTGACATCGGGACATAGATAGAATTAGAATATGATGTTTTTTATGTTTCATTAAAGTATATATTTTTAAAAATTCAATTTTTATTCTTTGTAATTTTATTTTCTATTTGGATTAAGTGCATGAATGTGAATTCTCTACTCACATCATTATTGGAATTGTCGTTTCAAATTTAAATATCTTTTTTATCCAATAAGATATTTCTTTTTATTATTATATATATATATGTTGGGATAGAGGGTGTCACATTTAGTGGTATCAGAGCCTGGTTGGTTCAAACCGGACGTGTGTGTTATGTGCTTATCACGACTCTGTTGTGTACTCTGACTGTGTCTTGTTTGTTGTGTACTTTGATGATGTTTTGCTTTGATGATGATGATGTTCTTCTTGTTTTTATATTGTTGAGTTTGATATTGTTAAGTTATTTTGTAATTAGAGGAATGATAGTCATGATAGTGTTAGCTAATACCATTATGACTGCTCTTATTCATTCTTATGATTGCTTATTTGTTTGATACTTCTTGCTTACGTAAGAAGTAGTGGTTGAGTGATATCGCTTGTGTTGGAAGCATATGTGCGAGTAGTGGTAGACGAGATATTGTGCTAATATTGTAGGAACTATTGAGGCCTTAGATTTGGGTAAGACACTAATTTTTTCTTGTGTATTAAGAGTTTACGATTGGTGGAATTTTTGAATGCTATAGTTGTAGCGATTGAATCCAAGGATGATGTATGTTGAGAATTGGAGTTTTGGTATTCTTAAGGGAGATTGAAGTGTTGATGATTTCTAGAGTTTGATGGTTGCATGTTGACATTTTATGGTTTAGGTAGCATGTGAATTTTATTTTCTAAGCCTTTTGTACTAAATATGTGGGTTGTTTGGTTTAGATTTGTAGTGGGAAACTTTGATATGAATTTGAGGTGGAAAGGAGTAAGTTTGGAAGGATTAAGGTATTTTGTGGCCTAGATGTTGATGCGTTATTGTGTAGGGGATGTTTGCACTCCATTTATAGCTACTTTGGTGATCAAAGGTCTAGTTGTAAGCGTTGAATATATCTGTGGTGATTTTTGAATTTTTAGCTAAGAAGATGATCCTTTTAAAATCTCATGTCTCCCTAAGAGTTGTAGCTTATTCACTTAGCTTTCTTTGGTGATAGGTTGAGATCACGTGGATGAGTAGAACTCTCTATGTGTTGTTTCTTTGATAGTTGTTGAAAGGAGAAGTAGGTTGTAATAATGTTTTCGGGTTAGTAGGCAATGAAAGGATAAGAATTAATTTTGTTAAGATGTTTTGGGGTGTTTTCATGTGGATTGAGAGGTTGTTTAAGGTTGTATGATGCTATGTGGTAAAGGTTGTTCATGTACATGCTTATGGATGGTATATATGAAGGTTTAAAGTAGGTATTCTAATATGATTTAATATGCATGTATGTTGATATGTGGATAGATGACCTTAGGGATCAATTGGTAAATGTCGTGTGGTTAGTGAGATTGATCTTAGGGTGTGATATGATCATATTGTAGTTGAGGGTGGAGATATATCCAAGATGGTTGTATGTTAAGTTATCTAAGTATTACTATTTTATTTTATCTTATTTTATTTTATTTTTTGATTGTATGAGATAAGTTTTCTAGTTCCTGTAAATTCCAGTTGAGGCAAACATGGATCTGTCTCAGGTAGAAGTTGTGTTTAAGTGGGGAGATATCTAAGCCAGTTAGTGAGGATAAGAGTTTTATGAAGTTAGCTTATTACTATTGGAGATTTATTGAAGGCATTGCTAAGATAGCATTGCCCTTAACTGCATTCACTAGGAGGAGTATTGTCTTTATGTGGGATAGTAATTATGAGAGTAGTTCCAACTCTTAAGGAAAGATTGACTAGTGTTAATATTATTTGATTTTAGTAAGCCTTTTGTGGTATATAGTAATACTTATAAGATGAATTTGGATGCATTGTTGATGCAATAAGGAAAGGTAGTAGCTTATGTTTCTAGGCAATTGAAAATTCATGAGAGGAATTACCTTATCTATGAGTTAGTGGCGATGATATTACATTAAGATTTGGAGACACTACCTATATGATTCTAAGCTTGAGGTATTTAGTGATTGTTAGAGTCTTAAATATCTTTTGACCAAAGGAGATAGTTGGAATTTCTTAAGGACTAGGATTTTAATCTCAGTTGCTATCTAGGTAAAGGCAATGTGGTGACAGATGCCTTGAGTAGGATGATCTTTCATCTATCGTTTTGATGATTTAAAGGTTAAATTTGATTTAAGAGTTTAGAGATTTAAGCTTGATTTGTGAGCTTACCCTTAGAAGCATTGAATTGAGTATGTCGAAGGTGACTTGTGAATTAATGGATGAGATTAGAGGAGCCTAAGAGTTAGATCCTTTCTTAGTGAACCAAGTAGAGAGGATTGGTAAGGGTATAGATAGCTTTTTTCGAGTGGAAGTTGATGGTGTTTTGTGGTTTCAGGATAGAATCTATGTGCCTAACAATCCCGAATTAAGGAAGATGATCTTAGAAGAAGGCAATAAGAGTACTCTTAGTATTCACTTAGGAGCTATTAAGATGGATTAGGACCTTAGGAGGATGTATGAGAGTGGAGTAGCGGAAGAGTGGTGGTCTAAGGTGAAGAGAGGAGTAGGGGAAGTTGTGGACTCGTGTGTAGTATTCCAGAAGTCTAAGGTGGAACATTAGAAAGTCAAATGCAGGAGACATATCCATTTTTATTTGCTTTAGGTAATTTCGGGGACGAAATTTTTAAAAGGAGGTGAGAATTGTAACACCCCGAATTTTTCTACTAATACTACGAATAATTATTATTTATTTTTGTATTTATTAAGATTATTTCCTTATAATTATTTTGATTAATTAAATGGGTTTGATTGAATTTTTAAAGGTTTTTAATAATAATCATTTATGAAAATTATTTTGTATAATATTATTAATTATGATATTTTGTTATAATTATTATTTGAAGAAAATCATGTTTTAAATTGTATTGATATTTTATTTTAATTTGATATATATATATATATGTTATTTATTTATTTATTAATTAGTAATTTTAGATTTTCATAGCCCCGGAACGGGCTGTTCTACTTTGGGATCGGGCCGTTCTAACTCAAGCATGCATGGGTAAAATTTCAACCCAGAACGTGCCGTTCCACATTGGGAACGGGTCGTTCCAGATGTGGTTTTAAAGAACAAAGTATTGACTCAGAACGGGCCGTTCTGGTTTTGGAACGGGCCGTTCTTGGAGAGGCTTTTGTACATTTGCTATGTGCCCAAAACGGGTTGTTCCGGATTCGGAACGGGCCGTACTAGCCAGATCCTGATGCCTATAAATGCGTTCCGGTACTCCAGAAAAATTCATTTTTTAACTTTTGACCTTTTTCTTCTACACTTTCGGGAGACCAAGGAGAACCCGGAGGAGGAGATCCTGCTTCAGTTTCAACCCCTGTTTATCGAGGTAAGAGGGTGTTTGTGGAGGATTTCGTTCGTAGGTTCTTTTTATTCGAATTGGCACGAGTTCACGTATCAATTTATGTGTGTTCGTGACATGACAGAATCGAAGACTTTTAGTGATGAAAAAATAAAATCGTACAAGCAACAAATAGACTTAAATTAGGGTGTTGTTTCAGCACGTCAGAAGATCTATGCTCATTGTTTGAGCACTTCAGAAGATCTATGCTCCTGTTTCGAGCACGTGAGAAGATCTATGCTAGTTTTAGCACGTCAGAAGATCTATGCTTGTTTCAGCACATCAGAAGATCTATGCTAATTGTACAATAAAATTCATGCATATAAGAATTAACGTGAATCGAACAGATGACATGTATATTGACTGCAGAAATCATATCCTTCATTAAATGGTAACAGAATTACAATTCGTAAGGATAACAAAACATGTTCAGAATGACTACACTACACTAGGCTAGATTATGCTATGCTACGCTACTCCTAAAAAAGGAAAAAGAAAGGTGGTCGAGAAATCGTACCCAAAGCTGTCTCGTATGCACAGTATGCCTTATGCGCAGGCTGCGGAGTGCGTGTGAGGTATTGTGGGAATTTGATTTCTGACCCTTTGCTACGAGCATGACTCATTTAATTTATAGACAAAGATTCGGGAAAGGTAACTATTTCTGACGTGCCCCGGAAGTGCATAATCGTTCTTAAACTTCCACATCGTGGCCTACTCCCGGGCCCGTCTCTGGATAATTCTTGGAACTTCTCGTTAACTTCCCCAAACCGTTCTGCAGCCTTTGACACTTATCCCATGTTACTTCAACCGCTCCTAAATCGTGTCTCCTTTAAGTTCTTCATTCTGAGAGGTTATGAAGTGTATTCGTGTATGTCCGGATTCTTGGGATTTCGAGTAACCAACGAAAACTATACTTGAATGTTTCCTGATTTTGCTTGTACTTTGAGAGGTTGCGAGGCCGCGAGCCCCTTTTCCCGGGCAGCATCCTTCCTGGTTCAAGGATTTTGAGAGTTTCGCGAAAACTATCTTCGCGTATCTCTTGATTCTCTTCAAGCTTCGTATGCCTTCTTTAGAAACTTCTCTGCCTTTTTCGATCACCTAGGATTTCGAGCACCCCTGTATTTCGAGTGTCTCCGAATTTATTTTCTAGTACTAACAAATGCCCCCTGGAAAATATTTGTTTCGAGGTAACTGAGAAAGAATGTTTTCCAATACCTCAACTTTCTTTGATAAGACCCTAGAGCCAGGCGCTCTTCGCGAGAATTAAATGCCCCTAACATTATTAATTCCAAATTTCTCCTTTGTGTACCCTCTACAGTAAATTTGGCGGCATTGATTCCGCTTCTTTGGGATACGCTGACGCAATTCCAAATTTTGTCCGTTAGCGAATATTTTCGGTTTCCCAAAAATTTGAATTCCCCTTTTTTTAAATTTCACAGCGGGTTTTTACTGCGCTTTGGCCCATTTTGCTTGTTCATATAACCTTTCACTTCGCCCATTTGAGTACGTTTTACTGCTCTTTAGCACTCACTCATTCTTTACCTTCGAATTCTTCATCTTCGTCTTGTTTCCATGGCAACTAATGCTACGTCCGCGTCTACGGCTACACCCGCGACTTCGACGGTTTCCCCTACTCCATCCGTTCCTTTGCTGAAGGAGAATGCAACTATTTCTACCTTGAGCGAAGGGGCTAACCCATTTGTTCCTATCCCTGGCATGGAGGAAGCCAGTCTCAAAATCTTCCAATCACAGGTACTTCTTCCTTTTTCGCTTTCTGACGGATCAATGCATGCTTTTCTAGGCCCCTTTTCGAATCCGAGCAAGAAGAAGACTCGTAATGATTTGCTTCCGGAAGATGATTCTACTCTCCCTTTCGTTTACTCTCCAACCATCGACCTTTCTCTTTTTTTGGATACCGCGAAGATGTTTCGGGCTTTTCCCCCTCCTAAGGACAAACACATTCAATGGTTGGAACATATTGAGGCCTCGAAGCAATCTATTTGGAAAGAAGCTGGAATATTCGATTTCGTTCAATTATCGAAATACGATCTGAACATTTTCGACCCCCAGATGTTATTATCTGCTATTTTCTTTTGGAACGGGGAAACTCATGCTTTCGAATTTCCTTGTGGTTTTGTCTGCCCCGCTCTCTTGGATATCGCTGCCATCACGGGATTGAAACCCTTGGGGGACCGTTATCTTCCTGACATTCTCGAAGAAGAGATTCCGATGACCGAAACTTCAATTGTTTGGGACAAAAAGACGTATTCTGCCTTTGTCAGCGCACATCATGGCGAAGAGGGTACTTTTGTTAATGACTCTGAGCACATTGCCTTCTTGCTCTATTGGTTATCTGCTTGTGTCTTTTGTACCCCTTCTCTGCAAGTTCCCAAGGACTACTACGCACTCGCCCAGGCTTTGCATATGAAGAAAAAGATTTGCTTGAGCAAGTTGTTACTTGCCTCTTTTTATAACTGTCTCGATGAAGCCTCGAAAAGCTTGTTTCGAGAAACTGGCCCTCGAAATCTCACAGGGCCACTCTGGCTTTTGCAATTATGGATTAATTCCATTTTCAAGAAGAAACTGAAGCTTCTTCCTCTTCAAGCCTCCATTCGATATTCTCTCGAAGGCGCTCTCTTGACTGCTTTGACTCCCAAGAAAAGGTCTGTTGATGGTTTTGCCCGTTATGTCCAGGCAATTCTTGAATTTGAGGAGTTCTCGAATGATTTGGCTCCTTTCATCCGTTCTGATTTGGCAGGGCCTTCCTGGTTAATTGGTAACAATCAGGTAGGACAAATTTCCCAGGAGATGGTCGAAATCTGGATGGGATTCCTATCTTGGGATCTCATCTTTACTGGTATGAAACAAAGGGATGTGAGAGTTTATCCCTATCAACCTCAAATATTTTCTCGTCAATTCGGGCTTTGTTAGATTAGACCGACACCTCTTTTTCCAAAGGATAGAATTGATTCTAATGTTTGTGTAGAAGATGTCGATTATGAGGGTTTTTGGAAGTTCATCTTGACGCCATCTACTCAATTGAACCTTACCCCTTGTTCTTTCCGTTCTGAATTTTTGGTGTCCAAGTGCTACCTTCGATGGTGGTGTGGATATTACACCGACAAGATGTTTTCCTTTGAGGACTTTTCTTGAAAGCTTACGAATTCTCCCTTTTCTCTGCAGGGCCCAAAGATTTCAGGTATTTATGATAATCGCAACATTATTTCCCAGTTCGAACAATATTATAGAGTTTGTTATTGCCCCAAAAATATGTTTTGAACTATTTTCGATGCTACTTTATCCCTGACTAGAATGGTACAACGGAACATCCGTCGAAATAAAGTCATTGATCCTTAGGGTCAAACTATTTTTGCAAAGTTTTATCCTAAGGACATACCTCCTCTTCCCAATGCCCTTTTCGGCCTTGCGAAACGTCTTGATTATCCTCCTTGGGTGAGAACCCTTGATCCCTCGTATGAGGATAATAAGCACATTCTTGTTAAGGATCGAGTGATGAGTACGAGATGTTCTGTGTATGATTTTCCTAGGGATAAACAATGGCCTTTGTGTTGGGTTGACAATACTGTTGTCTATCCTGGTAATTGAGCTTTGCCTTTTCTTTTTATGCTGGCTTCGAATTTTCACATCTCTACTCATTTTTCACTTTCCTCATGTTTAGCTACTGTTTCCCAAAAAGTTCCTCAACATCATGAGGACACTCAACACCGGGAGACAACTTCAGAGGATGACGAAGATGATACTTCGTTAAAGCCTCGAAAACGAAAGACCCTTTCTGACCGACTCCGGTCTCGCTCGAAGTTAATATGTTCCTTCTTCCGGAATTGTACTAAATTTATGGCCGCTCATGAATTTGCATCTTGTTTTTTGTAGGAGGTTGATGTTCCTAAGAAAAAACTTCGTTCGGACTCTCAAAGTGGGCAATTTGTAAGTTATCTTTCTGAGCGCACTAGAAATTGTTACTCGAATGCCATACTAATCTTTTTGCACTAGTGCAAAAATTGGAATTAAAATCGGAGTTTTAAGATCGGTTACAAAGTAACCGATCTTAAAAGTGATGCAGTGGCAATTTTGTAAATAACATGAACACTTTTAAGATCGGTTAAAATTTAACCGATCTTAAAAGTGGTACTCGATCTTAAAAGCACTTTTAAGATCGGTTATGAAAGAACCGATCTTAAAAGTGACACTTTTAAGATCAGTTATGAAAGAACCGATCTTAAAAGTACTTTTAAGATCAGTTATTGTCAGAAATCTTTTATATTCCCCTCCATTCTCATTTTCTTTAATCTTTTTCATTTTCTAAAGTCTCCAGGTAAATTTCGCTTTCATTTTCGTCTGGTTATGTTCTTTTTGTGTCTCTTTTCGTTTTCTCATGTTTTTCTCGTCTCAATTTTCGTTGTAGGTTCATTTTGGGAAAATTTCGTAGCTGGAACGGCCCGTTCTGCAAGGAGAAGGGGCCGTTCTCCAAGGAGTACGGGCCGTTCTCCATTGAGAACGGACCGTTCTTCAAGGAGAACAGGCCGTTCTCCCTGGAGAACGCCCCGTACTTTAAGTGAACTTTTAGGCCTTTTGATCAGACTGGAAGGCCCGTTCCGGTTTTGGAACGGGCCGTTCCAGTTTAATTTTTTTTTGCACCCAGACTTTTAAGATCGGTTGTAAAACAACCGATCTTAAAAGTTAACTTTTAAAATCGGTTGTTTAACCAATTTTAAAAGTCTAACTTTTAAAATTGGCTCTTTCAAAATCGGTTACAGAACCGATTTTAAAAGTAAAAAATAACCGATTTTAAAAGTCTTTTTTCCACTAGTGTTGCCTTTTCACATTTTTCATGTTTCCACTACTCGGAGATCCTCCCGAGACAAAGGAAAACAAAAAGCAATTTCGACTAGGTCTGTCCCTAAACCAAAAATTCCCACTGAGAAGCTTATGAAGGATGCAATGAAATCCCCTGTCCAGGTAATGTACTAATTTTCTGGACCTTCATTACTCTTCTCTTGATTTGATTTTATCCTCTGTAATATTTTCCCCTTTTTCCAGAAAAAGGTGGATTCAGAGATATCTGAATCTTCCTCTGAGAGCCCTCGGAGTGCTCCCACTTCTCCTATTGTTGCTCCATCTTCTCGAGATGTTATTGAAATTCGTGAATCGGCCTCTCCTCCTGGACATCCTGAGGTATGTTCTGTTGACTTTTTATTTTACGTTTCTGGCCGTTCTTGAACTTGTGCCTTGTTACAATGCTTTTTCGTAATAGGTGGTTTCTTCCAATGTTCTTACGGCCACTGCTCCTGTCACCGTGCCAACTATTGAACCTTCCCCTCCCGGTCCTGTGCAAGGTGATACACCTTCCTTCAATTTCGACACAGGGGTGTCCTCTGGACAAGGTAGGTAATTACTTCTTGGACATCACGGTATTCCACCAAAGAATATTTTGTCCCACTAAAATATACTTTTCGTACAGGTCTAGAGGTAACTTTTGAGGACAAACAAACTCCTCATTTCGGTCAACCTGCGAGTTCGACTGATGTTGTCCCTTCTGACACTCTGCTAACTTCGATTCCTCCTGATGACATATACCTCATAAGCTTCTTTCATGACGAAGCCGCTCAAGATGACATTTTCGAGGTCTTGGAGAATTGGACTAGCGGGACTTCGGCTTCGGGAAAAACCCAAGAAACCGTTGTGAGCTTTCAACCGCTATTATCCTCCTTTCGTTCAAAGGCTTATGTGGATCATCTTGACCAGGCTCTCATGGACCCTCAATTCAAACTAGAGATTGAGCGGATGGTTGATGATCTAAATGCATATCCCGATCTTCCTACGGAGGTAACCACAGAGCTGAACGAATATGTGCATACCTTTGCTGCAGCCTCTGAATTGCACACAAAGTGGTCTACTTCGAATTTGGAAATGGTTCAGATCGAGGCTGATACGGAAGAGGATCGAACTAAATTGGAAAAGCTCAAGACTGAACTTCTTTCAATCAAGGACTCCACCTCTCAGATAGTTCCCAAACTGATGAAGCTCAAGCAATCTGAGGAAGATGCGGAGCGTACCCTTGCTGCCCTGCAACGAGAACTTGACTCGATCAAGTCCAAACATGCTGCTTTGAAGCTTCAAAGCCAAGAGATCATGTTGAAGTAAAAGGGTTTGCGGGATGAAGTAAAAGGCATATCTCTTAGACTCTCCAAGTCCTTGGATCAAAAGAGAAGATTAGAGGTATTGTGTGCTTCGCGAAAACAAAGTCTCGACCAAGCCTACCAGGCATATGAAGCACTCAAATCCAAATTCTGCAAGTGATCGAGAACTCGAGAGATACCTATTATAATTTAATGTTTATCCGCTTGTACCTTTAATGCTTATCTCTTTGAACACTCGTCTTAGTACATGCTACTTTCATTAAATTTCTTCAAGTATTTTCCATTGATCACCTTACTTGCATTTCTCGAATTTATCTCTTTGATCAAATATGCATTGTTCGAGTAGAGTTTTTCGATGATGAATGGTCCTTCCCAATTATAGGTCCATTTACCCTGATCTCGAGATTTTTGGTCCATTGGGAGGATGACTTTTAGGACTAAGTCGAATTTATCTCTTTCTGGTGAATGACATTTTGCATGGCTATCATTCTTTCGTCATCCAGTCGAATTGGTTCATCATACAATAAATTCCAGTAATCTTCGACTGGAAACTCATTTTGCCTTTGCACTTGAACAGATTGTAAATTGATATCAATAGGCAAAACTGCTTCTTGACCATAAACCAACTTATATGGCGTAGTTTGAGTGGCATTCTTGGGTGAATTTCTGTAAGCCCACAATACTTGTAGTAATGTTTCATGCCAATTTCGAGGTTTCCCCGAAATATGTGTTTTGATCAAAGCTATGATCACTTTGTTAGCAGCCTCGACTTGGCCATTAGCTTGTGCATAGTAGGGTGTCGAAGTAATCATTTTGATTCCTCTCGACTAGGCATACTGCACCACTTTTCGACCTGTGAATATCGTTCCTTGATCTGTAGTTATTGTCTGAGGTATTCCGAATCGAAATATAATATGGTCTTCAATAAAATTTATCACTTCTTTCTGATCAACCTCTTTTATAGGAATTGCTTCCACCCATTTCGTAAAATAATCAATGGCCATGATTATGTACTTATGGTTTTTCGCTGACGGAGGATGAATCTGGCCAATTACGTCAATTGCCCAACCTCGAAAGGGCCAAGGCTTAACAATCGCGTGCAACTCGATTGTTGGTACTCTATGTATTTGGCCATGTTTTTGGCACTCTTCGCAACCTTTTGCAAATTCAATACAATCTTTGAACATACTTGGCCAAAAGTATCCTTTTCTGAACAAAGTCCATTTCATTTTCTCCCCCGCTTAATGGGCACCACAAATCCCTTCATGCACCTCTGCCATGGCTATGTAGCTCTCATGATTTCCGAGGCACTTAAACATAATTCCATCGAAACCTCTCTTGTATAATTCATCATTTAATATTACATAATTGAGAGCCCGATATTTCACTTTTCTTTCAGCTTGCGAATTTGGACTTTGCAGATACTCGATTAGTTTTTTCCTCCAGTCCTGAATGGTTGAAGTGTCAATGGTGAGGCATTCATGCTCGTCACTCAACTCATTCCTTATACAAACAAGAGACTCGACACATTCCCTGCTTATCTTGTACCTGGATGCAATATGAGCTAGTTCATTTGCAATTTCGTTCTCGTTACGAGAGATATGTTCTAGTTGGACCTCATCGAATGAATTTAACAAAGCTGTAGCTCGAGACTTGCATTCAAGTAACTTTTCATTCATGCATTTATATTCTCGAGTTAACTATTTAATCACGAGTTGCGAGTCACCTCGAATGATTATGTTCCTTGCCCCCAAGTCCATAAGCAATTTTAGCCCAGTAATCAATTCTTCGTATTCAGTTTCATTATTCGAGCATTCGGATTTCATTCTCAATGAGAATTTGGTGGGAATCCCACCCGATGAAATAATCAGCAATTCGATTCCTGCTCCTAACTCGTGTTTTGATCCATCGAAAAATAGTTCCCATGATTTCGTGGTTAAATAATTAACCTGTTCAGTTAAATTTGAGTGATCAACGAGAAAATCAGCGATTACTTGTCCTTTTGTGGCTTTGAGGGGAACAAACGTTAACGAATACTCGATCAATGCAAGAGCCCATTTCCCAACTCGAGAGTGCAGGATAGGTTTAGATAACATATATTTAATCACATTGTTTCGACAGAATACGATTACATCATAAGGTTTAATATAATGCTTCAGCTTTGTACAAGCATAATACAAACTCAGACATAACTTCTCCAAAGGAGTGTATCTGATTTCTGCCTCGACTAACATCCTACTGATGTAATAAATGGCACTTTCGATGCCATTTTTGTCATCTTGCGACAGCATGCCCGCAATAGTCGAATCATTGGCCGAAACATACAATTTTAGCTTTCCTCCTTCAGAGGGTGGCACCATCATTGGAGGGTTGATCAAATAATTCTTGATCTCCTCGAATGCCTTTTGATGATTTTCGTCCCATCGAAATTCTTCCTCCTTTTTCAATCGTAACAAAGGGGAAAACACCTTAGTCTTTCCTGATAAGTTCGAAATAAATCTTTGAAGGAAATTTATCTTACCTAACAAAGACTGTAACTCCTTTTTATTCGAAGGAGGCTTAGTTTCCATGATTTCCCGAGTCTTGTTCTTATCTATTTCAATGCATTTCTGGTGTACGACGAACCCTAGGAAATCCCTCGCTGAAACACCGAAAGCACATTTCAATGGATTCATTTTCAGCCCATGCTTCCTAATTCTCTCGAAAAATAATTTCAGGTGTTGTATGTGATCTACTTTTCGTTTCGATCCAATCACTATGTCATCAATATAAACCTGCATGAATTTTTCGATCAAGTCATGAAAAATTAAGTTCATTGCTCTTTGATATGTTGCACCAGCATTTTTCAAGCCAAAAGGAATTACTACCCATTCGTAAGTTCCCAAGGCACCTAGGCACTTAAAGGCAGTTTTCGACACATCATTTTTAGCAATATAAATCTGGTTGTACCCAGAATATCCATCTAATAAACTCAAAATTTCATTACTTAGGACGGCATCAATCATTGTTTCCGCAATAGGCATGGGATATGTATCCTTAGGCGTGGCTGCATTCAAATCTCTAAAATTGATACATACCCTCATTTTTCCATTCTTTTTTATGACAGGCACAATGTTTGATACCCAATCTGCATACCTTGAAGTACGGATGAATTTTTCCTTCAGTAGCCTCTCGATCTCTTCTTTGATTTTTTCGATCACCTGCGGAGCAAACCTTCGTGGGTTTTGTTTCACTGGTTTCTTCCCCAAAATCATAGGCAACCTATGTTCTACTAAATTTCAATCCAAACCAGACATTTCTTCATAATCCCAAGCGAAGCAATCTTTATATTCATGCAAGACCTGCACGATTTGTTCTTTAACGCTTTTCTCTGCTAGTTTGCTAACATAGGTGATTCTCCTTTTTTCGATTGTACCCAGATTGACTTCCTCCAGAGGATCCTAAGATTCCACTTTAAGCCCGTCATTCACCATTTTCTCGAATCCTAGAGGAGCATCGTCAAAGACACAATCAAGTCTTTCTTCGATTCCTTCTAAATCCCTCTTCTGCTCATCCATGAGTCTTACTTTGAGAGACTCTTTCTTAGCTGTTTCGATTACCTCTTTTTGGTTTTCAGCTTTTTTGTCGGCCTGCATAGCCGTTATAGTTTCGATCTTCATCGAATGTGTGCCCCCTTAGGCTATTTCAACTTCACTATTTTTCTCAGCCTCATTGGCCGTTCTCTCGGCCATGTAGGCCAAAATTCGAGCTAAGATGCTCGAACAAGGATCTTGTCTCATCATTCTCGCACTTGAGCCGATTCAATTTCGGCTTTGTGGATAACAAATCCTCTTCGAACATCCCAACAAAAAGTCTTCTTAACACCCTCTTCTGCCTCCAAGACATATGGGTCTATGGCATCGAAAGGCTTAGTTTTCGCGAATGCAGTAATTTGTTGATCTGCGAAATACATTCCCGTCTCATACTCTTTCTGATCTGCATCCAACACTTCTAAGTGTTCGTCATCATTCCATAAAAATATTTTCTAGTGTATTGTCGAAGGTACTGCTCCCATTCCGTGGATCCATTCTCTTCCTAACAGCATATTAAAGTTAGCTTTTGAGGGAGTGACAATAAACATGGTGGTCCTTCTCACACTACCAATTTGCACATTTAGCAATATCATCCCTTCTGGTTGAGAAGATTTTCCAGCATAATCATAAATAAGGATATTGTGAGGTTTCAAATCTGCCAAAGTCTTCCCAAAACGTTTCAGCATCGTCTGTGGGAGTATATTTATAGCAGCACCTCCATCCACTACGACTTTGTTGATTTCAACTCCTTCGATCATAAGGGTCAACAGTAAAGGTTTTAGATGGTCCTTCATTTCTGTGGTAGGGGAATCAAACACTGCTGAATTAAACTTTGGAATGACTCGAGATATTTGATTCACCTATACTATTTTTGACTCATAGTTGGTGTCACCGAAGAAATCTTCACGGTGTATATCTTCCTGTTCATTTACAGATTCCATTGCTTCAGCATATTCGGAAGGTAGGATTGATACCACTCCACAAATATCTTCAAGAGAGTCCTCGAAACCACTTTCAAAAAAACCCGTAATCAAATCTTCCTCATCTTCTGTGAATTTCTTAGATGCCTCACTTTCGTAAGGTACAGGAATCGAAAATTGACTACCTTTGCGTCCCTCGAAAATTGCCTTTCTCATTCTCTGTTGCCTTCTCCACTGAGTCTTGGTGAGGCCATTAAAAGGATATTTCATCCCTCTTCCAGAACCTCCTTGCATGTTTGATCCAAATCTGGGTCCTCCAGAAAATGGGTTTTTCGAGTAGTTCATAATTTGCTTTCCTCGACCTACTCCAACATTGGGCCTTTGTGGAGAAGTCCACTTCCCAATGGGAACATGCGCATTTGGTAGGTATGTATTACTAACTCGAGAGGAGTTGTACATCTCCATCTTTTTGATGGGAGCCATAGGAGCATTGCCTGGTGGCATATGAACTTGACGCATCACTATGCCAGTGTTCACTTTCGACTTTCCTCGAGCCTTCTTAGCTTTATAATTTTTCATAATTTCAGACTCCTCGAAAGCCTTAGCTGTTGATCTGTCAAACACAGCGCTACATCTCGGACAAAGCATAACTTCCCGATCATCATCTTTCTTCCTCAAAAGGAAATCGAGCAAACTGTCCCCCTCTTTCGGATAAATAGGTTCCTGCTCTTTCGCGAACTCATCTAAGAGTTCTTCCAGTTTTTCATCCGTAATGGGTTCGAAAACTTCCTCTTCATTCACAACCAGGTCAACCATATCGATTTCAAGCACATTGATCCCCATAGGGAGAGGTTCCACATATCCTGCTTGTGCAGCGAATGGATCAATATCAATTTTCATTTCCTTTTCCTTGAAAGCCAAGCGACCATCAGTAATCGCTTTCTCGATCATGTCCCTGAAATGTACACAATTGTTAGTCTAATGACCATACATGTTGTGATACTTACAAAATTTTTTCCCTTTTCTTTGTTCAAAAGGAGGAATTTTATGATTTTCCAGAAGTATAATTTACTTATCTTTCAGTAAAATATCGAATATTCTATCAGCTTTCGTTATATCAAAACTATATTTTCTATTCAATCCGGCCTCTATATTATTTTCCCCAGGCTTTAATAATTGGCATTGATAGGTTGGCCCAGGTTGCAATTCATCTAAGTTCACTTCCATTTCTTCATTTAGACATTCGAAATTATCATCGTTAACGTCCATATTGTCTAAATATGCCACTTTTTCTTTTCGAACAAACTTGTCAAATTTTCTCAACCTTTCTTTCTCTGCTCGAATTTGTTCAATTCTTCTCACTTTCTCTGCTAGTTGAGCCATATCTCTCAATTGTTCATTCACAAGTTTCTTTCGAATCGAAAAATCCAACCCAGTGGCTGCAATTTTTACTAACTCATGCTCTGGAATATTCGTGTAACATCAAGACTTTAATTGCCTAAATCTATTCAAATATTCGTCCAATGTCTCATGATGTTTCCTCTTTATATTCATCAAATCAACTATGCTCACCTTGGTTTCCTCTTGAAAAAAGTTTTCGTGGAAACTCCTTTCTAATTGTGCCCAAGTAATAATCAAATTAGGTGGCAGAGTCGTAAACCACGTAAAAGCATGTTTGGTTAGTGAACTTGGAAAATATTTCATTTTCAGATATTCATTACCCACTGGGTCTCCACACTCGACTAGATATCGCGCTATGTGCTCTATGGTGGATTCACCTAACTCTGCTGCGAATTTCGAGAATTTCGGGACTTTCATCCCCCTGGGTAGCTCAGATTGGGTAATATAGTCAGGAAAGGCAGATACAAAGTAAGGGTGCTCATTTCGCCCCGTTTCAAATCCATGCCTATTCAATACCCTCTCGACTATATGATCTAAATTTTCCTCGACATTTCTCAGAGGTCCCCCTTGATTGAGATTGATACGATTTCTAATCTCTCGAATATTCGTCTCATTGACGGTTGGGTTTTCGAGGCCGTTTAGATTTACACTTGTATCTCTCAATAGCCGATTATCATTAATTTTATCTCCTATTTTGCCCATCAGCTCGTATAGGGGTGTGAGTATGTTGTGCATTTGTGTAGACAACAAATTTACCATATCGTGGTTACTATGATCCATTTGTTGTCGAAGAGCTATCATGGCTTCACTACTTATACCCGTGGGTATATAATTACTTTGTCGAACTAACGACCCTTCTTGGCTTGTGCCAACAAGCTGGTGAGGGTCGTGCATGATAAAGCCCATCCCATTTGGGGCTGCATTATACCCATATGATGATATTTGCATTTGAGGATTGTGCCCAGAATAAGGTATTGGCATTTCTACGCTCATGGGTTGGGTACTTCTCCAATTCGGAGGCATCCCCCATGGGTATTCGCGGGTAGCGTTCACCATTTCTTGTGACGCATTCAGAAATCCCGCGGAGTTCGGAATATTTACAGGAGGTGGAGATATTGCCCCCCTGGTCTCATTTGGCACATTTTCTTGATTTGTATTCCGATTTTCTCCATTACCCTGTTCTTCATTAAGAGCATCTCTTCTGCTGGATGTAGACATAGTTCTCCCACTTCTAAGACTCATAAAAATAGAAGCACACACAAAACTAGTTCAATTAGTTCGATTAAGCTCACCAAACGAGTCCCATCGGGCGTGCCAATTTGTTTGTGGAGGATTTCATTCGTAGGTTCTTTTTATTAGAACTAGCATGATTTCACGTTTCAATTTATGCGTGTTCGTGACATGACAGAATCGAAGACTTTCAGTGAAAAAATAAAATCGTACAAGCAACAAATAGAGTTAAATTAAGGTGTTGTTTCAGCACGTCAGAAGATCTATGCTCATTGTTTGAGCACATCAGAAGATCTATGCTTGTTTCAGCACATCAGAAGATCTATGCTAATTGTTCAATCAAATTCATGCATATAAGAATTAACATGAATCGAACAGATGACATGTATATTGACTACAGAAATCATATCCTTCATTAAATGGTAACACAATTACAATTCGTAAGGATTACGAAACATGTTCAGAATGACTACACTACACTAGGCTAGATTATGCTATGCTACGCTACTCCTAAAAAAGCAAAAAGAAAGGTGGTCGAGAAATCGTAGCCAAAGTTGTCTCGTATGCACGGTATGCCTTATGCGCAGGCTGCGGAGTGCGTGTGAGGTATTGTGGGAATTTGATTTCTGACCCTTTGCTACGAGCATGGCTCGTTTAATTTATAGACAAAGATTCGGGAAAGGTAACTGTTTCTGACGTGCCCCGGAAGTGCATAACCGTTCTTAAACTTCCACATCGTGGCCTACTCCCGGGCCCGTCTCTGGATAATTCTTGGAACTTCTCGTTAACTTCCCCAAACCGTTCTGCAGCCTTTGACACTTATCCCATGTTACTTCAACCGCTCCTAAATCGTGTCTCCTTTAAGTTCTCCATTCTGAGAGGTTATGAAGTGTATTCGTGTATGTCTGGATTCTTGGGATTTCGAGTAACCAACGAAAATTATACTTGAATGTTTCCTGATTTTGCCTGTACTTTGAGAGGTTGCGAGGCCACGAGCCCCTTTTCCTGGGCAGCATCCTTCCTGGTTCAAGGATTTTGAGAGTTTCGCAAAAACTGTCTTCGCGTATCTCTTGATTCTCTTCAAGCTTCGTATGCCTTCTTTAGAAACTTCTATGCCTTTTTCGATCACCTAGGATTTCGAGCACCCTTGTATTCCGAGTGTCTCCGAATTTATTTTCTAGTACTAACAGGGGGGAGTGAGAAACCCCGCTCTAGGTGTGGGATTGTATGTTGGGTAGTGGGATTGGCCCCCAATCCTGTGTTTGTTGCATGTCATATTTTTCTTGTATGTTCCAATTACTTAATTAATATGCGTGTATGAATAAAAACTTTGTTTAGGCTATGATTGTGGAATTTGGTGCTCTTATGGGTTCCTACGGGTAACCCTAAGGGAGTGCATTGGTGCTTGTATGAGTAAATTTAATTGTGATAATAATTATATACGTGAATTGTCTTATTTTAAATGCTTATTGCATAAATTAGAACGCTCTATGGGTTCTTGAGAGAACCCTATGAGCAGCAAGCAAAATAGGAATATTTCTGTTTTGCCTTCTGTCTATTCCGTTATATTCTCTATTAAAAGAGATGTGTGAATATGAGTTTGGTTTTGCAAATGGGTGAGTGTTGTTGTGAATTAAAATGCTTATGAATGCCTTGAAATTTTGAAAATTACGTAACCATGATGCGAAACGTGAATATGAAATATGAGAAGCGAGAATAACGATAATGTTACATGAAATATGATGATGTGTTAATGCATAGAGTCTTGTTTGACATGCATCATTTGCATAAATGTTTTAAGGGTACGATATGGAATACACTGCTAGAGAAGGCACCCTAGTGTAAAAGCTTTGGGGATTAGTCCTTGGGGATAGCTCGATTTGGAAGTCCAAGTCTCGCCCATTGTGTGCATGGGATGTATCTTGCATGACTTAGCTATCCCGACAAGACTCTGGTAGTATATCCTTCTTGTGAGAGTGCACAGAGGGTGTGACCCGGCATGTACTCCTAGACTACTCTTCGTGTATTGCTAGCGACAATATGCCATGTGATGTTTTACTGGCGCCACATGCATGATAATATGTAGTCCGTGTCCATGCATGTGCATTCTTATTATTAAATGATGATAAATTACTATTTGTATGACTTGGATGATTGGATAAGCTATTGTTGTTAATTGATCTATGAGGTAATTGTATTGTTTGTGTTTGGCTATCCGGTGTGCGTTCCTACATTGTGAGCCAGAGTTAGATGTTTCTCACTCCCTTCTTTTGTGTTGTTTCTCTTGTTTGATATACTGGAGACCATCAGCAGCATGAGACTGAGGATGTGGACGATGGAACTTAGGCTTCTATGTGAGATTTTGCTCTGATAGGACATGTGACATCGGGACAAAGATAGAATTAGAATATGATGTTGTTTATGTTTCATTAAAGTATATATTTTGAAAAATTCAATTTTTATTCTTTGTAATTTTATTTTCTATTTGGATTAAGTACATGAATGTGAATTCTCTACTCACATGATTATTGGAATTGTCGTTTCAAATTTAAATATTTTTTTTATCCAATAAGATATTTCTTTTTATTATTATTATATATATATGTTGAGGTAGAGGGTGTCACAGTCTCACTTTATTCATTAATATGTGCATCTCATTAATAAGTGGTTCACCAAATAAGGGATGAAATGGAATTAGTTGTTGTAATGTGGAACCGTACTGCTCATATATCATTGACTTTCCTTTAGCATAGTTAGATGCTCAATCCTATCAAAGGCTGAGCTCTAACTCCAAATTGTGGAGAAAAAAAAAGACATTAGAAAAGGCGATGAATAGTGTTAATAAAAAAATTCAACATTTTTCGAAACAATGAAGTAGTTACAAAGCCTAATGAGTGCATATGAATTGACAAGTGAAAATATTACGCAATATTATTATATTAGTTTCTCTCAACCACCAAGACTATGTCCATTTCTTGATCAAACTGATCAAATTCCACTATCTTTTATAAAGATACAAGTATTCTTTCATAATTCTTTTCAAAATCAAACAACTAAGTATTCTTTTACAAACAAACCTTTTCAGGATTAAATAACCAACTATTCCCTTGACGTTTCTAGGAACATATACAATTTTTGGAATAATTGTTATTTGATGAGAATAGAATTTTTAATAGGTTATAAATACCCACCAAAGTGAAATAGGTCCCCTCCCTAACAAAAAAGTATTCTTTCAAAGCCTAAACATCATGAAAGATAAAGAAAGTAGAAGATGTGAGACCCCATTTCCGCTTCCCCTTTTCTCTCCCTCACTTTACTCTTACTCTCTTTGCCTCCATTCTCTCTTCTGAGTTTCCTTCCTTTCCTTGCTCTCTCTAGGTGTTGATTAAGTGTGCTAGAAGCTAGCTGAGGGTGTGGACTTCTCCTTCTCTGTCTCTTTTCTCCGATTCGTCTCCCTTTTCTTCATCATTTTCTCTTCCCGGAGCTCGAAACCTTCTCCACCGAGGTAAGGGAAGCTAGGTTTTGCTGGATTGTGTGAAAATGAGTTTAGAAACTCATGAGTGGTTTGATGTTGGATGGTTGTTGGCTGAGTTTGAAGAAATTTCGTTTTCGGGATTTTGGGTGAAAATTTGGGGATTTTCATTGTTTAATGGTTGCATGTCTTTAAAGTTGTGGTTTTTGTGTCGTGTGGTGAAAATGTGGAGTTTTGAATGGTTTGCATGTGGATTTGTTGGTTCTTTGTGCAGGTTGTGATGGGAATTTTCGAACTAGGAGGGTTGCTGCTTGGTAGCACGCTGGGCGCAGTTCTTGGCGCCGGGCACGTGACCATTAGAGGGCTCTATTGGGCAAGCCCGCTGGGCGCAAGGTGGTGTGTACCGGGCGATCTTGAGAATGGGAGCCTCTGGATGGCCCACGTCGGGCGTGGTTGGATCGCGCTGGGCACGATATTAGGAAATAACTTAGCTTTTTGGGTTTCTTGTATGGCACCGGGTGTGACTATGTCTCGCCGGGCATGGAGACTCCTTGGGAGTCTCTGCCCAGGTGATAGACTATGGCCAAGGCCAAGGAATCCAAAAGGTGATACATTGAAGGAACCAAGAGGAATGGGATGATGGACCATGGGCCAAGGGTCCAATCACTAGAGCTATGGCCACCTTGAAGACTAGTGGACACCTTGAAGACTAGTGGGCTTTCCAAGCCCAAGGTACTATTCAATTTGAACCACTCTATCATGAAGAGAAGGCATAGTTCTAGTTGTAAATATCTTGTACATAGTTCTCTTGTATAGGCTTATTTTTTCCTTTGTATTTGTGAGGCACTATAGTTTCTTTTATTAGTCATTCTATATTGATTCTAGGGTGGGTTACTTGGAGAGTTTGACTCCATTTAACCTCCTTTGTTGATACACTCATTTTCTATTTTTTTCAGTAGGTAAAGAGGGGTGGCATTTAGCAATGCTTGAGGGTGTGACTAGTAATTGGGCCTAGGAAAAATTTTACATATTGGACTCATTTTGCTCCTAATTTTTCATAGATTTGATTTATCTAGGTTTCATCATCATTGGATGAACCTAACTAAACCAAATCAAACATTTTTTTAAATTACTTCAAGGAGCCAAAAGAGACCAAATCCGCCCACCTTGCCTAGTCTCCTTTCTTTGACCGAATTGCTTCTCTAACCTTCAAGGAGATGAGAAGCTTGTTCTACAAGCTTCTCCTTAGCTTGCTTCCCAAGCAAGCTAAGTGAGAAGATTGCTCCACAAGTTTTTAAACTCACTTAGAAGGTCAACTAACCTTACCATGGTTCCTAGTGAACCATGGTTAAGGTTAGCTTGTTCCTTAAGCTACCTACCTCTATATATTTGTAATTTATACTCTTGTAATCACTTTTGACATTTATGAGACTTAGAACTCAGAAATTCTCTCTCATTTCAAGAGTCCAATTTCATGGAGAATCTCCTTCTCCTAGAAGCTTCACAAAGGAACTTCTCCTTTGTGCTTGGTTCCTCAAGTTTCTCTCCTTCAAGAGAAACCGAACCACCTTGGGAAGCATCTTCAAGCTTTTGAACCTTGAACTCATCCAAATCATCCATTGACGTGAACAACCTCAAGAGAAGAAGGGACTTAACATGGTTCAACTTGAAGAAACATCAATCTTCTCCAAGTAGTTCCATCAGTTTTGGTATCAGAGCCTTGGTGCGCTTGAGGTTATGTGTTCCCAAATTAACTTTGTTTGAATCTGTGTTGCCTATTCCATATTTTACATGTCACTTCTTGTGTTTGCTGTATGGATCTAGGTTTAATACATATTTTGATGGATCCTATATGTTACATGAGAATTGATTGATTCACATTTTGCTTGTTCCATTAATCTTGAATCAATCCGGTTTTGGTGCTTTAGGTTTCTATGAACTTGTGTGTTTCTTATTTTGTTGAGTCTTCTCTTATTCCTTATGACCTGAATCCGTGATTGGATTATGATAATGAATAGCATGTGTTTTTGGTTTATAATCTTGTGTTTTGTCTAGAGTCATGTGTAGTCCTTTACATGTCATTAATTCCTAGACTAGCTTGTTTAACCTTTATTTTTGTGTTGTTTTTGGTCAATTCTTTTTGTGCAATTTATATACTCTTTGTACCTGACCTATATGTGCTTTTTCTTTACATGATTGAGTTCTTAATTTGCTATTAGTCCTAGAAAATTTCTTAGAGTTAGGTTTCTTTTATGTCTTGTTAAAAGTTTTGTCAAAAAAAAAAAATTGTTACACTTTTCCTACTAGGTTTCTTTGTGTCTTGCTTTGTGGCTGAAACTTTTAACACATTTTAAGTCCTCAAAACAGAGGCAAAACGGAGGTATAAGAGTTTTAAAAACATTAGAAACGCAAAAGAAAAAGTTCTTAAAAATTTGACCTAAAATAGCACAAAATTGTGAAGCACTAGTTTATTAATTCATTTGAATACCTCTTGTTTTGTGAAATTTTTGGCAGCAGTTTTCTTTCATTAATTCAGAGATATATACATGTATAAAAGGCATTAAAATCCTGTACAAAAGCAAAAGAAAAAGTGCAAAAAAAAAAGTTACAAAAAGAATTACAAAAAAAATAGTACAAGAAAAAGCCAAGGAATAGAAAATTGTGTACTAATTTGTTCTCAGTTTTGACATTTATTTTTGCTTGCCTTATAAATTTTCTGTCCATCCACTTATTGATTTTTTTGAGTCTTATTTTGTTTTATAATCTTAGATTTTATTTTTTTAATCTACTCTAGTGCCATTCTTAGGTTTTCTTTGTGTGCTAACCTTTCAAATTGTGCCTTATTTTTTGCTTGTCTTTCTTTGGATTTCTTTCTAGTCTTGTCTTTTTAATTCTACCACTTGGTGTATCTTTTCCTAATTGTGCTTTTTTAGTTTTTCCTATATAACTCCAGCAACTTAAGGTGTGTTGAGTGCCTCTTTGAAGGTGTGGAAAGCCAAGTACAAGGGTAGTATCTTGAAGTGTTTGTGGAAGCCTAGGAGATTGCTATTCTCTTTCGTGAAAAACTCTTGGTGGGAGACAAACACCTAGGAATAACCAACATCAAGGTTATTCCTAAGAAAGGAGAGATACACTTGGAGAGGTTGCTGCACTTGGTAGAAACTTGAAGAAGGACACAACAACAATTTTTGAGAAAATTTGTGAAAACTAGTGACTAGTTTAGAGACGAAAATTTTTGTTTCAAAAATTTTCTTTGTTAAATCCATCTCTAAGTTTGTCACTAATTTAGTGGCTAAATTTTGTTTTCTAAAATTTGGTGCAGCCACTACTTTTCATTTAGTGTGAATTTACATTTCATTTGGTGTAATTTTGTATTTCATTTGTTTTTGTAAATTTTTCAATTTCTTTCATTTTTTGTACAAGGCCTTTATTAGGAGTGTCTTGGAGTGCCTTTGGTGTATCTCCATCTCTCCTTAGTGTTTTCAAACTAGGGTAATACGTTTAGTACTAGTGAGAGTAGTCCTTGGAAGTCCTTGGTACTTTCCAAGCTCTCACATAGGTTTACTTGCTTAAAACGCCTAGTTTATGTTTTCTTGTCTTTATGTTTTCATGTCATTTATGTTTTAAGCAATTTATGTTTTCATGCAATTTATGTTTTCAAGCAATTTATGTTTTCAAGTCTTTAAGTTTTGATTGCATTGCTTAATTGTACACATTAGGCACTTGCTTTTTATTTTTCTTTTTGAAAAAGAAATTTGTGAAAACATTTTGGTGCAAGGCAAAGTACAAGGGGGTTTAGAGATTTTTACTTGAAGAGGCTTGGTTATTAAGTGGCTCTTTAGTAGCTCACCTCCCTCCATAGTTAAATTTGTACTCTTAGACCTCTAAGTGCCAAGTCTAAGCACTTCAAAAATATTATTTTCTTAAAATCTATTTTTGTGTGAAGAGAAAATTCTTGTTGTTTGAAATGTCTCAACAATCCAACTATAGTGTAAGTGATAGCTCTCCTAAAACCATTTCTTACTTAACAAAAGAGCTAAAATCACTTAAACTATGGAAGAAGCAAGAGGCCTTTAAAAAAGAGAAGGAGAAAATTGAAAGAGAAGCCAAACTTGCTATCCTAGAAGAGAAGTTGAGAATTCTTAAACAAGAAGAAGAAAAATTGAAAGAAGACATGAGAAAACACAAAAGAAGAAGACAAATGAAAATCAAAAGAAAAGAAGAAATAGAAAAAAAAAGAAAGAACTTTGTGTAGGGAAGAGTAAAGAGGAAGAAATATCCTCTAAAGGATTTGTGACTAAAGAGAATTGTTTTAGTACTAAAAATCCTATGAAAAAAAATCTCTGTATTCATAAAGATCTTAACTCTTGCCCTCATTCTACCACTAGTCTTGAGGAGGAGATTCATAAATCCATTATTTTTAAAGAAAAAAAGTCTTAACTTCAAGATTTGGTGAAGGAGAAGTGGACTTCACTTAGTTCCACTTCTCAAGCTACTTCCTTGGTGGTGCCCGAGGTAGATAGCCTTCTGTTGTGTAGGACTTTTCCTACCTTAGTTGTTTCAATAATGCACCCAATTTATGGAATATATTATTTGTTGGATATAATATATGAACCTTCAAGGTTCCTTGTGACAAATTCTTTTCATAACTATCTAACAAATAATATAATCCAAAATTGTTTAGAAATTTTCTTAGTAGTATTTTCCTTATTTTCAAGGAAATGCCTAGGTTACCACATAGGGTACTTTAGGCAAGATATTTTAGTTTTTAGGATTAAGTCTTTAGTGTGCTATAGTTTTAGTTTTAGCACATTTTTAGGATTTAGTAATATATCTAGTCTATGTTTAGCAGAGGATCCTATTCATTATATTAGAAGGTCTAGTATCATTGATTTCTTTAGGTTCCATGAAAGGATTCCTTCTAGCATATTCCTTTCACATTTATTTGTTGAGAATATCACCTCTAATGAATTGTATTATATATTTGTAGGTGTGGCCAATAATCATGAAGGCCCTCGAGATTTGAGGTCAAATCCTTTTCAAGAGGGAGGGGATGATAGACTATGGCCAAGGCCAAGGAATCCAAGAGGTGATACATTGAAGGAACCAAGAGGAATGAGATGACGGACCATGGGCCAAGGGCCCAATGACTAGAGTTGTGGCCACCTTGAAGACCAGTGGACACCTTGAAGACTAGTGGGCTTTCCAAGCCCAAGGTACTATTCAATTTGAACCACTCTATCATGAAGAGAAGGCATAGTTCTAGTTGTAAATATCTTGTACATAGTTCTCTTGTATAGGCTTATTTTTGCCTTTGTATTTGTGAGGCACTTTAGTTTCTTTTATTAGTCATTCTATATTGATTCTAGGGTGGGTTACTTGGAGAGTTTGACTCCATTTAACCTCCTTTGTTGATACACTCATTTTCTATTTTTTCAGTAGGAAAAGAGGGGTGACATTTAGCAATGCTTGAGGGTGTGACTAGTAATTGGGCCAGAATTGGGCCTAGGAAAAATTTTACATACTAGACTCATTTTGCTCCTAATTTTTCATAGATTTGATTTAGCTAGGTTTCATCATCATTGGATGAACCTAACTAAACCAAATCAAACATTTTTAAAATTACTTCAAGGAGCCAAAAGAGACCAAATCCGTCCACCTTGCCTAGTCTCCTTTCTTTGACCGAATTGCTTCTCTAACCTTCAAGGAGATGAGAAGCTTGTGCTATAAGCTTCTCCTTAGCTTGCTTCCCAAGCAAGCTAAGTGAGAAGCTTGGTCCACAAGTTTCTAAACTCACTTAGAAGGTCAACTAACCCTACCATGGTTCCTAGTGAACCATGGTTAAGGTTAGCTTGCTCTTTAAGCTACCTATCTCTATATATTTGTAATTTCTACTCTTGTAATCACTTTTGACATTTATGAGACTTAGAATTCAGAAATTATCTCTCATTTCAAGAGTCCAATTTCGTGGAGAATCTCCTTCTCGTAGAAGCTTCACAAAGGAACTTCTCCTTTGTGCTTGGTTCCTCAAGTTTCTCTCCTTTAAGAGAAACTGAACCACCTTGGGAAGCATCTTCAAGCTTTTGAAGCTTGAACTCATCCAAATCATCCGTTGACGTGAAAAACCTCAAGAGAAGAAGGGACTTAGCATGGTTCAACTTGAAGAAACATCAATCTTTTCCAAGTAGTTCCATCACAAGGGTGGCGCCAAGCGCAATTGGTATTGCGCTGGGCGTGAGACCTTGGGGAGTCTCTGCCTTTCCTGCGCCGAGCATGGGTTTGGCACGCCGGGCGTGGGAGACTCTTGAGAGTCTCTACCTCCTAGCATGCCGGGCGCAATTGGAGTTACGCCGGGGGCGTTTGAGCCTTGGAGATCTCTGGTTAGGCCACACCGGGCGCTACCATGAGTGCGCCGGGCGCGGATGTGATCTTTATTATATGCTGATATATGCTAAGAGATACTGATATGTGTTGATGGTTGCTGATTTAAGCTATTAATAATGAATGTTGTTGAGCTGAGTGATGATATTGTTGTGGTGTGAGATGTTTATGCTAAATTATGATGATTAAGTTGTGTTGTATTAAGTTGAGTTGTGCCGTATGCTGCATGTTGTTATTGTTGTTATGTTGTGCTATGTTGCATGCTAATATAAACTGTTGTAGGCCGTAAGGCTAAGTTGTTGTAGGCCGTAAGGCTGAGCTGTTGTAGGAGATCTCCCAGCTGATATACGTGACAACGCATTGTTTGTTTAATGTTTTTATTGCTAAATGATGTGAGATGTATGCTGTGATGTGTTGTATGCTGATTCATGCCGAATTTAATGATTACTAGAAAAATTAAAATTAGAGAGGGAACAAAATCCGTCACTAAATATTATAAATCCGTCATAAAATAAATTAGTGACGGAATTTGTGACGAAACTAATTTCGTCACAAAAATTGGTGTCACAAAATATTTAGTAACGGATAATTTCAGTCCATCACAATCAGTGACGGAGTTAAGGCATCACAAATTCCGTCACTAATTTATAATATTAAATGTTCATAAATTAATAAATTTCTATCACAAATTGTGACGAATTTAGTGAGGGACTTTTCTCCGTCACAAATTTGTGACGAAATTTGTGTCGTTGATAGGATGTTGGCCTCTCAAGAGGGGTCTATTTCACGACAATTCACTTTTTATCGTGTTTTATCCTTGCTTGCACAATTTCTGAGAGACTTCCCAGAAGGTCACCCATTCCTATATTACTTCAAGTCAAGCACTCTTAACTATGAAGTTCTTTTGAGATAAGATACCAAAATGTATATGCATGTTGTCAGTATAACTTGTACAAATTAATTCATTTAAGTCATTCTCAACTATACAATCTTATACTTGTACTATAATAATAATATATAATAATTTTATATTAAGAATAATAATAATAATATATTTAATTAATCTTTATTTATATATACTTACTTTTATAATTAACAATCTATTTATTTCTATTTAAAATTATAATTTAAATTATTTATTTTTATAATTTATAATGATAATATAATTTAAAAACTTATAAGTATTTATTTATTACATACTTATAAATTAAAATTTAAAATTTTAAATAAATTATTAAATAATTTAATATATTTATTTATCTTAAATCAATGATATAAAATTCAAAAAATGTATTTATCCTTGTTTTATTTTCTAATTATCAACCATTAATAAAATACTAACTTAAAAACTTATCTAATTATATCATAATATTTTCACATCAAATTTAAAACCAGATATTAGTTATAAAAAAATATTAAGATCATACACTAAATTATCAATAAGATTTTAGTTTAATAATTTAAAATAATTAATGTTTACATTATATTGTTAATTAGCAAATAATTAATTCGAAAGCTAATTAATTTTTCTATATTAATTATTAGTAAAATTTAACAACTTTTAATTTAACAATTGGATCGATGAAATTCAACACACACCATGAGTTATTGAGCGGAATTACTTTACCAAGAGTTATTTCGTAAATTATTTGATTCCTTCACTCTCTCTCTATATATCTCTCTCTCACAGAGAGAGAGGATAATTATACTAACACCGGTGTAACTTTTACTAAGTATTACACACCACTTAATAACTTTATATTAAATGTGAATTTTGTAAATTCAACCGTTAGATTACTATAAAAATATAATGATATATAATAATTATATTACGAATAATAATAATAATATGTTTAATTAATCTTTATTTATATATACTTAATTTTATAATTAACAATCTACTTATTTCTATTTAAAATTATAATTTAAATTATTTATTTTTATAATTTATAATGATAATATAATTTATAAAATTATAAATATTTATTTATTACATACTTATAAATTAAATTAAACAATTTAAATAAATTATTAAATAATTTAATATATTTATTTATCTTAAATCAAAGATATAAAATTCAAAAAATGTACTTATCCTTGTTTTATTTTCTAATTATCAACCATTAATAAAATATAAACTTAAAATCTTATCTAATTATATCATAATATTTTCACAACAAATTTAAAACCAGATATTAGTTATACAAAAATATTAAGATCATATAGTAAATTGTTAATAAGATTTTAGTTAAATAATTTAAAATAATTAATGTTTCAATTATATTGTTAATTAGCATATAATTTATTTCAAAGCTAATTAATTTTTCTCTATATTAATTATTAGTAAAATTTAATAATTTTTAATTTAACAATTAGATTGATGAAATTCAACACACATCATGAGTTATTCAGCGGAATAACTTTACCAAGAGTTATTTCTTAAATTATTTGATTCCTCCACTCTCTCCCTTTCTCTCTCTATCTCTCTCTCTCAGAGAGAGAGGAGGGTTATACTAACACCGGTATAACTTTTATTAAGTATTACACACCGCTTAATAACTTTATATTAAATGTGAGTTTTATAAATCTAACAGTTAGATTACTATAAAAATATAATAATATATAATAATTGTATTACGAATAATAATAATAATATATTTAATTAATATTTATTTATATATACTTATTTTTATAATTAACAATCTACTTCTTTCTATTTAAAATTATAATTTAAATTATTTATTTTTATTATTTATAATGATAATATAATTTATAAAATTATAAATATTTATTTATTACATACTTTTAAATTAAATTTTAACATTTTAAATATATTATTAAATAATTTAATTTATTTATTTATCTTAAATGAAATTATTATTAGTGTGTTTTAATTAATTATTTCATTTAAAAATTTATAATAATTATATGATTTCAAAAATAAAATATCAGAATGTTATTTTAATATTTGGTAAAAATTAAAACAATAATTTTAAATCTCAAAAGCTATTTCATAAAGCATTTTTAGTTAAACTTAAAAATAAATACCCTAATAATCATTCACACCATTCATACAATATTTCATTTTATAACTATAATCTATAATATATAAAAAGATGATAATTTGATTTAATGTACATAACTTTTTAAATAATTTTATTCTTAATTATAATAATTTTTAAACTACTTTTCTTACTATCTTTCTTTCACTATTTTTTATTTAATTTATATATATATTTTTTTTATAAATTTCTAACTAACCATTAATCATTTTTTTTTTAATAATAGAGACACGGACTTCTTCTCTAGGCACCAGTTATATAGTTATATATAAATATTTAGTATTTAACTTTATCTTACTTAATGCCATCCACTCAAATTCCTGCATGTTAGGACCACTATTTTGTAGTTTACATAAAAAAAAAATGTGACCCAGCTTAAATCAGTCAATGACCATAATGAATTACTGACTATTATGCACTTGTGCTCTAGAATTTTAACGACCATCGTATTCGTACATACAAGTTATAGTCAAATAACAAATAAGTAAAATCAAAAAAGTTTCCAGATATTATAATAAATTATTTTAAAAACGACATATTTTACTTACTAATTTTCTGTTTCTATTTTTATCAAAAAAGTATCACGTTTTTTTAATTTATTTTTATTTTTAAATTTGTGTATATAACAATTTATAAGTTTGAATATTTTTAATTTTAATTCCTAAGATAAAATTATTCTTTTATTTTTATAAATTTTCATCAATTTTAAATATTTTCTGCGAGTTCGTAATTTTATAATACAGAAAATATAATATTTGTAATGTAACAGCCCAAAATTGCTGGGCTAGAGGCCCAATTAATTGCCCGGAACGGGCCGTTTCAAAAGTGAAACGGGCCGTTCCGAAATAAGAAAAATGCCCAAAATTGGAGAAGTAGAACGAGCCGTTCTGGTTTGGAGAACGGGCTGATGAAATGATGTTGTGAATTTCTTTGTGTGCTTTATATATAAATGTTTAGAGGCCCAATTGATTGCCCGGAACGGGCCGTTTCAAAAGTGAAACGGGCCGTTCCGGAATAAGAAAAATGCCCAAAATTAGAGAAGCAGAACGAGCCATTCTGGTTTGGAGAACGGGCCGTTCTGGTTTGGAGAACAGGCCGTTCTGGTGGGAGAACGGGTCGTTCTGCTGGAATTGAGAACGGGTCGTTCTGATTTTGGAACGGGCCGTTCCAGTTGAGAATTTTGCGTAGTTTCGAAGGGTCCAGAACGACCGTTCCACTTTTGGAACGAGCCGTTCCGGTAGGTGAGCCTGAAATCCTATAAATAGCGCCCCTCACCTCTCATTTTCACACATCTCTCATTCTCTCTTCTTATTCTCTACTGTTCTCTCTTCTTTTCCTCTTCTTCTCTCTGAAGACCAAGGGGCATTTAGAGGAGGAGACCAAAAGATTCATGTTTTAGTTCAACTGCTGTTTATCCAGGTACGGGGGAAAAGGGAATTATTTATATGTAGAGTTACATGAGGGAATTGGGTAGAGGAAGAGTCCTTAAGATTATGATTAATTTTATAATTATTTATGTTTGAAGAATTATTAGTCTTATTTGATTCTGTATGTATTTAGGAATATGGATATATGATTAATTGGTAAAAATGATGCTCTGGGAGAGAGAGCGAAATTATAGAAAAGTGTCTGTAAGTTAGGTTGTGAAAAATTGGATGATTTCTGTTTGAGGAATTGATGATCTCATTAGATTCTGTATATGATGAGGATTATAACTATGCCAATAATTTGTAAGAATGATGATCTAGGAGAGAGAACGAAATTGTAAAAAAAATGCCTGTGAGCTAGGTTTTGGAACAATTGGGGGATTTACTATTTATGTTAAGATTGTATTAAATTGATAATTCCATTGATTATCATATTAACTTATGATTGTTATTGCTATATTAGTTGATGAAATTAATGACTTAGATGTGAATTGCTTGAGATGTATGAAACTCATTATGTTAGACTTATCTGATGCGTGTATGAAATTGAACTATGAGATGTTGTGTGGAATGTGAATGAGATGTGATTGTGGTTCTTCACACCTATGTCCAGGGGTGAGTACGGTCCGAGATTGTTACATGGGTATCGTGACCTTGGTTAACATGTCAGGGGTGAGCACGACCCTGGGTTAGGGGTAACATGACCTTGGCACAATGTTATATCAGGGGTGAGCACAGCCCGGTTATGTTACATGAGTATCGTGACCTTGGTTAACATGTCAGGGGTGAGCACGGCCCTAGGTTAGGGGTAACGTGACCTTGACATAGTGTTATATAAGGGGTGAGCACGACTCTGGATTGTTACGTGGGTATCGTGACCTTGAATAACATGTCGGGGGTGAGCACGACCCTAGGCTAGATATGCTACAGGGGAATCGTGACCTTGACACAGTGTTATATCAGGGGTGAGCACGACCTTGGATTGTTAATTGGGTAGCGTGACCTTGGCATAGTGTGAAGTGCAAGATTTGTGATGAATGGTGTGATTGAGAATTATGACGTGATGATGATGCATGATTGATTGAAATATGACATGTTGAAATATTTATGAATATTAAGCTATAATGAGATAATATGTTTTGTTTTCTTATGTGCTATATATATAGATGTTTTCTTTTCTCACCGTATAACTTGTGAATGTTTTAGGTGAGGAAGATCCGGGCTATGAGTGGCATCTAGAATGTCAACAGTTGATTTATGGGTATGCTCTGATATTGTGACATCGGGGCAGAGGATTTCTAGGACATGAATTATATTTGTATATGGAGTTGAACCTATTAATTTGAAAACATTTTGTAACCTCTTATGTTTTATTTTCCAACTTCTATTTTCAGACTATTTTAGATATTGAAGAATGTTTCTAAAGGTTTTTATGTGAACCCTTTTACTTATGTGGAAAATTTTATTTCCTTAATTTATTTATATTATTACAATATATGTGTTGGGGTAGTATGTATCAAAATGATTTTTGTAATGATTATTTAAAAATTTGTATCAGAAATAATTTTTAATTAATTGATAATGTGAAAATACTTATAACAACGATCCATCGAACTTAAATTCTTTCATATTAATTACAATTCACACATCAACTTCATAGTTTTCTAGAATAAAGTCCAAGTCGTGTTTTTATCTTCTTCTTCTTCTTTTTCATTAATGCGACAATATTCACTACTGACCCATTATATCTTCACTTAACATTTTTCCCCGACACGTTTCAAAACTAGAATGATAAGTTGACCACATGTACCCAATAGGCAATAGTTATATGTGAAACCTAAGAATTTCATGTCAATTTTTCGTTCCAAATCATATAGTTTCATCTTTTTAATCACATATATCGATATATCCTTCTAAACACGCAGACAATCCTATGTATACCAATAAACAACATAAAAAAAAATAGTTAACAGTAATATATAAAAAATAAAAATTATTATTATTATATATAACTTATATAAATATAAATTTATTTAATATATAATTACACATAATTTTAATATTCACTTTAAATCATTTAAATTTAATGACATATATTAATATATTTTAATAATATATTAACATCTATTTTAATAATAAATCTTTTGTTATTATAAAGTAACTATGACATTTTTTTTAATGAAATCATATAAAATAATAGTTATGAACTTTCTATCACCTACCCTAAGTGAAAAACTAAATGAAAGTGGAAAAATAAAATTGGGAGAGCCCCACTAGATTAATTTAAACCTCTTCCGTACAGATAATGATAAATTTTGACTAAGAATCTTTCAAAACCTACTTTTACATGTCAACTAACTAAAAGATTTCATTTAACTTAATCTCCTCGTTAGAAACACCTTAAAAGGTAGGATAGTTGGCCCCAAGATTTAACGCGGCTGCATATACAAGACAGGATTCAAACTCCTGACCTTGCTTAAGCGTGGATCAACCCCCTACCGCTGAACCACACGCTTGGGGTTTGATTGTTAGTGTTAGGATCACTCGAAACCCATGAAACTCGAAAGTTACATTATGAAGCCACTCGAAAGAAGGATAAAAGATAAACACCTATCAGGGGTAGACCAGGAGCCTTATTTGTGTATTTGAGACATGGTCGAATAGAATGGGTCGAATCGAACAGAGAAGTGCTCGAGAAATAGATAAAGGAAGTTAAACCAGAGCGGTTATTGAAAAGTGAATCGAAAAGATAACAAAAAACATGGGATGAACGGTTACGGAACGGTTACGAGAAGTTATATTCTAGACCACGTAATAAGAGCGTCGTGGATGACGGTTACTTTCCAATAACTCACACGTACACAATTAACCGCCTTCGAAGTAGCTCTATAAATATGAAAGGTATAGTGATTTACGGGGGTCGGAAAATTCATACTTGAACTCTCAAGCACTCACCGCCTGCGCATATGGCTTTCGTGCAAGGAATTGCTTCTGGGTATGACCATTTCTTGGCCACATTTCTTTTCTCTTTTTAGGATTAGGATTAGTTTAGTTGTCTTTTCTTCTTTTAATCACGTAGTCATATAGCTTTATAATTATAACTCGTTAAGGTGATGTGAACATGATTTGTATTGCAAATATATGTATCGTTCATTCTATTTATTTGAGGGTTTACTTTCATGAACATTATTGCTTGTTAATCATTGATGAACATGTGGAAACAAGTAATTATTAATCTTTTTGCTCCATCTGTTATTCTTCACGTCTAAAAACATTAAATACCTAACTTGAAACACCATTTGTGCTAGTTCGAATAAAAAGAATCCATAAACTAATTCCACCGTAAACAAATTGGCACGCCCGGTGGGACACGTTTAATTGATAGACATAACTGAACTAGTGTTAGGTATATGGTGTATGAGACTTAGGAGTGGAAGAACCATGTCTACGTCTAATAATTCTAATAACAGGAACAATGTTAATCAAGTAGATGTAGAACACGTAAATCCCAACAACCCAGATAACATAGTTGTTGTGACAAGGGGGACAACGTCACCCCCTGTAGTACTCGAAAATGTGGCTAGGCAAACTAATGTGTCCCAAGAACTTGTAAATGCTAGTAGAGAATATCCTTGGGGTATGCCACAGAATTGGCGGAATACCCAACCTGTACACATCGAAATTCCAATACCCTATTTAGGACCAAATTCACAAATGCATGTATCTCCACAGGGATATAATCCCGGCCCAAATGGTTTAGGCTTTGTTATGCAAGACCCGTATCAACACGTAGGAACTAGTCACGAAGGGTCTTTGGTTCGATAGGGTAGTTATGTTCCCACAGGTATTAGCAATCAAGCCATGATGGCTCTTCGACAACAGATGGATCATAGTAATCATGACATGGTCAATTTGTTGTCAACTCAAATGCATAACCTAATGACTCCCCTGTATGAATTAGTAAACAAGATAGGAGATAAATTGGGTGATGGACCACCTTCGAGAGCCATGACTGCAAATTTGAATGAGATGGAAAATCTAGGAGGGAATGGAGTTATTCCTCAAAACGTAGGTCGACCTAATAGGATTCCTGACGATAATTTAGATCAAGTTGTAGAAAGGATACTAAACAGGCATGGTTTCGAGGTAGGTCGAAATGAGCGTCCCTATTTTGTGTCAGCCTTTCCAGATTACGTAACTCAGGTATAACTGCCTAGGCGGGCAAAAGTCCTAAAATTTTTGAAATTTATGGGAGAGTTAAATGAGTCTACGGTCGAACATATAGCTAGATATCTGGTCGAACGTGGGGATTTAGCGAACAACGAGTATTTAAAAATGAAATATTTCCCGAGTTCGTTAACTAAACATGCCTTTACATGGTTTACAACATTGTCTCCTAATTCGATAACTACTTGGGCTCAGTTAGAAGGTAATTTCCATGAACACTTCTTTCGAGGAGAAACAAAAGTTAGTATAGTTGATCTAATGAATGTTAAAAGACAAAGCCATGAAACATTAGACGACTATTTGAATAGGTTCAGACAGCTAAAATCTCGATGTTATACTAATGTACCTGAACATGAATTAGTTAAAATTGCTGCAACAGGGTTAGACTTCTCGATTCGTAAGAAATTAGTGAATGAACAGTTAAGGGATATGACTCAGTTAGCAGAAAAAGTAAGAAGGATCAAACAAATTAAGTTAGAAAAGGAAAGATTGAGAAAATTTGATAGATTTGTTCGAAAAGAAAAGGTGGCTTATTTAGAGAACTCAGAGATGATTGAAGATGCTAATTGCGAGATCTCGAGTGAGGATTTTGAGGTTAACATAGCAGAATTACGTCCTGGTCCTACTTATCAATGTCAAATGTTAAAACCAGGAGATAGGGAAGAAATTTTGTAAATATCATAATATGTACGGTCATTGGACTAATAACTGTGTGCGTTTCAGGGATATGATCGAGAAAGCGATCACTGATGGTCGCCTAGCTTTCGAGGAAAAGGACATGAAAGTGGACACTGACCCATTTGCAGCTCACACTGGATATGTGGAGCCAGTCTCGATGGGAATCAATATGGTCGAAGTTAATATCGAGGATGATGAAAATATTGAGCCTATTTCTGATGAAAAACTCGAAGAGTTGATGGATGACTTTGCTAAGGAAGAAGAACCTATCTATCCAAAAGAGGGAGATAGTTTGGTCGAGTTTCTGTCCAAGAAAAAGGAGGCTGATAGAGAAGTTATGTTGTGTCCTCGATATAGTGCTGTATTCGACAAAGCTGCTACTAAGGCTTTCGAGGAGTCAGAAATCATGAAAAGCTACAAAGCTGAGAAACTTCGAGAGAAGACTAAGCCTAACATTGGGTCGAATGCTGGATTAACAATGAGGCAGGTACATATGCCTCAGTATAATGCTCCTATGGGTAATATGGAAATGCACAACTCATCAAAATTTGGCAATACTTTTGTGCCGAGTGCCAATGTCCCAGTGGGAAAATGGAATGCCCCACCAAGACAAATGATTGGAATGGGTCGAGGAAAACAAGTTATGAATTATGCTGGGCCTACATTCCAAGGAATTCCCGGAAAGTTCTCGAATGTATCTTCAAGACCTGGCAAATTCTCGACTGGAGGTTATGGGCGTGGTTTTCGAAAGCCCTTTAATAATCTGACCAAAACCCAGTGGAGAAGGCAACAAAGAATGAGGAAAGCTACCTTTGAAGGTTTCAAAGGGAATCGTTTTTCGATCCCAGTTCCACAAAAGGGTGAGTCATCTCGGAAATTCATGGAAGATGATGAGGATCTGATAACTGACTATTTCGAGAGTGGCTTCGATGACTCTCTGGAGGATATCTGTGGGATAGTATCAATTCTGCCTTCTAAGTATGCTGAAGCTATGGAATCTGTTAATGAGCAGGAGGATATCCATCGAGAGGATTTTTTCGATGATCCTAATTATGAGTCCAAGATTGTGTGGGTTAATCAAATTTCGAGGATTATTCCCAGATTTAACTTAGTTGTGTTTGATTATCCTTCTGAAAAGATAAAGGGTCACCTTAAGCCTTTGCTGTTAACATTGATGATCGAAGGGCATGAGGTAAATAAGGTTCTGGTTGATGGAGGAGCAGCTGTGAACATACTTCCGAGGACTATGCTGAAAAGGTTTGGGAAGTCCACGGGTGATTT
The DNA here is from genome assembly GCF_000230855.2 of Cajanus cajan. Classification (NCBI taxonomy): domain Eukaryota; kingdom Viridiplantae; phylum Streptophyta; class Magnoliopsida; order Fabales; family Fabaceae; genus Cajanus; species Cajanus cajan. Next base: position 30,681,798 of record NC_138524.1, on the reverse strand, counting down.
AAAGCCCTATAACATACTTATCTCAAATTATGCAGGAAAGTCATCGCACCTTGAGGGAATGATTTTGCTCGATGTTCAGATCGGAAGCGTAAAAGAACTACTATGTTCATAGTAACCCCATCGAAGGAAAATTTTAATGTCTTGTTAGGGCGTGAATGGATTCATGGGGTAGGAGTTGTCCCTTCAACTGTTCACTAAAAGATTTTCTTTTGGAATGATGATGAAGGTTTGGAAGTTCTCGATGCAGATCATAAAGAATCTGAGGTAGGTATGTACTTCGCAGATCAACAACTGACTGCATTTGCGAAAACAAGGCCTTTCGATGCCCACAATGCTGGTGTTATGGATGAAGAAGAAGGCGTTAAGAAAATATTTTGCTGGGATGTGAAAAGAGGGTTTGTCATTCGAGCTGAGAAAGAATCGGCTCCAGCTGAAGAATGAAGGATCAGAATCCTTATTTGAGCTTTTTAGCTCGAATATCGGCCTACATGGCCGATCGAACGACCAACATGGCCGAGGGATGTCGAGACAAGGAGGTAATATTAAACGAATCTAGAGATGATGAAAGTAGTACGGCCACTTCGGCCGAAGAAAAACAAAAAACAAAAAAAAATATCGAATGGACCGGGAGGTCGAGGAAGGAAAAGAAAAAACAGAGAAAGATAGAATGGACCAAGAGGTCGAGACTTAGAAAGAAGATAAAGAGAAAGAGTCAGAGCTTAAGTTAGATTGTATTTTTGATGATTCGCCATTGGGATTCGAAAGGGCGACCAATGAAGAACATAAGTTAGAATCTCAGGACCCACTCGAGGAAATCAATTTGGGAACTGTCGAAAATAAAAAGGTTACTTATATTAGCAAACTCTTGCAAGGAAAGCTGAAGGAGGAATTAATTCGAGTATTGCATGAATATAAAAGACTGCTTTGCATGGGATTACGATGAAATGTCGGGATTGGATCGAGGATTGGTTGAGTATAGGTTACCCATGATTCCTAGAAAGAAACCTGTTAAGAAAATTCCTCGAAGGTTTGCTCCAGAAGTAATTGAAAAGATCAAAGAAGAAATCGAGAGGTTATTAAAAGCCAAGTTCATCAGGACCTCGAGATATGCTGAATGGATCTCGAATATCGTGCCCGTTATAAAAAAGAATGGAAAACTTAGGGTATGCATTGATTTTCGAGATCTCAACACAACTACCCCTAAGGATGAGTATCCTATGCCTATTGCTGAGACTATGATAGATGCTTCTGCAGGTAATGAAATTATGAGTTTACTTGATGGTTATTCTGGATATAACCAAATTTATATTGCAGCTAATGACGTATCAAAAATTTCTTTTCGATGTCCAGGTGTTTTAGGCGTCTATGAATGGGTGATGATGCCATTTGGATTGAAAAACGCAGGTGCCACTTATCAGAGAGCAATGAATTTAATATTCTATGATTTAATTGATAAGTTTGTACAAGTGTATATTGACGATATAATTGTTGGGTCAAAATGAAAAGAGAAGCACTTATGCCATTTAAAATTATCTTTCGAGAGAATGAGGAAACATGGTCTAAAAATGAATCCACTAAAATGTGCTTTTGGTTTTACAGCAGGAGAGTTTCTGGGATTTGTCATACACCAGAAGGGGATCGAAGTGGATAGAAACAAGACTAAAGCTATCATGGAAACTAGACCTCCATCGAACAAGAAAGAACTTCAATCTCTCATAGGTAAAGTAAACTTTCTGAGAAGATTCATATCGAATTTATCTGGCAAAACTAAAGTATTTTCTCCTCTATTGCGTCTAAAAAATGAAGAAGAATTTCAATGGGATGAAGAGCACCAGAAAGCGTTCGATGAAATCAAAGCTTATTTGGCTCATCCTCCAGTGCTTGCACCACCCTCTAAAGGAAAACAACTGAAGTTGTACATTTCAGCTAGTGATTCGACTATTGCAGGCATGCTGGCGCAAGACGATGATAATGGCATCGAAAGAGTCATTTATTACTTAAGTCGAATGTTAGTAGGAGCTGAGACTAGATATACTCCTTTAGAGAAATTATGTTTAAGTCTTTATGTTGCTTGTACAAAGTTGAAGTATTATCTTAGACCATGTGATGTTGTAATATTTTTTCAAAGTAATGTTATTAAGTATATGTTGTGTAAACATGTTTTATATTCTCGAATTGGCAAATGGGCACTTGCATTAACTGAATATTCATTAACTTTTGAGCCTTTAAAAGCCACAAAGGGACAAGTAATTGCAGATTTTCTCGCGGATCACTCCAAAGAAACTGAAGAAATCAATTACTTAGCCACCAAACCTTGGGAGTTATTTTTCGATGGCTCGAAACATGAGTTAGGCACTGGGATAGGTTTGTTAATCATTTCCCCCGAAGGGATTCCGACTAAATTATCATTAAAAACAAACAAAGGATACTCGAATAATGAAACTAAGTATTAGGCACTCATAACTGGACTCGAGATTCTAAAAGAGTTAGGTGCTAAGAATGTATTAATTCAAGGAGACTCACAACTTGTCATTAAACAACTAACTCAAGAGTATAAGTGTTTAAATGAGAAAATGCTCAAATTCAGGACTCGAGCTGCTCAATTACTAGATACGTTCGATAAGGTTGAATTACAACATGTTTCTCGACATGCCAACACAATAGCAAATGAACTGGCTCAGGTGGCATCAGGGTATAAAGTGAGTAAGGGATGCCTCGAATTCCTAATTCCTAAGTCAGCAGCAAGATTGGAGAAAAGAATTGGTCAAGTACTTGCAAAATCCAAATTTGAAAGTCGAAAGAAAAATTAAACTCCAAGCCCTTAATTATGTCTTGCTAAATAATGAATTATACAAAAGAGGCTTCGACGGGATTTTACTCAAATGCCTTGGGAGTCATGAAAGTTATATAGCTATGGTAGAAGTACATGAGGGTATCTGTGGAGCACATCAAGCAGGTGAAAAGATGAAGTGGACCTTGTCGAGAAAAGGTTTCTATTGGCCAACCATGATTAAAGATTGCATCGAATTTGCAAAAAGTTGTGAGGAATGTCAAAGGAATGGACCAATACAAAGGGTACCAGCAAGCGAGTTACATTCGATTATTAAACCTTGGCCATTTCTAGGCTGGGCAATTGATATAATAGGGCAAATTCATCTACCCTCTTCGAAAAATCATAAATATATATTAGTTGCTGTAGACACCCAATTTCGCCCAGGGGGCACACAAATAAGAAAATGGACCTACATCATGAAGGAAAGGAGCTCCCGAAGCAGGCAAACAACAAGACAGGATGTCAGAAGGCCTAAAGATCAAATAAGGTTATTTTAATAGCCTGTAACGGGCTGTTCCAGAATCGGAACGGGCCGTTCCGAACCTCGGAATGGACCATTACAATATCAGAACGGGTCATTCCAACGTGACTAAAACACCTAAAAATCCAATACCGGAACGGGCCGTTCCAATACCAGAACGGGCCGTTCCAAACAAGTCAAATTTGGAACGGGCCGTTCTGGAAAGGAAAAATATGTGTTAATTTCTACTCTGGAACGGGCCGTTCCGTTTTCAGAACGGGCCGTTCCAGTGTGCGTAATTTGAACATAACGTTCGGATCCGGAACGGGTCGTTCCGAATCCAGAACGGGCCGTTCTGGCCCACATCTGATGCCTATAAATTGAAGCCTCGGGCACAGTTCTCAAGGGGGGCCATAGAAATTTCAAATAAGACTTCTTTGAGCACGAAAATTCTCTATCTCTCTCCCTTCTATTGTATTTCCTGAGATTTGTGTCGCATCTCTATCTTCTCTCTCCCTCCTATTGTATTTCTTGAGATCTGTGAGGCATATTGTAGTGTGAAAGGTCGCCACAAAACAACTTCTCCATATTTGAAGATTCAATAAAGCTCGTTCAAGAGGTATTTCAGTCAATCTTTTTCTCTCCCTTTTATTTCTCATCTTTATCTCTTTTTTGTTATAACAAACTTCATAATGTAGATATTTTAGGGTTAATCGTTTAATTTGTATTTTAAATATGTAAATAAATATTAATAAAGGGGATTCAATATTTAATTTATTAATTTTTATTATGTTAACTTCATCATAGGGTACCGATTGAGGGCGCTGTAGGGGTGCTTAATACCTTCCCTATACGTAACCGACCCCCGAACCCAATTCTGGTTATCAAGGCCATTGTTGGATCTTTAAAAACCTTTTCTTTTTCCAATGTTTTTTTGAGTAAAATATTGATGGCGACTCCATGAACCTATTTTCAAAACCATTAATTAAGGATTAGTCTGGTGTCCGGGCATTCCTTAATTAATGAGACTTTTAAAAAGATGTTTAAACTATTAGTCGCGAGATCAAAAATTTTCAGGTTGCGACAGATGGCGACTCCACTGGGGACGTTTTAAGAGGGTCAGGCTCAAATAAATGATGAAGTTAATAAAATAAGAATAAATAATTTAAATATTTTTCCCCTTCACTTTGTTTGCTTTATTTGTTTGGCTTTATTATCTATATGCTTGTTTAAATTCTGCACATGTTTGAATTAACAAATTGCACACAAACCATAACACACAACAGTCCCCCTACACCCGGGGGCATAAGGGTATTAAACATAGGGAGTGGTTGACATACGACCGGCCCAAGTTTGGCCTTGGAGCCTGTGAGCCTTGTCGGAAATCACACTCAAGGTGATAACCGGTTACTCTAGCCCGAAATACTGCAACAGACCTTAGAGTTTGCCAGGTGATGGAGACAGAGATACTGGGTCCCTATAATGGGGGCACCTTGGGGGCCTTAAGACCAAAGTGAGGATAATTAGAACCATCCTATACAATGCACTTTTCTTAACAAGGACCACAGACCATGAATGTATACGCGACTGTTTGTGGATTGTATGAGCATATGGTTGTTGCATTTTGTCTATTCAAATCATTCATTTATTTTTTATAATTCCCCTAAGGTAAAGGAAAAACACAAAAATTAAAAATGCATTAGCATGTGAGAGAAAACCTAGTGTGAAAATAAGATTTGTGAGAAGCATACAGGGCATCATGCATTTTCTACAAAATAAAAAATATAATAAATAAAAGGATAATAAAAAAAAAGAAGAACATGCATATCATTTATTTAGGATCACAAGGGGATTTGTATCAAAGACGAGAAATCAGTGTGACCTCTGTCACATCATAAAATATTATGAAGAGGAACACCGATAACTCACCTCTCGACAAGGATGAGCCATCAAATCTTTGATAGAAACTCCCTTCATGCATTACCATTTAAATAAGCTTGATAAGCAATTATCTTGTCCCTTAAAGGTGGCTTTTCAACATTCCGTACTCACACGAGCTTAAAAGATAAAAGCTATGGAAGACCTAGAGGAAAGAAATCGTGTCCTCAATGAGGAGCTCGGACAGCTCAAGGAACAAATGGATAGAATGCTTGAGGCCATGAACAAATTACAACACGACAATAGTACTAGGAACGTTGGTGACATTTCCAAATGTCATCTGAACACCTTGGAAGAAAGACTGAGAGTTGTGGAAGGCCACAGTTTTGACATTCGAGAGGCTGCAGATATGTGCCTAGTGCAGGACATCCAATTCCCCGCCAAGTTTAAAATCCCTGACTTTCAAAAGTACACCGGGGCTAGTTGTCCAAAAGGACATCTGACAATGTACTGTAGGAAGATGGCAGCCTACGTGGGCAATGAAAAGCTCTTGATACACTGTTTTCAGGAAAGCCTTTCAGATGTTGCTCTCAACTGGTACATGCAGCTGGATGGAGGGAAGATCCAGACATGGAAACAGCTAGCCTATGCTTTTCTCCGTCGATACAAGTATAACATCGACCTAATTCCTGATAGGTCTGATTTACAAAGCTTAAGCAAGAGGGGCGATGAGTCCTTCAAAACCTATGCACAAAGACGGAGAGAATTGGCTGCGCAAATAGAGCCTTCATTATCTGACAAAGAGATGGTGACAATGTTCATTGACTCTCTAAGTGGACCCTATTATGACAAGATGATAGGGAACACGTCAACCCTTTTTGCCGACATAGTCACCATAGGTGAAAGGGTTGAACAAGGCTTAAAAAGCAGGAAGATAGGGAAGGCTCCGACAAGTTATGATCCTAGGAAAGTCTATGAAAAGAAGAGGGAAGAAGGGGTCCACGCCGTCATCTCTACTCCAAAAGGTCAAGCCACACCACAAGCAAAGCCTAGAGACGACAAAGTAGTAGACAAAATCCCCATCACATACACAGAGCTACTACCTCAACTCCTAGAGGCTTCGATGTTGGTCCGACTTCCTCCAACAAAGAAGATGAACCCTCCTTACCCGCCGTGGTACAAACCTGAGGAAAGGTGTGACTATCACTCTAACTCTCCGGGGCACTCCGTGGAATGATGCAAGACCCTACAATTTCGTGTGCAAGGACTTATAGACGCTGGATGGTTGAAATTTGACACCGACACACCTAGCATCGACAAGCACCCACTGCACAAGCATGACGAGGAATGACCTTGGAGTATAAAATTGAGAAATTACTATACTAGGGGGCTTTCTTTCTTTTTCAAAAAACAAAATTGCTTTAAATTCATGCTCAACTCATGACATTCACCCACGGTCATGAGTTCAAACAAAATAAGGGTTTGTATAAGTTTTACATTCATCAATAATATGCGTCATTTTCATAAATCTCTTGTGTTTATTCTTTTCCCCCTCTTCCCACATATTAAATTCTAAAATCAATCACACAAAAAAAAACAAACAAACATGACCGAAGATAATGAAATTAATCAAAGCTTCGAACATCTACAACGCATTATATGAGTCTAAGGTAGATAGGAAGATCTCCTCCTCGAAACACACAAAAATAACACAGTGATCAGAAGAGTCTTACACAAGATTCTCGTTGCACAAGAAGAGTCTTGCAAAATAACTTTTGATCAATTTGGCCGACAAAGGAAGCACAAATCTCGGCATATGAAAGAACTCTCTCATCACTCGTAGGTTGGGGCAACATCTTTCTCCTTGGTATACGGGAATGGGGGGCAGTGTTAATCATCAAAGACGCTGATCCTCCCAAACGCGGATGGCATGAGATTTTGTCAAAGGGCATCTTAGGCAAAAAAAAAAAAGAAAGAAAAAACAAAAACAAAAAAAAATCAAAAGTTCCCGCTAGGACACGTCCTAGGCAAAAAATAGGGATCTAAAAAGGATAAAAATAGCAAGTGATGATTCTCATAGTTGAAAGCTAAAAGGCGACTTGAACACTTCTACAAGGGACCAAATTTTGCGAAGACTCTGCCAGAGACTCGGATATGTAGTTCAAGATAATTAGGAGATTGATTATAATAATTATCCAAGGAAATGTTTGTTTAAAAAAAAAAACTTAAACACTCATCCACCTCAACTACCCATTCATTTAAATCATTCTATCTCCACTACCCATTCATTCTAAATCATCCTACCTCCATTAACCATTCATTCTAAATCATCTTTTTCTTTCCTTTCTATCTTGTCCAATCTTAATGACGTATATTGTTGATGGTTGTCAAAATTTGAACATGTCCAAAAAAATAAAAATGACCCGCTAGGATGAAAACCCGCAAAGGGCATCCTAGGCAAAAATTAGGGCAAAAGAAAAAAGCAAAGAAGAGAGAGCAAAAATACCCGCTAGGATGCATCCTAGGCAAAAATTAGGGTTTCTAAAAAAAAAAAAAAAAAAAAGAGAAGAAAAGAGAAAGCCCCAAGACAGTTCAATACATCAAACGGCCAATACAACTAAATGTCGTGCATCAAGCAAAGTAATTTATTCGTGAGAAGGAGAAAAGGGAAGCCACCTTCTAAAAAAAAAAAAAAAAAGCTAAAATCAACATGCATTGCATGCATCCAAAAGCATTTCACACACTTAGAAAACTTTCTTTATCCAAGGGGGATTATTCAAAAATAAATAAATAAAAATCTTGCATGAATAAGCATCCAACATTTTTTTCTTGTATCCTGAAAAAAGAGCAAAACAACGACATGAGAAAAAGGCAAGCTTCGTAAATGTTGAAAAAGCCAAAGCATTTAGAAAAAATAGCAGAAAAAGGCAAGCTTCAAACATGAAAGAGCCGAAGCTAAACAAAAATAAAATTCAGAAAAACCTACCACAAGCAGGCGCCTGGAGAGGCATCACAATACTCACATGGCAGGGGCAACACCAGAATCTCTGTCAACCATCTACTCCTTTGCCCGCCAGCACAAGGGCACCACCTACTAGCAATCCTCGTCAAGGGGAAATCACATCATCATCACCAGCAGATGGCCTGGAGAGGCTATGAAAATACTACGGCCTGGAGAGGCTATGAAAATACTACGGCCTGTAGAGGCTATGAAAATACTACGGCCTGTAGAGACTATGAAAATACTACGGCCTGGAAAGGCTATGAAAATACTAGGGCCTGGAGAGGCTATGAAAATACTACGGCCTGTAGAGGCTATGAAAATACTACGACCTGTAGAGGCTATGAAAATACTACGGCCTGTAGAGGCTATGAAAATACTACGACCTGTAGAGGCTATGAAAATACTACAGCTTGTAGAGGCTATGAAAATACTACGGCCTGTAGAGGCTATGAAAATACTACGGCCTGCAGAGGCTATGAAAATATTACGGCCTGCAGAAGCTATGAAAATACTACGGCCTGTAGAGGCTATGAAAATACTACAGCCTGGAGAGGCTATGAAAATACTCCCTCTTAAAAAAACTACAAATAAAGGGACACACCATCACAAGAAAAACAATGGAGCATCTACTCGAAGACTAAAGATCAAGTGTATAGTTTGTCACACTTGTTACCCCATAGAGTATGCAACCCAACACTCAACTGCTCTAAAAGGTAATGATACAAGCAAATACACCTATCCAAGGGAAGCAACGTAGAAGCACCAAAGAGACGAAGAGAAGACCCGGACGAAATGTCTACGTCTTTTCTTGCCTTTGAAAAAGCAACACATTACTATTCCAAAGGACAAGTAAAGAGGGGCAGCTGTAGACACCCAATTTCGTCCGGAGGGCTCACAAACAAGAAAATGGACCTACATCATGAAGGAAAGGAGCTCCCGAAGCAGGAAAACAACAAGACAGGATGTTAGAAGGCCTAAAGATCAAATAAGGTTGTTTTAGTAGCCCGGAACGGGCTGTTCCAGAATCGGAACGGGCCGTTCCGAACCTCGAAACAGACCGTTCCAATATCAGAACGGATCGTTCCAACGTGACTAAAACACCTAAAAATATAATACCGGAATGGGCCGTTCCAATACCAGAACGGGCCGTTCCAAACAAGTAAAATTTGGAATGGGCCGTTCTGGAAAGGAACAATATGTGTTAATTTCTACTCTGGAACGGGCCGTTTCGTTTTTAGAACGAGCCATTCCAGTGTGCGTAATTTGAACATAACGTTCGGATCCGGAACGGGTCGTTCCGAATCCAGAACGGGCCGTTCTGGCCCACATCTGGTGCCTATAAATTGAAGCCTTGGGCACAGTTCTCAAGGGGGGCCAGAGAAATTTTGAATAAGACTCCTTTGAGCACGGAAATTCTCTATCTCTCTCCCTTCTATTGTATTTCCTGAGATTTGTGTCGCATCTCTATCTTCTCTCTCCCTCCTATTGTATTTCTTGAGATTTGTGAGGCATATTGTAGTGTGAAAGGTCGCCATAAAACACCTTCTCCATATTTGAAGATTCAATAAAGCTCGTTCAAGAGGTATTTCAGTCAATCTTTTTCTCTCCCTTTTATTTATCATCTTTATCTCTTTCTTGTTATAACAAACTTCATAATGTAGATATTTTAGGGTTAATCGTTTAATTTGTATTTTAAATATGTAAATAAATATTAATAAAGGGGATTCAATATTTAATTTATTAATTTTTATTATGTTAACTTCATCATAGGGTACCGATTGAGGGCGCTGTAGGGGTGCTTAATACCTTCCCTATACGTAACCGACCCCCGAACCCAATTCTGGTTATCAAGGCCATTGTTGGATCTTTAAAAACCTTTTCTTTTTCCAATTTTTTTTTGAGTAAAATATTGGTGGCGACTCCATGAACCTATTTTCAAAATCATTAATTAAGGATTAGTCTGGTGTCCTGGCATTCCTTAATTAATGAGACTTTTAAAAAGATGTCTAAACCATTAGTCGCGAGATCGAAAATTTTCGAGTTGCGACAGTTGCCATAGATTATTTCACAAAATGGGTTGAGGCAATTCCGTTGAAGGAGGTTGAGCAAAAAGACATAATTGATTTTGTCGAAGATCATATTATAACAAGGTTTGGAATTCCCCAAACAATTACCTCTGATCAAGGCACAATTTTGACGGGTCGAAAGGTTGATCAATATGCTCAATCACGGGGAATTAAGTTAATAACTTCGACACCATACTACGCACAAACAAATGGACAAGTAGAGGCTATGAATAAACTCATTACCAGTTTAATTAAGAAACATATCTCGAGCAAGCCTCGGAGGTGGCATGAAACACTTGTTCAGATTTTATGGGCTTATAGAAACTCACCAAGAGATGCCACGAAAACTACCCCTTATAAGTTGGTGTATGGGCATGAAGCCATTCTTCCTTTAGATATCAATTTACAATCCATTCATATACAGAAGCAGAATGACTTGCCTATCGAGGATTATTGGAATTTAATGTATGATAAATTGGTATCATTAGAGGAAGAAAGATTGATAGCATTGCAAAATCTCGTTCAACAAAAAGAAAGAATCGAGAAAACATACAACAAAAGAGTCAAAGCGCGCAGTTTTCGAGTTGGAGACTTAGTGTTAAAAGTGATTCTTCTCATGGATCAAAAATCTCAACATTTAGGAAAGTGGTCTTATAATTGGGAAGGTCCCTTTATAATCGAACAAGTATACTCGAAAAACACGTACATGATTAAAGAAATAAATTCAAGTACTGCAAGTAAAGTGATCAATGAAAAATACTTGAAATGCTTCCATAAAAGAGCAGAGTATTAAAATATGTCCGATACAAAGAGTGATGTGATTCTTCTTGTAAATCACAAGATTTCTTCAAGCCTTCACGGAAATCCTTGGAAGAACTTCAAGGATGGAGACTCCACAAGGCTCAATGTGACCTAAGCTTGCATGAAGCTAAGTACGGAGAAGAACTAAAGGTCCTAGCTCTACAAGGAGAAGCACTCAAGAAAGGTAGAGTTTAGGAATCCAAGTGACTTCGGAGGAGATGAATTCAAAGAGAGAAAACTCATCAAATATATCCAAAGTGCTATACAAGTCTCGGCCATAGTGATTTTATAGGAGAAAATTAGGTCAAGGTGACCATGGGTTAGCCTAAGGTTAAGTGGAACCAAGGTAAGGTTCACTTAACCTTAGGCGCCCAAAATTTGAATTCAAAATTCAAATTTTGGTGCCTAAACCCGGATCACCCATGTGCAAGCTCATTTGGAATGTCATTAGAATTCCATTTGAGTTGCATTTCGGATCACACCATGTGCATGTGTTGCACATGGCCGAAATGCACACCAAATGTGATTCTAATTACATTCTAATGCAACTACACATGTAACCTAAATAACCCTGTAGACCCCTAAAATTGTCCGGGTCAGAAATAAGACTCAAAGACTCTCGAAGACCGAAGGAAAGTCAGCCGGAAGGACTCCTGGAAGACCCTAGGATGATTCTTTGTAGGTCTAGAAGTCTTAGAGTAGCTTAGAATAAGGGTGTGCAAGGATTGGAGCTCAATACACCCTCCTAGAGGTTCAGTACGGCCGTACTGAGCCATTTGAACTACAATACGGCCGTAGTGAAATCAATACGGTCGTACTGAAGTTTTTGAACTTCAGTACGGCCGTACCAAATTCAATACGGCCGTACTGTAGTTCAAAAACTCAGTACGGGCCGTATTGACCTCCCAGGCCGTATTGCGCCTCAATCCTATAAATAAGACGTCATTTGCACGTCATTCCACACTTTTTCCACACTTCTGGACCCTCGTGATGAGTATTCTTGGGTTTTTGAGCTATTCTCTGCCCTAGAAGTCTCTCCGAGAGCCAATCCGACGAAGTTCTTGAGTCATGAGCCATTAGCTTGAGACTCGAACAAGTCGAAGCGAAATCTCTTTGATTTCCATAGTAAAAATTATCTTTAGGGAAAGGAGCGAGCGGACGTGTAGTGGGAAGGAGCGCCAAAAAGCCTCCTAAACTTCGTTTTGAATATATAAAAGCCCGCTTCGAAGGTTTCTTTCCAAATCCCTTCTTTTACCGCTTTTATTTATTGCTTTTTGATTGTTGCATTGCATGTTTAGAGCTTTCATCATGTAAATATTTTTCTTATAATCGTTTCTAATAAATGGGGGTAATTTAGTAACTTTACGCTATTATTTATGAAATAATCTGTCATAGGGAACCCGAAAGGGGCGTTGTGGGGTGCTAACACCTTCCTCACACGTAACCGACTCCCTTACCCAACTCTGGTTGTAAAGGCCGAAGTTGATTTGCGAAAATCAATTGCCTTATATCTTTTTCCAATGTTTTGAGTAAAACATTGGTGGCGACTCCAAGAACCCCTTCTTTTTGCGAAAACCACTAATCCATGGAGGGTCCCGCTTGGGATTAACATGGATTGGTGAGAGTCATTTAAACAAAATTGTTAGCTCGATGAGGTCTCAGTTTGAGAATAAGTCGTTCTAACAATCCACCATTTTTCAAAACTTAAAAAGAGTCCGACCATCGTCGCGAATGCCAAGGTCCGTTTCGGCGGGTGGCGACAGATGGCGACTCCGCTGGGGAAGCCTCGAGAGTCAGTCCCATTTAGTGATGGATTATTTCTAAAATGATAGTTTAAAATTACTTCATTACCCCTCGCTTGTATGATAATACGTTTTACCTAATTGGCTTTAATAACTGTTGGATGTTTAAATTTTCGCAATTGTTTGAAATAAAAACTGCACACGAACCTTTGCACACAACAGTTCCCTCTATACCCGGGGGCATGAGTGGAAAGCCATAGGGAGTGGATGTTAGTACGGCCGGTTGTCGAATGGGTCTATAGGTGCCCGTAGACCGTTGTCGGAAAGCATCACTCAAGGTGAAAACCATGAACTCAAGTCCGACAGTGCGTTGGAGCTTTCCATCGACTTACGACGAGAGGGATTGGGTCCCTATAATGGGGGCACCTTGGGGGCCTTAGACCGGTGAGAACAGTTAGAACCTCCTTGAATATGCACTTGTCTGCAGGATACCCCTACCTCGTGATTCGCTCGTGACTATTCGTGGATGAGTGAATTGTTTGTATATAGGTCTATGTGACATTGTTTGTGCATTAATAATAAACCTCGTGATAAGGTCTAAGAATAACCCCCATGCATGAAAAATGTCATGACATGAGAGGAAAGACCATGTGTGAAAATATAACAAAAGTGAGTAGCATGTGCATCATTACCAATAAGACGTCATGCATCCTCATAACCATTCATTTTAGGCTCACCAATACCCCTTGACATGAGTGAAAGAGACCCACGACTATTGAGATTCTCTGTTAGGGAGAGATCATAAGTCAAGGAGGGTGGTAAACCTCCGTCTTAAAAAGGCAGCGCCTTAAAGATGGAAGGTTATCAAGCTCATGTCAAGAGTGTATTCATTCCATAAATAAACTAATTAGATTAAGCATTCATTTTAGAAAGTGGCTGGTCATCTCTCTGTCCTCACGCGCGCGCAGAAACTCAAGAAAATGGACGCGTTGGAGGAACAAAACAAGAAGCTTACAACCGAGCTCTCACAGCTCAAGGAGCAAATGGCGCAAATGATGGAACTCATGCGTCACCAAAACATACACGGGGCTCAACACAGTGACCATGAGTCCCATCATGAGGAGGAGCAAGAGCAAGAGCCTCCGCAAGCTGTACCCCTTGGGGCGGGGGTTACAGTTAGGGAGCCCGAGATTTCAAAGGAACAATTTCACGCTCTCGAGGACCGGTTGAGGGCTATGGAGGGGCATGATTTTGATATCAAAGATGCCGTCGACATGTGCTTAGTGAGGGACATCCAATTCCCTCCAAAATTTAAAGTGCCCGATCTCCCAAAGTATGTGGGATCGACTTGCCCCAAAAGTCATCTCACCATGTATTGCCGAAAGATGGCTGCATATGCCACTAATGAAAAGCTCTTAATCCATTGCTTACAAGAGAGCTTGGCTGATACCGCACTCAACTGGTATATGCAGCTGGATGGGAATCAGGTGCTTACATGGAAGCAGTTGGCCGACGCATTTCTCAAGCGCTACAAGTATAACATCGACCTAACACCTGATAGGTCCGATCTTCAAGCCTTCAGTAAGAAAAGTGATGAATCCTTTAAGGCGTACGCCCAACGATGGAGGGAGTTGGCGGCACAAATAGAGCCCCCGCTGTCGGATAAGGAGACGGTGTCCCTGTTTATAAACTCGTTGACCGGTCCCTATTATGACAAGATGATAGGGAACACAACAACGCTCTTCTCGGACATCATCACCATTGGAGAAAGAGTGGAACAAGGGCTGAAAAGTGGGAAGCTAGCTAAGCCTTCCCAATCATTTGAAGCTAAGAAGACCTTTGGGAAGAAGAAGGAGGGAGGAGTCAACGCCATAACTATTTCTTCATCTTCCTCCGCTTCGAAGTCGGGAAAGTCGCAGTACAACCCTGTGAAGAAGTTTGATAAACTTCCGACCACATATAGCGACCTCCTACCGAAGCTAGTGCAACCTCATCTTCTAGCTTACATTCCACCAAGGAAAATTGATCCACCTTACCCCGATTGGTACAATCCGCAAGACAAATGTCTATACCATTCGGGGGCACCGGGGCATTCAACGGAGAACTGTAGAGCTCTCAAATATAAGGTCCAAGACCTTATTGATGCTGGGTGGATCACTTTCGATTCGACAGCGCTCGACGTGAGCAAGAATCCTCTGCCGAAGCAGGAGTAGAGAGAAGAGCAAGCCACGATAGGGCCCCTCCACATTTTTCTTTTCTTTCTGGGACTCATGATCAGTACCCGAGATCATGAGATCTTTTTCATGTAAATAAGGGTTTTTTTGTACAGTTTTTCATACATATCAATAAAGAGGCATTTTTCACACATCATTCTCTCATTTATTCTTTTCTCTCTTTCTCTCATTAACATTAATAATTCTAAACCAAAAGCAGAACCGATAAAACAATTATGTCTGTGATTGTTCGCTCCGACCGGGATCCGAAAGTTGAGGATGAATGGGTTGAGTTGGACAGTGATGAGGAGACCATCTCTCCGGATCTGCAAAGACTGCTAGATCAAGAAGCTCGTCTACTCCAACCGTACCAAGAGAAATTGGAGACCGTGAATTTGGGGCAGGGCCAAGAGATAAAAGAGGTCAACATTGGGACCCATATCAGTGATGAAATAAGGGCGCAATTGATCCAATTGTTAAGGGAATATAAGGACATATTTGCATGGTCGTATCATGATATGCCCGGTTTGGACTCTAACATCGTCGAGCACAAGTTACCGTTGAAAGAAGGGTTTCGACCCGTCAAACCAAAGCTCCGACGAATCAAGCCCGAGTGGTCTTTAAAGATCAAGGAGGAGGTAGAAAAGCAATTAGATGCGGGATTCTTGGTTGTATCTCAGTATCCCGAATGGCTGGCTAACATCGTGCCAGTCATTAAAAAGAATGGAAAGGTTAGAGTTTGTGTTGACTACAGGGATCTGAATCGTGCCAGTCCAAAGGACGATTTTCCCTTACCTCACATCGATACACTGGTGGATCATACAGCCACGAACACACTCTATTCCTTTATGGATGGGTACTCTGGGTACAACCAAATCAAGATGAATAAGGAAGACCGCGAGAAAACTTCCTTCATTACACCTTGGGGCACTTTCTGCTACAGGGTGATGCCTTTTGGACTCAAAAATGCGGGTGCCACCTACCAACGAGCGATGGTGATGTTATTCCACGACATGATCCACAAAGAAATCGAAGTATACGTGGACGACATGATCGCAAAGTCGAAGGACGAAATGGACCATATCCAATATTTGAGAAAATTATTCAGCCAGCTTCGCAAGTATCAGCTTAAGCTAAATCCGGCTAAGTGTACTTTCGGAGTTCGGTCGGGTAAGCTTCTCGGGTTCATCGTCAGCAAGAAAGGCATAGAGGTGGACCCCGATAAAGTGAAGGCAATAATGGAAATGCCTCCTCCTAAGACCGAGAAAGAGATAAGAGGATTCCTCGGCAGGGTGAACTATGTCACAAGGTTCATCGCACAGTTGACTGACACGTGCAAACCAATATTCAGGCTGTTGCGCAAGAATCATTCCGAATCTTGGGATGAGGATTGTCAACAAGCTTTTGATAAGATTAAACAGTGCTTGGCCAATCCACCAGTATTGGTGCCGCCTGTCGAGGGAAGACCATTAATCCTCTACTTAACTGTGCTTGATGAGTCCATGGGAGCTGTGCTAGGACAACAAGACGAAACGGGAAAGAAAGAACGAGCCATCTACTACCTGAGCAAGAAATTTCTCGACTATGAGACCCGCTACACGCCGTTAGAAAAGACGTGTTGTGCGTTAGCATGGGCAACACAACGGCTCAGGCAATATATGATTAGGCATACTACTTGGTTGGTTTCCAAAATGGATCCAATTAAGTACGTGTTCGAAAAACCAATAATCACTGGGAAGATTGCCCGATGGCAAGTACAGTTATCAGAATTTGACATCATACATGTCACACAAAAGGCCATCAAGGGCAGTACCCTAGTTGATTACCTAGCACACGGGCCGACCAACGACTACCAATCCCTTCAGGATAATTTCCCCGATGAGGATATAATGAATCTACAACATGAAGAGCCTAAAGATGATGCGTGGACCATGTATTTTGATGGAGCCTCCAATATGCTTGGACGAGGGATTGGCACAGTGCTAATCTCTCCACAAGGAAAATACATTCCCATAACGGCAAGACTCAACTTCGATTGTACAAACAACATGGCTGAATACGAGGCTTGCGCGTTGGGAATCCAAGCAGCCATCAACAATGGTATCCTAAAACTCAAAGTGTTTGGTGATTCGGCCCTAGTCATCTACCAACTACGAGGTGATTGGGAAGTCTGAAATCCTAAACTGATACCATATGTTGAGCACATCAAAGATTTGGCACATTTCTTCCAAAGTGTCGTCTTTGAATACATTCCAAGGGAGGAGAATCAGTTTGCCGACGCTCTTGCTACGCTCTCGTCGATGTTCGCCTTGGATAGTGAGCATGAAATGCCCATCATCAATATCCGGCGGCACGATAAGCAAGCGTTCTGCCTTCTGATAGATAAAGTTGTCCATGATCGTCCATGGTTCCATGACATCAAGCAATATTTAACAAAAGAGGAATATCCTGATGCGGCCAACGATAATGACAAGAAGCATATCCGAAGAAGGGCCAGGGGATTTCTGCTAGTCGGTGAAACCCTCTACAAGAAAAATTATGACTCGGTCTTGTTGAGATGTATAGACCAAGTCGAAGCTCAAAATATGATCAAAGAAGTACATGAGGGGGTTTTCGGTACCCATATCCCCGGGCCTGCAATGGCTAAAAAGATCCTCAGGGCGGGATACTATTGGTCGACCATGGAAAGGGATTGTTACCAGTACGTGCGAAAATGCCATAAGTGTCAAGCATACGCCGACAACATTCATGTCCCATCGACTCCACTCAATGTATTGGCTTCACCTTGGCCATTCGCAATGTGGGGCATGGATGTTATTGGACCCATCGAGCCGAAAGCATCCAATGGACATAGATTCATCCTTGTGGCCATTGACTACTTCACCAAATGGGTAGAAGCGGCATCGTATGCTCATGTGACCCGAAAGGTGGTAACATCCTTCATCAAGAAGAACATTATATGCAGATACGGTATTCCCGATAAAATCATCACTGATAATGGATCTAATTTGAATAACAAAATGGTGGAAGAACTGTGCCAGGAATTCAAGATCCAACACCACAACTCTTCCCCATATCGGCCAAAGATGAATGGGGCAGTCGAGGCAGCCAATAAAAACATTAAGAAAATAGTGCAAAAGATGGTTGTCTCATTTAAAGACTGGCATGAGATGTTACCCTTCGCTCTTCATGGTTATAGGACTTCAGTATGCACATCTGTAGGAGCTACTCCATTCTCCCTTGTCTATGGAATGGAGGCAGTTCTACCTATCGAAGTCGAGATACCTTCTCTAAGGGTAATCATGGAAGCAAAACTTTCCGAGGCAGAATGGGTTCAAAGCCGATACGACCAGTTAAATCTTATCGAAGAGAAACGGCTGAACGCCATATGCCATGGTCAAGCCTATCAGAGGAAGATCAAAAAGGCTTTTGACAAGAAAGTCCACCCTCGAGTCTACCATGAGGGAGAGCTGGTAATGAAGAAGTTGCTACCAGCTCAAAAGGACAAAATCGGAAAGTGGGCCCCAAATTACGAAGGACCATACGTGGTGAAGCGAGCCTTCTCAGGAGGAGCATTGATCCTCACGGACATGGATGGGGAAGAACTTCGATACCCAGTGAACGCTGACGTGGTAAAGAAGTACTATGCTTGAAGACGTTGCTTGCATAGGCCCGCTAGGATGAAAACCCGAAAAGGGCGTCCTAGGCAAAAGTTAGGGCAAAATAAAAAGCCCGCCAGTACAAGGGTACTAGGCAAAACAAAGGCGAATTTATCCCCGTTAGGATACGTCCTAGGCAAAAATTAGGGGCAAAAGAATAAGACACAAAAACAAAGCAAGCAACGATCACTTGAACCGAAAACCGAAAGGCGGTTCAAGTGATCATCTTCTAGAAGCAAGCGTCTTGCAGTGTCTACACTCCTGGCTCAGGCATCTCACCCGAAGCAATTAGGGGAACGTAAGAGCAACAATTACAGATATAATTGTTAAGCCTAATGTATATAGCCTACCCTGGCCAGCCATTCTTCAGAAATTCCTTTTGTATATCTTTCTGTAAAAACATTTGTGAATATCAATAAAATATCTATTCATTTCTCTTCTCTTGACCATGTGATTATGCCTCTAAATTGGTGTTTCTTAAAAATTGTACGAAATTCCTTTAATAATCGGTCAATAAAGAAAGTTGGAGGGGTTCCTATAAAATCCGTAATCTCCTGCATAAGAGGCTCACAGAAATCCTCCCTCACATCGACGACAGAAATTCCTCCAAGAAGAGGAGGATAGGGAGAGCCATTCATTTTTTTAAAAACATTAACAAAATGATTAAACTTGCATTTTGTGCATCACACACACATTAGTTGCACATTCAAAGACCTTATCATGAGGCAGTCGCATAAAATAGAAAAATAGGAAATATTTCTTGTGTATGACAGCAGCCAACAGAAAAAGCCGAAAAATCGACAAAAAAGGCAAAAATTCAGAAAATCCAACAAATCGTACAGAATAACTGAGCCTAGAGAGGCTTGCCGAAATAATACTCCCCAGAGACATCTCAGCTAGCACTCTTGGTCCGAATTCCCAGTGAAAGCTATCAGAGCAAGATCAGCAAGATTCCCCATTGGAAGCATGATCATCCAAACAAAATATCCGAGTCAAAGGACTTAGACTTCCTCAGTGGAAGATAGCTTTCCAACTCGAGCGACGAGTGAAGCTAAGCCTGAAGAGGCTTTCTAAATAATACTCTGGGATACATAAGATCCTCAATCCCCATTCGCCTACTCAGAGGCACTCCTTCAAGAAGAGAAAATCCGAAAAGATCAATAACCATTCCCCAAGCGGAATTCGGTATTCAGCTAAACACCGAACGTCAAGATAATCTGCCTAACAGAAGAGGCCAATCAAGATCAATACGACAGAATCCCCCAGCGGATAACAGCCTACGCAGAGGCAACAAAAATCAGAAAATCAAAAAAAGTCACCCGAATAAGGATAACCGGGATACTCCACCAACGTCGAAAGGACGTCAGCCAACCATAAGGCATCGCTCACCTCAGAAAGAGCATCTTTGTGTCTGCATCCCCAAGGAATCAGAATTTCCCCAGTGGACACCAACTACGCAATGGAAAGTTGGGACACAAGAACCTATGAGTAACTGCACATCCCCTAGACGGATCCTTGCGTTATCCAGCCCTCAGCGGCACCAAAATCAAAAACAACCGTCGAAGCAGCATCGTGGACTGTGGAGACAAAATCATCACAAATCCCTGGAGAGGGCAAACTCACGCTACCAAAGTGACCAGAAGCACGGAGGTATGCAACCCTGGGGAGGGCAAACCGCAGACCCTGGAGAGGGCAAACTCACGCTACCAAAGTGACCAGAAGCACGGAGGTATGCAACCCTGGGGAGGGCAAACCGCAGACCCTGGAGAGGGCAAACTCACGCTACCGAGGTCGTCAGAAACACCGAGGTATGCACGAGCCTGGAGAGGCGATGACTAATACTCAGCTACCCCGTCGTCAGAAACACGGAGGTATGCAGCTACCGAGGTTGTTAGAAACACCGAGGTATGCAACGAGCCTAGAGAGGCGACGACCAATACTCAGCTACCCCGTCGTCAGAAACACAGAGGTATGCAGCTACCGAGGTTGTCAGAAACACCAAGGTATGCACGAGCCTGGAGAGGCGACGACTAATACTCAGCTACCCCGTCGTCAGAAACACAGAGGTATGCAGCTACCGAGGTTGTCAGAAACACCGAGGTATGCACGAGCCTGGAGAGGCGACGACCAATACTCAGCTACCGACATCGTCAGAAACACGGAGGTATGCAGCTGCCAACGTCGTCAGAAACACGGAGGCATGCAGACCCAGGAGAGGGCAAACTCACGCTACCGAGGTCGTCAGAAACACCGAGGTATGCACGAGCCTGGAGAGGCGACGACTAATACTCACCCTAGAGAGGCTACTCAACAATTTTCCCACCTGAAGACACTACAAGTCGGAAGGATGGCCTACTCCCCGGACAATTGGGTCAACTCCTTTACTTGTCAACCGGTACACCAAAAAAGCCGTTCGACTAAGTAAAGGGGGGGCAGCTGTAGACCCCTAAAATTGTCTGCGTCGGAAATAAGACTCAGAGACTCTCGAAGACCGAAGGAAAGTCAGCCGGAAGGACTCCTGGAAGACCCTAGGATGATTCTTTGTAGGTCTAGAAGTCTTAGAGTAGCTTAGAATAAGGGTGTGCAAGGATTGGAGCTCAATACACCCTCCTAGAGGTTCAGTACGGCCGTACTGAGCCATTTGAACTACAATACGGCCGTAGTGAAATCAATACGGCCGTACTGAAGTTTTTGAACTTCAGTACGGCCGTACCAAATTCAATACGGCCGTACTGTAGTTCAAAAACTCAGTACGGGCCGTAGTGAAATCAATACGGCCGTACTGAAGTTTTTGAACTTCAGTACGGCCGTACCAAATTCAATACGGCCGTACTGTAGTTCAAAAACTCAGTACGGGCCGTATTGACCTCCCAGGCCGTATTGCGCCTCAATCCTATAAATAGGACGTCATTTGCACGTCATTCCACACTTTTTCCACACTTCTGGACCCTCGTGCTGAGTATTCTTGGGTTTTTGAGCTATTCTCTGCCCTAGAAGTCTCTCCGAGAGCCAATCCGATGAAGTTCTTGAGTCATGAGCCATTAGCTTGAGACTCGAACAAGTCGAAGGGAAATCTCTTTGATTTCCTTAGTAAAAATTATCTTTAGGGAAAGGAGCGAGCGGACGTGTAGTGGGAAGGAGCGCCAAAAAGCCTCCTAAACTTCGTTTTGAATATATAAAAGCCCGCTTCGAAGGTTTCTTTCCAAATCCCTTCTTTTACCGCTTTTATTTATTGCTTTTTGATTGTTGCATTGCATGTTTAGAGCTTTCATCATGTAAATATTTTACTTATAATCGTTTCTAATAAATGGGGGTAATTTAGTAACTTTACGCTATTATTTATGAAATAATCTGTCATAAGGAACCCGAAAGGGGCGTTGTGGGGTGCTAACACCTTCCTCACACGTAACCGACTCCCTTACCCAACTCTGGTTGTAATGGCCGAAGTTGATTTGCAAAAATCAATTGCCTTATATCTTTTTCCAATGTTTTGAGTAAAACATTGGTGGCGACTCCAAGAACCCCTTCTTTTTGCGAAAACCACTAATCCATGGAGGGTCCCGCTTGGGATTAACATGGATTGGTGAGAGTCATTTAAACAAAATTGTTAGCTCGATGAGGTCTCAGTTTGAGAATAAGTCGTTCTAACAATCCACCATTTTTCAAAACTTAAAAAGAGTCCGACCATCGTCGCGAATGCCAATGTCCGTTTCGGCGGGTGGCGACAAACCCTAAATTCAAATGACCTCTAAATGAAAATCCTAAGCTACATGGCCAAAAATACAAGGCCCAAAAGAAATACAAGGCACTAAGGCCCAATCCTACACTAACCCTAATCTACTTGGGCTTGAGTCAAAGCCCAATAAAACAAAGAGATGAGCTTTCCTTGGGCTTGGGCCCACTCCTCATGTATCTTCCTTGCCATAGCCCTAGTAGTTGGGCCCTTAGCCCATGGGCTTCCTCCATCATCCCCTTCCTCTTGAAGAGGATTTGTCCTCAAATCCAAAGAATCCTCCTCTTGGGTAGCCAGTCCTGTAAAGAGAGATAAATCAGAAACATTAAAACTAGGACTAACACCATATTCAGAAGGGAGATCTAGGACATAGGCATTATTATTGATTTTCCTAAGGACTTGAAAAGGTCCATCTCCTCTAGGACTAAGTTTTGACTTTCTTTTGGAAGGAAACCTATCCTTCCTAAGGTGGAGCCAAACCCAGTCACCTTCCTTGAAGATAACTTCCTTTCTGCCCTTATTATTATATTTTTGGTATTTTTCTGTTTGGGATTGAATATGATCTCTAACCCTCTCATGTAATTTCTTGACAAACTCAGCCCTAGATGTGCCTTCTTTATGAATAAAGGAAGCAACATCGGGGAGGGGTAATAAATCCAATGGAGTAAGAGGGTTGAAACCATAGACAATCTCAAAAGGAGACATGTTAGTGGTCTTGTGAACCACCCTATTATAGGCAAACTCCACATGAGGGAGATAGTCATCCCATGACTTTTTATTGCCTTTGAGGATTGCCCTCAACATAGTCCCTAGAGATCTATTCACTACCTCAGTTTGCCCATCAGTTTGGGGATGACATGTGGTAGAAAATAGAAGTTTAGTTCCTAGCCTTGCCCAAAGAGTTTTCCAAAATTGGCTAAGGAACTTAACATCTCTATCTAAGACTATAGTTTTGGGTAACCCATGTAGTCTCACAATTTCTTGAAAGAATAATTTAGCAATGTTACTTGCATCATCCACCTTGTGGCATGGAATAAAGTGTGCCATTTTGCTAAAACGGTCCACAACCATAAAGATGGAATCCTTTCCTTTTTGGGTCCTAGGCAAGCCAAGGATAAAATTCATGGAAATGTCTACCCAAGGAGAAGAGGATATAGGCAAGGGAGTGTATAGTCCATGAGGTTTAGTGGTATACTTTTCTTGTAAACAAGCAATGCAACTACTACAAAACCTTTGGACATCTCTTTTCATATGAGGCCAAAAGAATTTCTCTCTCAAAAGTGAAAGAGTTTTCTCAATTCCAAAATTCCCCATGAGCCCACCCTCATGGCTCTCCTTGACCAAGAGTTTCCTAATAGATCCTTGGGGTATACAAAGTTTTTTTTCTTTAAAAAGATACCCCTCAGAAATATAGTACCCTTGATAAGGTTTTTGAATACATAAAGAATAAAAGTTAGCAAAATCAAGGTCTTTTTCATACAATTCCTTGATGTCATCAAACCCTAGTATTTGAGAACCTAGGATGTTCAATAAAACATGTCTTCTTGACAAAGCATCAGCTACTACATTTGTAGAGCCCTTTTTATATTTGATGACATAAGGAAATTGTTCAAGATACTCAACCCATTTTGCATGCCTCTTATTTAATTTATGTTGACCCTTCAAGTATTTAAGTGATTGATGATCACTATGGATAACAAATTCCTTGGTAACAAGGTAATGTTCCCAAGTTTGAAGGGCACGAACCAAAGCATATAACTCCTTGTCATAGGTAGGGTAGTTCAAGGCAGCCCCATGAATTTTTTCACTGAAATAAGCTATGGGGTGACCACCTTGTAACAACACAACTCCTATGCCAAGACCAGAAGCATCACATTCTAGCTCAAAAGTTTTACTAAAATCAGGCAAAGCTAGAACATGTGCTTGAGTAAGTTTATGCTTAAGCTCTTGAAAAGCTAAGTTATGTTTTTCTTGCCACTCAAAGACCACATCCTTCTTCACCAACTCATTAAGAGGTGAAGCTAATGTAGAGAAGTTAGGAACAAACCTTCTATAAAAGCTTGCCAAACCATGGAAGCTCCTAACTTCACTAACATTAGTAGGAATAGGCCATTCTTGGATGGCTTGGATTTTCTCGGGATCCACATGAACCCCCTTTTTACTTACCACAAACCCTGGAAAAATAACATTATCCACACAAAAAGCGCACTTGTCTACATTGGCAAACAAGTGATTGTCTCTAAGAACAAGTAGAACTTGTCTTAGGTGATCCACATGATCACTTAGACTCTTGCTATATATTAAAATATCATCAAAATAAACAACTACAAACCTACCAATACAATCCCTAAGGGCATGATTCATCAACCTCATGAATGTGCTAGGTGCATTAGTAAGCCCAAAAGGCATTACCAACCATTCATATAGTCCAAATTTAGTCTTAAAAGCGGTTTTCCACTCATCACCTTCCTTGATTCTAATCAATTTTGGAAAATATGGATGACCCATGCAATTCATCAAGCATGTCATCAAGCCTAGGAATTGGGTGCCTATATTTTATGGTGATGTTGTTGATGGCTCTACAGTCACAACACATCCTCCATTTTCCATCTTTTTTTGGCACCAAAATTACTGGTACAGCACAAGGGCTTAGACTCTTTTGAATCCAACCCTTATCCAACAACTCTTGTACTTGTTTCTCTATCTCTTTAGTCTCTTGTGGATTGGTCCTATAGGCTGGTCTATTGGGAAGACTAGCCCCAGGCACAAGATCGATTTGATGTTCTATTCCCCTAAAAGGTGAAAGTCCCACTGGCCTTCACTAGGGAATACATCACCAAATTTTTTTAAAAGATTTTTTACCTCAAGAGGTAGAGAAGTTTCCAAAGAAGATGTGGCAGTGCAAGTTAGTGTTCCTCTACACATGAGGATATGAGAAGATGGTTCAAGAAAGAGAGAGGTTTTGTATAAAGGTTTTGAATTAAAAATCTCCTCTTGAACTATCTCTAGAGAGGGAACACTATTCTCTCTAGAATCCTCTTTTTCACTAATTTTTAGAACTTTTTTTTTTTCAATTTTTTTTTCTTTTCCTTTTCTTGCTCACGTTTGGTCTTCATTTGTACTTGATCTTCCATCACTTGGGAAGGTGATAGAGGATGAAGCACAAACTTCTTACCCTTATGAGTGAAAGTTATTTTATTAGTTAGGCCATCATGATGAGTTTGTTTATGAAATTGCCATGGCCTACCTAATAAAATATGACAAGCTTCCATGGGAACTACATCACATTTAACTTTATCTTGATAGTTCCCAATAGAAAACTCTACTTCCACTTGTTGGTTGACCACCATATCCCCATCATCATTAAGCCAATGAAGTTGATAAGGTTTGGGATGGGGTGTGGTAGTCAAGCCCAACTTTTCAACCATCCTAGTGCTACAACAATTGCACCAAGATCCACTATCCACTATGAGAGAACAAGCCTTGTTTGAAATATTACATCTTGTATGAAAGATGTTCTCTCTTTGGGATTGTGTATCACTAGGTTGGTTGTTGAGGACCCTTCTCATCATAAGAAGTTCCCCATTGTAAGGATAAGTGACCTCACATGACTCTCCCTCACTTGCTTCTTCTTCATCCTCACTTGAAGATGAAGAAGTAGTAGCTTCATCATGGCTACTATAAATGTCTTGGCCCCTTAAAATCATCACCTTCTTGTTAGGGCATTGAGAAGCAATGTGGCCTCTCCCAAGACACTTAAAGCACTTTATATCACTAGACTTAGTGCTAGTGTGTGAGGTGTTTGTTTTTTTGTCTTTTTCTTTTTCTTTACCCTTATCTAGATTTTTGGAGGGAAAAGTATTTTTCTTTTCAAAATCATTTTTCTTGCCCTCCCTCTTGTAGTCAACCTTAGAGTAAGAAGATGAGTATGGGCTTGTTTTGAAACCTTTTCTCAAATTTTGTTGTTCAACCTTGATGCAAAGTTGAACCAAATCATTCAAATCCCTATAAGGAAGAAGCTCAACCTTATCTCTTATCTCAAAAGTTAAACCACTCAAAAACCTAGCAATGGTAATGTTTTCTTCCTCCCTAATACCAGCCCTCATCAAGTATAACTCCATCATTTGTCTATACTCTTCCACAGTCATATTTTTTTGTTCGAGTCTTTGGAGCTTGTTGATAAGCTCCCTAGTGTAATAAGAGGGAATATGCCTCCTTCTCAAGGCACTCCTTAACTCATTCCAATATTGAATTGGAGGGTCATTATGGAGACGCCTATCCCTAACAAGGTAAGTCCACCAATACATGGCGTGACCTTGGAAACTTAGAGTGGCTAGGGAGACTTTCCTATCTTCACTCACTTGATGGCAAGTGAAGATTTGTTCCACCTTCATCTCCCAATCTAGGTACCCCTCCACATCATCCTTTCCATGAAAATAAGGGAGATCTACCCTAGATTCCCTTGGCTTGGGGGTCCTATGAACCCTTCTAGGAGGTTGTTGATAATGATCTCCTAAAGCTAGGCTATCATCATGCATTGACTCCCCTAGGGTTGAACTATTTTGGGAGCTATGTCTACTACGGTGCTTATGGTGTAATTTTTCTTCTTTCTCCTTTAATATACGAATTTCCTCCTCTAAAAGAGCAAGTTGAGCCTCCCTTTCAAGTTTTTCTTTGAGTCTTTGTTTGGACTCTTGCTCTTTCCAAAGTTTAAGTGATCTTAATTCATGTGTTACTTTTGACATGTCATTGAAATCACTTGAATTACTATCACTTTGTGGAGTAGAAAATTCTTCCATTATAGGAGAAAGGTTCTTTTTGATGAAAGAAGTTTGAAAAGCAATTTTTATGCAAGGTTAAGATTAAGTACTAGGAGGATTAAGTATACAAATTGAAATTTGGAGGGAGGTGAGCTACTAAGAGCCACTTAAAAACCAAGCCTCTTCAAGTAAAAATTACTAATCCCCTTTGTAGTTAATCTCTACCAAATTCTTTTCAATGAAAATTATTTTTGATGATTTGTGATTTACTAGAAACTAGACGAATGAAAGCAAGTAAAACAAGTATTTAAAACAAGAATTACACTACCTAGACGTTTCCTAGGGTGAGAGCTTGAGAGATACCAAAGATCAATCAAGGACCACTCTCACCAAGTACTAACGAAAAAAAACACCTAAGGAGAGATGGTTGTGTACCAAAGACACTCCCAAGACACTCCTTTAAATGGCCAATTACAAGGTATATACAAGACTAAACAGCAAAGCAACAAGTGGCTGGAAGAAAAGATTAAAAACAGCCACAAAGAATTAGTGAAGGATTAGTGACCAAATTTGCAACAAAATTTTCAAGTTAGTAATGAAAAATTGGTCTCTAAAATCCGTCACTAATGCTTATAATTTTTTTTTTTAAATTCAATTACAAATTCAAATTTAAATTCCAATATGCTTCACGGATGATCCAGTCCAGCCACCACCAAATTTTCCAGCCAAGAGTGTTTAGTGTTTGTGTTTTTGAGTAGCCAAATCCGAGAGCCACCTATGTTCTTTCCTCCTCCTTTTCTTAGGCTTCTTTTGATGACCCTTGTAGAACTAGCTTCTAGGAAGATAGGCTAGGTCAAACTTAGGTCACACTTGAGTTTAAACAATGATAAGAACAACAAAGAGAATTTAAGAAGTAAAGAAGATAAGAGTAGAGTAGAAGATGACAATTTAGATGACACAAAACAAGTATAGGACTAGAACAAGAAGGAATTGACCTAAGATAAGTTCTAGAATGGATGCACAAAACCAAAACACTCAAAGATTAAAATCTGAAAACATTAAGTAGCAAGAAGTAATGACAAACCGAGAGCAAAATTAAAACTCCTTAATGGCTTTTTCCTTTGAAAATTAGGTTTAGCACTTTTTTTTAATCACTTTGTTTTGAATTTTCTTTTGATCTTTCTTCTATTCTTTTTTTAAAGTTAGGAGTTGCCTTTTTCTTTCAAAAATTATGTAGCATTTAGGTCTCGGTCACACTTAGGAAGCACTAAAAACCGGATTCAAAATGAGATGCCAAATGACAAGCAAATTAGGTTTAAATTCAAGGAAAATGTGACATGCTTTTGATGCTTGCTAGTTTGAATAGCACATGCACGGTTTTAGGCTCCAAAATTCAAATTCAAATGAGCTACAAACACAATTTTCCAGCACACTTCCAATTAAACAAGATCAAACACTCTCGGATTTAGAAAAAAATTTTGAAGACATTTTCAAAGATTGGAAACCTAAAAAATTTCTAAGAAAACTACTAATGATCTAATAGTAGTTCATGAAATCAAAGTAAAACAAAACTTATGAGCTTATACCAATGACTATGGATCTCGGCCAAATCCAGAAAAATGTTTTCAAGATGCAAATCAAAATTCAAAACGGATCAACAAGCATAGCTAAGATGGATGAACATACAAAGAACTACACAAACCTACTAGACATGGATTCAAAAATAAAACCAAATGACTCAAGCATGTAATGACCGAAAAAATTTTCAAATATGACTCAAAGAAAACAAAAAGTTCATAGGCAGAAATTTTCCTAATAGGCAATAGAATGGAGCATGATTCATGGGAGCATATTGACATAAAAGCATAAATGAATCATTCAAGCATATGATACTAGATCCATCAATTTTTGAGACAAAATTAGATCTAGGAATTAATAAACTCTCGATGACAATAAACTCAAGAAAATATGAACATAAGATGAACACTCAAAAGAAATAGCCACGGATCAACTTCAAAGAACAAGATCAAGGACTTATCTCTTGAAGAACCGGATGCTCTTGATACCACTTGATGTGATTCCTCTTGGAAATCACAAGATTTCTTCAAGCCTTCACAGAAATCCTTGGAAGAACTTCAAGGATGGAGACTCCACAAGGCTCAATGTGACCTAAGCTTGCATGAAGCTAAGTTCGGAGAAGAACTAAAGGTCCTAGCTCTACAAGGAGAAGCACTCAAGAAGGGTAGAGTTTAGGAATCCAAGTGACTTCGGAGGAGATGAATTCAAAGAGAGAAAACTCATCAAATATATCCAAAGTGCTATACAAGTCTCGACCATAGTGATTTATAGGAGAAAATTAGGTCAAGGTGACCATGGGTTAGCCTAAGGTTAAGTGGAACCAAGGTAAGGTTCACTTAACCTTAGGCGCCCAAAATTTGAATTCAAAATTCAAATTTTGGTGCCTAAACCCGGATCACCCATGTGCAAGCTCATTTGGAATGTCATTAGAATTCCATTTGAGTTGCATTTCGGATCACACCATGTGCATGTGTTGCACATGGCCGAAATGCACACCAAATGTGATTCTAATTACATTCTAATGCAACTACACATGTAACCTAAATAACCCTAAATTCAAATGACCTCTAAATGAAAATCCTAAGCTACATGGCCGGAAATACAAGGCCCAAAAGAAATACAAGGCACTAAGGCCCAATCCTACACTAACCCTAATCTACTTGGGCTTGAGTCAAAGCCCAATAAAACAAAGAGATGAGCTTTCCTTGGGGTTGGGCCCACTCCTCATGTATCTTCCTTGCCATAGCCCTAGTAGTTGGACACTTAGCCCATGGGCTTCCTCCATCAAAGAGGAAAAAATCAATGTGCGAGAATTTAATTATTACAAAACTTGGACTTAAAATCTTTAAAAGCATGATAAGCTTCATCCAAGTTCTGCCTTCGAGAGGCACACTCATTCTCTAAGTGTTTCTTATGCTCCAAGGTCTTCGCGAGTCTTGAAGAAATCACTTTGCCTTCGTCCTTCAAATTCTTTTGACGTTGAACAACCTCTTGACTTTGAGCCTTTAGAGTAACCTGTTTCGAGCGACGGTTATTCAACTCATGCTATAAGGCCTCGATTGATGTCGTGCAATCCGCTTCCTCCTGTTGTAATTTCTTTAAAGCAGGGATCATCTCTTCCGTAGCTTTCCGGATGGAGAGAAACTCTTGACGAAGCTTTTCGAGTTTGGCACGATCACCTTCACTCTCAACTTCAATCTGAGCTACCTCTTGAAAAATGTTAGACCATTTCGATCGAAGGTCCCAAGCAAGAGTGAAGGGTTTTACAAACTCTTGATGCTCAAGATGGATTGCAGGAGGAAGGTCAAAATACGCAAGAAAATCTTCGACCATTTGCTCAACTTCGACCTTGAATTCTGGGATGAGGAAAGCTTGATCAAGGTCTTCCACATATGCCTTCGACCGGAAGGATTCGAGCAAAGGTTGGAAAGCTGGAGTTGACTTAGAAACTTGTTCAACAACTTTTTCTTTCTCCGAGACAGAAGGGCCACTTGTCCAGTTGTCAAGGACATCGAAAATGTTGTTGATTTCTTCATCCTCTTCATTGAAAAAACTGATTACGTCTAAATCAGTTGAAGGGATCGAAGCGAGTGCTGGTGTTGAAGATTCGACACCACCTTGAGTCGAAGGAGAAGGAGTTGGAGTAAAAGGTTTGGGAGACTCGGTTGAATCTAAAAAAAAAGGAAAAAAAAGGAGGATAAGAAATATAGTTCCTTTGTGAATAATGATAGAAGATCGAAGAAGAGGCATACCTTTATTGGAACTGAAAGGAGGTTTAAGCTCGAAAGAAAGAGCTTTATCTTGTGAGGACTGGTGCGGAGGTTCCATGTTCACCTGAGGCTCTGTTAAAGGAATCTTCTCCTCATCAAGTTGAGGAGGGATCTCGATTGAAGCCAATTTCAAGGCCATCTCAACAATGTTTGACTGAGGGGTGACCAACTGAGAAAGAGAGAAAAGGGTGAACATCCCTAGACAATGTTAAAATAGGAACAAAGTAAAAGTTATAGAAAAGAGAGAATTAATCAAACCTGTTGAGATGCCTTAATAAAAGGGGGAACATCCCTAGACATTTCCTGAGAAGAGTCGAGTTGGATTACCTCGACGTCCTATAACAGACAAGTTTTTTATTAAAGAAATCGAAGAGCACATGGAAGGCAAATGAAAATTGGGAAACAAGTTTAAGCTAAATTACCTTGGGGATAAACTTCATAGCATCCTGGAGAAGTTTCTCGACAGGAGGTTTTTGAATTTTCGTAGGAAGAGGAATTACCATCTTCCCCTTTCCTTTATCCTATTTTTTGGTGGTCGAGACCTAAAGGAATAAAGAAAGTGGAAATAAGAAACAATGAAAATATATGGAGGCAAGTACGAATTACTCACAGTCTTGGTGCTAGTCGAGTCCGTTTTTTGTTTTTTAGAGGTTTCGAGACTTTGAAAATAGAAGAAGAATTAGAGAAGGTAATGTAAAGGAAATCCAAAAATGCGATTGAAAGGTTATATCGAGTTTTACCTTGGAGCGTAGGGAAACCTTGTCAGAAACAGTCTTTCTTTTTCGACCCTTCAGCGAAGACCCTTTGTCATCCTCATCATCACTTTCCCAGTTGGGATTTTCTTCAACATGTTGAGGGACACGTTGAGGAATAGCAGCTGCATAACGCATAACAATGAAAAGGGATGAGATAAGTACAAAATGGAATTCGAGAAACTTTCTTAGTTAAGAGTCATTTACCAAGAGGAGGATTGGTATTATCGACCCAACACAAAGGCCACCATCTTCTTCAAGCAAAATCGTACACGGAACATCTCGCATAGGTAACTCGATTCTTTAGGTCGAGTGTCTTCACCCAAGGAGGGCGAGATAAGTGTTTAACTAAACCAAAAAGAGCATTTGGAAGAGGGGGTATATTTTTTGGACAAAACTTTTCGAAATCAGTTTTCCCTTGAGGGTTAATTACCTTTTTCGCACGGATGTTCCTTTGTACCATTTTTGATAAAGAGATAGACGCATCAAAGATGGTTCGACCAATGTTGTCAGGTCGATAACAAACTTTAAAAAATTGCTCGAATTGATAAATAATAGTTTGGTTCTTGTAAGTATCTGATTGCTTCGGGCCCTGCGAAGAAAGAGGAGAATTGATCAGCTTCTTCAAAAAATCATCGAAGTTGAGAATTTTATCTACATAATATTGACACCACCATCGAAGATAGCACTTGGAAACTAAGAAGAAGGGAGAGAAATTGCATGGGGTGAGTTTAAGTTCTTTTTCAGGACGTAAAATAAACTCCAAAACTTCCTCATAATTCCTAATTTTGACACAAATATCGACGTCAATGCTTTCTTTTCGTCGAAGAAGAAGAGGCTTCATTTGACATAGACCAAATTGTCGAGAGAAAAGTTGTGGTTGATAAGGGTAGATCCTAACATCCTTTTGTCTCATTCCGAAGATTATTATGTCCCAAGAAAGGAACCCGAACCACATCTCAATCGAATCCCGGGTTATGCTTCCAACTTGGTTATTTTGTCGAAGCCAGGATGGGCCCGTCAAGGTAGTGCGAATGAAGGGGGCTAAATCTTCACTAAAATCAGTGAAACTAAGAATAGCATCAATATATTTTGCAAAATTGTCGATTGAACACTTTCGAGGAGTGAGAGTGGTCAAACGCGCTCCCTCGAGTTCGCATGCTGGGGTGAAGGGCGAAGTCAGAGAAAGCTTCTTCTCAAAAATTGCGTTGAGCCATAATTGAAGTAACCATAAAGGTCCGGAGAGATTACGAGGGCCTGATTCACAGAGAAGACTTTCCGAAGCTTCATCGAGACAGGTATAGAGGGAGGCTAACAGAAGTTTACTTAAACAGATTTTCTTTCCCAAATGTAAAGCTTGAGCCAAAATGTAGTAATATTTAGGGACTTGGAGAGAAGTAGTGCAAAAAACACAGGCGAAAAGCCAATACATCAGGAAAGCAATGTGTTCTGAAGTCGAGACAGGGGTATTCATTTGTCCCATGTGAGCAGTGATAAAGGCCAAGTAGGTTTTCATATCCCAAGATATCGAGGTTTCCTTAATCGAGATCTCTTCCTCGAAAAGATCAGGATAAAACCTATCCCCAATAGGTGCTAAACCCGTAAAAGCAGCAATGTCGAACAGGGTAGGACATACGAAACCACAAGGAAATTCAAAGGCTCGAGTTTCTCTATTCCAAAAGAATATAGCAGAAAAAAGCATTTTGGGGTCGAAGAAATGTAAATCAAACTTAGCCAATTGAATAAATTCAGAAATACCAATTTCTACCCACTTAGAATGCATCGAATTTTCTACACGAGTCAACCATGCTAAGTGCCTATCCTTGGTAGGAGGAAAAGCCCTAAAGATTTTGGTAGTATCTCCAAAAAACGACAAATCAATCTCAGCTGAATGAATGAAAGGTAAGGTAGAAGAATCCTCAGGCAGTAAAGTATTACCAAACTTTTTCTTGTTTTGACCAACAAATGGCCCTAAGAAAGCGTGAATGTTACCATTCTCAAGAGAGAAGGGAAGAAGTACCTAAGACTGGAAAATTTTGAGGCTGGCCTCTTCCATGCCTAGAATGGGGACGAAGGTCACATCCCCATCTTTGATAGTGCAAACCTGGGCATTGGCCATCAATAAAGGAGCAGTCTGAGTGGAAGTTGCAGTGGCCATTGTAGGAGACGAGACTGAGGCCATGGCAGAGGATGATGCAGAGGCCATGGCGGGGGAAACTACTGATGCTGCGGCGGCAGAGGTTGATGCAGCAGAGGAGGCCATGACAAACCGAGGCAAAGAACTCGTGAATGAAGGAAGCAAGGAATGCAAGATGGCCGGAGAAGATAACCAAGAAACAAAGCAAGAGAAGGCAAGAAGACTTAGGCGCCAAGGAAGAAGTAGTGGTGAAAGTGATTTTCACCTTAGGGTAAAAAGAGTTTTAATGGGCTTGAGATGAAACGGGCCCATAAATTAATTTAAATTTCAAATCAAATGATAAAAACGGCCGCCAAAACGTCTTGGACAGGTAAGGTTTATAGAAAAATGCAAGCACGCGCCGTCAAAGCCATCAACGTCATATCATCAAAACGATCATCACATTAAATAGTAGTCCAAAATAGGTTTTCATCGAAAGTATGAGCAAGCCTAATTCGAGGAGGAATCGAGTAAAATTCTCGACAAGGAATTCAGCTCTCTTTCACCAATATGGTTGCCGAGACTAAATTCCTAGGGGGCATTTGTTAGGATCACTCGAAACCCATGAAACTCGAAAGTTACATTATGAAGCCACTCGAAAGAAGGATAAAAGATAAACACCTATCAAGGGTAGACCAGGAGCCTTATTTGTGTATTTGAGACATGGTCGAATAGAATGGGTCGAATCAAACAGAGAAGTGCTCGAGAAATAGATAAAGGAAGTTAAACCAGAGCAGTTATTGAAAAGTGAATCGAAAAGATAACAAAAAACGTGGGATGAACAGTTACAGAACGGTTACGAGAAGTTATATTCTAGACCACGTAATAAGAGCGTCGTGGATGACAGTTACTTTCCAATAACTCACACGTACACAATTAACCGCCTTCGAAGTAGCTCTATAAATATGAAAGGTATAATGATTTACGGGGGTTGGAAAATTCATACTTGAACTCTCAAGCACTCACCGCCTGCGCATATGGCTTTCGTGCAAGGAATTGCTTCTGGGTATGACCATTTCTTGGCCACATTTCTTTTCTCTTTTTAGGATTAGGATTAGTTTAGTTGTCTTTTCTTCTTTTAATCACGTAGTCATATAGCTTTATAATTGTAACTCGTTAAGGTGATGTGAACATGATTTGTATTGCAAATATATGTATCGTTCATTCTGTTTATTTGAGGGTTTACTTTCATGAACATTATTGCTTGTTAATCATTGATGAACATGTGGAAACAAGTAATTATTAATCTTTCTGCTCCATCTATTATTCTTCACGTCTAAAAACATTAAATACCTAACTTGAAACACCATTTGTGCTAGTTCGAATAAAAAGAATCCATAAACTAATTCCACCGTAAACAGTTAGAGTTTATTAGTTATGTGTCGAGATCAAATATTTTTAAGAAATTTATCATATATATTGATTTAAAATTAAATAATGGTATAAAAGTATTTTACTGTTTAGCCTCTTTTTTTTTTTTCTAATTACTATTAAATTTATTGTTTATTAGTATAAAATATTTACACCATTAATTATCATCAAAAAGCTAACTATAATAAAAGTTATGAAAATTTTCATATAGGACTTCATAAATTCTTAATAAATTTATTTTGTTCTTTTCACAAAATAATTTTGGAAGCCCGACAATAAATCTGAACCGTCTTTTTAAAGAGTTACATTTGATAAAATTATAAAAATATGGCTTTATAACACTTATTGAACAATATAAAATATGGCTTTAAATATATTTAGATCTCCTATAAAATTTTGAATTATTGAAAATACAAAGGTTGCTGCCGTTTAGAACGGAATAAGAATGTAAATTTTACATTATTAGTATATCTATATCTCTATATATGGATATAATATGACTACTGATATATGAAATAGTTTAAATCAATTATCTATTAATTCTACGATTTCTCACATAAGTCTAATACACTACAAGAAAAATGATAAAATGCGACGGACAAATTGCGACGGTTATCTAAAAACCGTTGTCGCTTTAATATTGCGACCCTTCATACGATAGTTTTTCAAAACCGTCGCAAAATTTGTTTAACATTGCGACAGTTAATCATAAACCGTCGCAAATTTTTTTTAACGTTGCGACGTTTTACTATAAACCGTCGCAATCTACAAGACAATTTTTTTTATTAGAATTTAAAAGTTTTTTTTTTAAGTATTATGTATATTATCTTAATAAACTTATATTTTATTAACAATTTTATATATACTTCCTTTAACATGAGGTATACGATTTTTTTTTCTTTATATCATTTCAAAATCGTGACTAGAATATAAGTTTATCTTTCAACAAACTTATGAATTTATCTTGTATGTAAGATGTATTAGAGTATATAAATAAATATAATTATCATTTTATAACTTAATTTTTTAGTTATCAGAACACATATTATTGAATAATTTACAATGTTAAATTTTATAAATTTTCTTTTAAATGTCCATCTTTTTAACACTATTAAAAATAAAAATTAAAATGTTAAATTTTATAAAAATCCAGTTTAATTTATTTATGATATAAATATGTTTTTAATATCTAATATATATTTTTAGATGATAATTTATTTTAAAATATATCTTATAATAACAATTTTAAATAGAACATAAATCTTCTGATTTTTCTTATTTTGATTTTTTTAATCAATATATACAATTTTACTATTTTAATTTTTTCAATCAACATATACAATAAATAAAAAACACAAAAGATAAACATGCATGGTACAAATTTTATTTTATCAAAAAATTATTTATTTTAATATATTACATTATATATGTGAATATAGACACACACACACACACACACACACACATATATATATATATATATATATATATATATATATATGTATACATATATATATTATAATTAAACTTTTTTAAAAATTAATTCATTATTAAGAAAAAAAATTTATCACATGAGAATTAATTTTTTTCAAAAATTTGACAGATATCAAATAAATAAACATTTTTTTTGAATCTATATTTTTATTTTATTAGAATATAATTTTTATTTTTTTTTAGATAAAAAATTATGAATATGTCAAATAGTAGTGGGGACAAGTGCCCCACTATTCCAAACGTGCATCCGTCCCTGTATAATATATATATATATATATATATATATATATATATATATATAGAGAGAGAGGAGGGTTCAAACGACACCGGTGTAACTTTTACTAAGTGTTACACCACTCAATAACTTTATATTAATTTTGAATTTTGAAAATCTAACCGTTAGATTGAAAGTTCATATCTCTTAGATTATATATATCAAATTTTGTTAAATTTGAACAACA
The DNA here is from genome assembly GCF_000230855.2 of Cajanus cajan. NCBI lineage: Eukaryota > Viridiplantae > Streptophyta > Magnoliopsida > Fabales > Fabaceae > Cajanus > Cajanus cajan. The sequence continues at coordinate 30,644,547 of NC_138524.1, read as the reverse complement.
ACTTGAAGGTAATCAAACTGTTCATATTTTAGAGTATTTTGAAATGAATATATTACGTCAATTTTGTTTTATGAGAATGAAGTATCAAATCATTTTGGATTAATATAAAATTTTGTATATATGATCTAAGAGATATGAACTTTCAATCTAACGGTTGAATTTTTAAAATTCACATTTAATATAAAGTTATTAAGCGGTGTAACACTTAGTAAAAGTTACACCGGCGTCGTTTGAACCCTCCTCATATATATAATATAGGGGGTTATAATTATATATACCGGTGTAACTTTTACTAAGTATTAATTATGCCTCTCAATAACTTTATATTAAATGTGAATTTTGTAAATCCAACCGTTAAATTGAAAGTTCATATCACTTTATAAGTGTATATCAAATTTTGTTAAAATTGAACAACAACTGGAAGGTAATCAGAGTGTTTATATTTTAGTGTATTTTGAAATGAATATATTACATCAATTTTGTTTTATAAAAATGAAGTATCAAATCATCTTGGATTAATATAAAGTTTTGTATATATAATCTATGAGAGATATGAACTTTCAATCTAACAGTTGAATTTACCGAATTCACATTTAATATAAAGTTATTGAGCGGTGTAATACTTAGTAAAAGTCACATTTAATATATATATATATATATATATATATATATATATGAGGGGGTTATAATTACATCGGTGTAAATTTTACTAAGTGTTATACCGCTCAATAACTTTATATTAAATGTGAATTTTCTAAATTCAACCGTTAAATTGAAAATCTTTTACTCTTAAATCTGTCGGAAAATTTATATTTTCGATGAGAAAAATTTTGTAGGAAAAGCTATATTATTGATAGAATATTTCAGAAAAATTTATATTTGTCGAAAATGTAAGAACTAGTTTTAAATTTGATATGAAAATATTATGATATAATTAGATAAGATTTTAAGTTAGTATTTTATTAATGGTTGATAATTAAAAAATAAAACAAGGATAAATACATTTTTTGAATTTTATATGTTTGATTTAAGATAACTTACAAAATAACTCTTGGTAAAGTTATTCCGCTCAATAACTCATGGTGTGTGTTGAATTTCATCGATCCAATTAATTGTTAATTTAAAAGTTATTAATTTTTACTAATAATTAATATAAAAAAATTAATTAGTTTTGGAATAAATTATTTTCTAATTAACAATATAATTGAAACATTAATTATTTTAAATTATTTAACTATAATCTTATTGATAATTTAATATATGATCTTAATATTTTTGTATAACTAATATCTGGTTTTAAATTTGATATGAGAATATTATATATAATTAGATAAGATTTTAAGTTAGTATTTTATTAATAGTTGATAATTAGAAAATAAAACAAGGATAAATATATTTTTTTTTTAATTTTATATGTTTGATTTAAGGTAAATAAATATATTAAATTAATTAATAATTTATTTAAAATATTAAAATTTAATTTATAAGTATGTAATAAATAAATATTTATAATTTTATAAATTATATTATCATTATAAATTATAAAATTAAATAATTTAAATTATAATTTTAAATAGAAACAAGTAGATGTTAATTATAAAAGTAAGTACATATAAATAAAGAATAACTAAATATATTATTATTATTATTATTATTATTATTATTATTATTATTATTATTATTATTATTCGTAATATAAATTTATTATATATTATTATTATAGTACAAATATGAGATTGTATATTTGAGGATGACTTAAATGAATTAATTTGTACAAGTTATACTGACAACATACATATACATTTCGGTAGCTTACTCATCAGAACTTCACAGTTAAGCTGCTTGACCTGGAGTAGTACAGGGATGGGTGACCTTCTGGGAAGTTTCCCAAAAATTGCACAAGTAAGGATAAAACATGCTAAACAGTGAAATATCGTGAAATAGAACCCTTGAAAGGCCAAATATGAGGATTGTTACTGTTCCTGTGTTAGGATACACACTCCAATTATCCTTGTTGTAGCGGGTCAGGTCCGGGGTCTAGGTCTTCTCGTCCTTCTCCGAGTAGTCTGAAATGAGGGGGGTGCCTGCAAAGACACTCCAACGCTCAAGTAAGTGCTCGGCGTATTAAATGCGTTAGTTAAAAAGTTAGTTACGTACCTCGTTGGGGTCCTATTTATAGTGATTCTTATTGGGTCGTAATTAAGGACTGGGCCCCGGGAAATTAGGGGGCTAATCCGGTGCATTACATAAATTAACCTCTCCATAATTATCCTGGCGTAAATCCGTGTCTTGGCCGAGCACACCGACACGTTCCGTTCAGATTGTGAGTGGTCGGTGGGCTCGGGTATTCGACCTAGTCGTCCACGAACTCGGGTATTCGGCCTAGTCGGCCACGAACTCGGGTATTCAGCCTAGTCAGCCACCATACGGTATACAACCCCCGCATCGTCGAGGATGGGAAAGACGAAGACGTTTTAATTGTATAGGGTTGTGGTTCTCGGCGTGGAATGGCAGATGTTGCTTCTGACCGCTAGTAGTAGTGTGCATGTTCCTAGTGTAGTCGGTTTTGCTAACCTCGGTGGTCGTGGCCGGTTCGAATTTCCTTGTGCCAAACGTCCTCCCTAATTGCTAAGCATGTTATGATGAGGTCGGCTGTCTTCGAGGAGAGGTTGCAGGGGCGGCTTAAGGAGGCTGAGGCGACGTTGAAGGAGGCATTGACCGCCAATGCAAAGGTCACCGAGTCGGTCGAAGAACTGAAGAGGGCAGCCGACGCCCATAGGAGAGAGGCCGACGACTTGAAGTTGACGGTCCAGAAAATGAAAGTCGAGGCCACCGCTGCAGCTGCCGAGATTGCTCGGCTAAATGAGGCCGCTACCAAGTTCGAAGCCGAGGCCACCGAGAAAATTCTCGACCAGCATGATGCTGGCTTCCAACATGCTATGCGACAGGCCTTCTACTTTTGTGAGGTCCCGGCTAACTTCAATTTTGATGTTAGTCGGGATTTCTACGGTGGAAAGTTCATAAGTTACGCCGAGTTCCGTCAGGGTGCTCAGCCTGACGAAGAGGCCCCACCGACAAGGGAGGAGGAGCCGATCATTGATGTGGTCGGCGATGGGAATCCGGAGGAGTCGACCGCGGTGTAAGAGGTTGACTCTGGTGGTAGTAGGTTAGGGTTAGGATTTTTTGCTTGCTTGTAATCAGGCCATTAGTGCCTTTTGTGATCGGTCATTGGCGTCGTGGATAAAGATGATTTTTTGTGTAAGTAGCCGTACTGATCGGCCATACTTTAATGAAATATTTTACTTTCCAATTTTTTGCCATATTCATTAACGCCTAGTAATATAAACACAACCGAATGGTATGCTTGGCCGAAGGGGGGTTAAATTCATGTTTGTCGCGAATTAATGCTTGGTGTGAGTTCGGCTCAGGAGTGCTCCGCCTAGGCGTGCTCGGCCTCAAAATGTTGGAGTACGTGAGAGTGCTCGGCTTAAGAGTGTTCGGCCGAAGCGTGCTCGGCCTCGGAGTCGGATCATGCGATTTGATACGCGGAAGTGTATTTGATCCGCGAGAGTGCTCGTCTTGAGAGTGTTCAGCCGAAGCGTGCTCGGCCTCGGAGTCGGATCATGCGATTTGATACGCGGGTGTATTTAATCCGCGAGAGTGCTCGGCTGGAGCGTGTTCGGCCGAAGCGTGCTCGGCCTCGGAGTCGGATCATGCAATTTGATATGCGATGTATTTGATCCGCGAGAGTGCTCGGCTTGAGAGTGTTCGACTGATAGGTGCTCGGCCTCGGAGTCAGATAACGCGATTTGATACGCGGTGTATTTAATCCGTGAGAGTGCTCGGCTTGAGCGTGTTCGGCCTAAGCGTGGTCGGCCCTGGAATGTTGGGTTACGCGATTTGATACGCGGTGTATTTAATCCGCGAGAGTGCTCGGCTTGAACGTGTTCGGCCGAAGCGTGCTCGGAGTCGGAGTCAGATCATGCGATTTGATACGCGGTGTATTTGATCCGCGAGAGTGCTCGGCTTGAGCCTGTTCGGCCTGAGCGTGGTCGGCCCCGAAATGTTGGGTCACGCGATTTGATACGCGGTGTATTTAATCCGCGAGAGTGCTCGGCTTGAGCGTGTTCGGCCTAAGCGTGGTCGGCACCGAATTGTTGGGTCACGAGATTTGATGCGCGAAGTGTGTTGGAGCACGCGAGAGTGCTCGACTTGAGAGTGTTCAGCCGAAACGTGCTCGGCCTCGAAGTCGGATCATGCGATTTGATACGCGAAGTGTATTTGATCCGCGAGAGTGCTCGGCTTGAGAGTGTTCGGCCAAGCATGCTCGACCTCGGAGTCGGATCATGCGATTTGATACGCGATGTATTTGATCTGCGAGAGTGCTCGTCTTGAGAGTGTTCGGCCGAAGCGTGCTCGGCCTCGGAGTTGGATCATGCGATTTGATACGCGGGTGTATTTGATCCGCGAGAGTGCTCGGCTGGAGCGTGTTCGGCCGAAGCGTGCTCGGCCTCGGAGTCGGATAACGCAATTTGATACGTGGTGTATTTAATCCGTGAGAGTGTTAGGCTTGAGCGTGTTCGGCCTAAGCGTTGTCGGCCCCGGAATGTTGGGTTACGCGATTTGATATGCGGTGTATTTAATCCGCGAGAGTGCTCTGCTTGAGCGTGTTCGGCCTAAGCGTGGTCGGCACCGGAATATTGGGTTACGCAATTTGATACGCGGTGTATTTAATCCGCGAGAGTGCTCAGCTTGAGCGTGTTTGGCCGAAGCGTGCTCGGAGACGGAGTCAGATCATGCGATTTGATATGTGATGTATTTGATCCGCGAGAGTGCTCGGCTTGAGAGTATTCGGCCGAAGCGTGCTCGGCCTCAGAGTCGGATCACGCGATTTTATACGTGGTGTATTTAATCCGCGAGAGTGCTCAGCTTGAGCCTGTTCGGCCTAAGCGTGGTCGGCCCCAGAATGTTGGGTCACGCAATTTGATACGCGGTGTATTTAATCCGCGAGAGTGCTCGGCTTGAGTGTGTTCGGCCTAAGCGTGGTCGGCACCGGAATGTTGGGTCACGCGATTTGATGCGC